>NW_027361733.1:25705000-26932500 GCF_039654945.1 Dendrobates tinctorius | reverse complement strand
ATGCTGGGAGTTGTAGTTTTACTATAATCACAGCTTGGAGACCAATGACCTACTTCTTGGGCACATCCTGTTTATATCCTGCTTCTTTGGGTACATCTCCACCCATCTCTACGCCTGGGCATTGGGTCACTGAAAGGCTGTTTTTAGTGCAGCGTATGGCATCCCCCCCCAATCCTAGTCCTGGCATGCGGTGTAGGCAGAGGCCCTGGCTTAGTGCTTTCCTGGGTGTGGTGAGTGCCTGCTGCAGAAGCCATGCTGATCAGCGATATATGCTAGAATTAGGGGAATGATCTGCTGCCCCCTCTGTCAGCGCCATTGGTTTGCAGTATATGGCTCTCCAGCTGCTGTGAAACCCCTGAATTTTGTGGTTTCATACCCCCTCCTAAGTGGCAGCCCCATCCCCACATCTTATCAGCGGTAGGTTAGTTGGCCGGGGTAAGGAGGCATTTTTAGAATTCCACTTTAGATAACGCCAGACTGACTTGTAGGGTGGAACGATAGCTGTAATTGGCTGTCCGGATCCCTTCCCCAGAATTCTGCTAGCGGGAGCGGACACAGAAAGAACAGGGCCCCTGTGCAAGAACAATATATGGGCCCCTTGCCATCCAATAGCTCATCATTGTGCACATTTCCACCTGCTTTGGATGTCGTACTGGCCCCCTTACCTCTTGGGCTCGTATGCGGCTGCACAGGTTGCACCAACCTTATATCCGCCCCTCTCTGGTAGGTAGGTGGGTGGTCGTATCGTGTAAACCCTGGAGAATCCTCCACTTGAGCTTAACAAAGCTGTTGGCAATGGATTGTTACCAGCCTCCTTGCCCCATTGGCGTGTCTGCCATCTACCTTGAATGTCTACATTATTTCAGCGTAGCAATGGAGATGAGCGGTGACTATCTGTCACAAGGCGGCTTATCGCTAGGGTAATATATACTGTATATAAAAAAAAAAGAAAATGGTAAACATGGGCATGTAAAATCCACCCTGTTAGATATAATCATTGTCTACAACCGCAGCCTTTGTCCATTGTATACCAGGCCCCATGATTATTAGGATCTCTGGCAAATCCCACTCAACTTGTCAGGGTTCACTGGCAAAAATGTAAAAAGGGTATTGTAGACAGTTACAACCATTTTTAATGCAAAAAGGAGCAAACGTTTATTCAAATTAATTTCCCGTTTACTGTACGCAGCCCCAATGCAGACCTGTATGTCTCTAAGGTAACACACACCTTTCCAGTAGTAAAAAATGACTGCGGGTTCCGACAACACACAGGAACGGTTTGTAGTCTGTAACCATGGAGACACACACATCTGCAGACACAAAACGGTAGATTTGTAGCCAGGACTATTTGCATAGTTGCTTCATTACTATTTCTTTGTTTCGATGTGGCAGACATTGTCAATTATTGTATTATCGGTGTTATACTCATGTGGTCTCTTCCTGCTGCTGGCTGGCCCCCATTTATCCCCCCCATCTTCCGCACTGCTTTGCGCACTGGACCTGGGCAGAGCATGTTATGGTGGCGGCGTGCACTGGGATGGCTGATTTATTCACCGGGTGAGCAGAAGGGCTATTGCCGGTTTATAGATCCGGAGAGTCTCGTATACAGGACGGCTGGATTAATTGCGGTTTGTGACTGGAGAGGAAAATGGGCCGCTTGCTCCATGTGGGGAGGATATCTGGGGCACTTTGTTCTCATAGTTTCTGTGCAATTTTCTTGCTCTGATTCCCTGTTACATTAGACTATATGTGCTTAAAGGGGCAGTACACACAAACCTGGCTTCCTGATTTTTGGAGGATGGATATTCATATACGTTAAAAAGGGGGCATGCCACCAGGGCCTGAGAATACCCTTAAGACACACTGAGGTGGGTACAGTTTTAGGTGTCAGTCAAGGGGAGTATAAAGTAACTTAATCCATATAGACCTCATCCCTTTATGAGCCGACGCCGCCAATATGCAGAGGTGGGAGCAGCCTGATTACACGCTGTACGCTCTGCCAGCTGACACAGACCTGGTGGGGACAGCCACCATCATCATCTTCCTGGCAGACAAGAACGGAAATGTGAATATGACTTAAAGGGATACTCCTATTTCAAGTCGTATTACTGTAAATCCTTAATATTGGGCTACCAGTGATGGCCATATTGATTGTCACCTATCAGGCTGGACGTAGGAAGGAATGAGTGAGGGGAAGAGCAGAACAGAGTACACCCCGCTACACATTTACATCCATATATGTCGCTATTATCAGCCACTCTCCTTCTAAAGCTTCTGCACTATTATAAGCCGCCGAGATTAAGAGTACTGGCCCTTTAAAATGCATGACGTCGACTTTCTACCTAAATGACTAGCTGAGTTTTATGCTGGTCACACCTTGTGTTAGCTATTGACACCGACTTTTTATCCTCCCATGTAGTAGGTTTTGGGGGGAGAGGTCGGCTGGGAAGTAAAACTTAATATGTGGGAGGACGAAGCCTTTAATCTATACTGGCGGAATAAATGTCCCTACATGGTAGAGCTGCAGTCGTATTGTTCCGTGGTCTGCAAAGCCTGAATAATAAGAAAATCCTCCATCAGGGAGACATTGTGGTGCCCATAAAAAGCAAGGTTTCAGAAACGTAAATATGGCGCCGTTCTTGCCTGTCGAATGGGTTGATCTGTTGCCCGTGCTTGTGCGAAATCTGCTGTGATTGGATGTTTCTCCTGTCGATTATTTCACTTACTAATATTTTACTGTCATTTTAGGAATTTTGACACCTTCCACCCCGGTGTCTGGGACATCATGCCAGCAGCCTCACTGATACTTTGTCACCGTCAAGATTACTAAGGAGATTGTCGGAGAGAATTGCTACGCACGGTGAGTTCTTAGTTTCAACATCTGTGGGCTGCCAGGGCATTCTGAGAGTTATAGTTCCACAACAGCTAGGGAGCAACAGATTGAGGTCACTATGTCTTATATTGCATTTTTCCTTTTTCTGCTTGGTCCTGACACGGTCACCTACCTGCCTGCAGCTCTATTAATAGTGCATGTATCATCTACACCATCGGTGCAAAGCGTTTCCACTGAAAAACCTTAGAGCAGGGTGCGCGGCTTGGGACGAGGGCCAGGGGATGCCTCCATCTGCTGGATCACACCGCTCCATGTCAGAGGTGTGAAAACTACAGTTACTCATCCTGTGAGTGGAGACCAAGACCAGTAACGCTTGTGACGTCACCGACTAGTGAAGACAAGCTCTCGGTGGGGACTAACCGCTAGGCACACATGGTGCCATGTCTGTATGTATCTCCTAACATCCTACTATGCCTGATCATGAGGTCCTACTACCGAGACCCTCAGCATCCATCACACTCGTGCAAAAATACAATGCATGTTCAGTCGCTCACAGGGTCTTGATTGAGGAACTCCTGCCCCTCCATTATCTATACCTGCCATGTCCCAAAAAACTGACAGCCCTTATTGATGGAACTCCGTAGTGGAGGATGATGTCGCTGTCGGGCTTCTCCGTCTTTTATCTTCCCTTGTGTTTTCTTGGACTCGCCTCTCTCCGCTGTGGGATTGACACTAATCTCTGGGATTATTTAGACCAGGATTCAACCGCCCAAAGCAAACCCCAATAGGGTGTGGGTAGGGGTAGTGGCGTTGGGGGAGGGGAGAGTGACCCCTTTGATGTTCTCTAATGTGGAATGTTCTCTGATGTTGGATCCAGGCTCTTCAGCACTTTTTGATCTTCAAGGGGAAACATTTGTACTTGTACGCCCGGAAACCATCTTCGTTCTCCCCCCTCCTCCTCCTCAGACAGTATACCTTACCTTTTATAAAATGTCATGTCTTTTACCTGTGACTCTTTGCAATTTTTGAAAGCGTGCTGACACTTGTAGTGCAATGGTAAATGAATGACTGGATGTAAAAAAAAAATAAGAATTCCAGTGACTCCTAATTAATTTCTACTCTTTATTACCAGTTTTGTGGGGCAGTAAACCAAAGACGTCCACAAATGAATAACCGTAAAGAGGATATGGAGATCCCATCCCATTACAGGCAACTTCTAAACGAGCTCAACGAACAGCGGCAACATGGAATCCTTTGTGACGTCTGCGTCGTTGTGGAGGGGAAAATCTTCAAAGCGCACAAGAATGTCCTGCTGGGCAGCAGCCGGTACTTCAAGACCCTCTACTGTCAGGTACAGAAGACGTCCGAACAGACCACAGTCACCCAACTGGACATTGTCACAGCCCAGGGCTTCAAGGCAATCATAGACTTCATGTACTCGGCTCACTTGGCGTTGACCAGTAAGAACGTCATTGAGGTGATGTCTGCGGCCAGTTACCTCCAGATGACGGACATTGTCCAGGCCTGCCACAGTTTTATCAAGGCCGCTTTGGAAATCAGCATAAAATCCGAGACTTCTGATGAACTTGTAGAATATGATATGGGTGCCCCTTCCAGCAGTGCCGAGGCCTTGCTGTCCGCCGTGGTGGCTGGACGTAGTATTTCACCATGGCTGGCTAGGAGGACGAGCCCGGCCAACTCTTCTGGAGACTCTGCCATCGCCAGCTGTCACGAAGGTGGCAGCAGTTATGGCAAGGAGGACGCCGAACAGAAAGTGGACAGTCAGGATGAGGTATCTTCTGTATGGCCGGGAGATGTGTGCTATGGACCAATGCGTATCAAGGAGGAGCAGGACTCCCCATCTCATTACATAGCAGTCAATAAAGGGGATCCAGGAAACCTCTACGTAGAGCAAGGGGATGGCTGGCAGCATTCGGGACGCAGGAAGAACCGTAAGAATAAGGAGACTGTTAGGCATATCACACAGCAAATGGTGGAGAACTGCAGAACAGGATCCCCGGAGCCGTCCTTCATCTCCAGCACGCAGTGGCAGTACAGCAACCAAGACAATTCCGGTAAGTGCTGCCACGCGTCCATCCTATTCTCATACAGTATTTCACTTTTGTTTCTTCTGTGTTGTTTGCTTGTCCTTTATATCAAATAATTCAGCTGGAATTTCTTGGAAAGTTGTTCGGCAAACAATGATTTTTTTTTTTTTTTATTTGAACTCCAATTGGTTCCTACCCAGCTTTTCCTTAATAGATGCCATCAATGATTTATGGAGGTCTTAAGTAAATGGTATGAGCTGTATGGATGCGGTACTATGGCTGTGTAAACCAAAGGTGTGCTCCTTCATTTTACTGACATGCAGGTGTCTCATTTAAGGGATTTTTCCAGGTACAGAAAATGCCCTGTCACCCGATTGAAGTATGTTTCTTAAATACAAACAAGCTGTTATTTACTCACCCTCCCCTGGTCCAGCTCTGAGTCTCGGCCGCTGTGTACGGTGTCTTTTATTGTCTGATATCACATTGAAAGCGCTGCAGCCAATCGCTGAACTTGGCGGCATCATGCGGTGAACTCTGGCAGAAGTGTTGAGCTCACTTATTGGCTCCATCGCTGTTGACGTGTCGTCAGCGCTGCCGACAATAAAGCCACATTCACAGTGTCAGTATTTGGTCATTATTTTACCTTAGTATTTGGTCAGTATTTTACCTCAGTGTCTGTAAGTCACAACCAGGAGTGGGTGATAAATCCAGAAGTGGTGACGGGTTTCTATTATACTTTTCCTCCGATTTGTTCCACGTCTGATTTTGGCGTACAAATACTGAACAGGTGAATAAGGCCTAACAGACACCAGGAGCGGCTGCGGTTACTCGGCGCTGGACTCGGGGAGGGAAGTTTTGCCTCTGATTGTAAACATTGAAGGGCAGGGGCATTGCTGTTGCAACTCTTTTATGCCTTTTCTGCTTTATATCTTTTAATTTGCAAAGTGCGAGGGTGGCTCGGAGCGCTCGTTCTCGGTATCTTCACGCTATGTGAGCATCCATGACCAGATACCCTCTTTCTCTACCTGTTCTATTTCCTGTTGTTGCCTAGTTATCCGGTTACGTCGGCTGTGCCTGCTAGCAGCTCATTAGTAGCTGTTACTAAGTATTTCTGGATACTGTCAGTATCCGCCTGTGGACGGCACGAAGCGTTCAGCCCATGGGTCACAGCGACCTTGTAGCTCTCGGCCTATGGGTTTCCATGGAGATCCAGAAGCCTCGCCGGCATGTTCAGATGTTACAAGATATATCCACAGGGCTAGTTAGTAAAGTTCTCTGGGATCTCGTTAGGATAATGCACTGAAATCCCTGGATTATGCCGTTAACCAGGGCGGCGCGGGGTTTAGAGGATGGCCAGAAAGACCTGAAAGATTGGGTGTCCTGCATGGCTGCCACACATCGCCCGACCTCCCTCACCCTCATTATACCAAACAAAGAAGAGTAAATGAGATGTACGTGTCTAGAGACTGATCCGTCCCCAATTACTGCCAGTCAAGACGCTCTGCTCCAATCCCTAATCCCTTTACGTATGCGCCTCTCGGTCCAGGAAGGCTTATTAGTGATTTTCTGGTGACTGGCATGCTGTCCTGACAAGTCTTGTTTCGCTTCACCAAGACTAGAGAAGGACATTTACCACTGCTGGTGGTCAAGAAGAGGAGACAAGCCGGATCAACCAGCAGCGGCCATGTTTGTTTGTCGTTGGTCATAAATATATGGCGCCTGGTTCTAAAACTGTTGGCAGACCTTGATGGCAACTGTTCCTGACCCCTCAACCTTTCTAGCTGGGTGGAGCCTTTCATGGAAAATTAAGGATTGCATGGCGCCCCGAGAAACACATAGGCATTCATTAATTTAATAGGATGTTGGCTGAAAGGGGGCATTATAATTTTTAAGTGCAGGAAGTAACCACCATAAAGCTTTGTGACCTAGAGCACGTGCGTTACTATGGCGGGTGTAGTGGTTGTAGTCGTGGAGTCTAAGGGAGGCAATCAGGTCCATCTCTGCCCACGTTAGAAAACTATTCATATTAAAGATCTGTGATAGTTAGGGGCCCTGGTGGAGATTTTGCATTGGGGCCCATTTGCTGTGACCTGTCAAAAGTGGCGATTTTCTGCTTGTCTTATTCCTGCTACCACCATGAGTGATTGGCTTTTTTTTTAAATCCTCATTTTTCCAGAGAGATGAGAATCTTCATTTGGTGCTTCATGATCTTTACCAAAGGGGTGTGTCTTACAGGATTCTCTGGGGCGTGTCTTCAGTCTTTTCTGCATTACTTTGTAAGCCACACCCCCTTGATTAACACCATAAAACAAGGGCTAAATTAAAAGTCTCATATCTATGGAACCATATAGTGGATAAAAAAAAAACAAAACTCAAAAAAACAACTCCTGAATATTATGGGGAGTAGTGAGAATAAAACACCAAGAACTGGCCATTTTTTACTTGTAAGTGACCTCTTTACGTTATCAGGCTGCTAATAAGAAACTGGAATGAGGTTGGGGGTATGGGGTGTTATTCCAGGCTGACATCTGCCAAATCTTAATTGATGAGAACTATCATACATTCCTGACTGGTGCTGGTGTCAGGCAGCAGCTATAAAGGGCCTAGTAATTATGTTTCTATTTTTATTTTTTTACTTTACTGCAAGTAGAGCTGACCATGACCAAAACAGTCAAGTCACTCTTTTAGGTATATTGTTCATCTACATGGTAATCCTCCAGCATTTCTGCTGTTTTCTTACAATGGCTCATGAATATTCATTTAAGGCTCCTCTCTCTCTATATTTTTTTTGGCGTAAATAATTTATCAGCGTCGTCTTCTTTGTCTTGTGACCTCATCCACGGCTGATCAACAGTATGCGTGATTGGTGCCAGTCTGCACTGAGCATGTCCACAGGCTCCACCCCACTGACTCTTTACACCTAGTCCCTCCCCCCAGACATGGCACCCAGGAACGGAAACAGTGGGTTCACCACTGTAAAGATGATGCGTTATAAAGTGACCGTCTGTATAAATAACAAACCACCCCGCCATGTAGAAGAAATGGGGGCTCCTGTGCCTTTAACAAGGAAGGCTACAATTTCTCTTGGGACTTCAGACCCTTTTTAGAAAATCATTAAAAAGTCATTGAGTTGGAGGCTGAGCCTATTAAATCTAGTTAGATTAGAGGAGCTGTCTGGCCTAAGGCTTTTTACGTTTCACTACCTCCAGCAAATCCTCCCGGCAACTGGTTTGTTGAGAGCAATTATCCGGTGTGTGGGAGGCGGGAGACAATTTGACTCGGCCAGTGGTGTCGGGGTGGAGTTCCTGTTTGTTTTTTCTTGGTTTCTAGTAATTATTTTGGATTTTTTGAGACTTTGCTGGCTTTGCTTCCTTTCTGTTGCTTCCTTAGAGTTCAGGGGACGGTCATAGTGGAGAGGCCCCCATAGAAGAAAATATACTTCACCGGGTATTGTGCCAAGGTAGATGAGCACAACTGGCCATTAAGCTTGCTATACATGTGATCGCTGACGGGTGAGCCTTTATATCGCCTCCAGTCATCTCTCCCAACTTCCCCATACACGCGAATTTCCGGTTTCGCTGAGTGTGCATGTGTTCTCAGTGCAGAGTGGAAAAAGCCACTGCCACAAAGTTCTGGCAGCGACTTAGCTCTTCAAGAAGAAAAGGCTTTGATGCTAAAATTCTAACTTTCCAACCATTGTTTCCCCCAATTGATAAGTTGGTGCCCTCCCCCATACACAGGTTTGGGAAAAAGTATGAGTATGGAGAGCCTTAGACAGCCTGCCACTTTATATGGCCATCCCACCAGCTATCTCTGGGTCAGGGAGTTGCATTTTCCTTCAACTTAGTCAGATGATCAAGTAATACCGTAGTCAGTTTTACATTGTTGATTGGTCTGAAATGGAGACTGAACACCCTTGGAGTTGGGAGTGTCCAAGTCTTGCCATCCACTTTAACAATTGAACTTAAAGGGGTTGTCCATCTTTGGGGACCTTTTTCTATGCTTAAACTCATGTATTTATGGCTAAAAATAATTTTTTCACTTGGGATTCATTAAAAGTATTGCAATGTTTGGCTTTTACAGGCTCTGTGTCCCGGCATGTTCAACATTTGATGTGGTCTGTGGTCATAAATTAGCTGAGAGGAGCTTATTAAAAAAGAAAAAGACATAAGTGTTGCAAACTCTGTCATTCAGGAGCTCACTGACGGATTCTCAGTTAACTCATTCTGCAGCCAGCAGTGGTCAGTGCAGCACAGAGGCTGTAGAAGGTAAAAGGTGCAACATTTTCAATTAAACCCAAAAATATTTATAGCCCAAATTACAAGCATATAAGTAAATAAAAAAAAAAAAATAAAAAAAAAAAGGTCCTTAAAGATGGACAACATATCTGTCCTACCTTGGTGCCAGGATGGAGGATGCCCATAATGTGGCCTACGTCAGCGCTCACTGTACATCTCGTATCACTCACAGAGCCGGGTGACCCATATCCTCCTGGTGAGGAAGGGAGGCGCCACACCTGGCAGCAAGATTGCGCGTGACTAATGCTGCAGGTGTGTGGATGGCATAAGCCGGGCACTTAAATGTGGCTCTCAGGTTTTTTGCAGTTTCTGTGTGCTCCTACCCAAGCGATGACTTAGAGACTTTTACATCACTATGATGTAGCAAGCTTGAAGTGTTGCATTTTAACCCCTTTAATAATGCTCTAAGTGGAAAGAAAAAAATATATACATTATATAATTTGTTTTTTTCAGAGGCGTCCTAGTTTTTCACTTGTAATCTGAGCTTTATGCTACAAGCGGCTGTCACTACAGACAGTGATGCCGTGGATCCGTCACCCGCTGTACTTGCAGGCAGATGTAGGGAATTTCAGGGTTTAATTCTGTTTTCCTATCCCCACCCTGCATTCCTATTTCCCTAGGCTCCAGATCTGCCCCCCCAATGTCTCTCCTCACCCCCTCCCTGGTTTCCCTATGGTAACAGCAGTGCCTGCGTTCGGCTGCTTTAACCCTTGCACGCCCCTCTTCCGGCACACCTGAGCTGATTATATTCCAGATGCGGAGCAATATCCCTATACTGAGATGCAAGCTCCTCAATCGTCAGTGCCATCAAATCTGTATTTAAAAATGCTGGTAATGGCACGCAGAACCGGGTGAGTGGTCCTCGCAGATCCGGGTGAGTGGTCCTCGCAGACGTATGACCCACTATAAGAGTGTGCGCAGAGTATACAGCTATAGCGGCATGCTATGGATTGTGGATTACCACTTCTTAAAGCAGCGATCTTTGACTTGTAACACTCCTAAGGTTGCAGAACTACAACTCCCGACATGCTAGGAGTTATAGTGTTGCAACAGATGGAGACCGCTGCTATACAGGATAATGGAAGTTGCAGTGGACCACAATGGTTAACACAAAAGTTACAAGGCTTATACATTCTGTGGATTTTACTCTGCACTACAAAGTGTGAAATCTGTGGGAAATTGATTAAAAATCCACAGTGCGACTCAATTCCCACACATGTCTTTCCTCAGCGTGTGGATGCTGTTTGGTCAGATGTCAGATCTTCTGCACTCTCTTGTACCTGTTATGCGTTGTGGATTTTTTGCCCCTTATGAAAAGACTCAGATTTCTGACCCCAAGGGCTGAGCAGCCGTGCCACAGTGCTACCACGTGCCCGCTCTGCTATGAAGATAAGATCTGACACAATCTGCCTCCTACACTCTCCAGTAACTTCCCTCCTCAGATCATTTACTGCAGATAACTAGATCAGACCAACCAAACCTCACCCTTCCTCTCTCCGGCCTGGACTGTGAGGGTAAACATTGGTGCCGAGGGAGGTTCTGGGGCAAAATAGGGCTGGTAACCAGGGCACAGGTCCTCGGTGTGTGTGCCCGAGCCAAATTACCAACCCATCCCCCTCCCCCACCAGGATCCTGGTGCGATAGATCTTATCTCTAGACTAGGGAGGATCCTAGTGATAGCCATGTACCTTGTCCTAATTCTGCGCTCAAGTCCAGTCTATAACTGCCGCACCGACAACTGTCTGTGTATGACAAGCGTTAGGGAAGCAGAGAGATTATATAGTGGATATGTGTTAGAATTGGGCTTATTTGAATCTGTTCCAGGCTGCAATTAAATCTCCCACATGTATCAGACTAAAGTCTGCCGAACCTGCCAATTATTGGCCGGGTACAGTGACTGTCTAATGCCTCCTGTCCTGAAAGAGATGGATACGGTCTGTTGGATTTCCCGCGGTAAAGGAGTTTGGCAGCGTCTTTCACGGAGAATACAGAAGCGCTCGACTAAGTGCGGGGGAGTCAATAGGTGCTTGTCGGCGGAACATGTCGCCAATGCCGCCTAATGTTTGTATGGGGGTCTTTACCCCAGAAAATCGCACCCAGAAAGAACCTTGGTAAGGTTCATGCTACGTAGTTGCCCTCCTGATGGTCCGTTTCTCTCCCCGTAACGTGCGCCTATATGGGAAGGCGCCCATTGCCTTTGATTTTCTTTTAGCTATGGCCATAAAGGGGACTTGTAGGATTTTCTGTACTATTCACCAATGATGATTTCTACCCGCTCAAAAGATGCTGAGCACCAAAGGGCCATCTTATGTGATAACATGTAAAAGGTCCTTACCCAAAACGCCTTTCCTTCAGGGTTTTCCCTTTAAGATTAGGGCACCTAACAGCACTGATCCTAAAAGGATAAACATCAACCCCACATTCCTGACCCTGAGAAATCCTCCCTTCCCACAGACTCACCAACTCCCATTTCATTCTGCCACCCCCTCCCTTCCCCAGTCCTCCCACAGCCTGTTCTCACATTCCCCACCGGAGCACAGAATGCCCTCTGCTAAATCATCTCTCACCTGCTCATCTTCCCTCTTTTATATTTAATGCATGGCCGCCAGCTACCCAGAAGCCGTTTCACCATTACCCTCTGATTATTTTTTGTAAGCCATCCTTTTCTGGGAAAGCTGTACACCAAGCTTTTCTAGGGTCTTGAGTGTCTTTTTGGGACATAGGTGGGGATGTGATTCCCAGAACGTTTTCTGGACATTCTGGAATCTAGAAAAGCTGAGTATAGGAGGGCACTGGCAGTCAGAGGTCTGCCCTGTCACTGCTCGGTTCTCCTTCGCCTCCTGTACTCTCCCCCCATTATTTGAATATGACAGAACTGATGCAAATAGATTTATAGTGGGAGCGGAAGAGTAATATGTCTCTCGGTGAAAGGTCGCAGGTTGTGAGATGTCTTGTATGGAAGGTTTGACCCAAACCATAACTCCCTCACCTTAAGTTGTACTCTACCTCTGAGCGCCAGAAGACCCCTTGCGCACTGACGTGTCCCCCATCTCTCGCGTACCAACGTGACACCCCCCCACACCCACTCTCGCACCAACATGACTACCCAATACCCACTCGCACACCACCTATCCACTTGTGCACCTACACTTTGTGACTTTCTCTGGTATCATCCCCCCCCCCCCTCTGCCTGTGATCCTTTGCCCCTATCTTTACCTGTGTATTGAAACAGTAATAACCCTCAAACCTTTCTGTACGTACTACCCCATCTCTCAGCATCCCATCTTCCATACTTCAACACTAGCCCTCAAATTTGGTGCTGGACCTGTGTGAATACTTTTCCGCCCAATGATGACAAAAGTAGTCTCAGAATGATACCTTTATTGGCTAACCAGTAAATATGTTTGCAAGCTTTCAGAGCACAGTGGCTCCTTCAGGCAAGATAAGCCACTGTGCTCTGAAAGCTTGCAAACATATTTTCTGGTTAGCCAATAAAGGTATCATTCTGAGAATACTTTTGTCATAATTGGGCGGAAAAGTATTCACATTGATTTTTCTGGCTAACACGGTACCACAATATAATTTTATTATTGTACATCGTGCTGAACCTGGGAAAGTTGAGTAAAGCTTTTTTTTTTTTTTTTTTTTTTTTTTTTAAAAAAAAACCAAACTGCAGCTGGAGGACAGGATTTTCTTCAATACCGGAAACCCTCCTTTAAGCCTATGTGCACACACCCCTTTAGCCTCTGCACCCCATTTTTAACCCTTCACCTTGTACCAGCTTTTTCCGACAATCCCCAATGTGATGTCATATACTGAAACTTGTCGGTCTACAGTGATGTGGCACTCCCCGTCTCCTCCACCCCCCTTGGTAAATCCGGCTAATCCCTAATTGCCCCCTTTCCTTCACTCTGAGTCGTACACACCCAGAATCTGCGTAACTTGCCCAGCACTTGTCTTTACACTGGAGGTTTTGCCCTTTTAGGCACCTGTGCACTATATATATATATATATATATATATATATATATATATATATATATATTATTTATACTTCTCACTGCTGGTGACATATCCTGCCCCCCCCCCCCCCCCCCCCGCCTCATACATCCTACTAATCCTCACCCCTATCTTTCTCACACTGCGAGAAACTACCGCAATCCCTCACACTTAAAACCTGTTCCACTGTCCCCCACCCTCCCGCTCCCTCCCTCCGGAGCACTTTGGAATGCCCGCTCCGTCTGCAACTAGCTCCACGTGTTCCACGGCCTCTTTACCTCCTGCAACCTTTCCTTCCTGGCCCTCACTAAGACCTGGCTGACACCCCCTGACACAGCCTCCCTTGCTGCACAGAGTTAGGATGGTCTCCACTTTATTTACCACACTCCTCACTCTGGCAACAGACATGCTCCTTTATCCAACCCCCACCCTCCCTTATCCTCCCTTCTTTCTAGGTTCACTCCGTCTGTATCTGCTCTCCCTCTAATCTTCAAATGGCTGTCATATACCGACCACCTGGCTCAGCCACTGCCTTCATCGACCAATTCTCCACCTGGCTCCTCCACTTTCTCTCTACTGACATCCTCACCATCATCATGGAGAGCTTCAACATCCCCATTGACACCCACCAGCCAGCAGCCTCCAAACTCCTGTCACTTACCTCATCCTTTGGACATACTCAGTGGTCCTCCACAGCCACCCACACAGACGGACATATATTAGACCTCATCTTCACCCGCCTCTGTTCCCTAACTAATCTCACAACCTCTCCCTTCCTCCTATCTGACCACCATCTACTCACCTCATCCTTGTTCTTCTCACCTGCCCCCCATGTCCAGCCACTAACACATCCTTGCAGAAATCTCGCACACCTAGACACTCACAGACTCTGACTCTGTTCTACCTCTGTCATCCATATCTTCACTCCACGATACGGACACTGCCACCGCTTTCTACAATGCCACCCTTACATCAGCCATCGACTCAGTCGCCCCTCTCATGCATGGCAAAGTGCGACGAATCAATAGGCAACCCTGGCACAACAACCTCACAAAAAACTTCGACAAGCATCCAGTGTCGCGGAGCGGCGTTTGAAGAAAACACGCCTGCCAGACGACTTCACTGCTCTCAAACAAGCTACACTTGCCTTCAAAATAGCCCTCACCTCTGCTAAACAAACCTATTTCTCAAACCTTGTATCTTCATTATCCCACAACCCAAAACAACTGTTCAGCACATTTAACTCTCTCCTCCGCCCACCACTGCCACCTCCAACTTCCCTCATCTCTGCCGAGGACTTTGCCACCTACTTCAAAAACAAGATCAACCAAACAAGGCAAACCTTTACTGTTGCACTGCCCCCAACCACTCCACATACCAGACCTGCCCTTCCCCAATAACCTCCCTCTCCAACATCACTGAAGGAGAGCTTACACATCTCCTTTCCAAATCACACCTCATCACCTGTGCACTCGACCCCATATCTTCCCACCTGCTTCCCAACCTCACTAACACGCTCATCCCAGCCCTAACCCATCTCTTCAACCTATCGCTATCTTCTGGTACCGTCCCCTCTGCCTTCAAACATGCCACCATCACACCCATCCTCAAAAAACAAACCTTGACCCAACTACTATGCCCAGCTATCACCCCATATCACTGCTCCCGTTTGCTTCCAAACTCCTTGAGCAGCATGTCCATGCTCAACTTTCCTCCCACCTCTCATTTAACTCCCTCCTTGACATCCTGCAGTCTGGCTTCTGCTCCCACCACTCCACTGAAACTGCCCTGACCAAAATTACTAATGACTTACAGCCAAAGCTAACAGACAGTTCTCCATCCTCCTTATCGACATGTCCTCTGCCTTCGACACAGTCGACCGCTGCCTACTGCTACAGATTTTCTTCCCTTGGCATCAAAGACTTTGCCCTGTCCTAGATTGCCTCATACCTTTTCTGACCGCACATTTAGCGTTTCCCAATCCCACACTACCTCCTCATCCCACCCTCTCTCTGTTGGAGTCCCCCAAGGCTCTGTCCTGGGGCCCCTACTTTTTTCCATCTATACCCTTGGCCTAGGACAACTCATAAAATCCCATGGCTTAGGAGAATAGTAAGGCCCTTTAAATATACAGAATGGTACCTACTGGAAGACATCCAAAACAATTTGGGGAAACTGAAGGTGGCTAATGAAGGTGAGGTGTAAGGTCCTGGTTGGGACAGGAGTTAAAAAGGAAAAATGTGTGGTGATATTCTACAGAGGCAATGCTTGCAATCTGTGTTTTACAAGGGGTCTAGACATAACATGTGTGCGAAGTTGCTAGGGGAGATCACTGAAAATGTAAGAGGAAGAGGGTTTGTTTAGGGGAGGGGGTTGGAAGGGAGGATGATAGGCTGAGTTATTGTCTGTTTATTGGAAAAATGACTTGTCATGTGAAATGAAGCAATGTCTATGAAAATTTGAAATAAAATTTGTGTTTTAAAAAAAAAATCCCATGGCTTTCAGTACCACCTGTATGCGGATGACACTCAGATCTACCTATCTGGCCCAGATGTCACCTCTCTGCTGTCCAGAATCCCAGAGTGTCTATCAGCCATATCCTCCTTCACCTCTCACTTCCTAAAACTCAATGTAGACAAAACTGAACTCCTTATCTTTCCTCCATCTCGCGTATCTTCCCTACCCATTCTATCTAATATGGTAAACGGCATCACGCTCTCTACCGCACCTGAAATCTGGTGCCTCGGTGTAACTCTCAACTCTCCAGTCTTCCAAACCACACATCCAAACTCTTGCCACCTCCTGTCGCCTCCAACTCAAAAAATATTTCCAGAATCCGTCCCTTCCTCAATCTACTAAAACTCTTGTACATGCCCTCATCTCCCGCCTTGACTACTGCAACACCTCTCCTCAGTGGCCTCCCTGCCAACTCTCTTGCACCACTCTAGTCTGTCCTCAATTCTGCTGCCCGACTAATCCACCTCTCTCCTCGCTACTCCCCCTGTCTCTCCCCTCTGCAAATCCCTCCACTGGCTCCCAATTCCCCATCGAATCCAGTTCAAACTACTAACCCTGACATACAAAGCCATCCACAACCTTTCCCCTCCCTATATCTCTCAACTAATCTCCCAATATCTTTCATCCTCCCAAGACCTCCTACTCTCCTCCACACTTAGAGTATGTGCACACGTTGCGGATTCTGGTGTGGATCCACAGCGGATTTGGCCCAGCGGATCCGCAGCAGATTCTCATGCCGTGTACAGTACAATTTTATCCATTGCAAATTAAAAACCGCTGTGCACATGCTGCAGAAAATTTAGCGCGGAAACACAGTGGTGTATTTTCCGCAGTATGTCATTTCTTTGTGCGGATTCCGCAGCGTTTTTACACCTACTCCATTATAGGAATCCGCAGGTTTAAAAATGCAGGGAAAATCCGCAATGAATCCGCAGGTCATTTTTACCTTTGGATTCTGCAGATTCCGCTCAGATGAATCCGCACCGTGTGCACATACCCTTCTTTGTTCCTCACACAAGCGCCTCCAAGATTTCTCATGACTATCCTCCATCCTCTGGAATTCCATGCCTCAACACGTCTGATTATCCACCACCCTCGGATCCTTCAAACGGAACTTGAAAACCCATCTTTTCAGGAAAGCTTACAGCCTGCAATGACCAATCTTCCGCCTCAGCATCGCCCGAGCTGCCGCCTCATCACCACCAGAGCTGCTGCACCCCCGACCTTCTGTCTCTTCCCCACTAATCCCGTAGAATGTAAGGCTACAAGGACAGGGTCCTCTTCCCTCTGTACCAGTCTGTCATTGTAAATTTGTTTACTGTTAACGATATCTATAACTTTGTATGTAACCCCTTCTCATGTACAGCACCACAAATTAATGGCGCTATATAAATAAATGTATATGTGTGTGTATATATATATTATGTATTTATTATACAGCTCCGGCAAAAATTAAAAAAACACTGCAAAATTTTCAGTTTGTCTGATTTTTTTCTTTATATTATATCTATTATATTTTTGAGTAAAGTGTAAATAGCTCTTTTATTCTATAAACTACTGACAACATGTATTCAAATTTCCAAGCACTAAACTTTAATTTTTTTTTTTTTTTTCCAGAAAATGAGAAATGGTCAAAATAACAAAAAAAATGCAGTGCTTACAGACCTCAAATAATGCTAAGAAAACAAGTTCATAATCATTTAGAAGCAACAATACTAATGTTTTACCTCAGGAAGAGTTCAGGAATTAATATTTTGTGGAATAACCGTGATTGTTAATCACATCTTTCATGCGTCCTTGGCATACTTTCCACCAGTCTCACACTGCTTTTGGGTGACCTTATGCCACTCCTGGTACAAAAATTTAAGCAGTTCTTTGTTTGATGGCTTGTGACTATCCATCTTCCTCTTGATTACATTCCAGAGGTTTTCAGTGAGGTTCAGGTCTGGAGATTGGGCTGCCCATGACAGGATCTTGATGTGGTGGTCCTTCATCCACACATTGATTGTGCCATGCCACACAGCTAGGTCATTGTCCTGCTGGAAAAAACAGTCCTCAGAATTGGGGAACATTGCCTGAGCAGAAGGGATCAACTGTTTTTCCAGGATAACCTTGTATGCGGCTTGATTCATACGTCCTTCACAAGGATTAACCTGCCCAATTCCAGCCTTGCTGAAGCATCCCCAGATCAGATCCTTCACCAAATTTCACAGTGGGTGCAAGACACTGTGGCTTGTACGCCTCTCCAGGTCTCCGTCTAACCATTAGATGCCCAGGTGTTGGGCAAAGCTGAAAAATAGACTTATCAGTGATTACCTTACTGCAGTCCTCTATGGTCCAATTCTTATGGTCTTTGGCAAACTTCAGCCTGGCTCTCCTTTGCTTCTCATTGATGAAAGGCTTTTTTTTGTAGCTTTACATGACTTGAGCCCTGCCTCTAGGAGCCTGTTACAAACTGTTCTTGCCGTGTACTTCACCCCAGCTGCCATTTCTTTCGTAGGTCACTTGATGTCATCCTGTGGTTGTTGAGTGACATTCAAATAAGATGACTGTCATCCCGGTCAGTGGAGAGTCGTTTTTGCCCTCTGCCAGTCTGTAGCTTTGTTGTCACCAATATCTACTGCTTGACCTTGTTGTAATGGACTGCCGTATTAGAAATTTTAAGGATGGAGGCAACATAGCTCTCACTAATTTATGCCTGCATCAAAGTTGAAGATGCAGGGAAAGAGTTTGTTAAAGCAAAACCATGCAAAATTTAATGGAACTGAATACAATTATTTTTAGCTCACAATACATTAATTTATTTAAAAAAATAAAATAAAATAAAAAATGCTAAAATGTATATTTATATATAATAAATTTACGCTCATCCCTTAAATTACTGGTTTTGATACAGCTAATCCAGCACTTGTTTGTAACACCAGGTTATCGTACAATATGGAATTGAGTAGAGAGAACATATTAGGAAATTCCTGATTTTATTTATTTATTTTTTATCCCTTTTTATCAACTACATGATCTGATGCCGATTTCCAATAACAGAGGATTCATTCTTTTCGGCTGAGTTTGATAAACCCACACCAGCACCAACGGCCGAGATGGGAGAATACCCTCTGCATAGTTTAGGCTCCTTTTTTCATGATGCTGACAATCCTGCTTGTGCAGTTGGCAGGATGATGGGTTTATAGTCTCAGGCTGGGGCGTTTTCCAGGGTGGTCTAATCTAAGCTCCTGTTTGCGTGTCCCATTCTTATCCTCAAAGACTGTAATGCAATGTCTTTTAGGTACTAACAAAAGTGCAAACTTGACCTAAAGAGACTAAAAAATGTTAAATCATTCAGTTTAATAAAATGGCAAAAAGTACCATAAAGTTATTTGGTCAATTATGGTAAACGGTGGAGACCAACTTGCAATTTGTGTATTCCCCCATTGTACAACTTGTACATACCCAAAATAATTTCTTTAAAAACAAATAAATCTTTACTTGATTAGAAACAGGAATTGAAAAAAAAATATGGGGAGGGGAATAAAGTTGAAATATATAAACTATCCCTGAGGCTAGTCTTTGGGGTAAATGAATTAATAGTACATCTGTTTTGTATATACACTTATGCAAATAAAGTGGCCCTTTAAGTCAATATCCAGCTCTTTATGAGTTTACAGATATGACAAGGGAGGAAGATCTGGCTAGTCCCGTGTTTGAGACTCTTAAATGAGGCTCCACGGACTTTATTTGCATATTTATATTTCCCAGGGAGCATTGCACCTAGGATTTCACTGATTGAGCGCCTTTGCCGGCTGCGGCAGTGTTTTCTTTGACTGGTCTCCCTGAGGTCAGTGATTGTTTCGTGTTGTATATACACTTGTCAGATTTATGTCTGATCGATAGGAGTCCAATCAGTTCATCGAACAATGAGGCACATAATGTCTCCCACCTCGCTACCAGCTATAGCTAAATGCTGGCCTTGAATTGGCTCCTCACCACCAGGGTTGACTATTTCCTTACATCCTCATGGATCCAGTGGAGGCCTCCACTGGGAAGAAGGCATCTTGCTATTTTCAATCTAAAGAGAACCGGAGAATGAGCTGCCCCCTCGCTCCCTATCTCTGCCATGTATCATGTACCTTGAGCTCACTGCTTTAATGGGCTCGGACTGTTCTATAATTCATGGCTGAACTAATCTGACCAGAGCTATCTCCGGTTAACCGTTTCCTTCCTGACCGTAAAATGCGCCTGGTCCTCGTTATTCTCTGGATTGTTGCGCCTCCGCCTGGTTTACATTTCCTGCAGCGTAAGCTATAGGCGACTCTTGAAACTTGCCCCATATACATCACTGTATTGTGCCGCCTTTCCCTTCAATGGCATCATCTCTTCAAACCTGGGCCTAACGACTGATCCCATTCAGGGAAAAGGTGGCACAGTACAGTACTGAAATACTGTCTTCATTGATGCAGGATCTTCTGCCCTCCCCCCTATTCCGGTAACCAGTTTACTTAGATGCCTGCAAAGCAGATCTGAGCTTTTCTCTACAGTGGAAATTATTTTTCCTATGAAAATTTCTAATCCCATTACCAGGGAAAGTCGCCATAGCTGCCAGTAGGAAGCACTCCGCCCATTGTTATGGAAGATGATCAATGTATGGATGTCAGTTGTTGTGTTACTCTATGGAAACATCACCCAACCTATACTAGGATATAGTGAATGGTTACGCTAACCAGTCCAGGCTCAAATCCAAGATGGTGACTGGTTTAGTATATACATATGTAGATTTACACTGTAAGCTCCTTGGGACAAGAGATCCTCAAACTTAACTGTACAATAGTGCAGAAAATATGGGCACCGTCCCAGGGGGTAATGGTCTACACATTAATGGCTTGGGTTGTAGTAGTTCAGGTGGGAAAAGCTATAGGGAGAAGACTGCATAAATGGGTGCCAATCTGCACTTAAATAATTTTGGCATTACATGCCCATGTGACACCATGAATGGGGAAGCTCTCTTGCCTATATTACCAACTAGAGTAGGTATGAATCTATTTGCAGAACACTGCCTATCAGTCACAACAGTGATGTACGCAACAGGAAGGGAGCCCTAAGAATTACATTTGCCGCTCCTCTTTCTATTACCCAGCCTGGTGCGACGTCACATGTGCATCACGCCACAACGATGATGTTGTACCAAGCCGACTAATCAAAAGAATGTCGGGAAGGATGAGTGGTGGTACGCTGGTCTCCTGTCCAGTGGGCACAGATGACTGATGTGGCCTGCGAATCTCTTCACACCCACTCCGAGAACCCGACAGCACATTTATGCTCGACTCGTACTTTTTGTCGTTTGTCCCTGCAGTTGTACCCTGTATGGTGACCTCATTCCTTACATGCGTCAACCATTTTAAACTGTTTCTTTCTTCCTCTCCCTCAGGTGACGACGTGACTGTGATAGAACCGGGCAGCTCTGATAGCCGGGAGGAACGTGTAGACTTGTACTCGCAAGGAGAAGAGTCCTTACAAGGTGGAGAACCCACTTACATACCTCACACGCTGAATCTGGAGAAAGATGACAATCGCCAACAGGTCACCAGCGTATCCAACCTGCGCAGTGCCCTCCTGAGCAAAAACAGCCTGCTGTCCCTCAAGGCCGACGTCCTAGGGGAGGAGAGTTCTTTGCTTTTTGAATACCTGCCCAAAGGTACCCACTCGCTCTCTCGTAAGTTCCTCTCTTCTTTTTTTCTGTCCTTCTCGTCTTTTTACTTGGTCGGTAGTAGTGTCAGGTCCGGGCTTTGAGTAGTAGGACCACCTCTCCAATATCAACTAGTTAGTTAAGACATCTATTAGGGACAAACCCTTTTAAATGTAGACCCACAGGTGACATTTGGAGCATGGGATGAATACTCGCTGAACTCGAATTTGAGTCAATAAAGACACATAGCACACTTTCTCATGGTAAATATCCATATAATGTCTGAGTATTTTAAGATATTATAATTGGAATATTTCAGGAGATTGTCACTTTTTTGTCTTGTGTTCCTACTTTTATCTGGTTTCCATATCTAACCTTATTTTTTTATGACTATATTTAATTATTATTATTATTATTATTTTTTTTTTTTTTTTTTTTTTTTGGAAAGTGAACGCAGAGCAGGGAGTTCATTAAAATATTAAGGCGACAGTCACACGTTCAGTATTTGGCCAGTGTTTTACATCAGTATCTGTAAGGCAAAACTTTGAGCGACGAGCGGCACTGGTTAACGTCGTTTGATCGAGCTCAAATTTTGGCTCTCTCAATATCTGGAAAGGGGAATCGTTTTGTGGGGTCCAGACGGACAAAATTCCGACATCGATTTTTTGCGGTCACCCTAGTGTAGGCCATCCACCCTTTCGGCTTTCACGTTTACTGTTCATATCCATGTCCTGATATATACGCACATTTTGTGGACATTGCTGTGGATGAGTAGTTTGGAGCCGGGCAATATCTGTGTCTGGGCTGAACAATAACAGGAAGCTTTGTCATGGGGACGCAGTGACCGTATTTACTGGCAACCGTGCGCCATATAAAATCCTGCTTTGCCATTGGTCACTCTGCTTTCCTCTCTGATCTTTATTAAATGTGAGTAAAGTAATTGATTTGCTTCCTTATAAAGTTTTGTTTCCCCTCCCATCATTTACTCTGGGGTTCGCCCTGACACCACCCAGGTTTTACACTCCCTCCTGCTTTGATGTTGGCCATTCTGCTGGTGACGTCACCAGTCAGTAGTAATTTATCCATGCCAGGTGTTTTAATAAACTGTTTATTCCAAAATTATGATAGATACTTATCATTCTGCTCCTGGAATGAAAGGGTTAAAGTTGACTCCAGCTTTGGGGAAATGGCCGCTTCCTCTTTTCAGTTTTCAATTTTTTTTTTTTCTTTAAACAGGTAGAATATTGTGGAACTTTAACATATTCTGCTTTATAACTCGCTGTAACCCCAAGAACAACACTGCGAGATTAGTTAGGACATTAATATTAATGGATATATTGTTATATGTAGGCTTGTGAGGGGTAATATGCAAATGTTAAAATGGTATGCTCCCGCCACGGGCCCTCCTGGCTGCATGCTGGTGCCCGACGTGCACCCACCCCTGGCTGCGTGGCAGGAGGTGGTGCCCGGTGTGGAATCATTGGCTGTGGGCCGGGAGGTGGCACCAGGTGTGAACCCCCTAGGCCTGGAGATCCTGTTCTGATAGCATGCCACCAGGTAGAAGATGTCTTGATGTATTACTGGAAGGTTATTAGTCTATACAAGTATCAGTGCTGAGAATACAGAACCCACAGTACAGAGTAATTGTATTGTAGACCCTCTGTTAAGATGCAGTTTTTTCTATGTGGTTATTGCTGTAAATCCTGAGCCTCTCTCCTCCTCTCCTGCAGTCAATGAGTTCACTGTTATCCGGAAGAAGTTCAAGTGTCCGTACTGCAGCTTCTCCGCCATGCACCAGTGCATCCTGAAGAGACACATGCGATCACACACAGGGGAGCGGCCATATCCCTGTGAGATATGTGGCAAGAAGTTTACAAGGCGGGAGCACATGAAGCGCCACACGCTGGTAAGAGATGGAACTGTGCGCCAGTGCATTTTGATAAGTGTGATAAATGTGTAATAAAAGAAGTGGGATTTGATCATTGTATTAACCTCCGTGTAAGGATATTTATATTGCATTCTACATTATTTTATGACAGGGCAGCGCCTCCATATGTGAAAACTTGTAAACATGTACCTGGGGTAGCATTATACTAGTTATTATTGTCCATAAGAGGCAGTATTATAGTAGTTATATTCTTTTTTTTTTTTTTTTTTTTTTTTAATTCGTTTATTAAACATCAGTGTACAAAGAATGCACATCATACACAATGAGTTATGATAACAGACATTATACAAAGCACACATGTCTACGTCCATAATAAAATATAATACCAAGAGATTGCACACGCTTATAGATAAACAAGGTAATGTCTACATTTCCTTCCAAGCATATGTAAAGGATAACTGTTTATGTATTTCCCCATATATATATATCACTTTAAATTTCACAAACCTTGTCATGTCATACAACAGTAAAAGCTAACTAAAACTCCTAAACTACAATTACCTCAACTAATATCTACTATTTCCACAGCTTGGTTTCTATATCATATTGTGTCGCACATCATGTCTCAGTTTTGTAGAGTGAGGTGAGAGGAATTCCACCTCTCCCAGATCTTTCCAAATTTACCCGGGCATCCCCTATTTTGGTATAGCGTACGCTCATATGGAACAACCGAATTCACCAACTTGATCCAAAATCTAAGGGAAGGATCCGAACCCCCCCATCCACCTCAGCGCCAGCACCTTCCGCGCCATAAACCGCGTCTCGCGCAAGAAGACCCCAGTATAGTGATCCCAGATCTCCTCTTCCCACACCCCAAACAGGCAAACCAATGGCTCTAGAGGGACAGGGGTCTGCACCAGGGACGTCAGTAATGTAGGATAATGGGACACTGCCACACCATATGAATAAAATCAGCATCTGGCAAGTGACATCGCATACATTCTGATGATTGAAGCCGACCCATCCTAAAAAGTCGCAACGGAGTCAAATATGATTGATTTATTATATATAGTTGTATCATTCTGTTATTAATAGATGGTGATACTCCAATCGGAGACGCTAGAATCTCCTCCCACTCCTCTCCTTGCACATCAGGGATGAGTCGTTCCCACTTCATCTTTATAGAGTTTATGGCCGATTCTGCCCCTACTGACAGCATGTATGTGTACAAGGAGGATATGGGACCCTGCGAATTAAGGATTCCTATCAGGGGTAAAGATGAAATAGTACGGTCCATACTCCGGAAAATAGTTATTACTCCATAGGGGCATTTCAGCTACAACATCTTTAAACCCTATTACCTTCTTGGTTTGTCTCCATATTAATCGTGCCAGCCGGAGCAGGGGCAGCAGACATGGAGCATTGGTTTTTTCCACCTCAAGGAAACCTAATGGGCAATCCGCTTGTGCAGCGTGAAGCAGGTGGCTTTCAGAATTAGGGAGGCAATTACCCGGCATCCATTTATTTAAAGCTTTAGCCTGCCCAGCTAGGTAGTATAGGAAATAATCTGGCAATGCCCTTCCTTGGTCTTTGTAAAGTGGACAATTTTAAGTTTGGGCCTAGTTTTCCCCCATATAAAGGATGTGACCAGGGAATTGAGATTAACAAAAAAGTACTTGGGCACCGCTACCGCACTGTGCTGAAGAGAGTAGCTAAATTTAGGGAGTAGTAATTTAATCAAGTTAATGCGTCCAGCCACAGATAATGGGAGCCTCCTCCAAGATGCAAATTTAGCTTTAAATAGGTCCAGCAGCGGGTAGACATTAAGTTGTAGATCAAGTGTACTATTAGAGATGTGGATACCCAAATATTTAAAACTAGATACAATAGGCAGCGAGGAGAGAGCCTCTAGCTGGGGCATCGGGGCATGGGAAAGGGGTAACAGGGCAGACTTTCCCAATTTATATGTAAACCTGAATATTTACTAAATTTATCTATAAGGGATATCACCTGCGGCAAAGTTTCTTCCACATTATTCAAGAATATCACCATGTCATCCGCATATAGGCCTATGGTATCTACCCTGCCTTCTATATCTATACCTCGGATATTAGGGAAGGACCTTATACGTATTGCTAGTGCCTCAATCGCAAGGGCGAAGAGGGCCAGGGAAAGAGGGCAACCCTGACGGGTTCCCCTATGCAACGCGAAAGACTCAGATATAGAATTATTTATTATAATACGGGCCTTAGGTTTCATGTATAATATTTTGATCCATGTTATAAATTGATTGCCAAAGCCATACCTTTGCAAACATGCGGCGAGGAAAGGCCATTCAAGAGAGTCAAAAGCCTTGGCCGCATCTAACGATGCCAATGCCCATCTGTTGTCTTTGACCAGGGAGCTATATTGGACTATTGACTGGACTCTTCTGATGTCAATGGAAGTACTTTTGCCAGGCATAAAGCCCGTTTGATCTTGATGTATGAGATTCAATATAATGGAATTCAACCTGGTAACTAGAATCTTGGTAAAAAATTTTTAGTCCATATTCACTAATGAAATGGGATGATAGGATCCACATTCTAAAGGGTCCTTCCCCTCCTTCCGAAGCACTATGATATTAGCCCCATAAAAGGACTCAGGCATAGAATTCCCCTCCCATATTCCCCGAAATACCTTTACCAGGAGTGGCGTCAATATATCCCGGTACTTCCTATATAGTTCAATAGGTAACCCATCAGGTCCAGGGGCCTTCCCAGAAGCCATGTCTGTCATAGCGTTATCTATCTCCTCTACAGTAAACTCAGCATCCATAAGGGCCCGCTGTTCCGAATCTAATGTGGGGAATGATATATCTGACAAATAGTCTAAGCACCCCATAGTGTCAAAGTCGCTTTTAGATTCATATAGTGACCTGTAGTAATCCTGAAAACAGCTGAGAATATCCTCGGTTGAAGACACCAGCGTACCGTCCACCCTGCGAATTTGCAATATCATATTAGAGGTGTTATGTTGGCGCACCAGGTAGGCCAAAAATTTGCCCGCCTGGTTCCCCAATTCGAAATAGGATTGACGAGTAAAGAATAATTTACGCTTAGATTTAGTGTCCACGTGCTGAGTATATAACCTCTGGGCGGGCAGCCAGCCACTCATTCCTGTTCCCGCTGGTTTGGTTAGATATATATGCTGCCTCTGCGTCTTTCAGTTGTTGCTCCACCTCGTCATCCTTCCCTGCGGTTACCCGCTTAATATAAGAGATCGTGGAGGACAAACAGCCCCTTAGGTAAGCCTTAAGGGCATCCCAGAATAAATTAATATCCTGAGGTTCCGGGTGGGACGCAATGAAGCAATTCAGCTGATCAATCGTTCTGTCCGGAGATCCCATCAGTTTTAACCAGAAAGGATTTAACTTCCAAGCTATCTCGCTGTTTACTTGCCCATATTTGAGTTTAAGGATGACCGGACTATGGTCTGAGATCCCCCTACTTCCATGCTCTATATCAGCCACCCACATTGCTAGACCGCCAGAACCGAATATATAGTCTATGCGTAATAGAGAGAGCATTTGATGGATGAGTGTCAAGTGTACTCCCTTAACTCAGGGTGACGCACCCTCCACAAATCCAGCCACCCCCCATAAATGATGACAACGGGGTTGTAGTCGTTGGGGAGGACCCCCCGGTTGCTTCATCGTCCAGCCTCAATTTATCCAGGCGGTTGTTCATAACCATATTAAAGTCGCCCATACAAATAACATCTGCGTCTGGGTAGTTAAGAGCAAAACTCATTGCCTTCTGCAAGATGGATATACGAGCCGGAGGGGGGTTATAAATACATAAGACTACATATTTCCTGGTGTTCATCAATGCGTGGACAAAAATAAAAAGACCCTCAGGATCCCTCCGAGTTTCCCTCGCTTCCCATCTGACGTCTTTATGTACCAACAACGAGACCCCTCTCGAATAGCTGGTATGAAATGTATGGGCAGACCATTGTACCCAGGGCTTCTGCACGCACCGCGCTGTATCCCTAGTCAGGTGCGTCTCCACCAAGGCCACAATGTGAGGGCAATAGTGTCTAACCTGTGAAAAGACCTTGATCTTTTTTCGAGGCGTTTTTATTCCCCCTCACATTCCATGTCATACATATTAACTCCGACCCCATACTTTGCTCCTCTGAACATGGTGCATAGTATTACCCGGGTAAAGTTTAGAGACACCACCTGGACACTGAAATTGTTTTCGACTGGTTATAGCCTAAAAAATACCAAAAACCTCTAAGGAAAAAAAAAACTAAGTGAATAAACAACGTGGGAGCAGAGTCCTGTACTCCATCACAGAACAAACAAAGGGATACCATCACTGAGCCCAGTGTTCGGTATTGTTGGTATCCTGGACGCCTTCAAGTATAGCTCCAATCAGCCGATTAATAGAAAAATACCAACTGACAATAGATGCATTAGGATTCCTTTTCAGCAGACCCTCCATGGGATCGCAGCCATTCCGCCGCCTCCGCTGGATCTGTAAAAAACGAAGTAGAACCCCCGTGGACCACTCGGAGCCGGGTAAATCATCGCGTACACGACACTCCTCTGCCGCAGACGTCTTTTGACCTCCGTAAACTGCGCCCGTTGTTTCTGGAGTTCCGCAGCGAAATCTGGCAAAATTGAGATCGTGGCATTGTTGAACTTAATAGGGCTCTTTTGCCGTGCCAGTCGTAGAACCACGTCTCTATCCCTGCAGTTGAGAATGCGCGCCAGAAAGGGTCAAGGCGGGGCTCCCGGAGGAAGAGGCCTAGTAGGGACTCTGTGAGCCCTCTCTACCGCAAAGATTGAGAATTCGTCACCCAAAGTGGTTTTAAGCCAATCTTCTAGGAATTTCTCCGGATGTTGTCCACTCCGATCACTCCAGCAGGCCAATAATTCGAATGTTTTGACGCATCCTATTCTCCAGGTCGTCTGCTTTTTGCCTCCACGCATTCATGGAGCCCGCCACTTTCATTAGTTTAGCCTCTATGGGTGTGATGGTGTCCTCCACCTGGGATACCCGCGTCTCCACCTCCGTAATGCGGCTCTTCATGGCTTGCATATCTTGTCGGAGGCGTCCCACCTCGTTATATACGTCCTCTATCTTCCCAGACAGAGACGTCCTGGCCAAGGAGATGGCCTGCATGAGTTTTTCAGATGCCTGCTTAAGGGTTAGTTCCCCCTGCTCACACTCTTCCCCACCTTCAGAGGGGCAGCTCTTACACTGAGCTTGTGAGGGATTATTTTTAGTAGATCTAGAGCCCTCAGCATGGTCTATTCTGGCATATTCCTTTAGCTTTTCAGCCGCTGTTCCGGACCCTTTGGAACAACTCATTTTAAAGGCAGTAGGGCACAGCCGGGTAGAAGAAACCGTGCACTCCGAAGTCTCCGAATTAAAGTGACAGGGTATAATGAACAAATGGTGGCTGCAGGGTCCCAGGTACAGCACAGACTCGCAGCGTCTCACAAGGAGGCAACATTCAGCCCCAGGCGGCAAGCAAGGGCACCCACAGCCCAGGGAGCGACCCTCACAGGGACCACAGCCAGGGAGGGATCCAGGCCCCCGATAGTTATGGCGCCAGCAGGGCAGGTAATATGGTAAAGAGGGGGACGCCGGGCCCAATTTTTCAGGGCACACACCGCTTGTCCCTCACAATGGTTAAATTATCTGCTCACCGTCCTGCTCCCCCAGCGCTGCAGCGATGGAGCCTGGCGCCGCGTCTCTCACCAGCGGAGCGCACGCCTCCAAGATGGCCACCGCTCTGTGCAGGCCCCGCCGGCCGCCCAAGTTTTCAAAGCCGCAGGCACCCGAGAGTCCAGCCCCGCTCTCCTGCGGGGGTCCCGGAGCGACCCCGGGTCCAGAGGGGTCAGAAGATAGGCAAGTATGCCGTTAAAACAGGGGTCCGCCGACCAGATGCTGTCAGGATGGCAGGAGCTTCCACAGAGCGCGTCCTACTCCGTCGCTTCCATAACCACGCTCCCCCCATAGTAGTTATATTCTTGTACATGGGGACAGTATTATAGTAGTTATATTCTTGTGCTTGAGTCAAATTTAGCAGGGGGTGACAGTGCGCACAGGAGGAATCTGTGCTACATCACTGACATCTAAAAAAATAAAGTGAAAATGTTAACCCTATATTTTCTTTTTTTTTTTTGCATAAAATGTTTAGACTGTGGCTCCATTTTCTTACCAATGGTGCAGGATGCGGCAACCCAACACGACCTACTCCCGGTGTTCAGATCTGAGGTCTCTTGGAGGAAATGGTCAGACTCCTCCGAGCGGAGCTGCTTTTTAACCTTATAGAGGCATTCTCTTGTATAGCAGCCCTGCAAAATAACAGACATCATTACCGAGTGGCTCTCGGCCTTCAGAATGTGTCGGCCCACGTTCCCAGGAGACTCTTCAGCCATCTGCACCTCCCTGCAATCGGCTGTTTCTGCTGCTGCGTTTCAGCCTTTTGCACAAGTATTTGCACGCTATGGCTCTGGTGCAGTCATTTGAATGTATGACCCTTGAAATCCATCTGGCGTTTCCATGGCAACAAAACAAAAAACAATCAAGATTTTATAATCGTCTATGATCATGTGGTCGGCTTCGTTCATTGTGTAATTAAAAAAAAAAAAAAAAAAAAAGTCATTACGAGCATCACTCATGTCTGATGGTAGAGAATCCCGTTGTTATAGATAAGGCAGCGGAACGGAGAGATTCTCTGCATCATTATCACTGATCATCTGTAACAACACATCTTTAACCTTACAGGGGCCCCTGGGGACCAGCTGGGTATGTTTAATGGGGATCTAGAGTATACATTCCCAACATGGACATTTCTGATAAGATTGACACGTAAGAGGTGAAGATTGTGAAGTGCATAAAAAGTCTATATTTTGGCAATTGACTGGTGAGAACAGTGCAATTCACTGCTAAGTTAGTAGTTCTGGGTCAAAAAAGAGAATGCCATAAAATTATAAATGAAGCATTACCCATCTGGTAAATTTCCTGCTTCTTACCAGTGATGATGTCACAGTGAGGTCAGAGATTGGCTGCAGCAGTCACAAGTGTTGACGTGATGTCATGACTGTGGCAAAGTAAACACAGACTGGTGGAAGTACCGTAGAGGTAGCCCAGGAGCGACGGGGTGCTTAATAGATAAGTAATGAATCGTTGCTGATTGTGGACCACCCATATAACGCACATCATAATGATTTGACTTCTTTGCTGGGAGCTGTTCCCATTTCTATTCTCACAGTGGTGGGAACTATAATATTATATAAGATATAAGATCACTACCTGAAGAGCCCGGCGCTGCCCGGGCATAGTAACTAACTACGGTTAGTTATAACAAATTATGATTATATCTCTCTCTATATATTTTGAGTGTAGAGCCCCGCCCATTCCACATAGCCACATTCACAATAATATCCCACATCATCCCATCAGCCAGAGCTACCGGACTACTACCCCTAATATCCCACATCATCCCGTCAGCCAGAGCCACCGGACAATTACCACTAATATCCCACATCATCCCGTCAGCCAGAGCCACCGGACAATTACCACTAATATCCCACATCATCCCGTCAGCCAGAGCCACCGGACAATTACCACTAATATCCCACATCATCCCGTCACAGGCAGCTGCCGGACTACTACCCCTAATATCCCCCATCATCCCGTCAGTCTGGGGTCAGAACCAGAGCGCTGGAGTGGAATGGTCCTAACTTCCACACCAGGGATCCCTGTAAGAGAGGCCTGGGGTCAGAACCAGAGTGCTGAGTGGATTTGCCCTGACTTCCATACCAATGATCCCTTTAATAGAACTCTGGGGTCAGAATCAGAGCGCTGAGGGATTTGCCTTAACTTCCGTACAGGAGATCCCTTTAAGAGAGCCTGAGATCAGAACCAGAGCATTTGAAGGCAATTGCCCCGACTTCCATACCGGGGATCCCTTTTAATAGAGGCCTGGGGTCAGTACCAAAGCACAGTATGGATTTGCCCTAACTTCCATACCAGTGATCCCTTTAAAAGACCCTGGGGTCTCTCTCAATCTCTCCCCTTTTCCAAAGTTCTGTTCCTTTAAATTTCATACACTGGCTGCTGCGACGGATCCGTCCAAACACCAGATCCGGTGCACCCCTTTTTTTTTTTTTTTTTTGCAAATCTGCAATGGATCCGTTTTTTCACACTTTGACTGTTTGGTATGGAGGATGTGTGATGGGTATATAGGCACGGGAGGGGGGGATTCATTTGTCATGTGCTCGCTGCTCTTTTCTGGGGGGGCAGACAATGGCTAGGAGCTTATGTTCCCAGGGATGCTAGATTTCTCCCACCATGTCAGTGTCTGCTGAGGTGTTGCCAAGTGGGAAAACTGTTGCTCATAGCAACCAATCACAGCTCAGCTTCTTTTAACCAGTTCTGGTGAAATGAGAGATGCTTCGTGACTGGTTGGTGATATACAGATACATACATTTAGTTTTATATATATATATAGATTCATATGAAGATCTGATTTGATCCGGTCTCAGCTGTGGGTTTGAGTCGGCTTCTGAGCATGAGACCTCAATGTAAGGAGTTGTCCTATTGTTCACTGTCCATTTCTGCACATTGCACCCTATTACAGAAGCCAGTGTAACACAAGCCTCCTTGCATTACATAACAGACGTGTGCAAGTCCCTTATCCTGCATTAAAAGGTGGCATAACCCCCTGGTTCTTCTTACCCGGGATAACGCTCACATCCAACCATGTTATATCACAAGACATGCGGAATCCTATATAGGTCATTGTTTCTCTGCAGGTTCTCAGGTCGTTCCTGTCTCCTTGAGGTTACAGAGCAGTCGTGCTGAGCCGGTGACTTGCTCTGCTCTGACCACTTCCTCCTCCATGACCTAAACTCTGCAGTGTCCACTGGAAATGGGTCAGTGCAGGGCGGCTGCTTCCTGTATAGCACACAGGTCACAAGGAGACTGCCCCATATCCTGGTCGCTCTGGGTAGCTCCTAAGCTTACACACAAAGCAGGAAGTGTTCATGAAGCCTGGCGACATTTTTACTTATTTGTGGCCACTGAGACTGCCGGACCGATATTGGGGATCCTGCAGGGCCGTATGTAATGGGGTGCTGTTTTTGCAATGGCACATGACTGTAGTTTGCTGGTGCGCTCTTTTTAAGGATTTTTCCATTTCAGAGAAGGAATCCCGTTCTTTGAATTAAGAGGCAGGAACCTGACCCAGTAACACCATTCTGGTACTAGACTAGAGATTTCCTAAAATGGACAAGTTATGAATATTGATGAAGCCTGATTCATGGATAAGATATTGTATAGAACACCATGGAGAGCAAATAGCGATATTCTCCTTGAAGGAGTCGTCGTGCTCCAAATCTCCCTCTGCTGAGTAATGAGTTTCCAAGAAGAATGGGCAAAAAATGTGTAGTTGTCAATTCCCTGCCCCAAGAGTTGTGGTTGTAATTTTTCAAGCTCATGAAGTCATTATAGCAAAATATCTTTCAAGCTGCTGTCCAGTCCGGAGTGCAAAAATATGTACGTTAAAGTGGGGAAAATAAAGTATTTGACACACTGGTGATTTTGCAAGTTTTCCCACCTACAAAGAATGGAGAGGTCTGTAATTGTTATTGTAGGTACAGTTCCACTGTGAGAGACAGAATCTAAAAATGAAAAAAACAGAAAATTACATTATATGGTTTTTAAATCATTATAATTAGCATTTTATTGCATGAAATAAGTATTTGATCACCTGCCAACCAGCAAGAATTCTGTCTTTCACAGACCTGTTAGTTTTTCTTTAAGAAGTCATCCTACTCTGCACTCATTACCTGTATTAATTGTACCTGTTTGAACTCTTACCTGTATAAAAGACACCTGTCCACACAATCATTCACACTCCAACATCTCCACCACGGCAAAGACCAAAGAGCTGTCTAAGGACACCACTGACAAAATAGTAGACCTGCACTAGGCTGGGATGGGCTACAAGACAATAGGCAAGCAGCTTGGTGAGAAGGCAACAACTGTTGGCACAATTATTAGAAAATGGAAGAAACACAAGATGATTGACCACTAATCTTCCTTCGTCTGGGGCTTCATGCAAGATCTCGCCTCGTGGGGTAAGGAAGATTCTGAGTAAGGTCAGTAAGCAGCCCAGACTTACACGGGAGAACCTGGTCAATGACCTGAAGAGAGCTGGGACCACAGTCTCAAGCTTTATCATTGGTAACATACTAAGCTGTCATAGATTAAAATCCTGCAGGGCACGCAAGGCCCCCTGCTCGCACCAGCACATGTCCAGGCCCGTTTGAAGTTCGCCAATGACCCAGAGGAGGCATGGGAGAACATGTGGTCAGTAGAGACCAAAATACAACTTTTTGGTATCAACTCCATTCGCCGTGTTTGGAGGAAGAAGAATGAGTACAACCCCACCAACAATGCCTAACCGTGAAGAACTGTGGGGGAAGCATAATACCTTGCAGGTACTTTCTGCAAAGGGGACAGGACGAATGCATCGTATAAAAGAGAGGATAGATGGAGTTGTGCATCGTAAGATTTTGGCCACCAACCTCCTTCCTTCCGTAAAAGCATTGAAGATGGATTGTGGCTTGGTCTTCCAGCATGACAATGACCTGAACCATACAGCCAGGGCAATTAAAGGAGCATTTCAAGGTTCTGGAGTGGCCTAGCAAGTCACCAGACCTAACACCAAATCTTTGGAGGGAGCTGTTGCCCAAAGACAACCCTGAAACCTGAAAAATCTGTATGGAGGAGTGGGAAAAAAAAATCCCTGCTGCAGTTAGTGCAAACTTGGTCAAGAACAATAGGAAACGTCTGACCTCTGTAATTGCAAACAAAGGTTTCTGTACCAAATATTAAGCTATGTTTTTTTTTCTATTGTATCAAATATGTATCATAATTACTTTGCATTTTATTACATTAAATATGTAAAAATCATAGTGATTTTCTGGAAGAAATTTTAAGATTCTGTTTCTCACAGTGTAAGTGTACCTGCGATAAAAATTACAGACCTCTCCATTCTTTGTAGGTGGGAAAACTTGCAAAAGTGGCAGTGTATCAAATACTTATTTTCCTCCTTTTAGTACCTAGAGGCGATGGTTACCTGTCTGCTATTGTACTCAGATTTTTCTGCTTGGCTGATTTTCTAGCTTTCCTCCATGTGATCTATGACAACAGCTCAGTTGCATCGCCTACACGGTGTTCTCTTGTAGTCTGCGTCATGCCTCCTCTGTCATCATTGGTTTAATAATAATAATAATAATAATAATAATAAATTTTATTTTTATAGCGCCGACATATTCCGCAGCACTTTACATTTCAGAGGGGATTTGTACAGACAATAGACATTACAGCATAACAATAATCATATACAGTAGATTATAACAAATACCAAGAGGAGTGAGGGCCCTGCTCGCAAGCTTACAGTCTATTAGGAAAGAGGGAGACACGAAAGGTGGGTGGTAACAGTTGCTCTGATTGTATGGACCAGCCCTAATGTTAAGTGTGTAACAGTACAGACACAGAGGGCTAATGGATGCATAAAGCATGTGGGAACATGATGCTGGGAACCTGGTTATGGTAAACTTTTGGCTCTGCCACACAGGGATAGGTTAGGTTAATGTGTTGAGGCGATAGGCCAGTCTGAATAAATGCGTTTTCAGGACACGCTTAAAATTGTGGGGATTGGGGACTAATCGTATTGACCTGGGAAGTGCATTCCAAAGAATTGGCGCGGCACGTGTAAAGTCTTGGAGACGGGAGTGGGAGGTTCTGACTATTGAGAATACTAACCTCAGGTCATCAGCAGAACGGAGGGCGCGGGTAGGGTGGTATACTGAAACAAGGGAGGAGATGTAGGGTGGTGCTGAGCCATGGAGGGCTTTGTGGGTGAGGGTAATAAGTTTATACTGAATTCTGGAGTGGATGGGTAGCCAGTGTAATGACTGGCACAAGGTAGAGGCATCGGTGTAACGATTGGTGAGGAATATGATCCTGGCTGCAGCATTCAAGACAGATTGGAGAGGGGAGAGTTTGGTAAGAGGGAGACCGATTAGAAGAGAGTTACAATAGTCGAGACGAGAATGAATAAGAGAAACAGTAAGAGTTTTTGCAGAGTCAAAAGTAAGAAAAGGTCGAATTCTAGAAATGTTTTTGAGGTGCAGATGACAAGAGCGAGCCAGTGATCGAATGTGGGGGGCAAAGGAAAGCTCGGAATCAAGTATGACCCCAAGACAGCGGGCATGTTGCTGGGGAGTAATAGTGGAACCACACACGGAAATGGCAATGTCGGGTGTAGGTACATTAGTAGCGGGAGGAAACACCAGGAGTTCAGTCTTTGACAGGTTCAGTTTCAGATATAGTGAGGACATGATATTAGACACAGCGTTTAGACAATCGCCAGTGTTTTCTAGAAAGGCTGGCGTGATGTCAGGAGAAGAAGCGTATAATTGGGTGTCATCAGCATAGAGATGGTACTGGAAACCAAATCTACTGATTGTTTGACCAATAGGGGCAGTGTACAAGGAGAAGAGGAGGGGGCCTAGAACCGATCCTTGAGGAACCCCAACAGTAAGGGGAAGGTGAGAGGAGGAGGAACCGGCAAAAGAAACAGTAAAGGAGCGGTCGGAGAGATAGGAGGAGAACGGTGTCCTTGAGGCCAATGGAATGGAGCATAGTGAGGAGGAGCTGATGATCCACAGTGTCGAATGCTGCAGAGAGATCCAAGAGAATTAGCATGGAGTAATGACCATTTGATTTAGCTGTTAGCAAATCATTAGAGACTTTAGTGAGGGCAGTTTCAGTGGAGTGTAAAGAGCGGAAACCGGATTGGAGAGGGTCGAGAACAGAGTTTTTTGAGAGATAGCGGATAAGATGGGAGTGGACCAGGCGTTCCAGGAGTTTAGAGATGAAGGGAAGATTAGAGACAGGTCTATAGTTAGCGGCACAGTTTTGGTCGAGGGATGGTTTTTTAAGTAGTGGATGTATGATGGCATGCTTAAATGAGGAGGGAAAAATACCAGAAGAGAGAGAGAGGTTAAATATTTTAGTTAGGTGAGGGGTGACAGCAGGGGAAAGGGACTGGAGGAGATGTGACGGAAATGGGTCACTGGTGCAAGTAGTTGGGCGAGAAGATGCAAGGAGCCTGCTTACTTCTTCTTCTGTGACTGGTTCAAAATCAGAGAGTGAGTTAGATGCAGTGGGGGAGGGAGGACAGTGCATGGTATGAGGGGATTTGGAGATAATTTCCTGTCGGATCTGGTCAATTTTTTCTTTGAAGTAATTGGCCAGATCGTCAGCTCGGAGCTCCGTGGTTGGGGCCTGTACTCTTGGATTGAGTAGAGAATGAAAAGTGTCAAAGAGACGTTTCGGGTTATTGGACAGTGAGGTGATGAGGGTGTTGAAATAGGTTTGTTTGGAGAGGTGAAGGGCAGTGTTGTATGTTCTAAGCATAAACTTAAAATGGATGAAATGGTTTAGGCTGTAGCTCTGTCCCTGCAGCAATGCTTCCACGATTGCCTGCTGTGAATGAACACCAACCATCCACATGTTCACCAAGAACTCTCTGCATGAAGAAATATGAGTCATGAGCGGATTAGGCAATATTTCAGTTTGCCTGTTTGCGTGGATTTTCCCAAGAAATTTGATTTGCAGAGAATTTTTCTCGGTAGCTTTAATGTACTTTTATTTTACTCTTTGAGCCAGACAGACAACCCCTAGAGCGAAGATGTAAATAATTAAAAAAAGAAAAACCCTAAGGGTATGTGCGCACGTTGAGTATTTGCTTGCAGAAATTTCTGCGTCTCTTGGCAGCAAAAAACGGTATACTCACCTTAGCTCTCATTGCAGCAGCTACTCCGCTCCTCGTCGCATCTTTTGATCGCTGCCGTAAGCCCTGTAAATCAATTCTAGGCTGGGACTTCTGGATCTGACGACGCCCAGGCTGGTTTTGCGAAAGGTCACAACCTTCTCCGTGACCTTGCCCACTCCCACACAGAAGCCTCACGGGCCTCCTTAGAGAGACGGAAGTTCCAACCTGTCATGAGAGTCCCAGGAAATCGTCCGCAATCAGAAGATGCAGCAAGGACTGGATGGGTGACGATCAATGGGCCTAAATCTGCGTACAAGCAAATTACAACAAAAAAAAAACCACATTCTGGCAAATCCCTCTTTTTGTAATATTCCAGTCAAATTACATTCCACTCGAATATATTCAGTCATTTCTAGTTGAGCTGCTGATTACTAGACCTTAAGTGGGACAATTGTTACATATATTGAAGGGAATGAGCCTTCTTAAGGGGGAACCTGGAGGGCTGTTTTCATGTGCCAAGCGTGGGATTGAGCAAAAAGATGCTCAGGATCCTGCACCAAAGCCTTGCGAGATCCTTTCTGCCACCATCCATGGGCTTCTTTTGATTGGTAAGCTTGGTGTGATGTCATCATTGTGGCATGACATCACCCCCGCCCTAGTATTCAGAAGCCCTGGCGATGCAGATAGGAAGGTTTGCAGCGTTCTGATCCGGTGGCCATGGATTACCGAAAAATCTTTTTGCTCAACTCTGGCCAAGAATGGTACATTACCATGTACAGTAATAAAACTCCTATAATACTGCCCCCATGTAGGAGAATAAAGCTTTAATACCTAGAATGTTGATGCACGGCCTTCATTTATCCTGTATTATGTCGGTCTATAGTACATGCCTCAGGTGAGTACAGTCTTGTATGAACAAGCGCCAATCCTCAGCCATGGTGCCATACAGCGATAATTGCACTGTCTCCCAGGAGTGGGGGTTGGGGGATGAAATTTTGCTTCATATTGGCATTTTTTTGGTATTTCATGTACAGAACCATCTGACATCAAAACCACATAACAGGTTCACATAAAACGCTGCCCCTTCCAAGCCCATAATTTTAACCCGGATGTGCAAAATATGGGAATACTGTCAGGTAAGGGACAAGATGAGAGAAGTGCTCACATGTTGTACCCGGCCTATGTGGGGAGAGCTTAGCAGTGTCCCACATGCCATGGTTATCACTAAAGTGTTGAGATTTTATTTATGGTGCAAGGAGAAAAAAAGCAACGATTCATTGCACACTTCCCCTTTAAGATGAACTAGTGAAGAGAAAAAGTATTTAATTCTGAAAGTTATGGGTCAATCATTCACACGTTGGGTGGAGATGGCTGCTATAACAACCGCGTCCGGAAGACTTAGATCGGAGGGATGAGTTAATGAATAATCTGCTACGGTGACAGGTCCACAGAGCCGGTCACACCTTGGTGGCTGCTTAAAAGAAATGGCCAAGAAATTCTGCCCCCTGCTGGGGATAGAATGGGACGTGCCAGGATTTTTGGCGGTGTCTTGTGTACACTAAAATACAAGTTCCTTGTGGGGTATTGCAGCATCTGAAATCAGTAGGAGAGGGAAACTGTTGTCACCTGGAGAACCCACATAAAGGGACACTCAGCCAGCCGTCTGCTGTCTCTACGCTATGCACTTCGAAATTTATTTTGTAAAGCCTAAAAATGTAAACCTGGGCATGCACATCTTCCTGTGCAGCACTAACTGGGGAGGGGGCAGTGTGTTTGGATGGGAGCTTGTGTTTGCAGAATCTAGTTTTTATAACCTTTTAAAGGAATCTGTCTTATTGTCACCTAATCTGGGAGCAGTATGATGTAGATAGCGGGAATCAGAGTCTGCCTCTATGTATCCCTTTACTAGGCTGCTTGCTGTAGTTTTGATAAAACCAGTTATAGCAGATTATTAGAGGACTAAACCTGCTGCAAGGTCCTCCATAGTAGGGCTCATACTCACTTGCGAGAGACTCGCACGATTCTTGTGCGAGTCTCTCGCATGAAAACCTGGCACTGCCGCCGGCACTCAGACCAGAGCGTGCGGCTGTATAGAAATACATGTAGCTGCACGCTCTGGGTGCCAGCGGCTGTGCCAGGTTCTCATGCGAGAGATTCGCACAAGAATCGTGAGTCTCTCGCAAGTTAGTATGAGCCCTTAATGAGCTCTGTATAACATCACCCCACCACTGATTGACAGCTTTCTGCCTATGCACAGTGTACACAGAAAACTGCCAATCAGTGATGTGGGTGGGGTTATAGAGTACAGCCTTTAGAGAACTGTCAGATCTGCAGCAGAGAAAACTGATTTTTAGCAAAACTAGAGCAAGCAGCCCTTACAGCATGCCGCTGTCAGATTGGGTAGCAAAAACCTGGTGACCCATTCCCTTTATTACAAGGGACCCTTCAGCTCAGCTTATAAAGAGGGTCTCTTGTTCTGAGTACCTGTCGTGCACTACACACAACCCATTGATTTGAATAGGCACTGTGTAATGCTTCATTTACCCTATGGTGGCGCTACAGGGAAATTTAACATTTACTGCCAGGTTTCCCCACCGATAGGTGAGTACTTGGGGAACTTTTGGAAATCTGTACTTGTTCCAATGGTTGTTTTGATCATATTAATGGACAACCCCTTTAAAAAAAAGTCATACAATCCACATCCATGTAAAAAGAAAGCTCTAGTAGCGTTATGATTTCAAAGACTTCTTGACCCAGACTGTAGTGAAACGTCTCCGATCATGCACTGGATTCTGCTCGTTTACATTGATTTTGGTTGATAGTAGGTGACGACGTAATTCCGTGCCCTAAATCTGCTCCCAAGCCCGGCTGTCACTTTAGGCAGTAGCAGAGGGCCATGTCGGGGGCTCCTCTAACTGTAGACCATGAAGTTTGGGGTGCGGCAGTTTCCCAGTGTCTGCTCTGAGCTGTAATTCTAGCTGAAGATGGCTGCCTCTGTCTCTGCTTTTAACCCTTCCCTGCCCCAGACACGGCCCTGGTGCCACTTCTCCAGACTCCTTACACAGCCCGGTCTCGCGGTTGCTATGACAGCAGTGTCGGCTCCTTCTTAGAGTGTCCTCTGCTGTCATATAATTGCACAGCCATCTGTCTCTTCCTCCGACTGAGCCACGTCTCGTTCCCATGTAACCAGAGCCAGCCCCGGGGACAGCGTCTTTGGCGCTCTTCCTCCAGGGGCACACACCCATCTGTCTGTATGAGGGCACAGGACCATATTAATAGCAAGCGCGACATGCAAAATGTTACTAAATCTCCATCTCTCCTTCCTTTCCAGGTCCACAGTAAAGACAAGAAATATGTATGTAAGGTGTGCAACCGGGTCTTCATGTCCGCAGCCAGCGTGGGAATCAAACATGGCTCCCGGAGACACGGGGTGTGTGTGGACTGTGCGGGCCGTGGGGTGCCCCGGGGGAACCACTCCCCAGACGACATGTATGCGGGGGAACACTATCTGGAAGACGTGGATGAGCTGAAGGTGGATGAAGACATGGGCGGGGACGAAGAGGAAGATATCAAGTGGAAAGACGAGGCGGAGACCTCGCAGGACGACGTCATACTAGAGGACGATGAGATCGAGGACTGCACGCCGGACGTCAGCCGGGGACCAATCAAGGAGTTTACTTGGATAGCATAGGTGTAAGGGGAGCGTACGATGGGATCCCCAAGGAAATAAGTGATGGGGTGAATAGAGTGATTTTAGTCTCGTGGGGGTGGGGTGGATGATGTTAAGAACCCACCCCCCTTTACACCAATGTGATATTACTGGAGAGGGGCTGGTCATGTGATCTCTAAGGGTCCACGTATCCTGTCAGACAGAATCCAGGCGTCGTCTTTTTTCTCTCCATTTTTATTTGTCGCTTGGGCAGGAAACGGTTACGTAACAGCCCTGCCGTCCTTGGTGGAATACAGGAAAGGTGATTAACTCGCCCTTCCACTGGTATTGTCCGCAATGTACAGTCCCATCTCCTCCGTCTGTCACCTCCGCTCCATGACACAGGCCTCCAGCGGTGGCAGGGGGAGCAGCATGAGACATTGACAGCAAGATGACAAGTTTTCTTTTTTTCCCCCCATCCCAAAAACTACCATCACTCTACCCTGCACCCCTCCGTGCATGCCACCTGCCCCCTTCACTGCTGGTTTTAAACGCAGTCATGCTTTTTTTTTTTTTTGCAAAGCTGAGATTTGTAATATATTGTAATTGCAGAACACAATCAGGATATGAGGTGCCCCCATCCCCATGGCCTAAGACACAGAGCCACCACCCATCAGCTCTTTGGCTCATGTTCTGGTTAGACAGCTGCTTCCTTTGGACGCGTAATGCAGAAAAAATAAAATTCCGTGTGTGGGTGCCATAGTCCGCCCGCATCACCCCCATATGCCATTCACTGTCCTTACAAGGGTCCAGTATGTACCAGAAGAGGGCAGGGTGGCAGTAAGAGCTCCCTGCGGGTACAGCACGGGTCCTAATAACACAGGAAAGGACCCAAAATGACCGCCCTGGGGAGTTGGCTCCTTCTCAGCCCTTCCCCCATAATTACATAATTATATTACCAGCTCCTTGGTAGATGCAGCTGCCAACCACGTGCTGAAGATTATACTCTTATTTAAGGAAGATCAGATGGGGACTAAGACAGGGGGGAGGGGTGCCCAAGATGGCCACGGCCGCTGGATCTGCTGTTCCAACTCTATTTATAACCATTTCCCCTTTGCACATTTTTTTTTTTTCCTGTAACCAGTAAAATCTCCCCCCTTCCTCCCAGCGCTCCCCCAGACAGCGAGGGGGAGGAAGGATGTGTGTCTAATGAGAGGTTCCTGAAAACCACAGGGCGCAAAGCAGGCCTGACAGCATCCCAGAGCCAGGCTTCCTCCAAAGCTGGGACTTGTAGTTCAGACATCATGTACATGGCTCCAGTACCAAAGCTAACCCGTGGAGTCCTGGGGCATAACATTTCAGAAACAATGCAAAGACTGGAAGCAACACTTTTATTGTTTTATTCTTCCAGGATCTATAAATATCATTTTAATATTATATTTGGGGGGAGTAAAAGGGGGTTGCTATGAGTGCTGCGTGTATGCTTTTCATATAGATTCTACATATTTATTTTACCACCCCCCCTTCCCTCTTTACACATTTCCAAAAATTATACGTTTTAAAAAAAAAAAAAAATTCTTTTGCAAGACCGTGCAATGTTGATTTATAATTATTTTTTTGTTGGAATATACTATATTATATGGACTAAGAATTATTATTATTATTATAAACTTGTGTTTGTGACATTGGAGATGTTTTAATATTTTGGGTCGGCGGGTGGGATATGGAGAACAGAGAAGGGGGGGGGGGGGGGTGTGACAGGTTTTGGCACTTAAGCTGTGTCAATCCTGGTTGAAGGGTTAATCGGGCTGGGTTAGATTTAGATATAATCGCAAATCAATCAGTCTAAATAATAAAAAGAAAAACAAAAACACAAAACTGCTGCTACCTCTGCCTGTGCGGTGTGTGAGTTTTTTGGGTTCGGGTTTTGGTAGCGAGGGGCATGTTATGGGGGATTAATTTTCTGAATCTGCAAATATTGTGAAATGAGCCTCCACTCGTAAGTAAAGTCCTCGTCTCCTGCAGCCTAAGGACTCGTGCAGACATCCGTGCAGAACGGTCAGAGTACGGACTGGCTGTAGGTCACCCTACTCGAGTGTGACAGCATCCAAGAAACTTATGGGAGACCCGCAGCCAGTCCATGCTCCAAGATCAGACCCAAATCCCCAGACGTCTGCATGAGCTACAAGACCAGTAAGCAGATCACAGCGCCAGTCTCGTTTACAGGCTGTGTTTGGTATTGCAACATACAGTCAAACACCCTTCAGTGGGATGCAGAAATGAGGTCATTAACCCCTTTGAGACTGAGACAAATTTGTTCTCAAAAGTGAGCCAGCAAGATCAACTCACCCACACATATGTGCATGCATGTCCTTGAAGATTGAAAATGTAAATCCAACACCATTATATCGATTGCTGCAAAGAGAAGCTGAGTGCTCTAGGTGTGACCGAGAGCTTAACAAACCACTGCCTCTTTAGTTTGACCGTTCACGGTCTTGATTTCATTACCTGGCTCCTGACACGTTAGCGTGAACTGTCAGTCAAGCTAAAAAGGCTAGTGCTGCACAATGTAAACAACTTGTAAAGTGCTCTTTCATGCCAAAAGCACTTAGGGTGTGTGCACACGTTGCGAATTCTGCTGCGGTGTACAGTACCATTTAAGTCAATGCAAAATGAAAACCACAGTGCAGACGGTGCAGATTTTTCCGCACGGATTTGCTGCAGTTTTAAATCCGCAGCATGTCACTTCTTTGTGGGGATTCCGCAGCGGTTTGGCACCTGCTCCATGACAAGTGTCAAACCCCATGGGAAAACCGCAGGTTAATCCACAGATAAACCGCACCCGAATTTACTAAAGTTTGGACATGACCCCCCCCCCCCCCCCCCCCCCAAGTGTAATTTTTTGTGCCAAATGTAATCTTCAAAATATGTACTAAGAAATAACTGGGTCCATTTTCTCCTACACAATTTCTCTCGAACACAGCGACACCCCATCCGTTGTCAGAAACTGTTTGGCCACATGGCAGGGAAAAGAGGTGCGCTCGTTGGCTTTTGGAGGGCAGATTTTGCAGGAGTAGTTTGACCATTTCAGAGCCAGAACAGCAGAAAAACTTTAAAAAAAAAAAAAACACTTTGGAAATGACACCAGTGGATGGCTTCTTCTATGGCTGCAGCGATTTTGGTGGCCCCACCGGTGTTTTCACTCTGCATCATCCACTTTATACTTTTTTCTGGAAAATTGCACATATACCAGCTTAGTGCCCAAACACTGTGCCCAGGTTGTCCTTCTACAGACTTCTACCCTGTAAATTAGTGGGTCTGTCTTGCTACAGCAATGCAGAACATGTGAAAGCTATCTGCAGTTTAGGCGCACTGCGGCGCTCAGAAGAGGATGGACCATTTGAATTTGGGAGTGCAGATTTCCCTGGATTGGATTTTGGGCTGGGTTGGACATGTCGCTTTTCCACAGCTTCTGGGCTACCAGTGGCCTTGAAGCTCCCACTTTTGCATTGACAGATAAAGAACCTGAGTGGGGATGAGTTGAAGTTCTTATTGGAGAAATTTTGGGGTACATAACTTAATGCTTTTTATTCAGATTTTTGGACGCAGAATGAACAGAAACCAGCCATTTAAGAATTATATTTTTTTTTTTACTTTGTCTGCCAGATGATAATGCGGCCATATTCTTTGGGTCAATACGATTGCGTCAATAAATTTATATGGGGTTTTTATGTTTTGGGAGTTACACGCATCCTTTATTTTGCAAAAATAATTTGGTGTAGCCACATTCTGAGAGATGGAACGTTTTTTTTTTTTTTTCGTTTTCTCAGTCATATGCAGGCTTGCTTTGTACGGGGCAAGTTGACCTTTTCAGTGAGTTTTTTTATTTTTTTAAACATATAACTATCATTTATTACTTTTTTTATCCGTCTAATAAAGTCCTTTTTTTAATGGTGCGCATGGTATGGGATAGATGTAGGTTTGGTCTATTTTGGACTTAGCGATACTAGTTAAGTGTGTTTATTATATACAGTACTTAAGATCAGCGATCGGAGTGAAAAATCTTATGGCCTGCAATACATGAGACCTGTTCGTTTTATACTGACACAGCAATTTAGACTCTTCTTATGGTAATGGCCACTGTCAGGACCCACAATTGCGTTGTGTCAATAGGGTTAAATAGAACCATTTACGTCTGATAATCATTTAGGGGTTTAAACAGACTGACTGAAAATCTGTTTTCTCCTGATCTCATCTCACACGAGTACAAAACTTGGTACAAGATCGATCTCTCTGACCCTTAAGATGTCAGAGTGGGACAGGATCACAACAGAGTTTCAAAACTTGGATATACACAAGAATGTTTCCATTCACTGACAGCAACACAAATGTTGATTCAGGAATATAAAAAAGTGCATATTAGCTGGGATGCCATTCTGTTCAGTCCTCAGCTACAATAAGTATTCACATTTACCTTGGGAAAGGAGGGCTTCATGTCTGACGCAACAGGTTTCCCCATCGGAAGGTTTCACCTATGAACAGGACGACCCTAAATCGTTTTACACTTTTCATGCTTCTCACAAATCTACACAAAGAGCAAACGAGCCCAGTTCTCCTCCAGTGGAGCAGAGCAGTTTCACCTACATGAGGGTGGGCAGAGGGTCCGGTCTCCTTCCTTGTGGTGGTCTTGTCCCTGTACTCCTGTAACTTGAAGAAGAGTAGAGAAGGTTATTTTCATGTATACCTGAGAGCACTCTGGGACCTATCAGTGACGTATTACCCGCGGTGAAGCCTCTGGTCTCCTTCCCGCTGCACCGTCGTCACATCATTAATACATTCTGATAATTGGAATGGATCCAACCATCGGCTTTCATGCTCCCCGAACCGCAGAAAGCATGAGCCGAAACCTAGCAGCATGATTGCACACAGGTATGTTTTTCTCAAACACTAGGGCATTTCCGTGAAAAGATATAGGACACTGACAGTGTTTTGCAGATGAAATCAGCCAGTCTGCTTCTGTCTGCCCAGATCCCATTGCTCGACACGCAGAGAAGTGTCATCAACTGGGGGCAGGGAGAAGCAGTCTGGGACCAAATTCAGACTACTCATCCAAAACACATTGTTCCCAGCCGGCTTTTTAAAAAGTTTTTTTCTGAAAACGTTGCAGAGTTTGCATAGCACATACCTGGCTACAATTGTGCAGCTAAGCTCTGATTCATACTACCCCTCTGGTTCAGGTAGCTTAAATCTGATGACAGGTTCCCTTTCATTTGTATCTGATGAGATATAAACAGGACAAATTGCAACCTGTGTATACAAATAAAAAAACACTAACTTTTTCCCCCACATATTTTATCAAACTGCATCCAAAATTTTGATTCCCAACAAACATCTAGAACATTATTATAAAATTCAGTCTGCCACTGCCACTAGGGGGAGCACTCAGCTTAGATTTAGACAGAGAGAGAAGAGAACGTAGAATCCAAATCCATTTCAAACATGTATATTTATTTATCAAAAAGTAGACACATATCAGAGATACAGGATAATGAGAAGAATCAATAAAATGGGTAATCACATAAGGCCCGATACTAGAAAAAACAAGTGGACGACCTGTATTGGGTATGGTTGCCCAGACAAATCCCACAGGGAATATATGATTCTATGTATGAAATACTGTGTTAACCCCGGTTGGTGACTAGATACACATGCCAGTGACTGGTGGATAAATGCCCTGGATGTAAGTCACCAGTGTTGCAAAAAGAGAAGTTTTGCAATTGTGTGACTCCCGTATGTAATAATCCAATATATATATGGTCAAACGGGAGAAGGAAAAGGCAATTAAAGGTGCAGTACTGGTAGTATTGAAAATAGTCATTACACCAACCAGGTAATATATGGTAAGATATATGATTCAGAGGTCGCTTATAGGAAGCTTCCCCTATGCAGTATATTATATTGCATTAAACCCAGAAAAAGGATAACAATACCAATTGTTGGTAAGCTGGGTGTAAGCCAGTGCTGAGAACGGTCTTGTCACCCCCATAGTTTTTTCTAGTATTGGGCCTTATGTGATTACCCATTTTATTGATTCTTCTCATTATCCTGTATCTCTGATATGTGTCTACTTTTTGATAAATAAATATACATGTTTGAAATGGATTTGGATTCTATGTTCTCTTCTCTCTCATTTAATTGAGAATCGTCTCCATACTATAAGATTGCATGAGGCATTATTTATGTACTCTACTAATAATGGAATAAGGATGTTCTTTTGGAGTATTTTTCACATTTAGATTTAGACAGGTAGAATTGCTTTCCGGAGAAGCAACGAGCTCCCTCTAGTGGAGGCTGCCGGCATTTAGCACTGTATTATGAATCAGGACTTCAGAAGTTTTGGTTTATAGACCCAAAATTGAATCATAAAAATATGCAAACACTGTAAAATAAAGGTAATAAAAAAACCAGGAGTGATGTATCACATATTACAGGTTGCTAATAGAAACAAATGTTTTAATATCGAGAGTGGCCTCTGGGAAATTGAGACGTACCGGATTATCTTGGAATGTACACAGGGCGGATACACTGCAAGTTTTCCATTTAGATAAGTGTTCGGTCATCATGAAAATGTCCATTCTAATTTTATCACCATTAAATGGTGTTATGGCAATTTCTAACCATAAGCTGAAGTTTACTCTCCCAAAGACAGATATGAATAAGAATAGAAACCGCCAGGGATTTGGTAAAGGATTGGACATATGGGATTTCAGCTGCCCAGTCCTGCTGTTCTCACGAAGATAAGCAGTTGCCTTCTCGCCTCTTAGGACGCAGTCAAATGCCTGTATAAACTTGGCCGAGATCGGAGTGCAATGCACGGAGCGCAGCGGCCAGTCCGAGCACAGCGGTCTGATTTATACAACCGTCTGACTACACCCTTACTGTTGCTTGAACTGCAACAGCCTAAGGCCGGGGTCACACTGGCGAGTGCAATGTGAGTCTCTCGCATCAATACCTGGCACTGCTGCCGGCACTCGGGACCGGAGTGTGCGGCTGTATATATTTCTATGCAGCTGAACCCTCCACTCCCAAGCGCCGGCGGCAGTGCCAGGTATTGATGCGCGAGTTTCTCGCAAGTGTGACCCCAGCCTAACAGTGGGTCTGCTGAACCGAACCAACAGTCCCATAGACCTATACAAAGAGGCTCGTTTGGGCAGCAGACCCATGGTAGGGGGACATATTGCAGTCCGAGCATAGTTGGTATAATCTAGACCAGGGTTTCCCAACTCCAGTCCTCAAGGCACACCAACAGATCATGTTTTCAGGATTTCCTTTGTATTGCACAGGTGAAGCAATTATCACCTGAGCAATACTAAGGAAATCCTGAAAACATGATCTGTTGGTGTGCCTTGAGGACTGGAGTTGGGAAACCCTGATCTAGACGTGATCGTTCAGCCTAAGGCTGGTCTCACACTTCCTTGAAACATGGACCGTGCTCATATTGCAATAACCGGCCTGATGATCTGAGCTGACTGATTCATCCAGGCACATAAGGGGCAATTAGCTCAGGAGACCCAGCGGTCGGTCAGTTCTAGCTATCGGAGCACAGTCAATGTTTCAATGTCCCAGTTATGTACTCATCCTAGGGTTGGTATCGCACGTCCGAGGGCGGTCAGGGGTCTCTGCAAGGTGTCTATTCTTTCCATCAAATCTGTTGGATTCTGTGACGGAGCCATGTCTCCTCTCAAGACAGACAATATGCTAGATCCAATTAAAAGGCTGCTGTCCACATCTGCACCAAGTCATTCAGCTGCTCGGTTTTATACAGAAGCAGAACAACGCGTTGGATCCATTACAAGATGGGCTCAAACGGCACGTAGCATAGTAATGTCTGATCACCATCACTGTGCCCACTGTTAGTCCAGCATGCTGCTCTAATCCTTGAAGGTAAATACATTTTTCCAGCATTTGCGAAGAAGTCTGCAGTAGACCTTAAAAGGGGATTTCCATTTTTTTTTTTTTTTTTTTTTTAATTAAATGCATGTATTTGGGACTAAAAATAATCTTTGTAATGGAGTTGCATTCAAAACTTTGCATCGTTTCACTTCCTGTACATTCAACTTTGATGTGGTCTGTGGTCATATGCCAGCCAGATAAGTTACAAACTCCACACAGTCAGACCGTCACAGCAAACTCACTGACCGATTCCCGGCTAACTCATTCTGCAGCGAGCAATAGTGCAGCATAGAAAGCAAATACTGCAAAAAGGACTGTACCCCCAATTACATGCAGATGTGGGGCCCACTGAGCACCACTCCGATCCTTTTCAGGTTTTTTTTTTTTTTTGCTCCTATGATGGAACAGAAAACCTCAAGTAATACACATGTGAATTCAGCCTTACAGGAGGTTTTAAGAACTTAGCCCCCACTATCTGTATTTGGAAGGAGACAATGTAAACCAGAAAATACAAAAAGAAAAATCTTTATTTTTTATTTTTTTTTTTTACCAGGATAACTGACAAAAGGTTTAGCTCTGTGCTTGGCACATAAGTCTCCATGAGGTGGCGCTGTGTGTATACTGTCAAACAGTCACAGCCGCACATATGGAAGAAACAATTACACAGCCTGCACCTTTTCCCTATATTTCACAAGTAAGGACCCCCTCCCCTAGGACGTACATCTCTGCTACGGGCACAGACACTACATCCTCCTCATCCTGCGCACAAGTAGCATGGTGCCCCTCCTGCAGGCTACAATCTACCATCCTTAGTGCATATACCAGCCCGGCCCCTCTTCATCCCCTCTATCTATGGCATGTTTTTTTTCCCCAGGCCAAACTTAGTGCAAGAATTTTTTTATAAAATAAAGCTTATATCATTACTTTTTGCTTCATGTAGCTTTGGAATGTGCCTCGGACACGGCATGGTGCTATATCCCCCGGTCTGTGAAATATCTGTTATAATGCCAAGCAGCTCTAGCACAATGGCCCACATCACACATGGCATGATGGCACGGTACATCGCCTATGAATCTTGCATCCAACACCGCCCCCATCAGCCTGGTTTTGGCATTGCAATGACAAAAGAAGAAAGGGTAAAAAGAGAACCCCCGCCATGCAATCCATGATTGCTGCCACTAGTTCTAGCATAACAGATGCAGAATATTCAGAGTCTTAAGATGGAGATCGACATTAGATTATAGGTGGATCACGTGCAGAAATATCCACATTCATGCCATACTTGACACCATTACGCATAGCTTATATGGGCTACAAAAATAAAAAAAAAGTGATTGTGCAACCCCGATGGTGTCTGTGGCTCGAGTGGCAATCCTGTAAGGTCAAAGGCCGGCTGCTTTGTCAGTACACAACATTCTCTATGCACGGCAGTGACAACATCGCCATCTACTGGTTGTTAACAGGTACTGCTGCTAAATTAAATTGCAGGATTTCCCCGTGTGGACACTCTAGATGAGTGTCCAGAGATCAAACGCAATCAGATGATAATGATGAGGGAGTTGTCAAAGATGTTACCCAGTTGGACATTAAAGACCCCAATAATAATACCAGATTTCTGTTATGCTGCCATCGATCTTCAAAGGCAACCGTGCTCCTTTCTTCTGTGTCCCCAAAATCTAGCTTCCTGCGATGGGGTTAAATTTTAAAACACAAAGCACAGGGTACACAATACAGAAACGTGCCAAAATTCCCCCTACACACCACTTTTTCCCCAGATTGTGCAAAAGTAATGGCGGAGACGCAGAATGTTCACTTCCCATCTGAAAAAAGAAAAGATTTCAGCTAATCACATGATCGAGTGCAAATTGATTAAAGCATTGTGTGGCTGCCCACCCCGGCCTTCCCTTGGGTTGTTGTGCAACACTGCCCTCACATGGCTGAGTGGGGGTACTGCACCGTTCAGATCAATGCATCTAACCATGATCTGCATACATTAACTGTGCTTGTGCCCTGAGCCCAATTTTTCAAGTGCAAAAAAAATGTTCCTCAAAGAGCAACCCTACTGAAACTGTAAGAAGGATACAAAAGGTTTCTCTCCATATACTGCAGATGCCTGCAATCACGTCTGCCGCCGCCCCGGGACTCCGCTCAGGCTTGGGACATATGCAACCAACTATCGCTTGTAGGAAAATAAAAACAAGTCACGTGCGGTTTATGGTGTGGTATTGGCGCAGATGGAAAAATCCCCGGAATGGTTTCCTATTAAAAAATGCAAATTACACGACACATAAGAAGCACCGTCACCCGATCCTCCCATTTCCCAGTATATAGGGACGCCTAGAGCTGAGCAGATAACTGTTACTATGGAAGCAAACCAGTAGTCAATGGTTAGTTGCCATAGCAACAGACAATGCTTCGTTAAGAGGATTATTACCAAGTGCGACCGAAAAGTGAAGATTCTACACACACCGACCAATCAGATCGCTTCTATCAATTCTCAAGCTACACTTGGACAATAGCCTGACCGTTGGTCACCGTCAGCAACGCCATCGCAAATACTTGGTGGAGTAAAGTGCACCAATCGTTGTGTTCCCGAAAATTGAAACAGGGTCACAATTATGTGATGATTGATCTATTTCTTTATAGGGGTTAGAGCTGCTTTCTGATACAGAGTGCAAAGTCTTCTGCCGCCCATAACAGCCATATAGTACAGATGTGGCCAAAGTTTTTTGTGATGGACACAAATTTTGGTTTTCGCAAAACCTGACTTCTGCCCTTTGCCCTGACAGCTGGATATCGGTGTCTGGGCTGAATCCTGACTGATGACTGCCCATTCTTGTCTCATCAGTGCGTGGAGTTTATCCCAAATTCTGTGGCTTCGTTGGTCCTCTTGCTTTTTGAGGATTTACCCCAAGTTCTCACTGAGGTCAGCGAATATTACTTTACCCGAGGTCTCTGCAGTCCAATCCCTGGACTTCCTGCAAAGTTACTCTTCTTGATAAAGCCCCCTTCAGATTGGTACAGTGATTGTCTGGACAAGAAAAGGGGAGCGCTACCATGAGTCCTGTGTAATGCCAACAGTAGAGCATCCTGGGACCACTCATGTGTGGGGGCTTCTCAACCATGGAGGGGGCGCACTCACAATTTTGCCATGAATAAAGAATGAGATCTAACATCCTCCAAGAGTCACTTCTCCCAACCATCCAGGAGCAATTTGATGATGAAGAATGATTTTCCGCCATGATGGAGACCATGTCACAAGGTAAAAGTGATAACCAAGTGGCTCAGTGAATAAAACACTGACATTTTGGATCCATGGCCAGGGAACTCCCCAGATGTCAATCCCATTGAGAAGCTGTGGTCGATCCCAAAAAAGGCCAAACAAAACCACAGAAATTGTCAAACTCCAAGCACTGAATAGACAAGAATGGGCGGTCATCAGTTAGGCCCAGAAGCTTTATCTAGCCGCCATGGAGAAGGGCAGACATCATGAAAAATAAGGGACAATCTTATGAAGTGTTGACAATTGTACTTCAGTATCTGTAAAAACATTTGACTAGAATATGAAAAAACACTGAAGCAGCAAATTGTAAAAATTCAAACAAAAAACAAAACAGAATTTGTATCAGTCTCAAAACTTTTGGCCCAGACTGTATGTGGTAACATTTTGGCTTTGCACCACTAGAGGGAGCTCACCATACAGATTTATAATTCAGCTCCAGAGCACCCCCTTGTGGCATCTCATTACCCTAATCACAAAATTGTGCCCCTTTGAAAAGCTTGGATTTCACCAGCTTCTTCTTCTATGCAGCATTTACCCTACTAACGGCAATGCTTTAGAGGGGAGACGATACCCTCATGTGCTCGTTACAGATGTGCTTACTCCTAAAAAAAAAAAATAAAAAAAGATCCTGGCCCCTTGTGCTAGCCATTCCTGGGGAAAGCCAGGTACGTTTCTGCCCTGGCACAATACTTCTCATCCCCTGCAGTTCCTGAGATGGTACAGGAGGGGGCAGTGAAATGTATGACACTATTATATTGCACTGGTCATGGAGGGGGTTCTGTACTATATGTTACACTACATTGCACTCCTCCTGTAAGGTAGGGGAGAAATATTCAGGCTGCTTTTTCTTTACATGTGCATTACAGGGAGGGGGGGGGGGGGGGACATTAAAAATATTACCGTAAATGAAGTCATATTAATAAAATATATTTCTCATAGCCGAGACCAGCTCCATACACTTCCTAGGCCATGTACGTGGTCAGTGGCTACAGCTGGAGGAGTCCAGTGTTTAGCGAGGGGAAGAAGATAGCTGCCATCTTTGTTTTTCTCCTCAAGGTTGTGCAGGATTGTAAAGAAAAATCTGCTTTTATTTCAGGAACAGCGCCACCACTCGCCTACTGGCTGTGTCAGGTATTGTAGCGCATGGAGAGGAGCTGCAATGCCAAGCACAACCTATCTAGACCAGAATGGAGCCGGACTGCAAAGCAGATCCTTCTCTCCAAGTAGTGCTTGATGACAGCTGTGTGTGTGTGTGTGTATATGTATGTATGTATGTATGTATGTGTATATATATATATATATATATATATATATATATATATATGTATGTATATATATATATATATATATATATATATATATATATATATATATATTCCTTTTCATATTTCTTTGTGTGACATGGTAATCAAGGATAATCACAAGAAGTGTATTTTTGGGGGTCTAGCTGATTACCCCCTCTCAATTCACCCAGCTGCTGGTGAGCCACACCCTAGTATTTCTCCCCTACCTGCGGATGTGGGAGCCAGAAGACAGTAATGAATAAGCGTATATATGGCCCCCTCCATGTCCACAGAGCCTCCAAAAAGTGCAAAGCATAGTGCAGCAAAAATTTAAGACCACCCTACAAAAATGGGGAAGAAAGAAAAAGTTAAAAAATCACAAACCCCTCCCCCCTTCCTCTCTGAGCCCTGCCCCGTACAATCCGACTCCTCATCTCATAATATCAAAAATAAAGCTCGTCTTCTCTCACTCGCTGAACAGTCCACCAAAAGGAATCTCAGAAACCCGGCAACGCGTTACCTGAGAAGAACCTCCTCATGGCCATCTAGGCGGGGTCCAGCCCAAAAGGGGGGCTCCAGACCATACAAAAAAAATGCAGTCAATGTATAAAAATATTGGGTGTATAACAACAGTCCTGAATCATTGGGGGGCTTTTCACAAAAGGCTGGGATTAAAACTGAGTTTTCAGAGGAGGGGGGAAAAAAATTCAAAAGCTCAGTTGCGCCCCCTAGGGGCAGTTGAGGTTTAGCGGCTGCAGCCCTCAGTCTATGAATCTCTGACAGGCCTTCTTCCAGCGGCAGGCAGTGCACCACATGTCTTTCCGTTCCATCCCGTACACCTTTCGACATTTCTTGGCTTCCCCACGAGGCTTCCTGGGGAAGAGGGAAGAATACGTGGCCTGGATCAGAGGCGGACCTCTGTTATGCCCTTAAGATACTTGCCAGACACTTAAAGCGTGATTTTGCTTGAGCAGCTGCAGCAATCACATGACAGGTCACATCACACCACCGATTAGCCCCCGGCACAGGCACACCAGACTGCACATAACAGACACAGATGGAGGAGATTGTGCTGCTCACCGAGTCCCGGGCACTTGCTTTATATTCGGTGGGGCAGTCAGGATCTGCGGCCTTTTCTCACTGATATTCAATGTGGGACGAACCTACAGCGAAAGGCAAGAAATAAAATAGTGCAAAAATATACCTTGGGGGGATCCAGTAGGTCTCTTCTACAATTGGTGCGTTTGATTTGCAGGTCTAGTGACCCAATCAGTAGCCTATTGCTGTCGGACGGTAGCCCTGTGATTATTTTACACGCTGAACTAGCGAGGCACTATGCACGTGACATCGCGCTGGGCTGTGCAGCGGGTACTGGCGGTTCTCAGGGCTCCCGTCTGACAGCCACAGATTCACGACGTGGCCGCTGGATCGGGTCCTGTGAACGGACTCACTCCATCTCTAATCTCTTCATATCCAACTTCTGTAAAACGAGTGTCACCGCACTCCGATTTCCACCATGAATTTCTGTCTGCCTCTGTGTTCATGCAGACTTTTGTTTTATTGCTGGAAAACCCTTTTAATTATTGAAGTAAGGGCAATACTTACTGGGGGGGCTTTGATGAGCAGGGGCGGAGGAGACTGCCAAGTGAAGTTGACCTTGGATGTGAAGGACACGCTGACAGGAGAAGGAGCCTGTGGGCAGAACAAGAGGAGAAGCCATGAAACCTCCGTCTGAGACTGTGAAGGGAGGACACAGAGAAAGACAGCAGCATAGCTGGAAAGTGCGATAAGACGACATTTACCTAGAGCAGCTGGCAGGGCTTCCTTTTAAGAGGAGAAGCTCAACCCAGATCACAATGACCATCGCCACTAAGGCTGTACTCACTTGATAGGCGTGATCGGAGTGCACGTGGCAAAGGGTGCTGGGGGCCGACAGACTGAGGGGAGATACCAGTGGCAGCTCTATGTTGTTGGCAGCTCCAAGGGACCCAGCACAAAGGAAGGGAGGAGGGGGCCCGCTGGTGGTAGGAGAAGTGGGAGTCAGGCTGGACAACCCGTCTGTCAGTGTGTCCACATTCACGTCCATCTCGGTGTAGTAGAAGTCTTCTTCACCGTCATTGTGCTCTGGTCCTGCACGGGGTCTGCAGCACATAAACTACAGGTGAGCAGACTAAAGAGATTTGCTAAAGCATTCCGCCCCGTCTTCAGCAACTAAACTAATAAGGAGAGAGGTGTAAGCTGCCATTAGAGACTTCAACTTCTGACTACAGCTCATCTCCCTTAAGAACAGTGGGATTAAGTGATCGAATCCAATATTTCCCCTTATAACATCTGTGGGTGAAAGTATGGGAGACCCCCCCCCATACTCATTTGAACATTGGAGAGTCCCTTTCATCTTCTTATGTCTATGGGGGGGGTCTTTAATGTAATTTAAGGAAAATCTGTGACTTGAGTGTCATTTGTAATGTAGATGTATCTTCAGATTACTTGGGAGGGGAATAAATTATTTTGCTGTATGTGACATGTAACATCGGACATTGCTAATACACAGTCGGTGTAAAAACCTTCTAGGTTTGTATAGGACATCAAGGGTATTTGTACACGCTCACAGAAACAAGCTCACCTATTGCTGGTTTGTGTGTTCATGTCTTTTTTCCTTACCCTGCAGAATAGATATAAAACACAATAGGGTTTGTCGGCCTTTATCTGTCCTCTACTATGGAATATCTGGTTTAGCCGACGCACTACCAGGGGCACCCTTTTTGATTTTTTGTTTAAGGTGATATTTTCCGCAGTTGGGAGGGTGCTCGTTGAGTACAAGGTTATAGGGCTAGAGCACCCCTCTGACATTCTTAAGCCCCCATTACACACTGCGATATCGCTGGCAATATCGCTGTAAAGTCACCGATTTTGTGACGTAGCAGCGATATTGCTAGCGATATCGCTGCATGTGATACTTACCTCCGACCGGCTCCCCCGCTGGTTATCGCTGATCGCGCGAGAAGCTCCTGGACCATTCCTCGTCGGTCGCTTCCTGTGGCGCCGACGAGCGGCGAGTGGAGCCAGGCGGGAGGACGCAGGATCGCCGCGTCTGACAGGTAAGTAGCGATCCCCGTCCCCAGCGATGTCGCTGGTGAGACCTGCCTGAGTGGCAGCTCACTAGCGACCACCTAGCGATGCACCAGCGATCCTGACTGCATCATATCGCTAGTCGGGATCGCTGGTGCATCGCTAGGTGTAATGGTACCCTAAGGTGTGTCACTTTTTACTATGTATGCACGTTATCTACACTTGAATAAGTAGGGATTGTGATTTTTATCTTTTAGACTATACCTAATAAAGGTTATATTTTAATAAGGGTTTTTTTCTGTGAGCTTGTATGATTATCTAATCGATAATAAAGGGGTAGTACCAAGATTACAAGTTATTCTCTATTCATTGGCTAACATCCTGATCGCCGGGCCCTCCACAGATCTCAAGTACTTGGGCTCTAAATAATATGTGTGAATAATGCTCCATTTATTCTTAATGGGAGTGCCGAAGACCAGCCCAAATCTGTACTTGGTCATCGCTAGTGGTCCTATAGAGAATGAATGGAGCAGAGGTGCACATGATTGACCACCGACCCACTTATACAAGGCTCTTTAAATCAGTGGTCAGATCCTTAAAGGGAATCAGTCACCCTTTTTTTTGGCTTGCAGCTGCCGGCATAGACATCGGGGGGCTTATCTACAGCATTCTGTAATGCTGTAGATAAGCCTCCGATGTAACCTGAAAGATAAAAAAAAAAAACACGTTATATTATACTCACCGGGGTGGGCGGTCCGGTGGGTGTTGCGGTCAGGTCCGACGCCTCCCTTCTTCATGCGATGACGTCCTCTTCTCCCGTCCTGAAATGGCTCCGGCGCAGGCGCATTGCTCTGCCCTGTTGAGGGCAGAGCAGAATTCTGCAGTGCGCAGGCGCCGGACCTCTCTCGACGCCTGCACACTGCAGGACTCTGCTCTGCCCTCAACAGGGCAGAGCAGTGCGCTTTCGCCGCAGCCATTACAGGACGGGAGAAGAGAACATCATCACATGAAGAAGGGAGGCGTCGGCCCTGACGGCAACACCCACCGGACCGGAACGCCCACCCCGGTGAGTATAATATAACGTGTTTTTTTCTCTTTCAGGTTACATCGGGGGCTTATCTACAGCATTACAGAATGCTGTAGATAAGCCCCCGATGTCTATGCCGGCAGCTGCAAGCCAAAAAAAAGGTGACAGATTCCCTTTAATGATCAGGAAGTTATCTCCTATCTAATAGATAAGGGATAACTTCCAAACCTGGTATGACCCCTTTAAGCCTTTACATGAATGTCTGAAACAGACTACCTGGTATCGAGGAGCAGCAGGACAAGCCCAACATACAAACTGCACCCCATTAACACACTCACCCCAGGTGTTCGGTACGGATATGCTTCTGTATTGCAGCAGATGTGCTGAGAACTTTCTCGCAATTCTTCCAGAGACAGCGGAACATTAGCCTCCCCGAGTTCTGTAGGAACAGAATGTAGATGTCAAGAGCATGTGATGGAATCAATATCGATCAATGGAGGAGGTAATAAAGAAATATTTGTGCCGTTACCTTCCTCTTCCGGGGAACAGGCTCACCAAACAAAAAGTGAGTGGTGTCAGAGTCCTCTAGTCCGGCATCGGCACATGCCAAGGAGGGTGCAGCCTGCAGAGGAGGAGACGGCGTGGAAGGGATGGACATGTACAGCTCACAGCTGTTGGAACTGCTCGAGCTTGATGAATTGATGGCGTTCTCCATGCACTGTTCACTGTGACATCCTGTAAATGCATCAGGATCGCAGGGGTCAAAACAGTACAAAAACATAAGTCATGGACGGCATGTTTAAAGGGAAACTTAACCTAAAGCCTTATCGCTATGAAGTTAATTTTTTTCCCCCACAATAACTAAATACAGACTATTGCTTCCTGTTATCAGTCACCTCAAATGAGCTACTTCTTGAGTTCTTCATTGGGATAAGTAAAAGGAAGCGATGACAGCTTTGTGCACCCCAATATTGCTTCAGTGCAAGTATTGTGTGACCAGCTCCACCTGCAGGCCATTAGGAGTTACTGCCAGTAAATTTAAGAGGCTCCAAATTAAAAGGGATGTCCAGGTATTTCAAGAACGTCTGCGGTCGCTCTATGCGACTGCTGACTTGTGAATCCTCACATTGCACGCTGTGAGCATTCTCTGGTGCCGATGGCGAGAGCAGGCTGTCATATGACCGCAAGTATGAGATATACATGCTCCCAGCCACATTCCAACTAGATGTGCGCAGCCTCGCTGAATACAAGTGAATTGAGTAAGGCCGTGTACGTCTAGTTGGAATGTAGCCAGAGGTGTGCATATTACATTCTGGCATTCACATGATTGCTCGGTCTCACTGGCGGCACTGGAGAACCCTCACAGCACGCAGGATGAGGATTCACAAGTCAGCAGTCACATAGAGCGACCACAGGCTTTTGTGAAAAACCTGCGCAACACCTTTAATGAAAAAACTGCACACAGCTAAACTAAATAAATAGCGTACACTCATTTCATCCCTGAACATTAAATGCCCATGTGACCGCTGCAGGCAATCAATGGTCTCAGGGGTCTAGTGTCATATAAACTGTGTTCCAAATTATTATGCAAAAAGAGTTTAGGAGTGATAAGGTTAGAATTTGTCATTTAAACTCATTGATGGTGATGTGTGTCAGGGCTCTTTATATCACTGAAAGCAATTGCAGATACCCGTGCTAATTAGTTTGGCAGGTGTGTCCAAATAAAGGCAAGACTACTTAAGAAGGCTGTTCCACATTATTAAGAAGCCTACATTTTTTGCCAAAATGGGAAAGCAAAAGGATGTGTCGGCTGCTGAGAAGCAACAGATTGTGGAGTATTTAGGTCAAGGCATGACTACAATCAACATTGCCAAGACACTTCATCGTGATCATCGCACAATCAAGAAGTATGTAGCTGATTCCCAGCACACGTGTGCATGCTGATAAGGAAAAATTGAGGACTCTTTCCAACAGGCAATTGCGTCAGGTTAAAAGAGCAGCTGCAAAAATGCCTTGTCATAGCAGCAGACAAGTTTCTGAAGCTGCTGGTGCCTCCAACGTCCCCCGAACAACAAGATGCAGGGTCCTTCAGAGGTTTGCAGCTGTGCGGAAGCCATCCTGTCGACCACCTCTATCCACTGCACACAAGCAGAAACGGCTCCAGTGGGCCAAACGATACATGAAGACTGACTTCCAAACTGTTTTGTTCACCGATGAGTGCCGTGCAACGCTCGATGGTCCAGATGGATGGAGTGGAGGATGGCTGGTTGATGGACACCCTATGAAAACACGGCTAAGGCGAAAACAAGGAGGAGGTGGAGTAATGTTTTGGGCTGGAATCATGGGGAGAGAGATTGTCGGCCCCTTTAGGATCCCTGAAGGGGTAAAGATGAACTCCATAATCTATGTGGAGTTTCTAAAACAGCACTTCCAGCCATGGTTCAAGAGGAAGAACCATGCTTTCCGCAGCAAGATCATTTTCATGCATAATAATGCACCGTCTCATGCTGCAAATAACACATCTGCATCTCTGGCTGCTATGGGCATAAAATAGGACAAACCTATGGTGTGGCCACCATCTTCCCCTGACCTCAACCCCATTGAGAACCTCTGGAGCATCATCAAAAGGAGTGTGTATGATGGCGGGAGGCAGTTCACATCTAAGCAACAGCTCTGGGAGGGTATTCTGTCCACATGCAAAACAATTGAAGCACAAACCATCCAAAAACTGACAAATTCAATGGACGAGCGAGTTCAGAAGCTTCTTTCCAACAAGGGGTCCTATGTGCAAATGTAACATCACCTAGAATAAAGTTTTGACTTGAAAACTGTTTGATTTCATTTTGTCATAAGCTGATAATGCTTATAATTTCACAATTCACCATTTTTTTGCTCAAAATAAAAAGGTTGAAAAACTCTGCTGTGCATAATAATTTGGAACATGCATTTTGAGTGTTTCTTATTTTTAAAAATATACTGTTTTCATAGGCAGTTTGTTCAAAAACATTGCAATTATACTAGAATATTAGATGACTGGAAAATAACAATGACTGCAATTCATATAGGTAATTTAGAGAAAATATGAGGAAATATTTTTTGCATAATAATTTGGAACACAGTGTACAGGGCAGGCCAGTAATTGACTGCAGAGGTCACGTGGAGTCTGCAGCCAATCAAGGGTCTCAGCGGTGTTGGGCCATATACTGTTCAGGCCAGTATCTGGTTGCAGGGGTCACGTGGGTGAATGGCTAAATAAAATATTAGAAGGGAAGATCGGAGGCACCACCTTTTACCAGGGTTGTGCTGCCTGACAATCCCATTTATAAAGATCATGGCTGTAAGACATCACGCAACTAGCAGCCAGACAATACAGAAAGACTCGGGAGAATCAGCCGAGCAGCAGTAATGGCATGCCAGTCCCTAGCTCAGCTGCAGGGCACAGATGGGTGAACGCCTCCTTCACTGCCCTGTATTGTGAAAGCTATAGACGTATATGGATACCTGGTCCTGCTGGCAGCACCAAAGGCCCCGAGGACAGGCTGGTGAGAGCGGCTGCTGCGATCGCCTCATCGAGCCTGGAGAGAAAACAGATGTGTGATCAAGAGTCAAAGTCAACTTCTGACCCACTGAACAATAATTCTGTTCACTGACACAAAGCAGAGTTGTGAAGCAGGGAATGTAAAGATTATTCCAGCGATTAAGGCGGAAAAGTTCAAAAATGACAGAGTAGGAGCGCAGCACTCCCTCACCTGTGTTTAGGGACAGGAATAACGGAGGGTAATGTTGGCTGGATTCGGTTTTGCACAGGCTGGGACCCGGATGCTGTTGCTCGTGGATACGGCAGGGCTCCGTGAAAACTGTCCTGGTACTGCCCGGATGGCGCATTCTGCATCTTGCCAAAGTGAAAGGATGTTCTGACATTGTTGTAGTACACAGAGACCTGGAGATGAGAGATCAGACATGGGTGATTCACTGGTCTGTGCCGCTGGATTAATTTGGGGGGGGGGGGGGGGAGTTAATGGACCCTGGAATGTCAAACTGTAATGTGAGAATAGAAAAGCGTAACGCTGGAAATGGGGAAGACAATAAAAAATGTCAACCATCTTATTTACGCATCTGCTCTGCTGCCCTCTGGTGGCCACAAGTGGTTATGACGAGTAGGTGGTGTGTACACTAAATTGACACCCCATACAGAGTATACAGGACCCTATACACAGCCGTAGTATAACATGGACCTCAAAATTGAGCAGGAACGAAAACAAAACGTGCGGTGGGGCGAGGGTGGATTCTAAAAACTTGAATATAATCAACAAGGTGTTGTCACATGATCCCGTCTGTACGTCTGGGTCACCCTTTTAAAGAGAAAGTTGACCAACTCAATGGGATCACTGCATAATAAGAAGCTCCAGTCTTTATAAACACCTTGTGATTCATTTCACCATCTCTGCTTGCTGTCAGTGAATGGGAAATGGACACGTATAAGTCTGGAGACTGAGAAGCGCCATAGACCTAGTATTTCTGATAGCTGAGAGATTGTGGTAATGTACAATGGGTACGGAAAGTATTCAGACGCCTTTACATTTTTCACTCTGTTTCATTGCAGCCATTTGGTATATTCAAAGTTCATTTTTTTTTGCTCATTAATGTACACTCTGCACCTTATCTTGACTGAAAAAAAACAGAAATGCAGACATTTTTGAAAATTTATTGAAAAAGAAAAATTGAGATATCACATGGTCATAAGTATTCAGACCCTTTGCTCAGTGTGGAATAGAAGCACCCTTTTGAGCTAGTACAGCCATGAGTCTTCTTGGGAATGATGCAACAAGTATTTCACACCTGGATTTGGGGATCCTCTGCCATTCTTCCTTGCAGATCCTCTCCAGTTCCGTCATGTTGGATGGTGAACGTTGGTGGACAGCCATTTTCTGGTCTCTCCAGAGATGCTCAATTAGGTTTCGGTCAGGGCTCTGGCTGGGCCAGTCAAGAATGGTCACAGAGTTGTTCTGAAGCCACTCCTTTGTTATTTTAGCTGTGTGCTTAGGGTCATTGTCTTGTTGGAAGGTGAACCTTTGGCCAAGTCTGAGGTCCAGAGCGCTCTGGTAAAGGTTTTCATCCAGGATATCTCTGTACTTGGCCGCATTCATCCTGTCCCTGCAGCTGAAAAACGCCCCATAGCATGATGCTGCCACCACCATGTTTCACTGTTGGGATTGTAATGGGCAGGTGATGAGCAGTGCCTGGTTTTCTCCACACAAACCATTTAGAATTATAACCAAAACGATCTATCTTCATCTCATCAGACCAGAGAATCTTATTTCTCATAGTCTGGGAGTTTTTCATGTGGTTTTTTAGCAAACTCTATTCGGGCTCTCATATGTTTTGCACTGAGGAGAGGCTCCTGTTGGGCCACTCTGCCATAGAGGCCCGACTGGTGGAAGGCTGCAGTGATAGTCGACTTTGTGGAACTTTCTCCCATCTCTCTACTGCATGTGTGGAGCTCAGCCACAGTGATCTTGGGGTTCTTCTTTACCTCTCTCACCAAGGCTCTTCTCCCACAATTGCTTAGTTTGGCCGGACGGCCAGGTCTAGGAAGACTTCTGGTGGTCCCAAACTTCTTCCATTTAAGGATTATGGAGACCACTGTGCTCTTAGGAACATTGAGTACTGCAGAGATTCTTTTGTAACCTTGGCCAGATCTGTGTCTTGCCACAATTCTGTCTCTGAGCTCCTTGGCCAGTTCCTTTGACCTCATGATTCTCATTTGGTCTGACACACACTGTGAGCTGTGAGGTCTTATATAGACAGGTGTGTGCCTTTCCAAATCAAGTCCTATCAGTTTAATTAAACACAGCTGGTCTCCAATGAAGGAGTAGAACCATCTCAAGGAGGATCACAAGGAAATGGACAGCATTAAATATGAGTGTCTGAGCAAAGGGTCTGAATACTTATGACCATGTGATATTTCAGTTTTTCTTTTTTAATAAATTTCCAAAAATATCAACATTTCTGTTTTTTTCAGTCAAGATGGGGTGCAGAGTGTACATTAATGAGAAAAAAATGAACTTTTTTTGAATTTACCAAATGGCTGCAATGAAACAAAGAATGAAAAACTTAAAGGGGTCTGAATACTTTCCGTACCCACTGTATCAGTGCAGGTGAGATGCCTGGAGCCCGGGCTGTTTAGCTCACAAAGGACTGTCTACACCAGATACAATTTTAACAAACCCTCACTTGTGTGAGACAACGCCTGTACGATGCTTTAATTCTTCACACTACGGAGAGGGGGTGCGTGGCCCCCGGTGACACTACGAGGAGGGGGGGCGTGGCCCCCGGTGACACTACGAGGAGGGGGGCGTGGCCCCCGGTGACACTACGAGGAGGGGGGGCGTGGCCCCCGGTGACACTACGAGGAGGGGGGCGTGGCCCCCGGTGACACTACGAGGAGGGGGGGCGTGGCCCCCGGTGACACTACGAGGAGGGGGGGCGTGGCCCCCGGTGACACTACGAGGAGGGGGACGTGGCCCCCGGTGACACTACGAGGAGGGCGTGCGTGGCCCCGGTGGCACTACGTGGAGGGGGTGTGTGGCCATGGTGACACTATAGAGAGTGGGTGTGTAGCCCCGGTGGCACTACGAGGAGGGGGGGTGTGGCCCCCGGTGACACTACGAGGAGGGGGTGGGTGGCCCCCGGTGACACTACGAGGAGGGGGTGCGTGGCCCCCGGTGACACTACGAGGAGGGGGTGCGTGGCCCCCGGTGACACTACGAGGAGGGGGTGCGTGGCCCCCGGTGACACTACGAGGAGGGGGTGCGTGGCCCCCGGTGACACTACGAGGAGGGGGTGCGTGGCCCCCGGTGACACTACGAGGAGGGGGTGCGTGGCCCCCGGTGACACTACGAGGAGGGGGTGCGTGGCCCCCGGTGACACTACGAGGAGGGGGTGCGTGGCCCCCGGTGACACTACGAGGAGGGGGTGCGTGGCCCCCGGTGACACTACGAGGAGGGGGTGCGTGGCCCCCGGTGACACTACGAGGAGGGGGTGCGTGGCCCCCGGTGACACTACGAGGAGGGGGTGCGTGGTCCCCGGTGACACTACGAGGAGGGGGTGTGTGGCCCCGGTGACACTACGAGGAGGGGGTGTGTGGCCCCGGTGGCACTACGAGGAGGGGGTGTGTAGCCCCGGTGGCACTACGAGGAGGGGGTGTGTGGCCCCGGTGACACTATGGAGAGTGGGTGTGTGGCCATGGTGACACTACGAGGGGGTGTGTGGCCCCGGTGGCACTACGAGGAGGGGGTGTGTAGCCCCGGTGACACTACGAGGAGGGGGTGTGTAGCCCCGGTGACACTACGAGGAGGGGGTGTGTGGCCCCCGGTGACACTACGAGGAGGGGGTGGGTGGCCCCCGGTGACACTACGAGGAGGGGGTGGGTGGCCCCCGGTGACACTACGAGGAGGGGGTGGGTGGCCCCCGGTGACACTACGAGGAGGGGGTGGGTGGCCCCCGGTGACACTACGAGGAGGGGGTGGGTGGCCCCCGGTGACACTACGAGGAGGGGGTGGGTGGCCCCCGGTGACACTACGAGGAGGGGGTGGGTGGCCCCCGGTGACACTACGAGGAGGGGGTGGGTGGCCCCCGGTGACACTACGAGGAGGGGGTGCGTGGCCCCCGGTGACACTACGAGGAGGGGGTGCGTGGCCCCCGGTGACACTACGAGGAGGGGGTGCGTGGCCCCCGGTGACACTACGTGGAGTGGGTGTGTAGCCCTGGTGGCACTACGAGGAGGGGGGGTGTGGCCCCGGTGACACTATGGAGAGTGGGTGTGTGGCCCCAGTGACACTATGGAGAGTGGGTGTGTGGCCCCAGTGACACTATGGAGAGTGGGTGTGTGGCCCCAGTGACACTATGGAGAGTGGGTGTGTGGCCCCAGTGACACTATGGAGAGTGGGTGTGTGGCCATGGTGACACTACGAGGGGGTGTGTGGCCCCGGTGGCACTACCAGGAGGGGGTGTGTAGCCCTGGTGACACTACCAGGAGGGGGTGTGTAGCCCTGGTGACACTACTAGGAGGGGGTGTGTAGCCCTGGTGACACTACTAGGAGGGGGTGTGTGGTCCCCGGTGACACTACGAGGAGGGGGGGTGTGGCCCCGGTGGCACTACGAGGAGGGGGTGGGTGGCCCCCGGTGACACTACGAGGAGGGGGTGGGTGGCCCCCGGTGACACTACGAGGAGGGGGTGGGTGGCCCCCGGTGACACTACGAGGAGGGGGTGGGTGGCCCCCGGTGACACTACGAGGAGGGGGTGGGTGGCCCCCGGTGACACTATGAGGAGGGGGTGCGTGGCCCCCGGTGACACTACGAGGAGGGGGTGCGTGGCTCCGGTGGCACTACGTGGAGTGGGTGTGTAGCCCTGGTGGCACTACGAGGAGGGGGGGTGTGGCCCCGGTGACACTATGGAGAGTGGGTGTGTGGCCCCAGTGACACTATGGAGAGTGGGTGTGTGGCCCCAGTGACACTATGGAGAGTGGGTGTGTGGCCCCAGTGACACTATGGAGAGTGGGTGTGTGGCCATGGTGACACTACGAGGGGGTGTGTGGCCCCGGTGGCACTACCAGGAGGGGGTGTGTAGCCCTGGTGACACTACCAGGAGGGGGTGTGTAGCCCTGGTGACACTACTAGGAGGGGGTGTGTAGCCCTGGTGACACTACTAGGAGGGGGTGTGTGGTCCCCGGTGACACTACGAGGAGGGGGTGTGTGGCCCCGGTGGCACTACGAGGAGGGGGTGTGTAGCCCTGGTGACACTACGAGGAGGGGGTGTGTAGCCCCGGTGACACTACGAGGAGGGGGTGGGTGGCCCCCGGTGACACTACGAGGAGGGGGTGCGTGGCCCCCGGTGACACTACGAGGAGGGGGTGTGTGGCTCCGGTGGCACTACGTGGAGTGGGTGTGTAGCCCTGGTGGCACTACGAGGAGGGGGGGTGTGGCCCCGGTGACACTATGGAGAGTGGGTGTGTGGCCCCAGTGACACTATGGAGAGTGGGTGTGTGGCCATGGTGACACTACGAGGGGGTGTGTGGCCCCGGTGGCACTACCAGGAGGGGGTGTGTAGCCCTGGTGACACTACCAGGAGGGGGTGTGTAGCCCTGGTGACACTACCAGGAGGGGGTGTGTAGCCCTGGTGACACTACCAGGAGGGGGTGTGTAGCCCTGGTGACACTACTAGGAGGGGGTGTGTGGTCCCCGGTGACACTACGAGGAGGGGGTGTGTGGCCCTGGTGACACTACGAGGAGGGGGTGTGTGGCCCCGGTGACACTACGAGGAGGGGGTGTGTGGCCCCGGTGACAATGAGGGGGTGTGGTGTGTAGCGGTGTTCCGTCCGCCCCTCCCCCTCGTACCTCTGCTCTTTCTGCACCGGCTCCTAGATTCTGCGATGTTTCTTCGATACGGGCGACCGGATTTGCAGGTTGGTGAAGGCGGAGCGGAACCCCGGTGCTCCCGCCCGCTCTGTCAAAACCTCCGGTGCTCAACGCCGCCATCTTCCAGAGGAGAAAGGGGGAGGAGCAGGGGAGAGAACCGACCAACGGAGAGCGCGCACCGGGACCCCGCCCACACTGCCGCCTTCAGCACTAGACACGCCCTCCTCCGCCTTCCGAACTTAAATCGCTTTCTATTGGCTGCCGCCAGACATCAACAAGACCCCGCCCTCCCCTGCAGTCTGGCACGTGGCCAGACCCTGCTCTCCCATTGGCTGGTTCTTGTTGTTGTTCACCGGTTGGGTCACGTGCTGAGGGTGGGGGCGTGGCGGGTCCCTAGAGCATTCTTAACTCTTTCGTGGTCAGAGGGGGGCGTGGTGCAGCTGGCAGTCTCTGGACTCTTGTGTTTGTTTTTGCTGTGCGGCCACTGTAACTCACCGTCACCTGTTCCTGCAGGGCTGAGCGGGCTGACACCACCGGCTGTCACCCTGCATCATGTCCTCAGCTGCACAATTTCCTCTCTACCATCTAATCTTCAGGACTTCTGTAAAGCTGGGTGCCATCCTTGTCTACTCTCATGTCCCCCAGTCCTACATGACAGTGACATGGCCGCAAGTGATCAACGCTGTTCTGGAATTTAGGAAATTCCTTTGTCAGGAAGTGAAAATTAAAAAAAAAAAATTGGGATGGAAAAAAAAAACAACGAAGCAAAAGAGAAAAACAAAATGGTGCAACCAACCAGCTTTCAGCTCTCATACACTCACTCTCCCTGGAAAAATGAAAGGTGGATTCTTATTGGTTGCTAGGGGCAACAGCTCCATTTTCTGCCTGTGCTGGTGTTTATAGAAAATGGCAGCAGCAAAGGAGGAAGGGGCGGCTTTATAATGAGACGCTGACAGTAACAACCATTTTATACATAAACACTGCAAAGGTTTACGGAGAAAACGTTTAATCCATTAAAACATAATAGCGAAACAAAATATTAACGTACATGTAAAGGTTTATATAAAGGGACGGGATTTCAGCCTCAAAACCCCAACAAGTGGTCCTAGTCCTGGAGTCAGGCACGTGTGTCAATTAACAGTCAATAAAGCTGGTTGAAATCAATATGGATGCCGCTGTATTGTCACCCCGATTCCTGCAGTGTAACTGGCACCAATTGGTCTCTTGGGCCAAAGAGACTTTTAGAGGCTCCAGGGCCGAGTAACACAGCCACACCTGCTATAACCAGGTGAAAGCCCCCCTACACAGCCCCAAAAAGGACTATAAGAACAACACGGGCAGCCATTTTGTTTACCAGGAGCCGACACCGTAACCTGACACACCGTGACCTGACGCCATGACAGAACATGAGGACTCTAGGACTGATGGGCAATTTGGGTTTTGAGGGAGAACTAATTATCTCAGTGACAGCCTCAGTGTCTTCGCTTTCCAGTTGTCGGTAACTTGTCTTTTGCACATAGTGGTAGTCGGGATGTGAATACTTTTACATTCGCTTGCTTTGCAGTTATCATAAAGGATGACAGCAGAAACTTATTAAAGTATGACAAATTCTAAAAGGTGTGGAGCATTTTCATAGATCGACTTGTACATGGAGTTTGCCCTTTCCACAAGCGGCCATTTTGTGTTTTTACATTGTGATGAGAAAGCAGCCAGTGAGTATGAGGAGAAGATGGTGATCCTGGTGGGGAACCGCTGCCGTCAGCATTAGGAATGAGGTGCTGCCTAATGTAAGGTAATGGGGTGTTGACTAATGTAAACCAGCAGTGTACGGCCTAATGTAAACCAATGCGGTGCTAATATAAGGTAATGGGGTGCGGCCTAATGTAAACCAATGGGGTCCTGACTAATGTAAGGTAGCGGGGTGCTGCCTAATGCAAGGTAGTGGGTGTGCTGATTAATGTAATGGGGTGCTGACTAATGTAAACCAACAGGGTGCGGCCTATTGTAAGGTAATGGGGTGCAGCCTAATATAAGGTAATGGGGTGCAGCCTAATATAAGGTAATGGGGTGCAGCCTAATGTAAACCAACGGAGTGCGGCCTAATGTAAGGCAGCGGGGTGCTGACTAATGTAAGATAGCGGGGTGCTGACTAATGTAAGATAGCGGGGTGCTGACTAATGCAAGGTAGTGGGTGTGCCGATTAATGTAATGGGGTGCTGACTAATGTAAATCAACATGGTGCAGCCTAATGTAAACCAACCGAGTGCGGCCTAATGTAAGGCAGCGGGGTGCTGACTAATGTAAGGTAGCAGGGTGCTACCTAATGTAATGTAGCAGGGTACTGCCTAATGCAAGGTAGTGGGTGTGCTGATTAATGTAATGGGGTGCTGACTAATGTAAACCAACAGGGTGCAGCCTATTGTAAGGTAATGGGGTGCAGCCTAATGTAAACCAACGGAGTGCGGCCTAATGTAAGGCAGCGGGGTGCTGACTAATGTAAGATAGCGGGGTGCTGACTAATGTAAGGTAGCGGGGTGCTGACTAATGTAAGGTAGCGGGGTGCTGACTAATGTAATGGGGTGCTGACTAATGTAAACCAACAGGGTGCGGCCTATTGTAAGGTAATGGGGTGCAGCCTAATGTAAACCAACGGAGTGCGGCCTAATGTAAGGCAGCGGGGTGCTGACTAATGTAAGATAGCGGGGTGCTGACTAATGCAAGGTAGTGGGTGTGCCGATTAATGTAATGGGGTGCTGACTAATGTAAACCAACATGGTGCAGCCTAATGTAAACCAACTGAGTGCGGCCTAATGTAAGGCAGCGGGGTGCTGACTAATGTAAGGTAGCAGGGTGCTACCTAATGTAATGTAGCAGGGTACTGCCTAATGCAAGGTAGTGGGTGTGCTGATTAATGTAATGGGGTGCTGACTAATGTAAACCAACAGGGTGCGGCCTATTGTAAGGTAATGGGGTGCAGCCTAATGTAAACCAACGGAGTGCGGCCTAATGTAAGGCAGCAGGGTGCTGACTAATGTAAGATAGCGGGGTGCTGACTAATGTAAGGTAGCGGGGTGCTGACTAATGTAAGATAGCGGGGTGCTGACTAATGTAATGGGGTGCTGACTAATGTAAACCAACAGGGTGCGGCCTATTGTAAGGTAATGGGGTGCTGACTAATGTAAGATAGCGGGGTGCTGACTAATGTAAGGCAATGGGGTGTTGCCTAATGTAAGGCAGCGGGGTGCTGACTAATGTAAGGCAATGGGGTGTTGCCTAATGTAAGGCAGCGGGGTGCTGACTAATGTAAGATAGTGGGATGCTGACTAATGTAAGGCAATGGGGTGTTGCCTAATGTAAGGTAGCGGGGTGCTGACTAATGTAAGGCAATGGGGTGTTGCCTAATGTAAGGTAGTGGGGTGCGGCCTAATGTAAACCAATGGGGCCCTGACTAATATAAGGTAATAGGGTGCAGCCTAATGTAAACCAATGGGGTGCTGCCTAATGTAAACCAACAGGGTGCTGACTAATGTAAGGTAATGGGGTGCAGCCTAATGTAAACCAATGGGGCCCTGACTAACATAAGGTAATGGGGTGCAGCCTAATGTAAACCAATGGGGTGCGGCCTAATGTAAGGCAGCGGGGTGCTGACTAATGTAAGCAACTCTTGAATTTGAGCGAAAGCACACTTAAAGGGGGTTTTCTGGTTACAATAGCTTACCTATTCGCAGGTGCCCTACAGCAGACACCAGCATATTCGTGGAAAGATGGAGCGTCAACACAGACGCCCGACAGTCAATTTCCTATAGGGCTGCCGGAAAAAGTAGAGCTCAGCAGCCCCAGAGGGAATGAATGGAGCACGTACTTCCACGGCATACATGAGGGGATGAAACACCTGCCGAATGGTGACGACCCCAACCAATCAGCAAGTCATCACCTATCCTGCAGCTAGGGGATTATAACATGTTTGAACCGGATGACCCCTTTAATTAGAGGCCACCCTCCTCTGAGAAAAGCCTGTATTGATGGCAGGTTCCCTTTAAGGCTGGGGCTATACAGCAATGTTGGCTCCAACACAGGTCGCACGGCCAAATATCAGTGTTTGCTGCGTACTACAAGTAAATGGGTAAAAGAGTGTTCTTGTTACTGACAGCAAGCACAGATCTTGAAAACGGTACAAACCAGAAGCACCAAGGCCCCCTCCCTTTAAGCATAGACTTCAGAAGCCGTGCTGCAGTTAGTGTGATGGCTGCTCATGTCGCTTATACTCTCATACAAGTTTTCTTCGGGTTGATTGATGGGGGTCACGGAACGAACGACCTCTTCTTTACACGTCTTTATTAACCCCTCGGTACACTGCGTTTCTCCCACCTTCTTTTTCTTCTGTACTTTGGAATACATGTCTTCAAGCTGCAAGACAAAAGTAGAAAAAAAAAAAAAAATTTCTAGGATGTGCAAAAATGTTGCAGCGCGTCTGGCTTCCCGCCTTCTGACGGTCACAAGTTACTAGAGGATGGATTCTATAGAGAGCAATGGAGATTGCCATCTGCTGAACACATGTGGCACTGCACATGACTAAAATGAAACCTACAAACGAATGGGTCTGGACATCCTAAATCTTCTATTATGTAATGTATGGGTCTTGTAGAGTACACTAGAGTACACAAGGGGCAGATGTTTCAAAATGAGATCCGTACACATAAGATAGGTGTTGTCCGAAGGCTTGATTGGCAACCAGCAGTTCCTCTCAATACCCCTCTATACATAGGGAGTGGATGCTGTCTGACCCTTCTTTCTTCTGATCTAACGGAGCTTAGCGTCTCTGGCCGAGTTGACAGTTGCAGCGTTGATTGGCCCAGCGCTGCAGACAATTACAAAATGGAAGAAACAGTCAAGAATCTCGGTATGCCAAGGACAGGGACATGTTGGTCCAATGTGGCTGAATAGATTTTACAGTCTCTGAAAACTCTGGGTGGCAACCAATCTCACTGTCAGATGAGCTGCCACCCAGCTTTCCGAGAGTTGTGAATGACAACCCCTGGTCGGAGCCTGGCTTGTGGACATGTTGGTTACAATGCAGCTTTTCCGACAATAGAAATGACTGAAAAGCAAGAATAACAATGGAGGACATATAACCCAGAACACGTACGGTCAGATCAGCTGAGCGGCTTGGAAGACAAGGTTCTCCAGAAGAAGCCGCAGATTGGGTCTTCTCCTCTTCCCTGGTGTCTGGGGCCCTCTGGTTGGCTGCCTTCTTCACCTTCCGCACACAGGCGTACTCCGCAGTGACAACGTTGACTTGAGGTTCGCTAAGCGACGACTCCATGTCCACCCGAGACCCCACACATTCATACAGGGAGTGTTTAGGGTTGTAGTTTAGGTTAGAGTAGGTGGCATCCTCAGTGGAGGAGGCATTTGGTGTTGGCCACCTTGGGGTGTGGTAGAGCGGATCCATACTGACTGGCCTTAATTCTGGAGTAGGGAATTTATAAAATAAAACAATTAGGTAGAGTTTCTACTTGTTCAGTATCTACATAGTGCAAGCTCTGGAAATTTACATTCTGAAACAGGTCATGTTTATACCTCCATTGTACAGTCTTTAAGAAGAAAAGTGCTCCCCACCCCTGAAACTTAGCTAAGATTTTTATGGTGCGTGTCTGACAGTGTACCGTCTGCTTCTAACAACAGCAAGCAAAATTGTGAGTGCAGCATAATGTAATGTATGTACAACCAGCAGAATAGTGAGTGCAGCTCTGGGGTATAATACAGGATGTAACTCAGGATCAGTACAGGATCAGTAATGTAATGTATGTACACAGTGACTCCACCAGCAGAATAGTGAGTGCAGCTCTGGAGTATAATACAGGATGTAACTCAGGATCAGTACAGGATAAGTAATGTAATGTACACAGTGACTCCACCAGCAGAATAGTGAGTGCAGCTCTGGAGTATAATACAGGATGTAACTCAGGATCAGTACAGGATAAGTAATGTAATGTATGTATACAGTGACTCCACCAGCAGAATAGTGAGTGCAGCTCTGGAGTATAATAAAGGGTGTAACTCAGGATCAGTGCAGGATAAGTAATGTAATGTATGTACACAGTGACTCCACCAGCAGAATAGTGAGTGCAGCTCTGGAGTATAATACAGGATGTAACTCAGGATCAGTACAGGATAAGTAATGTAATGTATGTACACAGTGACTCCACCAGCAGAATAGTGAGTGCAGCTCTGGAGTATAATAAAGGGTGTAACTCAGGATCAGTGCAGGATAAGTAATGTAATGTATATACTCAGTGACTGCACCAGCAGAATAGTGAGTGCAGCTCTGGAGTATAATACAGCATGTAACTCAGGATCAGTACAGGATAAGTAATGTAATGTATGTACACAGTGACTGCACCAGCAGAATAGTGAGTGCAGGGACGTGGCTATGTAGCGGTGAGTGAGGACGTGTTTCTCGGGAGCTACAGCCATCCTGTATACATCCGACTGGCAGACCCCTGCAGCGTGTTTGCTCGACCTCTGACCCCTCCGGACTTGGGGGCACTCCTGGACCACCGCGGGAGAGCGGGGCTGGATTTTTTAGAGCCCGCGGCTGCAGAGATCCGGGCGGCCGGCACGGGGCCGCGGCCATATTGGAGGCGCGCTCAGCCTGTAAGAGACACAGCGCCGGGCCCCCTCGCTGCAGCACTGGAGGAGCAACAGGATGGTGAGAGCACATTTTGACTGATTGAGGGGAGCAGGCGGTGTGTGCCCTGGAAGATTGGGCCCCGCGTTCCCCTCTGCCATATTGCCTGCCCTACCAGCACCATCATTATAGGGACCTTGATCCCTTTTCTGGCTGTTGTCCCTGTGGGGTCCTGGGGGTCTCTCCCTGGGCTATAGTGGCCCTTGTCTGCCGCCTGGAGCTGGACACTGCCTTCCTGAGTGACGCTGCGGGTCTGCGCTGCTCCTGAGACCCTGTAGCCACCATTTCATCATTATACCAGTTTGTAGCCCTAACTCAGGGGGGCCTTGAGTGCACTGTTTCTACTGCCCGGCTGTGCCCTATTGTGCTAAAATGAGCCGCTCCAAGGGATCTGGAATAGCGGCCGTAAGACTAAAGGAATATGCCAGTTTAGACCATGCTGAGGGCTCAAGATCTAATAAAAATAATCCCTCACAAGCTCAGCGTAAAAGTCGCCCCTCTGAGGGTGAAGAGGAGAGTGAGCAGGAGGAATTAACCCTTAAGCAGGCGTCTGAACAACTCATGCAGGCCATCGTCCTAACCAGGACGTCTCTGTCTGGGAAAATAGAGGATGTATATAACGAGGTGGGACGCCTCCGACAAGATATGCAAGCCATGAAGGGCCGCATTACGGAGGTGGAGACGCGGGTATCCCAGGTAGAGGACACCATCACACCCATGGAAGCTAAACTAACAATAGTGGCGGGCTCCAAGAACGCGTGGAGACAGAAAGCTGATGACCTGGAAAATAGGATGCGTCGGAACAATATCCGAATTATCGGCCTGCTGGAGCAATCGGAGGGACAGCACCCGGAGCAATTCCTGGAAGAATGGCTTAAAACCACTTTGGGCGATGAGTTCTCCCCGATCTTTGCGGTGGAAAGGGCTCACAGAGTCCCTACTAGGTCTCTTCCTCCTGGAGCCCCACCTAGACCCTTTCTGGCGCGCCTTCTCAACTGCAGGTATAGAGATGTGGCTTTACGTCTGGTGCTGCAGAGGAGTCCTATCAAGTTTGATAATGCCACGATCTCGATTTTCCCAGATTTTTCAATGGAACTCCAGAAGCAGCGGGCACAGTTCACGGAGGTCAAAAGACATCTGCGGGAGAGAAATGTTGTGTACTTGATGATTTACCCGGCCCAGCTCCGGGTGGTCTACGGGAGATCTACTTTGTTTTTTACGGATCCAGCGGAGGTGGCAGAGTGGCTGCGATCCCATGGAGGGTCTGCTGAAAAGGAATCCTAACGCATCTATGCTAGTTGGCATTTTTCTATTAATCGGAGGATTGGAGCTTTCCTCGAAGACGTCCAGGTTATCAACAATACCGGACACTGGGCTCAGTGATGGTATCCCCTTGTTTGTTCTGTGATGGGAGTACAGAACTCTACTCCCATGTTGTTTGCTGTTTATTCACTTTGGGTTTTTTCCGTAGTGGTTTTTGGTATTTTTTAGGTTATAATCGCAGTCGACACCAATTTCAGTCTCTAGGTGATGTCCTTAGATTTTGTCCGGGTAATACTATGCACCATGTTCAGAGGAGTAAAATATGGGGTCGGAGTTAATATGTACAGTGGGGAAAAAAGTATTTAGTCAGTCAGCAATAGTGCAAGTTCCACCACTTAAAAAGATGAGAGGCTTCTGTAATTTACATCATAGGTAGACCTCAACTATGGGAGACAAACTGAGAAAAAAAAAATCCAGAAAATCACATTGTCTGTTTTTTTTTCATTTTATTTGCATATTATGGTGGAAAATAAGTATTTGGTCAGAAACAAGCAATGAAGATTTCTGGCTCTCACAGACCTGTAACTTCTTCTTTAAGAGTCTCCTCTTTCCTCCACTCATTACCTGTAGTAATGGCACCTGTTTAAACTTGTTATCAGTATAAAAAGACACCTGTGCACACCCACAAACAGTCTGACTCCAAACTCCACTATGGTGAAGACCAAAGAGCTGTCAAAGGACACCAGAAACAAAATTGTAGCCCTGCACCAGGCTGGGAAGACTGAATCTGCAATAGCTAACCAGCTTGGAGTGAAGAAATCAACTGTGTGAGCAATAATTAGAAAATGGAAGACATACAAGACCACTGATAATCTCCCTCGATCTGGTGCTCCACGCAAAATCCCACCCCGTGGGGTCAGAATGATCACAAGAACGGTGAGCAAAAATCCCAGAACCACGCGGGGGGACCTAGTGAATGAACTGCAGAGAGCTGGGACCAATGTAACAAGGCTTACCATAAGTAACACACTACGCCACCATGGACTCAGATCCTGCAGTGCCAGACGTGTCCCACTGCTTAAGCCTGTACATGTCCGGGCCCGTCTGAAGTTTGCTAGAGAGCATTTGGATGATCCAGAGGAGTTTTGGGAGAATGTCCTATGGTCTGATGAAACCAAACTGGAACTGTTTGGTAGAAACACAACTTGTCGTGTTTGGAGGAAAAAGAATACCGAGTTGCATCCATCAAACACCATACCTACTGTAAAGCATGGTGGTAGAAACATCATGCTTTGGGGCTGTTTCTCTGCAAAGGGGCCAGGACGACTGATCCGGGTACATGAAAGAATGAATGGGGCCATGTATCGTGAGATTTTGAGTGCAAACCTCCTTCCATCAGCAAGGGCATTGAAGATGAAACATGGCTGGGTCTTTCAACATGACAATGATCCAAAGCACACCGCCAGGGCAACGAAGGAGTGGCTTCGTAAGAAGCATTTCAAGGTCCTGGAGTGGCCTAGCCAGTCTCCAGATCTCAACCCTATAGAAAACCTTTGGAGGGAGTTGAAAGTCCGTGTTGCCAAGCGAAAAGCCAAAAACATCACTGCTCTAGAGGAGATCTGCATGGAGGAATGGGCCAACATACCAACAACAGTGTGTGGCAACCTTGTGAAGACTTACAGAAAACGTTTGACCTCTGTCATTGCCAACAAAGGATATATCACAAAGTATTGAGATGAAATTTTGTTTCTGACCAAATACTTATTTTCCACCATAATATGCAAATAAAATGAAAAAAAAACAGACAATGTGATTTTCTGGATTTTTTTTTCTCAGTTTGTCTCCCATAGTTGAGGTCTACCTATGATGTAAATTACAGACGCCTCTCATCTTTTTAAGTGGTGGAACTTGCACTATTGCTGACTGACTAAATACTTTTTTTCCCCACTGTATGACATGGAACTTGAGGGGAATAAAAACTCCTCGTAAAAAGATCAAGGTCTTCTCACAGGTCAGACAGTACCATCCTCACATTGTGGCCTTGGTGGAGACGCACCTGACTAGGGATACAGCGCGGTGTGTACAGAAGCCCTGGGTACAATGGTCTGCCCATACATTCCATACCAGCTACTCGAGGGGGGTCTCGCTGTTGGTACATAAAGACGTCAGATGGGAAGCGAGGGGGACTCGGAGGGATTCTGAGGGTCGCTTTATTTTTGTCCATGCATTGATAAACACCAGGAAATATGTAGTCTTATGTATTTATAATCCTCCCCCGGCTCGTATATCCATTCTGCAGAAGGCAATGAGTTTTGCCCTTATCTACCCAGACGCAGATGTTATTTGTATGGGAGACTTTAATATGGTCATGAACAACCGCCTTGACAAATTGAGGTTGGATGATGAAGCGACTGGGGGTCCTCTCCACCGACTACAACTCCGTTGTCATCATTTATGGGGGGTGGCGGGTGGCTGGATTTGTGGAGGGTGCGTCACCCTGAGATAAGGGAATACACTTGCCACTCATCCACTAAACGCTCTCTATCACGCATAGACTATATATTCGGTTCTGGCGGTCTAGCAATGTGGGTGGCTGATATAGAGCATGGCAGTAGGGGGATCTCAGACCATAGTCCGGTCATTCTTAAACTCAAATATGGGCAAGTAAACAGTGGGATAGCTTGGAAGTTGAATCTTTTCTGGTTAAAATTAATAGGGTCTCCTGACAGAACGATTGATCAGTTGAATTGCTTCATCGCGTCCCACCCGTAACCTCAAGATATTAATTTATTTTGGGATGCCCTTAAGGCATACCTGAGGGGCTGTTTGTCCTCCACAATCTCTTATATTAAGCAGGTAACTGCAAGGAAGGATGACGAGGTGGAGCAACGACTGAGAGACGCAGAGGCAACATATGTATCTAACCAAACTAGCGGGAACAGGACTGAGTGGCTGGCTGCCCAGAGGCTATATACTCAACATGTGGATACTAAGTCTAAGCGCAAATTATTCTTCACCCGACAATCCTATTTTGAATTGGGGAACCAGACGGGCAAATTCTTGGCCTATCTGGTGCGCCAACATAGCACCTCTAATACAATATTACTGATTCACAGGGTGGATGGTGCACTGGTGTCTTGGACCGAGGAGATTCTTGGTTGTTTTCAGGACTACTACAGGTCACTATATGAATCTAAAAGTGAATTTGACACTTTGGAATGTCTAGACTATTTGTCAGATATATCATTCCCCACATTGGATTCTGAGCAACGGGCCCTCATGGATGCTGTGTTCACTGCAGAGGAGATAGAAAATGCTATGACAGACATGGCTTCTGGGAAGGCCCCTGGACCTGATTGGTTCCCTATTGAACTATATAGGAAGTATCGGGATATATTGACGCCACTTTTGGTGAAGGTATGTCGGGGAATATGGGAAGGGAATTCTATGCCTGAGTCCTTTTATGGGGCTAATATCATAGTGCTTCGGAAGGAGGGGAAGGACCCTTTAGACTGTGGATCCTATCATCCCATTTCGTTAGTAAATGTGGGCTATAAAATTTTCACCAAGATTCTAGCTACCAGATTGAATTCCATTATAATGAATCTCATACATCCAGATCAAACGGGTTTTATGCCTGATAAAAGCACTTCCATTAACATCAGAAGAGTCCAGTCAATAGTCCAATATAGCTCCCTGGTGCCAGATAACAGATGGGCATTGGCATCGTTAGATGATGCCAAGGCTTTCGACTCTCTTGAATGGCCTTTCCTCTCCGCATGTTTGCAAAGGTATGGCTTTGGCAGTAGATTTATAACATGGATCAAAATATTATATATGAAGCCTAAGGCCCGTATTATAATAAACAATTCTATAGCTGAGTCTTTCACGTTGCATAGGGGATCCCGTCAGGGTTGCCCTCTTTCCCCGGCCCTCTTCGCCCTTGCGATTGAGGCACTAGCAATACGTATAAGGTCCTTCCCTAATATCCGAGGTATAGATATAGCAGGTCGGGTAGATACCATAGGCCTATATGCGGATGACATGGTGATATTCTTGAATAATGTGGAAGAAACTTTGCCGCAGGTGATATCCCTTATAGATAGATTCAGTAAATACTCAGGTTTACATATAAATTGTGAAAAATCTGCCCTGTTACCCCTTTCCCATGCACCGATGCCCCAGCTGGAGGCTCTCTCCTCACTGCCTATTGTGTCTAGTTTTAAATATTTGGGTATCCACATCTCTAATAATAGTACGCTTGATTTACAACTTAATGTCCACCTGTTGCTGGAACTAGTTAAAGCTAAATTTGCGTCTTGGAGGAGGCTCCCATTATCTGTGGCTGGACACATTAACCTGATTAAAATGATATTACTCCCTAAATTTAGCTACTCACTCCAGCACAGTACGGTAGCGGTGCCCAAGTCCTTTTTTGTCAATCTTAATTCTTTGGTCACGTCCTTTATTTGGGGGAAAACTAGGCCAAATCTTAAATTGTCCACTTTACAAAGACCAAAGTGGGGAGGTGGGGCGGCGTTGCCAGACTTTTTCCTGTACTACTTAGCTGGGCAGGCTAAAGCTTTAAATAAATGGATGCCGGGTAACTGCCTCCCTAATTCTGAAAGCCACCTGCTTCACGCTGCACAAGCGGATTGCCCATTAGGTTTCCTTGGGTTGGAAAAAAACACTGCTCCACGTCTGCTGCCCCTGCTCCGGCTGGCACGATTAATATGGAGACAAATCATGAAGGTAATAGGGTTTAAAGATGTTGTAGCCGAAATGCCCCTGTGGAGTAATAACTATTTTCCGGAGCTGCTGAATCACCCGTCCGCTGTTTTTTGGACTCAGTGTGGCGTTTCTTCGGTTGGAGACCTGTATGACCAGGGGACCTTAAAGTCTTTTGAACAACTACAGGTCACACATGATATTCCGAGATGTCAATTTTTTCCTTATTTGCAGTTGAGATCGGCTCTCCAATCACATATGAGGGATAGGGGTGTGGACCGTACTATTTCATCTTTACCCCTGATAGGAATCCTTAATTCGCAGGGTCCCCAAGGTCTCATATCCTCCTTGTACACATACATGCTGGCAGTAGGGGCAGAATCGGCCATAAGCTCTATTGAGATGAGGTGGGAACGACTCATCCCTAATACGCAAAGAGAGGAGTGGGAGGAGATTCTAGAGTCTCCGACTGGAGTATCACCATCTATTAATAACAGAATGATACAACTGTATATAATAAACCAATCATATTTGACTCCGGTGCGACTCTTTAGGATGGGTCGACTTCAATCATCAGAATGTATGCGATGTCACTCGCCAGATGCTGATTTTATTCATATGGTGTGGCAGTGTCCCATTATCCTACACTACTGGAAAGAGGTGACTACACTACTGACATCCCTGGTGCAGGCTCCTGTCCCTCTAGAGCCATTGGTCTGCTTGTTTGGGGTATGGGGGGAGGAGATCTGGGATCGCTATGCTGGGGTCTTCTTGCGCGAGACGCTGTTTATGGCACGGAAGGTGGATGGGGAGCTTAAGTCCTTCCCTTAGATTTTGGATCAAGTTGGTGAAATCAATTGTTCCGTACGAGAACACGCTATACCAAAATAGGGGATGCCCGGGTAAATTTGAAAAGATCTGGGAGAGGTTGAATTCCTCTCACCTCACTTTGCAAGGCTGAGACTTCACATGCGACACAATATGATAGAGGAAACTAGGCTGCGGAAATAGTGGGTATTAGTTGAGGTAGTGGTAGTTGTAGTTTAGGAGTTTTAGTTCGTTCCTACTGTTGCATGATATGACAAGGTTTGTGAAATTGGATTGATATATATGTGGGGAAATACATAAGCAATTATCCTTTACATATGCTAGGAAGGAAATATACATGTTACCTTGTTTATCTATAAGAATGTGCAATTTCTTTGTATTATATTTTACTATGGACGGAAACATGTGTGCTTTGTATAATGCCTGTTATCATAAGCCATTGTGTATGTTGTACATTCTTTGTACTCTGATGTTTAATAAACGAATTATTAAAAAAAAAAAAAGAATAGTGAGTGCAGCTCTGGAGTATAATACAGGATGTAACTCAGGATCATTACAGGATAAGTAATGTAATGTAATGTACACAGTGACTCCACCAGCAGAATAGTGAGTGCAGCTCTGGAGTATAATAAAGGATGTAACTCAGGATTAGTACAGGATAAGTAATGTAATGTATGTACACAGTGACTGCACCAGCAGAAAAGTGAGTGCAGCTCTGGAGTATAATACAGGATGTAACTCAGGATCAGTACAGGATCAGTAATGTAATGTATGTACACTGACTGCACCAGCAGAATAGTGAGTGCAGCTCTGGAGTATAATACAGGATGTAACTCAGGATCATTACAGGATAAGTAATGTAATGTATGTACACAGTGACTGCACCAGCAGAATAGTGAGTGAAGCTCTGGGGTATAATACAGGATGTAACTCAGGATCAGTACAGGATCAGTAATGTAATGTATGTACACTGACTGCACCAGCAGAATAGTGAGTGCAGCTCTGGAGTATAATACAGGATGTAACTCAGGATCATTACAGGATAAGTAATGTAATGTATGTACACAGTGACTGCACCAGCAGAATAGTGAGTGAAGCTCTGGGGTATAATACAGGATGTAACTCAGGATCAGTACAGGATCAGTAATGTAATGCATGTACACAGTGACTGCACCAGCAGAATAGTGAGTGCAGCTCTGGAGTATAATACAGGATGTAACTCAGGATCAGTACAGGGTAAGTAATGTATGTACACAGTGACTGCACCAGCAGAATAATGAGTGCAGCTCTGGAGTATAATACAGGATATAACTCTGGATCAGTACAGGATCAGTAATGTAATGTATTTACACAGCGACTGCACCAGCAGAATAGTGAGTGCAGCTCTGGAGTATAATACAGGATGTAACTCAGGATCAGTACAGGGTAAGTAATGTAATGTATTTACACAGTGACTCCACCAGCAGAATAGCGAGTGCAGCTCTGGAGTATAATACAGGATGTAACTCAGGATCAGTACAAGGTAAGTAATGTAATGTATGTACACAGTGACTCCACCAGCAGAATAGTGAGTGCAGCTCTGGAGTATAATACAGGATGTAACTCAGGATCAGTACAAGGTAAGTAATGTAATATATGTACACAGTGACTGCACCAGCAGAATGGTCAGTGCAGCTCTGGGGTATAATACAGGATGTAACTCAGGAGCAGTACAGGATAAGTAATGTATGTACATAGTGACTGCACCAGCAGAATAATGAGTGCAGCTCTGGAGGATAATACAGGATGTAACTCAGGATCAGTACAGGATAAGTAATGTAATGTATGTAGACAGTGACTGCACCAGCAGAACAGTGAGTGCAGCTCTGGAGGATAATACAGGATGTAACTCAGGATCAGTACAGGATAAGTAATGTAATGTATGTAGACAGTGACTGCACCAGCAGAATAGTGAGTGCAGCTCTGGGGTATAATACAGGATCAGTACAGAATAAGAAATGTAATGTATTTATACAGTGATTCTCCTGTTTGCATAGACTAATTCTACTGTATATGTAACCATCCAAAAGGGTTTAACTGGTTGATGCCAGGACTTAAAGTTGGTTGAGTTTTTAATAAAATAAAAATGTCAGCCAAGCTCTTTAGAGAGAAGACTGTGACTTACGAAGGTCTTCCAGTCGTGGCCTCTTGATTTCATGCAGTTTAGTATCAGACTTGCTGAGTGATCGTAGTTGAGTCTGGCGGAGCAATGTCTTTAAGATACAAAGAAAAAGAATCAATTCACAAACTTCACTACCCTAAAATAAAAAAGTTATAGACCCCATAGACTATTGATGAATTTGGAATTTATACAGGCAAATTCCCTGTTCAGGATCCTCATCTATGAGAACAGCTACACAGAGCGTCTCACACATGGATGCATTCCATAGACCAGCGCATTGATTTCAATGGGAACCGTGTAATATTTCATTTTTTCTGTGGTGGGAACTGAATTTAGAGGGAGATAGGTGATCTCTAGGGCTCCAGACTGCAGCACACTTTAATGGGCGGATTATCAGGGAACCGGTCTAACAAACAGGGACTGTCCAAACGGAGCCTCCCTGATACTCTACAGTCAGCGTTTGGCCGAGGTTTCAATAACCAATGGACAGAACTCTTTCCGGACTCCATTTACAAGTAATGCTGGGAGTAGAGTTCAGCGTTTTTTGACACCAGTGAGGGAGGAAATAAGTAATGTCTCATCTCCATAATTTACTATGGAAATCAATATAGATTTTATCCTTGAATTGGAATGAAGGCATCACATTCAGAACAATCATTGCCCGAGGCACAGACTTTGGTCTGTTTATGATATTGTAATGAAATATCCTGTAAGAAATCATTTACCACGTCAACAAGAGCCACTCCACCGGAACATGCAGTCCTCATCCTCCTCTTCTTCCTAACCAACGACAAAAAAAAATAAGAAAATAACTTATTGCCCCAAAAGTGTCCATTGTCTCCTGCAGGGCCACTGTGCCAATAGGTATGTTGTGGTACACTGGCAGTGTTACGGTGCTCATGTATCTCACGTTCCCAGCCTCTCCCCTGTATACATGCACACTGTGCAGCTTTACAATGGAAAAAGGTGAGTAAAATGCCACCGGATACCTCAGGGGTTGCAATTTCACAAGCCCGATCCTTCTGTCCTCTTAATGTCATCTGGTCAGTAAGAGGCCCCTAGACACTATAGATCCCATCAGCTTTTATCCAAGAGCCCTTTATAATGGTAACTACACTGTATTGCAACAGGCTATATGGAGACTTATATTATGGGCGGCTCATGCAGTTGGTAAAACAGCGCGGCCCCCTTTATCGATAGAGCCACCATCTCTCCACCATTCTTTATAAAACCAGTGACCTTCTCATTTATGGAGTAGCTATAGTGGGTCAAGAGGTAGTCATACATGGCGCCTAGTGTCCCAAATGCTCTTCTGTCGCGAGAAGTCACTAGTATTACTTATGGCACATACAGGCATCGAATGGCCCTTATGTTGTTGGTACATAGTCCCCTAGTGATAATCTCCTGCTGTTCAAAAAATTATTTTATTGAAACCGCAACAAGTGAGACATTGCTGGAATCTGAATCTCTGCCCCTACCTTATGCTGCTCTTGGATTACATTGCAATACCTTGCTGACGGATTCCCTTTTTTTACTACTCCCATAGGCAAAGCTTGGAGACTACACTAAGGTTAGGTCTACACAAGACATGTTTCATGTGTCAGTGACATCCCGGTGTCGCCTTGTGCTTTCCTTTGGAGTCTCATTCTGCACGTACCTCTTTTTGCAGAACATGCAGAGGCTGCAGAGCAGCAGGAATAGCCCCATAGCAGAGCAGAGAGGAGCGAGGATGTGGCCTTCAGACGCAGAGGTGACAAGACTTGGAGCCATAATGGTGACCTTGACTTAGTACCTGTATGGAGGGGGGAAAAAAAAATGTAATGCCATACTACAGTCACTTGTAAAATGCCATTGGCGCCGAGATGATTTTTCAAAAATCATCTTGAGTTTCTCTGCAGTCAGCTGTAGGCGCGCAGGGTAGATGCACAGCGCCCCCGCTCTGTGCTGTTATACCACTTCCTGTGCAGATGCAGGTGCGCTGGTTTGCAGCACATGTGGTTTTGCACAGCAGATTTTACCAGCTGAAGGAAGCTGGTTGTATCTGATCGGGTTCAATCAACGGGGAACTAAACACGAGGACTCGAAGGTCAAGTTTAGACTGACAGAGCATGCTGGGGCTGTCATTTCACTACAGCCACAGGTTAGTTTTGCCGGTTATTTCCATGTAGTAGGGTTGTTATTTGATCATACAAATCCATGGAGTCTTCCTTCACTCACCTCTGCACATACCCCAAATGCCACAGATCTACATGTCATTCATTGTCTATAGTAACCACCCATATGGGCATTGTAATGGCTGCCATTTCTGATTTTCACGCATTGGCTTTGTGTACATGGAGTTTTTCAATAAGTTTTTGTAGCAGAAATTTAGAGGAAACTGAGTGGAATCTCCAAATCCTTCTCAAAACTGCAAAACCCTTGACAAGCTCAGAGTTTCTGCTCCGAAAATGGAGCAAGACTACGTGTGCACATAACCACTGTGTCAGAGCTTTTTAAATCCAGCATGTCTAATAAATGACCCCACCAACATTCATTGAGCTGGAACCAATTGATACTGAGGCTCTCCAATGGCCACGTAGTACCAAATCCACCTTCTTCTACAATGGGGCCACCTCTGAACAACCATAAACTCTTCTAAGCTTATCAGTTCTCCAAATCACTAATAAAAAAAAGCTAAGACACAGTGAGAAAGATAGCAGAACCACCAGTATCTTCAACCTTATCCTTAATAAAATGGGCTTTTCAATGAAGGCCTCAACACACGCATGGGAAGATTACATCAGTGCGAAATCAGAAGCAAGATCGCCCACCAATGTCCCATTACTCAGTGTTTGAAGAGAACCAATGCAACCGTCACTCTCACCTGAAAACCACTGAAGTGTTATTCTGATCATTAATCCAAAAGATGGGAGATATCTGGCAGACTGCAGCCTAGTTCCTGGGACAGATTGGTGTCCCAATGATCTGCAAGAAATCATCTATCCTTTGAATAAGTGATCACGCTACTGAAAAGGAGACTCCAGACATGCGAGGCTCAATAGGACAATGATCCTGGGATCTAACCATGTAGGGTAGATGTAAAACGTTATTCCCATAAGGTACAAAATATTGAGGAACATCTCAAGTTATCTTGCCAAGAACAGGCCCATGTCTAACCTAGTATGAGAAAGACGTCTTGGAATTACATTACCATCATGGTCCCATCACAGCTAGCAATATAGGCCCGCACTCCCACACCATCACTTCCACTTCTCACCGCCTCCTTACCTTTACAGAGGATCTCCGGCCATTGGGTTTTTAGCTAACATGGACCACTCTGTCCTAAGATGAAGAGATAGGAAGCGCTTGCTGGCTGAAGAATAGTGCGCAAGAGAGCAAGATGGAGTAGACTGCAGCGAGCTGGCGGTGAACTTCAGATGCAGGAGATATCACGAACACCCACCAGAAGACAAGATGGCACACGCTATCACCAGAAGAATAGAACATAAAGAAGCAACAGAAGGAGCAAGAACAGCAGAACAGAGCAGAAGGATGTGAAAATGAGGACAAGAAGAGTCGACGGGGAATGCAGACTACTCACAGGAAGCCGCTTGTGGTGTGGCACTCCCTTGACTTGTACATCATGACATTGAAAGGAAAGGGGAGGTGGGGGTTAGAAGACGAACCCAGGTGGAGGCACCAGGCTGCCCATAATATAAATTTCATGGAACATTTTGTAAAAAAAAAAAAAAAATAATTTATTTTTTTTTAAGTCTCAAAAACAAATGGGGAGAATATACATCATGATACATGGGTCATACAGTCTTGCTGATCAATACAGGGGTATGTACATGGAGCGCCGGCTCAAAACTGCGTCATCTTCTTGTGCGTGTCCGCCTTCTTCTGCTCTCTCTGCAGACTTCTCTCCTGCTGCTGTAGGTCTGCGAGCTCAGAGCGAGCGTTCGAGAGACGAGATTCCAGCTGCACGCTCACAACGCTGTCTCTGCGAGAGGATCAAAAGCAAGAAAAAGGTGAAATAAGAGCCAGGCCCATTGTATACATGTGCATAGAGTCTTGGCGTCTCACCAGACGGCTTCAGCTGTTTCTTATAGATAGATGCAGGGATTGTATGGACTCAAACAGAACATAGGAAAAATGGTATGGCTGCAATGTATCATTAGCGTTCTTTTAAGTCACTTTTCTTTTTTTGCTGTGTTGGTATTCATTATACTTTTTTTGTGCCAAATTCTTCAAAATGCATGAATAGTGAGTAAAGTCAAACCAGTCTTTAATTTTTGGCTTTGACTTGTTTTGTGATGTTTCAGTGCAAAACGTCACACGGTTCACAATATGGTGCCAAAAATAACAGGCGTAGAAAAAAAAAAAAAAAAAAAACCTTAAAGAAAAAAAATCACTCTGGGCAGGTCTGGAGTACATTTTTGATGCAAATTTTGTGACCCTTTCATAAAGTCTCAATTAATCACCCGAAAATATCCGGAAACCCCAAACTCTGCCAATAATGGTAAAAAAAAACAAAACACGAACAAATGAAGTAAACATTAAAAAAAAGACGCAACTTAAAAGAAGAATTAAGTAAAAGTGCAAAACTAGACAAAAAATATGGAACAAATGCAATAATGAACCCGATCCCTATATCTTTCTAATAATTATTGCCACCGACTCATCAAGAATGGGGATGTTGAGGCCGGTCTTGATGAGGGAGCACATGTAGAGTCAGATGCTCCCGATTAAATACGGGTGCACACCTCTTTAAGAATTCAGAGTGTATGACAAGTGAGGTACACTTCCGTGCTCCTTCCCACACATCTTACTCCAGTCAGTTACTGGAGTAAGATTTCTGGTGTAAGGAACGCCACAGCTTATCATGACTTAGTCGAGTTGTGCGCTGCCGTTTTACCTCAACTGCGCCTATTTAGGTGAAGATGGGCAAAACTGGCATGAAAACATCAGCAGATGAACATTTTTGTCATCTTAAGGGTTATATAAGGGGAAGGCTGCTGGGCTGTGCCCTCACTTATACTATATACCCCAATGTACCCCAATAATTTTGGCTTACCTTCCCACGTTACGTGCCAAAGCCTCAGCCATCCTCCCAATCTCCCTCTGCTTCTGCTGGATCTTCTCGGTCGTCTGTGAAAGTGCAATGTTCAGAGCCCGCTTGCTGTCCTTACTGGCATTGTACACTTCTTTGCCTTTCCTCTCAATGCCGGTCTCGGACGTCTGCTTAAGAGACGAATTGTGCTCCAGTTTCTCATTTAAAAAGTCAAAGATATTGCGGCGAGTATTGCCACTCTGCCCAGCTCTCGGTGGCTTGGGCTGTCGCTTTTTCTTGGCCTTCTGAACAGGACGCCCTCCTTTCTGCTTCCTCTGTTGAAATTCTAAGCATTGATCCAGAGATTTTCCTTTAGGCAAGACCACAGCCTGAACGGGCTCCACTCGCCCCTCCGAATTCTTTCCAAGACCTGAAAAATGCAGACAAAATATTTGGTTACTGGGGCAGAGCTATACATATTCTGCTGTTTACTCTCATAATTAGGGCTTAAGGGGAATCGGTCACCAGGATTTTGCTAACCTATCTATGAGCGGCATGATGTAGGGAAGGAGACCGAGATTCCAGTGATGTATCTCTTAATGGGCAGCTTACTGCTGTTTTGTAAAAATCACTGGTTTCACTGCTACAGATCTACCAGTTCTCTGAATGCTGACCACTGTATAACCCCGCCCACACCACTGATTGGCAGCTTTCTGCCTATGCACAGTGCACACAGAAAATTGCCAACAGTGGTGGGGCGGTGTTATACAGAGCTCATGAATATGGAGTACTACAAGGCAGCAGGTTTACTAATTGTCTAGGGATAAAATCCCTGTTTTCTCAGCAGGAGATTATCAAATCTACAGCAGCAGCCCACTAAGTGACACGAGTATAAATTCCCCAGTCGAGGAATTATTCTTTCACAATCGCATTTGGACAGTGGGTTGAAGGGGTTTGTTTTTTTTAAATTGTATTAAATTTTTTTATTAAAATGTAACAGATTTATAAAAAAAAAAATTGCCCCATGCTAGATTAATAGTTATTCACCAGAAAATGGTGAAGGCCCTCATGCTAATGCTGCAGTGATGTCCTGACACTACAGAGCAGGTGTGTGCACGCTGACATGAGCTTATAAGGCTAGAGCACAGGGGGATGCAAGTAGAAAATTAATACCATCTATTGAGAGCCACCAGGAAGGCAGTATAATACCTATCTATCCTATGTATATAGGTATCGCATGATTCGGTCTATCTTCACCAGTCCTTAGGATGCTGTATTAACCAAATATTACTGTATATGGTAATTTAGGTATAACCCAAGTGGGGGCCTTAAAAACAGACATTATTTGCTTGGGATTCCTTTTGGTCCATGTTAAATATATGACCTCTATGAGATATAGCTATAACTAGGTCGTAACATTCCTCATCATTTACCCCCTTTCCCTTTGTCTGAGTCTGTGTGTTTGTAAAATTTTACTCTTTATCTACGTGAAAATGTTTAACTATTACTATAGTAAAAGATTGGTTGTTAACCTATAAATGATAGTGAAAAATCTAAAATGCCTAATTCTTTTTTCTTTTCCTGTAAAATTTGAAAAATGTTCAATAAAAATTACAATTTAAAAAAAAAAAAGTAGTTGTTGTTTGCATTTTTTACCAGTTAAGGCCGGTTTCACATTTGCGTTTCAGGGCGCAGCGATGGCCGCCGCTGAGCCCCGCCCCTGCCACGCCTCCGCCGGTAGCTCCGCCTATCGGCGCATGACGCTGCATGCATCCCCTATCTTTATCACCGGGGACCCAGGCCGTGTGCAGTATGCGTTTGGCGGCGCATGCGTCCTTTTGACGGTGCGCCGAGCGCAACCAAATTGCAACAGGTTGCGTTTGGCGCTGGTCGGCGCACCGTCAAAAGGGCGCATGCGCCGCCAAACACATACTGCGCACGGCCTGCGTCCCCGGTGATAAAGATAGGGGACGCAGGACGCATGCAGCGGATAGGCGGAGCTACCGGCGGAGGCGCGGCAGGGGACGGGGCTTTGCGGCGGCCGTGCGCAGGCCGTCGCTGCGCCCTGAAACGCAAATGTGAAACCGGCCTTAAGAACTCCAAAGTGCTTGTAACAAGCAACTTTGCAATTTACCTCTGTTAAAAAGTGATTTTTCATTTTAAAGTTTACAGATTGTTGCCAAAGTTATTGGCCAGTCTCAGAGTGGCCGGATACCTTGGAGGAACACGTGCCGCTTGCAACTTGTGTACTTCAGAGCGCAGCTCTGAAGCTAGCTGAATCCGACCAGACTTATTTTCCCTGTGATCTTCTATGCTGCTTTTCTGAACTGAAATTTCAGAGGCGCACCACCCATTGCAACCTGGAGGCAGGGGAGCGGTACTGCTCATGAATGAAGAAGACTACAACACACTTCTGATCTCTTAATCAGCCTTGCAGATAACATTCCAGATGATCAGATTCACCAAATAATCACTCACCTTTTCCTATCTCATAGCCCATACGAGCCATGAGCTTGGACCCGATCCCACGGGTATGGGCCTCCCATCCAGCAAATTCAGAGCTGCAGGGTGTAACCCCAACTTCTTCACTGTCCATGAGGACTGCAAAACAGAGAAAGGTATCCATGAAACATGTGTAGCAGCGCAGAAATACAGAAGGGGTTTTCTATATTTATGTCACTAACGCTAAACCATTGTATGAAAAATTATAATTGGCGTTTCATTTCATTTTAATATATCCGTTTGCTAACCATGAATACAAACTATTAGGCTCAGTGCACACGTAGCAAAAAATTTCTGCTGGAAAACCTGACTCCCTTCCCAGAAACTGCGCTTTTTTTCTGCGCGTTTTCCACGCGGTTTTTTTGTGCAGAAAATGCGCGGTTTTTATGCGTTTTTTCCGCGCATTTTCAAAACGCATAAAAATAGCCAGAAACACAGAAAAATCCGCGATATTAATGAGCATGCTGGGTTTTTTACCGTGATGTGTTTTTTTCGCGGTAAAAAACGCATTAGTATGCACAAAAAGTGCAAAATGCATAGAAAGGACTGGGAAGCTTATTTTTAGCGGTTTTATTGGAAAAACCGCTAAAAATACCGCTAAAAAAACGCTGTGTGTGAACACAGCCCTATGCCCACCTTCAGATGCTGAAAACCTACAACTATCCATTCCAGACAGTCCTCTGTGAGCTGCACGCATCACCAGCAGTCGTTTGTTACAATGTATCAGTGATGGTAAAAATTATTAGTCTGTAATCAATCAAGGTTGTTTAGATAAAAGAGAACTTTCTCGACTGGCTACAACTGGAACAAACCCTCAGCTGCAGGAAGTATGAGACATGATGGATCAATGCTAAAGTATATTAGAAAGTTGCAGAATTTTTCAGGCAATGTTTACGCTGTACCGGAAAACCAATTTCCAGCGAGCGCCAACTTGGCATTTACCTTTAGCATACCCGGAATCGTCCACTCCATCCAGGTCGTCCTCATCGGAGGATGAGCTGTCGCTCTCCCGCAGAGGCGGAATAATGGCGTCAGCCTCCAGAACCGCATCTTTCAGCAGCAGGGAGTCAAATTTCACCGTGTAAAAGTTGTCATCTATATCTGTAGAAAGGGACCGTGGTGAACAGTCAGCGTGTGACCCACAGGGCACATATAGGGGCAATGTGGCAGCCTCAGCTTTTACCTGTAATTCGTGCTGGGTACCAGATGCCATCCTCATGTTTGGCAAGGCAGGGAGTATCAATCCTAAGATTGCTGAGATCTGGTTCTTCGAAGACTTGGAGCTCGCTGACGGCCACAACCTGTCCATGAGAAAACCTGAGCACAATCGGAAATGGGCGACAGTGAATTTCCTCTGCACCACAAGATCCTCCACCCTTTACTTTCCAACTCCAGTAACTTCCTTTAATTCAGCTCCCGGCGATGAAAGACTACAACTTTCACCATTAAAACATTACATTTTACCAGACAGGTTCCAGCTTAGCACAAGTATCTCCTGACATACTTTGTGCTGCTGGAAGGGACTGCTCTCCACTATCTAGCAGTTTGGGATTTACATGTATCATGACACGGTTCTAACTAGCATTGATGGGACAGGTCACTACCGCTCACAAAATGAGTACTCTCCTGAAATACTTTGTGCTGTTTGGGGACCCTGCTTCTTCCACTATATATAGTTACCCTCAGTCTGTGGCCTCCTAATTGTCTCTATTGCCCTCCTAACATTAGGATTCTGCTCCATCACAGTCAGACCTGACTTAAATAACTTATGAGAGAACAGATCTCTCTTCTCCTTAAATACTCTGTGCGTCACATTCACCTGCAATTCTCATTAAAGCGGCATTTTCCATCCAGAAAGTAAGGACACGGTTTCATAGCCTTGTGTGTGGGGTAAAGATACAGGACACGTACACCAGCACCTCCATTTTCCATGTGTTCTGAACCCACGACCATAGCATTGTGATACTCTAGGGTCCCCCAGGAGCTGTAATAAGGGGCTTTTACTTTCATTCCACTGACTTCATCTTCCTCGCCTTCTTCCTCCTCAGAATTAGGATCGGTCGACTCCAGAGGTTCACTTTCGTTACTTAGCTCTCCGATCGCCTCTTTGAAGGCCTCGTACTCATCATCCTGAGATGATGAGGGTGGTGCGGGTGGTTCGCCGAGGGCTGCCAGCAGGTTGGACTTCTGGACAGACAGCAGGCTGGACTCGGTCAGCTCTATGAGCTGCTGTAGGTCGCCCTGTAGCTGGAGGAGATCCGCCTTCTGCGCCGGGTCCACGTCTCCATGGAGGGTGAGCGTCACCTGCTCCAGCTGGGCCCTGTAGGTCTGTACAGCAGACACCAGACTCTCTTCATCCATGTTGTCCTGTAACAGATGAATCACAGAGCTGCAATCTGCAAATGGAAACATCAACATTAGCCGAGAAGACCCCATATGACGAGTGGGCACGAAAAGCCGCGTCCAGTGCCCACCATACGTTATCTAAAACGCCCCGCGCCCCCCCAGGACAACTGCGCAGGAATGCATCATTAATATTACACCCTGCAGTAACCTCCTAGAAAAAACGTTATGGTACAATCTCATTTGTGGCCCTTAGGGGCCCCAGACATTCAATAGTTAATCCTCCAAAGCAACTTCTTCAGTACATTGACTCAAGGTGACTACACTTGTCTGCACATGCTGGGACTTCTAGTTCTACCACAAACTTTGCCCACAGAGACTGCGTATTCTACACAGTGAATACATATATACAGTTTTCCTAAGCCATTGTAAACCTTACCAGCCTCCTATAAAGACGCCATGACACCGGCTCGATGACGTCATCAGTCTGAGAACTCTGCCCCCACATCGCCGCCGCCATTTTGGTGTAGACCATTCGTCGTCGTCGTCGTAGGCAGCTAGTTTCTATGTAGTTACTAACGAGATCGAGATATTGTTCTATAAAAGTTTTCGGTGAGGTCAAATGAGACGAATTTTTTTTAATATGGTAAAAGGGGTTCTGGCGTTTTGTTTGCCACACACAAGATGGCCGCCACGGTTTGACAAACGCATTTGGTATCCCATGATACCGTGCGGGACAACGGCGGAAGTTGTTAGCTGAGTTGACTCTGAGGCCCGAGTAGTGGGGACTGGGGTGGATGGGGAGGAGGTGAGTTTTGGGGGTTTGTGAGGGGCACGTGTGATGCTGGATGTGGGCGCTTATTGCGCTGTGCTGTCCTGGGAGGGGTAATATCTCTGCTTTATGCTTCTGGAGCCAAAAGCACCTGGAGGAGGGGGCAGCTGATGGTATTTATACGGGAAGTCTGCAAAAAGAGATGGTCTGTAGATGGTGTGGGTACAGGTCAGGGGGTTGCCGTGGGCTGAGGGTGTTTGGTTCTGTCCAGATATGGGGATTTAGGGTGAGGTTCTTTGCAGCCCAAAACACTGCAGTGTAAAGCATGAGGGACCATGCTGCAGCCTGAGCTTCGAAGTACAGTCTATTTCAGACATCAGAAGACAATGCAACTAGGCTGGAGTCACACTCTTATGAGCAGAGCTGCAGTGCAATTCATGGGGGACAGAGTAGCTAGATAATGACTCAGGGAATGCAGTTCAGGTCAGTTTCTGTAGTAGAGGCCATATCTGTGCCAATGAGTGATGCCATGGCTGTATAGATGGGTGGGCACTTTTACAGTATTAGGGTAATAATTGAGATTACATAACTTTTTATTTTTAAGTAGGTAATTAACCCGGCGTTCTGCCCCCTACAGGTCACGATCATGTATACTCTGCTGTCCGGTCTTTATAAGTACATGTTCCAGAAGGATGAGTACTGTATCCTGATCCTGGGACTGGACAATGCTGGCAAGACGGTGAGTTTTGGGGCAACCGCAGGTTTTATGTAGTGAGATTGTGCTATACTGGAGATGATATCATAGTGACGATGCCAGTGTGGGATAGCAGGGGTATAATAGGAGAGGGACAGCTGGGTTTTGGACATGCTAGATCCGACAGTGCAGAACTGGCCTGACTGGTGCATCCAGAGATGGTGCTAATTATCTGGTACTTATATGTCTCTCAGGAGTGCCTGGTATATTATGTGACTGCAGCCAATGGATAGTCACAGCTCTACCTCTTTTCTTCCAGACGTTTTTAGAACAGACGAAAATCCGGTTCTGCCGCAACTACAAGGGGATGAACCTCAACAAGATCACCACGACTGTGGGCCTGAACAGTGAGTAGAGTAAATATATGGTGGGGGGTAGACATGTTGTTGTGGATTTGCAGTGTTGTTACCCTCTCATCCATAGTTGGCACCATTGATGTGGGAAAAGTTCGGCTGATGTTCTGGGACCTCGGGGGGCAGGAGGAGCTTCAGTCTTTATGGGATAAGGTGAGACACACAACATTAACCTCTGGACCAGAATAGTAACGACAGACCCTGCAAAGTACTAAGTTACAAGTGGAGCAACAATCACAATGTACACTGTTGTACTATTTTTCTAATTTTGTTTTGTTTCCAGTATTATGCAGAGTCCCATGGAGTCATATATGTGATTGATTCCACCGATGAGATGCGCCTTTCGGAGTCCAAACATGCTTTTGGTAAGTCCATCGAAAATGTCACGCCTTGCTGATGCTACATAGTCCAGCATGTATCATGTATATCCCTGTCTGTGCTGTAGAGCTTTTTAGGATAGAAAATAAAGGCTGCTCCATCTGCTGTGATAACCCGTTAATGGATTTTGAGAAGGATCAGTTTTGTGTATATTTTTTTTTTTTTGTAGAGAAGATGATCAGCAGTGAAGCTCTGGAAGGTGTGCCCATCCTGGTCTTGGCAAATAAACAAGATGTGGAGGTAATCTGGGGAGGGCGACATCTATTCTGTAGACGTATAGCTCTCATTGCCTGGTAAATGTAAATCTGAATCTCCAGTCTTAAGGGCCACTATAATGAACATTTATAACTAAATCAAAATTCCATGGTAAGGTCAAAGCTTTATGGCTCTTGCATCCTCTTGATGCTGGCGTTTAAAGGGAATCTGCCAGCAGGTTTTTACTATTTAATCTGAGAGCAGCATGATGTAGAGGCAAAGACCCTGAGTCCAGGGATGTGTCACTAGGCTGTGTGATGTAGTTTGTATTGAATCAGTGTTTTATCAGCAGGAGATTATCACTACAGGACTAAGCATCTCATGCAATATAGTCCAGCTAATCTTTATAACACCACCCCCACCATTGATTGTCAGCTTGCTGACAATGCACATTGTATGCAGGAAGCTTACAATCAGTGTTGTGGGCGGGGTTATACAGAGCTCAGCCGTCATAGCACTGCTACATCTATAGCCGAGAAATCAGGGACTCTATCAAAACTGCACCAAGCAGTCCAGTAAGTGATGTCACGGGAATCAGGATCTCAGCCCCTACACCATGCAGAGGAATGGAAACATGTGACCCAGAGAAGCAGGAGGATCGGGAGGCAGGTGACACCCATACTTCTCAGGAACCAATACCAGGCTCTGACGCAAGAAAACGATGAAGAAATAAATCAGGATAAGACTTTTCCCACAAACAGCAACCTTGTACGCCTTCAGAGTCCTCCTGGATGGAAAAAGAAAAATGTTGTGAAGAAGAAACGGAGAGTGGTGGTCATGGGGGATTCCCTGTTGAGAGGAACAGAGGCCGCTATCTGCAGACCGGATATAACCTCAAGAGAAATGTGCTGTCTTCCAGGTGCAAAAATTAAAGATGTGACTGACAGGATATCAGGACTCTTCAGACCTACAGATGACTACCCATTCCTGCTAATACATGTGGGGACAAATGACACCACAAGAAACGACCTGGAAACCATCTGCAGAGACTTTGAAAACTTAGGTAAGAAAGTGAAAGAACTGGGAGCGCAGGTGGTCTTCTCTTCCATCCTCCCAGTGGATGGCCATGGAACAAGGAGGTGGAATAAGATTCTGCAGGTGAACAACTGGCTACGTCGATGGTGCCGTCAGCAATTTGGATTTCTGGATCACGGAGTGAATTACGTTTACGATGGACTACTTGCTAGAGATGGGGTGCACCTTACGAAGACTGGAAAACATGTATTTGGAAGTCGCCTTGCTACACTTGTAAGAAGAGCTTTAAACTAGAACAATGCGGGAAGGGAAGCAAAAGACAAGAAAAAGCCATACACCTGACAAATGCTATTGAGAACTCTGCTATTAGAAGTGGAAAGGAAGAACAAAGACAAAAGAATCTATATACCGTATATACTCGAATATAAGTCGAGTTTTTCAGCCCCCTTTTTGGGCTGAAAAACACCCCCCTCGACTTATATTCGGGTCACGGTTCAAACTTACCTGGTCCCCGTCGTCTCCGCGTTCCCCGGTACTTGTCTGCGGTCCCCTGCAGCCTGTCAGTGTCCCGGCGGCGGCGGGTGATAGGGCCGTGGCGGCTGCGGCGGCGTTGTTTCAAGTCGCTCTGTGCCGCTCTCTCCCGGCGCGTCTTCTGGCAGTGACGTACAGGGGGCGCGATGACGTGGATAGTACGCGCCCTCTGAGTCACTGAAGAGCCGGCGCAGAGGGACTGAAGAGCCGGTAATGCAGCATTTATGGGGCATAAGTTGTGCAGCATTTCAATATTTGGGCCACCATTATTCATGTGCAGCATTTATGGGGCATAAGTTGTGCAGCATTTCAATATTTGGGCCACCATTATTCATGTGCAGCATTTATGGGGCATAAGTTGTGCAGCATTTCAATATTTTGGGCCACCATTATTCATTATTCATTCTTATCTATTTTTATTTTTGAAATTTACCAGTATCTTCGGCAATTCCCACCCTAGACTTATACTCGAGTCAATAAGTTTTCCCAGGTTTTTGAGGCAAAATTAGGGGGGTCGACTTATACTCGGATCGACTTATACTCGAGTATATACGGTAATAAAAATATTGGAGAAAGAGAAACCAATCACAAACTAAAATGTTTCTATACTAATGCACAAAGCATGGGCAACAAACAAGGAGAATTGGAACTACTAACACAGGAAAAGAAATATGATGTCATTGGAATCACTGAAACTTGGTGGGACGATACACATGATTGGAATACAAGACTAGAAGGATACAACTTATTTGCAAGAAACAGACTTGATAAACAAGGAGGAGGTGTCGCATTGTATGTTAGAAACGCGTATATCTGCACAGAGATTGAAGCTTCAGAGACTGGGAGTTCTGTGGAAACTGTTTGGGTAAGAATACAAGGACAGAACAATGGAAAGGACACTATTGTAGGCATTTACTACAGGCCACCTGTACAAGCTGAAGATATGGATGAACTCTTTATGCATCAAATGGCCAAGTTCTCCAAAAAATATGACATAGTTGTCATGGGAGATTTCAACTATCCAGACATTTGTTGGGAATCTCTCTCAGGCAAAACTAACAGGTCAAGGAAATTCTTATCCTCTCTTGCTGACAATTTTATCTTCCAAAAGGTAGGGGAGAAAACAAAGGGAACTGCTACCTTGGATCTAATCTTTATAAACAGGGAGGAAATGGTTGAGGAGGTAAAAGTGGCTGGGACCCTAGGAGGTAGCGACCATGCTATTTTAGAATTTTGGATAACTAGAGGAGGAAGACCTGTGAAGACTCAGACGACAAGGTTAGATTTCAGAAAGGCAGATTTTAAGGGATTCAAAAAGAGAATTGGAGGGATCCAATGGCTGGATATCCTTAAAGACAAAAATGTCCAGGAAGGATGGGAAATCTTGAAAAATGAAATTCTCAAAGCACAATTGTTAACAATTCCAAATAGAAGGAAGAATAGGAAGCATTTAAGGAAACCAGGATGGATGAACACAGAACTTAAGCACATGCTAAAAAGGAAGAAAGAAATGTTTATAAAATGGAAAGAGGGAGGCATATCTAAAGAAGAATATAATGATGTCTGCAGAACCTGCAGGGCACAAATCAGATTATCTAAAGCTGACAATGAATTGAGGCTTGCAAGAGATGTCAAAAGCAATAATAAAGGATTTTGGGGATATGTCAAAAGTAAAAGAAAAGTCAAAGATGCTATAGGATTTTTACAGGATGAAAATGATGAAATGGTAAGACAGGATGTTGAGAAGGCCGAACTTTTAAATTTTTATTTTGCATCTGTTTTCTCTCAGAAAGGAAATGTAACATCAACTGTTCTTCACTGTCCTATTAAGGGAATAGAATAATCCAGGATATCTATAAACAGAAAGATAGTGAGGAAACACTTAGCTAACCTAAATGAATTCAAGTCTCCAGGTCCAGATGAATTACACCCCAGAGTACTGAAGGAGATAGCAGAAGAAATTTTTGAACCCCTCTCCATAATCTTTGAAAATTCTTGGAGAACAGGAGAAGTCCCAGAAGACTGGAGAAGAGCAATTCTTGTTCCTATCTTCAAAAAGGGGAAGAAGGTGGACCCAGGCAACTATAGGCCGGTGAGTCTGACTTCTATACCAGGAAAGATCTTTGAACAAATTATTAAACAACATGTAACTAATAAGTCATGTCAGACTAACTTAATTTCCTTCTATGACGGAATCACTGATTGGGTGGATCAAGGAAATGCTGTAGATATAGTATATCTTGACTTCAGCAAAGCATTTGACAAAGTCTCTCATACAATCCTTATTGAAAAAATGACTAAGTATGGAATGGACAAGGCAACTGTTAGGTGGATTCATAACTGGCTTAGGGATCGGACCCAAAGAGTGGTCGTAAATGGCTGCACATCCAGATGGAAGAATGTCTCAAGTGGGGTACCACAGGGCTCTGTCCTGGGCCCTGTATTGATCAACATCTTTATCAACGGTTTAGATGAAGGAATTGAGGGTAATTTTGCTGATGACACAAACTAGGAGGGATAGCTAATACTAGAGAAGAGAGAGAGAGAGGATTCAAAAAGATATAAATAAACTGGAGCAGTGGGCAGCAACTAACAGAATAGTCTTTAACAGGGAAAAATGCAAAGTACTACATCTGGGCAATAAAAATGAAAAAAGCATATACAGAATGGGAGGAATAGGGCTAAGCAACAGCACATGTGAAAAAGACCTGGGTAAACTAATCACAGACTGAATACGAGTCAACAGTGTGATGCAGCAGCAAAAAAGGCAAATGCAATTCTAGAATGTATTAACAGAAGCATACACTCTAGATCACGTGAAGTCATTATTGCCCTCTACTCCTCTTTGGTCAGACCTCATATGGAATATTGTGTCCAGTTTTGGGCACCACATTTTAAAAAAGACATCAACAAACTGGAGCAAGTTCAGAAAAGAGCGACCAGAAGGGTGACCGGTCTGCAAACCCTGTCTTATGAGGAAAGGTTGCAGGATTTGGGAATGTTTAGTTTGCAAAAGAGAAGACTGAGAGGAGACTTAATAGCTGTCTACAAATACCTAAAGGGCTGTCACATTGCAGAAGAATCATCTTTATTCTCATTTGCACAAGGCAAGAATAGAAGCAATGGGATGAAACTGAATGGGAGGAGACACAGATTAGATATTATAGAAAACTTTTTGACAGAGTGATCAATGAGTGGAACAATCTGCCACGAGAAGTGGCGAGTTCTCCTTCAATGGAAGTCTTCAAACAGAGGCTGGACAGACATCTGTCTGGGATGATTTAGCGAATCCTGCTTTGAGCAGGGGGTTGGACCAGATGGCCCAGGAGGTCCCTTCCAACTCTACGATTCTATGATTAATGCTGCTGTCAGATTCTATAGCCAGAACTTGCTGACAGATTCCCTTTAACATGTCATTATTTGTGCTTGCCACTAGTAGGTGCTATAACCTAACCTAAAATGTCACTTCTAGTGTGATCAACTTAGATGTTTAGTGTCAAGTTAAATAAATTCCCTGACAATCAGGGTTCCTATTAGGGTGGTACCGCAGATGTTAAATAAAACTTCCTTTCCATTTAGGGCTGTCTCTCCATTCCTGACATCAAGACGGCCTTCAGTGACTGCATTAATAAGATTGGGAAGAGGGATTGCCTGACCCAGGCCTGCTCTGCCCTATCAGGGTAAGGGTTTGGAGAGGGGTACAGTGATGGTTGCATTTTTTATTATTTTACACCACTTGCTCAGTATAAAGCAGTTTTTTGTAATCCATGGTACTGTGTCCCGTAGATAATAGTTATAATTTCTGTCATTGTTGTGGATTACGTATATATGGTATATTTTGAGTTCTGATGCTTCTCACCAGTCTTCCAATTTTGAGTGCATCGATTTTATGCTCCAGTCACATCCAGAGCAACATTTTTTTTTTTTTTTGCATTTCTCTGTTACGACAGCCACTAGGATTGTAAATGCAGCTCTGGATGGGAATATTGCATAAGATGTGATGTCGGGTGCGATTACGATCCCGAAAAAGCTGTACTTTAATAATTATCCTGAGATTACCTCTCTTTGTTCTTGCAGGAGGGGAGTGAATGAAGGAGTAGAATGGATGGTAAAATGCGTCGTGAGAAACATTCATCGCCCTCCCAGACAGAAGGACATCACATAGAGACATTTACACCAGCAGCAAGTGACCCATATGATGACGCCCGGAGCTGTAAATGCCCATCCAGCAGACTGGAATATGTGTGTGTGTGTGTGTGTATATATATATACTCCTCCAGAAAGATGTGTAGATAATTTATATAGAGATCTATTTATTTCCTTCCTTCCTATGAACGCCTCTTCAGTTCGGGTGATGTAATCAGTATGGTGACAGTCTCTGTATATTTGCGCCTTTGCTTTGGCTGCACGTGACCAAAGAGGAAGTTGCTGTATACTGGTAGTAGCCTCTGGGGGAAGATTTCATGTGCTTGTGACTGCCACTGCAAGAAGAACTCATTTACTGGCAGCTGCCAGTAGAGGGAGTATTTGTGCTACCGGTGGCTGCCACTAGGAGGAGCACTTCAACATTTTTATATACTTTCCCTGTAACATTACTTAACTGCATAGACTTCTATGTAATGTAACTAAAGAGTCCAGTGAAGAACAAGTTATCACCTACTGATCAGTAGTGGTCCAACCATTGGTACCCGCTCTGATCTGCAGAATAGGAACTTTAACACACTTTGGAGTGCAGCCGCATTGCATGTGCTCAACCTCAGCCCCATTCATTCTCTGTGGCTGCCATAGAAAATGAATGGAACAAGGGTTAGTGCTTTCTTTCCCTATGTTTTGTTACGTGGAATATATATGTATCAGACAATCAGTGCTGTTCCCATTGGTCAGACAACCACCAGTCAGCAAGTGATCACTGGACAACCCCTTTAATAACTACATTTTTTGTGTCTTGGTCAATTAAATAGTCATATGTGCAAGCCAATATTGTTGTGCATACATTTGGGGCTCCATTCATCATTTGCAGTTTTTTAATCCTTTTTCTTGTATTTAGTTGCTGTTTTTTATGCCAACTTTGAGACAAATTTTCAGATTTACATAAAATCACTGAAGCTAAAGTACAGTGCAAAATGTCTGAAACTTATTAAAAAGACTCAATTGATGGATCAGCCAAAAACCCCACCGATAGTAGAACATTCAGAATTAAAAAAAACAGACAAATATAAAATAAACCTTAAAAAATGGCAAACAAAAAAAGCACAAATTAAAAACAGATGAAAAATACAGAAAACCAGTATAAAAAGGCACAAATGCGATAATTGGGTCCTTAGTTCTTAGATGAACCAAGTGTCTGTCCACTGGTTATGAAATATCTCATTGTGCAGCACTGAATTGGTTAAAAGAAATTTATAAGGTAAGAAAAATATGCTTTCCTCCGAACCAGCACAACCATAGGTTCTGTCTATTATTGCCATTCAGCCACATTCACTAAGTGGCGCTATGTCTGCGATAAGGCAGCCATGTTCTTCTCGCTTCCTGCAATCCCTTTAATAAATGGGCTGCTCAGGAACTGGTTTTACTGCTGTCATTTTTTTTATCTAGCTTATTGTTGGGATTCATTGATCAGATCTAATACACTGACCACAAAAATAAATTGTTTTCTTTTGGACAGTCTGCTGAGAGTGATAGTGTGTCTGCATTTCTGGCAGTACCTCTTCTTACATTTCTATAAAATTGACTTTTTTTTTTCCTTTTAACTGTAATTTTTGAGATTTTTTGAGACAACTACCGGCAAACCCATAACATTAGCAATCCACTTAATACACGATGATATTACCCAGCCATGTTCAATCTATAACATAACCAAGGACTGACAAAAGACACCGATGCACAGGAAGAACGAGGAAATATTGAGAGGTGTAAAAGAATTATCCATTGTGTTGAGCACAAAAATAATCCCAGGGCACCCAAATTGACTCAAATAATTCAACCCCAGCATTGAGGACCATCATATATACTGTACATTCCATGCTCCTAATATCAGAAATTCTGCAGAGCAAGTCTTGAGAAGAGGGGAAGGGGGGATTCTTCTAATGGAGAGCAATCAGGAAAATTGTCATTTCTCCTACGCCTCATTGGGGGACACAGAGACAGTGGGTGTTATGCTGCTGGCCACTAGGAGGACACTAAGTAAACCAGAAAAAAGTTAGCTCCTCCCCTGCAGTATACACCCTCTCGCTGGCTGAGATTTCTCCAGTTCTTGCTTAGTGTCTATAGGAGGCACTTGGGTCTGCTTTCAGACCCCACCGTTTTTATTTTATTTTTTAATTTTCTGTAAATTTTTATATTTTAATTAACGGAGTGAAGGGGGCGACGGTTCCTTGCTCCGGTCCGCTCTCTCCCGAACCAACAACAGGCAAGCACGCGGAGTATACCTCCCCGTACACTTTCCTGCGACGAATGGGGCTGATTCCTCTGACGATGGTTCCCTTACGGTCGGTACTCCACGGATACGAGGGCAAGTGCAACAGGACGTAGCACAGGAGTGCATGGAGAAGGACTTGAGCAGCGCTTTTTCGGATGCCCTGAATCAGCCCCAGAACTCTCCATCCCCCTACCACAGGGTGGATCAATTGAGCATACCCCTTTAAGACCTCCTCCAGCTCTGCTACATCGCCCGGAGGATGAGACAAGAAGACCCCAGACAGCGACGACCTGCCTGAGCACAGGAGTGGAGGTATGGAGCCGGGTCCTGCCCCCCGGCAGAAGCGCTGACTTAACGTCAGCGGCGGTGCATCGGCACTCCATCGCGTCCCCCTCGGCGCTCGGGAAGGCCAAAAATTTAGTCCCCGGCCTGCTAGGCCGCGATTTGAATGGCGCTGCCCTGTCTCCGTCCCCTACCGTGGGTAGGCCAAAAATTTAGTCCCCGGTTTTTCCGGCCTACTAGGCCTCAATTTGATTAGCGCCGCCCGCGCTAACGTCGCCTCCCCCGCTTGGCGCCTCTCATTACTTACGAGACGCGCAATTCGATTCTCGGAGACCATGTCTTCAGCTGCTGTTAACCCTTTCATGAGCGCTATGCCTGCTCTGGACAGCCGGATATCGGGTTAAACCACAAGGCCACCGTTTTTTCCTCCCGAGGGGACACAGCACAGGACCGGGTAAGCTGCACCTGCCCTCAGATTAAAGCTTAACCCTTTCACGGCACATTCCCTGCAGCTGCAGACAGACTCTGCTGTTGACCCTTTCAGGAGCGCTAAGCCTCAATCTAAGGAGGCTAAACGGGCTGTTAAAAAGCACACTGCATTTTTTACCGTGTACCACCTGCAAGTCTGCCTTACCCAGTGCATAGACTAATCCGTTATGCACGGACTGCGACCCGCACTGCGCCCTGACCTGCGCTCCAATGTCCCTCGCCGCCGCTGCTGACGGGCCTACTGCGTTTAGTAACTCAGAGTGGGCTGCGTCCCTGTCACGGTCGTTGGAGTCTCTGACCCAGGCTGACAGCGTCCTTACCTCCCGAGGAGGACTCTGGCGTCGGCCAGTAACCGTCCCCCAGCAGGGGCCATACTCGTCCAAGGGACGGTCAGCGCCTCAGCAGCGGCGACTCCTGTCTCTCGCTCGCCCTCTCCTGAGGTTCACAGCGAGAACGGCTCTGAATTCGAATCTGACACGTCAGCCCCTCAGAATCCACCAACTGATCAAGAGTCGCTTGATTCTCTTATAGAATCAGTCAACAGGATTCTGAGGTTGAATGAGCAAAATATTCCCGCTCCAGCACACCCTAGCTCATTTAAGAAAACCTAGCGGGTGCGCACGTTATTTACCAGCCGTCCTGAAACATAGGGATCGGCCACATGAGCGGTTCACAGGGCAAAAGTCTACTCGGGCTAAATACCGTTTTCACCCAGACCTAATGTACGATTGGTTACAGTCCCCTCCGGTGGACCCTCCTGTATCGCGTCTTGCTTCTAAAACGCTCCTATCTGTTTCTGAGGGTTCCTCAGTCAGAAACCTCTCCAATTGTCATATTGTCTACCTTGCCGGTTCAGTTTTTGAAGCTTCAGGAGCAGAGTTTTATCCATCTTTCGTGGCATTTTGAGTCACTAAGGCAATGGCTGCTTGGGCAGAAGTTCTGATTACTTCCTTCCAAGGCACCAATCTTCCTCCGGAGGCAACCACTGTTGCCAGGCAGTTCACGCAGCTGACTTTGTAGTAGACGCTTCTTTTGATGCCGCCAATTGCGTGTCTCAAACTGCCGCTAATGCGATCTCCATTAGAAGAGCCCTATGGCTCTGCAGCTGGCGGGCGGACGCCACACCTAAAAGATCGTTGTCTTCTCTCCCCTTTCAAACGGTTCATTTTGGAGAGAAAATGGACCAACTCATTTCTGATACTACCTGGGGAAAAGTAAATTCCTTCCTCAACAATAGGGGCTGTTCGGCCGTTTCGCAATCAACAGCCGACGAGTTTTCTATGTTCTCGCAACAATCCGGTTGGTCCTCTTCTATCTTCTCTTCCGGATCAGGTAGGTCCCCGCGTGGAGACAGAGGCTCCCAGGACTCATACAGGCCTAACTGCTCTTGGAAACTCAGGCCTAGGGCTTCTGGATCTAGGGGAACCAGATCTCATAGATCTACCCAATGATGACAAGTGGGTCAGGGAGCTGGTGTCCTCCGGATACAAGATAGAATTTTCTTCTCCCCCTCCAACTCGGTTTTTCTTTTCCTCTTCCCCCCAAGAGAAAGACAAGAGCCTTCCTTCGGGCTGTTCAGGCTCTGCTAAGGGACGGAGTCATCATTCCGGTCCCTCATCACGAGAGGTTCAGGGGATTTTATTCAAACCTTTTTGTGTTTCCAAAAAAGGACGGGACAATGTGACCCATTCTGGATCTCAAACTGTTAAATCAGTTTGTCAGGGTACGGCGATTCCGAATGGAATTTCTCCAATCAGTTGTCACTTCCATGGAAAAAGGAGAGTTCCTAGCATCCATCGACATTAAGGACGCTTACCTTCACATTCCGATCTGCCCGTCCCTCCACTAGTTCCTGCGTTTTGCAATTCACAAGGAACACTGCCAGTTCGTTGTCTTGCCCTTCGGACTCGCCAGGGTCTTTACCAAGGTCATGGCAGCTGTCATGGCCATTCTCCACTCTCAAGGAGTGGTGGTGTTACCGTATCCGGACAACCTGCTCATCAAGGGTCCGTCCCTTTCAGCCTGCGAGGAATCCATGGATAACAGTAAGTACACTTTCTCGCCTGGGGTGGAAGATAAACTTTGAAAAGTCTTTCCCAAAACCGGCTCAGCAGATTTCTCTTTTAGGGATGATCTTGGACACTACCCGCGGGTTGGTCATTCTCCCTCCAGGAGAGAGCCAAGCCTTACAACAGGCAGCGCGACTGGTTTCTCACTCCATTCGTTTCGGCATGAGAGTTCTCGGAAAGATGGTGGCTGCGATGGAAGCAGTTCGATTTGCACAGTTCTACCTCTGTTCCTTATAACACGCATTGCTGTTAGCTTAGGACAAGTACCCGTTCTCCCTGGACCGTTGGATCCCTCTGTCCCTGTGGGTCAGGCAATACTTCAGGTGGTGCACACAGGTCCTCCCTGAATCAAGGGAGGTCTTTTCTCCCAGTAAGATGGTTGGTAGTAACCACCGACGCAAGTCTCCTCGGCTGGGGAGCTGTCTTTCGTCGCCACATGGCACAGGGTCATTGGTCAAACCGAGAGTCAGTCTCCCCATCAACATTTTGGAGATGCAAGCGATCAGATTAGCTCTACGGAGTTTCCACCGTCTCCTCGCAGGTCTCATCAGGATCCAATCCGACAACGCCACGGCTGTAGCGTATATCAACCGCCAGGGAGGTACCCGGAGCAGGATGGCCGTGCATGAAGCGAGTCACATCCTCCATTGGGCCGAGCATAGAAAATTGGCCGGCAGATTTTCTCAGTCGCCAAGGCATTGCCTCGGGGAAGTGGTCTCTTCATCCGGAAGTCTTTAAACAGATTTGTCATCGTTGGGAGACTCCGGATGTGAATCTCATGGCCTCAAGACTAAACAAGGTTCCTCGGTTCATTGCCTGATCTCGTGATCCATGCACCATCAGAGTGGATGCCGTAGTTCTGCCATGGCACCGGTTCCGGCTCCCGTACATCTTCCCTCTTCCCTTGCTTCCGAGGGTCATTAAGAAGATCAGAGCGGAGAGAGTACCAGTGATCCTTGTCGCGCCAGATTGGCCGCGCCGAGCATGGTATGCAGAACTAATACAACTAGTTGCCGACATCTCCTGGTGACTTCCAGATTGCATGGATCTGCACTCACAGGGCCCAATTTATCACCAGAACTCCGGGGCCCCGTCTTTGACGGCGTAGCCGTTGAATCCTGGATTTTAGCACAGGCTGGGTTCTCTCGCGATGTGATTTCCACCATGATTAGTGCTAGGAAGCCTGTGTCCATGTGCATCTATCACCGCACCTGGACAACCTTCTTTTCATGGTGCAAGGATCATGGTCGATCACCTCTGGTGTTTTTTCCGTTCCGGCCATATTGGAATACCTTCATTCTGGTTTAAAATAAAGCCTCGTGCTTAGCTCGCTCAAGGGCCAAATTTCGCCCTTGTCAGTGCATTTCCGACGCAAAATTGCCACCAAACTTCAGGTCAAGACATTCATTCAGAGAGTTTCCCATGTGGCGCCTCCTTATAGAAGGCCATTGGAATCATGGGATCTTAACCTGGTTCTCGGGGCCTTACAGGAGGCTCCTTTCATAGAATCGTAGAGTTGGAAGGGACCTCCTGGGCCATCTGGTCCAACCCCCTGCTCAAAGCAGGATTCGCTAAATCATCCCAGTCAGATGTCTGTCCAGCCTCTGTTTGAAGACTTCCATTGAAGGAGAACTCACCACTTCTCGTGGCAGATTGTTCCACTCATTGATCACTCTGTCAAAAAGTTTTTTCTAATATCTAATCTGTGTCTCCTCCGCCGCAGGACGTGTCACTGTCCGTCCTTTCTTGGAAGGTGGTTTTTCTAGTGGCAATTACGTCAATCAGATGAGTTTTGGAATTGGCAGCTCTGTCCTGCCGTTCTCTGTTCCTGAATTTTTCATCAGGAAAAGGTAGTTCTCAGGAAGTCCCCGTTCTTCTTGCCCAATTTCGTCTCCTCTTTCCATCTCAACGAGGAAATTGTTTTGCCTTTCCTTTTGTCCAGCGCCAATCCATCGCATTGAGAAGGCTGTCAACACCCTGGATGTGGTTAGGGTGCTGAGAAGGTACATCTCGCGGACGGCTCCCTTCCAAAAGTCAGATGCCCTGTTCATGCTTCCAGAGGGGCATAGGAAGGGTCTAGCCGTGTCAAAGCAACGCTAGCCAGGTGGATTCTCCTGGCGATTCAGTAGTTCTACTGTATCAGGAACGCGCCTGGCCCACTGGGGATTAAGGCGCACGCTACCTGGTCAGTGGGCGCCTCTTCGGCCATTCGGCACCAGGCCTCGGCAGAACAGGTCTGCAAGGCTGCGACTTTGTCCAGTCTGCATACTTTTTACAAAATATTACCAATTTCATTCTCGAGCCTGTCCGCAAGGCTGCAACTTGATCCAGTCTGCATACCTTTACAAACATTGCCTAATTCATTCTCAGGCCTCTGCGGATGCAGCCTGCAATCGGCAGTACCTCACTGTTGACTCAGTGGTACATGGGGTATTAGCAGATGTATGCTCCCCACCCAGGGACTGCTTTAGGACGTCCCACTGTCTCTGTGTCCCCCAATGAGGCGTAGGAGAAATAGGGATTTTTGTTTACTCACCGTAAAATCCTTTTCTCCGAGCCAATCATTGGGGAACACAGCACCCACCCTGTTTAGCTTATTGGCTCACTGTAGCATTCTTAGGCTTTGACTTAGTTATGGTTCTTAGTGACTGTTTATGCTCCTACTGCTTTTTTCACCAAACTGGAGAAATCTCAGCCAGCGAGAGGGTGTATACTGCAAGGGAGGAGCTAACTTTTTTTCTTGTTTGCTTAGTGTCCTCCTAGTGGCAAGCACCCACTGTCTCTGTGTCCCCCAATGATTGGCTCGGAGAAAAGGATTTTACGGTGAGTACACAAAAATCCCTATTTCTTTTCACTCCTGTAGAGGGCAGCACCATCATGTGCATTCAGCCTAATCTGGCCTCTGCACGACATATTAACTACCCTAGACCAAATAAGGGATAATACAGATGACTGTAACATGACTGAATTAGATAAGCCTTTGAGTCCTAAATAGAGTTGAGCGACTTTGGTCGGATCGGGTTTCGTGAAACCCGACTGAAACAAATTTTGAGTCGGATGAAACTGGTCCAACTAGGGCAAAAACAAGTCGGAGTTTCGTCTGAAACCCGACCCCAAAGCAAGTCAATGGGGAATAAAAGTCAGCATTGAGTGGATGAATGTCATCCGCTCAATGCCGACTTTTATTTCCCATTGACTTGCATTGGGGTCGGGTTTCAGACGAAACTCCGACTTTTTTTGCCCTAGTCGGACCAGTTTCATCCGACTCAAATTTTGTTTCATTCGGGTTTCACGAAACCCGATCCGACCAAAGTCGCTCAACTCTAGTCCTAAAGCGTTGAATACTTTCTGTACATTGCACATTTTATTTTAATTTTTTTCCAAGATGGGTCCTTCACACACCAAACAAAAAAAAAATAGGATCATTGGGTGTCCTACTCTGATTAGGTCTGAGTATATAAATAATTGTCCAATATTCATCAAGAAAAAACATCACTTTTTTTTCATCTGTACTGACATCGGTTTGGCATCCATTTTACCATCAGTGAATAATATTTACAGGACCAAATACAGTTTCCTATATTAAATGGTTTTGATCAAGCTTGAAAGTTATCTCCTAACCACCGAATAGAGGATCACTTTCTTTTTTTTTTATCATAAAGGTTTTTATTGAGTTTTCAGAAAAAATACAAACTTCTCATACAAAAACATCAAGAACAGGAGCAATGAGTAGCAAGAGGTGGAATAACCTCGAGCCATTATTAGAATATCAATCTGGGACATTAAATACCCCTTCCAACAACAACTTGAACATAGAAGCGGGGAGAGGGGGAGGGGGAAGGGGAAGCAGCTCTACATGCATGGCATTCTTAGGCACAATCAATTTATTTATGGTGTAGGTGTCTGTATCTGGGGGAGGGCCGTTGCATAAAGGGAAGTGGCCCACGGATGCCATTGTTTAAGTCTCACCGTTCTCTTCTCTAGATTGGGGGTCAAGTTGGTTTCGTATAGCCAGTGTAGGTTGGTCCTCTCAATTAGTTCTGTTTTTGTAGGGGGGCTCACCGACCTCCACTTGTATGCCACACAGTACCTGCCGGCTATGAGAATGTGAGAAATGATATTTTTTAAAAGATCCGGGATCCCATCTAGGCCAATGTGTAGCACCGCTAAGGTTGGGTTTGGGGAAAGACGGAGACTAGTAACCTCATGGATTAGATTGAACACCTCCTGCCAGAAGTTAGATAACTTAGGGCAAAACCACCACATATGACACAAGGTGCCCCTGTGGTTGCATCCCCTCCAGCACAAAGGTGACATATGTGGGGAAAAAGAAGCCAGTTTAGTAGGGGAGTTGTACCACCGCAGATGAACCTTTTTTAATTGCTCTATGTGATTGAGACATGAAGAGAATTTGTGGATCCATTTTGAGGCCGCGAACCATTCTTGCGACGGAAGCTGAGAGGCTAGATCTTTTTCCCATTTGAGCATATACGGCAATTGTTTGTCCGGTTCCGGGGAGTTTAGCAGGTTATGGATGTATGAAAGGCCTTTGATTTTGCTATTTTGAAAGAATTTTTTAATTGCAGCGTGGTCGGCTGTTGTGGGAACCGGTAGGTGAGGAGCGGACTGAATGAAGTGACGTATTTGAAAAAACTGGAATAAACTGTGTCGGGGGAGGTTAAATTTAACACACATTTCTGAGTACGGGAGTAGGACGCCTTCTCTATAGAGATCTGCTAGGGTAATTGGACCTCCACGTGTCCAGGCGGCAAGATTCAAATTCGGAATGAAGGCTTCCAGCGATCTAAGGGGAAGGCTGGGACCTAGAGCCTGTGACACTGGCTTGCTCCATAAGGACCAAGCTTTCTTTAGAGCTGCTGTGGTGGGTAGAAGATCGCCGGGGGGCGAAGGGGTTAGGAGCAGGGAGTCTATGAATTGTTTAGGGGAGTGGGCCTGTGCCCAGGTGTACTCAATTTGTAACCATCTCAAGTCTGAATCATTCTTCCACCAATCTCGAGCCGGTTCCAGGATAGCAGCTCTGTGATATGTTAGAATATTAGGAATACCCATTCCTCCACCACTGAACGGGGCATGCATACATCTCAGGGCTATTCTAGGTTTTTTCCCAGCCCATATAAATTTACTCATTAGCGAATGAATTTTGGTGAGATACCGTTGCGGAATTGTTAGGGGCAGGCACCGAAGTAGGTAGATCATTTTTGGGAGACAGATCATTTTAAAAGTCTGCATTCTCGCCACCCAAGAGAGCGGGAGAAGAGAAAGGCGAGTAAGTTCTTTATCCAATGAGGTGTGCAGGGTCAGCAGATTTTTCCGGATCACGGAGTGTAGCGGGGCCAGTATAATACCCAGGTAGGGGATTCCCTCGTCTTCCCATTTGAAAGGGTAAAGATGAGAAAGAGTGGCTCTGGTAGAGGCTGGCAAGAAGAGCGGAAAAATTAAGGACTTGGTAATATTAAGCTTGTAATACGAGACTTGAGCGAAGGAGGACAGGATCTCCATTACGTGTTGTAGGGACACCTCTACATTAGTGCAAGATAAAATCACGTCATCTGCATATAGACTGACCACATGATTTATACTCCCCACTCGAATCCCCGAGATCCGAGGGCATTCACGGATAGTCTGCGCCAGAGGCTCTATAGCAAGGGCATAGATGATAGGGGAGAGCGGACACCCCTGGCGTGTCCCATTGGTTAATTCAAAACTCCGAGATATAAATCCGGATGCCAGAACTTTGGCGTTAGGGTTAGAGTACAGCGCCATTATGGCATTAAGTATGGGGCCTTTGAAACCAAATTTGGCCAGAACAGATTTCAGATATCCCCAGTGCACCCTGTCGAACGCCTTCTCTGCGTCCAGGGACAGGACTACACTGGGGATTTTCCTCCCCTCAGCCACCGCAACCAGATCCAGCATACGTCTCGTCCCATCTTTCGCCTGCCTCCCCGCCACAAACCCCACTTGATCCGGGGAAATCAGTGATGGAAGAACTTTATGTATTCTAGCTGAGATTATTTTGGCGTACAATTTTAAGTCGCAGTTTAAGAGGGATATTGGCCTGAAGTTTCCTGGTGAAATAGGGGGTTTTCCTGGTTTTGGCAGGGTAGTTATAATGGCCTCTAGATTATTTGGTGAAATATCTGCTGTGGCTCGCCAAGAGGAGAAAAGTCTCAGGAGGAAAGGAGACAGGGTTTCAGTGAATTGCCTATAATAGGAGTTAGTGAGGCCGTCTGGGCCTGGAGCTGAATTTCTTTTGGCTGTGGTCACCGCCTGGCGAACCTCTTCCAGAGAAAAAGGGGAATTTAGTTGCTCCAGCTGTACTGCAGATAACCGAGGAAGATTAATATTGTTTAAGAAGGAATTAATTGCCGTTTGGGTAGGCTTTGGGGCAGTGGGGTCATTTTTAAGGTTGTAGAGAGACTGGTAAAAGTCAGCGAATGCGTTGGCTATTTCCGTTGGGTTGCGTATTGTGGCATTAGAACCCGTCACGAGGTATTCAATTTTATTTTGCATTTCTCGTTTTTTAACCCTCCTGGCTAGTAAGGCACCCGCCCTGTCACCCATCACATAGTACCGCTGTTTGAGGGATCTTAAGTTTTTCTCATAGTCTGCCATCAACACCTGGCGGAGCTGTGTTCTTAGTTTCCTGAGTTCGTCAGATGTCGACAAGTTTGGGGCAGATTTATTGTGGGCTTCCAAAAGTACTATGTGGGACAGTAGAGCTTTGTAAGTTGCCTGACGCCTCCTTTTCTCCCTAGTGGCAATTTTGATGAATGACCCCCTAATATAGGCCTTGTGTGCAGACCAAAGCGTTTCCTCTGTCACCTCCTTGTTATCATTAAAGTTAAAAAACTCTGCGAGGTCGGCCTGCAACTCCTCAGAGATTTGTCTACAGGCTAGGAGGGAGTCATTCATGCGCCACCGGGTAAAAACAGGCGCGCGGTTTTGCTCCTGAACTGTCAAGTATATGGGGGCGTGGTCCGACCAAGCTATAAGTCCAATTTTTGAATCTGAGCAATCCATAATAAGTGAGCCATCAACCAGAAAGTAGTCCAATCTGCTGTAAGAGGTGAACCGAGGCGAGAAGAATGTGTAGTCGCTCTCATTTGCATGTTGGTATCTCCATATATCATGGAGATGCCTTTCTGAAATTATTGTGCTCATCTCCTTCCTCTTTACAGCAGTATTGGAGCAATCCAGAGTGCTGGACATTACCATGTTAAAATCCCCACAGATTATTTGCTTACCCTCTTTAACGGATGAAAGCTTGGAAAGAAACCTCCGCAAAAAGCTGATCTGACCAGAGTTGGGGGCGTAAACGGTTGCAATAGTATACTTAGATCCATTTATGGAGCAATTAATAATGGCGTATCTACCGTCAGGGTCTAAATGTTGTGAATGTAGTGTGAACGCAACAGTATTTTTTACACAAATGAATACTCCAGCCTTTTTCTTTTTTCCACAAGCCAGCAGTATGAAAGGAAATTTAGCATTATTTAACCTGTGCGAGTCCCCTTGGAGGAGATGAGACTCCTGACCACATATTACATCACATTTGGATTTAACCACTTCCCGCCAAAACATGGATCTCTTGGCTGGCGAGTTCAGACCCCTAACATTTATAGACATACAGTTCAGTACCATTGTACATGAAAAAAAAGTCTCTTGCCTAGAGCTGCAGGGGGAAAAGGAAGGTTAGGCAGGAAAGAGATAACACTAACAATACTGACATCACTAACATTACTGATGTAGGGAGCATCAGTCCACAAAGAAAAAAGCCCAAAAAAGGGGCCTGCGGTATGGTGGAAATTTACCGCCATGGGGGTTCAGGGTCCTGGTTGAACAGAACCAGCGGACCTTAAAAGTAGCAACTAAGTCTCAGCCGCGACGCAAACATATCACATAACTCACACGACGGACCAATCTTCATTCACTTTATCCTGTTGGGATGATCCTGTAGCTCTTGGAGATCTGGCCGGGAGATTTGCCAAGTTCCATGAGGATAGGAGCTTTGCCAACTGCTGTGGGGAATGGCAGGCGTGGGTATTTCCTGATCGGAAAAGCAGGATCTTTACAGGGAAACCCCATCTATAGGATATAGCTTCATCCCTGAGAACTTTGGTATAAGGAGCAAATTCCCTCCTTTTTGCCAGGGTTCCTGCAGACAGATCTGGAAAAATGGACAGGTGCCAGAATTGCTCAGACAGAGGGGTCTCTTTCTCAGGGCTTGCAGCAGGGCTTCTTTGGTCTTGTAAAAATGCAGGCGAGCTAAAGTGTCCCGAGGGACATCAGCACTGAGGGATTTAGGCTTAGGGACTCTGTGTATTCTGTCCACCAGGAAATCAGTTGCAGTCAGGTCTGGGAGCAGCTCCTGCAGCAAGGAGCCCAGAAAACTCTGCAGCCCCTTGTCTGGTATGGCCTCTGGAATTCCTCTGATTCTTATATTATTTCGGCGGGACCTGTCCTCTAAATCCAAGACCTTGGTATGGAGCTTTTGCACTTGTTCCTCCAGTGCTGCATTGGCATCAATGAGGCTATTGTGTGACTTTGTCAGCTCCCCCATTTTAGATTCAATATGTGCTGTACGGCTGCCTATGACAGTGACATCTCCCCTCAGCTCAGCCATCATATCTTTCCAATCCTGCTGCAGTGATGAGCGGAGGGCACTGAGCAGTTTCTGCATTGTACCTTTGGTAAGCGGTATATCTGCAGCGTCTGTGTCCAAGTCTGGGCCTGCTGTGGATCCCCTCCTGGATGAGCGTGAGGAAGCTGTGGAGGAGGATGCTGCCGCCATTTTCCCTCGCCCCGTGCTGGAGAAGAAGTCTGTAACTTTCGCCGGGGACAGCTTCTGGGATTTTCCCCTTGGCATGCTACGATCCTGGATACCTCCGCAGCACTCCCCCCCCCGTGTGCAGAGAGATTGGTGCCGCTGGCGAGCCGCAATGAGCCGATTAGGAGTCGAAGTGGCTGGAGCTCAGCAGCTAAGTGACCAGTGCCATTAGCAAGCATCCCACGCCCCCGAGGATCACTTTCTGATCACTAAGGGGTATGACCACCATGGCCCCCACTGAGCCTAAGAACCGGGGCTCTGAAGAGTCCTGGCTGAAGGTAGGAGAGGTTGATCATGCGCACTGTCTATGTATTCTAGTAGGAGTGCTGGCCGCTCTGCTCGGCAATCTCCGCCACTCTCAGGAAGAATGGAGTGGTAGTTTGCATAATCTGGTTTATTAAGACTTCATAAACCGCTCAGCATAACTAAACAAAATGAGTTTTCTGGCAGATAGAAAACCAAGTAAATAGTCCATACAATAGTGTAGGGTCTTCTGCTCAGGTTAGTCCAGCTCTTGAGTCGTTTAGCACAGTGATTTTCAACCTTTTTTGAGCCGCGGAACACTTTTTATACGTAAAAAATCCCGGCGCACACCACCAACCAAAATGGCACAAAATGACACTATATATACATATATACAGTCCCATGTAAAGTCATACATACAGTCCCACGTATATGAGCCACATAATTATCAGCATATACCATATATATATAGTATATGAGCTGGCGCTTGTACTCCAGCCTCATGGCCATAGTATTTCTCATTGTACCCCTTTATATTGCAGTATATGAGCCACATAATTATCCCTTTCTTTTAGTAATATGCCCCATCATTATCCCCTTCTTTTAGTAATATGCCCCATCATTATCACCTTCTTGTAGTAATATGCCCCATCATAATCCCCTTCATGTAGAAATTGCCCATTCCACTACCTCCATCATTTCCTTCTCCCCACCACCCCATTATTGCCCTTTCGACAACCCCATCATTGCCCTCTCCCCACCACCGCCTTCTTATCACCCCCATCACCGCCTTCTCCATTGCCCTCTCCCCATCACCGCCTTCTCCATGACTCCCATCATTGCTTCTCATCACATCCATCAACTCACCTACACATGCACACAAACACACACCTCTCACCTAGACACACACACACACACACACACACACACACACACACACACCCCTCACCTCTCCTCACCGGCAGCTTCCTCTCACTGGCACAGCAGCCGCGGGGCTGAATGATGATGTCATCCAGCCGCGCCGCTGACTGCTGTGTCAGGGAGGAAGCGACACAGGAACACGGGACTGCTGCCTCTCTGACCCACCGCCCTGCTTGCCTCCACATGGCTAATTTGCATCGCATGTAAATTAGCCATGCAGACACGCGGCACACCCGACCATGTGTCGCGGCACACTAGTGTGCCGCGGAACACTGGTTGAAAACCACTGGTTTAGCAAACACAAGCAATACTGGAGGTCTGCACACCTCCTCACACCCTGAATGATACACTTTATCTCCTTTTTATCTGCCATACCATGTCCTTGGGGTGGGGGTATGTGAGCAGCCAGTCCCACCCAACTCTTTGCTTGTAAACCCGGCCCTGATTTGCTCTATTAACTCTGTCGGCACTATACGTGCTGGAGCATGATTTCCTGGGCTTACATCACTGAAGCTACCGTCCTCGATGATGCATATCTCCCCTCAAGGACCTGTCCGGCAGCCATCTTACACCCCTTATAAAATAACACCCACTCCTGCCTCCGATGCCATTTTGGCGGTGTTGGCCCTGACTCTCCCGGGGCTTGCGTGACGTTATGTCACACAATGACTCGTGCCAATCAGTGGCCACTTCACCCTCCCCTCCTTTGGACAAATCCGACATCTGGAGGAAATGAGAGGGACAGCCGCATATCTCGCTTTCTCCAGAAGTCCGATATGTCCAAAGGAAGGGAGAGTGAACCGGCCACTGATTGGCTGAAGCAGTAGCGTAGCTACCGGGGGGGCAGAGGGGGCGGTCGCCCCGGGCCCTGAAGGGGCCCACCAGAGCTACGCTACTGTAACTATCGGCGTGCACAGCGCGCCATACAGTTACATTCTGCGGCAGAGCAGGGAGAATCGATCTCCGTACTCTACCGCCCAGCCGCTATGGGCCCCTAAGAAGGCGGTGGGGGGCCCCGGTGCCAGCAGTGCGCCCCCCACTCACAGTAGTGATGTGTCATTCATGAACGATCCGATTCAAAGAGCCGGCTCCCCGCTGGGAACGAAATGAGCCGGCTCTGCACTGTGAACGAGCCGGTTCTTTTTTTTTTTCTTTTTCTGGCGCCAGGCAGTGGCAGTGATTTATCTGGGAGGAGGCGGAGCTGTCAGGAGACAGAGAGAAATGTGTGCTGTCTGTGCTGGAGTGAGTGGAAATATTTAAAGTGATATACTCCTCCTAGCTTCAGACATGCATGCATGGCATTCAGTATATGGCATGTGACTGTAGAGGGGTTAAACTCAAGTGACAGCAAATTGGTCTCATGTAGACTCTCACATATACTATAGTATACTATTAGTTAAAGTCAGCCGACTCAGCTCAGCCTCAGCAGCAGTGCAGCACTGAGTGAGTGAGGAGGATTCAGGTCAGTCACACAGGACAGGAACCCTACAGGGAGAAGCGGCAGTTCTAGCTGAGGGGAAGGTAAAGCCGGAGTCACACATAGCGACTTACCAGCGATACTGACACCGATATCAAGGTGTCAGGATCGCTGGTAAGACGCTATGTGATCGCTGGTGAGCTGTCACACAGACAGCTTTACCAGCGATCAGCGCAGCGATGCCGAGCGACCGGCATCGCTTGCCGTCCCTGTAGAAAATAGAATTTACATAAAAAATATAGTTATTCTCACCTTCCGACGTCCCGTTCAGTCATCCTGCCTCTCTCCACACTCCGGTCCCAGTGCTCCTTTGCGAGAATGACCACGAGATGTCACGGTCTCGCGGGAGCGCGAAGTCTCGCGGTCATTCGTGCAAAGGATCACTGGGACCAGAGCGTGGAGAGAGGCGGGATGGCTAAACGGGACGTCGGAAGGTGAGAATAACTATATTTTTTATGTAAATTCTATTTTTTACAGCTGATCGCTGGTCTCCCGCCTGTCACACACAGCGATGCGTGCTGGCCAGCGGGAGACTAGCGACCAAAGAAATGTCCAGAGGTTTCTTGCAGCGATCAGCGATACCGGCAGGGGGGCCGCTCGCTGATCGCTGTCACACACAGCGATCTCGCTGGTGAGATCGCTGTTACGTCACAAAAGTTGTGACTCAGCAGCGATGTCGCTAGCGAGATTGCTATGTGTGACTCCAGCTTAAGGGTAAGCAATATAATAAAGTGATTTCAGGCAAGGCTGTGCAGAGATCTAGGACCAGCCCCAATCATTAGGCCATGTGCACACATGATTTTTGGTGCTGCGGATTTGGAAAAATCTGCAGGTAAAAAAGACCTGCGGTTTAGCCCTGCGGTTTCACATCTCTACAATGGAGGTTTGAAACTGCAGCGGATTCCGCACAAAGAATTGACATGCTGTGGATTTGAACTCACAGCAAATCCGCGTGGAAAAATCTGCGGCATGTGCACAGCGGTTTTCAGTTTACCATTGAAAACAATGGTTCTGTACAATGCACCTAAAGCTGCCGCAGAGCCTGAAACGCTGCAGATCCGCAGCAGAATCCGCACCGTGTGCACATGGCCTTAGAGGGTTAAGCTGGTCTCACACTTGCATATTTTGGCTGCACACGGATCCGTTTTCGTCTCCATTGACTTTCAGTGGTGACGGATGGGACTTGCGTGTGCATCCAGTTGTCACCATTTTCCCACAGATCCGCATATCTGCATATTTTATCAGATGCACAAAAACGCAACTTGTTGCAGTTTTGTGTCATCTGAAAAACACGAGGCACAGGGAGACGCACGGATCCGTGGCTACACGTCTGGAATTAACAAGGAGCTCTATGGAGCACGGATCCAGGAGAACACGGGTCCGTGTGCAGGGATCCGTGTTGCGGCACTGATGCTCGGAAGTGAGGGATGTGCTGTACGGGAAAGTGATGACACTGTATGGGACCAGACTGCAGACATAATATAGACTATGCCCGCATGCTGCTCTGTATTACAGTGTGGTAATGATAATAAAATGTATTGGGAGCATGTATATAACATGGGGGCACCTGGTTAGGGGCTGATCGAGTGGGACTGCGTTCACACTAGCGTTGTGGTACGGTGCGTTGTGAAGCGTAGCAATCCTGATGCATCCTGATCCAGATCACATCTCTATACTTAACATAGGGAGGCACGGAGCTGCGTTTGCATCAGGATCAGGATGCATCAGGATTTTCCATGTTCTCCCAAAATGCAGCTTCTTGTGAATTTTGGGTGTTAAAAAAAATCTGCAGACATCCTGATATGTGTCAGCAAAAACATATGATAGTCAATGTAGGCGCACCTGAATCAGGATGCCTGCGTCCAATCTGCATGTGGATTTCATACTGCGCAGGCTCCGAGCCCCATTTTCTTTTTTTCTTTCACCAGTCTCTCTCTCTCCTCTATCCCCCTATCCTCTGCCCCAGAAGTCTGAATTTCACATTTCCAACCAAATCCTCATTAGGGTGCAGTTCCATGCGTTTTCATCCATTTGCAGAAAAAACACGGATGCGAATAAATCACGTCCAAGAGGGAATGACTGCAGCAATGAGGGTGCGGACTACTAGTCTGGGGGAATAGATGTCCCGCTGGGCTACTGCTGGGTCATTATCAGATCACCAGTGCCGATAGGAAACTATTCTCCCTGCACATGACGTTATTACACTGCAGGAATAGGGGAGTCAGGAGGAAGGGGCCAGTAGGGGACATAAAGGATCTTTTCAGTGTAATATGGAAACAAACTGGCCCTAGTCCAAATCATTTTGCAGGCTTCAAATAAGTACACCTGCGAGGTTGTCCATGACTTTAATGCTGGCTGACCTTAGAATAGGTCAGCAATGTCTGATCAGTGAGGGTGCGACACCGAGCACCCCGGCCCGGCAGCTGCTCTCAGTGTCTGATTTTACTATTCAGTATGCTTTGCTAACATATTTTGCAGTGTGTGTGTTGGCACAGCGCTTCCAACATACCTTTAATGGATTAGGCCGGGGTCACACTAAACGACGCAAAATACGGTCAGTATTTTACATGCGTAATACGGATGAATGGCCCCTAAATAGTGCTCCGTATGTCATCCGTAATCAAGGTGTGGTCGCGTATTTTGCACATGTCAGCATCCGCATGTAATCCGTATGGCGAGATTTTCTCGCAGGCTTGCAGAATGGACATATAATGGAGCCCTATGACAGGGTTTCTAAACAGAAACCAAAGAATAGATATAGACACATAGAATGCACATATATATATATGTATTCTATGTGTATATATTGTTTCTTTATTAAACCTGTCAGTGTGAGTTTACTGTATAGCGCACTGAATTGCCGGCTTTGCTAAAAGACACCAGGTGCGTATTTCTCGCAGGTCACACGTGTGGTCCGTGTCTAATGCGTATTTTTAGCGCACCCATAGACTTGCATTGGTGTACCTACGGGCGTAGTATGCTGACAATCGCAGCATGCTGCGATTGGCATGGACCGTAGAATACGGAGGAGAAATATACGGCTGGTGCGAGTGACCCCATAGAGAATCATTGGTCCGTGTCTAATGCGGGCTTTCAGCGCCTCTCACTCTCCCGTATTCCTCGCCAGTGTGACCCCGGCCTTATACTCTTATACAGCGCCAAAACAGGTTGCAGCACTTACTAATCCAGACAGGACATGTACAAAAAACGCCACAGATTAGAAAGGAATACATGGTAAGACTGTCTGCAACCAAGGAGCCGTGGCCTGATCACAAGAGCTGACAATCTGAGGAGACAGCAATGCTGAATAACAGTCTACACTGCGTCACTAGATCCTTATAAGGGGTATAATGAGGCCTCACTGTACAGGAGAGACCGGAGCGAGGAGCAGGGGCCTGATCACAAGAGCTGACAATCTGAGGACACAGCAATGCTGAATAACAGTCTACACTGTGTCACTAGATCCTTATACATGTGGAGAATGAGGCCTCACTGTACAGGAGAGAGCGGAATGAGGACTGTGGATGGATGAGGTAACGTTTATGTGTGGGACAGTGGGGTCAGGGAGGGGTTTAACAAGGTGGATGTAGCAGAGCCGTGTGTGTACTTGTGTGGGGTCAGGAGGGGTTTACAAGGTGGATGTAGCAGAGCCGTGTGTGTACTTGTGTGGGGTCAGGGAGGGGTTTAACAAGGTGGATGTAGCAGAGCCATGTGTGTACTTGTGTGGGGTCAGGGAGGGGTTTAACAAGGTGGATGTAGCAGAGCCGTGTGTGTACTTGTGTGGGGTCAGGATGGGTTTACAAGGTGGATGTAGCAGAGCCGTGTGTGTACTTGTGTGGGGTCAGTGAGGGGTTTAACAAGGTGGATGTAGCAGAGCCGTGTGTGTACTTGTGTGGGGTCAGGGAGGGGTTTAACAAGGTGGATGTAGCAGAGCCATATGTGTACTTGTGTGGGGTCAGGGAGGGGTTTAACAAGGTGGATGTAGCAGGGCCGTGTGTGTACATGTGTGGGGTCAGGAGGGGTTTACAAGGTGGTAGTAGCAGAGCCGTGTGTGTACTTGTGTGGGGTCAGGGAGGGGTTTAACAAGATGGATGTAGCAGAGCCGTGTGTGTTCTTGTGTGGGGTCAGGGAGGGGTTTAACAAGGTGGATGTAGCAGAGCCGTGTGTGTACTTGTGTGGGGTCAGGAGGGGTTTACAAGGTGGATGTAGCAGAGCCGTGTGTGTACTTGTGTGGGGTCAGGGAGGGGTTTAACAAGGTGGATGTAGCAGAGCCATGTGTGTACTTTGTGTGGGGTCAGGGAGGGGTTTAACAAGGTGGATGTAGCAGAGTCGTGTGTGTACTTGTGTGGGGTCAGGGAGGGGTTTAACAAGGTGGATGTAGCAGAGTCGTGTGTGTACTTGTGTGGGGTCAGGAGGGGTTTAACAAGGTGGATGTAGCAGAGCCGTGTGTGTACTTGTGTGGGGTCAGGAGGGGTTTACAAGGTGGATGTAGCAGAGCCGTGTGTGTACTTGTGTGGGGTCAGGAGGGGTTTTACAAGGTGGATGTAGCAGAGCCGTGTGTGTACTTGTGTGGGGTCAGGGAGGGGTTTAACAAGGTGGATGTAGCAGAGCCGTGTGTGTACTTGTGTGGGGTCAGGAGGGGTTTACAAGGTGGATGTAGCAGAGCCGTGTGTGTACTTGTGTGGGGTCAGGGAGGGGTTTAACAAGGTGGATGTAGCAGAGCCGTGTGTGTACTTGTGTGGGGTCAGGAGGGGTTTACAAGGTGGATGTAGCAGAGCCGTGTGTGTACTTGTGTGGGGTCAGGGAGGGGTTTAACAAGGTGGATGTAGCAGAGCCGTGTGTGTTCTTGGGTGGGGTCAGGAGGGGTTTACAAGTTGTACGGAGCAGAGCCGTGTGTGTACGAGGTGTACGGAGCGAAGCCGTGTGTGTACGAGGTGTATGGAGCAGAGCCGTGTGTGTACGAGATGTACGGAACGGAGCCTTGTGTGTATGGAGCTGAGCCGTGTGTTTATGGAGCGGAGCAGAGCCGGGGGTGTACGGAGTGAAGCTGCATGTGTACAAGGTGTACGGAGCGGAGCCGTGTGTGTACGAGGCATACAAAGCGGAGCCATGCGTGTACGAGGTGTATGGTGGGGAGCATTTATACCTCCCGAGTCCCAACTGTCCCGGATCCAGCGAGACAGTCCCGATTTTGAGAGAGAGACTGCCCCAGCCGGGAGCTTACTTTCCCCGCGGGACACAGGAGTACACAGCAGAGCCCCAAGGAGCAATTTAAAACTTGCACGTAACGTTCTACCGGAAGTGACGTGCTGGAAGCTGACCAGAAATTAGGTCATTTCAGTAGGAGATTGTGACGGAACCATGGAGGCACTTCAGGGAATGCTTCAGATCCATCACCGTGTCCTCCTCTGACCGAGCGGACAGCGAGATCGCCTTGGAATCGGGGATGTCGGCCATGTGAGCGGATCATGATATGTCCTGCACCAGGAGGCTCAGGTGGGCACTACAATGGGAGCTGGGCTGCTATAGTATCTTTATAGAATTTTTCTTTCTCTGTTTCTTTCTCTCTCTGTTCTTTCTCTCTAATCTTTTTTTTCTCTCTCTCTGTTCTTTCGCTCTCTGTTCTCTTTCTTTCTGTCTCTGTTCTTTCTCCCTGTCTGTTCTCTCTTTCCTCTCTTTCTTTCTCTCTCTCTGTTCTTTCTTTCCCCTCTTCCTCTCTGTTCTTTCCCCTCTTTCTTTTTCTCTCTACCTCTCTGTTCTTTCTTTCCCCTCCTTCTTTTTCTCTCTCTCCCTGTTCTTTTTTTCTGTCAACTCTTTTTCTCTCTCCGTTCTTTCTTTCCCCTTTTTTCTCTCCCTCTCTGTTCTTTATTCCCTTCTTTCTTTCTTCCTTTCTTTCTTTCTCTGTTCGTTCTTTCTATGTTCTTTCTTTCTTTCTCTCTCTGTATCTTTCTCTGTTCTTCCTTCCATTCTCTTTTTCTTTCTCTGTTCTTTATTTCCCCTCTCTTCTTTCTTTCATGCGTACACTACTAATCAGTAGCCTCCATCACATGAACGTGTTTTGCCACAGAGCGAGTGTCCGTGTGGATCACATACGTGTCCGTGTGATCCACACAGAGAGAAGTCCGTTTTTGGCCGTCACCACGGATGTCACACGGCATGAGTCGTGGTATGTGTTAAGGGGGGGCCAACTGAGACTTTTTCGCCCGGGGCCCTCAAAAACCTGGAGCCGGCCCTGACTGTGGAAAACGGATTAATATTAAAAAAAGAGCCGTTAAAAGAGCCAAAAGAGTCGGCTCTTTATGGTGAGCGGAGCCGAATGAGCCGGATCGCCAAAAAGAGCCGAACTTCCCATCACTAACTCACAGCCAGCAATGTCATCCTGGAATATTCTGTGCACACAGGACCTGTGATGAGGTCACGGGAGGGGCGGAGTCAAGGGGTCACATGATCTGGGGCTTCAGCGGTTGCAGGGCTCTGCAGTGCTGGTAGTCATGGTGCTGGATGAGGTGAAGTAAGTTTCTGTGTGGGCTCAGGAGGGGTTTACAGGGTGGATGTAGCAGAGCTGTGTGTGTATGAGGTGTACAGAGCGGAGCCGTGTGTGTAGAAGGTGTACGGAACAGAGATATGCATGTATGAGGTGTACAGAGGAGAGGAGCCGTTTGTGTACGGAGCGGAGCCAAGTGTGTATGGGTCGGGGTGTACAGAGCAGAGTCGTGTATACGGAGCAGAGCTGTGTGTGTGCGGGGTGTACAGAGTGGAGCCGTGTGTGCAATGTGTACGGATTGGAGCCGTATGTGTATGAGGTGTATGGTGCGGAGCCGCGTGTGTACGGGGTGTGCGGAGCAGAGCCGTGTGTGTACTAGGTGTACGGAGCGGAGCCGCATGTGTACAGAGCAGAGCCGCATGTGTACAGCGTATACGGAGCAGAGCCGAGTGTGTACGGGGTGTAGGGAGCAGAGCTGCGGGTGTACAAGGTGTACGGAGCAGAGCCGCATGTGTACAAGTGCACGGAGCGAGGCCAGGTTTGTACAAGGTGTACGGAGCGGAGCCGCGTTTGTACAGCGTGTACGTAGCAGAGGTGCGTGTGTACAGTGTGTACGTAGCAGAGGCGCTTGTGTACAAGGTGTACGGAACAGAGCTTCGTGTGTACAAGGTGTACGGAACAGAGCCGCATGTGTACAAGATGTACGGAGCAGAGCTGTGTGTGTATAGGGGGTGTGGAGCAGAGCCATGTGTGTATAGGGGTTATCAGGTGCAGTAATAGGGACACATACCGCAGCAGCAGAGGCTCAATATTGGGGTATCAGGTGCAGTAATAGGGACACGTACGGCAGCAGCAGAGGCTCAGTATTGGGGTATCAGGTGTAGTAATAGGCACACATACGGCAGCAGTGGCTCAGTATTGGGGTATCAGATGCAGTAATAGGGACACGTATGGCAGCAGCAGAGGCTCAGTATTGGGGTATCAGGTGTAGTAATAGGGACACATATGGCAGCAGCGGCTCAGAATTGGGGTATCAGGTGCAGTAATAGGGACACATACGGCAGCAGCGGTTCAGCATTGGGGTATCAGGTGCAGTAATAGGGACACATACAGCAGCAGAGGCTCAGTATTGGGGTATCAGGTGCAGTAATAGGGATACATACAGCAGCAGCAGCGGCTCAGTATTGGGGTATCAGCAGGATGAGGAGTTTGTGCAGGTTGGGGATAGATAGTGATGGGGCTGGAATATGAGAAGTGAAACGTGTCGTAGTTGTATTCTCTGTAGCAGAGCCGTGGCTGGAGGAGTTGTCATGTCGGTCTGGGCCAGATGGAAAAGATGTGAAAAGTGACCGATTCCATCAGAAAGAACGTCAGCGGTAAGACACCGACTATACCTGTGCAGTAATCACATATGTTTTGTAGGACTGGTATTTACCACTGATCATATTGCGGTAATATCCATGTTGGTCTTTATGTGAAGGGTTAAAACCAAAATCAGAGCTGAAGTTTCACTTCTCCATTTCTCTGAAGGTTTCATTTCTTCATTTTTGTTGCTGTAAGATAAATTTTTGTAATTGGCATGAAACCAGACTGTTCTCATCAGGTGCAAAGATAAGGGGCTTGGGGGGGGGGGGGGGGGGGTGTATTGCTCTGAATATGCCATTATACTACTTTCTACGCTATCTAGGTACGGACATATATGCAGCTCCGGTTTCCTTGCAATATTATTGGCTTATAAAGTGAAATGATTTTATTGGTAGTTGAGAACTTTGCATAATTAAGCAAAATGTTATAAAAGAAGTGACTACAATAAACGGGTTACCGATCTCTTTGGATCGTCCCATATAGAGACACGTCTCCGTTTGATCATTTGAGTTGCTAGCAACACTCTTTGGAATAATTTGTACATCACTGGCTCAACCGTGAAGGGTTAATTTAACTCTCTCCCTAACATTTATATAGGGATTATTTTCAGTAACAGCGCAGTCTCCTACATCCACTATTAGGGGGCGTCACCGAGTTGTAATCACAGTTACCTAGTTAGGGGCCCACTCAGAAGTTTGGCCCCCCTGAACCGAAACCCTAGCTACGCCTCTGGGCTGAAGGGATTACCTGACATAATAATGGCACACGAGTCTTACTTAGGAGCATCGGTGCCGACACCACTGGAACGGCGCCTTCCCTAAAGGTGAGTATACTTGTTAAGTAATAAGGGGGATATAGGGATTGAAAAGGGGTTGTCCGAGTAGTTCACAAGCCTTTTTAATATTTGAAGGTTTTCATGTCTTCCTGAGTACCAGACTTTATAGGAGAAGTTACTGGACCAACCCTCTGCTCGTCTACCATAAAAGACTGTAGAAGTCTGGGTTTGTTTTTTTCTTTTTTACCATAGCACATAACTATGGGTCCAACCACTGGGACCCCCAGTGATCCCAAGAATCAGGTTCTGCAGAGATTTCTCTTGAATGGAGCTGAGGTGCACATTGCTCAACTTACGCTTCATTTATCGTTCATGGACTGCCGGAGAAAGGAAAACTGTGCTATTTACAGCACTTCCATAGACAATGGATCACAGGCAGGGCCGGCGTTAGGGGCAGGCAGACCAGGCAGCTGCCTAGGGCCCCCGCTCCCCCAGGGGACCCCAGCTAGCAGCACATCACACAGCTGCTATAGGGCCCCTTGAAGCAGGGGGCCCGCTTTCCCCCAGTGCCGACTCCCCCCGCCGCCGCATTGAACTATACCGGCGACTGCCAGTACAGTTCAAAGCAATAATGGAGGAGAGAGCGTCAGCCAACACTCCCTCTCCCATCATTCCCCGCTCTGCCACTGACACAGCGGGTGCGCGATGACATCATCGCACTCTCACTGTGTGCCGGCAGAGCAGGAGACAGGAGCAGCCAGCAGCGCGGGCACAAGGAGAAGGTGAGAATATTTTTTTGTTTTTTTTTTTAATATATCAGTGTGAGTGCTGGACTGTTGGGCCATTCTGGGGTGGAGCGGCTATATGCTATGCTGGGCTATACTCTGTGCTGGGCTATATACTATGGTGGCATTGGTGGGCTTTATACCATGCTGGGCTGTATACTGTGCTGGGCTATATACTATTGTGGCATTGGTGGGCTATATACCATGCTGGGTTATAAACTATGGTGGGCTGTATACTATGCTGGGCTATATACCATGCTGGGCTGTATACTGTGCTGGGCTGTATACCATGCTGGACTGTATACTATGGTGGGCTATATACCATGCTGGGCTGTATACTATGGTGGGCTATATACTATGCTGGGCTATATACAATGCTGGGCTGTATACTGTGCTGGGCTATATACCATGCTGGGCTGTATACTGTGCTGGGCTATATACTATGCTGGGCTGTATACTGTGCTAGGCTGTATACTGTGCTGGGCTATATACTATGCTGGGCTGTATACTATGCTGGGCTGTATACTATGCTGGGCTGTATACTATGCTGGGCTATATACTGTGCTGGGCTATATACTGTGCTGGGCTCTATACTATGCTAGGCTGTATACTGTGCTGGGCTATATACTATGCTGGGCTCTATACTATGCTGGGCTCTATACTATGCTGGGCTCTATACTGTGCTGGCCTATATACTATGCTGGGCTGTATACTGTGCTGGGCTATATACCATGTGGTGCTGGGCTATATACCATGATGGGCTATATACCATGTGGTGCTGGGCTACATACCATGCTGGGCTATATACCATGGTGGGCTGTGCTATATACCATGTGGTACTGTGCTATATACCATGGTGGGCTGTTCTATATACCATGGTGGTGCTGTGCTTTATACTATGCAGCTGAGTTATATACCAAGGGGGTACATTTTACATTATATTCTATGGGGAGGTGGGCAGTATTTTATTCTATTTGGGGCTACATTATATTCTATGGGGGGCTGTATTATATTTATTATATTCTATGGGCGGTGATTGCATCATACTCTATGAGGGGGCTACATTATACTATATGAGGAGGCTACGTTGTATTCTATGGGGGGCGGCATTATCTGTGGGGGCTAGATTATATTGTATGGGGGCTTTATTATATTCTATGGGGGCTGCATTATACTATATGAGAAGTGCTACATTATACTATATAAGGGGCTGCATTATACTCTATGAGGGGGTTGCCATATATTCTATGGAGGGGCTGCATTATATTCTATGGGGGGTTACATTATATTCTGTGGAATAGCTGCATTATACTCTGAGGGGTAGCTGCATTATGCTCTAAGGGGTGGCTGCATTATACTATAAGAGGGGGGCTGCATTATATTCTATGGGGATTACATTATATTGTATGGCGGGGCTGCATTATACTCTGTGGGGTGGCTGCATTATGCTCTATGTGGGCTGCATTATACTGTATTGAGGACTATGGGGAATACATTATATGATGAACTATGGGAAGTGAATTGTACTACATGGATGACTATGGCGGTGCATTATACTATATGGAGCACTATGAGGAGTGTATTATACTATATGGTGGACTGAGCAGTGTATTTTAATATATGGAGGACTATGGGGAGTGTATTATACTATATGGAGAACTAAGTGTATTTTAATGGAGGGCTATGAGGAGTGTATTATACTATATTGAGGACTATGGGGAGTGTATTATACTATATGGAGGACTGAGGAGTGTATTATACTATATGGAGGGCTATGGAGTACATTATATTATATGGAAGACTATAGGGAGTGTATTATAAAATATGGAGGACTATGGGGAGTGAATTATGCAATATGGAGAACTGAGGAGTTTATTATACTATATGGAGGACTATGGGGCAGATTATATTATATGGAGGACTATGGGGTGTAAACTGTAGATGTGCTGCTGATAACATGATACTGTATGGTGATTTGTTAGTGATCCATTAGTGATTGTTCTGTCCCCATCATTCTTTCTCAGACGGTGGAAAGAGGCCGGGAAACAAGTGTTGAACGACTTCAATATTGTCGATCACACTCATTTAGCGGCCTGAACTCAGCGCATATAAATACAACCGAAATGCTTCTGTGTGATGTCCAATATGTTAGCTTTTGGGGCCCCATTTTAATCTTTGCCTAGGGCCCCACTTTGCCTAAAACCGGCCCTGCACCGATATGTGTAAAATGCTGGCTAATTGTTCATGTCGGCTCCTGTTGACCCTGCTGTGTTTGCTTCTGCAAAGGTTATCATCTATTTCTTCCCAAGGAACCTCACTTGTCCCTATTCTAGTGATCTATGGCCTCTCCTTATACTGACAATCGTCCCCCAAACCTCCATGAGAAGGGAATTATGACCTTTTGCATTGATTTTTTTGTGATGAAGTCTGAGTGATTTTTTTTAAATGTGCCTCTTAGGAACCACTATTTCAGGGGGCAGGAATGCTAATGTGAATATTCCAGATCATGGGATTGCTGAATTCTAGATTTAGCACTGTAGGTAATTAAAGCCAGGTATTGTGCACTTTTCCTATGAGTAGAGCAGGTGCTGGATATCTGGAGGCATCCTGGTAGTGGTAGGCACGTACAGACCCAACGTGATCAGTGACGCCCACTGTTCTGCCTTCTTCCACGTATGACGCTGTGTGGATTCCAGCATACGGCTTAATCTTTCATCCACTCCCAGAAACAAGACTGTATGGGTGCTTAAGTCTATATTTATTGGGATGATATGGACAACGATAGGAGATGATAACAGATGGATAATTCAGCAGATTGTTGTATAAAATGTGGATGATTCATGTAAAAACTACAAAAGACAGACAATACAGCATGTCAGTACTTAGACAGTATACAATACACAAATACTGGCAGGTAATAGCAATGCAGGGTACTATCACAACAGTAACAATGATACAGGATGCTGTTATCATGCATTATATAATAGCTGAGCAATATAAAATACACAGCAGCAAAGGAGAAAGAAATATCCAACACAACTAGTGGCTGCCAGCCTCACACTCACTGAACAGAGGATGCATAACTAGAGGATGCTTATAACAAACATGCAGTGAAATAACATCATAGAAGCTGAGCATGCAATGCAAACATCATAGGGGGCTGCATTATGGCTGCTAACAGATGCATAATTAATAATTGCATTATCCTTACCGGAATCTGCTTGTTATAGCAATGGTTTTGCAAAGAGCTGAGCTGAACACGTGGGCTGCTCAGAAGGCTGGAGAATGGTTACATGTTGTTGACCAAGGCTAGAAGAAGGGGCGGTTCTGAACAATTAACCATTCGGGGAACAGAAAATTCCAAACACAGGAATAAAAGAGAAGGGGCAACTTATGACACCTACTGGCGATAACTGGAACAGCACTTAAAAATATCTAGCTGCACAAAATGGGCAGAACACTCCCCACTTGGCATCAGCAGATACCACTATTTGGCTCTTTTGGGAATAATAACAGTACAAGTTCAGTAACTGGCCTGAGGAACAGTTTGTTCTCCCCAAGTTTGCTCACGTTCACCTCTACTTTGCGCACTTTCCCATCCTTGCTGGGAAGAGGCTTGGTGACTAGGCCGAGTGGCCACTCATTTCGATGTGATTGACTGCCCGTGACAAGTACCACATCGCCTGGTTGGATGTTTGGGCGGTCTTTTTGCAACTTTGTCCTGATTTGTAGATTGGAGAGATATTGTTTCTTCCATCTGTCCCAGAAGACATTGGCCATGCTTTGTACTTGCCTCCATTGGCGTCTGAAGAGATCCTTATCGTTGAATTCTCTGAGTGGAGCTCTCGGGACACAGGTTTTCTGCGTGAGTAGCATTGCCGGAGTAAGGACAGTCGGGTCTCCGGAATTGCTGGAGAGTGCTGACAGTGGCCTGGCGTTCATGATAGCTGATACCTTGGCCAAGAATATAGTTAAACTCTCAAATGTGAGTCTGGTGTTTGTTTGCAAGAAGATAGAGTCTAGTATCTTGCTTGCTATGCCTATCATTCTCTCCCAGGCAGGCTCGGATTGGCCCACCGAGGTACTGTCACTCACTGGTCGCTCGTATCCAAGGGCAGGGCCGGCGTCAGCACCCGGGCAAGTGCCGGGGCCCTGGCGAGATGGGAGGGCCCACTCACGCTGTCTGGGATACCCGCCGGCCGCCGCCACACCCCCATGTACTGACCCCATCCTGCGCCCTCCGCGAGGGACCCACGCATTGACGCAGCCCCTTACAGCCAGCAATGATCATCGCTTCCTTCGGCTGTAATTTTGTGTGCGGTGCCAGCACAGGACCAGTGATGAGGTCACAGGAGGGGAGGAGTCGGGTCACATGATCAGGGTGGCTGCAGGACTCTGCTGTGCTGGTCGCTTTTCATTATGGTGCTGGTCTGGATGGATGAGGTAATGTTTATGTGTGGGACAGTGGGGTCAGGGAGGAGTTTAACAAGGTGGATGTAGGAGAGCCGTGTGTGTACTTGTGTGGGGTCAGGAGGGGTTTACAAGGTGGATGTAGGAGAGCCGTGTGTGTACTTGTGTGGGGTCAGGGAGGGGTTTAACAAGGTGGATGTAGCAGAGCCATGTGTGTACTTGTGTGGGGTCAGGAGGGATTTTACAAGGTGGATGTAGCAGAGCCGTGTGTGTACTTGTGTGGGGTCAGGGAGGGGTTTTACAAGGTGGATGTAGCAGAGCCGTGTGTGTACTTGTGTGGGGTCAGGGAGGGGTTTTACAAGGTGGATGTAGCAGAGCCGTGTGTGTACTTGTGTGGGGTCAGGAGGGGTTTTACAAGGTGGATGTAGCAGAGCCGTGTGTGTACTTGTGTGGGGTCAGGAGGGGTTTTACAAGGTGGATGTAGCAGAGCCGTGTGTGTACTTGTGTGGGGTCAGGGAGGGGTTTTACAAGGTGGATGTAGCAGAGCCGTGTGTACTTGTGTGGGGTCAGGGAGGGGTTTAACAAGGTGGATGTAGCAGAGCCGTGTGTGTACTTGTGTGGGGTCAGGAGGGGTTTTACAAGGTGGATGTAGCAGAGCCGTGTGTGTACTTGTGTGGGGTCAGGGAGGGGTTTAACAAGGTGGATGTAGCAGAGCCGTGTGTGTACTTGTGTGGAGTCAGGGAGGGGTTTTACAAGGTGGATGTAGCAGAGCCGTGTGTGTACTTGTGTGGGGTCAGGAGGGGTTTTACAAGGTGGATGTAGCAGAGCCGTGTGTGTACTTGTGTGGGGTCAGGGAGGGGTTTAACAAGGTGGATGTAGCAGAGCCGTGTGTGTACTTGTGTGGGGTCAGGGAGGGGTTTAACAAGGTGGATATAGCAGAGCCGTGTGTGTACTTGTGTGGGGTCAGGAGGGTTTTACAAGGTGGATGTAGCAGAGCCGTGTGTGTACTTGTGTGGGGTCAGGGAGGGGTTTAACAAGGTGGATGTAGCAGAGCCGTGTGTGTACTTGTGTGGGGTCAGGGAGGGGTTTAACAAGGTGGATGTAGCAGAGCCGTGTGTGTACTTGTGTGGGGTCAGGAGGGGTTTACAAGGTGGATGTAGCAGAGCCGTGTGTGTACTTGTGTGGGGTCAGGGAGGGGTTTTACAAGGTGGATGTAGCAGAGCCATGTGTGTACTTGTGTGGGGTCAGGGAGGGGTTTAACAAGGTGGATGTAGCAGAGCCGTGTGTGTTCTTGAGTGGGGTCAGGAGGGGTTTACAAGTTGTACGGAGCAGAGCCGTGTGTGTACGAGGTGTACGGAGCAGAGCCGTGTGTGTACGAGGTGTACGGAGCGAAGCCGTGTGTGTACGAGGTGTATGGAGCAGAGCCGTGTGTGTACGAGATGTACGGAACGGAGCCCTGTGTGTACGGAGCTGAGCCGTGTGTTTATGGAGCGGAGCAGAGCCGGGGGTGTACGGAGTGAAGCTGCGTGTGTACAAGGTGTACGGAGCGGAGCCGTGTGTGTACGAGGCATACAAAGCGGAGCCATGCGTGTACGAGGTGTATGGTGGGGAGCATTTATAGCTCCCGAGTCCCAACTGTCCCGGATCCAGCGAGACAGTCCCGATTTTGAGAGAGAGACTGCCCCAGCCGGGAGCATACTTTCCCCGCGGGACACAGGAGTACACAGCGGAGCCCCAAGGAGCAATTTAAAACTTGCACGTAACGTTCTACCGGAAGTGACGTGCTGGAAGCTGACCAGAAATTAGGTCATTTCAGTAGGAGATTGTGACGGAACCATGGAGGCACTTCAGGTAATGCGTCAGATCCATCACCGTGTCCTCCTCTAGCAGAGCGGACAGCAGGATCGCCTTGGAATCGGGGATGTCGGCCATGTGAGCGGATCATGATATGTCCTGCACCAGGAGGCTCAGGTGGGCACTACAATGGGAGCCGGGCTGCTATAGTATCTTTATAGAATTTTTTTTCTCTGTTTCTTTCTCTCTCTGTTCTTTCTCTCTAATCTTTTTTTTATCTCTCTCTGTTCTTTCGCTCTCTGTTCTCTTTCTTTCTGTCTCTGTTCTTTCTCTCTGTCTGTTCTTTCTTTCCCCTTTTCCTCTCTGTTCTTTCCTTCTCTCTTTTTCTCTCTACCTCTCTGTTCTTTCTTTCCCCTCCTTCTTTTTCTCTCTCCCTGTTCTTTTTTCTGTCAACTCTTTTTCTCTCTCTGTTCTTTCTTTCCCCTTTTTTCTCTCCCTCTCTGTTCTTTATTCCCCTCTTTCTTTCTTTCTTTCTTTCTTTCTTTCTTTCTTTCTTTCTTTCTTTCTCTCTCTGTTCTTTTTTTCTGTCCACTCTTTCTTTCTCTTTGTTCTTTTTCTTTCTTTCTTCTTTCTCTCTGTTCTTTCTTTCCCCTCTTTCTTTCTCTATCTGTTCTTTCTTTCTTTACCCTCTTTCTTTCTCTTTCTCTCTGTTCTTTTCTTTCTCTCTCTGTTCTTCCTTTCTTTCTCTCTGTTCTTTATTTTCTTTCTTTCTTTCTTTCTTTCTCTGTTCGTTCTTTCTATGTTCTTTCTTTCTTTCTCTCTCTGTATCTTTCTCTGTTCTTCCTTCCATTATTTCTCTTTCTTTCTCTGTTCTTTATTTCCCCTCTCTTCTTTCTTTCATGCGTACACTACTAATCAGTAGCCTCCATCACATGAACGTGTTTTGCCACAGAGCGAGTGTCCGTGTGGATCACATGCGTGTCCGTGTGATTCACACAGAGAGAAGTCTGTTTTTGGCCGTCACCATGGATGTCACACGGCATGAGTCATGGTATGTGTTAAGGGGGGGCCAACTGAGACTTTTTCGCCCGGGGCCCTCAAAAACCTGGAGCCGGCCCTGATCACAGGGGTCCCGGTAGGCGGACCCCCAGTGATCACTAAGTTAAAACCTACCCTATGGATAATTCGTAAATTACTATTTAGGTTATAACCCTATAAGGATTCTGAAGGACAAAGAAGGATAATGGATCTGAAGTGACATTTCCCACACTATTATAGTAGATACATTGTATATATGGCTGCATATGTAAATGGAATAATCATCTGTCATCAAATGTGACTAATGTCTGAAAAAGAACTACATTAATTGAAACCTGTGTGAACCCAATATATGAAATATTATACCGATACAAATACATGAAAAAACACCTGAAACCTGTCCCCATAATATAATAATGATGGGGAAACCCACTGCAGCCCAACGCATTACACTGCCACCAAGTGCAGCTTTGTCAGGGGTAGCTCTAAAGCTTCGGTCACACATCACGTCAGCGGTTTTCATGGATAGTACCTGTGATAGTCTATGGCGCTCTGCATATGTCAGTGATTTTTTGCCGGCTGAGTGGTCCATGCAAAATTGCAGAGACATGTCTAATATTGACCGACAATAAAAGTCTAAGGGTCCGTGGAAAAAAATGGGCCAACACTTGGATGCCATCTATGTGCTGTTTGTTTTTCACTGAATGATAGATAAAAGAAGGTGGAGAACTTTTTTATTTTTTCTTCAGTCTAATTGCTGACCAGTCACTAATGAAACTCAGTCCGTGTTTCTCGAATGTTAAAAAAAAAACCCTGCCATCTGAAGTGTGAGTTTTACCTACCCTGACATAGCTGCAATGTGCCTGAGAGTAATGCATTGGATTCTCAATCCCAGCAGCCCCTCTAATCTTCCTCATTTGCGTTTAAAGGGGTATTCCCATCTCCAGGATCCTATCCCAATATGTAGTAGGTGTAATAATAATATTAGCAAATACCTCCAGTTAGAAATAAACACCAAGTCCTTACTTGTAATAAAGTGGACCAAAAATGAAGAGAACCATTAAAATCATTTTTATTTAAATATAAATAATAAAAACCATACATAAAAAACAAGCAGAATGTCTCATAAACAGGACGGGATAGTACTGAAAATAAGTCCACACAAAGCCAATATGTAGCTGTAGTTACTGTACAATAAATAATACCTTCTATGAAAATTCATTGCCATTTGTTCATAGTTAATATATATCCCAATAATGGGTATAAAGTGCACAGTGCAAGGCTGATATTAAAGGATATACCTATGAGCAAACACATAAAGAAGGCGCAATGAGGCTCAATCAATAGGGACAGAAAATAGAGAGCCAATAGCCGCTTGAAGGACATACATAGTGATTACATGCCACTACCGAAATAATATTAGGTATTAAACCTGTGAGTGAACCTAAAAATGAGGAGGGCGATTCACCTTATGTGCAGCAAAAGACTCCTGTCCTGGTACCCCGACACGCGTTTCACCGCTCGGCTTCTTCTTGGGGGTGTGGCTTAGGACAGGGGCAGGAGGATATTTATACAGCGTGCGGCCAATAAGAACATATATATGTATATATTTACATGTGTTTTCATTTAATTTATTGAGATATATGGCATAATTATTAATATTGTCACAATATGTAATCTTTTCACATTAATATTATTATGAATTGGTGATTACTATATGATGTATTTATTTTACGAATTCTTTCACTTTTTCGGGTGCTCGTAATTAAATAAATTCTATTTTTACTTTCACTTCACTAGCACTCTTTATATGTATAATTATTTTATTCACTGTTATTTATTGCACTCGCTGGTTAATTCACATATAAATTGTCCGCAATTCCCCCCTTTTATTAGTCTGTTCTGGTGCACGCATGCGCTATGATGCCCAGACCCCAGTAAACTCCTTGTTTCAGGCTTGCGTGTCACTGAGCATCTGATAGGATGTTACGCTGTGCCGGGGGCCTGGTATCGGCTGCAGGCGTCATTAAACTGGCACATGACTTTACTCCTCTCCAGTTCTTGCATACAGTGAACAAGTATGGCCCATGCGTTTGTATTGAATCGTTTCTTCCTTTTGCAAGTTTTTGGGAGGTCTCCACCCCCCTCTTGTGGGCCATGCACATATAAAGCCGTCTTAGGGCAGTTTCACACGTCCAGATAATTCCGGTACCAGAAAAATCGGTACCGGAGCTATCCGTGTGTCCTTGTGCATTCGGAGGTCATCCGTGTGACATCCGTGTGCTATCCGTATGTACCATCCGTGTGCTGTCCGTGTGTCCGTGTTTTTGAAAAATTATTTTCCATGTTAACCCTTTGACTTTTAAAAACGCACACAGATCGCACACGGACAGCATCCGTGTGCGGTACGTGTTTACACGGACCCATTGACTTGTATGGGTCCGTGTGATCCGTGCTGTTGTACAAAAACGGACATGTCAGCGTGTTTTGCATACGGACACACGGTCCGTGAAAACACGCTGACATCTGCATAGACACATTCATTCGAATGTGTCTACGTGTGTCAGTGTCTCCGGTACGTGAGAAAACTGTCACTACACGTACCGGAGACACTGACGTGTGAAACTGCCCTTAAGGCCGGGGTCACACTAGAGAGGAATACGGACGAGTGAGAGGCATTAAAAGCACGCATTACACATGGACAAATTATTCTCTATGGGTTTGCTCCCAACAGCCGTATATTTCTCATCCGTATTCTACGGTCCGTGCCAATCGCAGCATGCTGCAATTATCAGCATACTACGGCCGTAGTACGCCAATGCAAGTCTATGGGTGCACTAAAAATTAAGCGGACCACACATGTGACTTGCGAGAAATATGCACCCGGTGTCTTTTAGAAAAGCCGGCAATTCAGTGCGCTATACAGTAAACTCACACTGACAGGTTTAATAAAGAAACGAAAGAATAGATATATACACATAGAATATCTATATATACACAAGTCATTGAGACACACAAACATATATATATATTTATATTTCACAGAGTTCTTCATAGCAGAATAGCCGCTAATTAAATTGCCGGCTTCTATCAAATCATTCCCCAACCCGACATGAAATGACACATGGTTTACATTCAGTAAAGCATTTCATTTCATGTTTTATTTATATGTCTCTGACTAATAATTAGATGCTGGTTTGTGTGCAAAATTTGGGAGTTGTAGTTGTTATTTTAAGGGGTTAATTCGTTGTTAAAAAATGCGTGGGCTTCCCATTGCCCTATAGTGGTGCGAGTGGGTTAATCTAACAAAGGGTTAATGTCACCATTCGATTGTAAGGTGACATTAACCCTTTGTTAGATTAACCCATTCGCCACCGCTACAGGGCAATGGGAAGCCCACACATTTTTTTTAACAACGAATTAACCCCTTAAAATAACAACTACAACTCCCTAATTTTGCACACAAACCTTCATCTAATTATTAGTCAGGGACATATAAAAAAACATGAAATGAAATGCTTTACTGAATGTAAACCATGTGTCATTTCATGTCGGATTGGGGAATGATTTGATAGAAGCCGGCAATTTAATTAGCGGCTATTCTGCTATGAAGAACTCTGTGAAATATATATATATATATATATATATATATATGTGTCTCAATGACATGTATGTGTGTGTGTGTATATATATATATATATATATATGTATTCTATGTGTATATATCTATTCTTTCTTTTGTGTTATAAACCCTGTCATAGGGATCCATTATATGTCCATTTTGCAAGCCTGCGAGAAAATCTCACCATACGGATGCCATACGGATTACATACGGATGCTTACATGCGCAAAATACGCGACCACACCTTGATTACGGATGACATACGGAGCACTGTTTAGGGGCCATTCATCCGTATTACGCATGTAAAATACTGACCGTATTTTGCGTTGGTTAGTGTGACCCCGGCCTAAGGCTCATTCACACGTCAGTATTTGGTCAGTATTTTGCATCAGTGTTTGTATGCCAAAGCCAGGAATGGAACTTACCGACAAAAAAATATAATTGAAAGACTGACTCCTGTTCCTTATTTTGGAGACATTCCTGGTTTTGGCATACAAATACTGATCAAAAATACTGATGTGTGAAAGAGGCCTTACACAGTGTGCTCACATCAGACATTGCCTTTCTGAATCCTGCTCATATAGGTACTGTTCACATGGTCAGGTTTTTAAATACATCGGTTAGGGACTGCTCTGATATGGGTATACCGTGACGTTTGGTAGAGTGGCTTAGTATACATTTTTTTGCCAAAAACATATCAACTAAATACCCTGTTTTGTTATCATCTTTTTACTAGCACTTGCTGTTTATTGTTAGATTTTTTTTATAGCAGAGTATTTTTTTCACGTTTGTTGCACTGTGTTTCTCTGTGTTTCAGTCTCTTGGTGGTGTGAACACTGTCCTACCGACTTGTTCACTGTATGTGCATGGCCCATGCGTTTGTATTGAATGTTTCAGATGTAGTTTTTTATGTGTTTAAAGCAAACTTGTCACCAGAAGATGGGAGGCGCAGGGCCCGGACCTGCGACGCCCATCGGACCATAATCAAACTTATTTTTCTTATCTTTCAGGTCGGATCGGGGGCTTATCTACAGTACAGCATTATAGAATACTATAGATAAGCCCTGAAAGGCAGCGGCCGTATTTTATATTGGCCATACCTGGTGACAGGTTGCCTTTAAGGGTAAGTTCACACTTGGCGTTTTTTCAGTGTTTTTTTGTTCGGTTTTGGCATGCTAGATTTGTTTTTTTGTGCATGCTGATAAAATTTAGAGTTGAAAAAAATCCTATTCTACACAAAATGCGCAGCAAAACCTGATTCATGCATTTTGGTACATTTTTTCACCGCGCATTCATTACAATGGGTGAAAAACGCTGAAAAAACTGTGAAAGAAGTGACATGCTCTATTGTGCACAAAATCCCGATGACAAAAAAAGATGTGTACATGAGATTTCTGAAATCTCATAGGCTTTGCTGGTCCTGTAAAATGCAGTTTAAAATTTGCATGGAAAAAAAGCACAGCATATTTATTTTTTTTGTCATTTCTAATTCTTGGATGTGCACAGGCTTCTATGTCACTGCAGACTTGAGAATCCTCGCATTGCGTGCACTGCTCGCTGTGAGGATTCTCCAGCGTCAGCACCGTGAACGACGGTTATGTGATCGCAAAGATGCAGTATACATATTCTCGACCACTAGACTGTTTCCGACTTTGCTCAATACACTTGCTCTGAGCCAAGCCGCAACCATCTAGGCGGATTATGGCCAGGAAGTATGTATATCGCATACTTGGGGCCACATAACCATCGTTCACGGCGCTGACACCGTAGAATCCTCACAGCGCGCGCAAATGTGACTAAATAAGGCGTTCCTGAAATATCTACCTGAGGCTGTGTGCCCAAGTTGCATTTTTTAAGCGTTTCCGCAGTGCTTTTAGAGGCGCGTTTCTGCTGCGGAAACGCTTAAGAAAAGCATCCCATGGAAACATAATGGAATCCGCACATCTTGTCCTAATGGTGCTTTTTTTTCCGCTGCGGAAACGCTTAGCAGAAAAAAACGCAGCATGTTCATTAACCCCTTACTCCCATGTGACATACTATCCTGTCCATGTGCCCTGGAACTTAATTCCCAGGGACGGGATAGTACGTCACAGCGATCAGTGGCGCCCACGTGGTGAGCGCCGCTGATCGTGGCCGGGTGTCAGCTGATTATCACAGCTGACACCCGGCACAATGTGTCAGGGCCGGTCACTGACCGCCCCCGACACGTTAACCCCTTGCACACCGCGATCAAACATGATCGCGGTGTACCGGGGATTAAAGGGAAGCATCGGCAGGGAGGGGGCTCCCTCCGTGCTTCCCTGAGCCCCCCACAGCAGCGCAATATGCAGCGCTGCTGCCGGGGGGTCTATCCCTGCAGGTTCCCGAATCCATGATGGCGACGGGGACCTTCAGGGGCCTGCAGGGAGCTGGCTTCCTCATGCCTGCAAAGCGCAGGCAAGGAGGAAGCCTGTGTAGTGCCTGTGACAGATCAGCGATCTGTCACAGGACAGTGATGTCCCACCTGGGACAATGTAATAAAGTTAAAAAAAAAAAAAAAAAAAGTGTAAAAGTAATTTTAAAAAAAAAAAAGCTAAATAAATAAAAAAAATATTCCCTAATAAATTCATTTTTTCAAAATAAAGAAAACAAACAATAAAAGTACACATATTTGGTATCGCCGCGTCCATAACGACCCGCCCTATAAAACTGTCCCATTAGTTAACCCCTTTAGCAAACCTCTTAAAAAGTATACATAAAAAACAAAGCAAAAAATAATGATTTATTATCATACCGCCGAACAAAAAGTGCAATAACGCGCGATCAAAAAGACGCATATAAATATCCATGGTACCGCTGAAAACGTCATTTTGTCCCGCAAAAAAACGATCCACCACACAGCATCATCAGCGAAAAAATAAAAAAGTTATAGCTCGCAGAATAAAGCGATGCAAAAATAATTATTTTTTATATAAAATTGTTTTCATTGCATAAAAGCGCCAAAACATAAAATAACGACATAAAATGAGGTATCGCTGTAACCGTACTGACCTGAAGAATAAAACCGCTTTATCATTTTTACCACACGCAGAACGGTGTAAACGCACCCCCCAAAAGAAATTCATGAAATGCTGTTTTTTGTTCATTCTGCGTCCCAAAAATCGGAATAAAAAGCGATCAAAAAATGTCACGTGCCCGAAAATGATACCAATAAAAACGTCAGCTCATCCCGCAAAACATAAGACCTCATATGACTCAGTAGGTCAAAATATGGAAAAATGATAGCTCTCAATATGTGGTGATGCAAAAACTATTTTTACAATAAAAAGCGTCTATTAGCGTGCGACAGCCGCCAAATATAAAAACCGCCATAAATAGTAAATCAAACCCCCCGTTATCACCCCCTTAGTTAGGGAAAAATAATAAAATTAAAAGAAAATGTATTTATTTCCATTTTCCTATTACAGTTAGGGCTAGGGCTGAGATTTGGGTTAGGTGTGTGTTGGGGTTGGGGTTATAATTGGGGGGTTTCCACTGTTTGGGCGCATCAGGGGCTCTCCAAATGCAACATGGCGTCTGATCTCAATTCCAGCCAATTCTGTGTTGAAAAAGTCAAATGGTGCTCCTTCCCTTCCAAGCTCTGCCATGCGCACAAACAGTGTTTTACCCCCACATGTAGGGTATCAGCCTACTCAGGACAAATTGCAAAACAACTTTTGGGGTCCAATTTCTCCTGTTACCCTTAGGAAAATAAAAAATTGGGGGCAAAATATCATTTTTGTGGAAAAAAATGATTTTTTTTATTTTCACGCCCGGACGTTATAAACTTCTGTGAAGCCCTTGGGGGTTCAAAGTTCTCACCACACATCTAGATAAGTTACGTGGGGGGTCTAGTTTCCAAAATGGGGTCACTTGTGGGGAGTTTCAATAGTTTAGGTACATCAGGGGCTCTCCAAATGCACATGACACCCGCAGACCATTCCATCAAAGTCTGCATTCCAAAACGTCACTACTTCCCTTCCAAGCCCTGACGTGTGCCCATACGGTAGTTTTCTCCCACATATGGGGTATCAGCGTACTCAAGACAAATTGGACAACAACTTTTGGGGTCCAATTTCTCCTGTTACCCTTGGGAAAATAAAAAAATTGGGGAATAAATGATCATGTTTGTGGAAAAAATACGATTTTTTTATTTTCATGCCCGGGCATTATAAACTTCTGTGAAGCTCTTGCTCACCACACATCTAGATAAGTTCCTTGGGTGGTCTAGTTTCCAAAATGGTGTCATTTGTGGGGGGTTTCCACTGTTTAGGTACATTAGGGGCTCTCCAAAGGCAACATGCAAAAAATAAAAAGAGGGGGAGCGCACTAAGGCGGTAAATGAGGGACACCAGCATGTTTAACAAAGGTAATCCACTCAGCTGATGTGGTTGTGAAGGGTCACAACCACCCAAGGAAGTTTTGGCCGCTGCAGATCCCGTGATGCAGATAAAACAATAGAGAAGAGAAAAGCCGGGGTTTGTTCGCGCTAGACCAGAAGGAACCAACCGAAGATGCAAGCAAACCTTTATTCACATTCAAGCCAACGCGTTTCATGGCCTCCTGGCGTCTTCATCAGGGCAGCAATGTTACAGTCAGTTAACAAGAAACCATTATATACATTACGCAGATGACATCTGAATGATGTCAGTTCCTGTGGGAACGCCCACATTGAACTGAAAAACCTGAAAGTTATCATCCTGATGGAAAAATATTATAAAACTGTAAATAAAAACATTTATCTAATCTAAAATGCTAAAACTGATATTCAACATATATAAAAAATATAAAATTATGTAAATCGATGTGCAATTCAGCAAAAATTATTAGAGCTTAGAACCCATGTTTCAGCGGCTAAACAATGGATTAAGAACATAATTACCAAATCTAGCTGCTTTTAGCTTCTGCAGTCATTATCTAAGGTTACTTTAAAGCTTCAGCACCATGATTACATCCTCTAGGTAAAAGAACATTGGGGGGGTTTTGAACTCATATAAGATACCCCACACTTCAATCTACAGTGATGACACTGTTAACCCGCAGCTCCACCAGAACTTCATCTGATTTGACACCACCAAAAAGGTGATATCTATTAGAACACCCATATGACGATGAAAAATTTCATAACCAGTTGGACAAGCACAGAAAAAAGGTTTATTGATGACATCTTAATTATCTTTGATAATGAGCAAAACACCCTACAGTTTTCCTGAGGCCGATTATTAATAACAATTGGGGTATTGAGTTAACTCCAGAAATTAGTACACAGACAATCAATTTTCTTGATCTAACCATCTGGCATGATGGTGTTAAAATTAACACAAAAACTTATTTTAAAACAGTAGACGCTAATAGTTATGTACATTTTAACTGTAACCATCATGTTCAGTGGCTAAAAAACATACCTAGCAATCAGTATAGACGCATTAGAAAAAATTGTATTCATGATGAAGATTTCAAATACCAGAGTGACATATTGCGTGAACGATTTTTGGAAAAGGAATATCCAAAAAACCTGATTAGAAAAGCCTATAATGAAACTAAGGATATCCCTCAGGCAGAGCTATTAGAAAATAAAGATAAAAATACTCTAGAGGTTTCAGTTAATTTTATCACCACCTTCTCATCCCAAAATAAAGAGATTTAGGCTACGTGCACACGCTGTGGAATGGGGTGCGGATTTGGCCGCGCGGTTTTTGTAAAAAACGCAGGTAAATCTGCAGGTCAAAAGACCTGCGGTTTTACCTGCGGATTGCTCTGCGGTTTTGCCCTGCGGTTTTTCATCTCCACAATGGAGGAGATGGCAAACCGCAGCGGAATCCGCAGAAAGAATTGACAAGTCAATTCTTTCTGCGGTTTCAAAACCGCAGAAAAACCGCGCAGAAAAATCTGCACAGTCTGCATTGCGGTTTTGTATTCCCATAGGGAATAATGCTACTGTACACCGCAGCAGAAACTGCAGCGTGTGCACACACCCTTAGGATATCATTCATAAACATTGGGGGATCTTGCTAAATGACCCCATATGCAAAAAATGTTTACCCCTGACCCCATTGGTGACATACAAGAGAGCACCTTCCTTAAAAAGTATATTGGCCCCCAGTAGACTTAGGAAAAAGAAATCGGCTATAAAGGGATTTAATACCTTCTCTAGGATATGTCAGTGGGTTCGTATAGGTGCAATAAAAAAAAACTGTTTGTGCTGCGCCTGGATTAATCATAAAGCGTCCACCTTTTTTTCCCATAATGATAAAGGGACAATCTTTAACATCAAGTACAGGCTAGATTGCCAGTCAAGTTTTGTAATCTACCTTGTAGAGTGTATATTCGGTAAACAGTATATAGGTAGAACTATCCAACCCCTACACAAAAGGATTAATGCGCACAGACACAATATTAAAATAAGTTTTTTAAAACATGGGTTATCGAGGCATGTCAGTACTATGCATAGGGGTCATGTCAAATTGAAGGTTACCCCTATAGACCATATTCCCATTGATACTCCAAACAGGGTTCAAGCCTTGAATAAACGTGAAATTTTTTGGATTTATAAATTAGGCATGATAAATCCTGGAGGGCTAAATGAGATTTCTGACTTGTTTTAATAATTAATTTTTTTTTTTTCTTAATTCAACTAAATTCTTTTCCACCTCCTTGGTCCCCCCCTGGGTGGTCACCCTGGGAATAGGTCTTGGTGTGACCTTTGGCCCTTGAACCTTGGTGTCTGTTTTGGGGTTCTCCTGCCTGTGTCGTCCCTCTTCCCTGTCACTTGCAGGTGTGTTTTAGTTTGTCATCATCATGTTCTTTCAATTTCACATTTAAATTTTTTTTTGGTTCTCCTCCTTTTCTAGGTGAGTGCACTCTTCTTCAAACTGATCCCTTCCGTTGTTATCTTTACCTTCTTCTCCTATTTCCCTTCTCTTTATCCTTTTCGCTGTTGGTCCTTTTACTCCCTGTGCTGGTCCAACTGGTAATGAAATTTTTCTTCGTCATATGGGTGTTCTAATAGATATCACCTTTTTGGTGGTGTCAAATCAGATGAAGTTCTGGTGGAGCTGCGGGTTAACAGTGTCATCACTGTAGATTGGAGTGTGGGGTATCTTGTTATGAATGAGTCACCAGAGGAGGAAAAAACAAAAATACAAGCTAAGTCCAGAAAACCGGAGAGGTTGGTAGTTAGCGGATTGCAGACCCCTGATCCTATTCACAACAACTAACAGTAGCCGTGGGGTGTTCCTACGGTGGTCCTAGATACCTCGTTCACAGCCAGAGAACTAAATAAACCTAAAGAAAGAAAGGGGAAATCTAAACTGCCCCAGAACAGACCCCAAAGCAATAGACATCCCCCAACATGTATTGACGGTGAAAACAGATGAAAACACAAACACAGACAGAAAGACAGGCTGAGCAAACCATGGGGCCCTCACTAACTAGATAGGACAGGAAAGAAAAGCAACTGTCTGCAATCACGCAAAAACCCTGCCAAAAATAATGTCCAACACGTCTGATAGAAAAGGCCCTGAAGTCACTAGACTTCAAAATCACTATATCAGCACTCAGGTATATTCTGAAAACAGAGCAAAGAGATCAACTGATCAGAGACAAAAATGGAGACCAGCCAGTCCAAACCAGGGCTGGCTGAACACAAACACTAAGCAAACAGACAAAATCTCATGGAACAATAGCAGAGCAAAAACTTAGCTTTAGTAGACAGGACTAAACTGGAGGCCAGAGCTCAGAGCAGAGAGGATCACCAGCAACCCAGCAGGGTGTCGGCGGCCTTATATCCACTCAGAGATTCCGGATGTCCAATCACACCTCCTTTCACCAGCAGAGGGAGTTCATCGGACATCAAAGGTGAAGGAGAAAATGAGCTCATAACAGTACCTCCCCCTTGAGAAGGGGTCACCGAACCCTCATCCACGCCACCAGCGCGATCAGGATGGAGCCGATGAAAAGCACGAACCAATCTTTCGGCATGAATATCGGATGCAGATACCCAAGAATTATCCTACTGGCCATAACCCTTCCACTTAACCAAATACTGGAGTCTCCGTCTAGCCAGACGAGAATCCAGTATCTTCTCAACCTCATATTCCACATTACCTTCAACCAATACAGGGTCAGGAGGTGCCACCACAGGAACTACTGGCTCAACAAACCTCTTTAACAGAGACTTATGAAACACGTTATGGATCTTGAATGTAACAGGAAGAGCCAATCGAAAAGAGACCGGATTAAGAATCTCAAAAATCTTGTATGGTCCAATAAATCTAGGTTTAAACTTTGGAGAAGCCACCTTCATAGAGATATTCTTTGATGACAACCAAACCATATCACCCACCTTAAACCGGAGACCAATGGTCCTATGCCGGTTGGAAAACCGCTGGGCCTTTTCCTGGGAGAGAGACAACTTATCCACCACTTGGTCCCAGATCTGGTGCATTCTCTCCACCACAGTGTCAACACCTGGGCAGGCACAAGACTCCACCTGCCCTGAAGAGAATCGAGGATGAAACCCAAAGTTACAAAAAAAAGGTGACATCAAAGTGGCAGAACTAGCTCTATTATTTAAAGCAAATTCGGCCAAGGGCAAAAATGAAACCCAATCATCCTGATCAGCAGAAATAAAACATCTCAAATAAGACTCCAAAGTCTGGTTTGTTCTCTTCGTCTGCCCATTGGCCTGAGGGTGAAAAGCAGAGGAGAAGGACAACTGAATTCCCAGCTTGAAACAAAAAGTCCTCCAAAACCTAGAAACAAACTGAACTCCTCTGTCAGACACAATGTTCTCAGAAATCCCATGCAAGCGAAACACCGGTTGCAAAAACAAGGGCACCAACTCTGAGAAAGATGGCAACTTAGGGAGTGGTACAAGATGGACCATCTTAGAGAATCTATCACAAATCACCCAAATAACAGTCATTCTCTGAGAGACAGGCATATCAGAAATAAAATCCATTGAAATATGGGTCCATGGCCTCCTGGGCACCGGCAAAGGCATCAACAACCCACTAGAGCGAGAACAAGGTTTAGACTGGGAGCAAGTCCCACAGGACTGCACAAAATTCCTGACATCACGAGACAAGGCGGGCCACCAAAAAGACCGACTCACCAAATCTCTAGTACCAAAAATACCTGGATGACCAGCCAATGCGGACCAATGAACTTCAGACATTACTCTCTTCCTCCACTGGTCAGGAACATACAATTTTCCAATGGGACAACGCTCAGGTTTGTCCTCCTGAAACTCTTCCAGAGCACGTCTCAAATCGGGCAAGATGGCAGAAAGAACTACCCCCTCACCTAAGATGGTAGCAGGCTTGGTCACAATAGGAGAATCAGCAAAGAAACTCCTAGAGAGGGCGTCTGCCTTGACATTCTTAGTGCCCGGAAGAAAAGAGACCACAAAATCAAAACGTGTGAAAAACAAGGCCCACCTAGCCTGTCTAGGATTCAAGCGTTTGGCCGACTCAAGGTAAATCAAATTCTTGTGGTCAGTAAGGACCACGACTTGATGTTTAGCTCCCTCCAACCAAAGTCTCCACTCCTCAAATGCCCATTTCATGGCTAACAGTTCCCGATTTCCCACATCATAGTTGCGTTCGGATGGGGAGAACTTTCGGGAAAAGAAAGCACAGGGATTCATTTTAGATGTTACCGTATCTTTTTGGGACAAAACAGCTCCTGCACCAATCTCAGAAGCATCCATCTCTACCTGAAACGGGAGTGAGACATCAGGTTGCCGCAAAACCGGAGCAGAAGTGAACCTCCGCTTCAGCTCCTGAAAGGAAGAAACAGCCTCTGGAGACCAATTCAGCACATCAGCACCCTTCTTAGTCAAATCAGTCAATGGTTTGGCAATACCAGAAAAATTAGCTATAAATTTACGATAAAAATTAGCAAAACCCAAAAACTTCTGGAGGGCCTTCAAAGAAGTGGGCTGAACCCAATCATAAATGGCTTGTACCTTGGCCGGGTCCATTTCAATAGTTGACGGAGACAAAATAAATCCCAAAAATGAAATCCTCTGTACTCCAAAAAGGCATTTCGATCCCTTAACATACAGGGAATTCTCCCTCAAAATCCGGAATACAGTCCGAACAAGTTCCACATGAGAGTCCCAATCCCTGGAAAAGATCAAAATATCATCCAGATAGATGATCAAAAATTTATCCACAAAGTCCCGGAAAATATCATTCATGAAGCACTGGAAGACAGAAGGGGCATTAGTGAGCCCAAAAGGCATCACCAGGTACTCAGAATGTCCCTCCGGAGTATTAAACACCGTCTTCCATTCATCCCCATGCTTAATGCGAATAAGATTATACGCCCCCCCGAGGTCAAGCTTGGTAAACCAGCAAGCACCATTAACTCTGGAGAATAGATCAGAAATCAGGGGTAACGGATACTGATATTTAACAGTAATTTTGTTGAGGGAACGATAGTCAATGCAAGGCCTTAATGAACCATCTTTCTTGGCCACGAAAAAAAAACCAGCACCCAAGGGTGAAGAGGATGGTCTAATATGACCCTTCTCCAACGACTCCTTAATGTAAGATCGCATAGCCTCGTGCTCGGGTACAGATAAATTGAAAAGTCGACCCTTGGGAAATTTACACCCAGGGCTCAGCTCAATTGCACAGTCATAACTCCTATGAGGAGTCAAAGACGCAGACTTATTCTCACTAAATACATCATAAAAATCAGCCAAATAGTCAGGAACATCATGCGACTGGGGATAGGTGGAGAAAACAGGAGCGTCACCAAGAGCACACCGACAACCCCAACTCACCACAGACACAGAGTTCCAATCCAAAACTGGATTATGGATTTGCAACCAGGGAAATCCCAGAATAATGGTATCATGCAAATTATGCAACACCAAAAATCTTCAATTTTCTAGATGGTCTGGGGCGACCCGCATTACCGCCTGGGTCCAAAACTGAGGTTTATTCTTCGCCAAAGGAGTAGCATCAATACCCCTCAAAGGGATAGGCGTCCGCAGAGGTGTCATAGGAAACCCACAACGTTTAGCAAAATCCAAATCCATCAGGTTCAGAGCCGCTCCCGAATCCACAAAAGCCTTAGCGGAAAATGTGGACAGGGAGCAGATCAGAGTAATTGCCAGAAGAACCTTAGGTTGAACACCACCCACAGAAAATGTGTGCGCACAACGTTTCTCTCGTTTAGGGCAGACAGAAATCATATGAGAGGCATCTCCACAGAAAAAACACAGCTTATTACGCCTTCTGAACTCCTGACATTGCATAGGTTCAGACATTTGTTCAACAGGTGGCAACATTTCTCGTGTACTTTTACGTTCACGTAAACGCCGATCAACCTGAATGGCTAATGACATAGAATCGTCAAGACCAGAGGGAACAGGAAATCCCACCATAGTATCTTTTACGGTTTCTGACAAACCCTTCCGAAAGAGAGCTGCAAAGGCACCATCATTCCAGGTACTAAGGACCGCCCACTTTCGGAATTTTTGACAGTATAACTCTGCAGAATCCTGACCTTGACTCAATGCCAACAGGGCTTTCTCAGCTTGATCAATAGCAATAGGTTCATCATACAACAACCCCACAGCTTGAAAAAATGCGTCCACATTAGTTAGAATAGGATCATCAGGTGTCAAAGAAAACGCCCAATCCTGGGAATCGCCGCGCAGCAAAGAGATGACAATTTTAACCTGCTGGGCAGAGCTCCCCGATGAGTTAGGCTTCAAGGCAAGAAATAATTTACAATTATTCTTAAAATTCAAAAATTTAGACCGATCCCCAAAAAACAATCAGGAGTAGGAATCTTTGGTTCAGCAGCATGTGAATGAGCAAGATAGGCGGGTCACCGGAGGAGGAAAAAACAAAAATACAAGCTAAGTCCAGAAAACCGGAGAGGTTGATAGCTAGCGGATTGCAGACCCCTGATCCTATTCCCAACAACTAACAGTAGCCATGGGGTGTTCCTACGGTGGTCCTAGACACCTCGTTCACAGCCGGAGAACTAAATAAACCTAAAGAAAGAAAGGGGAAATCTAAACTGCCCCAGAGCAGACCCCCAAAGCAATAGACAGCCCCCAACATGTATTGACGGTGAAAACAGATGAAAACACAAACACAGACAGAATGACAGGCTGAGCAAACAATGGGGCCCTCACTAACTAGATAGGACAGGAAAGAAAAGCAACTGTCTTCAATCATGCAAAAACCCTGCCCAAAATAATGTCCAACACATCTGATAGAAAAGGCCCTGAAGTCACTAGACTTCAAAATCACTATATCAGCACTCAGGCATATTCTGAAAACAGAGCAAAGAGATCAACTGATCAGAGACAAAAATGGAGTCCAGCCAGTCCCAACCAGGGCTGGCTGAACACAAACACTAAGCAAACAGACAAAATCTCATGGAACAATAGCAGAGGAAAAACTTAGCTTTAGTAGACAAGACTAAACTGGAGGCCAGAGCTCAGAGCAGAGAGGATCACCAGCAACCCAGCAGGTCGTCAGCAGCCTTATATCCACTCAGAGATTCCGGATGTCCAATCACACTCCACCTGTTCAGATGACAGGTTTTTCCCATCCAAATCAATTTCACTACCTCCTTTCACCAGCAGAGGGAGTTCATCGGACATCAAAGGTGAAGGAGAAAATGAGCTCATAACAGTATCTTATATGAGTTCAAAACCCCCCCCAATGTTCTTTTACCTAGAAGATGTAATCATGGTGCTGAAGCTTTAAAGTAACCTTAGATAATGACTGCAGAAGTTAAAAGCAGCTAGATTTGGTAATTATGTTCTTAATCCATTGTTTAGCTGCTGAAACATGGGTTCTAAGCTCTAATCATTTTTGCTGAATGGCACATCGATTTACATAATTTTATATTTTTTATATATGTTGAATAAATGATTTCATTTACAGTTTTATAATATTTTTCCATCAGGATGATAACTTTCAGGTTTTTCAGTTCAATGTGGGCGTTCCCACAGGAACTGACATCATTCAGATGTCATCTGTGTAATGTATATAATGGTTTCTTGTTAACTGACTGTAACATTGCTGCCCTGATGAAGTGGCCAGGAGGCCATGAAACGCGTTGGCTTGAATGTGACTAAAGGTTTGCTTGCATCTTCGGTTGGTTCCTTGTGGTCTAGCGTGGACAAACCCCAGCTTTTCTCTTCTCTATTGTTTTTTCAAAGGCAACATGACACCCGCAGACCATTCCATCAAAGTCTGCATTCCAAAACGTCACTACTTCCCTTCTGAGCCCCGACGTGTGCCCAAACAGTAGTTTTCTCCCACATATGGTGTATCAGCCTACTCAGGACAAATTGGAAAACAACTTTTGAGGTCCAATTTCTCCTGTTACCCTTGGGAAAATAAAAAAAATGGGGATTAAATGATCATGTTTGTGGAAAAAATACGATTTTTTTATTTTCATGCCCGGGCATTATAAACTTCTGTGAAGCCCTTGGGGGTTCAAAGTGCTCACCACACATCTAGATAAGTTCCTTAGGGGGTCTAGTTTCCAAAATGGGATCACTTGTGGGGGGTTTCCACCGTTTAGGTACATCAGGGGCTTTCCAAAGGCAACATGACGACACCCGCAGACCATTCCATCAAAGTCTGCATTCCAAAACGTCACAACTTCCCTTCCAAGCCCCGACGTGTGCCCATACAGTAGTTTTCTCCCACATAATGGGTATCGGTGTACTCAGGATAAATTGGTCAACAACTTTTGGGGTCCACTTTCTCCTGGTACCCTTGGGAAACTAAAAAAATTGGGGACTAAATGATCATGTTTGTTGAAAAAATGCGATTTTTTTATTTTCACGCCCAGTCGTTATAAACTTCTGTGAAGCACTGGGGGGTTCAAAGTGCTCACCACACATCTAGATAAGTTCCTTAGGGGGTCTAGTTTCCAAAATGAGGTCATTTGTTGGGGGTTTTCACTGTTTTGGTACGTCAGGGGCTTTCCAAACGCGACATGGTGTCCGATCTCAATTCCAGCCAAAAACGTCAAATGGCGCTGCTTCCCTTCCGAGCTCTGCCATGCACCCAAATAGTCGTTTACACCCACAAATGGGGTATCAGCGTACTCAGGACAAATTGCACAATAACTTTTAGGGTCCTGTTACCCTTGGGAAAATAAAAATTGGGGGTGAAAAGATCATTTTTGTGGAAAAAATATGATTTTTTAATTGTACCGCTGTACGTTATAAACTTCTGTGAAGCCCTTGTGGGTTCAAAGTTCTCACCACATATCTAGATAAGTTCCTTGGGGGGTCTAGTTTCCAAAATGGGGTCACTTGTGGGGGGTTGCCACTGTTTAGGTACATCAGGGGCTCTTCAAACGTGACATGGCATCCGATCTGAATTCCAGCCAATTTTGCATTGAAAAAGTAAAACAACGCTCCTTCCCTTCTGAGCTATGCCATGCGCCGAAACAGTGGTTTCCCCCCACATATCAGGTATCAGCATACTCAGCACAAACTGCACAATAACTTTTGCTGTCCAATTTCTCCTATTAACCTTGGTAAAATAAAAAAAATTGAAACTGAAGTATTTTTTTGGGGAAAAAAAGTTAAATGTTAATTTTTTTTTAAATATTCAAAAAATTCCTGTGATGCACCTGAAGAGTTAATAAACTTCTTGAATGTGGTTTTGAGCACCTTAAGGGGTGCAGTTTTTAGAATGGTGTCACTTTTGAGTATTTTCTATCATATAGACCCCTCAAAGTGGCTTCAAATGTGATGTGGTCCGTAAAAATAAAATGGTGTTGCAAAAATGAGAAATCGCTGGTCAACTTTTAACCGTTATAACTTCCTAACAAAAGCAAATTTTGGTTCCAAAATTGTGCTGATGTAAAGTAAATATGTGGGAAATGTTACGCATTAAGTTTTTTGTGTTCCGTATCTCTGTGATTTAAGGGCATAAAAATTCAAAGTTGGAAAATTGCGAAATTTTAAAAATTTTCACCAAATTTCCGTTTTTTTCACAAATCAACGCAAGTTATTTGAATGAAATTTTACCACTAACATGAAGTACAATATGTCACGAGAAAACAATGTCAGAATCACCGGGATCCATGGAAGCGTTTCAGAGTTATTACCTTATAAAGGGACAGTGGTCAGAATTGTAAAAATTGGCCCGGTCACAAACGTGCAAACCACCCTTGAGGGTTAAGGGGTTAATTTTGCGGAAACGCACGCGTTTCAGCATACATTCAATTATATTGCAACAACGCTTAGGAAAACGCATGCTAAAACGCTTCACAAAAGCGTCAAAAACGCTTACAAAAGCGCTTCATAAAACGCATGCGTTTTCCCGGGAAGAGAGTGTGCGCTTCCGCTCAGGAATATTCTGCATGAAAAACGCTACGTGGGCACATAGCCTAAGGGCTTGTTCACACGCTGCAGTTTTGCGGTGGAGAAAGTGCATGAGATTTCTGACGCTGCTTATTTTTTTCCTTGCAAATTTTTTTCAGCTCATGACACTTCTTTCAGCCTTTTTTTTTACAGCGTTTTTGACCCATTCAGATGAATGAGGGAAATAAGAATCATATTTTTGGAAGTATATTTTGTGAAAACACTCTGATTTCTGCTATACGGAACATGTACACATAGCCCTAAAAGTAACAGCAATATAAAGAAGAAAAAAAAAAATAGTACAAGGCCATGACCTAAAGGGCTGAGGACATACTCCTTGTCGCAAGCTTTTATCTTCTGTATCATGTGATTTCCTTATAGCGCTTCCTCATAGATGGGGTTTAAAGGGTAAAAACCGATCAGCTGCAGCAAATTTCCTGCTTCCTTGTACATAGAAACCACATTTTATAGCTATAGAGCCAGCACATCTAAGGCTACTCTCACACATCAGGTTTTTTCTGACAGGCAGGATACGGCGAAAGTTGCTGCAGGATCCAGTTTTTCTCTCATTGAATTGTATTAGCTCCGGATCGTGCCGCATGGCCTTCCGTTTCTTCCAGTTTTCGACGGGTCTGGCTAAATGTTTCATTCCGGCTTCTGGAAAACGTCTCTAGTAACGTTTTTGTCTGCGGCGAAAAACCGGGCGCTTCCGTTTTTTTGTTATAATGGAAGCCTATGGGCGCAGGAATGCGCTGGACTCGGAAAAAGACGGATCCGGCTACCGGATCCGTTTTTTTAAGTCTGCGCATGCTCAGATCCAATTGGCCAGTTTACAGATATAAACCTGCTAGACGGATCCGGCAGAAAAACAAATCCGTTTCTTCAGTTCTCCAAAATTTATGCCAGATCCGTTTTTTTAACAAATAGCCAGATCCTGCCTGTTGGAAAAAATCTGATGTGTGAAAGTAGCCTTATGCCGGGGTCACACTGCATTTAGGCAGTCCGCATAACGCGGTGTAATGCATTTAGGCAGTCCGTTAACACTGCCATTGCCCTCTATTGTCGAGCGCATCGCAACGCGTGCCGTAAAGAGGCACGCGTTCGCGATGTGCCGTGATTTAGTGACGGAGCCTCGGACGCGGGCTGCAGAGTCTGAGGCTCCATCACTGCTAGCGCAGATGAATCATCTGCACTAGCGGTATAGCATAACGCATATCGCGTTATGCTATAGCGTTAACACAACACGTCAGCGCTATGCGTTGAACGTGCTGCCTTAACGCAGTATGAACCTGGCCTTAGCCCTTCATGTGATGCTCTACTAAGACAATGTATGTAAAACTTTTATGCATGATACTGTATACACCACAAGTGTATCTAAACCTATTGTGTATTAGTAGCCAAGCCTATGTTCATACATTCAGTATTCTGTCGGGATTTGGCATATTTCTCCTTCGCCTCATTGGGGGACACAGGACCATGGGTGTATGCTGCTGCCACTAGGAGGCTGACACTAAGTGAATACAAAAAAGTTAGTTCCTCCTCTGCAGTATACACCTACCACTGGCTCCAGCCCGAACCAGTTCATGCTTAGTGTCCGTAAGAGGCACATGGGTCTGGTCGTCAGACCATTTTTTATTTTATTCTATTTTTCCATGAATTACAGGGGCGTCGGATCCTTTCAAGGGTCCGATCTCCCCAAACCAACAACAGGCGAGCACGTGGAGTTTCGCCTCCATGTATACACTTCTGCAATGTGCAAGCCATGCCTGAGCTTTCTTTTAAGGGCGATGGGTCCCTTAAGGGCACCGCTCTCCCCGCACCAGCAACAGACGGTAACATGGAGTGTCGCCATCCATGTACCCCCTTCTGAAGCCAGGCTGCAGCCGGAAAACAGCCCTGTCCTATTATTATTAATATTATTATGCATTTATATAGCGCCATTTATTCCATGGCGCTTTACATGTGAAAAGGGGAAATATAGACAAGTATAATAAACATGTGTAAGACAAGGGACACACAAGTACATAAGGAGAGGGGACCCTGCCCGCGAGGACTCACAGTCTACAGGGGGATTGAACCCCTTGGATGTACAGAGGCTCTCATGGCATAAGTGTGGCCCCCACTGAATCGCCAATGACTGAACAGTGGCGACAAATGGAGGGCGGACAGTCCCTCTCCACCTCCCTGTCAGAGGGATGGTGGTTTGAGGGCTCCCTGCACTGTCCATATTCCAGCTGACCTGAAGGTGGGAACGTTTCTCTGTCCGGGTCCTGTGCTGCGGCGGTCTCCATACCGGTATGCACACCTCCGGTAAGTAGGACCCAGGACGTAGTATGGCAGCACCATCTGAGGAAGCGGAGGCAGCGGCTCTGGCAGCGGGTTCCGGCACCAGCAGAGGAAGCGCTCCCCCGGGTGCTCTCCGGCCAGCATGAAAAAATTTAGGCCTCTGCTTGGGCCTACCATAAGGGATCTCCGGCCCCGTAATGATGCCACGGCGGTGCTCCACCCATTTTTTCGGAAGTTTCTGACGCCAATTTACCCCTCTTCTGGGCGCGTCTCGCTCACTACGAGACTTCATCCGGATAAGTCTCGGCGGGCATCTTTCTTCCGATCGCATTCAGGGGGGGAAATAGCACTGTCACTGCCTACCAAGTCGCGCGCACAGTGAGACTTCCTGGTCCCTCAGCAACCATCTTTTCTGATGGCACCTGCAACATGATCGCTTGTAACGGGGATTCTTCAGGACCCTTCTAAAGGACTGCCTCACTTGCTGGTCCCCGGCGGAGGGCTGCTCACATGGAGCCTCTGGACTGGGGTAAGACCTGGACGGCACCCTATATAAATATATATTAGTCCTTCCCTACATGGGCTCTGCTACATACTATCCTCCCTACTGGAGTATATCAGCAGCAGGGACTCTCTGACTTACGCTATGTCCATTCAGAATGGTTATCAGTGAGAAGATAACCATTGCTGTAATCATTCTATGGCTTTTCAGTTGCCCTTATACCTTATGTAATGGGCCGGAGCAGGACGGGGACTGACGTCCATGCTGAGCAGTGCTCGCAGTGGCCGGAACTGAATAGAGGATCGCTGGGTCAGACAGCGATTGAAGCGGGATGGGGTCCAGGGATCAAAATCCCCCCATGGATGACTTCGGACCTGCAGCATCCAAGGGCAACAGCCCTGGGTAAGCGCGCTGAACCTGCAGCAGGCACATCAGCCCCATTGGACTTCCCTACGCAAGTCAAGCGGGTCACCTTCTTTTGTTTTCATCAGGTCTGTCTCTCTGTCGCGTACGATGAATGGGTCTGGGACCTGGTGTCTTCTGGATATAAAATACTTACCTTCTCGTTCCAGAAGACGAAAGATTCCAGGGGTGATACTCAAACCTGTCCATGATCCCAAGAAAGGGACAGGTCAGTGCGGTCAATCCTGGACCCCAAACTTCTAAACAAGTTTTGGCAGGGTTCGGCTCTTCAGGTCGGAGTCCTTTTGTACTGTAATTACCCCTATGGATAAGGGGAGTTGCTAGCATCCATCGACATCCAGTATGCTTGGCTTCACATCCCTATCTTTCCCCCTCTCTAGAAGTTCCTGTTCTTTGCTGTTTGCAAGGAACAATTCCAGTACACAAACACTTCCAGAGTGCTCATGAAGGTCATGGCGGCTGTCACGGCCATTCCGGACTCTCGGGACATGGTCGTGTTGCCATACTCAGACGACTTCCTAATCAGAGGACCATCCTTCCAACACCTGCGCGGAGCATGTGCGTATTCCTTTGAATACTCTTTCACACCGGGGCTGATTGATATAAAAAAAAAAAAGTCTTCCCCAGCTTCAGCTCCGTGAATATCCTTTTTATAGATGATCCTGGACACCTCTCAAGGGTTAGTGATTCTCCCTCGAGACAAGATCTTTGCCCCTTCATCATGGAGCCCGGACAATTGGTCATCCATTCCCTCATTCCACCCGATTATTTCTGTGGGCAGTGGGAAATACGGTGGTGATTGAAGCCGTTCCTTTCACCCAGCTACACCTCAGTCCTCTGCAGCATGCGCTGCTGGCAGTCTCGAACAGGAGTCTGTTTCCTCTCGATCGGCTGTGCCGCTTGCCTCCTCGGGTCAAGCAGGTACTCAGATGGTAGACGTTGAATTCTTCCCGCATCCAGGGGAGATCCTTTCTCCCGGTCCATTGGCTAATGTTCACTACCAATGTCAGCCTTCTTAGTTGGGTAGCTATCTTCCTTCTCAGCACTGTCCAGGGGCATTGGTCGCCTCGGGAGTCTCGCCTTCCGATCAACATCGGGAGATTCGAGCGTCCTGGTTTTCTCTACGCCGGTTCCTCATCTCCTGGTGTGTCACCCCATCCGAATTCAATTGGACAATGTCACAGCTGTGGCTTACATCAATCATCAAGGGGGCACTCGCATTAGGGCAAAAATGCATGAGGTGATTCACATCCTCCGCTAGAGGAACCGCTCGAACATTTCAGCAGACCATATTCTGGACGTGGAATACTGGGCGGCAGTCTCCCTCAGCCGTCAGGGTCTCACCTCGGGAGAGTGTTCTCTTAACCTGGAGGTCTTCTAGCAGATGTGTCATCGAGGACCCCGAACGTGGATCTGATGACTTCAAGAGTAAACAACAAAGATCCCAAATACATTGTTCGGTCTCGGGATCCAGAAGTCTTTTGAGCGGATGCACTGATTTTCGTCTTCCATATGTTTCCCACGCTTCCGTTACTTCCGAAGATCATCATGTAGATTAAAGTGTAAAGGGTTTCCAGTCATCCTAGTCACTCCAGATTGGCTACAGCTTGTCGCGGACGTTCCCTGGAGGCTACTGGATCCACCAGATCTGCTCTCTTAGATTCTGATTTGCCTCCAGAATTCAGGGGCCCTGTGCTCAACTGTTTGGCCGTTGAATCCTGGGTTCTAGCTCAGGCTTGGTTCTCTCATCATGTGGTTTCGACCATGGTTTGCGCCCGGAAGCCTGCGTCAGTGTGCATCTGTCACCACACCTGGGAAAACTTTTCTCAGGGTGCAGACACCGGACGTCCTTCCATCGTCTTCTCCATTCCTACCATTTTGGAGTTCCTCCAAGCCGGCCTGCAGTCAGGCATGGCGCCTAGTTCCTTGGAAGGTCAGCTCTCGGCTTTATCGGTTTTATTTCAGCGCAGGATTGTTTCCAATCTACAGTGTCGACTTTTTTTCAAGGGGTCTGTCATGTGGTCCCCCTATAGGATTCCATTGGATTCGCAGGGACTTATCCTGGTCCTGCGTGTTCTTCAGAGACTCCTTTCTTAATCTTCCACCAGGACAAGGTGGTTTTCAAGCTGTCCACGGTTTTCTTGAACAAGGTGGTATCTTCTTTCCACCTCAACGAGGATATCGTTCTGCCCTTGTTTTGTCCAGCACTTGTATATCGTATTGAGAGGGCTCTTCACGCTCTACATAGGGTGAGGGCTCTCAGAAGATTCATCTCACGGACGTCGTCCTTCCGTAAATCGGACACCTTGTTCGTGCTTACTAAGGTTCACTGGAAGTGCTTAGCTGTCCCAAAGTCCATTATCGCCTGGTGGATTCCCTCAGCAATTCATGAATCCTACTATGTCGGAGGCAAACCTACCCAGTAGTCGGTGGACGTTGCTTGGACCCTTCGGCACTAGGTGTTGACGGAGCAGGTTTGCAAGGTTGCAACTGGGTCCAGTCTGCACATATTCTCTAAGCACTATCATATCCACACTCAGGTTTCCACGGATGTGGGTCCGGGCAGACGGTGTCTGCAACCGGAAGTTGCGCCTCTCTGGTCAGTTGATATGTGGGGTATGATCTGTCATGTTGTTCCCACCCAGTGACTGCTTTAGGACGTCCCACGGTCCTGTGTCCCCCAATGAGGCGAAGGAGAAACGGATTTTTGTGTACTCACCTTAAAATCCTTTTCTCCGAGACACTCATTGGGGGACACAGCACCCACCCTTTTGGCCTGCTGGCTATATTTGTCTTTGGTTGGACATGTTGTACCTGTATTTGATATTTATGATCTACTGCTTTGTCACTGAACTGGTTCGGGCTGGAGCCAGTGGTAGGTGTATAGTGCAGAGGAGGAGCTAACTTTTTTCTATTCACCTAGTGTCAGTCTCCTAGTGGCAGCAGCATACATCCCATGGTTCTGTGTCCCCCCAATGAGTGGCTCGGAGAAAAGTATTTTACGGTAAGTACACAAAAATCCCTGTTTTTGCCACAGGTCCAAGTTTCAGCTTTCTAAAAAATCCATGGTACTAAGAGCTCGCTCACAGCAGTGTATACATTGGATGAGTGCTTTCCCATTTTTTATCGGATACCACTCGGACCAATGTAATTCAAAGGGGCAGCACTGATGACCGATATTTTCCACAGACAGAATCTGTCAGTGAAAAATATCTCAGCATGTTGCAATTTCACTTAGAAATCGGATGCCACTCACCCATTCAAGTCTATGAGTGTATGGAAAACATTGGGTTGTACTCGCATGACATCTGAGTGCAGTCTGATTTTCACTGACTCATACAATGGAGAAGATGGAGACATTTTGTTCTCTATCTTCTCCTCACAGTGTTATCTGATTTTCTCATCTGAGAGATTTGGATAACACTAAAGGTATTGTCACACTTAGCGATGTACCAGCGATCCTGACAACGATATGGATCGCTGGTGCATCGCTAAGTGGTCGCTAGTGAGCTGTCACACAGGCAGATCTCACCAGCGACATAGCAGCGGTCGGGGGTCGCTACTTACCTCTCAGACGAGGCGATCCTGAAGTCCTCCCGCCCGTGTCCACGCGTCGCTCATCGGCGCCACAGGAAGCCTAGCAGGAAGCTGATGACGAGAAACGGCCCAGGCCGTTCTCGCATGATCAGTTATAATCAGCGGGGGAGCCGGTTGGAGGTAAGTATCACACATAGCGATATCGCTAGCAATATTGCTGCTGCGTCACAAAACCAGTGACGTTACAGCGATATTGCTAGCGATATCGCTTAGTGTGACGGGCACTTAAGTTGACACTCGGATCAAACTCTACGTCTGACCGTAGCCTAAGGCAGAGTGTGAAGGGTTAATACTAAAATCAGAGCTTAAGTTTCACTTCTCCATTTCTCTGTAGGTTTCGTTTCTTAACTTTTGTTGCTGTAAGATAAATTTTTATAATTGGCATGGGCTGTCATGAAACCAGACTGTTCTCATCAGGTACAAAGATAAGGGAGGCGGGAGTGTAAAACTCTGAAGAATATGCCATTATACTACTTTCTATTTGGATACGGACATATATGTAGTTTCCGGTTTTCTTGCAATAATATTGGCTTATCAAGTGAAGTGATGCTATTGGTACTTGAGAACCTTGCATAATTAAGCAAAAGATTATAAAAGATGTGACTAAAATAAAGGGGCTTAGTGATCTGCCTCGATCATCCCGTACAGAGACCCCCGTCTCCGTGTGGTCATTTGAGTTGCTAGCAACACTGGAATAATTTGGAAATCACTGGCTCAACCGTGAAGGGTTAATTTAGCCCTCCCAAAATAGCTACCTCGACAGTGACGCGCAACGTGGGGCCCCCGAACAGGGACGCCTCTGCCCCCGCAGGACAACAAGACAAAGGACCCTCGGAGTGGACACAGGTGCTGGAAAATTGGGACTCATCATCCCCCACGACAACCACGGTAAGTTGGCAGTTATACTGTTCAGACTGACCGTTGGTGTGGTTTTCCTGTGCTTGTTGCTGCAAAGAGGATCTGAGGTTTGTCCCCTGGTGGGGTGATTCATGGGTGGAATCATATAGAGGTGCAGTCCCGTTGGGGGCCCAGTGCTCGAACCGTACCTCATAAGGGGCGGACACCTCGGATTGACCAGTGATTGTGGCTCTCTTTATAGTCAAAATATCCTGAACTTCCCGATCATTATTAGTAATTGGGCGTGGTGAGTGATCGAAGACTGGGTAGGATACGTAACTCAGTTATATATAGAAAGATATATATAACCAGAGGTGTCCGGAGGGATAGTCTGAGACGCCCTCCTCCTTTCACTTAGTACTGCAAATTTTGGGCAATCCCAGAGGGGGATTATTGACCCGGTGGAACAGAGACTGAAATGGCCGCCAGATCTGTGCACAATTTGTCAGGATATTTAGCTCTAAAGGAGAGAATAATGTTTCTGTGGAAGAAAAAGAAAAGTTTGGAATTGTGTGAAGGATCAGATACTGTTAGTCTTATGATTCAAAGACGAGGAAAGAAATTTGTCAGGAATCCAAAAAAAAAAAATATATTTTCGATTCTGGGATTTCCTAAGGGCGGGAGGCTACAGCCTACGCAATGGGACGAAGGAGTTAAAAAAAATAAGAAATAAAGGAAGGTTGACTGATGATGGATCACTTAAAGGCGCTGAGGAATTCCGTGGCTTGGCACATGAATTGCATAATGAAGGTTATGTGGACATTGAACAGCAAGTGAATTCTGATTGTTTCTGTTACTGCTATGCTGAAGAAGGAAAATTGTTTATTATCACAGGGACGGGATGTATTGTGGTTCAAGAAAGTGACTGTGGTGTGAGAATGTGATTGATTAAAGAAGGAACTAAGATTGATACTGTGTCAGGCAGACAGATGGCTAAGAATGATTTGAAAGAAGAGGTCTCCCTGCTAGATGACAATTGTACAAGGAGACCGGGAGTAGCAGCCCCCACCTCTGCTGACGGCACCTATTATCATCCGCCACCAGCCTTAGTCTCCGTTATTGCTAGTGGTTATGAGTAGCCACCCCTTCCATTTACCAGCTCCAGAGGAAAAAAAAAAAAAAAAGTTTTCAGAAGACTAACCCACTCTGTTCAGGAGAGAGAAAAAAAAAAAGAGCAAACAGCAGCCTCTAGCCCCCACCGCAGCTGCGAGCACACAGTGTGCCCTTCAGCCCACACAGCAAACTCTCGCCCCCCCCTCAGACTTCAGCTAGTGGGAACCCTGCTCCTCAGCCCCTCCCTGCTAATTCTCGTTACTGCTCAGTTCGTGATCTCTCCCACATGTCCAGTAAATTTACTAGGGGCAGATTTATTATCACGGTTCCCCTCCGGAATACAATTCCAAGATGATGGTCAGATGGGGTTTTTTTTTTGTTATATAATTCCTATGTAGATGAAGACAGTGAAGATAAATCTGTATTTTGCATGCCCTTCCTACAGTTATGATTGCCCTGATAGGCTCAGATCCACCCCCAATATTGCCTGAGGATCAATGACTCACCCCATACCTCTCAGAGATACCATCTAAACTCTGGTCAAAAGGGCCAAATGATATAGGGAAAATGCCTGTAGAAGCAGTAAAAGTGTTTCTCAAACCTGGTGCCTAATCCACATACTCTTTTGTCCCAAATACCCCAGGATGCTGCTTGGTTTACAGTTATTGATTTACCAATGCCTTCTTTAGCATTCCGTTACACCCAGACTGCCAGTTTCTATTTGCATTCACTTAGCAGGAACGACAGTTAATATGGACAGTTATGCCACAAGGGGCCCAAAACAGTCCCAACCAGTTTGCAAAAAAAAAATATGAGCAGGTGTCTTTTGCCATTTCTGCCATTGTCAGCCTCCTTAAGTATCTGGCAGCACTGAACTGTCGGGTTTCGGCCTCGAAACTTCAGTTCTGCCTTGGTCAAGTGATATTCTTGGGTCACTGCCTCCTTCAGGGTGCCAGACACCTCACAGAAGAAAGAAAAATAGCTGTCAGCTCCCTTCCTTTCCAAAAAGATGAAACTGAACTCCAGCGTTTTCTTGGACTATGCACTTATTTTCGTCAGTGGATACCGGATGCATCCCGCATAATGCAATCCCTTTACAATTCCTTGAAAGACGGCATAATGAGCTACAAGGAAAGATCACCGGTTTGTATGGAAAACCTTCATCATGCCTTCTCTGAATTGAAGCGGCTTATTGCTTCCACCCCTGCCTTGGGCATCCCGGACTATACTCGACCGTTCCATTTGTATGTGTCTGAGAATGAAGGACACGCAGCAGGAGTACTTACACAATCACATGGCAATAGGCAACGGCTAGTGGGCTATTATTCGGCCCGCCTCGACCCCGTGGCCCGAGCATCACCAAGTTGCATGAGGGCAGTTCACGCCACTCACTCGTTGCTTGACAAGACTGCAGACATAATTCTTGGACATGAAACGCATATTTTTGCTCCGCATGATATTGCAGCAATACTGAGCCTTCAGCAACCAAGACATTTGACTGTGCAACGACACTTACGGCTGCAGTGTTCACTCCTTTTGCCTGATTATGTCAAGTTGCATCGCTGTACTACAATCAACCCCGCTACTTTACTGCCGGTCCCCAAGAAAGATGGCAGTGATGAGGATTTTCTCCAACATGATTGTTCCCAACTTCTGACAGAAGATACAGTTACTCCACCAAATGTCAGTGAGAATCCACTCCCAAATCCTGATCTGGTGTTATACACAGATGGTTCAAGATATGCTGACGAGTTTGGTAGATTCCACACGGGATACGCTGTTACCACAGAGGACACTGTAGTACACGCAGCTGCGCTCCCGCCCTCACAGTCAGCACAAGCAGAACTCCAGGCTCTGTCTACTGCATGTACTTTGGCCAAGAACAGACGTGCTAATATATACACGGACTCACGGTATGCATTTGGTATTGCTCACGATTTTAGGGCTCTATGGGCCAATCGAGGGTTTATTACTACTGCCGGAACCCCAGTGAAAAATGCTGAAGCTGTTAAAACCCTCATGGACTTGATCAAATTACCTACTCAGGTGGCTATTATCAAAGTTAAGGTGCACGGTCCTAGGAACAGTCCATAGACTGTTGGCAACATATTTGCGGATATGCAAGCAAAAGCCACCGCTCTCTTACCCGTTGAACCAACCATACCAACTATGGTGACCACACGCTCTCAACGTAAACAGTTACAAGAAGCATTGACCCTACAAGAACCTGATGATCTTCAACAGACTGAAGTTTTCTGTCAGACCCCGCGAGACCGCTTAATGACAATGCAGAGAATGTCTCCAAAGGAAGAGGTGAAGCAATGGAAGACTGATGGGGCACGAATGGATAATGGTCTCTGGGAAAAGGATCGACTTGTGTGTCTCCCTAAGCGGATGTACCCTGCTATTGCCATATGGGCACATGGACCTACACATCGAGGAAAGAATCAGGCCCTCACACTGGTGCAAAAAATTCTACTGGGCCCTGGGAATTTCCACAGTTTTGTCAGCTCTCAACCGTGCCTGTAATATCTGTCAGACTTGTAATCCCGGTCACCTTCAACGTGTGCCCCCGAAGCATCTTGCTAAGCCCGACTATCCTTTCCAAAGGCTCCAGGTGGACCATATCACGTTGCCTAAGTCTGGAAGGTATGAATACTGTTTGGTTGTTGTTGACATGTTCTCCAGATGGCCGGAAGCATTCCCTGTTACCAACATGACTGCAAAGACCACAGCAAAGAAACTGGTGATGGAAGTTATATGCAGATATGGCGTTCCAGAAGTTGTTGAAAGTGATCAAGGTCCGGCCTTTTCTTCTCATGTGTACTAAGAAGTTCTGACAATGCTTGGATCCACTGTAGCCCTCCATACTCCATACCACCCACAATCCAATGGGGAAGTTGAGAGGTTGAAAGGCACACTGAAGGGACAATTGACCAAAATGATGCAGGAGACTACGGCTCCATGGCCAGAGCTCCTACCCATTGTACTATACCACATTCGTACTACCCCTATTGCAAAGCATGGCCTGTCCCCATATGAGATATTATTTCGTACTAGGCCCCCAGTTGTAAATTTCCAGCCCCAGCAGTTATCAGAAGAGACTGACCGTGCTGTTCAATATGTTATTCAGCTTAGTAAAAATCTTGCTAACACCCATACTCTAGTTTCTTCTTCTATTCCAGATTCAGCAGAAACCGACACCTGTCATAACCTGAAGCCTGGTGATTTGGTAGTCGTGAAGAAGCATGTCAGGAAGCACGGACTAGAACCCTTGTATGATGGTCCCTATGAAGTCCTCCTCATCACCCAACAAGCCAATATCAAATAAAGGGGGCATAATGTTTTGTTTTTTTGCATTTTCCATATTATTATTGGTAGAAGTTGAAGTTAAAGTTAGAAGATACTCAATGACTTAGAGATCAATACGATAAAGATAATGATCGTACTAAGGACAGTTGGTGGTCAGACACCTTCTCCTTTCTCAATCCAGCCAATTGGTTTAAGGGAATTGGGGACTGGATAGCTGGGATCTTACAAAGCTTGTTACACATTGCTGCCTGTATCCTTGTTGTATATGTGATACTAAAACTTGTTCTTTGGTGTATTTCTGTATGTATTAGGAAAGTCTGCACTAAGACAGCTAATGATGATACCAAAGGCGTCGTTGCCCCTACTCTTCTCTGCACCGATCTCAAAAGGCTACTTGATGAAGATGTTGAAGCCAAGCACATGCCTACCTACAAAAGATCCCCACCACCGTCATCAAAAATTGTTATTCGTGAACTGTAGTATACAGGGGGGACCGGTGCGCCGCGACAGCCATGACTGATAACACGGCATCTGCCATGTGAAGACCAGTACCCCTCAAGCTGTTAGCTTGGGATAGCACCTCTGATGCTGCATATGTGTTAAAAAAATTTATCTAGGGGGAATGTGAAGGGTTAATACTAAAATCAGAGCTTAAGTTTCACTTCTCCATTTCTCTGTAGGTTTTGTTTCTTAACTTTTGTTGCTGTAAGATACATTTTTATAATTGGCATGGGCTGTCATGAAACCAGACTCTTCTCATCAGGTACAAAGATAAGGGAGGCGGGAGTGTAAAACTCTGAAGAATATGCCATTATACTACTTTCTATTTTGATACGGACATATATGTAGTTTCCGGTTTTCTTGCAATATTATTGGCTTATAAAGTGAAATGATGCTATTGGTACTTGAGAACCTTGCATAATTAAGCAAAAGATTATAAAAGATGTGACTAAAATAAAGGGGCTTAGTGATCTGCCTCGATCATCCCGTGCAGAGACCCCCGTCTCCGTGTGGTCATTTGAGTTGCTAGCAACACTGGAATAATTTGGAAATTACTGGCTCAACCATGAAGGGTTAATTTAGCCCTCCCAAAATAGCTACCTCGACAAGAGTACACATGGGCATATGAATTTCTTGGGCCAGTCATGTCAGGACTGTGTCTCTGTGCACTCATCTGCAACAGAGAGGAGGGACAGGAGTCACAGTGGCATGTAAAAGTTTAGGCACCCCTGGCCAAAATTATGGTTATTGTAAGCAGTTAAGCAAGTTGAAGATTAAATGATCTCTAAAAGGCCTAAAGTTAAAGATGACACATTTTACCCTTCGCCACGACAGCACCCACTTGGAGAGAGGCATCCGCCCATAGGAACAGGAAACCTACAGAGATAAAAGAGGGCGGTCCGCCTCTCCTCCTCAGTTGGTTTCCTGTTCCTATGGGAAACCACAGGATTCTCCTACAGCACATACCTGGGCCAAGAAACCGCCTGTGCAGTCTGTGTGGGAACGGCAGGGGTTCCGGTCCAGAAGCAGCGACGGGGGAGTGCTGTGATCTGGCTCCCTCCTCGACTGAAGCCTCAGTAGCACGGGCAAAAACGCCGGGTCCGGGTCAGGCCGACCGGGGTTCCCCTGCATATCTACACGCCACCGGAGTCTGGAGAGAAACCATCCCGGTCCGTGTGGGAGGGCGGAACCGGAGGAAATTGATGCAGCCTCCAGGGTTCCTAAAGGCTTCAGAGTCTGGAGGCAGGACGCACATGCAGCGCCGACACCGGAAATAGTAAAGGGGAACTTCAGGGTTACACGCATCGCGAGACCACGCACGGGCATGGAAAAGCGCTCCCCATCCCCCTCCTGGCAGAAGCTGCGGGGAAAAAAAAAAATGTAGACGGTGTTAATTTACAGTGCGGCCTGGCAGCTGTATACCAGGCCGGGCCCTAGAAGTTGAGATTCTAAGCTTGCTGGACAAAAAAGTTTTGGTCCATGTGCCCGAAGGACAGGAAGGGAGAGGATTTTACTACCCTCTTTTTCTGGTGCCTAAGCCAGATGGCTCATTCAGGACTATAATCAACCTGAAAAAGCTAAATTCATTTATTAAAAATCATAGATTTAAGATCGAATCTATTAGATCTACAATTAAGCTCCTCTTCCCCAATTGTATGATGGTGGGCTTAGATCTAAAGGATGCTTATTATCATCTTCCCATCCATTACAGGTATCAGAAATACCTCAGAGTGGCGGTCTCCCTCGCAGGCACCATACATCATCTCCAGTTCACAGCCATGCTATTCCGCCTTTCCATCGCAACACGAGTTTTTACAAAGGTGATGCTGGAAGTGATGGCCTTCTTACGCCAGAAGGACACCTTGATAATACCCTATTTGGATGACTTTTTAATAATAGGGAACTCAACTCGACAATGTAATAGACGAGTTGCTGATGCAATCTTATCCCTACAGGCTCTAGGATGGATAATAAATTTCAAGAAGTCCAGAGTCGAGCCTGTCTCCTACTAGACTCCATAAACCAAAAATGTCTACTGCCACAGTTACAAGGGGAACACGTGAGAATCCTTTCAGACAACACCACAGTGGTCGCATATCTGAACAGGCAAGGCGGAACTCGATCGGTCAGCTTAATGTCTTCCGCAAGAAAGTTCTCATCCTTAGCCGAAAAGCAATTTTTATCTCTCTCGGCTCTCCACATAAGAGGAAGAGACAATTCGGAAGCAGACTTTCTAAGCCGCCATACGCTACGGCAAGGAGAATGGTGCCTGAGCCGACAAATATTCACACATCGTGTCACTATGGGGTCTTCTCCAAATAGATCTTTTCGCCACCAGACAGAACAGACAGGTGCGAAGGTTCACCTCTCTGAACGTAACAGACCGTCCGGAAATTCTGGATGCCCTCCAAGCCCCGTGGCAGTTCAGACTGGCATATGCATTTCCCCCAATCATACTACTGCCGCAGGTCATCAGGGAAGAACAGGCACGGATAATCTTAGTAGCGCCATTTTGGCCCAGGAGGCCATGGTTTTCATGCTTGCAAGCAATGTCAGTGACAGACCCTTGGGTGCTTCCTTCAACCCCCAAGCTCCTCTCTCAGGGGCCATTCTTCCATCCTCAAGTGGACAATCTCCATTTGGTGGCTTGGAACTTGAGAGGGAAATGTTGAGAGCAAGAGGGTTCACGGAAGGGTTAGTCAATACTCTTCTGCAGAGTTGAAAATTGGCTACTACAAAGATTTACACCAGGGTATGGAGGAAATTCCTAAAGTTTCACACAGCTCCCGACTCTAGAGAAATCCCAATAACACCAATTCTAGAATTTCTACAAAAAGGGAAAAATCTAGGACTATCCGTCAACACACTAAAAGTTCAAGTGTCTGCTCTAGGGGCCCTCTATAGTTATAACGAGGCAGGCAATAGATGGATAGCCAGATTCATCTCGGCCTGTGAGCAGAACGAACCAGTACACATACCCAGAGTTCCTCCTTGGGACTTGAATTTGGTACTAGATGCCCTAACATGTCCCCCCTTTGAACCATTAGACTCAATATCCCTTAAGCACCTATCTCTCAAGACAGTACTGCTAGTGGCACTAACTTCAGCCAGAAGAGTCAGCGACATACAAGCACTCTCAATAGAACCCCCATTCCTGTTAACATTCCAGGATCAGCTGATATTAAAATCAGACCCCTCATACCTACCAAAAGTAGCGGGGAAATTTCATAGGTCGCAAGAGATCCACCTCCCTTTTTCTTTAGTAACCCTTCTACAGAGGAAGAAAAAATCCATACACTAGACGTTAGAAAAGCAGTATTACAATACATCGAGAGGTCTAGCAGCTGGAGAAAGAGTAGAGCTCTGTTTATTTCCTTCCAGGGCCAAAAGAAGGGATATGAGGTCACAAGGGGTACCCTGTCTCGGTGGATCAGAGATGCGATCGGTCTGGCATACTCTGCGAGAAATGAAGATTTGCCGGAGGGTATCAGGGCACATTCCGCCAGAGCTATGGCATCCTCGTGAGCAGAGAGGGGAGACGTCACAATCGAGTCTATATGTAAGGCCACAACTTGGACAATGCCCTCTACCTTTTATAACCACTATAATCTTGATTTATCATGCTCATCTAACCTAGCCTTTGGTAGAGCAGTCCTCAGCACGGTGGTCCCTCCCAGGTGAAGGTCTCTGAAAGTCTATCCAAGTGGGTGCTGTTTTGGCGAAGGGTAAAAAGCCGGATTACTTACCGGTAATGCTCTTTTAATGAGTCCACGACAGCACCCGCTAATTACCCTCCCTAGAAGTTAACATAATATATATACACCTTCTTAGATATAAAATTGATAAATTAAAATATTGAAATGGCCTAATAATTGGCGGTCCTACGGGGACTCTGAAATCCAACTGAAGAGGAGAGGCGGACCGCCCTCTTTTATCTCTGTAGGTTTCCTGTTCCTATGGGCGGATCCCTCTCTCCAAGAGGGTGCTGTTGTGGACTTATTAAAGGAGCATTACCGGTAAGTAATCCGGCTTTTCTTTTGTATATTAGGCAAAAGACTATATACTGTATTTTTTCCATACAAGAGTTTTTCAATTCTTGTTTGAGGGATTTTGATCCATTCTTCGTTGGAAAATTCTGTTCTGTGAGATTCCTGATCATCTTGCGTGCACTGCTATTTTGAGGTCTAGCCACAGATTTTCAATGATGTTCAGATCAGGGGACTGTGAGGACCATTGTAAAACCTTCAGCTTGCGCCTTTTTAGGTAGTCTATTGTGAATTTTGTCTTGTGTTTAGGATCATTATCCATTTGTAGAAGCCATCCTCAGCTTTTTTACAGATTGTGTTATGTTTGCATCAAGAATTTGTTGAAATTTCATTGAATCCATTCTTCCCTCTTCCTGTGAAATATTCCCCGTGCCATTGGCTGCAACACAACCCAAAGCATAATTGATCTACCCCATGCTTAATTGTTGGAGAGATGTTATTTTCCTGAAATTCTGTGCCCTTTTTTCTCCACACATACCTTTGATCATTGTGGCCACATAGTTCTATTTTAACCTCATCTGTCCACAGGACTTGTTTTCAAAATGCATCCGGCTTGTTTAGATGTTCTTTTGCATTCTTCTGACACTGAATTTTATGGTGAGGATGCAGGAGAGGTTTTTTCCTGATGACTGTTCAATGAAGGCCATAATTGTGCAGATGTCTCTGAACAGTAGAACAATGTACCATAACTCCAGAGTCTGATAAATCTTTCTGAAGTTCTTTTGCAGTCAAGCAGGGGTTCTGATTTGCCTCTCTAGCAATCCTACAAGTCTCTCACTGAAATTTTGCTTGGTCTTGCAGACCTTGTCTTGACCTCCACTGTTCCTGTTAGAAGCCACTTCTTAATTACATTTTAAACTGAGTAAAGGGAAACTTGAAAACCTTTTGCTATCTTCTTATAGCCTTTCCCTACTTTGAGTGCCTCCACCATATTCATTTTCAGAGTGCTAGGCAGCTGCTTAGAAGAACCAATGGCTGCTGTTTTTTGGCACAAGGTTAGAGGAGGCTGCGTTTTTATAAAGCTGGGAAATTTTCATCAGCTGGCCTTTCCTAATGATCAAAAAGAGAAAAAAAAAGCCAGCTCACCTGAAGGCATGTGTAGTGGATAGCCCGGACCACGTGCAGTCTTCACGCAGTAACCAAGGAAAAAGAAAAAGAAAAAAAAAAAAAAGGTCCAGCTTTGCAAATTCAAGTCCAATTTATTGTTAAAAACAAGTCCAAAACAGAGCAAAAAATGGTGTGTTCACATGAGTAACAAGTAGTAGATTACGCGTTTCGAACAATAGCTTGTTCTTTCTCAAAAAAGAAAAAGAAAGAACAAGCTATTGTTCGAAACGCGTGATCTACTACTTGTTACTCATGTGAACACACCATTTTTTGCTCTGTTTTGGACTTGTTTTTAACAATAAATTGGACTTGAATTTGCAAAGCTGGACCTTTTTTCTTTTTCCTTTCCTAATGATGATGGTGAGCAAACCATAACCCTAACAGGCTAATTAAGGTCTGAAACCTTGGTCAAAGTTATTCAAATTTGCCTAAAATACAAAGGAAGTGTGTCCATTTTAACTCTAGGCCTTTTAGAGATCATTTAATCTTCAACTTGCTTAACTGTTCACAATAACAGTAATTTTGACCAGGGAGTGCTCAGACTTTTACATGCCAATGTAAGTGCCATTTGGCGCAATAAAACTACCGGTAGCACTTGTGTTGTATGCAAGAGAGACAAGACTTCCGCATACCTGATGAACCTTAGGTTTGTGTGGGAAATTGCATCGGTAATTATGCATACGGAATATACATGTGAACATAGCCCAGGGACATTTTGTGACAATATAAGTTAGATTAAGAATATTATTTGTGGTATGGTCTGCTAAGCTGTTAGAATTATTGGCCCCATAACCATTAGAGTAGGTGGAGACAACTGTGTATTCTCTGATCCATGAGTATCCAGCCGATTATGTAAATCAAACTTTGATCAGAGTGTGAGTTGATTTTTTCAGACGAGGAGAATATGGAGAAAAAAAAATTCTCCTTCATGATTCTATCAGTTTGTTGAAATTGGACTCCACTCAGGTGTCATCCAAGTGCAGTCCTATGGTTTCCATGGGCTCACTGACTTGCATGCCCGAGCGCGATCCAAATATCGGATCAAACTTGAGCATGGAGCAATTTTTTTCTCGGAATGATGTGGTCCAAAGAAGGAATCTGATATGTGCATAGCCCCTTAGACAAACATTGGTTTAAGTGTGATCCAATGTTTTGTTGGCTCACACTAGGACCGAAAATACGGTTGTCTGCACGATTCCTGAGAACAACATCAGCCAACGGGTTCAGCCAACAGCCTAAAGTGTATGGGGGGCCTCCAACAGATTATGTTGGGGGAGTTAGGAATCCGTGATTTCAGATTTCAGACTACCCAATGCTTTTTTTTTCTTGAGATAAGCCTCCAAGAGAGATGCCTGGCAGTGACTCGCTCAGGAACTTCTGCTTATGTGAGAGTTGGGTAGGATAGCTGCCATCCAACCAGTGGTTGAGGGGTCTGAACATACTCAAGCTGTGTGATACTATATACAAAGCCGTTCAACCTCAGTGATACTATCACAGAGAACCACATTGCACTATTCCCCCATCATACAATGTGACTACATTTCGCTTTGAAACCCTGGTGCTCTTATCAGGTTCTCGAGAGATATAGACATTATATGAAGGTCTTTGTTATAAAGAATGTTGTCAATGCCTTCCCTGTGAGTGATCATTACCAGGAAATATCTTCACAGAACATTGTGGGATCCATTAATAGGATGTTTCTATGAAAGCTCTTGTGAGGGACGAAGTGCAAGTCTCTCCCCTCCTGAAATGTGCCCCCATCCTTGCATCCCCAATGTCATAAAATGCCATGCAGTATTTATCTTTAATTAAAAAGCTAGAAACAAACCTTTTGAAGCTCTTGACACAATTATGTGAAATCTTCTGGAGCTGCTGTAAGTTCTCTTTTGTCTGATTGAAACACATGGAAACCCCTTGGTACAACAAGTCACAGCAAGCTCTGAGGTATTGAATCTGGAAAATGACCTATAACAGCAGAACGCAATATCTCCGAGACTAGACGAGCACATAATCTGAATCGGCGTTCCTTTCCCCACGCGTCCATATTATTCAGCCACCTGTCGCACTCTGGATTATGAAGTTATAAAGCATAGCTAACAGGAAGCACATATAGTAAATCATACTTTCAAGTATGGGAGGAGAGAGGCTTCACAAGCCCAGGGGTGGGCACAATGTGTGGGAGGGGACAGCCTAGGGGATAAGAGACAGTTGCGCATTTTGAGCTCTGTTTTTCTAATGGCCGGAGGATATGTTAGCTGACGCAGCCAGGAAAGCCTGTAACTAAGATTTGGACCTGTGATTCACATGATACATAACATGGTAATTGCAACCTATCTATACCCTACCTTTGTCTTGCACTCCTGACTGTATACCTGTATATTGTTCTTGTAAATATATACCTGTATATTTCTAGTGCGCCTTTTCGGTGATTATATATAAAATTAATCTTGGGCTGCTCTTTTATCTCGATCCACGAATCCCCACGTCCACACGCTCGGTTGGTCAATTGTGCGCTGCCCAGGTTGGTTTCTGACCCGAAATAAGCCTGCTATCGGACGGGGCTTATTTCAAACGAGGAACTGGTGGCGGAATACCGCATTGTTTTAGTGAGGAACTCTGGCAGTGACGGCCGGGAGGTTTATATATATATATCCCCAGCCTGGACTGGTGATGTATATCCCCCTCACTGGGAGCACCTCACCAACTCGTACCTATAAGGGAAGCCTTTCCGGCGACTATTTGCCCTCGGTGCATTTTCCATACTGACCTGGAGCAAGTGGTGGCACCAGAGAGCCGATCCCTGTGGGCCCTTCTCTCCCCTTCCCCTGTGAGATCCCTCACAGATTGGTGACAGCGCGGTGGGATCGAGATAATAGTGTGCGTGGGATCCCTTCTCCCAGACACTAAGGACTACCAGCAGTAGCTTTTGCTCCTGGGGTCTTAAGATCAGCTCATCACTAGACAGTCCGAGTGCAAAGTACTGTAGGTGTGTGGGCGCTCGGGTTGCCGCTGTGTCCGTGACCGAGGACTGAAAAGACTGCTGCAAGCACTCAAAGCCGGACAAAAGTGATGGCTGCGGAGCTAGCCCGTAATGCGGAGAATGACTACTGGTTCCGAAGAAGGGGTGAACCTGAGGGGTCCCGCTCGGGCTCCCCAAGCGTCTCGCTGCAGGTGCACTACCCTGCAGGAGAACGCCCTCCTACTGCCCTTCTCCCCGGACAACTCATGTCAAAGGCCCTCTTTCAAGCTGCCCTGGAGAGTCTCAAAGTGGGGCGCGAGGAAGTCTCCACAGCCCTCCTGAAAGCTGCAGAATGCCAAGCAGAGCGAAAGCATCAGCTGGAGTTGGCTCTGCAGGGTCTCCTACCGCTCACCACAGCATCTCCGAAAACTAAGACAGCCAAGGTCCGAGCCGAGGCCTTCCCCTTGCTGGAGAAGGATGAAGACCTGGACTCCTTTTTGCGAGCCTTTGAGCGGACCTGCCGACAGCACCATCTGGCCTCGGATCAGTGGGCCAAGTACCTGACCCCCCCGTTTGAGGGGTAAGTCTCTGGAAGTTTTTGGGGACTTATCTGTCGGGGTGGAACAGGACTATGAGAGCATCAAACAGGCCCTGATCCAGCAATTCAACCTCACCCCGGAGTCTTACCGTAGAAAGTTCTGGAGCCTCCAAAAAGGCCCCAAAGACACATGGGTCGACCACATGTGGGCCCTTATGAGAGCTGAAGAGCACTGGACCAAGAGTCTGGAGCTCACCACCGGCAAGGAGATCCAGGAGGCGTTTGTCATGGATCAATTTTTGCGGAACTGCCCAGAGGACCTCCAACAGTACCTCCATGACCGAAAACCAAAGGGGGTCGCTCTACAGCCGCCCTGGCAGATGACTATGCCAATAACCGGGCCCCTGAAGCCAAGAAGGCCACCCACAGCACCTGGAGAGGGGGTAAGACTCATCCTGCCCATTTCCCCAGCCCCTAGAATGCAAGGGGTGCCCCTCTCTGTTTCCCTCTCCAGGCCAGGGGCAGAATCCTGGAGGTGTCACCTCTGCAACCAACCCGGACACTTCTGGGCCATGTGTCCCCAGAGCCACAAGTCCCCATCCTCATCCCCAAAATCGTCTCCTGTCGTGTGTGGGTGGAGGTGGTGGGAGGTCCCGTGACAATTACCAGCCCGTCACCGTTAACCACGCCAGTGCTATGGGACTGCGGGACACTGGCAACGAGATAATGCTCGTGCAGCCTGAGATGGTGTCCCCCCAGGACTTGTTACCCGGTAAAACCCTCTCCGTCTCCGGATTGGAGATGTTGAACGGGCGCTGCCCGTCGCCAGGGTTCATCTGGACTGGGGCGTCAGGAGGGGAATGAGGGAGATGGGAGTGTCGGCGAATATTCCGGCAAGTGTTTTACTTAGGACAGATTTGGGGCAGCAAGTGTCACAGTATGTGGCTACTGAGACCTCAAGTCCTGGTCCCCCACTGTGTCTTCATTGGTCCACTGCTAATAATGTTGTAGATGTGTTGCCTGTTCCCTCTGCGTCAAGGGGCGGGGCGGTGGGAGTTGAGAGTCACTCCTGTGCTGACAGGACACATGCAGTGTGCGCAGATAAGTTGGAGCCAGAAGACGCAGGAAGGTGTGAGATTGCCCCCAGGTGTGATGAGACAGTGTGCTCTGGAGGGAGAGGTGGGGGGCAGGTAGCTGCAAGGCCAGAACCATAGTTGGTGGGAGGGGCTGCCGCTGGGATTGTAGGGCCCCTAGATGAGTCCAAACTGTTGGGTTCTGCGCAGCTGCAGGAAGGGGAACGTGCCAATGGGGTTGGGGCTGTCACAGAAGAGGTGGAGCTTCCAGGTAAGACCCCAGGGCCGGAGGTCCCCACACCCGGGATGCCAGGAGGCCAGGTTGGTCCAACTGACTCGGCGACTTGTGTGGAAGCTGAGGGGAGGCAGGCACTACCCAGGGTTACAGTGGTCGTGGCCGCTGTCACCAGGAGTGGGAGTGCTGGAGCCCAAAGACCCTCACGGAGATCTGACAGCCTTCCCCCTTCCAACCAAGTGGCAGCTGAGCCAGAGGGAGGCCTGAAGACGGGTCCCGGGAAACTGACAGAAGACTTGACAGTTTTGACCATAATGGCCATGTCTAGTCAGGGGTTTCAGGCTGCATTGGAGGCAGACGACAGCCTGAAGTCTCTTAAGGAGCAGGCGGTACAGCCTTTCACGGACTCAGACCTTGAGCGGGTGGTCTGGGAACAGGGACGGCTGTACTGATGCACTGGCAGGATGCAGCAGAGCCCCATTGATAAAGGCTGGGGCAGCACAGGTGCATTCCACTGATGAGAACAGCCAGTAACCCATCATGGTCTGGCTGCCTAGTGGAAAAAATGCACACAAATAAGGCTTGCATAAGACATAAGTCACACAGATAAATGGATGCAAAGTGTCCGAGCAGCCTATTAATGACACCCATGGGTCAGGGTTTTTGGTGAGTTACCTTTCAAATGTGAGTTTTTTTTAATTTTGGAATTTTTTTCCTTATGTGCGCTATTCAGATTTAGTGTTAGGGACTCACAATATCTGGGGACCCTTGACGTTGGGTTGTGAGCTTATCTACTTTGGCCAAAATAGTAACTAATACCCCATATCTATTTATCTATTTATCTTTTTGCACTTTTTATCATTTTTGCAGGATGCAGCTAGAGCCTTTCATGTTGGCTTGTTTTTTTCTGTGTGATGCATATGTACGGTGCTGAGCGGCCCGCCTGCTAATACTATGGGCGTCATTAATAGGCTGCTCGGACACTTTGCATCGCACTTATCTGTGTGACTTATGTCTTATGCAAGCCTTATTGTGTGCATTTTTTCCACTAGGCAGCCAGACCATGATGGGTTACTGGCTGTTCTCATCAGTGGAATGCACCTGTGCTGCCCAGCCTTTATCAATGGGGCTCTGCTGCATCCTGCCAGTGCATCAGTCAGGGTTTTTGGTGAGTTACCTTTCAAATGTGAGTTTTTTTGAAACCCAAAGTTACAGAAAAAGGGCGACATCAAAGTGGCAGAACTAGCTCTATTGTTTAGCGCGAATTCGGCCAAGGGCAAAAATGAGACCCAGTCATCCTGATCAGCAGATATGAAACATCTCAAATAGGACTCCAAAGTCTGGTTTGTTCTCTCAGTCTGCCCATTGGTCTGAGGATGAAACGCAGAGGAGAAAGATAACTGAATTCCCAGTTTGGAACAAAAAGCTCTCCAAAATCTGGAAACAAACTGGACTCCTCTGTCCGACACAATGTTCTCAGGAATACCGTGCAACCAAACCACCTGTTGTAAAAACAAGGGCACCAACTCAGAAGAAGATGGCAACTTTGGGAGTGGTATAAGATGGACCATCTTAGAAAATCTATCACAAATCACCCAGATAACAGTCATTCTCTGAGAGACAGGAAGATCGGAAATAAAATCCATTGAGATAAGGGTCCATGGTCTCCTGGGTACCGGCAGGGGAATCATCAACCCACTAGAACGAGAACAGGGCTTGGACCAAGAACAAGTCCCACAGGACTGCACAAAATTCCTGACATCACGAGATAAGGCAGGCCACCAAAAAGACCGACTCACCAAATCTCTGGTACCAAAAATACCTGGATGACCAGCCAACGAGGAGCAATGAATTTCAGAGATTACTCTTTTCCTCCACTGGTCAGGGACATACAATTTTCCCATAGGGCAACGTTCAGGTTTGTCCTCCTGAAATTCCTCCAGGGCACGTCTCAAATCAGGTGAAATAGCGGAAAGAACTACACCCTCATTTAGAATGGTAGTAGGCTCGATCACATCAAGCGAATCCGCAAAGAAACTCCTAGAAAGGGGTCCGGCTTAACATTCTTAGTGCCCGAAAGAAAAGAGACTACAAAATTAAAACGTGTGAAAAACAAGGCCCACCTAGCCTGTCTAGGATTCAAGAATTTGGCTGATTCAATATAAATAAAATTCTTGTGGTCGGTGAGGACCACAACTTGATGTCTAGCTCCCTCCAACCAATGTCTCCACTCTTCAAATGCCCATTTCATGGCCAACAATTCCCGATTTTGCACGTCATAGTTGCGTTCAGATGGGGAGAATTTTCGAGAAAAGAAGGCACAGGGATTCATCTTAGAAGTCACCTGATCTTTTTGGGACAAAACGGCTCCTGGACCAATCTCAGAAGCATCTACCTCCACCTGAAATGGGAATGAGACATCAGGTTGCCATAAAACCGGAGCAGAAGTGAATCTCCGCTTAAGCTCCTGAAATGCCGAGACTGCCTCTGGAGACCAATTCACCACATCAGCGCCCTTTTTGGTCAAATCAGTCAGTGGTTTAGCAATACCAGAAAAATTACTTATAAATTTACAGTAGAAATTAGCAAAACCCAAAAACTTCTGGAGAGCCTTCAAAGAAGTGGGCTGAACCCAATCATAAATGGCCTGTATCTTGGCCGGATCCATTTCAATAGCAGACGGGGACAAAATGAATTCCAAAATGAAATACTCTGTACACCAAAAAGGCACTTTGATCCCTTAACATACAGAGAATTTTCCCTCAAAATCCGGAACACAGTCCGGACATGTTCCACATGAGAATCCCAATCACTGGAAAAGATCAAAATATCATCAAGATAAATGATCAAAAACTTATGCACAAAGTCCAGGAAAATATAGTTCATAAAAGACTGGAAGACAGAAGGGGCATTAGTGAGCCCAAAAGGCATCACCAGGTACTCAAAATGTCCCTCCGGAGTATTAAACGCCATCTTCCATTCATCCCCGTGCTTGATGCAAATAAGATTATACTCCCCCCTGAGGTCAAGCTTGGTAAACCAACAGGCACTTTTAACTCTGGAAAATAAATCAGAAATCAGGGGTAACGGGTACTGATATTTAACAGTGATTTTGTTAAGGGAACGATAGTCAATACATGGCCTTAATGAACCATCTTTCTTGGCCACAAAAAAACCCCAGCACCTAAAGGTGAAGAGGATGGTCTAATATGACTCCTTGATATAAGATCGCATAGCATCATGTTCGGGTACCGATAAATTGAAAAGCCGACCCTTGGGAAATTTACACCCGGGCATTAACTCAATTGCACAGTCATAACTTCTATGAGGAGGCAAAGACGCAGACTTACTCTCACTAAATACATCAGAAAAATCAGCCAAATAGTCAGGAATATCATGAGACTGGGGAGAGGTGGAGAAAATAGAAGTGTCACTAAGAACGCACTGACAACCCCAACTCACCACAGACACAGATTTCCAATCCAAAACAGGATTATGAGTTTGCAACCAAGGAAAACCCAGAACAATAGTATCATGCAAATTGTGCAACATCAAAAATTTACAATTTCCTTGGTGGTCCGGGGCGACCCGCATTATCACCTGGGTCCAAAACTGGGGTTTATTCTCCGCCAAAGGAGTAGCATCAATACCCCTCAAAGGGATAGGAGTCCGCAGGGGTATCATGGGAAAACCACAACGTTTAGCAAAGTCCAAATCCATCAGATTCAAAGCTGCTCCTGAATCTACAAAAGCCTTAGCGGAAAATGTAGACAAGGAGCAGATCAGGGTAATCGTCAAAAGAAGCTTAGGCTGTACACTGCCCACCGCAAATGTGTGAGCAAAACGCTTTTCTCGTTTAGGGCAGACAGAAATAGTATGAGAGGCGTCTCCATAGGAAAAAAACAGCTTATTATGCCTTCTAAACTCCTGACGTTGCGCCCTAGACAAAACCCTATCACATTGCATGGGTTCAGATGTTCGTTCGAAAGGCGGCAATGCCTCCTGTTTAGTTTTATGTCCACGTAAACGCCGATCAATTTGAATGGCCAATGACATAGAATCGTCTAGACCAGAGGGAACAGGCAATCCCACCATAACATTGTTTACGGTTTCTGCCAAACCCTTCCGAAAGAGACCTGCCAGGGCATCATCATTCCATTTAGTAAGGACCGCCCACTTTCGGATTTTTTGACAATATAACTCTGCAGAATCCTGAACCTGTTTCAATGCCAATAAGGTTTTCTCAGCTTGATCAATAGCATTAAGTTCATCATACAACAACCCCAAGGCTTGAAAAAACACGTCCACGTTAGCCAGAATAGGATCTCCGGGTGTCAAAGAAAAGGCCCAATCCTGGGGATCGCCGTGCAGCAGGGAAATGACAATTTTAACCTGCTGCACAGAGCTCCCCGATGAGTTAAGTGTCAAAGCAAAAAATAGTTTACAATTATTCTTAAAATTCAAAAATTTAGACCGATCCCCAAAAAATACATCAGGAGTAGGGATTTTTGGTTCAACAGCAGATGATTGAGCGAGATAGGCAGAAATTCCCCGCACTTCAGCAGTGAGCTGCTCAACACGATCAGACAATTGCTTAGTCTCCATTTAGGGAAAAAAAAAATCTCCTCCTGTAGCCCCAGAAAATAAAGAGGAAAAAATATATATATAAAAAAATCCTGACACTTTTTTTAAAATTCTTTCCTTCTTTGGAGTACCCTAGAGTCTACAGTTAGGCTGGTGATTCAGTTATGAATGGGTCACCGAGGAGGAGAGCAGGTCCAGGCTATGCCACAGAAAACCAGAGAGGTTGCAGACACCTAATCCTATCCACACAACTAGCAGTAGCCGTGGAGCATACCTACGATGATCCTACATGCCTCGGCACTGCCAGAGAGCTAACTAAGCCTAAAGCAAGAAAGGGGAAATCTAAACTGCCCCAGAGCAAACCCCAAAGGAATAGATAGCCCCGAAACATATATTGTCGGTGAGACAAGATGAAAACACAAACACAGGCAGGAAAGTAGACTGAGCAAATGATGGGGCCCACACTGACTAGACAGGACAGGAAAGGAAAGACACTGTCTGCAATCACGCAAAAAATCCTGCAAAATGTCCAACATGTCTGATGCAAAAAACACTGAAGTCACACGACTTCGACCCCCACTATATCAGCACTCTGGACTCTTTTTGCTCTGCTTTCAGAATATGCCAATCAAACAGGGGATAAAACAAACTGGCACAAGCAGTAACATATGGGTGGTGATTCAGCAAAGCCCCAGCCGGAGCTGGCTGACCCGCACCAAGAAGAGATAAGCAAAACCAGGTCAAATGCAAGCAGAATAGCAAATAAACCACTTAGCTGAACATGCAGGGACAGAGCTGGAGAAATCAGACCTCAGGAGGAACAGGAAGCAAATCACCAGCAGGGATAACTGGAGTCAGCTGTCTTAAATCCCAATCTGAAACCCCAGATCTCCAATCGTCATCATTATCAGATGGCAAGCTTCTGTCAATCAGATCAGCTCCATTACCTCCAGTAACCACCAGAGAGAGCCCAGAAAGAGAACTCGCAACCCCTCTGTCGATCTGGCCAGCTCCACTACCTTCAGTAATAACCAGAGGGAGGCCAGAAAGCGAATTCCAACAGTACCCCCCCCTGGAGGAGGGGTCACCGAACCCTCATCCATGCCACCAGGGTCAGGAGGCGCCACCATAGGAACTACTGGCTCCACAAACCTCTTCAACAAAGATTTATGAAACACGTTATGGATCTTAAACGTAACTGGTAGAGCCAATCGGAAAGAAACGGGATTAAGGATCTCCAAAATTTTATAAGGTCCAATGAATCTTGGCTTGAATTTTGGAGAAGCAACCTTCATAGGAATATTCTCTGCAGACAACCAAACCATATCACCCACTTTGGAACAAAAAGCTCTCCAAAATCTGGAAACAAACTGGACACCTCTGTCAATCAGATCAGCTCCATTACCTCCAGTAACCACCAGAGGGAGCCCAGAAAGAGAACTCGCAACCCCTCTGTCAATCTGACCAGCTCCACTACCTTCAGTAATAACCAGAGGGAGGCCAGAAAGCGAATTCACAACAGCCACCCATCGATGACCTGCTCGATCAGTTGGCCGGGGCTAAGTACCTGACCATCATGGATCTGAGACGGGGATATTGGCAGATCTCTCTGATCCACGAGGCCGAGGAGCGCTCTGCCTTTATCACCCCGTTTGGACTGTATGAGTCCATCGTGATGCCATTCGGTATGAAGAATGCCCGTGCCACTTTTCAGCGGATGGTCAACACACTGCTCCAGGGACTTGAATGGTATGCGGCTGCATACCTGGATGATATTGCCATCTTCAGTCCCACATGGGAGGATCACCTAGAGCATCTGACGCAGGTACTTAGGCAGATCCACCAGGCAGGTTTGACCATAAAGCTGGAAAATTGCCAACCCGGCATGTTCGAGGTCCTCTACCTGGGTCACCGGGTAGGCGGGGGGTTCTGAAGTCAGAACCTGGAAAAGTGGATGCCATTGCATCCTGGCCCACCCCCCAGGACCAAGAAACAGGTGATGTCCTTACTGGGGACCGCTGGGTACTATAGGTTTGTCCCACACTATAGTACTCTGGCCAAGCCCCTGACAAACCTCACCAAGAAAAAGCTGCCTCTCGCAGTAGACTGGTCAGTTGCCTGTGAGACCGCATTTCAGGCACTCTTGGCCGCTCTCTTCAGTTCCCCAGTACTACAAGCTGCTGACTTTGCATGGCCGATTGTAGTACAGACCGATGCCAGTGACTTTGGCCTCGGTGCCGTGCTCAGCCAGGTCAACGCAGCGGGCCAGGAGCATCCCATCCTGTCCCTGAGCAGGAAGCTATTGTCGAGAGAGGTGGCCTACTCCACGATGGAAAAGGAGTGCCTGGCAATTGTGTGGGCCCTGCAGCGTCTGCAACTATACTTGTAAGGGCATCCATACTTGTACAGGCATCCCTTCCATGGAGATGGACCACAACCCCTCAGCTGGTTGCACAGGTCTCCTGGACGAATGGGAGGTTACTGCGTTGGAGCCCGGCGCTTCAGCTTTACTTTTCCATTTGCCCCAAATGGGGCCGCGACCATGGCAATGCTGACTGGCTATCTCGGCAAGATTATGGGAGTGCGCTCAGGGAACACAGGAATGTGATGCCCCCTACCGCCCTCTAAAGTGGGGAGGTGTGAGGGAAGAAGTGCAAGTCTCTCACCTCCTGAAATGTCCCCCACTTTTGCATCACCCAATGTCTTAAAAAGCCATGATGTTTTTATCTTTAATTAAAAAGCTAGAAACAAACTGTCACGATCAGGGGCGTGACCTTTGGCCAGCACACGGCTATCACATGTACAGGGAGGCTTATCTTAGTTATCCCACCGCTGCCAACAATGTGATCAAAACAGCAAGATAGTCTTGCCCTAACAATTTACCGCAGGGGGGCTTAATTTGGTTATCCCACCGCTGCCACACTGTATCACAAGCTGCCGGGATTTATGTATATCCTACTTTCCAGTTCCACTTTGGAACTCACAGCTCTGCGGTGCTCCCCTTACCCTCAGGTTAGTCAGAGAACAGCACCTAGGATAATTAGTCGCCGGACGGGCTACTTGTTTTGCAATGGCTATTAGGCCCGCTGCAGCGAGGGAATTATAAATGCTTTGGCCTCCGCCACACAATCAGCATATAAAACCTGCTCAGTCATTGCCAGTGCTACCCACCTAGCCAAAATACACTTTGCTGCCACTAGCTCCGATTCTATATTATTACTCAATAGTAATTAATAAAGGGGTCCAAATCTAACCCAAATTAGTAGTGTAATTATCTTCAGGCACGTATGAATTTGTCACAGAGCAAGGAGATGGAACTAATAAATTTAATATTTACTCCAGGAAAAGGTAGGCAGTGTTTACAGAAGATATAAAAAGGATTTTACAAAATGAGACAATTTTAAAAGTATGTACAAAGCAAATTCAAATAAAAGAGGATGAAAACAGAAAATGAACACTCACATGATGCTTAAATAATTTCAGGCAGAACCATGCTGGGGAGGAGGAGCCAGACATCACAATGCATTTGAGATTTTGGAGCCACAGCGTCCCAGGCTAGAAGTGACTGCCCATGGAGGGAAAGTACCTTATACCTCTAGGCTTGTGACATCACTAAAGGGGCTGAGTCATGGCCACCCTCCCCTTCTCTAAGTACAGACTTGGTTGTGAAAACTTATATTAATCATATCTCGCAGAGGGTACTTTGTATAGAAATGCACATAGTATCATCTTATCCAGCTTGTCTCTGGCATTCATTCAAACCAAACACGGAGCGTCGGGCTGCCCCGGCTGCACAGGAATCCACTTCTCGGATTCCATTGAAGTTAGAACTGGAGCAAACACAGGTTAAATAGTCCTGTCAAAGAATGTACCAAATATGTCATTTACATTTTCCTAGCACAAACTCACATCGTTTTATGACCAAGTGATTAGATTCTCATTATTGTCTATGGGGAGTGAGAGCACATGAGAGGACAAAGAAGCCCCCTGCTGTGAGGTGGGAAACCAGTCACTGGTATTTCAGGTTACACTGAGTGTGAGTGTGCAGGCTGAGGAGGGGAGGGAGGAGGATGGACAATGTCCCAGGCTGTGAGAGTAGAAATTTGCAGCTGTAGCAGGCTGACAAGAAGGGGAAAGGAAGGGGGGTCGCAAGTCGCTGGCAGCTATGAAATTATTCTAGAAAAGTGTAATACAAGGAACATCATACATGATATTTTATATTATCGTTACACAAACCATTTGAAGCTCTTGACACAATGATGTGAAATCTTCTGCAGCTGCAGCCAGCTCTCTTTTGCCTGACAGAAACACATGGAAACCCATGGTACATCAAGTCACAGCAAGCTCTGAGGTATTGAATCTGGAAAATGACCTATAATAGCAGAATGCAATATCTCCGAGACTAGCCGAGCACATAATCCGAATTGGCATTCCTTTCCCCATGCACCCATATTATTTAGCCACCTGTAGCACTCTGGATTATGGAGTTATAAAGCATAGCTAACAGGAAGTACATATAGTAGGCATTTTTGGTCTCTATGCGCAGATAAAATCCAGCAGAATCCAGTGGCATTGCTGCCATTTCATTCAGAGCTTCAGGTGAAAAGTTATGAACCTCCACAGTTCTGTACAGAAAATCATACTTTCAGATATGGGAGGAGTCAGGCTACACAAGCTCAGGGATGGGCACAAAGTGTGGGAGGGGACAGCCTAGGGCAGAGGTTCCCAACCTTTCTGACCTTGAGAGCCATATCCAGCTATGAAAGGGGATCGGGAGCCACAACCAGCTCCTTCCCCACTCACAGTATTGACACCCAGAACCCAGAGCCCCCATTACCGGTATAATGACAACCAAAGCTTTTCCGCTGAAATCATACCAAGGCAGTATGCCAAGCACCACGGTTTCCTATCTCGCCCCCATTCAGATCTCTTCTGTATAGGGATACACACAAGTCACAATTTACAGATCTGCTCTTAATAGTTATTTACACCTGGTGCTACTGCACCAAGCTGGCTGGCAGCCGTGAGCCACACATCACGTGCACGCGAGCCACATGTGGTTCCTGAGCTACAGGTTGGGGACCCCTGGCCTAGGGGATAAGAGACAGCTGCTCATTTTGAGCTCAGTTTTTCTAATGGCCGGAGGATACGTTAGCTGACGCAGCCAGGAAAGCCTGTAACTAAGATTTGGACCTGTGATCCATAAGCGCCTCCCTGTGGTCACATGCTACATAATACGGTAATTGCAACCTATCTATACAATACCTTTGTCCTGCACTCCTGACTGTATACCTGTATATTGTTCTTGTAAATATATACCTTATATTTGGGCTGCTCTTTTATCTCAATCCACGAATCCCCACGCTCGGTTGGTCAATTGTACGCTACTCAGGTTGGTTTATGACCTGTTATAAGCATGTTGTCAGACGGGGATTATTTCAAACGAGGAACTGGTGGCAGAACACTGTATTGTTTTAGTGAGGGACTCTAGCAGTAACAGCCGGGAGGTTTATATATATATATCCCAAGCCTGGACTGGTGATGTATATCCCCACTCACTGGGAGCGCCTCACTAACTCCCCAAGGTGAGTGAAGTCGACGCCCCCTTCCCCTGTGAGATCAATCACTCGTGGGTATAATTGAAGCCATACTGGAAATAAATGATAAAAATAAAATGCCTCGAAAATGTAACCTGAACCTTTTGGGCCCCACCTTAAAATTTGTGACGGGGCCCTAACTAGCATGTGCCATGTATAATTCTGGTATCATCCGATGAGGTTGAGAGGTTCCTCAGGCACCACGGCCTGGGTGCAATGGATACCTCAGCACCCGCTACAGTTACACCCCTGGCCACAAATGTGAATGGGAGTTCATGAGCTAATTGTGCCCCAGTCACTCTCCTCTCTATCACCTTCTTAGTGGGAGGGGTTGCCCATAGCAACCAAAATCCAGCTTTCATCCACTAAGGCTGGTTTTCATATGTCCGACATTCACGTCAGGAGACCTGCGACGGTCTATTCGGGCGACTGAAACTGACCAAATGTGCACTATAGATGTGAGCAGGAATCTGGTTGCTGTTTAGTTTTTGTAAACTAAAAAAATAAAACTAGTTATTTGATTAGTTGCTATTGGCAACAAAACCACTCAGACAACGATAATGTACGGTGACCAAAGAAAATGGCGATCTAAGGCTAGTTTCACACTTGCTTTTTTTTTTGCAGCGCGTTTTTCCCGCAAAAAAACGCATTGAAAAAACGCATACAAAAGCATACAACTGCTGCGTTTTTTTCAAGCATTTTTATGAGCATGCATGAAAAAAACGCAGCGTTTTTATGCGTTTGTATGCGTTTTTAGTGCGTTTTTACCGCGTTTGCGTTTTTTTCCAACATTAGGTGGCCCCTCACACTAACCCAAACCATGACTTTACTAACCCTAACCCTGACCCTAACCCTAACCCTGACCCTAACCCTTAACCAAATCATACTTAACCCTAACCCAAACCCTAAACCCTAACTAACCCTAACCCTAACCCTAACCCTGACCCTAACCCTGACCCTAACCCTTAACAAAACCATACTTAACCCTAACCCTGACCCTAACCCTGACCATAACCCTAACCCTAACCCTGACCCTAACCCTTAACCAAACCATACTTAACCCTAATCCTGACCCTAACCCTGACCCTAACCCTTAACAAAACCATACTTAACCCTAACCCTGACCCTAACCCTAACCCTGACCCTAACCCTTAACCAAACCATACTTAACCCTAATCCTGACCCTAACCCTGACCCTAACCCTTAACAAAACCATACTTAACCCTAACCCTGACCCTAACCCTGACCCTAACCCTGACCCTAACCCTTAACCAAACCATACTTAACCCTAATCCTGACCCTAACCCTGACCCTAACCCTTAACAAAACCATACTTAACCCTAACCCTGACCCTAACCCTTAACCAAACCATACTTAACCCTAATCCTGACCCTAACCCTAACCTTTTACAAAACCATACTTAACCCTAACCCTGACCCTAACCCTAACCCTGACCCTAACCCTGACCCTAACCCTTAACCAAACCATACTTAACCCTAATCCTGACCCTAACCCTGACCCTAACCCTTAACCAAACCATACTTAACCCTAACCCTGACCCAAACCCCAACCCTAACCCTGACCCTAAACCCCCTTAACTAACCCTAACTCTAACCCAAACCCCTAAATTCCATGGTTAAAAAAAAAACGCATATGCAAAAAAACGCATACATGAGCATGCCAGTGCGCACATATGCGCATCCATAGGCTATAATGGCCATTTTTAGCGCAAAACGTGCGCATATGTGCGCATGCGCTTTTTTGCAGGGCCAAAAAATGCAACATGCTGCGTCTGGAAAATACAAACGCACACCCCAAAAAAACGCAGCGCATGAAAATCGCATACATGCGCTTACAAGCGCGCAGGTATGCGCACCCATGTTAAATATAGGGGAAAAAACGCATGCGCACATATGCGTTTTTTTCCAGCGCTAAAAAACGCAAATGTGAAACCAGCCTGACTAGTACTAGTACTCTATGACAGAGGATGTGATTTTGAGGGCAGTTTCATACTGGCATGGTTTATAGGGCACAGTCTGGCTGTCATCACAGTGCATTCAGGCTGGCACTGCCTATGGCATTAATGGTCTTTGCAGGGGCCACCTATCTCTGACCCTCCGGTGCCACTATTTATGGCATTAGTTGTCAGACACGCCGTGGTTGGAGCTGTTTATGCCATTGGCTTTTATTGTTGGGACATTCTGTAGCTGGTGCTAGCTGTTCTTGGGGCTCTCCATGGCTGGCATTGGTTATTATAGTGGCACTCTGTATCTACATGTATCACTGTTTACGCTACTTGCTATTATTTGGGCACTCCATGGCTGGTAGTAGTTATTATGGGGGCACTCTGTATCTACCACTGTTTACACTACTTGCTGCTATTATTTGGGCACTCCATGGCAGGTAATGGTTGTTATTATGGGGGCACTGCGTGGCTGGCACTGTTTATGCTACTGGCTGGTATTATATGGGCACTCCATGGTCGATAGTGGCTGTTATTATGGGGGCACATGGTGGTTGGCACGGTTTACACTACTTTCTGCTATTACTTGGCCAATCCATGACTGGTAATGGCTGCTATTATGGGGGCACGGTTTATGTTAGTGGTTGGTATTAGTTGGGCACTCCATGACTGGTAATGTCTGTTATGGGGGCATTCAGAAACTGGCCCTATTTATGCCACTGACTACCATTTTTTAAGTACTCGATGGCTGTCCTTAACAGGGCTCTATGATGCTAGGAATGTGTAGTTTCACGGCATAGAAAAGCTGAACGACGCTTGTAATGCTAGCCGTATTATTTGTCTCTCGGCTTTCCTAGATTGACAGAACAGGAGGCCCCAGGATGGACCAGGCACTTTTCTTTCCTCCTCTTTTCCTCTGTGACGCCTGATGGGTTTGTATCACAATTCCGCCAGTTTCATTATGAATGCTGCTCCATAATGACCATGGCGTTGGAGATGTGCCTGGTGGATTAGTCTCCTTACTTGTCTCTGTGGACTCTGACCTGTTACGGTCAGCCATGATTCAACTTGAGGCCACCTCAAGCAATAAATTGTGTAGCGGGTGGTCAGAGAACATGAGAAAGAAGGACTTTCCATACTATTTCTTCTTCTGCCATTTTGATATTAAGCATCCTTCCCTTTTTTTTTAATGTCCTTTCAGTTAGATATGTGGGGGTCCTTTATTTAGGACCCCCAGTGTTACAACAAACAAGACGCCACAAGTCTGTGGCTGCTCTCTCAATAGGCGTTTTCTGACATTACCATTCACTTCTATGGAAATCTGTGACCAGCTATTTTTGCCACGGATTTCGGGTCCCTCATGCTCAATTAGTGATGGGGGTCCTTGAAGCTGGACACTTATTATTACTGACCTAATTGTCAGTGGAAGAACCCCCATTAAACAACTTGCCCCATGTCTACTGTAGTGTCGTGTTAGTCGCTTTCCTGGGTGCTATATATTGTCAGCCATGATGGCTTTCATTTGCTTTTCTCTCAATGTCATACAACTCTGTATTGCTATATTAAAAATCTCAGATTTTTCCACCTCTGCCTATGTAAGAATGCTAAATCCACAGTTTAGACTATTTATGGACCAGGATGAACAATATAAGAAGCAGCCAATGTGGGGGCTTTGCTGAACAGAAGATGGGTCCCCTCTCCTTCTGTACTTGTGTGTGTCTTGTATTGCTCATGTTTATTGTACTTCTCTATATTTGCCCCTTTTTCATGTAAAGCGCCATGGAATAAATGGCGCTATAGAAATGTATAATAATAATAGAACAAGAAAAAAAAAAAACAAAAACACAAAATTATACAAAATATATTTTTTTTCCTGAAAAAGTCAATTTTGCATCAAAAAACATAACGGGAGAGAGGAGGTTTTTAATAAATTAATGAATGGTTGGAGGTAACATCCATGCAACAGAATTGAAATTCAAAAACTTTGCGAAAGTTATAAAAAAAAGAATTCTTCAAAATGTAATTATCCATGTTCCTATGTCCATGGATCTCCAAAGATGAAATGAATCAGAGTCACGGCTCATTGTGACCTCAGTTTTTTTTTGTGTATGAGATTAAACTGAATTTTTTCATATATACACGTGTAGAATATATATAAATATTCATACTCACGTATATATCTCAGATTGTCATTTACTTTTGGTTTGTGTGCCTGTTTTTACCATCAATGTGGCATCCAATTTTCTCATAAGCAAAAAAAAAAAACCCAAAACATACAATTTTTCAAGCTTATCCCACCCATTCATCATTAAAATCGCACAGGATTCATATGGCATCCGTGTGCTGTCTGAGGTTTTCCATGATCCGTAGACTCGAGTGTGTGATTTTGATTCCTGAAACAGATCAAGATCACACGTCTCCGTATGATTATTATTTTTTTTTATGCAAACGCTCAGTTCACAGAAAAAAAAACCCCAAACATATGTAAACAGCCCCATAGACTATAATGGGCACATGTTCTATCATTTGAAAACACAGAACGTGTATGTGAATCGTCTGATCGAGCCTACAAGGTATAAGGAATAGTCCGTGGTGGCTAGTGAGAATTTACAAATCTTCCTGCTGGGCGAATCTATTCTGTAGCTTTTTTTCCAGATGTAAAATTTTGGCTTTTCTCAAGATATTCAAAAGTCGTGGGAGCAGAGGGCGATTCTGGTCTCGGTTTTTTAAGTCCTTTAAGAGACTTCTAACCCTTCGCTGGGTCGCAGGCTTCCTTCCTTTCTGCGGTTTGTGCTGAATGCTGTTTTCCAGTTTTCGGTAGGTGCTATTTGAAATATTCAGACTCACGATATAATCTATTACGAGCTCGTCACATTCTTCATCATCTGTAAGGGAGAGGAAAGGATAAAAATATGAGTCGACAGCAAAAAAAAAAAAAAATGGCTGCTATGGGGTGTGGTGAAGCGTAAAATCTTTAAATCGCCTCCACAGAACTCACTGCACAGGTAGGAGATGGTTCTCTCCATACTCTACTTTAAGGCTGTGTGCCCACGATGCATTTTGTTAAGCGTTTCCGCAGCGTTTGTGCCGGATCAGACGCTGCAGAAACGCTTAAAAGATGCTTCAAATTAATTAGCATGCGTTTTTGGCTTTTTATGCCAATGCATGTGTTTTTAACCGCTCAGGAATCGCTTAGCGGCTAAAAACGCAGCATGCTCATTAATTCCCGCATTGCTGAGCGTTTTTAGCCTTCCCCAATGTTCCCAGAAAACGCGTGTCAAAAACGCGCGGCTTTTTGGTAAAAACTGCGCAAGAAACACGCGGAAAAAGACGCGCGTTTTCTGGGAAAGGGGATCCTTTTCCTGAGCGTTTAAAAACGCTAGCGTGGGCACATAGCCTAAGTCCCTCCATCATGATTTATATGACAACTTTGCTTTCCAAGCTCACATACAGCATAAAAGCACACGCTTAGGCCTAAATCGGTTTTTCTAATGTGCGAGAAAAACAGACTGATTATTTTGATCATAAAGTGGTCCGTGTATCATCAGCTTTTCTTGCACATGGGAAAAGTAAATAAAAATAAAAATGTATCCACCTTCCCCATTCTGACAGTCTGTAAAGATCAGACTGCACTCAGATGTCATCCGAGTTCAATTCAATTTTTTTCACTGACCCATTGACTTGCATTGCCAGTTTTTATCCCACCATCAGATCAAAATCGGACATGTCCCCACAATTTTCCGCAGATGAGAAGACAATCACGGATATGGGAATGGCCCCACAGACTACAACAGGAACGCGTATGTTAATATTGGCCGTGTGAATGAGCCCCAACCAAAAAAAATGTTTCTGTTACTTATCCATCACTCACCTTCCTCTTGCTCATTTTCATCAACATTGCACCGTAAATCTTTGACGCAGTAGTGGCCACTGCGGTGGTAGCCGGGCTGGCACTCGCACACCCTGTTGTGCGTGGCATTGCACTCGTGTTTTACTTGTTCTCCTTCCTGACAGATGACATTGCAGAATCTGCATTTGTCCAGGTAATTCCAGTACTGGGCATAATGCTCATCTGGGCACTCTTTACATACAGTGTCTGTTTTAGAGGAGCAATGGAGGTCCACATAGGTCCCCGGTGGGCACTTCTGACACGTAAGAGTCTCGCCTGTTTGATCAGTCCACTCATAGGTGGGAGTCGACCTGTTTGCTGTTGCTATGGTTACAAGAAATAAACTTGCCACAACCTAAACGGAAGAAAGCGACAAGGAGTTAGCTTCAAAATACCCGCAAAATTTACAGCAGAGGTGGTAGATTAAATGTCTGTTGTAAATCCCCCCGACGTACACCATGGTAAAAACTACCTGCCTTCTCTAAGATAATGAAGAAGTTATGGAAAAAAAATGCCTAAGGCCTCATTCACTTTGCATTATTTGGCATCAGTGTTCGTAAGCCAAAACCAGGAGTGGAACAGAAAAAACTAGAATGGACAGATTGACCCCTGTTCTGTGTTTTGGAGACACTCCTGGTTTTGGCACAAAAGTACTTGTGTGTGAATAAAGCCTAGGTACTGTCACATTAGTGTCACAGGTTTTCCTGCAATGTGATTGATCTTTGCCCACGTACAGAGTCCGGAAAGAGACCCTCGTATTGTTTGGCTAATTACAATACACCCCATAGAAGCTATCTATTAAAGTTTCCATAATTAGGGCAGTATGCTAATATGTTCAATGCGTAGAGAAATGACAAATCTATCATTTCATTAATCAATGTCACTTTATAAAAAAAAATAAAAAAAAAAAAAAAAATTTAGCATTTGGGTTTACATCCCATGCAAATCTCCAGAAGTGCTGACTCGAACCCGACTCTGACGTCTGATCCCTTAGGCTATGTGCACACGCTGCGGTTTTTGCTGCGGATCTGCAGCAGTTCTGCAGACAGTGTACAGTAGCATGTTATGTGATTTACAATCTGCTGTGCACATGCTGCGGATTTTTAACTGCGGAAAAGCTGCGGTTTTGAATCCGCAGAAAGAAATGACATGTCACTTCTTTTCTGCGGATTCTGCTGCGGTTTACCATCTCCTCCATTGTAGAGGTGATAAACCGCAGGTAAAACTGCAGGTCATTTTACCTGTGGTTTTACCTGCGGTTCCGCAGATACAAATCCGCTGGTGAATCCGCAGTGTGTGCACATAGCCTTAGGGTACAATCCCACGGGACCCGCGGAGATGGTTACGTTTGGCCTTTGCATTGCAGATTTAAAAATCCACACAAATAAATAATAACTAATCTCCATGCTGCAATGACATTTCCGCTTTATAAATTGACACGCCGCACGTTTTAGATCCGAGGCGCCAGATAATTAATGCTGCGGATTTTCCCCACAGGATATAGATGGGATTTAATGAAATCTCTTTCCCCACACTGCCAATGTAACGTGAAAGGAGAATCTGCCCAGTGGGAACAGAACCTTAGAGGGGTGTCCGGCTTCTACATTTTAACAGTCGACAGGTTTGAAAATAATTAAATGAACCTCTTGGCTGCATTAACTCGCAGCAGGCAGGGAAACCGCTCTATCACCTGCACATCGCGTGGATGCTCGCAATGGCTGGATGGTTTAGAAACAGAGAAATTGATTCCCAGCAAGACTAAATGACCCACACTTGACCTCTCTTACATCGCTATGAAGAGGTCCGGTTTGGGTGGGGAGACGTGCGGCCCGTCCGTGCCTCGTGGTCTGTACTGGGCAGCACAATACAGATGTGTGACTCGGACCTTACTGACCGACTGCTGCTGCAGGACAACATAGCTGTAACCATGTCAAAAAAGAGCAAATGGCACAGCAGGGAGGCAGCCGGTAAGTATGGCAGATATTGTTATTTTTAAAAGGAGCAAACCTATAGAATATTAAAATATAAAAGTGGAGCGCCTCTTTACACTGCCCATACAACTTACAGGAGACAGCAGTCGGCTGGTTTAGACGATCCTGTCCTATACACTCGTCATACAGAAGAGATTTATTGGGACACCATTGGTAGACCCACCTAATTTTGCCAAGATCTACTGACAATCTGATGCCTTTGGTGGTCATACACAAAGTTACATGTGCAATACCAATCCATCAAAGGCGGTTTCAATTGGCAGCCATTGTACTCGACTACCCCCAAACACATGAAAGTTCGTCTCCGGTGTTTTCAAGAGGCACAGCGGAGAAAACAGCTGCCATACAGCCCTAGTGCCGGCTGATCATTAGAGAAGAAAAAGTTGGGAGCTTAGCTGATCCTTATTTTCCCCAATATCACCCGTAGGGGAAGGCTCAGGAGGTCTCCATTCACATGAACTTGTCAGACGATATATCAGGTTCATGGGAGGCTTAAAGGGAACCTATCAGTGACATTTGCCTTAAAAGGGTATTTCCATCTCCAAGATGCCATCACAATATATAGTAGTAGTAATAATATTAGCAAATACCTCCAATTAGAAATGTAGTATAGTTCTTCTGATTTGCTGTGTCTTTCCTCATGTGCAGGCATTGCAGGACCTTAGGTATTCATGATTACGACCACTGATACAGTAACAGTTCGTTAGGTATCCATGGTTACTACCACTAGCAACTAGCTAACGAACTGTCACTATAGCAGTGGTTGTAATCATGGGTGCCTAAGGTCCTGCAATGCCTGCACATGAGGAAAGACACAGCAAATCAGAAGAACTATACTACATTTCTAATTGGAGGTATTTGCTAATAATATTATTATTACACTTACTACATATTGGGATAGGATCTTGGAGATGGGAATACAGTTTTAAGCTAGCAGATGTAATGCAAGATAGGAATTCATAAAAATGGTTTACACTGCCCCTTGTCACCACTAGGTGGTTACACTATTGCGCATAACTTTTTATTTTATTCATAGGCAAATCAGGCTCGCAATCACACAGATAGGTGTATGCGTGGGTCCTTGGCTCTCTTAGCTTCTCCCCACAAGCGCTGCTGTCTTCTGCTTAAAGGACAAGTGCAGACGACCGTATTTTCAGTTAGTGTGTGATCTGACAAAACATCGGAACGCACCCAGACCATTATTATGAGGTCGCTCAGATGTCTTTCTTTACTCTGACAAGTGCTGGTCCGAAGAAAGAAATTACTGCGTGCCCACGTTTGATCTGATATTGGACTCGCACTTGGCCATACAAGTCAATGAGTGCATGGGAAACATCAGACTGCACTCGGGTGACAGCAGAGTGCAGTATGATTTCCACAGACTGTCATAATGGAGAATTTTTTTTTCTCCATCTTCTCGTCATCCAAGAATATCGGATCACACTCTGACCAAACTCTGATCACAGTGTGATTAGCATAATTAACACGATTTTCTAGAGAATACACGGTCATCTGCACCTGCCCTAATTAACAATGAAGAGTGGAGGTGACATCTTAGATCCCTCTGTCTGCACTGCCTATCAAGAGAGCGCCACCCACAGGAAGAATCAAAGAGGAGATGAGGCCTGGAGGCGCAGTGTTATCATACCGCCACTTTCAAGCCTACTGTGTATATAAAGAAAGTATGAACTGCCTTCACATCTGTACTAAAACGGAAAGAAAAACAGGCAGCAATGTATACACAGGTGTGACATATACCACGTGTGCGCTGCACTATGACCACAACGCGCAGACAAGCCCTCTCCAGCTCTCTGACGGGCATGCTGGGTGTTGTGGTGCTATAAAGGCATGGTACATTAAGAGTGAGGTTACGTCTTACCTGGACGGTGCTGGTGTAAGTCATCTTCTTGCTGTCAGTCATTTGCTCCTCATCTCAGGTGACGGTGGGGCAGGAGAGCCTGGGGCAGAGAGCAGATGTCATTGTGAATGCAGGCACACAACCCTGAGCCCAAACATTACCCATTCACCGGAGGAAGCCAGAACTCCATACTGTACAGTAGGACTGCACTCCCTCCCCGACACTCACTTCCCCTGCGCCTCCCCCTGGGCTGCACTCACCTTCTGTGCTCCAAGGCTTGGTGAGCCCAGCATTGTTATATAGACCAGACCCTTCATTCTTTCTGGAGTGACTCATCAACATGTGATTGGGGCATTCCCCAAGAGAAAACTGTAGTAGGTGGAAGGTGTTGTACCACTCCCACGGCCACATACTGTCCCCAGACATATTACATACCCCCAAACAGCCATTAAAGCGCGCTTCCACTTTTGAGGCTTTGAGGGTAAAAGGTAAGTGGGGGGGGGGTTCCACCCAGAATAACCATGCCAAAGTTAACCCCTTTCCGACCAGGTTTTTTTTTTCTTTTAATCAAATCCCTCTCTCCCACAAATACTATGTTGTTTTTTTTTAAGTTTTTCATCAACATCAGTGTTTTACGCAAAACAAGGCGTAGTTTTAACGGACACCATTTATTTTACCATTCAATGTACCGGAGAACAGAAAAATAAAAATCCAAGTGTGGCGAAATTGCAAAAGAAAAAAGAATTATATTATATATATTTACCCAATATTCTTTTTTTTTTTGGTTGTGACGACATACATTGTGCAGGAAAAATAACCTTGTTAAATGACTCAATAAGTTAGTCCGACTATAGTGATTAATGTGTAGATTTTTTAATTGTGATGAAAATTGTGTTACCATTTTTCCGAACCCCGGACCATTTTCCTTTTCACATTGGAGTACAGTGAGGGCTATTATTACTATTATTGATTGACTTTCAGTGTAGATTCAACGTTTTGATCGCTTCTTATTGCACTTTTGGGCAAAAAAAAAAAAAAAGTAATTCTGATTCTGTATTGATTTTTTTTTAATATTTTTTTTTTTTTTACTCCTTATGGATTTTTACCAATTTTGATATACTAGATTTTTACAGATGCACCAATACCAAATGTTTTTATTTTTCTATTTTTAATGGGGGGAAAGGGTAGTACTATTTTTTTTTTCAGATTTTTTTTATTTTTAGCTTTGATTTTTTAGTCCTCTTAAGAGCCATGAACTTACGATCGTCTGATCACATGTTCTACATACTGCAATTCCTATGGTGGCGCTCTTTAAATATTGCTTTCCATGATTGTCACAGTGGCATTTAAGTGATTAAACAGGAGCAATCGAAGCACGCTACAGCAGCAGCTATTACAAGATGTGATGTGGGCTCAGCTCCTAAGCCCCTCAATACATGGGTGACCGACATGCCGTACCAGTAGGTTACAATATATGGTGGGAAGGGGTTCAAAATATTGCTCAAATTAATGTAATTGATCTTCTAAACTCTGTACAATATTAATATTAGTAGAAACTGCAGTTTTTCCACTTCTGTAAAAACTGACGTGTGCCTCACCAACAACTAGAGGGCGCCATATAATTTAGAAGCACTGGGCTGGATCACAGCCTCTCAATAATGGCAGGCATTGTGGGGTGTCGGTACGTAGTTAGTACATCATTCATCCATGGTAGACCGGGGTCATACTTGCAAGAAACTCATGTATTTCTATGCAGCTGAACACTCTGATCCGAGTGCCACTGCTGGGTATTGACGCGCGAGACTCATCAGAGTTTCTCGCAAGTGTGACCCCGGCAGTAGGAGGAGAGTTAGGCTTTATTCTGTCCATTTTTCGCATGTATTGATTATTTTGATCACGGTTTGGTCCGAATGTCAATAGTTTTTATCGTATGTAGAGACGAAAAAAAAGTTTCTGCACTTTCTCATTTTTTGATTGTTCATGAAAATCGGATCGCACTCAGATGTCATCCAAGCGCAACTTGATTTTTTTCACGGACCCATAGACTTGCATTGCAGATTTTAATCTGACCCTCACGGATGTGTGAATGACCCAATATGCTATCCAGGGAAAAACGGACGTCTAAATGAGGCCTTTACCTGCAACAGGGACATTGATGTATGCGCTGACTTAAAGGGTAACTAACATTTACTGCATTTCTTCTTCGGTCCTGAGACTCCTACTGCTCGCCCAATCGATCATCCAGTTGTGCACAGCACAGGAGTGCACAACACATAGGTTACACAGTCTTTCCAGGGAAGCATAGCCTATGCTTTCTATTGAATTCATACTGTGTGTGAATTTAGACTGACGCTGTGCGCTGCAGACTCCTGAGCTGCGCACTGTTGGAAGGTCTATTGAGTGATCAATGTTAGTCTCAGGACTAGTGATGAGCAAATGTGCTGGGATAAGGTGTTATCTGAGCACGCTCAGGTGCTAACTGAGTGACTTCAGCGTGCTTGAAAAATATGGTCCGAGTCCCCACGGCTGCATGTCTCGCAGCTGTTCGACAGCCGTAACACATGAAGGGATAGCTAGGCAATCCCTGCATATGTTGTGGCTGTCGAACAGCCATGAGACAAGCAGCTGCGGGGACTCGAACCATATTTTTCGAGCATGCTGAAGTCACTCGGTTAGCACCCGAGCATGCTCAGATAACACCTTATCCAAGTACAACCAACACTTATAATTGCCTGTCAAATATGAAAATGGCCATGAAAGTTACGTTAAGAAGGATAATGTTCCTGTCACACTGAAAAATTAAAATTTTAACTTAGTATAAGATTGATAGGAAACAGGCCAAGGTGATGAATTGGGTTCCAAATGATCCAGATCTCAATCCGATCAAGCATCCGAGATGTGCTGGAAAACCAAGAGTGATCCAGGGATGCCGAATCTCGAGTCTTACAGGATCTGTGGAACAGGACACCTTCATATGTACCGAGGAGTCCATACCTCAAGGGGTCAAAGCCATTCTGATAGCACAAGGGGAACCTGTAGAATATTTAATGCTATGGCTGAATGGAGGAAGTAATCAGATGTAATGAATGTTAGGATATGTGCACACGATCACACAATCAGGAATTGGCAGCACATGTCCGCTGCATCCAAAGCGCTGCCGTCTATTGAACGCAGGTGAATCCGCCTCTGATCACTGAATCGTCCGGATTCACCGCGTCCACTATGCTCTAACATCTGGACGTTGACCCGCAGCGATTACTGACCGTGTGCACCTACCCTTAGGATTCTGGATTGGACTGTGGAACAAATGACATAATAGCTAACTGAATGAGGTTAATAAGGAACAACTATTATAAACAGTGTAGGGAACGAACAATTTTAGCATTTTAAATCCTGGCAATGATATGAAATGTTTTACATTCCAAATCCCAAAACTGCGTAATCAGAGACCTCAGGGATTCACATTAGTCAGAATGGTTCCCTGCTCGGACTACTCACAAAACGTTCCTGGCAAAATGCATTTGACGGTCCTATGACTAATTTAGAGCCTAGAGCCACAAAGCATGACTTGCAAATCCAAGGACTTCCACACAACCGTGTCATTCTTCCTAAAGCAAAACACAAGTCGTACCATGATATCATGGGGTCAAGTTGTCTCAAAATCATGTGAGCAGATTAACCCTTTTTATCCTTAAGGTACAAAGTCAGCAAAGTCAGTCATGCCATCATGAGATAATGGGGTTACAGAGGCACACCAGAATAAAGAAGTCTAAAGACTTGTTACGTCAAGACCGGCATGAAAAACGCTGCTCTTGATGAGGACATGGACGGGGGTCAGAGTGCTGGACCAGTGGTGTACACCTCTGTGTGAGCCCCTGCTCTGGAGTAAGATTTATTGTGTAGCAAACACCACCATTTGTTAGGGTACCGTTACACTTAGCGATGCACCAGCAATCTCGACAACGATATGTATCGCTGCTAAGTGGTCACTAGTGAGCTGCCACACAGGCAGATCTCACCAGCGACATAGCAGGGGTCGTTACTTACCTGTCAGACGAGGCGATCCTGACGTCCTCCCGCCCAAGTCCACGCGTCGCTCGTCGGTGCCACAGGAAGCCCAGCAGGAAGTGCCCGATGAGAAATGGTCCAGGACGTTCTCGCACGACCAGCGATAACCAGCAGGGGAGCCGGTAGGAGGTAAGTATCAGACATAGCGATATCGCTTGCAATATCGCTGCTATGTCACAAAATCGGTGACGTAGCAATATCGCTATGTGTAACGGGGGCTTTAGGAATTTGACAATCATAAGTTGCCTCACCAAACCTCTGTCCCGCCCCAGTTCTGCACACTTTGCCCCCCTCCATACACAAGACTACTCTAATACTGCTTTCTATGTACAAGAATATACTGTAACTACTATAATACTGCTCCTATGTACAAGAATATAACTACTATAATACTGCCCCCTATGTACAAGAATATAACTACTATAATACTGCCCCCTATGTACAAGAATATAACTACTATAATACTGCCCCCTATGTACAAGAGTATAACTACTATAATACTGCCCCTATGTACAAGAATATAACTACTATAATACTGCCCCCTATGTACAAGAATATAACTACTATAATACTGCCCCTATGTACAAGAGTATAACTACTATAATACTGCTCCCTATGTACAAGAAGACTTCTAAGGCTACTTTCACACATCAGTTTTTTGCCGTCAGGCAGGATCCGGCTATTTTTAGAAAAAACGGATCCGGCGTAAATTTTGGAGAACTGTAGAAACGGATCCATTTTTCTGCCGGATCAGTCTAGCAGGTTATATCTGTTTCCTGGGGGCTGGTCAATTTGATCTGAGCATGCGCAGACTTAAAAAAACGGATCCGGTGGCTGGATCCGTCTTTTGTTGGATCCGGCGCATTCCGGCGCCCATAGACTTTCATTGTGGCAAAAAGCCGGAAGGGTCGGATCCGGCGCTTCCGGCTTTTTCGCCGGAGACAAAAAAACGTTACAGTAGCCGTTTTTTACAGACGCCGGAATGAGACAAATAGCCGGATCCGGCAAAAAACGGACGAACCGCAATGCCATCCGGCGCTAATACAAGTCAATGGGGAAAAACCGGATCCGGCATTGCATTTCGCCGGATCCGGTTTTACAAAAAAAGCCGGATCTCGCCTGACGGCACAAAACGGATGTGTGAAAGAGGCCTAAGTTGGCCAGCAATGAGTCCAGACCTGAATCCCATAGAACACCTGTGGAGAGATCTAAAAATGGCAGTTTGGAGAAGGCACCCTTCAAATATCAGGGACCTGGAGCAGTTTGCCAAAGAAGAATGGTCTAAAATTCCAGCAGAGCATTGTAAGAAACTCATTGATGGTTACCGGAAGCGGTTGGTCGCAGTTATTTTGGCTAAAGGTTGTGCAACCAAGTATTAGGCTGAGGGTGTCAATACTTTTGTCTGGCCCTTTTTTGGAGTTTTGTGTGAAATGATCAATGTTTTGCTTTTTGCTTCATTCTCTTTTGTGTTTTTTCATTTAAGACAAATTAAATGAAGATAATAATACCGAAGAATTTGTGTTTGCAATCATTTTCAGGAAGAAACTGAGTATTATCTGACAGAATTGCAGGGGTGTCAATACTTATGGCCAACACTGTACTGCCTTCTATGTACAAGAATATAACTACTATAATACTTCTCCCTATGTACAATAATATACAGTTGTGGCAAAAGTATTCACACCCCTGCAATTCTGTCAGATAATACTCAGTTTCTTCCTGAAAATTATTGCAAACACAAATTCTTTGTTATTATTATCTTCATTTAATTTGTCTTAAATGAAAAAACACAAAAACAATTGTCCTAAAGCCAAATTGGATATAATTCCACACCAAACATAAAAAAGAGAGTGGACAAAAGTATTGGCACTGTTCGAAAAATCATGTGATGCTTCTCTAATTTGTGTAATTAACAGCACCTGTAACTTACCTGTGGCACCTAACAGGTGTTGGCAATAACTAAATCACACTTGCAGCCAGTTGACATGGATTAAAGTTGACTCAACCTCTGTCCTGTGTCCTTGTGTGTACCACATTGCGCATGGAGAAAAGAAAGAAGACCAAAGAACTGTCTAAGGACTTGAGAAACCAAATTGTGAGGAAGCATGAGCAATCTCAAGGCTACAAGTCCATCTCCAAAGACCTGAATGTTCCTGTGTCTACCGTGCGCAGTGTCATCAAGAAGTTTAAAGCCCATGGCACTGTGGCTAACCTCCCTAGATGTGGCCAGAAAGGAAAAATTGACAAGAGATTTCAACGCAAGATTGTGCGGATGTTGGATAAAGAACCTCGACTAACATCCAAACAAGTTCAAGCTGCTCTGCAGTCCGAGGGTACAACAGTGCCAACCCGTACTATCCGTCGGCGTCTGAATGAAAAGGGACTGTATGGTAGGAGACCCAGAAAGACCCCACTTCTTACCCCGAGACATAAAAAAGCCAGGCTGGAGTTTGCCAAAACTTACCTGAAAAAGCCTAAAACGTTTTGGAAGAATGTTCTCTGGTCAGATGAGACAAAAGTAGAGCTTTTTGGGCAAAGGCATCAACATAGAGTTTACAGGAGAAAAAAAGAGGCATTCAAAGAAAAGAACACGGTCCCTACAGTCAAACATGGCGGAGGTTCCCTGGGGTTGCTTTGCTGCCTCTGGCACTGGACTGCTTGACCGTGTGCATGGCATTATAAAGTCTGAAGACTACCAACAAATTTTGCAGCATAATGTAGGGCCCAGTGTGAGAAAGCTGGGTCTCCCTCAGAGGTCATGGGTCTTCCAGCAGGACAATGACCGAAAACACACTTCAAAAAGCACTAGAAAATGGTTTGAGAGAAAGCACTGGAGACTTCTAAGGAGGCCAGCAATGAGTCCAGACCTGAATCCCATAGAATACCTGTGGAGAGATCTAAAAATGGCAGTTGGAGAAGGCACCCTTCAAATATCAGGGACCTGGAGCAGTTTGCCAAAGAAGAATGGTCTAAAATTCCAGCAGAGCATTGTAAGAAACTCATTGATGGTTACCGGAAGCGGTTGGTCGCAGTTATTTTGGCTAAAGGTTGTGCAACCAAGTATTAGGCTGAGGGTGCCAATACTTTTGTCTGGCCCTTTTTTGGAGTTTTGTGTGAAATGATCAATGTTTTGCTTCATTCTCTTTTGTGGTTTTTCATTTAAGACAAATTAAATGAAGATAATAATACCAAAGAATTTGTGTTTGCAATCATTTTCAGGAAGAAACTGAGTATTATCTGACAGAATTGCAGGGGTGTCTATACTTTTGGCCACAACTGTAACTACTATAATAATGTCCCTATGTACAAGAATATAACTACTATAAGATTGCTTCCTATGTACAAGAATATGACTACTATAATACTGCCCCCTATGTATAAGAATATAACTACTATAATACTGCCCCATGTACAAGAAAATAATTACTATAATACTGCCCCCTATGTACAAGAATATAACTACTATAATACTGCCCCATGTACAAGAATATAGCTACTACATTACTGCCCCTATGTACAAGAATATAACTACTATAATCCTGCCCCTATGTACAAGAATATAACTACTATAATACTGCCCCTATGTACAAGAATATAACTACTATAATACTGCCCCCTATGTACAAGAATATAACTACTATAATACTGCCCCTATGTACAAGAGTATAACTACTATAATACTGCTCCCTATGTACAAGAAGACTTCTAAGGCTACTTTCACACATCAGTTTTTTGCCGTCAGGCAGGATCCGGCTATTTTTAGAAAAAACGGATCCGGCGTAAATTTTGGAGAACTGTAGAAACGGATCCGTTTTTCTGCCGGATCAGTCTAGCAGGTTATATCTGTTTCCTGGGGGCTGGTCAATTTGATCTGAGCATGCGCAGACTTAAAAAAACGGATCCGGTGGCTGGATCCGTCTTTTGTTGGATCCGGCGCATTCCGGCGCCCATAGACTTTCATTGTGGCAAAAAGCCGGAAGGGTCGGATCCGGCGCTTCCGGCTTTTTCGCCGGAGACAAAAAAACGTTACAGTAGCCGTTTTTTACAGACGCCGGAATGAGACAAATAGCCGGATCCGGCAAAAAACGGACGAACCGCAATGCCATCCGGCGCGATCCGGCGCTAATACAAGTCAATGGGGAAAAACCGGATGCGGCATTGCATTTCGCCGGATCCGGTTTTACAAAAAAAGCCGGATCTCGCCTGACGGCACAAAACGGATGTGTGAAAGAGGCCTAAGTTGGCCAGCAATGAGTCCAGACCTGAATCCCATAGAACACCTGTGGAGAGATCTAAAAATGGCAGTTTGGAGAAGGCACCCTTCAAATATCAGGGACCTGGAGCAGTTTGCCAAAGAAGAATGGTCTAAAATTCCAGCAGAGCATTGTAAGAAACTCATTGATGGTTACCGGAAGCGGTTGGTCGCAGTTATTTTGGCTAAAGGTTGTGCAACCAAGTATTAGGCTGAGGGTGCCAATACTTTTGTCTGGCCCTTTTTTGGAGTTTTGTGTGAAATGATCAATGTTTTGCTTTTTGCTTCATTCTCTTTTGTGTTTTTTCATTTAAGACAAATTAAATGAAGATAATACCGAAGAATTTGTGTTTGCAATCATTTTCAGGAAGAAACTGAGTATAATCTGACAGAATTGCAGGGGTGTCAATACTTATGGCCAACACTGTACTGCCTTCTATGTACAAGAATATAACTACTATAATACTTCTCCCTATGTACAATAATATACAGTTGTGGCAAAAGTATTCACACCCCTGCAATTCTGTCAGATAATACTCAGTTTCTTCCTGAAAATTATTGCAAACACAAATTCTTTGTTATTATTATCTTCATTTAATTTGTCTTAAATGAAAAAACACAAAAACAATTGTCCTAAAGCCAAATTGGATATAATTCCACACCAAACATAAAAAAGAGAGTGGACAAAAGTATTGGCACTGTTCGAAAAATCATGTGATGCTTCTCTAATTTGTGTAATTAACAGCACCTGTAACTTACCTGTGGCACCTAACAGGTGTTGGCAATAACTAAATCACACTTGCAGCCAGTTGACATGGATTAAAGTTGACTCAACCTCTGTCCTGTGTCCTTGTGTGTACCACATTGCGCATGGAGAAAAGAAAGAAGACCAAAGAACTGTCTGAGGACTTGAGAAACCAAATTGTGAGGAAGCATGAGCAATCTCAAGGCTACAAGTCCATCTCCAAAGTCCTGAATGTTCCTGTGTCTACCGTGCGCAGTGTCATCAAGACGTTTAAAGCCCATGGCACTGTGGCTAACCTCCCTAGATGTGGCCAGAAAGGAAAAATTGACAAGAGATTTCAACGCAAGATTGTGCGGATGTTGGATAAAGAACCTCGACTAACATCCAAACAAGTTCAAGCTGCTCTGCAGTCCGAGGGTACAACAGTGTCAACCCGTACTATCCGTCGGCGTCTGAATGAAAAGGGACTGTATGGTAGGAGACCCAGAAAGACCCCACTTCTTACCCCGAGACATAAAAAAGCCAGGCTGGAGTTTGCCAAAACTTACCTGAAAAAGCCTAAAACGTTTTGGAAGAATGTTCTCTGGTCAGATGAGACAAAAGTAGAGCTTTTTGGGCAAAGGCATCAACATAGAGTTTACAGGAGAAAAAAAGAGGCATTCAAAGAAAAGAACACGGTCCCTACAGTCAAACATGGCGGAGGTTCCCTGATGTTTTGGGGTTGCTTTGCTGCCTCTGGCACTGGACTGCTTGACCGTGTGCATGGCATTATGAAGTCTGAAGACTACCAACAAATTTTGCAGCATAATGTAGGGCCCAGTGTGAGAAAGCTGGGTCTCCCTCAGAGGTCATGGGTCTTCCAGCAGGACAATGACCGAAAACACACTTCAAAAAGCACTAGAAAATGGTTTGAGAGAAAGCACTGGAGACTTCTAAGGAGGCCAGCAATGAGTCCAGACCTGAATCCCATAGAATACCTGTGGAGAGATCTAAAAATGGCAGTTTGGAGAAGGCACCCTTCAAATATCAGGGACCTGGAGCAGTTTGCCAAAGAAGAATGGTCTAAAATTCCAGCAGAGCATTGTAAGAAACTCATTGATGGTTACCGGAAGCGGTTGGTCGCAGTTATTTTGGCTAAAGGTTGTGCAACCAAGTATTAGGCTGAGGGTGCCAATACTTTTGTCTGGCCCTTTTTTGGAGTTTTGTGTGAAATGATCAATGTTTTGCTTCATTCTCTTTTGTGGTTTTTCATTTAAGACAAATTAAATGAAGATAATAATACCAAAGAATTTGTGTTTGCAATCATTTTCAGGAAGAAACTGAGTATTATCTGACAGAATTGCAGGGGTGTCTATACTTTTGGCCACAACTGTAACTACTATAATAATGTCCCTATGTACAAGAATATAACTACTATAAGATTGCTTCCTATGTACAAGAATATGACTACTATAATACTGCCCCCTATGTATAAGAATATAACTACTATAATACTGCCCCATGTACAAGAAAATAATTACTATAATACTGCCCCCTATGTACAAGAATATAACTACTATAATACTGCCCCATGTACAAGAATATAGCTACTACATTACTGCCCCTATGTACAAGAATATAACTACTATAATCCTGCCCCTATGTACAAGAATATAACTACTATAATACTGCTCCTATATACAAGAATATAACTACTATAATACTGACCCCATGTACAAGAATATAACTACTATAATACTGCTCCTATGTACAAGAATATAACTACTATAATACTGCCCTCTATGTACAAGAATATAACTACTATAATACTGCCCCCTATGTACAAGAATATAACCACTATAAGGGTATGTGCACACGTTGCGGATTTGGCGTTGCGGATCCGCAGCAGTTTTCCATGGGATGTACAGTATCATTTTAGTCAATGTAAAACAAAAACCGCAGTGCACATGCTGCGGAAACACAGCGGTTTATTTTCCGCACCATGTCAATTCTTTGTGCGGATTCTGCAGCGTTTTTACACCCATTCCATTATAGGAATCCGCAGGTGTAAAAACGCAGGGAAAATCCGCACAAAAACCACAGTAATTCTGCAGGTAATTTTACCTGCGGATTCTGCACTGAAAAATCCGCACACGAATCCGCACCGTGTGCACATACCCTTACACTGCTCCTATGTACAAGAATGTAACGTCTATAATACATTTATAGATTAACACACGGTTGTACATTGCAAACATTTTTTGATTGAATCACTTCACGTGGAGTTTATTAAGTAATTATTACGCTTTTCAGTCACACACTTAACACAATCTGAATTGCACAATTTATCCGTCTCCATGTATGATTCACGCATTATGTTGCTGGCAAGTATACAAGTATGTGAAACTTTGCCAACTTTAAAGGTTATTGTTTTTTTTTTTAAATGTTGCGTTCATTTACAATAGCTGCGTTTGTCATCGCAGTTTAGCCCATGGACAAGGGTGAGACTTTTTCAGGAGGTGGGGGTGGGGAGCAGACATTTTACTAATTCTCGGCAGCCTTTTTAAACTTTACTTATCATTAACTTTTATCACGTTGCATTATATCTCATACTCCAATCACATCCAAAGCTGCACTCAGTATTCAAGATCTGACTTCTAACGTGAATGGGACATGGTGGACTTGTAACTTGAAATGACACCATTATTTTAACCAGGCTATGTACTGGAAAATAATTCCAAGTCCAGCGAAATTGTGACCTCCCCGCCCTGGCAAGGATGGCATTGTTTTTATGGTGTAGATTGTGTGTTGGAATTAACCTGCGATACAATTCTGATTAGTAAGGTTACGCTGATACCAAACATGTCAAGTTTTGCTTGTTTTTTTTTTTAGCATTTTAGTGGTGAAAAAAAAAAAATTAGAAGTTTTGAAAACAACATTTTTTTGGGTTCCGATATCTGTATCGTTTTCATTTTTGGATCGATGGAGCTGTGAGATGGATTTTTTTAAGGGGTGAGGCAATGGTTTTATTTTTTATATGATCACTTGTTACAAAGCCTTGTGTTATTGCACCCAAAAAAAAAGCAATTTTGGCGTTGTTGATTTTTTTTCAATTTTTGGTGTTTACAGATCGGATTAATCATTTTTAGATGTTGATAGTTCAAACTTTTCTGAACGTAACAATACCACATGTGTATTTTTTATATATATTTTTAATGGGGTAAAAGAGGGGTGATTTGAACTTATACGTTTATTTTTTTCATTTTTTTTTTAAACTTTTTTTTTTTTTTTTTTATTAACTTGTTAGTCCCCTTTGGGGACATGAAGCTGCGATCATCTGATCGCTTGTGCTATAATCCAGAAATACCACAGCATTGCTGTATAGAGCAAAAGTCGCGGTCTCCTTTTTAGTCCAGCCTCATGCGGTGACATCACTGAGAAGAGGAACGGAATGGCGCGAGACACCGGAGAGAGCGTCAGTAGGAGAGTATATTACACTCACACTATATACACACATGTAATGAAAAAAAAAATTCATGGGATAGCTTATTCTAATGTGTATGGGGTCCCCAACACCAGAGGATGTGGGCTGCCCCTTATCCCCATCACCCTACAGATACTTTGTGCACGAGATGAATGTAGAACTTTATTGGGGGACACTCAAGACATCTGCTATGTGTAGTTGTACAGTTATCTGCCCTTTTTTCAGCAATGCATTTACAAAGCGATATATCATCACATTTTAACTGTGAAATGCACTCTCTTTATGAAACCCCCATACAAATGGCAATTGCTTGATTGAATTGTATCAAATTTATTACAAAATGTACAGTGAAATCCACAGAAGGAGTAAAGGGCAGAGCCATGTGCGTCACTTCTAGTCTGAGTATGTAATGTCCTGTCAGGTCAATGAACCCAGATAGTGTCCTTTGGGAAATCAGATAGTGAAGGTTTCTAAACAGGTGACGGGAAGTCTGAGGAAAAAACAACTAATTCCTTAAATCTGGCATCCAATATTCCAGATGAATTGGTTTGTTATTCTTCAAACAGTGCCATACCTGCCTACAGGTGGTCTGTGGTACTGCAGGTCGGCAGAGATGCAATATCACACACAACCTGTAAGTGGGAGTGGCGCTGTTTCACTTCCTCTCAGAGTAAAAATCTGAATATCTCCTCCATAGAATTGGAGAGGTGAGGGAGACTTCCTTTAGCGATGCATTTTCTTCTCTAGGACCAGGGTAAGTGCATAGTGTGCGGCTTGAATCCATTCTCCACTGTAAAAGACATCTTTGACCTCAAGATGGCGCCATGAAAAACATCTGTCCTAGTTGGTGCTTCTTGATGCTACTTTTGCAGCTGGGACACAGTTTGCTCTTCTGAAAAATAAAATTAAAAAGATCAAAATGTGCCAATAAATCCATGCTCAAACATGGGTTACCTAGTCCTAAATATTTACATGCTGCTACACCCCTTAAATTCCACAAACCTTTAGGAGCTGGTCCCAGCACACTCTACAACAGTAGAAGTCACATGATGTGCATTTAAAAGGCACAGACCCTTTCATTTTGCAGTGGGGACAGGTTGGACCCTCTGGGGAAAAAAAATGGGAAGAAAGTCTTAACCTCTGGACCTTCAATGGTGGTCTACAATTTCTAAAGGGCACATGTCCAACCATCTGCATTGAGTAGGGGGTTGGTCACGATTACCCTTGAGGTAAACTCTAACATTCTATGATTCTATGTAACAGGAATAGAAACCTGTCTGTTATTGACCCTTTTAAGTCAATCTTCATTGCATGTTAGAAAGGACCAACCAATATGGCCGCCATTCACCTTTCATAGATTTTGTTGAATACCATACTGTTATCTCCTTTTCTGCGGCTCATCAGGACTCTAGGAAAGCTGTCATGATGGCCAATGTACTTTTTCTAGGATTAGCTTTCCTAAGAACAGAATTGGCAGATATGGACGACTTCGGGGTTTTTGGCTGGAGCAGCTGCAATAAGAATGCAGATTTCTTATGAATCACGTATCTGGGTCCTGGGGAAGGAAAGACACTGAGCTCCCTGCAGGAGGCATAATGTAGGCTTATGTAAAGCTCAGTGATTATGGATGAGGTCACTTCTGCTTTTTACCAAGTTATCTTCCCCGGCATCTGGTTTCTGCCAGAGCCGCCACTCCTTACTGGAAATACTCCACTGTGGGGTATCACCAGGCTTCCAAGAAGGTGCCCGTCTAGAAAACTTGTGCTTTTTGTTTTTTTTTTTAGGGGAAACAATTAAGATAAGATTTCTCAACATGTACAAATGTTTCTCAACTTATTCATTCCTTTGTCGTTACAACACTTAGAAATATCCCCAGTAGATTCTCCAGGATTACTGCAACTAAACTTTTAAGGAAAATTTCAATTTAGAACTTTAAAAGGGACAGCAGCCCCCTTTCTTTCCTCAGATGACATAAATAGGAAAGAGTTGTTATAATTGAGAAATTGTATTTAGCTCACCATGTCTGCCGCAGGGTAAATGCACTGGGATCTGCAATTGGTGGGTGCTGAATCCAGGTGGTGAAGCATTTGCCAAAATATGAGCGAAAAGAGAGCAAGATATTGGCGCATCCATCAGCTAAAATCAATGTTCTTTATTTAAATTCCCATTATAGCAAAAGGACCCATGTAACAACTTTAAAATCTAACGCGTTTCTGGCACGACAAACGTCCTTATTGACAGGAGGTTTTTTTAACTTTGTTACATGGATCCTATGGTTTTAATGGGAATTTAAACAAAGAACATTGATTTTACTGGATGATGTGACTAAATTCCTATAATTGAGGCGCTCCTTGTAGAGGGGTCACCATGATCAGCTAGCATCCAGGGGAAAGAGGCTAATGAAAAGGCCAGTCACTCCAAAACCAGTGCGCCCCTAATATACATCAACTTGGCTATAATGTTCTAAAGATAAACTGTTGTGAACCCCAGACAAAACTTCTTTGAATACCCATACTTATGACTTATTTACTATGACACGTATGCAAGGCCTTCTATACCACACCATAGAAGGCTTGTATCGCTCCTAAAAAGCTATAGACAGTGGGGAAAATAAGTATTTGATACACTGCCGATTTTGCAAGTTTCCCACCTACAAAGAATGGAGAGGTGTGTAATTTTTATTGTAGGTACACTTCAACTGTGAGAAACAGAATCTAAAAATAAGAGCCAAAAAAAAATCACATTGTATGATTTTTACATAATTTAATTTCCCCACTGTATGCAATTACCGTACCTAATAAAAGGCCCTTATAGACTGCCCTACTGACACTTACAGCAAGTGTTAAAAAGAAAGTTAAAATCCTAACATAGTAGTAACATAGTTAGTAAGGCCGAAAAAAGACATTAGTCCATCCAGTTCAGACTATAAAATTCTGTCAGAATAAATCCCCAGATCTATGTCCTTCTAAAGAACCTAACAATAACTGTAAGATATATATATATATATATATATATATATATATATATATATATATATATATATATATATACATATATATATATATAACGGCTTTTTTTGCAGTAATTGTCTACAACTGGATATACAGTAGAAATTTTTCATGCACAAACAAGGCAGATTTAGACCATTTTTGCCAACCATCAGTGCCTTATTGTGACATGAAAAAACATTGCAGATGCCAACTGATGGCAAACACCCTTCAAAGTTGATCTGCCGTGCCGAATTTCCTCGGCTGCTGTAGCTGAAAAGTTGATCATGTCCAATAACATCCATGGAAACCCAAGCCGGATAATGGCAGAGATTGATCTCTGATTCTTTCTTATCACTTATAGCATCCGAGATGATGACTTACCAACCATGAACACCAAGAAGTTACTCATTGTACATATTCATGCTCAACAAACCAGGCTGGCTACATACACACGTGATTAAAATTGTTGGTTCCGCTCGTTTAATGACAGAAAAACCCACACTGGTGACACAAATAACTTGAATCTGACAAAAGTAATAATAAATCAAAAATCTATGAAAATGAACAAATGAAAGTCAGACATTGCTTTTCAACCATGCTTCCACAGAATTTAACAATTCTTTAACATTTTTTTTAAGTTAACAGTAAACATTTGAACAGATAACTGTTACACTATAGCACCGAAGATGCAACATGTAGAACGCAAGTGATAATGTCGGTACGAGGCATTTGCTTTACATCAAACGTCGACATAAAACAAACTGGGGGGGTGGAGAGTGGCCACTGGGTTCATTATTAGGTATTTTCTTCATTTGTTTATGCTGAATCCACATGTATCCCCGTTACTATAGTATAAGCTAGCACTGCACTGTGGGAATCCGGATGTTGGTTTTGTGACCATTGTGTCTTTATTACACATTGTGATATGTTTTTCCTTTTCCCCTCTCATCATTTTGTTTACATGCTAGCATTGCATTTTGGGGAACCTAGATGCAATTCATTTCATTTAAAGTTTTTTGAGTCTTTCATAAATAGTATGTATGCTTGGGTAGCAACTATAGGATTATTCCTTTTAGGTTTTTTCTAGGCTGATTTGTTGTTTTTTCTGTGTCTATTTGGCAGATACCTATTTGTAATTATGAAGTTTCATGTCATGTAACATCTTAGTGGCAGCTCTCTTTTTCGAGACATTTACTGCTTTTTGTACACACTTATTTCTATTTGTTTTTAGTTTCAACGGTTTTATTGGAAAGGAAACATCATTAAACATGAAATACATTCACATTAGAGTACAAGGATCCCCTCGCAGGGGGAAGTACATAGGAAAAGACACAATATGTCATACGTTATCCCTGACTTCGTTATCTTAATTTTTAAATATTTGTAGAAAAACAAATATAACATGACTAATCTAGTCTTAAACAGAATGGGGAGGGAAAGAGGGGAGTGTATGATGAGTGTCGATAATAAAGATGAATAAACGTGAGATACTAGAGAGTTTGTTTTAGGGTACCGTCACATTTAGCGATGCACCAGCGATCCCGACAACGATACGACCCGGTCAGGATCGCTGGTGCATCGTTAAATGGTCGCTAGTGAGCTGCCAAACAGACAGATCTCACCAGCGACGCAGCAGTGGTCGGCGGTCGTTACTTACCTGTCAGACGCGGCGATGAAGACGAATAAACTCATGGAGATCAACATCCAACACTGCGGAGACACCATCACATGTTTCTCAACGCAGTGATTCTAGAGCAATGCCCCCATCCCTTATGGGAAATATGTAAAAACATGCAAAACAGAAGCCGCGGAGACACCATCACATGTTTCTCAACGCAAGCAATGACCAGCCAGGTCTTTCCCCGGGAAGGAACAACCACGGGAAGGGCAGTCTCCAATGAAGGAAACCACCTATGCCAAAACATGGTATCCATCCACAGACAGCTGTTTCGGGGTATTGCCCCTCATCAGTGTGGAGTAGGAAACTGGGTAGTAGGAGCAATGCCTAGCAAAAGACTGTGAAAAATGAGGATGAATGAACTCATGGAGATCAACATCCAACACTGCGGAGACACCATCACGTTTCTCAATGCAGTGATTCTAGAGCAATGCCCCCATCCCTTATGGGAAATATGCAAAAACATGCAAAATACAAGCCGCGGAGACATCATCACATGTTTCTCAACGCAAGCAATGACTAGCCAGGTCTTTCCCCGGGAAGGAACAACCACGGGAAGGGCAGTCTCCAATGAAGGAATCCACCTATGCCAAAACATGGTATCCATCCACAGACAGCTGTTTCGGGCATAGGTGGTTTCCTTCATTGGAGACTGCCCTTCCCGTGGTTGTTCCTTCCCGGTGAAAGACCTGGCTAGTCATTGCTTGCGTTGAGAAACATGTGATGGTGTCTCCGCGGCTTGTGTTTTGCATATTTATAGTTGGCAGTTTCTAATTTATAGAGTCCGTTCTCGAGAGTCAATTGCTCCTGGAGACGATCTCTCTTTTTTGGGATACTATCCTAATTAACACACCAGTGGTGTATTTTTTATGAGCCGTCCACACATTACCCATAGAAGTGTCAGGAGTGATATTAGAGAGGAAAAAGGCATTGAGCTCCCGCTTGACCAATAGTCAAGTCTGAGGATTGGACAGTAAAGATTCATTCAATCACCATGTGTACAGACGTGTATTCGCTACATCCAGTTTAAATACAGAGAGTACACTATCATGGTCAGACCATGAAGAGGGGACATGTCTGGAATACATTAGCGATGGTATATTCTCCGAGTTAGGCTGGAGTCACACACAAGGTAGAAAAATACGGACCGTATTTTACATCCGTAATACGCATAAATGGTCCCTAAATAGTGCTCCGTATGTCATCCGTTGTCAGGGAGTGGCCGCGTATTTTTCTCATGTAAGCATCTGTATACCGTTTTGTTCTCGCAGGCTTGCAAAACGGACATATGATGGAGCCCAATGACAGGTTTTCAAATCCAAACGAAAGAATAGATATATACACATAGAATACACACACACACATATATATATATATATATATATATATATATATACACACACACACACACACACACATACACATGTCATTGAGACACAAACATATATATATATTTTATATTTCACAGAGTTCTTCATAGCAGAATAGCCGCTAATTCAATTGCCAGCTTCTGTCAAATCATTCCCCAACCCGAAATGAAATGACACATGGTTTACATACAGTAAACCATTTAATTTCATGTTTTTTTTTTTCATACGTCCCTGACTAATAATTAGATGAGGGTTTGTGTGCCAAATTTGGGAGGTGTAGGTGTTAATTTAAGGGGTTAATTCATTGTAAAAAAATGCGTGGGCTCCCACTGTAATTTGTCAACCAGAGAGGTAAAGCAGGTGAGTGAGGGCAGATTTTAATAGCCATGAGAGAGACCATTGCTTTTGCACCCCCCCGGCTACAAAAATCTGCCCCCAGACACCCCAGAAATGGCGCATCTATAAGATGTGCCAATTCTGGCACTTATCCTCTCTATTCCCATTGCCCTGTAGCCGTGGCGAATGGGTTGATATAACAAAGGGTTAATGTCACCATTCGATGGTTATGTGACATTAAGCCGATTAATAATGGAGAAGTGTCAATAAGACACCGATCCATTATTAACCTTATACTAAGAAAGGGTTAAAAACCACACACAGACATTAATTAAAAAGTCTTTTAATGAAATAAATACACCAAGTTTTTGCCAAATTTTTATTAGTCTGGTAATCCAAAATAAAACCATGACCTGCAACAAAAACATAAAAAATCACCAATATCCTTACCTCTCCGCTGTTCAGTCATGTCCAACGCTGCAATCCATCAGAAGGGGTTAAATAGTTTACAATGAGGACCGGTGCTAATGCGACCAGCCTCACTATAATCTACTACAAAATGAATTGATTCAGCTCTGCGCAGCCTCAATGGCTGCCTGTAGATGAACTAATTACCGTGGGAAAGTTTCTGACTTTTTTCCCACGGTCATTAGTTCATTCACACATCAGCCGGGGACTCCCCGCAGCCTCAGTGACGTCAGCAGTAGTCCCAGGCTGATCTGTGAATGAACTAATGACCGTGGGAAAAAAGTCAGAAACCATGCACACGGTCAAGCAGTCCAGTGCCAGAGGCAGCAAAGCAACCCCAAAACATCAGGGAACCTCCGCCATGTTTGACTGTAGGGACCGTGTTCTTTTCTTTGAATGCCTCTTTTTTTCTCCTGTAAACTCTATGTTGATGCCTTTGCCCAAAAAGCTTTACGTTTGTCTCATCTGACCAGAGAACATTCTTCCAAAACGTTTTAGGCTTTTTCAGGTAAGTTTTGGCAAACTCCAGCCTGGCTTTTTTATGTCTCGGGGTAAGAAGTGGGGTCTTCCTGAATCTCCTACCATACAGTCCTTTATCATTCAGACGCCGACGAATAGTATGGGTTGACACTGTTGTACCCTCGGACTGCAGGGCAGCTTGAACTTGTTTGGATGTTAGTTGAGGCTCTTTATCCAACAGCCGCACAATCTTGCGTTGAAATCTCTTGTCAATTTTTCTTTTCCGTCCACATCTAGGGAGGTTAGCCACAGTGCCATGGGCTTTAAACTTCTTGATGACACTGCGCACGGTAGACACAGGAACATTCAGGTCTTTGGAGATGGACTTGTAGCCTTGAGATTGCTCATGCTTCCTCACAATTTGGTTTCTCAAGTCCTCAGACAGTTCTTTGGTCTTCTTTCTTTTCTCCATGCTCAATGTGGTACACACAAGGACACAGGACAGAGGTTGAGTCAACTTTAATCCATGTCAACTGGCTGCAAGTGTGATTTAATTATTGCCAACACCTGTTAGGTGCCAGAGGTAAGTTACAGGTGCTGTTAATTACACAAATTAGAGAAGCATCACATGATTTTTAGAACAGTGCCAATACTTTTGTCCACCCTCTTTTTTATGTTTGGTGTGGAATTATATCCAATTTGGCTTTAGGACAATTCTTTTTGTGTTTTTTCATTTAAGACAAATTAAATGAAGATAATAATACCAAAGAATTTGTGTTTGCAATCATTTTCAGGAAGAAACTGAGTATTATCTGACAGAATTGCAGGGGTATCAATACTTTTGGCCACAACTGTAAAACAAGTTGGATAGGCAACAGGTGCTTGTAGTGAAAATAACTAGGCTAGAGAATTTTGCGGAGTCAAAAATCTGATCATATGAGAAGGTAAACTGCAGAACCATCAAAGCTAGTAGTGTGTAACATAGAAGTAAGTCTATGGGCCTTGCATATTGACAGAAAAAATTAAACCACAACATTGGGTGACAGAAGGGGAAGCAGGAGCTACAAGGATGCAAGAGAGGCGACGGGAAAGGCATAGCATAAAGAGCGTCAGGCTCGACCACTGCAGCAGGAAACGTGAAAAAATTACAGATTTCAGACAGCTAATAATATGGACTCATCACAAGACGGGGGAACAGTTCCCAATGAGAGGGGAGTTCTCAGCCTCTGGGAATTTTTAGTCCAAGATTGCCAGCTTTATGCTTCCACAGAATTTTTTTTACAAAAATAAAACTCATGAAATAGGCCTGGACATACATGATGGTACCCCTGAAAATAATGTGACAAACGGGACATGATAAATCGCGGCGTGTCCACTCATTAGCATCACAGGTGTCTACAATCTTGGAATCAGTGAGTGGGCCTGTATAGAGGGCTACGGATACTCACTGTGCTGTTTGGTGACATGGTGTGTATCACACTCAACATGGACCAGAGGAAGCGAAGGAAAGAGTTGTCTCAGGAGATTAGAAAGAAATTTATAGACAAACATGTTAAAGGTAAAAGTTATAAGACCATATCCAAGCAGCTTGATGTTCCTGTGACTACAGTTACACATATTATTCAGAAATTTAAGCTCCATGGGACTGTAGCCAACCTCCCTGAACGTGGCCGCAGGAGGAAAATAGATGACAAATCCAGGAGACGGATAAGGCCTGTTTCACACTTCCGTTTGTCACCATCAGTCAGAATCCGCCGTTTTGCAAAAAACGGATCCGCCATTTCTCTTTGCGGATCCGTTTTTTCCCCCACTGACTTGCATTGTGGGCGGATTTTGACTGATGATCGTCCGTTGCATCCGTGTTTGTGCGGATCCGCGAGAATTTAGGCGTCCGCCGAGATCACCGAACGGAGCCTGTAACGTTTTTTTTGCTTCACGGATCCGCATTTTCCCTTTTTAACCCTTAATCTTTTCTGGCTGCTGGAAGAAAATTTTCTCTCTCTTCCTCTCTCTCTTTTTTTTTTCCAGGCGCGGTTCCTTTAAATTTTTACCATCGGCGGATCCGTACATCCGCCGATCCGCTGTCCCCCGTTTCTGTCAGTCCGCCTGCGGATCCGTTTTCCGCTATTTTGACGGATTTAGACTGACAGAAAAAACTGAAGTGTGAAGTAGGCCTAATACAAATTGTAACGAAAGAGCCCAGAAAAACCTCTAAACAGATTAAAGGTGAACTTCAAGCTCAAGGAACATCAGTGTCAGATCGCACCATCCGTCGTTGTAGGAGGACACCATTGTTGAAAAAAAAAAAAAAATCATAAAAAAGCCAGACTGGAATTCGCCAAACAACATGTTGACAAGCCACAAAGCTTCTGGGAGAATGTACTATGGACAGATGAGACAAAAATGGAACTTTTTGGCAAGGCACATCAGCTCTATGTTCACAAACAGAAAAATAAAGCATATCAAGAAAAGAACACTGTCCCTACTGTGAAACATGGAGGAGGCTCTGCTATCTTCTGGGGCTGCTTTGCTGCATCTGGCACAGGGTGTCTAGAATCTGTGCAGGGTACAATGAAATCTCAAGACTATCAAGGTATTCTAGGACCTGTTGCGGTCTCCTAACAATAAGCAGTGGATTGAGGTGGAGGAAGCACTAGCACCTTATCCCCTGAGATCCATCCTTTTGGCATATCCTTGTAAAAACATAAACAAAAATTTACCTAATATACACACCAAAGCTACCTTAAAATTATGGAAGGGATTGGTGAAAACTCTAGTTCCCCCTTTGTCCCCCTTACTCAAGTTGGCAGATATAATGCCACACGCATCTTATTCCCAAGACAATGATCTAATCAAACCCGGTTCCCTGGCAAATGTAGCGGTTGATGAACTCTTAACGGACGGGGCACTCCCCTCCTTTCAGGAACTGAAGAAGCAACCAGGGCTTTCCAACTTGACCTTTATACAATTCGGCTCTATAAGAGACTCCTTGGCACAGTATCTTTTAGGAGCAGTCGTTACCCGCCCACTGACTGCATTTGAGACTCTCTGTGCAACAAAGGATAAACCCAAAAAGATAATGTCGTCTATTTACCAGGTTTTAAATATAACTGACTGTTGCCTCAAAAGAGCCTATATAACAAATTGGGAAAAGGATTTGGGATACAAGTTTACCCCAAACCAAATATCACACATTTATAATTCTTCTCATGGCCCATCACAATGCGTTAGAGCACAAGAGAATTCTTTTAAAATAGTCGCCAGATGGTATATTACACCACAGCAGAACACTTATTGGCAGACGGGGTCTTCTACTAGATGCTGGAGATGCTGTGACTCGGAGGGAACATACTTACATATGTGGTGGTCCTGTCCACCCCTGCTGCAGTTCTGGCGACTAGTAGAGGATTATATCGGGGAAATTGTGGGCAAAAAGCTTACATTGACACCGGAGATAGTGCTCTTAAATTTTCTGTCACCGACTGGACATAAGAATACTGCTCTGTTGACTCAACACATTCTTTCAGCAGCGAAACTTTTGATACCTATGAACTGGAAGACAACTACCACTCCATCTATATCCCAATTGCAAGAGAAGGTAGATATGTTATATCAAGTAGCCAAACTGGCTGCCTTGGTGAATGGCTCACTTTCAGCTTTTGAAAGAGTATGGCACCCATGGACCCGATTCAGATCCATTAGTAGAAGTTGATAAGGCTATAGTGGCCTCCTTGCTCGGCTTTATCAGAGTGGACAAAACCCTTGTTGCCTAGTGTTCCCCTCTCCCCCCCCTCCCCTTACTTCCCCTATATTCCACCCCTATCTCCCAACTTCTCCCTCTAATTACTTGACCTCCTGTCCCTTTACTCCCTATACTGTTTTTTTTTTCTTTTCTTCTTTTTTGTTCTTCTTCATCTTTGTTTGAAATCATGGCATATGTGATGTAGCAGGGGCGTGTGGATGGGAAGAACCCAGATTTGAACCCAGATAATCTTGCTACTGGAAGTTCCTTTAAGGCTGTTGTTGTCCTTAAACCTCTATATATCAATAGTTTTTGCCATGAATTGATATTTCAAACCATCTGTTTAACTCCCGAAAAGTGGAATTTGTAGGTTATATAATAATTTTGTAAGCTACTTTGTTGATTGCTTTCTTTCGGATGTAACTTGCAGATTTCAATAAATAAAACATTAAAACAAACAAAACAAGGTATTCTAGAGAGAAATGTGCTGCCCAGTGTCAGAAAGCTTGGTCTCAGTCGCAGGACATGGGTCTTGCAACAGGATAATGACCGAAAACACACAGCTAAAACACCCAAGAATGGCTAAGAGGAAAACATTGGACTATTCTGAAGTGGCCTTCTATGAGCCCTGACCTAAATCCTATTGAGCATCTTTGGAAAGAGCTGAAACATGCCAGCTGGAAAAGGCAACCTTCAAACAGGAGACAACTGGAGCAGTTTGCTCTTGAGGAGTGGGACAAAATACCTGTAGAGAGGTGCAGAAGTCTCATTGACAGTTACAGGAATCATTTGATTGCAGTGATTGCCTCAAAAGGTTGTGCAACAAAATATTAAGTTAAGGGAACCATCATTTCTGTCCAGGCCTATTTCATGAGTTTTATTTTTTTTTAAATTCTGTGGAAGCATGGTTGAAAAGCAATGTCTGACCTTCATTTGTTCATTTTCATAGATTTTTTATTTATTATTACTTTTGTCAGATTCATTATTTCTGTCACCATTGTAGATTTTTCTGTAATTAAACGAGGGGGACCAAGAAATTTGGCCACGTGTGCATTACTTGTACTGCATACACAGGATAAGGTCTCATTCACACATCAAATTTTCTCATTAGAGTGCTCGTACCCATGACATTCTATTGGGCTGTTCACATGTCCGATTTTTCCCTTGCACCAAGCGGTCCGTTGGAAATATTGGAGACACGTGTCTGATTTTGATTCAATAGAGGGGTGGATCAAAATCGCCAATGCAAGTCTATGGGTTCTTTAAAAAACAAAATGGTCTGTTATCGGATGACATCTGAGCGCAGTCCGATTTTCACGGACTGTCAGAATGGAGATTTTTTTTTATTTCTCCATGTATGAGAAAAAAAAATAGATGACCCTAGGACCACACTCTGATCAGAATAATAGGTGCATTTTCCTCGTCCGTGAAAATATTAGACGTGCGAATGAGTCCTAACAGGAAGTATAGAAATAATCCAACCACTTAGCATCTAATCAGAAGACTAAGGCTGAGTTCACACGTGGCGTTTTTTTCGCGCTTCCGCGGCGGTTTTAACTGCGCGATTTTGTCGCGAAAAATAAGCATCCCATGCATTCCTATGGGATTCCGCAATGCTGTGCTAATGCTGCGGTTTTTACCGCGGCGGAACCGCTTCGCGGTAAAAACCGCAGCATGCTCATTAATTTGCGGAATCGCGGCGATCCCGCACCCATAGGAATGCATTGTTCCGCTTATTTCCCGCATGTGGCTGTGCACACCATGCGGAAAGTAAGCAGAACAATTGCGGATGGTACCCACGGTCCGGAGGAGAGGAGACTGTCCTCCGGGCTTTGGGTACCATATCCCTGTAAAAAATAGAATTTAAAATAAAAAATATTGTTATTCTCACCCTCCGACGTCCCGCGCAGCCTTCCCGCTTCTCTCCACGCATCCGTTCCCAGTAGTCCTTTGCGAAAATGCTCGCGATGACGTCCGTTCTCGCGGGATCGCGAAGTCTCGCGGTCATTCGCGAGACGTCGCGATCCCGCGAGAACTGACGTCATCGCGGGCAGTTTCGCAAAGGATTACTGGGAACGGATGCGCGGGACGTCGGAGGGTGAGAATAACACCGTTTTTTATTTTTTTTTTACATTCTATATTTTACTACTGATGCCGCATAGGCGGCCTCAGTAGTAAAAAGTTGCTCACACTCGTCAAACACTATGTTTGACGAGTGTGACCAACCTGTCAATCAGTTCTCCAAGCGATGCTACAGATCGCTTGGAAAACGCTAGCATTTTGCAAGCTAATTATGCTTGCAAAATGCTAGTTTTTCCGCGGGAAAATCGCGGGAATTTAAAATGCGATTTTCCCGCGGACTGGAATTCCGGAATTCTCGCGGTAATTTCCGCGAGAGTTCCGGTACGTGTGCACTTAGCCTTAGGGCCCCGTTACACGCTTCAAGGTCCCAGCGATCCCACCAACGATCCGACGTGGATGAGATCGCTGGGACATAGTTAGCTGATCGCTGGTGAGCTGTCACATAGACAGACTCACCAGCGATCAGGACCAGCGAGCAAGCTGGTATCCAAGGTAAACAGCGGGTAACTAGGAGCTGCGCGGCTCTTAGATACCCGTTGTTTACATTGGATACCAGCTCCCAGCGTCGCTGATCGTTGGTCTCTCGCTGTCACATGCAGCGATGCGTGCTGGCCAGCGGGAGACCAACGATCAAAAAATGGCCCAGGACATTCCTGCATGATCAGCGATACCCGGCAGGGGGCCGGTCGCTGATGCGTGTCACACACAGCGATGTCGCTGGCGAGATCGCTGTGGCCTCACAAAATCAGCACTCTCGCTGTGTTTGACGGGGCCTTAACAGTGGAATTTATCAGCAATATTATAAATGGATATACGCCACTGAATCAAATGATACATTAAATGATACATTAAAGTAAATGTTTCAAAGGACATATACTTTTTAAATAAGGTTTGTGTGCTAAATGTACTTTTAAACATTTTTTTTAAATGATTTTTTCCTCATGTCACAATCTTTATTAAAAATGAGAAATCTTGCCATTTTCACACTGGTCACTGAGAATATTTAAGACTCCTGTCCTTTCAGGAAATTTGCATGTAAATTAGCAGCAATGAATTGACTCCGATCATATGTTTTGGATTGTACTGTAACATCTAATCAGCGTGTGCAAAAGTCATTATGAAGGGTTCTGATATCAGCAGCTGTGATTGGTGAATTCTGTGTTATCAATCATTGTATTCTTGCCTCTGATAATGAGCCTGCTGAAAACTGTTCCTGAAGGAACAAGAAGTATATATCTTCGATAGCCAGTGTGGAAATTGCAAGAATACAATTTTTCTCTTTAATAAAGATTGTAATATGACAAAAAAATACATGTAAAACAAAAACTTTTCTGTTTAAATATTTAAACAGTTGAAACAGTCTCTTATGGAACTATTATTTAGGCTCCTATAAAGTCCTTAATAAAACACCATATTGTTCTATTGTTTACGTCTTGCATCTAGTGCTGATTAAGGTTTTAATATTTTTTTTATGTTGGTGGGAGATGACATACTTGCACAGAGATCCGAATCCCTGGTGTAGGGAAAAAAAACTTTAGTGTGCAGTGTTTTCACATAGACTTTGTGTAGATCCATGCAGACATACATGAAAGCGATATAGGAAGCCAGAAGTGGTTGTTACCCTTTGCTACCAATATGGCTGAATATCATTCTGAAAGACTGGCAGACTTTTGTAAGCAAATAAAAGAACTATCTGGAAAAACACATGAGGAAATGTATATGGAAACTCAGAAGATTATTTTCTCTTTAAACTGAAGGATGTATGAGATACATACCCTGCGGTCCTGGTTCAGAAACTGGTGAATCCCAGCAGGCACCGTGCATGTACTGGGGGGATTCCTAAGTCTGCAGTCACACACAGTGACTGCAGACTTATTGGTTTAGACTGGACAAATATAAATGGAAAAAGGGAAATATAAATAACCAATGCCAAAACCTTCCAGCAAACGTATTAATTTCCACAGAATCTGTGCAGCGCATTACCGTCAGTTAATAGGGGCAGGGAACACGTTTCCTCAATCACTATGAAATTACATTAGTTTCCAGAGAACTTCTAGTGAATTGTAGCGAGTAGGGAGGCTCATGTGATGTCTGACGTGGCATCAGCATGGATAACCAATAAAACAGAATTCCAGACACATAAGCACATACCGTATTAACGAACTGGAAACATTCGTTCTAAAGCTGGGGACCCATCTCAGCTGGCAGAGCAAAGGTAAATATTCCCTATTAAATATAAATATATATATATATATATATATATATATATATATATATACACACACACACACACATACACGTGCTTGCTTCTCACTAAATTAGAATATCGTCAAAAAGTTAATTTATTTCAGTTCTCCAATACTAAAAGTGAAACTCATTATATAGAGTAATTACAGACTTATATAGAGTAATTACAGACAGAGTGATCTATTTCATGTGTTTATTTCTGTTAATGTTGATGATTATGGCTTACAGCCAATGAAAACTCAAAAGTCATTATCTCAATAAATTAGAATAATTAACAAAAAAACCCTGCAAAGGCTTCCTAAGTGTTTAAAAATGTTCCTTCGTCTGTTTCAGTAGGCTCCACAATCATGGGGAAGACTGCTGACTTGACAGATGTCCAGAAGGCAGTCATTGACACACTCCACAAGAAGGATAAGCCACAAAAGGTCATTGCAAAAGAACCTGGCTGTTCACAGAGTGCTGTATCCAAGCATATTAATGGAAAGTTGAGTGGAAGAAAAAAAGTGTGATAGAAAAAGGTGCACAAGCAACTGGGATAACCGCAGCCTTGAAAGGATTGTTAAGAAAAGGCCATTCAAAAGATTGGGCCCCGCGTCCCCCTCTTTGCAGCATCACCTGGCCTGCCAGTGTCATTACTGGAGGGACTTGGATCCCTCCCTCTCTAGCTGCTGTCCCTGTGAGGTTATGGGGATCTCTCCCTGGGCTATAAGGGCCCTGGTCTGCCGCTTGGTGCTAGACATTGCCTCCCTGTGTGACATTGGGGGTCTGTGCTGCTCCTGAAACCCTGCATCCACCATCTGATCATTTTATTCCACTTGTAACCTCGATTCAGGGGTCTCCGGAGTGCGCTGTCCCTGATATCCGGCTGTGCCCCATTGCAATTAAAATGAGTCGTTCCAAGGGGTCTGGAACAGCGGCTGAAGGAATACGCCAGAGTAGACCATGCTGAAGGCTCAAAATCTCTTGAAAATAATCCTTCACAGTCTCCGCGTAAGAACCGCCCCTCTGAAGGTGGGGAGGACAGTGAGCAAGAAGAATTAACCCTTAAGCAGGCGTCTGGACAGATCATGCAGGCTATCTCCTCAACCAGGACGTCTCTGTCTGGGAAGATAGAGGACGTGCACAACGAGGTGGGACGCCTCCGACAAGACATGCAAGCCATGATGGGCCGCATTACGGAGGTGGAAACACGGGTATCCCAGGTAGAATATACCATTACACCCATGGAAGCTAAACTAACGAAGGTGGCAGGCTCTATGAACGCGTGGAGGCAAAACGCAGATGGCCTGGAGAATAGGATGCGTTGGAATAACATTCGAATTGTCGGTCTACCTGAGCGCTCGGAAGGACAACACCCAGAGCAATGCCTAGAAGATTGGCTTAAAACCACTTTGGGAGATGAATTCTCCCCAATCTTTGCGGTGTAAAGGGCTCACAGGGTCCCTACTAGGCCTCCAACTCCTGGTGCCCCACCTAGACCTTTTCTGGCACGTCTCCTCAACTGCAGGGATAGAGACGTGGCTCTGCGTCTGGCAAGACAAAAGAGTCCTATCAAGTTCAACAATGCCACGATTTCGATTTTCCCAGACTTCTCTATGGAACTCCAGAAACAACGGGCACAGTTTACGGAGGTCAAAAGACATCTACGGGAGAGGAATATTATGTATTCGATGATTTACCCGGCCCGGCTCCGGGTGGTCCACGGGGTTTCTACTTTATTTTTTACAGATCCAGCGGAGGCGGCGGAGTGGCTGCGGTCTCACAAGGGATCTGCTGCACAGGAATCCTAACGTATCTATGGCTAGTTGGTATTTTTCTATTAATCGACCGATTGGAGCTCTACTCGAAAGCGTCCAAGTTACCAACAATACCGGACACTGGGCTCAGTGATGGTATCCCCTTGTTTGCTTTATGATGGGAGTACAGGACTCTGCTCCCGCGTTGTTAGTTGTTTTTTCAATTTGGTTTTTTTTTTTCCGCTGCGGTTTTTTGTATTTTTTAGGTAGTAATCGCAGTTGACAACAATCTCAGTCTCTAGGTGATGTCTCTAAATTCTGCCCGGGTAATATTATACATTATGTTCAGCGGAGTAAAACATGGGGTCGGAGTTGATATGTATGACATGGAATGTGAGGGGTATAAAAACTCCTCGAAAAAAGATCAAGGTTTTCTCACAGATCAGACATTATCGCCCTCACATCGTGGCCTTGGTGGAGACACACCTGACTAGGGATACAGCACGGTGCGTACAGAAGCCTTGGGTACAATGGTCTGCCCATACATTCCACACCAGCTACTCAAGAGGGGTCTCACTGTTGGTACATAAAGATGTTAGATGGGAAGCGAGGGAGACTCGGAGGGACACTGAGGGTTGTTTTATTTTTCTCCATGCATTGATAAACACCAAGAAATATGTGGTCTTATGTATTTATAATCCTCCCCCGGCCCGCAATCCATTTTGCAGAAGGCAATGAGCTTCGCCCTTAATTACCCAGACACTGATGTTATTTGTATGGGAGACTTTAACATGGTTATGAACAACTGTCTTGATAAATTGAGGTTGGATGATATAGCGACTGGGGGGTCCTCTCCATCGACTACAACCCCGTTGTCATTATTAATGGGGGGTGGCGGGTGGTTGGATTTGTGGAGGGTGCATCATCCTGAGTTAAGGGAATATACCTGCCACTCATCCACTAAACGCGCTCTATCACGCATAGACTACATATTTGGTTCTAGCGGTCTGGCAATGTGGGTGACTGATTTAGAACATGGAAGCAGGGGGATCTCAGACCATAGTCCGGTTGTCCTTAAACTCAAATATGGGCATGTAAACAATGGGATAACTTGGAAGTTGAATCCTTTCTGGTAAAAAAAATTGATGGGACCCCCAGACAGAACGATTGGTCAGTTGCATTGTTTCATCGCGTCCCACCCGGAACCTCAAGATATTAATTTATTTTGGGATACCCTTAAGGCACATCTGAGGGGCTGTTTGTCCTCCACGATCTCTTATATTAAGCGGATAACCTCGGAGAGGGATGATGAGGTGGAACAACGACTGAAAGATTCAGAGGCCTCATATATATCTAACCAAACCAGTGGGAACAGGAGTGAGTGGTTTGCTGCTCAGAGGTTATATACTCAACATGTGGACACTAAATCTAAACGTAAACTATTCTTTACCCGTCAATCCTATTGCGAATTGGGGAACCTATCGTCCCATTTCGTTAGTGAATGTGGACTATAAAATTTTCGCCAAGATTCTAGCTACTAGACTGAATTCAATTATATTGAATCTTATATATCCTGATCAAACGGGCTTTATGCCTGGTAAGAATACTTCCATTAACATCAGAAGAGTCCAGTCAATAGTCCAATATAGCTCCCTAGTGCCAGACAACAGATAGGCATTGGCATCGTTGGATGCTGCCAAGGCTTTCGACTCCCTTGAATGGCCTTTCCTCTCCGCATGTTTGCAAAGGTATGGCTTTGGCAATAAATTTATAACTTGGATCAAAGTACTATATATGAAACCCAAGGCCCGTATTATAATAAATAATTCTATATCTGAGTCTTTCGCATTGCATAGGGGAACCCGTCAGGGTTGCCTTCTTTCCCCGGCACTCTTCGCCCTTGCGATAGAGGCACTAGCAATACGTATAAGGTCCTCCCCTAACATCCGAGGTATAGATATAGCAGGTCGGGTGGATACCATAGGCCTATATGCCGATGATATGGTGATATTCTTGAATGATGTGGAAGAAACTTTGCCACAGGTAATATCCCTTATAGATAGATTCAGTAAATATTCAATTCTACATATAAATTGGGAGAAGTCTGCCCTGTTACCCCTTTCCCATGCCCCAGCTGGAGGCTCTCTCCTCGCTGTCTACTGTATCTAGTTTTAAATATTTGGGCATCCATATATCTAACAATAGTACGCTTGATCTACAACTTAATGTCCACCCATTGTTGGAACTAGTTAAAGTTAAATTTGCATCCTGGAGTAGGTTACCACTATCTGTGGCTGGACGCATTAACCTGATTAAAATGATATCACTCCCTAAATTTAGCTACTCGCTTCAGCACAGTAAGGTAGCGGTGCCCAAGTCCTTTTTTTGTTAATCTCAATTCCCTGGTCACGTCCTTTATATGGGGGAAAACTAGGCCCAAACTTAAACTGTCCATTTGACAAAGACCAAAGAAGGGAGGAGGGGCGGCGTTGCCAGATTTTTTCCTATACTACTTAGCTGGGCAGGCTAAAGCTCTAAGTAAATGGATGCCGGGTAATTGTTTCCCCAATTCTGAAAGTCACTTGCTCCACGCTGCACAAGCGGATTGCCCATTAGGTTTCCTGGAGTTGGAGAAAACTAATGTCCCATGTCTGCTGCCCCTGCTCCGGCTGGCACGATTAATATGGAGACAAATCAAGAATGTAATTGGGTTTAAAGATTTTATAGCTGAAATGCCCCTGTGGAATAATAGCTATTTTTCAGGGTTACTGAATCACCCATCCGCCGATTTTTGGATCTTAAAATCTTTTGAACAACTACAGGTCACACATGATATTCCGAGATCTCAATTTTTTCGTTATTTGCAGTTGAGATCGGCTCTTCAATCACATATGAGGGATAGGGGTGTGGACCGTACTATTTCATCTTTACCCCTGATAGGAAGCCTTAATTCGCAGGGTCCCCAGGGTCTCATATCCTCTTTGTATACATTGTCAGCAGGGGCAGAATCAGCCATAAGCTCTATTGAGAGGAAGTGGGAACGACTCATCCCTAAGGGTACCGTTACACCTAGCGACTCACCAGCGATCCCGACCAGCGATATGACGCGGTCAGGATCGCTGGTGCATCGCTAGGTGGTCGCTAGTGAGCTGTCACACAGGCTGATTTCACCAGCGATATCGCAGGGGACGGGGATCGCTACTTACCTGTCAGACGCGGCTATCCTGCTTCCTCCCACCCGGCTCCACGCGTCGCTCATCGTCACAGCAGGAAGAGGCGCAGGAAGTGACCGACGAGAAATGATCCAGGAGCTTTTCGCGCGATCAGCGATAACCAGTGGGGGAGCCGGTCGGAGGTAAGTATCACATGCAGCGATATCGCTAGCAATATCGCTGCAACGTCACAAAATCGGTGACTTTACAGCGATATTGCTAGCGATATCGCAGTCTGTAACGGGGGCTTAATACGCAAAGAGAGGAGTGGGAGGAGATTCTGGTGTCTCCGATTGGAGTATCACCATCTATTAATAACAGAATGATACAACTGTAGATAAATCAATCATATTTAACTCCGTAACTTTTTAGGATGGGTCGGCTTCAATCATCAGAATGTATGCGATGTCACTCGCCAGATGCTGATTTTATTCATATGGTGTGGCAGTGTCCCATTATCCTACATTACTGGAAAGAGGTGACTACATTATTAACATCCCCGGTGCAGGCTCCTGTCCCTCTAGAGCCATTGGTTTGCTTGTTCGGAGAATGGGGGGAAGGAGGCTTGGGATCGCTATACTGGGGTCTTCCTGCGTGAGACGCTGTTTATGGCATGGAAGGTGCTGGCATTGCGGTGGATAGGGGGTTCATGTCCTTTCCTTAGATTCTGGATCGAGCTGGTAAATTCGATTGTTCCATATGAGCACACGTTATACCAAAATAGGGGATGCCCTGGTAAATTTGGAAAGATTTGGGAGAGGTGGAATTCCTCTCACCTCACTTTACAAGGCTGAGACATCACACGTGACATGGTATGATATAGGAGACCAGGCTGCGGAAATAGTAGATGCTAGTTGATGTAGCGGTAGTTGTAGTTTAGGAATTTTAGTTAGATTTTATTTCTGAGTGATATGACAAGGCTTGTGAAATTGGATTGACATCCATGCTGGAAAATGTATAACCAATTGTCCTTCATGTATGATTGGAAAGATATGTACATATTACCTTGTTTATAAGCGTGTGCAATTTCTCTGCATTATATTTTACAATGGATAGAAACATGTGTGCTATGTATAACGCTTGTTATCGTAAGCCATTGTGTATGTTGTACATTCTTTGTGTCCTGAGGTTCAATAAACGAATTAAAAAAAAAGAAAAGGCCATTCAAATATTTGAGGGAGATTCACAAGGAGTGGACTGCTGCTGGAGTAATTTCTTCAAGAGTCACTACACCCAGACGTATCCAGGACATGTGCTACAAGTGTCGCAATCCTTGTGTCAAGCCACTCATGACCAATAGACAACGCCAGAGGCGTCTTACCTGGGCCAAGAAGAAAAAGAAGTGGACTGTTCCTCAGTGGTCCAAGGAGTTGTTTTCAGATTAAAGTAAATGTTGCATTTCATTTGGAAATCAATGTCCTGGAGTCTGGAGGAAGAGTGGGAGAGGCCACAATCCAAGCTGCTTGAGGTCTAGTGTAAAGTTTCCACAATCAGTGATGGTTTGGGGAGCCATGTCATCTGCTGGTGTAGGTCCACTGTGTTTTATAAAGACCAAAGTCAGCGCAGCCGTCTACCTGGAAATTTTAGTGCACTTCATGCTTCCCTCTGCCGACAAGCTTTTTGGAGATGGAAATTTCATTCTCCAGCAAGACTTGGCACCTGTCCACACTGCCAAAAGCACCAATACCTGGTGTAAAAACAACAGTATCACTGTGCTTGATTGGCCAGCAAACTTTACTCACCTTAACCCCATAGAGAAACTATGGGGTATTGTCAAAAGGAAGATGAGAGACACCAGACCTAACAATGCAGACGAGCTGAAGGCTGCTATCACAGCAACCTGGGCTTCCATAACACCTCAGCAGTGCCACAGGCTGATCGCCTCTATGCCACACAGTATTGATGCAAAAGGAGCCCCGACCAAGTACTGAGTGCATTTACTGAACATACATTTCAGTAGGCCAACATTTCAGATTTTAAAATCATTTTTCAAGCTGGTGTTATAAAGTATTCTAATTTACTGAGATAATGACTTTTGGGTTTCCATTGGCTGTAAGCCATAATCATCAACATTAACAGAAATAAACACGTGAAATTGATCACTATGTTTGTAATGACTCTATATGAGTTTCACTTTTTGTATTGAAGAACTGAAATAAATGAACTTTTTGATGGTATTCTAATTTTGTGAGAAGCACCTGTGTATATTTGTGCAGAGCTCACCGGACAAAACAATCTGGGTTCTAATCAGATGAGCACTGAATTTGTTCCCAAGAGACAAGGGGTAGTCCGGCACTCAAATTTAGGGAGTAAAAAACAAAGATATTTCATTTAATGTATATACACTAAAAAAAAATCCAAACAATTAAAAAACAGGAAATACTGGCAAAACCTCTAAAAATCTCTTGCATGTTTCAAGCCGGTGTGAACAATCCTTAGCCAAGGCTGATCTGCCATGAAAAAGAACCGTTCACATATACCAAATCGAAATGTGTAGGCCTGCGTTAGGAATTTAGCTACGATGCCTGGTTTTTATTAGCTTGAATTTTTTATTGTCATACGGATTTCATAAAGTATCATAGTTGTATTAGTATATAAATTCTGTAGTTAAGAGTGCCCCTTGTCTCTGAGGAACAAATTTAGGTCCAAGGTAAAACTGTACTAAACACTCTAAAGGGGGCTGTGCTGTGCCTGTGGGCATTGAGTTATGGCGCTGCACTCCATGTCCTAGTAATGAAAATTGGACAGCATAGTGATGATCTGCTGTATATACCTATAATAGTTGTCAAACATGAGAAAGAGCCCTCCCGCAAAATAAAAAACAACAACAATTTTTTCCTGCCAAACCTAAAAAGTAAAACCATATTTGTGGAGAAAAGAATAAAGCAATCTGAGTAACTTAGGACAATTTTTCATATTGTATATTCCCTCCCCCACTTAGATGTAAAAACCCACAAATCAAATAGGTGAAAATACACATGTATCCATCTCTCAAGATGGTTGATCCTGTGCTACAATTATAACCAGTCTAAATAATAATAATATTAAAGGGAAGTGTTTAAATCCCGTGTTGACGATTTGCTGGAACAGGTTTTATAGGAAAAATGAAGTTTTATTCTTTCTGCAACTGCTCTTTTCCAGTCATCGCTCACTAAACATTGAGTGCGGCTGTAATCAATTCTCTCCATTTTGACTGACAGCCTGTTCTGCACACATACATTGCACAGAGCTGTGAATCAAAATTCCAGAGATTAATTACAGTGCACTGTTTTGTGATCAGCGTCTGTAATCTCTTCCTTGCACTGCCCAGATGACTGGAAACAGGCGGCTGCAGAGAGAATAAAACATCATTTTGTCCCTGTAGCTGCTACTCTACTTATCTAGTTACACAGAATTTAAATGCTACTTACCTGCATGTTAATTACAGAATGTTAAGGTGCTGTCACACTTAGCGATGCACCAGCGATCCCAACCAGCGATATGACGCGGTCAGGATTGCTGGTGCATCGCTAAGTGGTTGCTAGTGAGCTGCCACACAGGCAGATCTCACCAGCAACATAGCAGGGGTCGGGGGGTCGTTACTTACCTGTCAGACGAGGCGATCCTGACGTCCTCCCGCCCGCGTCCACGCGTCGCTCGTCGGCGCCACAGGAAGCTGACGACGAGAAACGGTCCCGGACGTTCTCGCGCGATCAGCGATAATCAGCGGGAGAGCCGGTCGGAGGTAAGTATCAGACATAGCAATATTGCTAGCAATATTGCTGCTACGTCACAAAAAACAGTGACGTTACAGCGATATTCCTAGCGATATCGCTTAGTGTGACAGGCCCTTTAGAGTTGGATGGGACCTCCTGGGTCATTGTGTCCAATCCCTGCTCAATGCAGGATTCACTAAAACATCTCAGAAAGATGTCTGTCCAGCCTCTGTTTGAAGACTTCCATTGAAGGAGAACTCACCACCTCTCATGGCAGCCTGTTCCCCTTGTTGATCACCCTCACTGTCAAAAGTTTTTTTTCTAATATCTTTCTGTATGTTCACCCTTTCAGTTTCATTCCATTGCTTCCCGTGTTTTCATGTGCAAATGAGAATAAAGATGATCCTTCCTCACTGTGACAGCCCTTCAGATATTTGTAGACAGCTATTTTGTCTCCTATCAGTCTTCTCTTTTACCAACTAAACATTCCCAGACCATCTAACCTTTCCTCATAGGACATGGTTTGCAGACCGGTCACCATTCTGGTTGCTCTTCTCTGAAATTGCTGCAGTTTGTTTGTGTCTTTTTTTTAACCCCATATCTGCAGCTAAATGTTTGTGTGAGTTTCTTCCGGATTCTCTGATTTTCTCTCCCATTCCAAAACAATACTGATAGGGAATCTAGATTGTGAGCCCCATCGGGGACAATGCCAATAATGTCTGTAAAGCGCAGTGGAATTAATAGCACTATATAAATGAGTAAAATAAATAAAGTGTCTATGAATATGACAGGTTCCCTTTTAACACATCAGTAGCATAACACTCTGCTGTCCTGATAGTTTGCTATAGGCTAGGATCACATGAGAATATATTCTTTCCTCTGACAGAATCAGATTAATTATGGCAGAGACACTTCGATCAAACTCTGATCAGAGCTTCAGCTTAGTGTGATCCGATTCTTTTGGATGAGAGAATCTTGGCACACGGTCAAGAGAAGATGGAGAACAAAATCAGACTGATGATTTCCAAGCACCCATAGACCCAATATTTGCGTGCCATCCGATTTGCACTTCATAAAATAACACTGACCCAAGTGCTATCCGATAAAACCTCAGCTAGCACTCGTCTGATGCATGCAAGCCCACAATGTATCATTGCAGGTAAAATGCATCAGTCTGTTGTCCAGGTGGATTATCCCTTATTGCATTGTTTAGGCTGAAAACAAAAGTATATTCGAAACCTGCAGATGGAACATTTTATAATGGAGATCACCACACGATTCACATTGACATGCACTGGTTTCCATTGGTCACTGTAACATCAGATAGTGAGACATCATAGTCTAATACTGCTGGGTGTTCAGACAGTAACAAGAGTACTGCACCATATCCGGGACTACTACCCACCTGATTCTGGTGTAAAAGGCAGCAGAGGAGAAGCGGATCTAATCCTTATCTGTGTCCCATTGACCACAGATTCCATTTCTGTTTTTCTGGCAACTAAAAATATAAGCAAGAAAATGTGAAAGGGAAGTGACAGAGGAGACACTGGCTGCTGGGCTCCCACTATAAAGACAACTAATATGGCTGCCTCTGTTCTAACGACTGCCCATATCACATTGGTGATACAACCCTTGAGTGAAAACATACCCACCTTGTGACTGGTCACTTGGTCCATCTCCACATTGGTCGTCTGGCCCCTCTGGTCCGCCTTGCCCACTGCTGTTGTCACATACTACAGAGGGTGCTAGGGGATTTGCATCACAACAAGAAGCCTGATTTGCTGTTTTTCTACCCATGCAGCCCTCTCCAGTTAATTCTTCACAAAGCTGATTAAACTTCTTCTTGTGAGATACCCTGATAAATCTGTGAAATTCTATGCAAAAGAAAAAAAATAAGGAGGGTCCAAATTTATCCTTATAATTTGCCATCAATATAAGATTATTGGAGCTTTGCCTCTTGGCATTTCCACTAACCAGCTATTTGATTGGCTGCAGCACTCAGCAGTGCAGTGGCCAGTTTCACCTGCCCACTGACTGGGTAATCAGTGGAGGTGTAGAAAATTAGGCCCCCATCAATCAGAAGTGTTCCCTTTATAGGAAAAATAGTAGAAGATCATGCAAGTATTGAGGATTCTCAATGAAGTGTTGGTAATAATCCCAAAACTGCCCGATTCTGAGGGCCAATTAAATTTGGTGCATTGGGTCCACTAGATTCTGATATTACTTTTTCATTTTGTTGCCTGAGACGCTCCCATGTACTCAATGTGGTGCTGTCTGAGACAACTACTTTAATTTACTGTACTGAACGTTGTGAGCTTACTTATCTTTACCACTAAATCCCTTTGTGTGCGTCCTGGGATAACTATAGAGAAGTTGGCAATGGGTAGATTTTGCATTCTAATACGGACACGTCATCATCCTATGAACAATCGACAGATGAGAACTTGCAAGTTAACAGAAGATCACCAAATTAAAGGTAACCTGTCAACAGGATTATGTACAGTAACCTACAGACAGTTTGAGGTTGGCGGCATTACACTGATTAAAATGATACCTTGGTTGATGAAATCCGTCTTGTGGTTGTTGCTTAATCTTTCAGTTTTCAGTTAATGTAAAATAGGGGGCAGGTAACAGAGATCAGTGACCTGTCAGAAGTCATACAGATGAATACCTAAGCAGAGCACCACATAAAGACCCCACTCCCACCCCCAGGCCGCCCCGGAGCACAAGCATATCATTATCTCAAAACTGAAAATAAAGATTATACAACAACCACAAGACGGATTTCATCAACCAAGGTATCATTTTAATCAGTATAATAGCGCCAACCTGACACTGTAGGTTACTGTGCACAATCCTGCAGACAGGTTCCCTTTAAGGAGTAATTGTCTGGTATATTATACAAAGGTGCTTCTTCCCCTGCCCTTTGCAGGTCTGGTTGCCTCACCTCTCAGTAATCTGTTGTAGTCTGGCTTCTCTGTTAGTAGCGCTGCAACCTCGCACACCATAGCTTCATAGTTATCAGTCTTCTTATAGGAGGAGAGGGCAGCTGAGAATCGCTGAAAGTTAGACGGGCCCAAGGCTTCTTTTACCTGCGTCAGGTACATAGATGCTTGCATCTGATGCTCCTTGTTCGAAGTTGGTGGAGCGAGGCTGTAGTTACTTGCTGGACAAAAAAAAATAAAACCGCTGCTAACTGTCATCTTTAGTTTATTAGCAATGATTACATGAGCATGGCTTAGCCTAGTCTTATGTCACCTGACTCTCACTTTCTTTCTTTTCCAGGAAAAGCTGGGTAATCAAAATGACCAGTCTTGGCAGAAACGATCACCCAACTTTCTAGGCTAGTCTTAAATTAGCATTGACAGTACTTTTAGTCATTATTCCCATATAGTCACAGCCTCGCCCCACGCTGAAATGTCTGTCAATGATGAGGAACAAATTCTTAGGCTTTGATGGCCAAATCAAATAGGGCTGGGTATAGAATAAAATTTTTGCTGGATCCCTTTTTTCAAAGAGAAGGACGTTGGGTTGTTATTCACCAGGATCTTGGCTCTAGGAGATGCATAAATTAAATGGATCCATTTTCTGGTCTAAATGCATCAGATCAAAAATTACCTTATAAGCCCCTGGAACCAGAATCTTGGTGAAAATCTTATAATCAACATTTACTAAGCAAATATACCTGAAAAGCTACAATCTAACATTTTGGTCCCGGTTTAAAGGGAACCTGTCACCAGGTTTGCCCCATATGAGATACGGCCACTAGCTTTCAGCGCTCATATACAGCATACTAATATGCTGTGTACATGCCCCCAATCCGGACTGCAAAACAAGAAAATCACCTTTAATTATACTCACCTTGGTCAGGTCTGATGGGTGTCGCTGATCCAAGGGGTGTCCCTTCTTCTTTCGATGCTGGCCTCCATCTGTGCTTCGTGTGAATGACGAGTGCTACGTCATCAACGCAGTGTTCTCTAGCATTGTGCTCTTGTGGTGCAGGCGCACTTCTCTGGCCTGACGAGGGCAGAGCAAACTACTGCAGTGCGTATGTGCTGGAAAAGGTCAAAAAGCACTGGCGCATGCACTCTGAAGTACTTTCCTCTGCCCTAGTCAACGCAGAGAAGAATGCATGCGTAGGAGCGTGATGCTGAGGAACACACTGTTATTGACGGCGGATGAACGTTCTCGGATGCTACCGAAACACAGCAGCTCCGTCAACGCTATAGTAGCTATGGAAGGGTACTAGTACTACAGATCCACACCCTATTCATTTGAATAGAGAGTGGATGTTTAGTTCCTGGATGCAGCCACAATAAAGATTATGGTGCTGCTGTGTTCAGGCAGTATCTGAGAACTTCCAGATGAAGCGAGTAACGACTGATTAACGGGGGGCCTGATGTTGTACTCCCACTGATCAGATATTGATGACCTACCCTATGTATATGCCATCAATAAAAAAAAAAAGTAGTAGCCAATCCGCTTTAACCTTCCAAGAGGGCTTAGGAACATTATGGTCTATATTTACAGTGCCTTTAAAAATTATTTATACCCCCCGAATGTTTCCACATTTTTTCATGTAACATCCACAAACTTAAATGTACTTTATTGGGATTTTATGTGATATACCAACACAAAGTAGCAAGTATTTTTGAAGTGTAAAGAGAATGATACACAGTTTTCTATTTTAAAAATATATATTTGAAAATTGTGACATGCATTTGTATTTAGCCATGTGGACATCACAATAAAATAAAATTCTGAGTGACCAATTGCTTCAAGGAGACACATAATTAGTAACTTTGAGTCCAAATGTGTGTACGGTAATTTATTCTCAGTTTACCTACTTTTGTGCTGTGACGGGGTAATAGGTTAGTTTGAGAACATTAGGGATCAAACAGCATTATGAAAACCAAGGAATACAACAGACAGGTTAGGGATAAAATTGTGGAAAAGCGTAAAGCGGCGTTAAAGGGAATCTGTCACCTTTTTTTGCCCTATGAGCTGCCGACATTGACATCAGAGGCTTATCTACAGCATTCTGTAATGCTATAGATAAGCCCCCGATGTAACCTGAAAGATAAGAAAAACACGTTAGATTATACTCACCGGAGGGGGCGGTCCGGTCCGATGGGTGTCGCGGTCTGGTCTGACGCCTCCCATCTTCATACAATGCCGTCCTCTTCTTCCCTTCCTGTAGTGGCTCCGGCGCAGGCGCACTGCTCTGTTGAGGGCAGAGCAGAAAACTGCAGTGCGCAGGCGCCAGACCTCTCCCGACGCCTGCGCACTGCAGGACTTTGCTCTGCCCTCAACAGGGCAGAGCAGTGCGCCTGCGCAGGAGCCACTACAGGAAGGGAAGAAGAGGACGGCATCGTATGAAGATGGGAGGCTTCGGACCGGACCGCGACAACCACCGGACCGGACCGCCCCCTCCGGTGAGTATAATCTAACGTGTTTTTCTTATCTTTCAGGTTACATTGGGGGCTTATCTACAGCATTACAGAATGCTGTAGATAAGCCCCTGATGTCAATGCCAGCAGCTCATAGAGCAAAAAAAAAAAAAGGGTCACAGATTCCATTTAACTTATAAAAAAATATAGCCCAATCTCTGAAAATCTCACGGAGCACTGTTCAATCCATCATCCAAAAATGGAAGGAGTATGGCATAACTGCCAAGGAGATAACTAATTAGAGAAGCAGCCAAGAGGCCCATAATCACTCTGGAGAAGCTGCAGAGATCCACAGCTCAAGTGGGAGAATCTGTCCACAGGACAACTATTAGTCATGTAATCCACAAATTTGTCCTTTATGGAAAAGTGGCAAAAAGCCATTTTTGATAGCAAGTCATAAGAAGTCTTGTTTGCAAAAAGCCTTTACGGGGATACTGCTAAAAGAAAAAAAGGGGGTTTGTACGTTGTTAGCCAGTTGAAAAAATAATGCTCTCAGTGTGAAAGACAATATAATCTTGTAGTTATGATACTTTTTAATGGCTAACAAAAATAAAATAAATGATGTTACAAAGCAAGCTTTCGAGACGTCTTCGGTCCCTTCCTCAGGCATGGTACCATGCCTGAGGAGGGTATACAGCTATTATGTAGAAGACGGTGCTCTGGTCAGATGAGACTAAAGTAAGACTTTTTGGGCTAAATGAAAAACGCTATGTGCGGCAGAAAACTAACATTGCACATCACCCCGAAAATACCATCCCCAATGTCAAACATGGTGGTGGCAGAATCCTGCTGTGGGGTTGCTTTTCTTCAGCAGGGAAAGACTGATCATAGCTGACACCAAGATGGATGGTGTTAAAAACAGGGTGATCTTGGAGGAAGACCTGTAGAGGTTGCAAAAAAACTTGAGACTGGGGCATAGGTTCACCTTCCAGCAGGACAACAGCCCTAAACATACAACCAGAGATATAAAGAAATGGTTTACACCAAAGCATACTCGTGTGTGAATGGTCCAGTCACAGTCCATACCTAAATCCCATTGAGAATCTGTGGAAGAATTGAAAATTCCTGTTCACAGACGCCTCCTACAAATCTCATTGAGCTAGAGGTAGTTTGAAGAGAAGAAGGGGCCCCAACTTCCGCCTCTAGATGTGCAAAGCTGGTACAGACAAACCTCAGAAGACTTTCAGAGAAAACTGAAGGGACAAATGGAAAAGTTCACAGGGTATGAATACTTTTTTAAAGCACTGTAGAGTAAAGGTACCATCACATTTAGCGATGCACCAGCGAACCCGACCCCTATACGACCCGGTCAGGATCGCTGGTGCATCGCTAAATGGTCGCTAGTGAGCTGCCAACAGGCAGATCTCACCAGCGATTGGCGGTCGTTACTTACCTGTTAGACGCGGCGATGAAGACGTCCTCCCACCCGCGTCCACGCGTCGCTCGTCGGCGCCAGCAGGAAGCCCAGAAGGAAGTGGCCGACGAGAAACTGCCCTGGACGATCTCGCGCGATCAGCGATAAACAGCGGGGGAGCCGGTCGGAGGTAACTATCACACTTAACGATATCACTAGCAATATCGCTGCTGTGTCACAAAATCCGTGACGCTTAAGCGATATCGCTAGCGATCTTGCTTAGTGTGACGGGGCCTTAACCTCAACAAAAAAAGGTGAGGATCAAATTGGTTTTGAAGGGATGCAAACAATAATCCCGAATTGAGGAACACCCCCCCCCCCCAAAAAAAGACAAACAAAAAAAAAAACAAAAAACACAAAACCTCTATTAAACCATAATAATTAACTTTTATTTTAATATGTTACACATTTAAGGGTAAACAAAGCGTTAAAAAGATTTTCCCTAATCTGCCTATAGATTATATTAGTCCTTTAAGGTTTGGATATTTACATAGGGTGACACCCCAGGGGGTCAGCACTTATTGGCTGAATAGGACAAACATGACTTTAGCACTTGTCCCCCCAACATGTTTCACCACAAGTGCAGCGTCATCAGGGGATGGGATAATCCCATGTTTGTTTACCCTCAAATTTTTAATAGGTTAAAATAAAAGATAACTTTTTTGGTTTAATAGAGAGGGGATTTTTATGAAGGGGAAGGGGGGGGTTCCCCAAGTTGGGATCACTGTAGAGTAAAGGCCCAGTCTCACATAACGAGATAGTTAGCAAGATCGCGGAAAAATCACCGATTTTGTGACACAACAGCGATCACGCTACGTGTGACACATAGCGGCGACCGCCCCCCCCCCGCTGGATATCGCTGATCGTGCTTGAACGTCCTGTGCCATTTTCTCGTCGTCGGCGTCCCGCTGGCCAGCATGCATCGCTGTGTTTGACGCCGACGAGCGACCTCACTGGCAACGCAGAACTCAGGGACGCAGGCGATTGTCATCAGATAAGTTGCTGTGTGACAAGGTCCCAACAACCGCCAAAGTCGTTATACGGATCGCCTTTTCGTTGCTGCGTCGTTGAAGAGATCTGCCTGTTTGGCAGCTTACTAGCGACCATGTAGCGACGCACCAGCGATCCTTACCAGGTCGTATTGTTGTCGGGATCGCTGGAGCGTCGCTATGTGAAACAGGACCCTAAGAACCACCAGACTGATCTGAAATGCCTCTGTGAATGTGTTCTATGGCATACATCCAAATTGCCCCATTACAAGAACAAATACACAATCCAAGGAAGATAAGGTATGTTTGCTAGTATGACAAGTATATTCTTAACGACTATGATAAGAGCACCATAAATCTATCCAGTCATTGTCATCCATGAACTTTGAAAAGGTGGCAGGTGAGAGTATCTATAGGTGTGTTCATCTCTCCCTGGGAATCTGTTTACACAGTTTTCCATGACTAAAAGTTAAAATTTCTCATACATAATACATGGACATCTCTGGGTAACTTAAAGCAAAGCTCACCGCCCGGTTAGTCACCTCCAGAGGAGCCAGTGGAGGGTTATAAATGCACAGTATAACATTTTATTTAGAATTTCAGCATTTATAAATACATAACGACTTTCAGACTCTCTCAGTGCAATCCTAACATTCCTGTACTCAGATGCCTCTTGAATAACTGGCATTGAAGAAATGGGAGGACCATTGCACCCATGGTTTAATTAACCCTCTTTTGAAACTAATGTAAGATTTGTCTCCAAGAGACTCAATATGTGAGGATGATATTGTCTAGTTTGTAATACCTTCACTCTTTTTTGAGGAACTCAGACCTCAAGACATACCCAGACATAGGTGCCAATTCATCAACGCTTCTACGCCACAAAAGTAGCATAAAAATGTTTGCAACTTTTTGCTTTGGCACTGGAGAGGAGCATTTGCCATGTCTGTCCATCCAATTCATAAGGGAAGGTGCACACGGTCAGTAAACGCTGCAGGTTGGACACTGCATACTTTTGCATCACCAACCCGCAGCGGCCAGATGTTACAGCATAGCAGATGGGATTTCAAGAAATCCCATGCCCACTATGCGAGCACAGACGCCCGCGGCTCACCCGTAGAGATGCACATGCGGCGCTTATTTCCAGACCGCAGCATGTCAATTTATCTTGCGGAGAGACTCTACGTCTCTGCAAGATAAAGTCACCCATACAATGTATAAGACGCGGTGATTCCGCACGGTTCAATGAACACATGCGGAATCACCTACGTTCAAAAGCCGGCAGCGGACATGGACTGCGTCCAAAGCGCTGCCAGTTACTTACCGTGTGCACCTACCCTAACAAATGCTTGTAGTTTTTTCGCCACAAATGCTACTCCAGTTATGACAAGTCCACGCCGAAGAATCGGTAAATTCATTAAGTGGCGTGCACCTATTAATGAATTTTGCACCTCTTGTACGCCATGAAGACTGATGTAGCGCGAGCATGCACTATGCTAATCTTGATGTATTGACCCCATACATTTTACTTGGTTAACCATGATCCTATAAAGAAAGTACTTAACAGGACAATTACAAATTATATACAGCGTATAATATATATACACACACACATATATATATATATATATATATATATATATACACACACACACACATACACTAGCTATTGAACCCGTTTTACGCCCATGTGGCGAGCATTTATATTGGTATATGGTCTCCATCCTGGTATGTTCTGCTTCCATCTTCCGCCCTAATCTTGTCATGTGCTGCTACCATCTTGCGCCCCCATCCTGTCATATGCTTCTCCCATCCTGCGCCCCCTTCCTGTCATGTGCAGCCGCCATCCTGCGCCCTCATCCTGTTTTGTGCACCTCCATCTTGTCATGTGCTACTCTCTTCCTGTGCCCTCATCCTGTCATGTACTCCATCCTGCACCCCAATCCTGTCATGTGGTGCTCCCATCCTGCACCCCCATGCTGTCATGTGCTGCCCCCATCCTGGTATGTGCTACTCCAATTCTGCACCCCCATCCTGTCATGTGGTGCTCTCACCCTGCGCCCCCATCCTGTCATGTGCTGCTCACATCCTGCGTCCCTATTCTGGTATGTGCTGCCCCCATTCTGGTATGTGCTACTCCAATTCTGCTCCCCAATCCTGTCATGTGGTGCTCTCATCCTATGTCCCCATCCTGTCATGTGCTGCTCACATCCTGCACCCCAATCCTGCATCCCCATCCTGTCATGTAGTGCTCCCATCCTGCGTCCCCATCCTGTCATGTGGTGCTCCCATCCTGTGCCCCAATTCTGTCATGTGCTGCTCCCATCCTGCATCCCCATTCTGGTATGTGCTGTCCCCATTCTGGTATGTGCTACTCCAATTCTGCTCCCCAATCCTGTCATGTGCTGCTCCCATCCTGCGCCCCAATTCTGTCATGTGCTGCTCCCATCCTGTGCCCCAATTCTGTCATGTGCTGCTCCCATCCTGCGTCCCCATTCTGGTATGTGCTGCACCCAATCTGGTATGTGCTACTCCAATTCTGCTCCCCAATCCTGTCATGTGGTGCTCTCATCCTGTGTCCCCATCCTGTCATGTGCTACTCACATCCTGCACCCCAATCCTGCTCCCATCCTGCCATGTAGTGCTGCCATCGTGCGTCCTCATCCTGTCATGTGGTGCTCTCATCCTGTGTCCCCATCCTGTCATGTGGTGCTCTCATCCTGCGCCCCCATCCTGCCATGTGCTGCTCCCATCCTGCACCCCAATCCTGTCATGTGCTGGTCCCATCCTGCAACCCCATTCTGTCATGTGCTGCACCCATTTTTTGCCCCCATTCTGTCATGTGCTGTGATGTCAGGAGAGGGCGGGTTGTGGCACCTGCACAGTCCGCGCTTTCCAGCGCCATTTTCTTGAAGACACACTGCAGGAAAGCGTGGACTGTGCAGGCTCCGATTCCGGCGCCACGACCTGCCCTCTCCTGACATCACGGCAAAACCCCGCGGCAATACCGGATTGGTAAGGTGTTGTGCCGGAGAGCACGGTATGCTTTCAGTGCTTACGTATACCGCGATCTCCTGGGCCACACTCCTCATCCCTGGATGCGTCACTCTAAGAGGCCCAGACTGCGCAGGCGTGCAGCACTTGCACAGTCTATAAAGGCTTCGGACAGAGTGTCGCTCCTAGCAGTATAATTATATATATAATGGCTGACAAACTAGAAGTCTGCATATGAAAGGACACAAAGAAATTCTCACAACAGTCAATTTGTTGTTTTAAGGGAGAAGAGTCTGGTTCTTGTTTATCTCAGAAGGAACCATACAAATAAGGTAAAGGCTCTGAAAGCATAAGGAGCAAAGTCCAACATCAATTTACTCAGAAATAGGTAGCGGAAAGAGATTTCCAATGTAACACACTTCAAGGAATACCTCTACTGAGCTCAGAAGTTGGCACTGTTGTTATTGAAGGTGTGAGAAACAGCTCCAATTATGGTTAAATCAACAGAACCTTCTTAATGTTCTTGGTGACAGCAAGGAAATAACTAGCAGGTAAAACGCCTGTCTTTCCTTGGTGCAGGGTGAAACTGCAGCTAATTTTATATACTAACTTATTATAGTGAAAGAAGTTGAGGACCCATCACGGACACGAAGCTGAGCAGGGTATATTGATTAGGTGATGTTTCTGTCTTTGAATTTCTTTCACATCAGAATTGAGCTCATAGTTTCTAGAGTTCAACTGAGGAGTCTGGAAAGATGATGACTGTAGCATTATCATGTTTAAGAGGGACTTTCAGTCTGGCAAAACAAACAGCAGTATCTGAGTCTTTACAATGTAATAGGTGAGTCAGAAATGGCCTCAGAGGTGCTCCAGAAGGAGGAGGTTTGTGAGCGCTCTCCACAACGCGCATAGGGGAGAAGTCGTCACCAAGATGGGAATTTAAGCCAGTTCTCTTTGAAATGTTTTTTTTTTAAATTCGTTTATTAAACTTCAAAAGAAGAAAAGGATGTAATGTACAACATACATATTTGCTTGTGGTTGTGAACATTGTACAGAGCATACACACTACCGTCTTTTTGTTAAAGGGAATCTGTCACCCCTTTTTTGAGATATCATATAATGATATCATTCAATTGTGCGTCACATAAGGATTCTCTTAGTACTTTTGCTTCCCCCTGACCCCGCACCTTTCATGCATAAATACCTTTTTTATATCAGTTCAGATGTATGTAAACTGCCACGGTCCGGTCCGCTGGGCGGGGCTTATTCACCTGCTCCACCCCTCCCTCTCTTGCTCTACGCATTTCTTCTTGTGTAGAGCAAGACAGGGAGGGGGGGAGCAGGTGAATAAGCCCCGCCCTGCGGACCGGACCGTGGCAGTTCACATACATCTGAACCGATATAAAAAAGGTATTTATGCATGAAAGATGCGAGGTCAGGGGGAAGCAAAAGTACTAAGGGAATCCTTATGTGACACACAATTGAATGATATCATTATATGATATCTCAAAAAAGGGGTGACAGATTCCCTTTAAATACTAAACAAAAATTGAACACTCTTATTAATACACGAGTAATATATGCATAATCCCCCAAGCATATACAGGGAACAACAGGCTATACATTATAAGCATGTCCATCAATAATATCTCACAGGCCTTTATTATATCGCTCAGATAACGTAGATTGATTAATTATAAGTTCCTAAACTAAACTACAACTACGTCAACTATTTACTAATTTGCAGCCTACTGCCTTGCACTATATTGTCTCACATGCAATGTCTCCATTCTTCAAAGTGAGATGAGAAGAATTCCACTTCTCCCATATTTTTTCAAATTTACCCAGGCATCCCCTGTTCTGATATAATGTGCGCTCGTATGGGACAATCGTGTTTACCAAGTCAATCCAGGTTCTGAGAGAAGGACATGAATTACCCATCCACCGTAGTGCCAATACTTTCCGTGCCATAAACAGTGTCTCACGTAGAAAGATCCCAACATGGTGACCCCAAATCTCCTCCTCCCATACCCCGAACAAACAGACCAGTGGTTCAAGGGGGACAGGAGCTTGCACCAGTGATGAGAAGAATAGCGTCACCTCTTTCCAGTACTGTAGGGTAGTGGGACATTGCCATATCATGTGAATAAAGTCTGCATCTGGTGAGTGACATCACAAGCATTCTGATGATTGGAATCGACCCATCCTAAAAAGTCGTATCGGAATCAAATATGTTTGGTTTATTATATACAGCTGTATAATTCTATTATTAATAGATGGTGACACTCCGATCGGAGACCCCAGGATCTCTTCCCACTCCTCTCCCTGCGTATTAGGGATGAGTCTTTCCCACTTCCCTTTAACAGAACTTATGGCAGATTCCACTCCCACCGACAGCATGTACGTATATAAAGAGGAGATAAGGCCCTGGGGACCCTGTGAGTTAAGGATTCCTATCAGAGGTAGGGACGAAATGGCACAGCCCACACCTATACTCCTTATGTGCGACTGAAGAGCAGATCTTAGTTGTAAATAGCGGAAAAATTGAGATCTCGGGACATAATGTCTAGCCTGTATCTTCTCAAAAGACATTAAGGTCCCATGATCATACAAGTCTCCTATCAAGGAAACATTATGTTGAGTCCAAAAATCAGTGGACGGGTGACTTTAGTAATACCGAAAAACAGGCATTTTTCCATAGGGGGATTTCAGCTATAATGTCCCTATATCCAATCACCTTCTTAATTTGCCTCCATACTAATCGTGCCAGACTGAGCAGGGGCAGTAACCGAGGTATACCAGGCCCCTCCAACTCCAGGAAACCCAGTGGGCAATCAGTTCTTGCAGCGTGAAGCAAGTGACTTTCAGAATTAGGGAGATAATTACCCGGCATCCATTTACTTAAGGCTTTAGCCTGCCCAGCCAAATAATATAAGAAGAAATCTGGTAGCGCCGCCCCACCTCCCTTTTTAGGCCTCTGTAGAGTGGACAATTTAAGTTTAGGTCTGGCTTTCCCCCATATAAAAGACGTGACCTGGGAATTAAGATTCACAAAAAAGGACTTGGGTACCATTACGGCACTGTGCTGAAGGGAATAGCTAAGTTTGGGAAGTAATATCATTTTAATCAGGTTGATGCGTCCGGCCACAGACAGCGGTAATTTGCTCCAGGTTGCAAATTTAACTTTAAACAGTTCCAGCAGTGGGCAGATATTAAGTTGTAAGTCGAGCGTGCTGTTATGGGATACATGAACCCCCAGGTATTTAAAACTAGATACAATAGACAACGAGGAGAGAGCCTCTAGTCGGGACATCGGGGCATGGGATAGGGGTAACAAGGCAGACTTTTCCAAATTTATATATAAGCCCGAATATTTACTGAATCTATCTATGGCGGCAATCACTTGAGGCAAAGTTTCCTCCGCCTCATCCATAAATATCACCATATCATCTGTGTATAAACCTATGGTATCTACCCAACCCGCTATATCTATACCTTTAATGCCAGGGGAAGACCTTATGCGTATTGCCAGTGCCTCGATCGCGAGGGCGAAGAGGGCCGGGGAAAGGGGGCACCCGTGACGGGTCTCCCTATGTAATGAAAAGGACTCCGATATGGAATTATTCACAATAATACGGGCTTTAGGTTTCATATACAGTAGTTTAACCCATTTTATAAACTTATCACCAAAGCCATACCTCTGTAGGCATGCGGAGAGGAAAGGCCACTCAAGAGAGTCAAAAGCCTTGGCGGCATCTAACGACGCCAGTGCCTATTTGTTGTCTGGCATTAGAGAACTATATTGGACTATTGACTGGACTTGTCTGATATTAATTGAAGTACTCTTACCAGGCATAAAGCCTGTCTGGTCAGGATGTATAAGGTACAGTATAATCAAATTTATTCTGGTGGCGAGAATCTTAGTAAAGATTTTATAGTCCACATTTACTAACGATATGGGATGATAGGAGCCACATTCCAAAGGGTCCTTCCCCTCATTCCTAAGCACTATGATATTAGCCTCGTAAAAGGATTCAGGCATAGATTCCCCCACCCATATTCCCCGAAATACCTTTATCAGAAGTGGCGTTAATATGTCTCGGTATTTCCTATACAATTCAATAGGGAACCAGTCCGGCCCAGAGGTCTTCCCAGAGACCATGTCCGCTATAGCATTCTCTATCTCCTCCACAGTGAATTCAGCGTCCATAAAGGCTCGCTGATCAGAAACTAAGGTAGGGAATGTTACATCTGACAAGTAATCCAAACACTCCAAATTATCAGAGCCACTTTTAGATTCATATAATGACTTATAATAATCATAGAAGCAGCCAAGAATCTCCTCAGTTGAAGACACCAACGAATCATCCAACTTACGGATCTGTAATATTGTATTAGAAGTATTATGTTGGCGCACCAGATAGGCCAAAAGTTTACTTGCTTGGTTTCCCAGTTCAAAATAAGACTGGCGAGCAAAGAATAATTTGCGCTTAGACTTAGGGTACCGTTACACCTAGCGACTCACCAGCGATCCCGACCAGCGATATGACGCGGTCAGGATCGCTGGTGCATCGCTAGGTGGTCGCTAGTGAGCTGCCACTCAGGCAGATCTCACTAGCGACATCGCTGGGGACGGGGATCGCTACTTACCTGTCAGACGCGGCGATCCTGCGTCCTCCCGCCCGGCTCCATGCGTCGCTCGTCGTCACAGCAGGAAGCGCCGCAGGAAGCAGACGACGAGGAATGGTCCAGCAGCTTCTCGCGCGATCAGCGATAACCAGTGGGGGAGCCGGTCGGAGGTAAGTATCACATGCAGCGATATCGCTAGCAATATCGCTGTAACGTCACTAAATCGGTGACTTTACAGCGATATTGCTAGCGATATCGCAGTGTGTAACGGGGGCTTTAGTGTCTATGTGCTGGGTGTATAATCGTTGGGCAGCCAACCACTCAATCCTATTGCCATTGGTTTGATTAGATATGTAGGCAGCCTCTGAATCCTTCAATCGCCGTTCCATCACATCATCCTCTCTTGAGGTTACCCGCTTAATATAAGAAATTGTGGAGGACAAGCAGCCCCTTAGATATGCCTTAAGGGCATCCCAAAATAAATTAATATCCTGAGGTTCCTGATGGGACAAAATGAATCAATGGAATGGATCGATTGTTCTATCGGGGGTTACTATCAGTTTCAGCCAGAAAGGGTTCAACTTCCAAACCATCCTATTCTTTAATTGCCCGTACTTAAGTTTGAGGATGACCAGGCTATTGTCTGAGATCCCTCTATTGCCATGCTCCACACTATCCATCCACATTGCCAGACCACTGGTTCCGAATATGTAATCTATGCGCGACAGGGAGCGCCTAGTGGATGAGTGGCAGTTATACGCTCTCATCTCAGGGTGCCGCACTCTCCACTAATCTAGCCACCCGCTACCCCCCCATAAATAGCGACAGTTGGGTTGCTGTTGGCGAAGGAACCCCCCCAACTACTCCATCATCCAGTCTCAATTTATCCAGATGATTGTTAATAACCATATTGAAGTCCCCCATACAGATAACATCCGCATCCTGATAATTTAGGGCGAAACTCATCGCCTTCTGGGGAATGGACATATTAGCCGGAGGTGGATTATAAACACATAAAATCACATATTTCCTGGTATTTATTGATGCATAGACGAAGACAAAACGACCCTTAGGATCCCTCTGGGTCTCCCTGGCTTCCCATCTAACATCTCTATGCACCAACAGTGAAACCCCCCTCGAGTAACTAGTATGGAATGCGTGAACAGACCATTGTACCCAAGGCTTCTGCACGCACCGAGCTGTATCCCTGGTCAGGTGCGTCTCCACCAAGGCCACAATGTGAGGGCGGTAATGTCTAATCTGCGAGAAGACTTTGATCTTTTACCGGGGTTTTTTTTATACCTCTCACATTCCATGTCATACATATCATCTCAGACCCCATATTGACTCCGCTGGATATGGCCTACATCAGTACCCAGGGAAAATTTAGGGACACCACACATAAGCTGAAACTGCTGCTGGCTGCGAATTATACCTAAAAAACAAATAAAACCAAAACCACTATAAAAAAACATCAAAGTGGAGAAAAAAAACAATATAGGAGCAAAGCCCTGCTCCCCCATCACGAAATAGACACGGGGATGCCATCACTGAGCTCAGTGTCCGGTATTGTTGGTAATCCAGGCGTCCGTGGAAAAGGCTCCAATCAAACCATCAATGGAAAGAATTCTGATTAACAGTAGAAAAATTAGGATTCCTTTGCAGCAGACCCTCTGCGGGACCGCAGCCACTCAGCCGCCTCCGCAAAAAATAGATAAGAACCCCCGTGGACCACCTGGAGCCTGGCCGGATAGATCTCTGAGTACACGACATTCCTCTCCCGGAACCGCTTCTTAACTTAATGGGACTCTTTTGTCGAGCTAGACGTAGAATCGCATCCCTGTCCCTGCAGTTGAGGAGACGCGCCAAAAAAAGGTCTAGGTGGGGCTCCAGGAGGAAGAGGTCTTGTAGGGACCCTATGGGCCCTTTCCACAGCAAATGTTGGGGAGAATTCGTCTCCCAGAGAGGTTTTGAGACAATCTTCTAGAAACTGTTCCGGATGTTGACCTTCCGAGCGTTCCGGCAGACCAATAACTCGGACGTTATTCCGACGCATTCTATTCTCCACGTCATCTGCTTTTTGCCTCCATGCGTTTACCGAGCCCGCCGCTTTCGTAAGCTTGGCTTCCATGGGTGCGATGTTGTCCTCTACCTTGGACACCCTTGTCTCCACCTCCGTAATGCGCCCTCTCATTGCCTGCATATCTTGTCGAAGACGCCCCACCTCGGTGTACACGTCCTCTATTTTCCCCGTGAGCGATGTTCAAGTTAAAGAGATGGCCTGCATCAGTTGTTCAGATGCTTGCTTGAGGGTTAATTCCTCCTGCTCACTCTCCTCTTTTACGCTGAACCTGTGAGGGGTTATTTCTGAGGGACCGTGTGGTGTCAGAATGGTCAGGTCTAGCAAACTCTTTCAATTTTTCGGCTGCTCCTGCCCCCTTGGAGCGGTTCATTTTCAATAGCAATATGGCACAGCCGGGCAACTGAAATGGTATGTCCAGGAGATTCCCAGGTCCAAGTTATAAGCACAGCAGCGCTATAATATGATGACGACAAGTGTCCCAGGGGCAGCACAGAGCAGAAGGGTCACCCAGGAGGATAAAATTTGGCTCTGAGTAGTAACCGAGAGGCCTTATGGCTGGGGAGGGACCGCAGTGCCCACAGAGACAGCAGCCAGGGATGAGAGTCCAGAGGACCCTAAAGTAATAGCACTGACCAGCTGGGTGACTTAACAGAGGGGAGTGCGGGGCCCAATCTTCCAGAGCACTCACCGCTTCTCCCTGTCAGATCCACAGAATAGGTGCTCACAGTCCTGTCAGCGCTGTGAGGAGGGGGCCAGCGCTGCGTCTCTCACAGTCAGAGCGCGCGCTTCTGAAAATGGCCGCCGCCTCGTGCAGGCCCCTCCGCCCGCCCCGGCCTTTACCGTTGTCTGCACGCCGAGATTCGACCACCCGCGGGGTTCCAGAGGTGCTCCATGGTCCAGGGGGCCCAATAACGGCAGATATGCCGCGGCAACACGGGTCCGCTGACAGGATTTATGTCAGGATGCGAGGAGCTCTCTCTGAACGCGTCCTCTCTCCGCCGCTACATAGCCACACCCCCGTTCTCTTTGAAATGTAGTTATCCCATTCAGGCAGACCGATAATGCGGATGGTGTTTCGGTGCAGGTCATCTGCTTTTTGGATCCAGGCGTCAACTGACTCTAGGATCTTTGCTATCTTAATGGTTATAGGAGGTACTTTGTACTCCATCCTCAACCCTGTAGAGTCTGCATGTCTTGACGTAGAAGACTCGCATCCGCCTTCACCTCCTCAATTCTCTCCTTCATGGAGTTTTTATATAATGAGATGGCCTGTAGTAGCTGGTTAGATACAAGCATAGGATCAGTTCATCCTCCTCCCCGCCATCATTATCAGACATAGGGCCACCACGATGATCTATAGGCTAAGAAGCGCTCCCTCGCACTATACGAGGACTCTCAGCGCATTGTCCTCTGGAAAACTCCTTAAGGTCTCTCTGATGTGCTGAGGTTCTTACTGTGGATCATTGCAGCTGACACAGGAGAGAAAGGTGGTGAACAAAAATTGTGAGGAAAACAACGATATTGCATTTGTGTCACTCCTTCCGAATACAGTAGGTAATGAGGACTAGTATGAAATCTGCTTGCTAATGGCTAAAGTTGTGGGAATTTCCTTCAACGTCAAAGGGAAGAACAAGTGCATGGAGTTCTCCAGATGTCGCTATGTCCGTTTTAGGATTGCATGAATTATCCCAGTATGAAAGGAAAATGGTGACAATGTTTGGTGCCGAAGGACAGGAAAAAAAAGGAAGATTGAACTCCCGCTGGCTCCAGAAGGAGATGTATTGCTAATGACTTCCAGCAGGGGGCAAACTGGATCCAGCCACAGATGGAGTACAGATAGGGCAGGAAGAGAAGGAGCCCAACAGCAAGCAGAGGACTTGGACCCCAACAGAATTCACCGCTCCCAGCGGTGGCCAGTAACAAAAGATCTGAATGGCCATAGCTAGCTTTGGTCAGTTAGGAGAAATCCCAAAGACTGTTGTTTGATTAAGGAGTCGAAGACTCGAGGAGGACGCGTCAGCAACACAGGCACCAGTTCCATCCATCAAAAGGGTCCAGACGCACGAGGCAAAAGAATTGGGCATATTTGATCTTTTGATTTTTACAGGAAATAAGCCACGGCCAGAGAGGTGTCTTGCAGCAGCTTTCTCCCATTTCCTCCTAACAACGCATGAGAGAGTTAGCTGGTGGTCAAACTTTAAGGCGATGATCAAACATTGCAGCAAATTTCCGCTTTGGATTTGGTCATGAATCTGAAAGCAAAATCCGCATGTGTTACTTGAGGATTTAATTGAGGATTTTGCTTTGAATTTCATCTTACTCCATAATGAAGTATTAAACGGGCTGAAATCCTCAAAGAAAATCCAAAGAAGAATGAACATGCTGGAGATGTCAAAGAAGAAAGTAATTGCTTTCAATTTTGTGCAGATTTATTTTCCGGCAATGGGAGAATGGGATTTTGAAAACCCCATTTTATTTGCATTTTGCTGCAAATTGCTGCTGCTACGCAAATCTGCGATGTGTGAACTTGGCCTAAGGGTTAAAGGTATTTGTTAGTTCTGGGAAATCCCTGTAGTGATGTCAGCAACATTTTAATAGGGCTCTTGGGTGTGCAAACTGACCGTAATCACTTGATCCTCTAAAACTGAAAAGAAGCAAAAATAATAGAATAAACCAGTTACGCACAGATGTTTTGTGAAGCTTTAATATAAATAGCAACTAATTCATGAGTCAGTTCACCACATCAAAGCCATGTATTCTGATGCATGACTTCTTTAAATACGTCTAGTAAGAAAAACAAAGCGCGGCCTCGTGACTCATGGAATAAATCTGCTCACAAAGTCATGTGACGCACAGAAATGCCGCATGCTACAACCACGGTCTTTTCCCTATGAATAGGATAAATATAGTAACCCTAATGCCGGGGTCACACCGGCGAGGAATACGGCCGAGTGAGAGGCGCTAAAAGCACGCATTAGACACGGACCAATGATTCTCTATGGGGTCACTCGCACCAGCCGTATATTTCTCGTCCGTATTCTACGGTCTGTGCCAATCGCAGCATGCTGTGATTTTCAGCGTACTACGGCCGTAATACGCCAATGCAAGTCTATGGGTGCGCCAAAAATACGGATTACACACGGACCACACATGTGACTTGCGAGAAATATGCACCCGGTGTCTTTTAGAAAAGCCGGCAATTCAGTGCGCTGTACAGTAAACTCACACTGACAGGTTTAATAAAGAAACGAAAGAATAGATATATACACATAGAATACACACACACACACACACACATACATGTCATTGTGACAAACATATATATATATATTTATATTTCACAGAGTTCTTCATAGCAGAATAGCCGCTAATTAAATTGCCGGCTTCTATCAAATCCTTCCCCAACCCGACATGAAATGACACATGGTTTACATTCAGTAAAGCATTTCATTTCATGTTTTTTTATATGTCCCTGACTAATAATTAGATGAGGGTTTGTGTGCAAAATTTGGGAGTTGTAGTTGTTATTTTAAGGGGTTAATTCGTTGTTACAAAATGCGTGGGCTTCCCATTGGTGGCGAGTGGGTTAATCTAACAAAGGGTTAATGTCACCATTCGATTGTAAGGTGACATTAACCCTTTGTTAGATTAACCCATTCGTCACCGCTACAGGGCAATGGGAAGCCCACGCATTTTTTATAAACGAATTAACCCCTTAAAATAACAACTACAACTCCCAAATTTTGCACAAAAACGAGCATCTAATTATTAGTCAAGGACATATACAAAAACATGAAATGAAATGGTTTACTGAATGTAAACCATGTGTCATTTCATGTCGGGTTGGGGAAGGATTTGATAGAAGCCGGCAATTTAATTAGCGGCTATTCTGCTATGAAGAACGCTGTGAAATATAAATATATATTTATCTCAATGACTTGTGGGCATATATATATATATATATATATATATATATATATATATATATATGCATTCTATGTGTCTATATCTATTATTTCGTTTCTGTTATAAACCCTGTCATAGGGCTCCATTATATGTCCATTTTGCAAGGCGGCGAGAAAATCTCGCCATACGGATTGCATACGGATGCCATACGGATTACATACAGATGCAGACATGCGCAAATTACGCAACCACACCTTGCTTACGGATGACCTACGGAGCACTATTTAGGGGTCATTCATCCATATTACGCATGTAAACTACGGACCATATTTTGTGCCGGTTAGTGTGACCCCGGCCTAATACTACACTTCCACCAGAAACTTGAAGGAGCCTTTTTGCTACAAATAAATCTTTTTTAGGGCTCATGCAGACGACCGTACTTTCAGTCCGAGGGCAATCTGTCAAAACATCAGATTGCATTCGGACCAATGTTATTCAATGAGACATGTCCGTTTTTTCCCAAGTGGTCTGAAGAACAAAAAAAATTGCAGCATGCATGATTTGACTTAGATAATTGGATGGCACTCAGCCATTCATGCCCATGAAAGACATCAGACTGCATTCTGATGACATCGGAGTGCGGTCTAATTATCACGGACAGACTGAATGAAAAATATGGAGAAGCTTTTTTTTTTGTTTTGTTTTCACACCCCGAGTTTGATCAAAGCCTGCTTATTCACACGGTCTATATTTTACATCAGTATTTGAAAGCCAAAACCAGGAGTGGGTGATAAATCCAGAAGTGGTGACGTGTTTCTATTATACTTTTCCTCTGATTGTTCCTCTCCTGGTTTTGGCTTACAATTACTGATGTAAAATACTGACCAAATACTGAATGTGCGAACGTGGCTTAATTGGACAGATTTTCTCTGATGGAGAACATAAGGTCGTTTGCACCTGTCTTTATCAAGTTTGTCATTTAAGGTTTCCTAATTTCGCAGTTTGATTCCTTCACATTTTCAAGATTTCTTCTTGCTGGCAGTCAATAAGAACACTTATTGTTTACATCCAGGAGGCCGAAAACCAGTTCTGCAGGGTTTGGTACTTAAAAAAACCCTGCTACATCACAACGATCCTTGTACCTGTGGCATAAAATCGCACTGGAGACGTTTCTTAAAATTCTTCTTGCCTTAAATTTCTACAAAGCTTTATTAGTTTCCAATTCACTCTGTTTTTCGATATCACAGATTGCTTTCAGTGAAAGAACGTCTGGAGGCTTAAAGCCTGTCCTAGATATGTGCAGCTAAACACCCCAGATTAAGTTGGCCGAACCTTCAGATTTCTAACTGGCTGACCGACTAATGTGTATTGGTGTCTCCCGACAGAGAGAAGGATAGGCCATGTTGGATTTCAATGTCAGATGCTGGAACACATGCACATTCGTCAGAGTCAAGTGTGCATATGTGCAAAACCACTGGTGTCTCCAGCGCAAAAGATGTGAATAGACCTGAATAAAGCTGCAGAATTTATCACAACAGCATATTGTAGTGAGACGTGCAGATGTGATAGAAAATCGCACGGGAGATTTACTCATATACGGAGCGTTAAAGGGATTATCTCACGGAGACGACTTCTTTCCCTAAGTCACATGGATGTCACAGAAAAAAAAAACCCAAGTGCAAAGCTATGCTTTAACCCCTTCACGACCAATGACGCCACATAGGTGTCATGAAACCTGGTTCAAATCTGACCAGTGACGCCTATGTGGCGTCAGGACTTCAAAGCCCCCCTGCGGGTCGGGTGACCGGGGTCACTGAAAGGTCACCCGACCCGCAGATACAGGGGGCTTTGTAATTCACCACAGGGGGCGTGGCTTCGCCCCCACGTGGCTACGATCGCTCTGATTGGCTGTTAAAAGTGAAACAGCCAATCAGAGCGATAGTAATATTTAATCAATGAAAATTGATGAAATATTACAATCCAGCCATGTCCGACGCTGCTGTAGCATCGGACATGGCTGGAGACACCGATTCCACCCCCCCCCCACCGGCGATCGCCCCCCCGCAACTGAATGACAGCAGCGATCTGCCGCCGCTGTCATCATCTGCCCCCTTCCCATTCCCTCTGCTCCCCGCCAGCCTCCGATCCCCCCCTCACCCCCCCCCCGGTACCTCCGGTGTCCCCCCGTCCCTCCCGGTGTCCCTCGGGTCCGGATGATGGGCGCCGCCATCTTTGAAAATGGCGGGCGCATGCGCAGTGCGCCCGCCCGAATCTGCCGGCTGCAGATTCCATTCTTTCATTTTGATCACTCTCACAGTGATCAAAATGAAAGAAAAAGTAAATAAACCCCCCGATTATCACCCCCATAGGTAGGCAGAACTAATAAAATAAAGATAATATTTTTTTTTTTTTTTTCATTAGGGTTAGGGTTGAAAAGAGGGTTAGGGTTAGGGTTGAAAAGAGGGTTAGGGTTGAAAAGAGGGTTAGGGTTGAAAAGAGGGTTAGGGTTGGAAAGAGGGTTAGGGTTAGGATTGGAAAGAGGGTTAGGGTTGGAAAGAGGGTTAGGGTTGGAAAGAGGGTTAGGGTTGGAAAGAGGGTTAGGGTTGGAAAGAGGGTTAGGGTTGGAATTAGGGTTAGGGTTGGAATTAGGGTTAGGGTTGGAATTAGGGTTAGGCTTGTGGTTAGGGTTATGGTTAGGGTTGGGATTAGGGTTCGGGGTCTGTTGGGGTTAGGGTTATGGTTGGAATTAGGGTTAGGGATGTGTTGGGGTTAGGGCTGTGGTTAGGGGTGTGTTGGGGTTAGGGCTGGAGTTAGAATTGAGGGGTTTCCACTGTTTAGGCACATCAGGGGGTCACCAAACGCGACATGGTGCAACCATTGATTCCAGCCAATTTTGCGTTCAAAAAGTTAAACGGTGCTTCCTCCCTTCCAAGCCCCGACGTGTGCCCAAACAGTGGTTTACCCCAACATATGGGGTATCAGCGTACTCAGGAAAAATTGCACAACAACTTTGGGGGTCTAATTTCTCCTGGTACCCTTGGGAAAATAAAAAATTGGGGGCTAAAAAAATATTTTTGTGGAAAATTTTTTTTTTTAATTTTCACGTCTCTGCGTTATAAACTTCTGTGAAGCACTTGGGGGTCCAAAGTGCTCACCAGGCATCTAGATAAGTTACTTGGGAGGTCTAGTTTCCAAAATGGGGTCACTTGTGGGGGGTTTCTATTGTTTAGGCACATCAGGGGCTCTGCAAACGTAATGACGACCGCAGACCATTCCATCAAAGTCTGCATTTCAAAACGCCACTACTTCCATTCCGAGCCCTGACGTGTGCCCAAACAATAGTTCCCCCCCATATATGGGGCACCAGCGTACTCAGGACAAACTGTACAACAACTTTTGGGGTCCAATTTATCCTGCTACCCTTGGGAAAAAAAAAATTGCTGGCTAAAAATCATTTTTTTTGAGGAAAAAAAAATATTTTTTATTTTCACGTCTCTGCGTTATAAACTTCTGTGAAGCACTTGGGGGTTCAAGGTGCTCACCACACATCTAGATAAGTTCCTTAGGGGGTCTAGTTTCCAAAATGGGGTCACTTGTGGGGGGGTTCCACAGTTTAGGTACATCAGGGGTTCTGCAAATGTAACATGATGCCCGCAGACCATTCCATCAAAGTCAGCATTTCATAATGTCACTACTTCCCTTCCGAGCCCCGACGTGTACCCAAACAGTGGTCATCCCCCACATATGGGGTATCAGCGTACTCAGGACAAACTGGACAACAACTTTTGGGGTCCAATTTATCCTGCTACCCTTGTGAAAAAAAAAATTGCTAGCTAAAAATCATTTTTTTTGAGGAAAAAAAAATATTTTTTATTTTCACGACTGCGTTATAAACTTCTGTGAAGCACTTGGGGGTTCAAGGTGCTCACCACACATCTAGATAAGTTCCTTGGGTGGTCTAGTTTCCAAAATGGGGTCACTTGTGGGGGGTTCCACAGTTTAGGTACATCAGGGGTTCTGCAAATGTAACATGATGCCCGCAGACCATTCCATCAAAGTCAGCATTTCATAATGTCACTACTTCCCTTCCGAGCCCCGACGTGTACCCAAACAGTGGTCCCCACCCACATATGAGGTATCAGCGTACTCAGGACAAACTGGACAACAACTTTTGGGGCCAATTTATCCTGCTACCCCTGTGAAAAAAAAATTGCTGGCTAAAAATCATTTTTTTTTTGTGGAAAAAAAAATATTTTTTATTTTCACGGCTCTGCGATATAAACTTCTGTGAAGCGCTTGGGGGTTCAAGGTGCTCACCACACATCTAGATAAGTTCCTTGGGGGGTCTAGTCTCCAAAATGGGGTCACTTGTGGGGGGGTTCCACAGATTAGGTACATCAGGGGCTCTGCAAATGTAACATGACACCCGCAGACCATTCCATCAAAGTCAGCATTTCAAAATGTCACTACTTCCCTTCCGAGCCCCGACGTGTGCCCAAACAGTGGTTCCCCCCCACATGTGGGGTACCAGCGTACACAGGACAAACTGGACAACAAATTTTGGTGTCTAATTTATCCTGGTACCCTTGTGAAAATAAAAAATTGCGCACTAAAAAATAATTTTTTGAGGGAAAAATTTTTTTTTTTTATTTTCACGGCTCTGCGTCATAAACTTTTGTGAAGCACTTGAGGGTTCAAGGTGCTCACTACACATCTAGATAAGTTCCTTAGGGGTCTAGTTTCCAAAATGGGGTCATTTGTGGGGGAGCTCCAATGTTTAGGCACACAGGGGCTCTCCAAACACAACATGGTGTCCGCTAACGATTCGAAGTAATTTGCATTTCAAAAAGTCAAATGGCGCTCCTTCCCTTCTGAGCCCTGCCGTGTGCCCAAACAGTGGTTTCCCCCCACATATGGGGTACCAGCGTACTCAGGACAAACTGGACAACAAGATTTGTGGTCCAATTTCTCCTGTTAGCCTTGTGAAAATTAAAAATAGTGTGCTAAAAATCATTTTTGAGGAAAAAAAAAATATTTTTTATTTTCACTGCTCTGTGTTATAAACTTTTGTGAAGCACTTGGGGGTTCAAAGTGCTCCCTACACGTCTAGATAAGTTCCTTAGGGGGTCTAGTTTCCAAAATGGGGTCACTTGTGGGGGAGCTCCAATGTTTAGGTGCACAGGGGCTCTCCAAATGCGACATGGTGTCCGATAACGATTGGAGCTAATTTTCCATTCAAAAAGTCAAATGGTGCTCCTTGCCTTCCGGGCCATGCCGTGCACCCAAACAGTGGTTTATGACCACATATGAGGTATCTGTGCACTCAGGAGAAATTGCTCAACAAATTTTAGGATCCATTTTATCCTGTTGCCCATGTGAAAATGAAAAAACTGAGGCTAAAAGAAAATTTGTGTGAAAAAAAAGTATTTTTTTTTTTTTTTTACAGATCAATTTGTGAAGTACCTGGGGGTTCAAAGTGATCACTATGCATCTAGATAAGTTCCTTGGGGGGTCTAGTTTCCAAAATGGGGTCACTTGTGGAGGAGCTCCAATGTTTATGCACACAGGGGCTCTCCAAACACGACATGGCAACCGCTAAATATTCCAGCATATTTTCCATTCAAAAAGTCAAATGGCGCTCCTTCCCTTCTGAGCCGTGCCGTGCGCCCAAACAGTGGTTTATGACCACATATGAGGTATCGTTGTACTCCGGAGAAATTGCCCAACAAATTTTAGCATCCATTTTATCCTGTTTCCCATGTGAAAATGAAAAAATTGATGCTAAAAGAAAATTTTTGTTGGAAAAATTAAAATGTCCATTTTTTCTTTCCACATTGCTTTAGTTCCTGTGAAACACCTGAAGGGTTAATAATCTTCTTGAATGTAGTTTTGAGTAGCTTGAGGGGTGCAGTTTTTAGAATGGTGTAACTTTTGGGTATTTTCTGCCATATAGACCCCTCAATGTGACTTCAAATGTGAGGTTGTCCCTAAAAAAATGGTTTTGTAAATTTTATTGTAAAAATGAGAAATCGCTGGTCAACTTTTAACCCTTATAACTTCCTAACAAAAAAATATTTTGTTTCCAAAATTGTGCTGATGCAAAGTAGACATATGAGAAATGTTATTTATTAACTATTTTGTGTCACATAACTCTCTGGTTTAACAGAATAAAAATTCAAAATTTGAAAATTGCAAAATTTTCACCAAATTTCTGATTTTTTGACAAATAAACGCAAAAATTATCAACCTAAATTTACCACTAACATGAAGCCCAATATGTCACGAAAAAACAATCTCAGAATCGCTAGGATCCGTTGAAGCGTTCCTGAGTTATTACCTCATAAAGGGACACTGGTCAGAATTGCAAAAAATGGCCTGGTCATTAAGGTCAAAATAGGCTTGGTCATGAAGGGGTTAAGGTCAGATCCCGCAGTGGCTGACCAGGACTGTCCATGTATTATAAGGTCAGCCATCAAAATTGTAATCAGCGTAATTATCATCCAAGAGTTGTAATACTTTTGTATATTTGTTTTCTAATCCTAAATCTCTGATTTTCCACACTGGATTAAAGGAATTTTACTGTGTCTACATAATCATTAATACTGCAAAACTAGAAGTATAGGATTAGGAGGAAATAAGACCGAGGCTGAAAATGAAAAACAGAAACCAAAGAATTAATATTTTACAGACAATAGATCTGCTAGTTTGCAATGACACAATAGTCCATTTCCCAGTATTAGATGCTCACATAATGTGTCATTGCCGCACGTGCACGCTCCTGGGGACAGCCATAGGACACAGACCAGTTCCTTATCAAGCAGGAAGGAGAAGCAGCGTTCAGACATACGGAAAATTACCTTGATTACAATGGTCACCTTTCATCTAGTCACATGATTTATTTCTTTCTTTTCTACTTAGGACATAGAGAAACTGAAAACAGGAGGGATGCAAAACCATTTCCTCCAAAGAGACAGTAAAAATATAAAAATGGCAGCCAATAAATGTCATCTAATATATTCACTTCCCGTTTTCTTATTTTAGCATCTGTGATACTTCGCCCACAGTATTTATACAGGACATTTGCATTCCTATGTAATTAGAGCTGCGGCGCCATAAAAAAATTTCCATAAAAAAAAGTTTCATGCCAGTCTCCATCCATATAATGTTCAGTGCAATCATACTTTCCCCATACAATCAGACATAAGTCTTGCATCGGGCAATTGTGCCACCCATAAAACAGTGGCGTGTCGCCACATCTGGTGTCTGCACAATCCCTTTAATAGTATGCAATAAGCTCCTGAGCTCCCTCTAGTGGTGGCTGCAGGCAGGGGATTCGGATCTCTGCATCAGACAATTGACATCCGACCACTACAAAGGTATATTGACAAATTATTCATAACATTAGATGGATGGATGTTTGTAGGAGATATTCACTACACAGCATTTCAGGCTGTACTGGCCCCATCAAGAATAGTCTAATGACATCCATATGCATTAGCTAACCAACTGCCAGTTGATCATTAGGGCAACAATAATCTCTACAGACTTTATACAGTATATATGGAGCTCGTTAATCGGCCAGTCTAAATGCACCATAATGTTATGTGGCAGATCCCTCTTGTTTCCTACTACTGTTGGGTTGAATACAGCCTCAGGCTGTCGAGTTTGGGCAGGATAACCGCGACCAGTCTGTGTATCGTGGTCTGTACTCAGGATGTCTGAATTCAGCCTTATCTGTTAGAAGCTTCTTGTGTTTTCATTATTATTATCTGGTAGATCCCTCTTGGATCCATATTGTTTTTCCTCGACCATTATTTGGCAGAGCCCTAGTGTTCCCTACGCCCGTTAAACCTATTATTTTGTTCACCATTATCTGGCACATCTCTATTGCTATTTGGAAGATTTTATATTTCCACTACAGCTATCTGGCAGATCTCCATTGTCTTTCCACTAGTGTTGTCTGGAAGATTACCAATAATTCTCATTATACCGGTGATAGCAGATCGCCATTTAAGGGCAATATATTTCTCTTTTATCACAGATCAAATAGTACAGGAGATAAATGTTAACATGACACAGTCATTTCACGTAATAGACCATAGACTTATGAGCTAACATCTAACAGCAAACCTGAGAGATATGCACAAACGCGCAGTGAGACACCCTGCAGGAGCCGCTGTCAACGAGAAACATCATGAAAAGAGCACACTGCATTCCCCCAACTATCACTGTGCTTTAAAGTGAACCTGTCATGTTGAAACTTGTATCTGATCTGCGAGCAGGATTTAACAGAGCAGGAGGAGATGAACTGATTCATATACATTTTTGTGGGAAAAGTTTCAGTAAAATTTGCATTTTAATAGCTGAAATCCCTGATATTTGCAAGCATACGAGTCTAGTGGGCGGCCCTACACAGTGTCAATCACTAGTAGGGGCTGCCCTACACAGTGTCAACCACTAGTAGGACCACCCACTACAGTGTCAACCACTAGTAGGACCACCCACTACAGTGTCAATCAATAGTAGGACCACCCACTACACAGTGTCAATCACTAGTAGGACCACCCACTACAGTGTCAATCACTAGCAGGACCACCCACTACACAGTGTCAATCACTAGTAGGACCACCCAATACAGTGTCAATCACTAGTAGGACCACCCACTACAGTGTCAATCACTAGTAGGACCACTCACTAGACTCCTATACAGACAAGCAGCAATTTCAATGAATAAAATATTAGTAATACTGAATCTTTTCCAACAAACCTATATATTATTATGCTTAGCTTCTCCCTCTCTATGATACGGTCCGCAAATGGTAACTAATGTACAGCATAACAGGTTCCCTTTAAAGATCTATTAATAGATGAGATTATACCTGTATTTTTGCTGCCGGGACTAAGAAAGTTGAAGCCGGGTAAATCCATAAGTGTATTAAAGGTGAATGAGACTACAGCCGAGACAGCTGAGGGGCTGACAACAGTGGCCCAATAGGCTGCACCATGCCCTCTGCCACTTCCCGCTGTTACCGCTATCCACAGCATGGGGACAGCAGTGAATACATTGGTGGAAGACAAAGCAACCGGTTCCTTCTTCCACCATTCAGCGTGAGGCAGCAGACACGATGACGTCATTACATTGTGCTGCTACTGCAGAGACTTAGTGCACAGGAGATAGGAGCAGGGCGCCAGGGGAGTGTGAGCGAGTATATGTTGTTTTCTTTCATATGTGCATGGGATGTCTACATGTATATAGGGGGCTATGTGGGGGCTTATACTTTATATAGAGGCCATGTGGGGGCTCACTGTATATAGGAAGCTATGTTGGGGCTCATACTGTATATAGGAGGCAATGTGGGGGCTCATACTGTATATAGCGGGTTATGTGGAGGCTCACTCAGTATTTAGGAGGCTATGTGGGGGCTCATGCTGTATTTTAGGAGGCTATGTGGGGGCTCATGCTGTATTTTAGGAGGCTATGTGGGGGCTCATTCTGTATACATCATTTTTATATCTATAGTGCAAACATATCCCATTACATTTACATTACAGTATAGAGCATTTAACAGTTACCTCCAGGGAATAACAATTTTCCTCCAGGTAATTCAGATGAATTTTTAAAAAAATATACACAATGTGTTTCAGCTAATAACAGCCTTCCTCAGGTGTCTATTGGCGTTCTCAGCAGAAGTGTGTTGTGTATGTGGTTTTGAATAAATCCATCTGAATTCCTTGGAGGAAGACCACTTTGCCTCTCTGTCATCACGGTGGAAGCACCAATTTCCTGGATTCTTTTACCGTTTCGTCAACTGTTGGAACTCCATTGGAGGAATTCCCCACTGTCCATCAGGGAGGCTGCACTCCACTGCACATTCACTTACTTATACCTAGTGTTGTGCTCCAGTTAGCACAACCTCATTAGGTGAGCACTGTTATTATCAATCACCCAATATATTTGCATTTAATTACTACGCTCAGATAGCGCCACATTTTTCTGCTTTTCAAAGGCCTTCAATTATTGACAGCATACAGCCTAATAAATAATTCTGGGTTACTAACGGGGCTGCTCTGTTCACAACATTCATCTCTTGGACAAAGTGGAGCATGGCTACAAAGGACATCATTGCTAGGAAAGACCTGCCCTGTAATACACACATTGATTTTAATTGGCACAGTGTAATGTAATGCTTTATTTCCCCTGTGGTGGCGCTGCAGAAAAACTGAACAAACATTCCCCACAGGATACAACTGATCGCTCGGAGCTCCAGCAGAAGAAACACAATGAGATCTGCTTATTGTCAAAAGTCACCTAGCCAGAGAACCCCACCATACTAAATGTTCACACAGAACTAGAATCTGCTATATTTACATGTGTGACCACTGGATACCCCATCCCTAAAAACTAATGAGGAAGAGTTGCTGCACCTGAACAGCTCCAGGTTATGGGTGAAAAGAAAAAAGGGATGTATGGGCTTTTTCCTAGCCCTGCACCCCCTCGAGGATCAGTAGTATTGTAAAATCTTTTTAACAAATTCCAGGACATACGATGAATCTATTGCTCCATGCCGTGACCTCACATGCATACCTTTCAGTGCTTCAGAGCTTAAGTGCTCCCCTCCATGGTTCAGGTGCTCAGATGAGCTCTCGGAGAAGGTCACTTTGCTGTCAGATGTAGCTTGAGCTGCAGGGACCATAAACAAGGAAATTCACAACACTGAAGGAAATTTAATGCTATGATATTTAGACAAAAATAAAATAAAACCGAAATCTGACCCTTTTCACGCTCGTCCCACGGTATACTGTGCTCTGGTTTGTATCCACATCCAATTCCTGTTAACTTCTTGCACGCCGAATCAAACTCTTTCTTATGGTGGGGTCTAATAAACTGGTAAAAACCTAAACAATAAAAAAAAATAAATAATAAAGGTTAATAATCAAAGAGGCAGGACAGAGTTGGGTTCCAGGTGAATGGGAGAAATAAGGGAAGAAGCAGCGCATCGCTGGTGAACAGCAACAGTAGTTTGTAAGGGCTGATCATAATTGGCACTGAATATTAATGTGGAGTGGCAGGTCACAGCTGGCGCTAAGTGAACAGAAATATTAATGTGGAATGGCGGTTCATAGCTAGCACCAGGTGAATAAGATTAGTAATGTGGAATGGCATCATAAATTGCACGAGGTGAATGAGAAAAGTAAAGCGGAGGGGCAGGTCATAGCTGGCGCCAAGTGAATAAGAAAAGTAATGTGGAGAGGCAGGTCACAGCTGGCGCCAAGTGAATAAGAACAGTAATGTGGAGGGGCAGGTCATAGCTGGCGCCAAGTTAATAAGAACAGTAATGTGGAGGGGTAGGTCTTAGCTGGCACCAAGTGAATAAGAACAGTAATGCGGAGGGGCAGGTAATAGCTGGCGCCAAGTGAACAAGAACAGTAATATGGAGGGACAATTCATAGCTGGCACCAGGTGAATAAGATTAGTAATGTGAAGGGGAATGTCATAGCTGGCGCCAGGTGAATCTCAATAGTAATGTGTAATGGCAGTTCATAACTGGCACAACGTGAATGAGAAAAGTAGTGTGGAGGGGCAGGTCATAGCTGGCGCCAAGTAAATAAGAACAGTAATGTGGAGGGGCAGGCCATAGCTGGCACCAAGTGAACAAGAATATCAATGTGGAGGGGCAGGTCATAGCTGGCGCCATGTGAATTAAAAAAGTAATGTGCAGGGACAGGTCATAGCTGGTGCCTAGTGAATAAGAAAAGTAATGTGAAGGGGAAGGTCATAGGTGGCTCCAATAGACATATTGGCATGGAATATTTATCATCACAGTAATAGGAAAATATATATATGTCCAGAGATTGGAGGCCGCACACCTTTCCACTGAAAAAAGCTTCTTATTTAACTGAAAATTTAGCAATTTTCAAACTTAATTTCTGTGCCCTTAAATCAGAGAGTGGTGTCACACAAAATAGTTAATAAATAACATATCCCACATGTCTACTTTACATCAACACAATTTTAGAAACATTTTTATTTTGTTAGGACGTTATAAGGTTTAAAAATTGACCAGCGATTTTTGTTTTGACAACAAAATTTACAAAGCCATTTTTTTAGGGCCCACCTCACATTTGATGTCACTTTGAGGGGTCAATATGACAGAAAATACCCAAAAGTGACACCATTCTACAAACTGCACCCCTCAAGGTGCTCAAAACCACATTCAAGAAGTTTATTAATCCTTCAAATGCTTCACGAGAACTAAAGCAATGTGGAAGGAAGAAATTAACATTTAACTTTTATTTATTTTCGCAAGGGTATCAGGAGAAAAATGACCACAAAATTTGTTGTGCAATTTATCCTGAGTACGCCACACATGTCGGGGAAAGCCACTGTTAGGGTGCATGGCAGGGCTCAGAAGGGAGGGAGAACCGTTTGACTTTTTGAACACAAAATTGGCTGGAATTGATGGCAGCACCATGTCGCGTTTGGAGACCCTCTCATGTACTGAAACGGTGGAAACCCCCCAATTCTAAAGCCCCCGTCACACTAAGCGAGATCGCTGCTGAGTCACAAGTTTTGTGACGCAACAGCGACCTCAGCAGCGATCTCGCTGTGTGTGACTCCTATCAGCGACCGCCCCCCACCCCGCCTAGTATCGCTGATCGTGCAGGAATGTCCTGGGCCATTTTTTGATCGTTGGTCTCCCGCTGGCCAGCACGCATCGATCAGCGAGCTCCCAGTGCTGTAAGCAGACGCTGGGAGCTGGTATCCAAGGTAAACAGCGGGTAACTAAGCACGCGCGTCGCTTAGTTACCCGCTGTGTACCCTGGATGCCAGTGTGCTCGCGATGGGAGCTGGTATCCAAGGTAAACAGCGGGTAACTAAGCGCCGCGCGCGCTTAGTTACCCGCGTCCTCGCTGGTCCTGATCTCTGGTGAGTCTGTCTGTTTGACAGCTCACCAGCGATCATAACCAGGTCACATCGTTGTCGGCATAGCTGGTGCGTCGCTATGTGTAACGGGACCCTTACTCCAACCTTAACACAGCCGTAAGCCAAACCCTAACCCCTACCACAACCCTATCCCAACTCTAACTGCAAAGAATGGAAACAAATTTAATTTTTTTTTAATGTAACTAAGGGGGTGATAAAGGTTGGTTTGATTTAATATTTTTTTTATTTTTATCACTGTGATAGGGTTTATCACAGTGATCAAAATGAACCAACAGGAAAAATCTCCTCCGAATAACGGCGATGATGTGACAGGGGATAGTAAAAACGGACCCGAATTAAGTTCTCCGGGGTCTCAGCACCGAGACCCCTGACATTTTCTGACGCTGGGGGGGCGCTATACCCTTATTTCTCAGCGCCGTTAAAAAGTGGCGCTGAGGAATAAGTACCCTTAACTGCCGCTGTTAAAAGGCGTATTGGCGGTCGTTAAAGGGTTAATGACTGAACAACTATACTTATAAAGTGGTTTAAAATGCCTTGATAAGATAAGCTATGAGTATAAAGGATCACAATGAACCCACCATGACTGAATAAAAGCGACATAATTATGTGCATCCTACGCATTTAATAAACTTTATTTTTAGCTTGGATTTTTTTGGTATTAGTGAGATTTAATTTAGGAATTAAAAAATAATAAAAGAACATATTTGTGTAGTGAAACTACATTTTTTTATTTCATATTTATAACATTCATTTTGCATTAACCACTTTACCCCCAAGGGTGGTTTGCATGTTCATGACTGGGCCAATAACTTTGGAACGCTTCCATGGAGCCAAGTGATTCTGACATTGTTTTCTCGTGACATATTGTACAGTACTTCATGTTAGTGGTAAAATTTAATTGATACAACTTGCGTTTATTTGTGAAAAAACGGAAATTTGTCGAGAATTTCGCAATTTTCCAAATTTTAATTTTTATGCCCTTAAATCACAGAGATATGGCACACAAAAAACTTAATAAATAACATTTCCCATATGTTTACTTTACATCAGCACAATTTTGGAACCCAAATTTTTTTTTGTTAGGAAGTTACAAGGGTTAAAAGTTGACCAGCGATTTCTCATTTTTGCAACGCCATTTCATTTTTATGGACCACATCACATTTGAAGTCACTTTGAGGGGTCTATATGATAGGAAATACCACAAAGTGATACCATTCTAAAAACTGCACCCCTCAAGGTGCTCAAAACCACATTCAAGAAGTTTATTAACCCTTCAGGTGCTTCACAGGAATTTTTTGAATGTTTAAGAAAAAAATGAACATTTAACTTTTTTTCACAAAAACATTACTTCAGGTCCAATTTTTTTTATTTTTACCAAGGTAACAGGAGAAATTGGACTGCAAAAGTTATTGTGCAATTTGTCCTGAGTACGCTGATGCCTGATATGTGGGGGAGAACCACTGTTTCGGCGCATGGCAGAGCTCAGAAGGGAAGGAGCGCCATTTGACTTTTTCAATGCAAAATTGGCTGGAATTCAGATCGGACGCCATGTCACGTTTGAAGAGCCCCTGATGTGCCTAAACAGCGGAAACCCCCCACAAAGTGACCCCATTTTGGAAACTAGACCCCCCAAGGAACTTATCTAGATATGTGGTGAGAACTTTAAACCTCCAAGGGCTTCACAGAAGTTTATAACGTACAGCCGTACAATTAAAAAAATCATATTTTTTCCACAAAAATTATCTTTTCAACCCCAATTTTTATTTTCCCAGGGGTAGCAGGACCCCAAAAGTTATTGTGCAATTTGTCCTGAGTACGCTGATACCCCTCATGTGCGAGTAAACCACTATTTGGACGCATGTTAGAGCTCAGAAGGGAAGCATTTTACTTTTTTAGCTGGAATTGGAATCGGACGCCATGACGCGTTTGGAAAGCCCCTGATGTGCTTAAACAGTGAAAACCCCCACAAATAACAACATTTTGGAAACTAGACCCCCCAAGGAACTTATCTAGATGTGTGGTGAGCATTTTGAACCCCCAAGGGCTTCACAGAAGTTTATAACGCCCGGGCGTGAAAATAAAAAAATCATTTTTTCCACAAACATGATCTTTTAGTCCCCAATTTTTTTTATTTTGCCAAGGGTAACAGGAGAAATTGGACACCAAAAGTTGTTGTCCAATTTGTCCTGAGTACGCTGATACCCCATATGTGGGATAAAACTACTGTATGGGCACAGGTCGGGGCCCGGAAGGGAAGTAGTGACGCTTTGGAATGCAGACTTTGATGGAATGGTCTGCGGGTGTCATGTCGCATTTGGATAGCCTCTGATATGCCTAAACTGTTGAATCTCCCCACAAGTGACCCCATTTTGGAATCTAGACCCCCCACGGAACTTATCTAAATGTGTGGTGAGCACTTTGAACCCCCAAGTGCTTCACAGAAGTTTATAACACCCGGGCGTGAAAATAAAAAAATAATATATTTTTTTTCACAAACAGAAGGATTTTTGGTACTCACCGTAAAATCTCTTTCGTTCCTTCATCGGGGGGGGGGACATAGGTAACCATGGGTGTATGCTGCTGTCGCTAGGAGGCTGACACTATGCAAATAAAGTAAAACTGGCTCCTCCTCCGTAGCATACACCCACTGACAGGCAGGAAGTACCTCAGTTAAGTGTTAAAGCAGTAAGAGAAGCAACCAACAAACTCCACATATGTACCGGCTCAACGACCAAGGCACGTAGGCACAAGACCAGTGCAAACGAATAGGGAGGGTGCTGTGTCCCCCAATGAAGGCTTCAAGAAAGAGATTTTACGGTGAGTACCAAAAATCCTTCTTTCTTTATTGCTTCATTGGGGGACACAGGTAACCATGGGACGTCCAAAAGCAGTCCCCAAGGGTGGGAACAGAAAGAATACAGAGAAAATAGGACTGAGGCCAGCCGGTACGTAACCGCCGCCTGCAGCACCTTTCCTTCCTAGGCCTGCGTCAGACAAGACATGAATATGAACTTCGGAAAACTTGCAAGAATGTGCAAAGATGACTAGGTCGCGGTCCTGCAACCTCTAAAGCCGAGGCCTAGCGAGAAACTGCCCCAAGAGTTATCCAGAGTATGGACCGGAGAGGGGCAAGAGGAACCTAGAGAAGAAAGGACAATGTCTGCACTAGTGAGGGATGAAAGGGAAAGGAGGATGGCAGGACAATGTTGCGAACTCAGAACTCCCCTGATTTCTCTTCTTGGTAGCCAATAAGGCTAACAGAACCAAATAGTTGTACTTATGCCACCTGAATCAGATCTTCAGTAACTGTCGTAGAAACTTGAGGATGCAGGTTTCCTCGCCCAAAGCATGGTCAGAATGACCTGATGGGAAGAAACCCAGTCCCTCTCAGAAGTAGGCCTTAAAGGCCATGGCGTTAAACTTAAATGACTGTGAACTGTGGCGGAAGAGTGGCATGGGGAAGAATATCCAGACGGTCTGGAAAGCTCCAGGAGGCGACCATGAGCATGTACTCCAGCTCCGGGTACCAGGTCTGACTTAACAGCTTGTAGTTGTCAGGACTAGTGTTGAGCATTCCGATACCGCAAATATCGGGTATCGGTCGATATTAGCGGTATCGGAATTCCGATACTGAGTTCCGATACTTTTAGCATATCGGATACCGGAATTGGAAGTTAACATAATCCTATGAGCCAGTTTGCTTTGATTCAGCCAATGGGAATCTTCAGAAGTGTGGGCACATCCTGTTAGGCATGTAGGCATGTTAACTAATGGCATGGCTGTGATTGGCTGCTGAAAAGATGTCATGATGCACTATAAAAGCCGCCGCAGCCGCCATTTCTGGTTCACTCTGCTGTGAATTCAGTTAGGGACAGGCTGCTGTTGAAGACTGTGAGGGACAGTTAGAGATAGCGATTGTCAAAATAATCTTGTGCTTTACCCAGGCTACATAATCAACCACTGTAGCTTTCTTTTGCCTAACAGCGCTGTTCACAGCTGTCTGCAAGGGCTGTGTGAGTGCAGCTCACGCTGTGTAGTGTGTCCTTCAGCCACGTCTGGTTGTAGGCTGCCCAGCGTGCGTCATTGCCTCATACATATTTTTCTTTTATTGCTGCTTATTTTTCATAAATTCTATATAGTGTGCTTCCATCCGTATCCATATACGTTGGTTGCAAACACTAGTAGTAGACAGCGGAGCCTCTCTGCAGCCTTTCAGTGCTAGTGTCAAGTTATCTGCACTGTTCTTGGCTGTCTCAGAGGTCTCTGTGTGTGAGTGCAGCTCACGTTGTAGTGTGTTCTGCAGCCACGTCTGGTTGTAGTCCGCTCAGCGTGCGTCGCTGCCTCATACGTAGTCTTTTTTTTTTTTATTTTTTGCAGCTCATTTTTCCTGATTTTTTTCTCCTATATTAGTGTGCTTCCATCCGTATCCATCTACATTGGTTGGTTGCAAACACTATATAGGAGTAGATAGAGGAGCCTTTTTGCTGGCTTGTGCCCTGCAGGCCCAGCCAGATTAGTATTACCCTATTTTTTGGAGCCTCATCTATTGCATTGTAGGTTTGCTTCCTGCATTGTAATAGCTCCAAAAAGTTTGTGATACTATCCCTTTCACATCTGTCACATCCTTAATTTTTTTTTTTTTTAAAAAAAAAGGAAAAAAAGTTCACCAAACACTCCACTTTACAGTTGTGTAGGCCACAGTAGCTTATATTAAAGTGTAGTCCACACACTTTATAAAATTAGTGTTCCTTATACCTGTTAGCAGCTGTTCAGGAATAAGCACACTAAGCCCCCCTTTTTTACTTTTCTGCCTATCTTTATCAGTCTACCAAGATGAAGAAGGCAGGGAGTAAGGCACGTGGTCGTGGGGTTGCAGCAGGGAGAGGACGTGGGGATTCTGTGCCTGCTGCGGGCACCAGTGACCCAGCATCCCCTGTTATAAATGAGTCACCGTAGGAGGCAAAAGCAGAAATACAAGCTAAGTCCAGAAAACCAGAGAAGTTGGCAACTATCAGATTGCAGACCCCTGAACCTATCAACACAACTAGCAGTAGCCGTGGGGGGTTCCTACGATGCCCTAGACCCCTCGATCACAGCCGGAGAATTACATAGGCCTAAAGAAAGAAAGGGGAAAACTAAACTGCCCCAGAGCAGACCCCAAAGCAATAGGCAGCCCCCAACATATAATGACGGTGAAGCAAGATGAAAATACTAACACAGACAGAAAGATAGACTGAGCAAAGACGGGGCCCAAAACTACCTAGATAGGAAAGGACAGGAAGGCTGCTGTCTGCAATCTGCCAAAACCCTATCAAAAGACATAAGCCAACAAGCTGATATGAAAAAGGCCCTGAAGCAGCTAGGCTTCAAAAACTAAATCAGCACTCAGGTATTTTCAGAAGACAGAGCTAAAGGAATTCAGCACACCCCAGCAGGGAATGGCAGAAATCCAGAAAAACAAAGCAAAACAAAGTCAAAGCACCAAAGCAAAAGGCCGAGCAGCAAACTTAGCTTTAGAGGAGCAGGAATTCAGACTGGTCTCCAAGGATCCCACAGAGAAATCACCCGCAGGGCAGAAGGGCGTTGGCAGCCTTATATCCAGTCAGTAACTCTACTCAGCCAGTCATCATCATCAGCCTCAGGTGTTTGATAATCAGGCTCACTACCTTTCTTTACCAGAAGAGGGAGTTCCTCGGGCCTCAGTAATGAAGGGGAAAATGAACTCACAACAGTACCTCCCCCTTGAGGAGGGGTCACCGAACCCTCAACTACGCTACCAGGGCGATCAGGGTGAGCCCGATGAAAGACATGCACCAATCTTTTGGCATGAATATCAGAGGCAGAGACCCAGGAATTATCCTCCTGACCATAACCCTTCCACTTAACCAAATACTGGGTCTCCGTCTAGCCAGACGGGAATCCAGTACTTTCTCTACCTCATATTCCATGTTACCTTCATCCAATACAGGGTCTGGAGGTGCCACCCCCAGAACAACAGGTTCAACAAACCTCTTCAACAAAGATTTATGGAACACATTATGGATTTTAAATGTGACAGGAAGAGCCAAACGAAAAGAGACCGGATTAATAATCTCCACAATCTTGTAAGGTCCAATAAATCTAGGCTTAAACTTAGGAGAAGCCACCTTCATAGCAATATTTTTTGATGATAACCACACCATATCACCAACCTTAAACTGGGGACCAATGGTCCTATGTCGGTTGGAAAACTGCTGGGCCTTTTCCTGGGAGAAAGATAACTTATCCACCACTTGGTCCCAGATCTGGTGCATTCTCTCCACCACAGTGTCAACACCTGGGCAGGCAGAGGGCTCCACCTGCCCTGAAGAAAATCGAGGATGAAACCCAAAGTTACAAAAAAAAGGTGACATCAAAGTGGCAGAACTAGCTCTATTATTTAAAGCAAATTCGGCCAAGGGCAAAAATGAAACCCAATCATCCTGATCAGCAGAAATAAAACATCTCAAATATGACTCCAAGGTCTGGTTTGTTCTCTCTGTCTGCCCATTGGTCTGAGGGTGAAAAGCAGAGGAGAAGGACAACTGAATTCCCAGCCTGGAACAGAAAGTTCTCCAAAATCTAGACACAAACTGGACTCCTCTGTCAGATACAATGTCCTCAGGAATCCCGTGCAAACGAACCACCTGTTGTAAAAACAGGGGCACCAAATCAGAGGAAGACGGCAACTTAGGGAGTGGTACAAGATGAACCATCTTAGAGAACCTATCACAAATCACCCAAATAACAGTCATCCTTTGAGAGACAGGCATATCAGAGATGAAATCCATTGAAATATGGGTCCATGGCCTCTTGGGGACAGGCAAAGGCATCAACAACCCACTAGAGCGAGAACACGATTTAGACCGGGAGCACGTCCCACAGGACTGCACAAAATTCCTGACATCACGAGACAAGGAGGGCCACCAAAAAAACCGACTCACCAGATCTCTAGTACCAAAAATACCTGGATGACCAGCCAAAACAGAGCAATGAACTTCAGACATCACTCTCTTCTTCCACTGGTCAGGAACATACAACTTTCCACTGGGACAACGCTCAGGTTTGTCCTCCTGGAACTCTTCCAGAGCACGTCTCAAATCGGGCGAGATGGCAGAAAGAACTACCCCTTCGCCTAAGATGGTAGCAGGCTTGGTCACCACAGGAGAATCAGCAAAGAAGCTCCTAGAGAGGGCGTCTGCCTTGACATTCTTCGTTCCAGGAAGAAAAGAAACCACAAAATCAAAACGTGTAAAAAACAAGGCCCACCTAGCTTGTCTAGGGTTCAAGCGCTTAGCCGACTCTAGGTAAATCAAATTCTTGTGGTCAGTGAGGACCACGACTTGATGCTTAGCTCCCTCCAACCAATGTCTCCACTCCTCAAATGCCCATTTCATGGCCAACAGTTCCCTATTCCCCACATCATAGTTACGTTCAGATGGAGAGAACTTTCGGGAAAAGAAAGCACAGGGATTCATTTTAGATGTTACAGGATCCTTTTGGGACAAAACAGCTCCTGCACCAATCTCAGAAGCATCCACCTCTACCTGGAATGGAAGTGAGACATCAGGTTGCCGCATAACCGGGGCGGAGGTGAATCTTCGCTTCAGCTCCTGAAAGGAAAAAACAGCCTCCGGAGACCAATTTAACACATCAGCACCCTTTTTAGTCAAATCAGTCAATGGCTTGGCAATACTAGAAAATTTTGCTATAAATTTCCGATAAAAATTAGCAAAACCCAAAAACTTCTGGAGGGCCTTCAAAGAAGTGGGCTGAACCCAATCGTGAATGACCTGTACCTTGGCCGGGTCCATTTCAATAGTTGACGGGGACAAAATAAATCCCAAAAAAGAAATCCTCTGTACTCCAAAAAGGCATTTAGATCCTTTGACATACAGGGAATTCTCCCTCAAGATCCGGAACACAGTCCGAATATGTTCCACATGAGAATCCCAGTCCTTGGAGAAGATCAAAATATCATCCAGATAGATAATCAAAAATTTATCGACAAAATCTCGGAAAATATCGTTCATGAAGCACTGGAAGACAGAAGGGGCATTAGAGAGCCCAAAAGGCATCACCAGGTACTCAAAATGTCCCTCCGGAGTATTAAACGCCGTCTTCCATTCATCCCCATGCTTAATGCGAATAAGATTATACGCCCCCCTGAGGTCAAGCTTGGTAAACCAGCAAGCACCTTTAACTCTGGAGAATAGATCAGAAATCAGGGGTAACGGATACTGATATTTAACAGTAATTTTGTTGAGGGCACGATAATAAATACAAGGGTCTTAATGATCCATCCTTTTTGGCTACAAAAAAAAACCCGGCACCTAAGGGTGACAAGGATGGTCTAATATGACCCTTCTCCAACGCCTCCTTAATATAGGATCGCATAGCCTCGTGCTCGGGTACAGATAAATTGAAGAGCCGACCCTTGGGAAATTTACACCCCGAGCTCAGTTCAATTGCACATTTGTCATAACTCCTATGAGGAGGCAGAGACGCAGACTCATTCTCACTAAATACATCATAAAAGTCTGCCAAATAATCAGGAACATCATGCGACTGAGGAGAGGTGGAAAACACCGGAGCCTCACTAAAGGCACACCGACAACCCCAACTCACCACAGACACAGATTTCCAATCCAAAACTGGATTATGAATCTGTAACCAGGGAAACCCCAGAACAATAGTATCATGCAGATTATGCAACACCAAAAATCTGCAATTTTCTTGATGGTCTGGGGCGACCCGCATTACCACCTGGGTCCAAAACTGGGGTTTATTTTTAGCCAAAGGAGTAGCATCAATCCCCCTCAAAGGGATAGGCGTCTGCAGAGGTGTCATCGGAAATCCACAACGTTTAGCAAAATCCAAGTCCATTAGCTTTAGGGCTGCTCCCAAATCCACAAAAGCCTTGACGGAAAATGTGGACAGGGAGCAGATCAGAGTAATGGCCAGAAGAAACTTAGGTTGAACACCCCCAACAGAAAACGTGTGTGCAAAGCGTTTCTCTCGTTTAGGACAGACAGAAATAATATGCGAGGCATCTCCACAGAAAAAACACAACTTATTACGCCTTCTGAACTCCTGATGCTGCTCTCTGGAAAAAACTCTATCACATTGCATAGGTTCAGACATTTGTTCAACCGGTGGCAACACCTCTCATGCAGCTTTGCGTTCGCGCAAACGCCGATCAACCTGAATGGCTAATGACATAGAATCGTCAAGATCAGAGGGAACAGGAAATCCCACCATAGTATCTTTTACGGCCTCTGACAACCCCTTCCGAAAGAGAGCAGCCAAGGCATTATCATTCCAGGTAGTAAGTACTGCCCACTTTCGGAATTTTTGACAGTACAATTCTGCAGAATCACGACCCTGCCTCAATGCCAGCAGGGTCTTTTCAGCCTGATCAATGGCATTAGGTTCGTCATACAACAACCCCAAAGCTTGAAAGAATGCGTTCACATTAGTCAGAATAGGATCATCTGGTTTCAAAGAAAACGCCCAATCCTGGGGATCGCCACGCAGCAAAGAGATGACAATTTTAACCTGCTGCGCGGAGCTCCCTGACGAGTTAGGCTTCAAGGCAAAAAATAATTTACAATTATTTTTGAAATTCAAAAATTTAGACCGATCCCCAAAAAATACATCAGGTGTAGGAATCTTTGGTTCAGCAGCATGTGAATGAGCAAGGTAGGCGGAAATTCCCCGCACTTCCGCAGCGAGCTGCTCCACACGATCAGACAATTGCTTTATCTCCATTGAGAGAAAAAAAAATTCCCCCTACGGCCTCAGAGATATAGAGGAAAAAATATACACACACACCTTTTTTTTTTTTTTTTTTTTTACAATTCTTTCCTGCTGTTGAGTACCCTAGGATCTGCGGTATGGCGGGTGATTCTGTTATGAATGAGTCACCGTAGGAGGCAAAAGCAGAAATACAAGCTAAGTCCAGAAAACCAGAGAAGTTGGCAACTATCAGATTGCAGACCCCTGAACCTATCAACACAACTAGCAGTAGCCGTGGGGGGTTCCTACGATGCCCTAGACCCCTCGATCACAGCCGGAGAATTACATAGGCCTAAAGAAAGAAAGGGGAAAACTAAACTGCCCCAGAGCAGACCCCAAAGCAATAGGCAGCCCCCAACATATAATGACGGTGAAGCAAGATGAAAATACTAACACAGACAGAAAGATAGACTGAGCAAAGACGGGGCCCAAAACTACCTAGATAGGAAAGGACAGGAAGGCTGCTGTCTGCAATCTGCCAAAACCCTATCAAAGACATAAGCCAACAAGCTGATATGAAAAAGGCCCTGAAGCAGCTAGGCTTCAAAAACTAAATCAGCACTCAGGTATTTTCAGAAGACAGAGCTAAAGGAATTCAGCACACCCCAGCAGGGAATGGCAGAAATCCAGAAAAACAAAGCAAAACAAAGTCAAAGCACCAAAGCAAAAGGCCGAGCAGCAAACTTAGCTTTAGAGGAGTAGGAATTCAGACTGGTCTCCAAGGATCCCACAGAGAAATCACCCGCAGGGCAGAAGGGCGTCGGCAGCCTTATATCCAGTCAGTAACTCCACTCAGCCAGTCATCATCACCAGCCTCAGGTGTTTGATAATCAGGCTCACTACCTTTCTTTACCAGAAGAGGGAGTTCCTCGGGCCTCAGTAATGAAGGGGAAAATGAACTCACAACAATCCCCCAGTTTTACCAGGCAACAGTCCTTTATGCGCAGCTTTGTAGGACCTCGCCGTACCCCACTGCTGTGTGACGAACAAATTGAAGCCGTTGTCGGATGGATGGCAGTGAACACATCGACGTCAATGACTCCACATCCTCTCAGGGCCAGAGCACTGAAGAGCAACCATCTATCTCTTCACCACCTGCCATATTGCCCAGGCAGTCAGAGAGCCCTGTACAGGAGCCATCTCAGTCTCTACTTCTGTTCTCTGAATCTGTTGGCTTGGAAAGAGGGGGCCAGCCAAGCAGCATTCTAGAATGTGAAGAGGGAGTATGCAGTGATGCGCAACTGCTTTGTCCCTCTGAATCTGAAGAGGCGGGTGGGCCAGTGCCTATAGTCAGCACACCTCAGTACGCATCAGATGATGAGACTCAGGTGCCACTTTCTGGTGCGTACGGTGCTGGCAAGACTACCCAGGAGAAGCAGGTGTTTGCAGAGGGGAGTGTAGATGATGAGGTCCTTGACCCATCATGGCGTGAGGAACAGAAAGGTGGTGGGAGCAGCTCTGAGGAAGATATTCCCCGAACGGCCAAAAGTGGAGGGAGAGGGAGGGGGCAGACTTGGTTGCCTGTAGCCTCCACTTCGGCACCCGTTAGGAGCACTCCTCTTCCAAAACACAAAACGGGCGCTCCCAGGACTTGCAGTGCGTGGTCCTTTTTTGACACAGTTGCAGATGACATTTGCTTAGTCAAATGCAAGCAGTGTCATCAGAAAGTCAAAAGAGGGAAAAGTGTCAGCAACCTCAATACTACAAATATGTGGAAACATGTGCGGGACAAGCACGTGTTGGAGTTACAAAGACACAGTGAAGACCTAGGCCAACCTACAGCACCACCTACCACCTCTTCAGCTCGTGTTGGTGCCCCTTCCTCCAGCTCACACACAGCTGGTTAGGCTTCCTCACAGGATCGCCATGGAAGAACCTCTAGCACTGTTGTCCAGAGACCCAGTGACATTCCACCCACAGCACCACGTTCCCAGTCATCCTCACACTCCCAGGCCACTCTACAGCCAACGGTAGCACAGGCATGGGAGAAAAGGCGGCCATACTCGGCAAACCATCCCCGAGCACAGGCTCTGAATGCTGGTATTGCCAAACTACTGGCCCTTGAAATGCTGTCATTCAGGCTGGCGGAGACTGACACCTTCCGGAACTTCATGGCAGTCCCACAATACACCGTGCTCAGCCGCTTTTATTTCAGCAGGCAAGCCGTCCCTGCCCTGCAAAAGCATGTGGAGGGAAAAATAAAACATGCGCTAATAAACGCCGTCAGTAGCAAGGTCCACCTGACCACCGATGCGTGGACCAGTAACCATGGACAGGGACGATACCTTTCTCTCACTGCCCATTGGGTCAATGTTGTGGAGCCGGGTACAGATCTGGAGAGTGGCGCTGTACGTGTTCTGCCAACTCCAAGGATTGCAGGAATCCAGTCTGTACACATTGACTCATCCTCATACTCAAGTTCCTCAGAATCAGCGCAGCAGGAGCCTGTTACGACCGATACGAGCACAGCTGTGGCCAAACGTCAACAGGCCGTACTGAAATTAATTTCTTTGGGGATTCGAAGTCAAACAGCGCAGGAGCTCTGGAATACCATCAAGCAGGAGAGCGACGTGTGGTTTGTGCCAGCGAATCTCCATCCAGGCTTGGTAGTGTGTGACAATGGCCGAAAACTGGTGGCAGCTCTGGGCCTAGGCAACCTCACTCACATACCTTGTCTAGCACATGTGCTCAACTTGGTCGTGCAGAGCTTTCTGAGGGACTATCCGGATCTTGATGCACTGCTGCACAAGGTCCGCATAGAGTGCGCTCACTTGCGGCGTTCCAGCATGGCAAGATCGCGCATTGCAGCTCTGCAACGCCAATTCCGCCTTCCGGAACATCGCATCATATGTGACCTCCCCACCAGGTGGAATTCAACGTTACATATGTTGGAGCGGTTGTGTGAGCAGCAGGCAGCAGTAATGGAGTACCAGCTGCATCAGGCGCAAACAAGTCGCGTGCGCCGGTCACACTTTAGCACCACAGAGTGGGCCACTATGAAGGACATCTGCCAAGTTTTGCGTGCCTTCGATGATTCCACGCGGATGGCGAGTGCAGATGATGCACTAGTCAGCACGACTGTCCCCCTTATCTGCCTGCTTCAAAAAACACTGCAAGCACTAAGGGACGAGGTTTTGGAAGAGGTGGAGGATGAGGAGTCACAAATGCCATCTGCTTCTGGACAGTCTGTGCAACGTGGTTCCTCACAAAGGCCTAGGCAGGGGACACTTTGTGAGGAGGATGAGGAGGAGTCAATGGAGGAAGACATCTCTCCAGAGGAGGGAGGTACACAAGGCTCTAGTAGTCAGTATGTACAGCGAGGGTGGGGTGATGCAGAGCAGGCAGAGATGACGCCTGAAGCAGGGGACAGCGTTTCTTGGCCAGTTGGGAGTCTTAAGCGCATGGTTGATTTCATTTTGCAGCGCCTGAGAAACGACCACCGCATCGCCCACATTCTCCACACGGCTGATTATTGGGTGTACACCCTCCTAGATCCTCGCTACCGGGACAACTTAACACCGTTGAACCGGGAGTGTAAAATGCGGGCGTACCAAGACACACTGGTGCAGTCCATCATGTTCTCCATTCCACCCGAGAGCAGTGCTGCTAGTGCTTTTCAAAGCAGCTCTGTGCATCGAGGCAGTGGAGGAAGCTCTGCACAAAGAGGGAGCAGAGGCAGCGCCGCAGCACAAGGCAAGACCAGTATGGCCCAAATGTGGCAAAGTTTTGTGTGCCCACCAAAAATGGCTACACCATCATAGACGGCTCCAGTCAGCAGGAGGCAACGTTTCCGTCAGATGGTGACAGACTACATGTCTTGCCCTGTCAGTGTACTCCCAGACGGCTCTTCCCCCTTCAAGTTTTGGGTCTCTAAGCAGGATACATGGCCAGAGCTTAGCCAGTATGCATTGGAGGTGCTGGCTTGCCCTGCTGCCAGTGTATTATCGGAACACGTCTTTAGTGCCGCAGGTGGTGTACTAACAGACCGTCGCACGCGACTATCCTCCGATAACGTTGACCGGCTTACTTTTCTGAAAATGAACAAGGCCTGGATCTCCCCGGCATTTGCCAGTCCTCTTCCGGAATAAATAATTGGCTGGCCAAAGTATCCAGGTCTCCTGTTGTGTTCATGTTTCTACCACCTGAACTGTAATACCTGGGCTCCAACACTGCCAGTTGTTGCTCAGAAGTGCTTTATGCAAAGAACAAAACACTCGTTCCTGTGTAAGTGGGGTTCAGTAACGTCAGCTGTTCCCCTGCTGTGTGTACGGCAATATCTCCTGCTGCCTCCAAAAGCACACTCCCTCAGATATTAAACTTGCTCCTAGTAGGCCTCAGCCTACACCCTGATTGTTCCTGGGCTCCAACACCGCCAGTTGGTGCTCAGAAATGCTGTAGGCACAGAAAAACACAATCGTTCCTGTGTAAGTGGGGTTCAGTAACGTCAGCTGATCCCCTGCTGTGTGTACGGCAATATCTCCTGCTCCATGCAAATTCAAAGTACATCATACATAAAAATTGCTCCAAGTAGGCCTCATCCTACACCCTGATTGATCCTGGGCTCCAACACCGCCAGTTGGTGCTCAGAAGTGCTGTAGGCACAGAAAAACACAATTGTTCCTGTGTAAGTGGGGTTCAGTAACGTCAGCTGTTCCCCTGCTGTGTGTACGGTAATGTCTCCTCCTGCCTCCAAAATCACACTACTACTGATTTAAAACATTCTCTGATTTGGCATCTGGCTCCACTCTGTCTCTAGTATTTCCCCTGGCCTTCAACACCGCCAGTTGCTGCTCAGAAGTGCCGTCTGCACAATCAACACTTGTTCCTGTGTTGCAGGTGTTCAGTAACGTCAGCTGATCCCCTGATGTGTGTCCGGCAATGTCTCCTGCTTTGTCCACATTCCCATAACTAGTAGTGGGAATGTGGACAGAGCAGGAGACATTGCCGGACACACATCAGGGGATCAGCTGACATTACCGAATCCCAGTAACACAGGAACAAGTGTTGATTGTGCAGACAGCAACTCTGTGCATCAACTGGCGGTGTTGGAGGCCATGGTAAATACTAGAAACAGAGTGGAGACAGAGGCCTAATTGGAGCACGTTGACAATCAGTAGTAGTCTACAACCGATATTAGACTTGATGCAAATAGGCCTCAGCCTACTCCATGATTGTTCCTGGGCTCCAACACTGCCAGTTGGTGTTCAGAAGTGCCGTCTTCACAGAGAAAAACACTAGCTCCTGTGTTAGTGGGGTTCAGTAACGTCTGCTGTTCCCCTGCTGTGTGGACGGCAATATCTCCTGCTGCCTCCATATTCAAAACACATCAGGCCTCAGCCTGCTCATGCTTGATCCTGGGCTCCAACAACGCCAGTTGGTGTTCAGAAGTGCCATCTTCACAGAGAAAAACACTAGCTCCTGTGTTAGTGGGGCTCAGTAACGTCAGCTGTTCCCCTGCTGTGTGGACGGCAATGTCTCCTGCTGCCTCCATATTCAAAACACATCAGGCCTCAGCCTGCTCCATGCTTGATCCTGGGCTCCAACAACGCCAGTTGGTGTTCAGAAGTGCCGTATTCACAGAGAAAAACACTAGCTCCTGTGTTAGTGGGGCTCAGTAACGTCAGCTGTTCCCCTGCTGTGTGGACGGCAATGTCTCCTGCTGCCTCCATATTCAAAACACATCAGGCCTCAGCCTGCTCCATGCTTGATCCTGGGCTCCAACAACGCCAGTTGGTGTTCAGAAGTGCCATCTTCACAGAGAAAAACACTAGCTCCTGTGTTAGTGGGGCTCAGTAACGTCAGCTGTTCCCCTGCTGTGTGGACGGCAATATCGCCTGCTGCCTCCATATTCAAAACACATCAGGCCTCAGCCTGCTCCATGCTTGATCCTGGGCTCAAACAACGCCAGTTGGTGTTCAAAAGTGCCATCTTCACAGAGAAAAACACTAGCTCCTGTGTTAGTGGGGCTCAGTAACGTCAGCTGTTCCCCTGCTGTGTGGACGGCAATGTCTCCTGCTGCCTCCATATTCAAAACACATCAGGCCTCAGCCTGCTCCATGCTTGATCCTGGGCTCCAACAACGCCAGTTGGTGTTCAGAAGTGCTGTATTCACAGAGAAAAACACTAGCTCCTGTGTTAGTGGGGTTCAGTAACGTCTGCTGTTCCCCTGCTGTGTGGACGGCAATATCTCCTGCTGCCTCCATATTCAAAACACATCAGGCCTCAGCCTGCTCCATGATTCACCCTGGGCTTCAACACAGCCAGTTGTTGCTCAGAAGTGCCGTGTACACAGAGAAAAACACATGCTCCAGTGTTAGTGGGGTGCAGTAACGCCAGCTGCTCCCCTGCTGTGTGGACGGCAAAGTCTCCTGCTCCCTCCAAAATCACACTACTACTGATTTTTAACCGTGCTCCAACTAGGCCTCTGGCTCCAGTGTCTCTAGCATTTACCCTGGCCTCCAACACCGCCAGTTGCTGCTCAAAAGTGCGGTCTGCTCAATCAGCACTTGTTCCTGTGCTACTGGTGCTCAGTAACGTCAGTTGATCCCCTGATGTGTGTCCGGCAATGTCTCCTGCTCTGTCCACATTCCCACTACATCGTCAGTTGCTGCTCAGAAGTGTCTTTGGCACGGGTATTTCCTGCTGCCCATCCTGGTTCCAGCACGCCTGCTGTTTCCGGGTAGTGCCTCCTTCTCGGTATCCGAGTTCCAGCAACGTCTGCTGGTCCTTGGTAGATGCTTTGTAGCACAGGTACCTCCTGCTTAGTAACCGTGTTCCAGCACAGGTACCTCCTGCTTAGTAACCGTGTTCCAGCACCGTCAGCTGGTCAACGGTTGTGCCATTGGCTCTTGTTCCTTCTGCTACCCATCCGGGTTCCAGCACCGTCAGCTGGTCCTCGGCAGTGTCTTTGGCACGGGTACTCCCTCCTGCCCAACCTGGTTCCAGCACGCCTGCTGTTTCCGGGTAATGTCAACGTCACTTTGCCACCAAAACGTTGTCCAGTCGTGTTGCGGTCGGGTTAGCCGAGTCTACCTCCTGCTTAGTAACCGTGTTCCAGCACCGTCAGCTGGTCCACGGTTGTGCTATTGGCTCTTGTTCCTTCTGCTACCCATCCGGGTTCCAGCACCGTCAGCTGGGTCTCGGCAGTGCCTTTGGCCTAGATGCCTCCTTCTCGGTATCCGAGTTCCAGCAACGACGACCCTGAAGACGACGACCCTGAAGACCACACCGAAGAAGACCATAAAGATGACCCTGAAGAAGATGACCAAGAGGACAAAGAACATGAAGACAACCACCAAGATGCCGAACAACAAGAGACAGAAGACCAAGAAGCAGAAGAACAAAAAGCAGAAGGACCAAAAGCAGAAGATTAAGCATACGACTAAAAATCAGAGCAAAAGATATTATCTAAATTATAAGCAGAAGAAGACTAAGCAGTGTATGGGGGTGAGTCCGTTCCTCCTCGTGGTGCCCCTGGAAAATGCCTGCTGCTGCAGGCCAAACTGAACGCGGACAAATCCTCTTGTAAATCTTTTGTGACAGGCAGAACGGAAGGTGTAATCTTCAAACTTTTATAGATAACAACTACAGGAATGCCTGTCACAAATAAGAATATGATGAAGAAGAATAGGAAGAAGATGAATAAGAAGAATATGAAGACTGTACAAAAAAACAATAATAGGAAGAAGATGAATAATGTAAAAAAAAAGAATAATAGGAAGAAGGTGAAGAAGAAGAAGATGAATAAGTTGAAGAAGAAGTTGATGAAAAAGATGCTGCTGATGAGGATGATGAAGGAGAAAGTGTTGGAGAAGTAAAAAAGAAGGTGGAGCATGGAAGTAGTGAAACATACATATCTAACAAAATATACAAAAGGTTAACATAATCAATATCTTTGTAACTCCGAACATCTTTAAAAAAAAAAATTTATTCCTGCTATTCCATTTGATTGGGTCAAACCTCTATGCCTTTAATGTCTCCTCCACCTCCCCCAATACATTCTACATTGTTCTTAGTTGTTTTTCTTCATGTAGAATTAACCTACAAGGAAAGAAAGGGTTTATTTTAATTCCGATATTTCTGTCCCATTGACTTGAATGGGGCTTCCGGTATTGGAATCGGCGATACCGATACTTTTTGGGGTATCGGTCCGATCCAATATTTCCCGATATCGGAAGGTATCGCTCAACACTAGTCAGGACTACTGGAAACCCTTCTGACTGATTTTTTTTTTTTTTTGCGATTAAGGGAAGAGGTGGGGACAGAAGAGGCATCTGAAACTAGGACCACGGAATCACAAGTGCGTCGCAAACCGACAGCCATCGGATCCTGGGACCTGATAACGTACCGGGGAACCTTTTGGTTCGTTCGATAAGTCATTAGGTGGGCATCCGGAATGCCCCACCTTCGACAAATTTAGCCAAAGATGGCGGTGTTGAGAGACTACTCGCCTTATGTGAACCCCTGAAGATACAAAATAAATCAGCTTCCCAGTAGTCTACCCGTGGAATGTGGACAGCTGATATGGCGGGGACATGGCCTTCTGCCCAACGCAGGATCATTGCTACCTACCCTGATCTGTGTGTTGTGAGTCCCGCCTTGGTGGTTTATGTAAGCCACAGCTGTGACATAACTGACTGCGGACTGGCTTGCCTGCAAGGAGAGACTGCCAGAGAATTTCCCTGATCTCCAAGAGATTGATGGGGAGGAGGGTCTCCTGAACATTCCAGCGACCCTGCGCTGTGAGAATGAGGAAGCCCACTCCCCAACCCTAAAGACTGGCATCGATGTTGATGATTTGCCAACGAAGCGGGAGAAATGACCTCCTGCGCAGGGCAGAGGTGGATAGTGTCCACCAAGAGAGGGACTGTTTTACACTGAGAGTTAAAAGCACTGGCCGATCCAGGGAAACAATTCTCATGTCCCAGGTAGACCGGAGGGCCAACTGAAGAGGGCAGGTGTGAAACTGGGCATGAGGCACAGTTTCCATGACCGCCGCCATGACCTTCGTGAAGACCCTGGTAGCGGACGCCAGGCTGAACTGGAGTGCCGTGAACTCGTAATGGTGTTCCTGTATCGCAAACCGAAGTAACTTCCGATGCCGTACACAAACAGAAATGTGCAGGAAAGCATCCTGAATGTCCATAGAGCAAAGTATATTCCACCGCTCCATGGAGGGGATCACCGAGCACAAGGACTCCGTTCTGAAGAGGCGAATGCGAAGGTGGCAATTCAACTGCTTGAGGTCTAAGATCGGGCAGGGAGAAAAGTCTTTTTTCGGGAGTACGAAGAGGTTTGGGAAGAACCCAGAAAACAGTTTGTGCCAAGGAACGGGTACAATGATACCTGAGCTTAGGCAGGGAAGAGGCGGCTTGGAGAACCCATGAGAGGGTTGATTTAGCGGGAAGGAGAAACGTCTTCCTGGGGGCAAAGAAAATTCCATTTTGTAGCCAGATGTAACGATCTCCTTGACCCAGGCGTCGTCGACCGCCGACAACCAAGTCTCCGTGAAAAGAATAAACCTGCCTTCCACCCTGGAAAGATTTCCAGGTAGGGGTGACCTGTCATTTGAGGTGAATCTGTGATAGGGGGATCCGGAGGACTTAGAGAGACGGGTCCTAGGCCTCCAGTGAGGAATAGCTTGAAGAAAGGTTTCCTTCTTTCCCCTTGTGCAGAAGAACGGTCCTGCTGGAAGGAACCTCTGGTGGCGTCGGAAGTGACCTGGACCAGTTTGGTCTCAAAGAGCCTGGATTCCTGGAACGGCAGGGCAGTGCTAGATCTACTAGCTCCACTGTAGGAGCCGCTGCCATAATGCCCCGGCGAAGTATCTTGGTCCAAGCCGATAGGGCTTTCAGCACTCAAGTGGAGGCTAAATTAGGTCAGGGGGAAGTGCATGATGCCTCTAAGGCCGATACAGTTAAAGCCACAATCTGTCTGTCCGTAGCGTCCTTGAGAGACGCTGCATCAGGACTGGACAGAACTGTTTGAGAGGCTGTGTGAAAAAAGGCAGATCCACCTTAGGGGAATCGGACCTTATGCTGACAAGGTCTGAACTGAAAGGGTTTAGAGTGTGTCCAGATGTTTTCTTCCCGGGAAGCGTTTGCCGGGATGTTCCCAGTGTCTAGAGTTGGTAGCCTCAAACTCTTTGGGAAAAATGCTGGAGGGACTTTTCACCCGTCTGAATGAAATGGAGACATCCTGAGCAGCCGCATGTTCCTCTTTATATCAAGAGTTTGAACAATAGCCGAAATAAGGCAACCTACCATGTCCAGGGTCCCAGAAGTCTGATCCGCATCCGAGTCAGACTGTGACTGAGAAGCTACATCCGACCCGACGTCCGCCTCCGAGGAGGGGGAATGGGTAGAGAGGGGCATTCAGCATGCCGCAGAGGGGCCCGGTGAACTGGATGAGTAGCTAGACAGAGTCCACTTCCTAGATCTTTCTCCTGATCTGTCCCTGTGGAGGTCGTGGTCGGGTGCATGCGAATCACCATGGGAGGTGTTCGGAGCACTGGTGGCGGCAGACAGATGCGGCATACATTCCAGGACCTGTACCGGGGACTGTGTATTTTCTAGTCCGGTCTGAGACCAATTGAGACATGGCAACAGCCCACTCCGGAGGGAGAGGAGTGCATTCATCTTGGAAATTGAATCTTCTGTCCAAATGGAGACTGGCTAGGACATGGCAACAGACCACTCCGGAGGGAGAGGAGTGCCGTCCTCCCAGGCAGATGCCGAGGAACCTGGTCTCGCTTCCCTTGTTCTTTACCAGATATGTCCTTGTAACCATCGCGGACAGGTGCATGCAAATCACTATAAAAGGTGTTCGGAGCACTGGTGGCAGTAGACCGATGCAACAGATGCTCCAGGACCTGGGTCGTGGACTATGAAACTTCTGTCAGGTCCGATATCGACTGAGACATAGCACAAGCCCACTCCGGAGGGAGGGGAGTGCTCTTGTCCCGGGTATTAGGGGACTGTTGTAGGGCAGACACGGTGGAAAAGCTGCAGTACGGGCATAAATAACACAGACTGGTCAGAGGGCCACTGCCTACTGCCGGGGATAGATAAGCCCCTATGAGGTAGAAAAAACAACCAGCCTGGGCTGGTCCTACCTGAAACCAGAGATGGCGCTGTCGCTGCTCAGGCTGCAGTGTCTCCCAGATCCGGTGCTGGATAGAGATGGGTGCCTGCTGAGCCCGCTGGAGATGCACGAATCTTCATCTGCTGTTACAGCAAGAGACACACCACCTGCTGTGCCCTCTAAGTCCTGATGCAGATGGTGACAGACAGTGCACAAAACTACAGATAGTGCATGATCACAAACTTGCAGGCATTGAGACGCTATACTGGGGTCGTGTCTAGGGTGACAGGGAGAGAGGGCTAGAGAGGCACACTCACTGATTAGTCAAATAAACACGGCCATCGGGAGGGAGCGTGGCTAAGCCCAAGGCACACGCTGATTGGCTTGGTAATACGCAGGGCGCGCACTGATTGGCCGAGGGTCACTGACTGGCCTGAGGCCGGTAAGAGGCGCGGCTACATGGAGACCGGGAGAGAAGGCCAAAGCCGGGGGCTCAATTAGCAGAAGGAACCAGATAAGCCGCGCTGTTTCAGGCTAATGTGCCGGCGAAAAACAAGGAAAAGTGTCCCTCCTAACGGCTGACACGGCGGGGGGCGCCAGTACTGACCGGACCGGGGGAGCCAGAGAGAGACAGGTACAGCGTCTCGTTGCGGAGCGGTGGGCATGATCCAGCCGCAGCTGTGCTGGGAGGCGTGTCCTAGACCTAGCCAGGATTATCTGACTCGGCGCCGCCTCCATCGGGCAGGAAAGAGCGTGAAGGATGAAAGCTGCGGTCTGATAGGCCGACAAGCAGAGGAGGCGTGATGCGACCTGCAAATGGCCCAATCGCCGGCGTCGGGGGTGACTGACGCGCAGATAGGGAGGGGCGTGCCCGGCGGTGGAAAAGGCGAGATAATATGGCATGCCGGAGGGGGCGTGTCTGGCATAGAAGATGGCTAGGGCAAACTAAACACGCTAAACAGGGGGCGTGTCTGGATGATGAGGGAGGCTGATAGGAGACATGCCGGGGGGGCGTGCTCCTGATGTAAAATGGCCAAAGGGAAGAAGAAAGCCTGCAAAATGCTGGGGCCGCACACAATGAGAAAAAAGGCGCGAAAATTGAACTGAGGTGGAGCCGGGAAGAAAGTGGTCTATCTACAGCAGGGACCTATACACCGGTAAACGGGGGAGCTGCTGCATGGGGGAAGCTGCTGCAGGGTGGAAGAAGGGGCCCGCTGGCTTACCACCTGCTTGATTACAGCTCCTCTTGATAGATGATGATCGCATCAGGAGCCCTCGGAAGCGAGAGGGTCCTGAGAATGAAGATCCTCCTTCCCGCACCGTCTCCGGACGGTGCAGAAGACGGCGTCAACCCCTTACCAGAAGGGGGAAGGCCACCACCGGTGACCACCACCTTACTCTCAGCCCTCTCCGAGGAGAGGGGTGAGGAGGGGATAAGGCAAGGACTGGCCACCGAGAGTCACCCTGAAACACCCCAAAGGGGGACAGGGGACAAAGTCCTGCCAGCGGGTCCGAGAGTGGGCGATGTGGGAGATACCACACTGCTCTCTCGGTCGCTTAAATGTAGGAAAACAGGGTGAGAAATCTGCACCCTGTTACCCGACGAGCTGTATCTGAAAAACAAAGCGAAAAGGATTAATAAATTCACACAGAAACCTGTGAAAGAAAAAACACTGTGGATCTGGTGTTAGATCCAGGTCCGCCTCCTACAGACACTAAGCTTAAACTGAGGTACTTCCTGCCTGTCAGTGGGTGTATGCTACGGAGGAGGAGCCAGTTTTACTTTATGTGCATAGTGTCAGCCTCCTAGCGACAGCAGCATACACCCATGGTTACCTGTGTCCCCCAATGAAGCGATAAAGAAATGATATTTTTGCCCCCAATTTTTTATTTTCCTAAGGGTAACAGGAGAAATAGGACACCAAAAGTTGTTTTGCAATTTGTCCTGAGTAGGCTGATACCCTATATGTGGGGGTAAAACACTGTTTGGGCGCATGGCAGAGCTTGGAAGGGAAGGAGCACCGTTTGACTTTTTCAACACAGAATTGGCTGGAATTGAGATCAGACGTCATGTTGCGCTTGGAGAGCACCTTATGTGCCTAAACAGTGGAAACCTCCCAATTCTAACTCCAACCCTAACCTCAACACACCCCTAACCCTAATCTCAGCCTTAATCCTAGCGGAAAAATGGAAATAAATACGGGGGTGATAAAGGGGGTTTGATTTACTATATATGGCGAGTTTTTATGTTTGGCAGCTGTCATACTCTAAAATACGCTTTTGCATCACCACATATTGAGAGCTATAATTTTTCCATATTTTGACCCACTGAGTCATGTGAGGTCTTATTTTTTGCGGGACGAGTTGACGTTTTTATTGGTACCATTTTCGGGTACGTGACATTTTTGATCGCTTTTTAATCCGATTTTTGGGACGCAGAATGAACAAAAACCAGCGTTTCATGAATTTCTTTTGGGGGGTGCGTTTACACCGTTCCACGTGTGGTAAAATTGATAAAGCAGTTTTATTCTTTGGGTCAGTACAATTACAGCGATACCTCATTTATGCCTAAGTTTTTTTATGTTTTGGCGCTTTTATGCAATGAAAACAATTTTATATAAAAAAATAATTATTTTTGCATCGCTTTCTTCTGCGAGCTATAACTTTTTTATTTTTTCGCTGATGATGCTGTGTGGCGGCTCGTTTTTTGTGGGACAAGATGACATTTTCAGCGGTACCATGGTTATTTATATCCGTGTTTTTGATCGCTTGTTATTGCACTTTTTGTTCGGCGGTATGATAATAAAGCATTGTTTTTTGCTTCGTTTTTTATTTTTTAAGGGGTTCGCTAAAGGGGTTAACTAATGGGACAGTTTTATAGGGCGGGTCGTTACAGACGCAGCAATACTAAATATGTGTACTTTTATTGTTTTGGCTTTTTTTATTTCCAAAAAATGAATTTATTAGGGACATCATTGTCATGTGTCAGATCGCTGATCTGACACTGTGCACAGCGCTGTGACAGATCAGCGATCTGACAGGCACTGCACAAGGCTTCTTCATGCCTGCGCTTTGCAGGCACTGAGGAAGCTGCCTCCCTGCAGGCCCCAGCAGCCATATTGGATCCGGGGACCTGCAGGGAAGGAGGCCCCTGCAGCAGCGCTGCACATCGCGCTGCTGCGGGGGTCTCAGGGAAGCAAGGAGGGAGCCCCCTCCCTGCCGATGCTTCTCTAAACCCCCGGTACACTGCGGTCATGTTTGACATGTCATCATATTACGTATAACAATTTTTCTATCGCTATATCGATGTCTAGGCTATCTTTTTGGGGACAGGCATTGCACCATTTTTTTTTGTACATACCACCTTTTTAAAAGATGTTTATCACAGGGGTCAAATAACAGGAAATTTAATTTATTTTTTTTTAACTTAGATTTTATATGTAAACACATTGGAAAGAGTGATTTCAACTTTTACAGTTTGCGCTTTTCTTTTTTTTTTTTTTTTTTTTTTTAGTAAGTTTGATTTATTTTCAAAACTTGTTTTTAATCCTACTAGGCCAGGGACTTCAACATGCAGTCTTTCGATCACCTGTATGAACATGATGGAATACTATAAAAGGCTTTGTTTAGATGGCCATGTTTTCGGTCAGCTCGCTTTCCTTGTGTGCCACAGACAACATGCTTACCATGTTAGCGTACGTGCCAGTGCACATGGGCAATTGTCCATATGGATCTTCAAATAGTTTGCAAGAATGCACTAGTTTTTCCCATTTTACAGAGACCAATAGTGTATGTAATAGCAGGCAGCTGCTGCACCTAGCCGCGATGCCAACAAGCACAGGGAGATGCAGATTGAGCCAGATATGTCTGCACTTTGCAGAGTACACAGGACTGATGAATACAACAACTGGCTAAATTCAGCCTAAGTCCTACTGATCGGAGTACTAAAAATGGCAGCTCAGCTCGTTCATCCAATTTCTTGCACTTGTACAGAGAATTTCTGGAAGGGGGTAAGCTAATACTGGAAATTGGCCATGCACTATAGCAAACTTACCACCTGTTGGCAGAGGACCTCACCTCTCATCAGGAAATGCTTCCCTGATTCTTGGCAGAAAAAGTTGCATAATTTCGTAATGAGGCTCTTCAGGTCATCACTTTTCTTGTACTCTGTTAAAGCCGCCATAAAGAGGTTGTAGCTCTCCTGACTGAGACATTGCTTCACGGAATGCATGAACATCGACGCGCGGCTCATCTTCTTGCTTGGCGGAGAACTGTCTTCTAGAGTCTGCAAAAGGATAATGCCAAGCTAAGAAATACATGATAGCGGTCTCTGAGATTATCACTTCTTAAAGGCACCTCCTGTCCTGCCACCTTCAAAAAGTTGGTAGTCACAGCCATTATCTGTTTCCATACATTCTCTACCCCAACCCCTGGAATTTGATCATCGCTGTACAGCTTTCGCATTTTGTACACCAGTCTTGATGAACTTTGTGCTGGAATAAGATGCGACTCTTAATGAATCTGCGCATCTTTCAATTGCCAAGTTCCACCACCATAAATGAGGTCCCAGTTAGGCACTGGAATACACTTCTGTCATAACTTACTCCACTTTTCTGTGGCGTAAATTCTGTCAACTTTGTGGTCATACGCTTGGCCATATGACCTGTCGCAATTGTGCCCATTTTTTTTCAGAAAGTTTGAGGAACTGTAGTAAACTCAACAAAATCTTTCATCAACTTTGTGAGTGCAAAAATAGGCGACATTTCAAGCAGTTTTATACTAGAAAATAGGCAAAAAAGGCTTTATGAATCAAGGATAAACTCTTTCTATCACTTTCAAAGCCATCACATTCCGACCCTTATACGAGGTAAAACTTTTTTAGAGAGATTTCTTCCTCAATAACTGTCTTGCATCAACCTGACAATACAGCACTAAGACTCAAATTGCCCCTAGTAAAAACCTACTAAATGATGCAAAGACCTGAATACTGGCATTCCAGAAGCCCTCCTAGATGCCAAGGTCAGTATGCTCTAAAGGGTGGAGCTCAATGACTTCTCTCAATAATGGGAGCAAATAACCTCAGAACAGGCAAATATTCCATATTTACCGTATTCTTCCACATTCCATTTCTTATTCTTTTCATTACAACCCCACTCCCCTCCGCTGTGCAATATGACTCAAAGTAATCAGACATAGGAATTTAAAGTACTGACATTTACCTTTATGGCTACTAAACTGATAGATGGCAAAACATGACAAAGCTATCTCAGTGTAATCTAAAGTGCAGTCAAGTGTTTGCATGATCGGTCATGATTCTCATTTTTGTACATGAATGTATACTCTGTAGACCTCCATTGTATATTATAAACCTGAGATCATATCCCTGTCAAAATGAGATGACCGCATTTAAAATTCTGGGAGTTTTTACTGTAACTTTGCTTTTTTTTCCCTTTCTTACTTTGTTAACCCATTATTTTTTATGAAGTCCTGGTAAAAGATAGCATTGTAAAGTGCTGTGAACTGCCTGGGACTTAAAACGAGGGGCCTCTTCTTTTAATAACTGGTGGGAGACTTGTCTAAAGGGGGCTTTACACATAGCGATATCACTAGCAATATCGCTAAAACGTCACTGATTTTGTGACGTTATAGCGATATTGCTAGCGATATCGCTATGTGTGATACTTACCTCCGACTGGCTCCCCCGCTGGCTGTCGCTGATCGCGCAAGATCGGGCGGCTCCATTTCTCGTCGTCTGCTTCCTGCTGGGCTTCCTGCTGTGTGAGACGAGCGACGCTGGATGCGGGCGGGAGGACGTCTGGATCGCTGTGTGTGAAAGGTAAGTATCGTCCGCTGCGTCGCTGCTGCATCGCTGTGAGATCTTCCTGTGTGAAGCTCACTAGCGATCATTAGCGATGCACCAGCGATCCTGACCGGGTGGTATCGCTGGTCGGATCGCTGGTGCATCGCTAAATGTAAAAGGGCCTTTAGAACATTGTCGATTGCATCTTCTGACATATCTGTAAAAGGTTTTTAATGTTGCTATAAAAAAATAATGGATCTAATCAAAGCAAAAAACAGGATCTTGCTGCTTATAACCCATCACGGTGCGGACTTCTTTCCTCTAGATGTAGATCAAGTCCTCTTGCTTCGTTACAGACCAAAGTGTGAAAAGAAGGTTGTCGAGCTCTTTGTATTAACCTCACTCATGGGAGGAATGGTGGCTTTCTGATACTGCTCCACTATGTGAAGTGGAGAAATCCAGAACTGCACATTCACCTCTCCACCCAGCCTGGGGGCTTCTTGTATGGTGGACCCCCAACTCTCTCGAGGTGACCCACCACCATCTATCAGATATTTATGGATTCCCAAGTGAATAAATACATAAATGTTGAGCAGCACTTAAAGGGAATCCGTCACCTCAGTTTTGGCCTATAAGCTGCGGCCATAGCCATCAGGGGCTTATCTACAGCATTCTGTAAAGCTGTAGATAAGCCCCCGATGTAACCTGAAAGAAAAACGAATTAGATTATACCCACCCGGGGATTCGGTCTGGTCTGATGGGTGTCACGGTCCAGCGCCTCCCATCTTCTAGTGATGACGTCCTCCTCCTTGCTTCTGCCGTGGCTCCTGCGCAGGTGTACTTACTCTGCGCTGTTGAGGGCAGAGCAGAGTACTGCAGTGCGCAGGCGCCGGGAAAGGTCAGAGAGGTCCAGCGCCTGCGCACTGCAGTACTTTACTCTGCCCTCAACAGGGCAGATAAAGTACACCTACGCAGGAGCCGAGGGAGAAGCAAGGAGGAGGACGGCATCGCTAGAAGATGGGAGGCGCCGGACCGCACCGCGACACCCACTGCACCGGACGACGCCCCCTGGTGAGTATAATCTAACTTGTTTTTCTTATCTTTCAGGTTACATTGGGGGTTTATCTACAGCATTACAGAATGATGTAGATAGGCCTCTGATGGCGGTGGCCGCAGCTTATAGGCCACAAATACGGTGACAGATTCCCTTTAATCTTAGTACATCAACATAATTTTTAAAAAAAATTCCTGTGAAAAATGTAGAAGAGTTAAAATGTTAGCATTTGAACTGACTTTTGGGGGCCTATATGTAAAATGAACGTCCAAAAGTGACACCATTTTAACCCATTCACCCCCAAGGGTGGTTTGCACATTCATGACCGGGCCAATTTTTACAATTCTGACCACTGTCCCTTTATGAGGTAATAACTCTGAAACGCTTCCATGGATCCCGGTGATTCTGACATTGTTTTCTCGTGACATATTTTACTTCATACTAGTAGTAAAATTTCATTCAAATAACTTGCATTTGTAAAAAAAACGGAAATTTGGCGAAAATTTTGAAAATATCGCAATTTTCCAACTTTGAATTTTTATTCCCTTAAAAATCACAGAGATGTGGCACACAAAAAACTTAATGAGTAACATTTCCCACATGTTTACTTTACATCAGCACAATTTTGGAACCAAAATTTTTTTTGTTAGGAAGTTATAAGGGTTAAAAGTTGACCAGCGATTTCTCATTTTTGCAACACCATTTTATTTTTACGGACCACATCACATTTGAAGCCACTTTGAGGGGTCTATATGATAGAAAATACCCAAAAGAGACACCATTCTAAAAACTGCACCCCTTAAGGTGCTCAAAATCACATTCAAGAAGTTTATTAACCCTTCAGGTGCGTCACAGGAATTTTTTGAATATTTAAAAAAAATGAACATTTAACTTTTTTTCACAAAAAAAATACTTCAGGTTCAATTTTTTTTATTTTACCAAGGGTAACAGGAGAAATTGCACTGCAATAGTTATTGTGCAATTTGTCCTGAGTACGCTGATACCTGATATGTGGGGGGGAACCACTGTTTCGGCGCATGGCAGAGCTCAGAAGGGAAGGAGCGCCATTTGACTTTTTCAATGCAAAATTGGCTGGAATTCAGATCGGACGCCATGTCACATTTGGAGAGCCACTGATGTACCTAAGCAGTGGAAACCCCCCCACAAGTGACCCCATTTTGGAAACTAGACCCCACAAGGAACTTATCTAGTTATGTGGTGAGAACTTTGAACCCACAAAGGCTTCACAGAAGTTTATAACGTACAGTGGTACAATTAAAAAAATCATATTTTTTCCAAAAAAAGGTTTTTTCACCCCAATTTTTATTTTCCCAAAGGTAACAGGACCCTAAAAGTTATTAGGCAATTTGTCCTGAGTACGCTGATACCCCACATGTGGGGGTAAACCACTATTTTGGCGCATGGCAGAGCTCGGAAGGGAAGCAGCGCCATTTGACGTTTTTGGCTGCAATTGTGATCGGACACCATGTCGCGTTTGGAAAGCCCCTGATGTACCAAAACAGTGGAAACCCCCCCACAAATGACACCATTTTGGAAACTAGACCCCCCAAGGAACTTATCTAGATGTGTGGGGAGCACTTTGAACCCCCCAGTGCTTCACAGAAGTTTATAACGCCCGGGCGTGAAAATAAATTTTTTTTATTTTTTCCACAAACATGATCTTTTAGTCACCAATTTTTTTATTTTCCCAAGGGTAACAGGAGAAATTGGACTCCAAAAGTTGTTGTCCAATATGTCCTGAGTACCCTGATACCCCATATGTGGGAGAAAACTACTGTATGGGCCCACGTCGGGGTTCGGAAGGGAAGTAGTGACGTTTTGGAAAGCAGACTTTGATGGAATGGTCTGCGGGTGTCATGTTGCTTTTGGAGAGCCCCTGATGTACCTAAACAGTGGAAACCCCCCAAAAGTAACCCCATTTTGGAAATTAGACCCCCTAAAGAACTTACCTAGATGTGTGGTGAGCACTTGGAACCCCCAAGTGCTTCGCAGAAGTTTAGAAAGCCCGGGCTTGAAAATAAAAAAATAATTTTTTCCACAAAAATGATATTTTCCCCCAAATTTTTTATTTTCCTAAGGGTAACAGGAGAAATTGGACCCCAAAAGTTGTTTTGCAATTTGTCCTGAGTAGGCTGATACCCTATATGTGAGGGTAAAACACTGATTGAGCGCATGGCAGAGCTTGGAAGGAGCACCATTTGACTTTTTCAATGCAGAATTGGCTGGAATTTAGATCAGACGCCATGTTGCATTTGGAGAGCACCTGATGTGCCTAAACAGTGGAAACCCCCCAATTCTAACTCCAACCCTAACCCCCAACACACCCCTAACCCTAATCTCAGCCCTAACTCTAGCCCTAACCCTAATGGGAAAATGGAAATAAATACATTTTCTTTTAATTTTATCCTAACTAAGGGGGTGATAACGAGGGGTTTGATTTACTATTTATGGCGGGTTTTTATATTTGGCAGCTGTCACACACTAAAAGACGCTTTTTATTGTAAAAATAGTTTTTGCATCACCACATTTTTCCATATTTTGTCCCACCGAGTCATGTGAGGTCTTATTTTTGCAGGACGAGTTGACGTTTTTATTGGTACCATTTTCGGGTACGTGACATTTTTGATCGCTTTTTAATCCTATTTTTGGGACGCAGAATGAACAAAAACCAGCGTTTCATGAATTTCTTTTGGGGGGTGCGTTTACAACGTTCCACGTGTGGTAAAATTGATAAAGCAGTTTTATTCTTCGGGTCGGTACGGTTACAGCGATAGCTCATTTATGCCTAAGCTTTTTTATGTTTTGGCGCTTTTATGCAATGAAAACAATTTTATATACAAAATAATTATTTTTGCATCGCTTTATTCTGCGAGCTATAACTTTTTTATTTTTTCTCTGATGATGCTGTGTGTGGCTCATTTTTTGCGGGACAAGATGACGTTTTCGGCGGTACCATGGTTATTTATATGCGTCTTTTTGATCGCGCGTTATTGCACTTTTTGTTCGGCGGTATGATAATAAATCATTATTTTTTGCTTCGTTTTTTATTTTTTAAGGAGTTCAATAAAGGGGTTAACTAATGGGACAGTTTTATAGGGCGGGTCGTTATGGACGCGGCGATACCAAATATGTGTACTTTTATTGGTTTGGGGTTTTTTTTATTCCAAAAAATGAATTTATTAGGGGATATTTTTTTTTTTTTTATTAATTTATTTAGCTATTTTTTTAAAATTATTTTTACACATTTTTTTTTTCAACCTTATTACATTGTCCCAGGTGGGATATCACTGTCCTGTGACAGATCAGCAATCTGTCACATCACAGGCTGTGACAGATCAGCGATCTGTCACAGGCACTGCACAAGGCTTCCTCGTGCCTGCGCTTTGCAGGCACTGAGGAAGCCAGCTCCTTGCAGGCCCCCGAAGGTCCCCGTCGCCATCTTGGATTCGGGGACCTGCAGCAGCGCTGCACATTGCGCTGCTGTGGGGGGCTCAGGGAAGCACGGAGGGAGCCCCCTCCCTGCCGATGCTTCCCTTTAACCCCGGTACACCGCGATCGTGTTTGATCGCGCTGTGCAAGGGGTTAACGTGTCGGGGGTGGTCCGTGACCGCCCCTGACACATTGTGCCGGGTGTCAGCTGTGATAATCAGCTGACACCCAGCCGCAATCAGCGGCGCTCACCACGTGAGCGCCGCTGATCGCGCTAGACGTACTATCCCGTCCATGGGCATAGGGTCCCGGGTCCCATGGACGGGATAGTATGTCTGATGTCAGAAAGGGGTTAAAAACTGCACCCTCCAAGGCATTCAAAACCATATTTAGGAAGTTTGTTTACCCTTCAAGTGCTTCACAAGAATTCTAAGAAAGTAGGAATAAAAAAAATGAAAAATTTGTTATTTTCCACAAAAATGTTGCAATAGCCCCAAAATTTTCATTTTCGGGCGTGGCTATGCCGTGAACGGGAGAGGACGCTGGTGAAGAGAGCTCCTCTTAATCCTGACAAATCCGGATCCCTAGACCCTCTCCTGGTGACTTACTTGCGGCTGGCTGGACCCCCTTGGACGCAGGGACCCCCTGGGCACTCCGTGGCAGAACGCACCGCAGACAATCATGAGCCGACTTAAAGGGTCGGGAGCGGCGGAAAAATTGAAGGAGTTTGTTAGACCTGACTCCGCTGAAAGTGCGCGGCATAATAGGAGCACATCCTCTCAAGTTCAGCGCAAAATTCACCAGTCTGGGTGCGAGGAGATGGAACAGGAAGAACTGACCCTTAAACAGGCATCTGAGCAGTTGATGCAGGCTCTCTCATTGACCAGGACATCCCTGACGGAGAAAATTGAGGATGTTTACACAGAGGTGGGGAGACTCCGTCAGGATATGCAGGCCATGAAGGGGCGCATTACGGAGGTGAAGATGAGGGTGTCTAAGGTGGAAGATACCATTGCACCTATGGAGACTAAATTAACGAAGGTGGCGGGCTCCATGAATGCTTGGAAGCAGAAAGCAGATGATTTAGAAAACAGAATGCGCCAGAATAATATCCGTATTGTTGGACTACCTGAGCGCTCGGAAGGACAGCATCCTGAGCAGTTTCTGGAGGATGGGCATAAGACCTCCCTGGGGGACGAATTCTCCTCAATGTTCGCCGTTGACAGAGCTCACAGGGTCCCTACAAGACCCCTGCCTCCAGGGGCCCCACCTTGACCATTCCTGGCACGCCTGCTCAACTGCAAGGACAGAGATACCACACTGCTCTTGCACGCCTGAAAAGTCCTATTAAATTCAACAATGCTGTCGTTTCCATCTTTCCGGATTTCTTCGTGGAGCTGCAGAAGCAACGGGCGCAGTTCTCCGAGGTCAAGAGGCGACTTAGAGACAGGAACATTGTATATTCGATGATATATCCGGCCCGGCTCCGAGTGGTCCATGAGGGTTCCTCCGTATTTTTTACAGATCCGGCAGAGGCGATTGAGTGGCTGCGGTCCCATGGGGGATCCCCTGTGAGGGAGTCCTAGTGTGGCGGCTGTTACTTCAGATTCTCTCAATTAACGATCTAATTGGAGCTCTACCGGCGAGTTCCCAGATACCAGCTATACCGGATGCTGTACTCAGTGATGGTATCCCCTTGTTTATCTTTTGATGGGGGCGTAAGACTATACACCTATGTTACTAGGTTCCTGTTTTGCTTTTTCTTTTTCAAAAGTTTTAATTTTTATAGTTGTTTAGATGAAGGCCGCAGCCGACGCCAAATTCTGTTATCTGTGTGGGCTCTCTGCACCTGGTTCGGGCACCATTATGCACCATATTCAGATAGACGGGAATGGGTTCTGAGCTGATTTGTATGACCTGGAATGTAAGAGGCATAAAAACCCCTCGAAAGAAAATTAAGGTGTTCTCACAAATCAGACATTACCGTCCTCACATTGTGGCCCTGGTAGAGATGCACCTGACTAGAGATACAGTTCGGTGGGTACAGAAACCGTGGGTGCAATGGTTTATACATGCTTTTCACACAAGCTACTCAAGGGGAGTTTCTCTGTTAATTCATAAGGATGTTCGGTGGGAGGCCGGGAAGGCCCGGAGAGACCCCGAGGGACGATTTGTGTTCGTACACGCGCTAATTAACTCTCAGAAATATGTCACTCTTTGTATTTACAATCCCCCTCCAGCCAATATATCAATTGTTCAGAAGGCATTGAGCTTTGCTTTAAATTACCCAGACGCACATGTCATCTGTATGGGAGATTTTAATTTGGTCATGAACAGCCATCTTGATAAACTGAGACTGGGCGATGGAATACAGGGTGGGGTCCCCCCCCCCCGGGCACATCCCAACTGTCACAATTCATGGCGGGTAGTGGGTGGCTAGATCTATGGAGAATGCGCCATCCAGAGACAAGGGAGTACACTTGCCATTCCTCCACCAAACGTTCACTGTCTCGCATAGATTACATTTTCGGGTCCAGCAGTCTGGCGGCGTGGGTGGATGATATTAAACATGGAGGCAGGGGGATTTCAGATCATAGTCCAATTATTCTAAAGCTTAAATACGGGACATTGACTAATAGGATAGCACGGAAGCTGAATCCTTGTTGGCTGAAGTTGATAACACCCCCTGATAGAACGATAGATCAGTTACGTTGCTTCGTCTCGTCCCACCCCGAACCCCGAAATATTAATTTATTTTGGGATGCTCTCAAAGCCTATCTACGGGGCTGTCTATCCTGTACGATTTCTCACATTAAGCGGGTGACATCGGAGGAGGATGACGAGATGGAGCGACGTCTGAAGGACTCGGAGGCAGCTTATATATCGGATCAAACTAACAGTAATAGGGTAGAATGGCTGACCGCTCAAAGGTTATATGCTCATTACACTGACACCAAGACGAAGCGTAAATTATTTTTTGCCCGGCAGTCTTACTTTGAAATGGGGAATCAGGCGAGTAAGTTTCTGGCTTACTTAGTACGACAGCATAATGCAACTAACACAATTCTACAAATCCGTGATTCAGGTGGTACGTTGGTTTCCTCAACTGAGGAGATACTAAAATGCTTTTCTGATTATTATGGTTCATTGTATAATTCTAAGACGGATGTGGATGGCCCGGAGTGTTTAAACTATTTGTTAGACATAGAGTTTTCTACGCTAAGTCCTTCCCAACAGGCCTTTATGGATGCTGAGTTTACTCTGGAGGAGGTAGAGGATGCCATAAAAGACATGGTTTCCGGGAAGGCCCCTGGGTTCCCTGTGGAGTTATATAGGAAATATCAGGATATACTGGCGCCCCTTTTGTTGACAGTGTTTCGTAGGATCTGGGAGGGGGGATGCATGCCGGAGTCCTTTTATGAGGCCAATATAATAGTTCTTAAAAAGGAGGGGAAAGACCCTTTAGATTGTGGATCTTACAGGCCTATATCACTAGTAAATGTGGATTATAAAATTTTTACAAAAATTTTGGCCAAAAGAGTAAATTCAGTTATATTAGATCTTGTACACCCTGATCAGACGGGTTTTATGCCGGGTAAGAGCACTTCCATGAATATCAGACGTGTCCAGTCAGTGGTCCAATATAGCTCTCTGGTACCGGATAATGAATGGGCATTGGCATCACTGGATGCGGCCAAGGCCTTTAACTCGCTTGAATGGCCTTTTCTCCGTGCATGTTTGCAGAGGTACGGATTTGGAGATAGATTCCTAAAATGGGTCAATGTCTTATACAGTCATATGTTAAAGTTTGGGCACCCCTATTAATGTTAACCTTTTTTCTTTATAACAATTTTGGTTTTTGCAACAGCTATTTCAGTTTCATATATCTAATAACTGATGGACTCAGTTATATTTCTGGATTCAAATGAGGTTTATTGTACTAACAGAAAATGTGCAATCTGCATTTTAACAAAATTTGACCGGTGCAAAAGTATGGGCACCTCAACATAAAAGTGACATTAATATTTCGTAGATCCTCCTTTTGCAAAAATAACAGCCTCTAGTCGCTTCCTGTAGCTATTAATGAGTTCCTGGATCCTGGATGAAGGTATTTGTGACCATTCCTGTTTACAAAACAATTCCAGTTCAGTTAAGTTTGATGGTCGCCGAGCATGGACAGCCCGCTTCAAATCATCCCACAGATGTTCAATGATATTCAGGTCTGGGGACTGGGATGGCCATTCCAGAACATTGTAATTGTTCCTCTGCATGAATGCCTGAGTAGATTTGGAGCGGTGTTTTGGATCATTGTCTTGCTGAAATATCCATCCCCTGCGTAACTTCAACTTCGTCACTGATTCTTGCACATTATTGTCAAGAATCTGCTGATGCGGAGTGGAATCCATGCGACCCTCAACTTTAACAAGATTCCCGGTGCCGGCATTGGCCACACAGCCCCAAAGCATGATGGAACCTCCACCAAATTTTACTGTGGGTAGCAAGTGTTTTTCTTGGAATGCTGTGTTTTTTAGCCTCCATGCATAACGCCTTTTTGTATGACCAAACAACTCAATCTTTGTTTCATCAGTCCACAGGACCTTCTTCCAAAATGTAACTGGCTTGTCCAAATGTGCTTTTGCATACCTCAGGCGACTCTGTTTGTGGCGTGCTTGCAGAAACGGCTTCTTTCGCATCACTCTCCCATACAGCTTCTCCTTGTGCAAAGTGTGCTGTATTGTTGACCGATGCACAGTGACACCATCTGCAGTAAGATGATGCTGCAGGTCTTTGGAGGTGGTCTGTGGATTGTCCTTGACTGTTCTCACCATTCTTCTTCTCTGCCTTTCTGATATTTTTCTTGGCTTGCCACTTCTGGGCTTAACAAGAACTGTACCGGTGTTCTTCCATTTCCTTACTATGTTCCTCACAGTGGAAACTGACAGGTTAAATCTCTGAGACAACTTTTTGTATCCTTCCCCTGAAAAGCTATGTTGAATAATCTTTGTTTTCAGATCATTTGAGAGTTGTTTTGAGGAGCCCATGATGCCACTCTTCATAGGAGAATCAAATAGGAGAACTACTTGCAAGTGGCCACCTTAAATACCTTTTCTCATGATTTGATACACCTGGCTATGAAGTTCAAAGCTCAATGAGGTTACAAAACCAATTTAGTGCATCAGGAAGTCAGTAAAAAGTAGTTAGGAGTTTTCAAATCAAGAAAATGATAAGGGTGCCCATACTTTTGCACCGGTCAAATTTTGTTTAAATGCAGATTGCACATTTTCTGTTAGTACAATAAACCTCATTTGAATCCAGAAATATAACTGAGTCCATCAGTTATTAGATATATGAAACTGAAATAGCTGTTGCAAAAACCAAAATGGTTATAAAGAAAAAAGGTTAACATTAATAGGGGTGCCCAAACTTTAACATATGACTGTACATGAAGCCCAAGGCCCGGGTCATCGTAAATAACTCCATATCTGAATAATTCTTACTGCATAGGGGAACTCATCAGGGGTGTCCTCTTTCCCCGACCCTTTTTGCTCTTGCTATTGAGGCGCTGGCAATTCGTATAAGATCCTCCCCTGATATTGCTGGTATAGAAATAGCAGGTCGGACGGATACCATAGGCCTATATGCTGACCATATGGTGATATTTATGGACAAAGCAGAGGAGACCCTAACAAGAGTGATCACTACCATAAATAAATTTAGTAAATATTCTGGCCTATACATAAATTGGGAGAAATCTGCTTTGATGCCTCTTTCCCATGCTCCAATGCCACGACTTGAAACTCTCTCCTTACTGCCCATTGTAACCAGTTTTAAATATTTGGGTGTTTATATCTCTAAGGGTAGTAAATTTGATTTACAACTCAATATACAACCATTGCTGGAGACGGTTAAAGGTAAATTCGTGATTTGGGGTAAAGTTCCACTGTCTGTAGCCGGACGTATTAATTTAATTAAAATGATATTACTCCCCAAGCTTAGCTACTTCCTTCAACATAGAGCGGTACTGGTGCCCAAATCCTTTTTTGCTAATCTAAATTCCCAAACCACATCCTTTATTTGGGGGAAAGCCAGGCCTAAACTAAAGTTGACCACTCTACAGAGACCCAAGAGGGGAGGAGGGGCGGCGTTACCCGATTTCTTTTTATATTATCTAGCTGGACAGGCCAAGGCTATAAGTACATGGATGCCTGGAGGTCACCTCCCGAATTCTGAGAGTCATCTACTTCATGCTGCAGGGACTGGTTGCCCACTGGGTTTTTTGGAAATGAGGAAAATAAATGTCTTGAGACTGTTGCCTCTGCTCCGTCTGGTACGATCGATATGGAGACAGATTAAGGGGGTGGTTAGATTTGGGGATACTATAGCTGAAATTCCCCTGTGGAATAATGACTACCTCCCGTGCTACGTGAACATCCATCCGCCGAGTTCTGGGTTCAGTACAGTGTCTCTACGATAGGTGATCTATACGATCATGGTACTTTGGTGTCCTTTGAGCAATTACAGGCTGATCGAGCTGTTCCGAGATCCCAGTTCTTCCGTTATTTACAACTAAGGTCAGCTTTTCAATCGCATGTGAGAAGTCTAAATATAAGTGATGCCATTTCGTCTCTACCCTTGATAGGGATCCTCAAGTCACAAGGACCTCAAGGTCTCATCTCCTCTCTATATACATATATGTTGTCAGTGGGGACAGAATGTGCCTTAGATTCCGTTAAGAAGAACTGGGAGGGGCTCATCCCTGATACACAGAGTGAGAAATGGGAAGAAATCCTGGAGTCACCAATTTGGGTGTCTCCGTCTGCCAACAACAGGATGATACAACTGTATATTATTAATCAATCATATTTGACCCCAATTCGACTCTTTAAAATGGGCCGATACCCGTCATCGGAATGTTTGAGGTGTCACTCAATGGATGCAGACTTTATTCATATGATTTGGTGTTGTCCTGTTGTTGTGCAATATTGGAGAGGGGTGACGTCATTATTAACATCCTTGGTACAAACCCCAGTTCCCCTTGAGCCACTGATCTGTCTGTTTGGAGTGTGGGATGAGGAGACATGGGGTCATTATGTTGGGATTTTTCTACGGGAGACACTGTTCATGGCACGGAAGATACTAGCATTACGGTGGATGGGGAATTCACCTCCCTCTCTTGGGTCCTGGATCACTCTGGTAAATTCGATTATCCCATATGAACGTACACTGTATCAGAATAGAGGGTACCCTGGTAAATTCAAAAAGATTTGGGAGAGGTGGAACTCCTCTCACCTTACTTTGCAGAGCGGAGATATCGCACAGTAAACTGCTCATTATACAGAAGTAGGCTGCGGAATAGTTTATGTTTTGGTAGATGTAGGTAGGGTTTAGAAGCCAGGCAGGTTTTACTACTGGTGCATTAACACAATACTACTGTGATTCAATTGATATTATGTTTGCTTTATTTACACACAATTGATGCACACATTATGTCTCACGTCTACATGCTATTTGAACATATATATTTTGTATCAAGCTTAACATCTTGTACTAAATGTGTGTACTGTAAAACTGCATATGGTTTAATAAACGAATTTAAAAAAAAAAAAATTTTCATTTTCACATAGGTAACAAAGAAATTGGACTCTATAATTTGATGTGCAATTTATCCTGAGCGCGACGATGCCCCTTATGTGGGGAAAAACTACTGTTGGATACATGCATGGCATGGAAAGGAAGAAGCGCTATTTGAATTTTGAAGCGCAATTTTAGCTGGAATTGATTACTCCATGCTGCATTTGCCAAGCCCCAGAGCTACCAAAAGAGTAGCAACCCCCCAACAACTGACACCATTTTGGAAATTAAACCCTTCAAGGAAATTAGCAAGGTGTGTGGCAACAATCTTAATCCTACAGGTGCTTCAAAGAATTTTTTAACATTGGGATGTGAAAATTAAAAATTAAATTTTTTTTTAACAAAAATATTGCTTTAGCTCCAAATTTTTCATTTTCACAAGGGTAAATGAGAAAATGGACTGCAAAATTTTCTGTGCAATTTTTCCCTGTGTACACACACAACCCATATGTGGTAGAAAACTACTGTTTGGGTGCATGGCAGAGCATGGAAAGAAAGGAGTACCATTTGAATTCTGGCATGCCAGGGGCTCCTCAAATGCATCATGGCATCCCCAATCTGTTCCAGCCCAAACAACAGAAAACCCACAAAAATTACCCTATTTTGAAAACCACAACTCTCAAAGGATTTAACGGTGAGTATCTTGAACCCAAAGTGATTCACTGAATTGTATAACATTGGGCTGTAAAAATGGAAAATGTTATTTTTATCACACAAATTTTTCATTTTCACAAGAGTAACTAGAGAAATTGGAGGGCACAATTTGGTATGTAATTTCTCCAGAGTACAAAAATACTACATATGTGGTCTCAAACTACTGTTTGGGCACACGGCAGGGCTCGAAAGGGATGGAGCGCTATTGGAATTTTGGAGTAATTTTGGCTGGAATAGATTGCAGACAGCATGTCACATTTGAAGAGCCCCTGACATACCAAAACGGTAGAAAATCCCCATTTTGGAATCTACACCTCAGGAGGAATTTGTCTGGGGGTGTGGTGAGCTTTTTAACCCTTAGTTGATTCATGGAATTATATAACATTAGTGAAAGTGAAATATTACCATTTTTCCACTAAAATGTTGCTTTGGCCCCAAGTTCATAATTTTCAAAAAGCTTAATAGGAGAAAATTGAACTTACAGTTTACCGTAGTACACAATTTCTCGTGAGTTCACCAAAACCCCAAAAGTGGTCAAAAACTACTTTTAAGGCTAAGAGCACATCTCAGAAGGGAAGGAGATTTCGCTGGATTGGTTTGAGGGTACCATGTCACATTGGTAGAGCCCCTGAGGTGCCAAAACAGCAGAACCCCCATAAGTGACCTAATTTTACAAGTTACACCCCTCCAATGAATTCATCTAGTGATGCAGTGAGCATATTGACACAACAGGTGTGTTACAAAATATTACACCATAGGGCAGTGAAGACATAATTTTTTACATTTTTACTAATTAAATGTTGTTTTAGCCCCAGAGTCCAATTTTAACAAGGGAAATAAGTAAAAATATCCGCATAATTTGTTTCACAATTTCTCTTGAATCTGGCAATACCCCATATGTGGCTGTACAGTACTGTTTTGCCACATGGAAGGGCTCGGGAGAGAAGGAGTGATGTTTGACTTTTGGAGCACAAATTTTCCTGACTCCATTTGCAAAGCCCCCAAGTGCCAGAACAGAAGAAATACCCATAAGTTACCCCATTTTGGAAATAACATCCCTCTGGGAATTCATCTACAGGTGTAGTTATGATTTTGTTTCTGGAAATACCCCAGGAAGTCAAACATAGTGAATGTTGCAGGAATGAAAATTGCAAATATGTATTGTATGTGCCCAAAGATTGCAGCAGCACAACCTGGGCACAGACATGGACCCCGTAAACTAAGAGGGATCACCTTTTTACAATAATGCCAAACATGTGAATGCTAGCTGCATTTTAGGCACACTGTGAGCCATTTAGTGGGCTGTCATTTCCATCATACTGGGGGGAGGGGGGGAGAGAGTTTAGGGGATTATATTGTGTATATGGGTAGCTCTGAGGACCATCATACCATGCGTGTGGGACTGTGAGGTCCGCCATACCATATGTATGTTGCGGACTTTGAGAGCTGTCAATACTGTGTGTGGGGGGGTTGTGAGGATCGTCATAGTGTGTGCGTGAGGTGGGGGACTGCTGTACTGTCTGTGGGGGCGGCCATCATACTGTGGTCCAGGGCTGTGGGAATATTATACTGTGTGGGGAACTTCGGGAGGCTGCGAGATGGGGGGAAATGTGGGGTATCATACTGTATATAGAGGAGCTGTGAGCACCATCTTACTGTGTTGGGGGGCTGTGGTAGTATTATACTACTGTGTGGGGAACTATGAGGCAATCACACTGTATGGGAGAAGTCTCTGTATGGGGTCTGTGGGTGAATAAGCTGTGAGTGATTATACTGTGTGTAGGGAGGCTGTGAGGACTATCATGCCTTCTGTGGTATTTTGTGTTGTTGGTACTTATATCCAGAGACACACCTGAACTATTTCTCAATTTAATGATTTGGACTCTTTATGTTGGTGGTCATTTATTGTGAGAGCTGTAGCTTTTTTATTTCTCAGCTGATGGAGCTGTATGGGGCTTTTTTTTGTGGGACGAGATGATGTTTTAAGAGAAACCATTTATAATTCCAACATTTTGATTGCAATTTGGTTCACTATTTTGTCAGCCATATATTCATTGTAGGAGTTAAATAGCGTGACAGCTTTATAGATCAGGTCATTCTGGATGCAGCTATACCAAATATTTGTACGTTTTTATTTTTGTTTTTACATAAATATGTGAATTTATTGGCAGAACTTTTTTTGAGTCATTTCTTTTTAAAAATATTTTTACAGTTTTTTTTCCTTTTTCTCTTAGTCCCTCTATGGTACTTTAACTTTCATTAGTCTGATTACTGGTGTAATACACTGCAATATACATATGTACTGCATTGCATTACACCTGTCCATGTTACACAGACAGAGCATGGTCTAACAGGAATTCGTTTTTGACCACGGGTTGCCATGGCAACCATTGGCAGCCCGCGATTACCGATAAGGTGGGTAAGGTTAAACAGCCAGTGGCTGTTACAGTTGGAGCTCGGCTGTCACTTAAAGGGAATCTGTCACTCCTTTTTTGAGATATCATATAATGATATCATTCAATTGTGTGTCACATAAGGATTCTCTTTGTACTTTTGCTTCCCGCTGACCCCGCACCTTTCATGCATAAATACCTTTTTTATATCGGTTCAGATGTATGTAAACTGCCACGGTCCGGTCCGCTGGGCGGGGCTTATTCAACTGCTCCCCCCCCCCCCCCCCCCGTCTTGCTCTACACAAGAAGAAATGCGTAGAGCAAGACAGGGAGGGGGGGAGCAGTTGAATAAGCCCCGCCCAGCGGACCGGACAGCGGCAGTTAACATACATCTGAACCGATATAAAAAAGGTATTTCTGCATGAAAGGTGCGGGGTCAGGGGGAAGCAAAAGTACTAAGAGAATCCTTATGTGACACACAATTGAATGATATCATTATATGATATCTCAAAAAAGGGGTGACAGATTGCCTTTAAACTCCCGGCGGCGATCGGGCGGGCACAGCTCCTGTAATTACCATGACGGTAAACACCCACAAGATATGAACTACCGGTACGTCCTATGTCGGGCAGGGGATAATAATTTTTTAAAGATTACCAGATTTTTAATGGTATAAAATGTGAAAAATAATTTAAAACAGTTGTCTTCTGAAATTTGCCATGGAAAATCTAGCAACTGCTGGCTCGCATTACAACTGCAGTAAATATTGGCGGGATCTGCTTGCACATGTCTGATGTCCCTCATCCCCTCTTGCTGATTGCTTACAAAAGAATAAAGACAGTGTCATAGTGGTCACCAACTATAATTGCTCTGTGATCTCTTATGTGTTCACGGTCATCTGCCGAGGTTCTACTATACCCATACAATTAGGATGCATCCTCATACTTGCAAACAAGGCTACCTAGGATTTTCCTCCCTCTCAACTGTGCTGATCCCCTGGCTACACCTCTATCCCCAAGGCAAATCATTATTTTTCTCATACCCCGTTAAAGCCCCATGGCAGATTTTGGGCTTCCCCCATACAAGGGATTCACAAACCTAAGAGATGAAATTATATAAAACACACATACTTGGTTCTGGATGATTTTTATCTTCTTCTTGCCCCCTCTCTGCTCCTCAATCAGTTTCTTGTCATATTGCAAAGATATAGTCGAAAGATGGGTTATCTGTAACAGGGAGAAAAATCAAATAGGGAGAAAAAAAAAGTAAAAAAATAAATAAAATTGTTGACGCCAACACATTCTGCAGTGTCACCTTTTCATCCAAGCTTTGCTCTCCTTGCAGTCTCTTCTCGCTGTGATCCAATGCATCCAGTAATCCAGCTGGGCGTCGAGAAGTGACCTCAATATTTTCTTCATAGCCATCACAAATGTCAGATTGGGTCGCCATTCCACCCGCTAACATGATACACACATATGTTTTTAAAATATTTATAGAAACTATAAAAGTAGTTACGTGAAAAAGAAAAAAAACCCCAGGTATTTGTGTCCATACAACAATGCTGGTTAAAAGTCTAGGTAAAGGTTAAAGCGGTATTCCCACCTCCAAGAGCCTATCGCAATATATAGTAGGTGTAATAATATTAGCAAATACCTCCAATAAGAAATGTAGTATAGTTTTTCTGATTTGCTGTGTCCCTTTCCTCCTGTGTAAGCATTGCAGGACCTTAGGTATTCATGGTTACGACCACTATCAAATAGCTAACACTGTCACTATATCAGTGGTCGTAACCCTGAATACCTAAGGTCCTGCAATGCCTGCACATGGGGAAAGAAACATTTCCTCACACTAGATATGACTCTTGGGGACTTCTAGGTAATTTATAAACAGTCATTGATGCTAGTCCCATATAGCTATGGCTGTCATGATAAATTACAGGACACATACTGACCTCCATCTCTTTTCCTTTTCAAGCTTGGTACGTGAGAGTCCAGGGATTTAGCCTTTTTTAGGTTGTCACGTATTCTAGAAGCAGCATATGAAGACTGGGAATGAGATGGAGAATCAGAGGCTGACAAACAAGAGCCTTTTTCTTTCAGTGTGAGTTTTTGCCCAGGAGGCGGCATCTGCAAAAACAACATTTATACACAAATTATACATATCTGCCTATGTCCTCATCATTAATTTCACTACACCATTGCTCTAGTATCTCACAGTACCACTATCGGTCTCTAGGCACATCCCCTACTGTGGAGTTTCCCATTTAACTACTAGTGTAGCGACCCCCAAAAAAATATAAAGTATCGACTTTTGTACCAGTTGCATTGTGGATGTCAATACTCACAATTTTTTGTGCCACTCGGAAGAATTGTGATACATCGCGTATTATATGTCCAAAATTATCATAGACATGGGTGTAAGGACGGACCCAGGAGGGAAGCTGAGCCCGAGAATCGCTGTTACTAAACCTGTGAATTAAAATGTAAAAAAAAAAATATATACGTGCATTATAGACCCACCTGGAACCAAGACTATACATAATACTTCTCCATTACTGGTATTACTGGTGGCTCAGTCCCTCTGTCCTTGTTCACATTTACGTCACTTGACAAGTGGAAAGGTTTTAAATACAAGAGTTAGGACTGTCCCACAAGGGTTGCCGTGACGTGGCGGGATGGCTTCAACATTATTTTGATCAAAATTATGTTAACTAAATACCTTTATTATTACTATTATTACTACCTTCATGCAATTTTTGCAATATATATATTTTTTTACTTTTTTATTCCAGGATATTTGTTTTGTGTTTTGTTTTTCTCTGTGTAAAGGTCATGTGTTCATATGCAATTACATTTTGCATGCACATTAATTTACTTTTTCTGCTCAGACCCAGTTTCTCAATAATACTTCTCCAGTATACCCCAGATTTGTATTACACGGTGGACCATAAAACTGCTAAATGTGTTGTCTATCAATCCCACATTATTGCCCTTGCAGTAGTCCAAGTACTGGGAGAAGTTAGCTACTTCCACCAGCACCAATATCACCATTGAACTGGATTTAAAAAAGAAAAATAAAAAAATTCTACGATTACAGATTATAAATTTAGGTATAATCTTTTGGCCTCACTTGAAAAATACCCAAAACATACACTGCTCAAAAAAATAAAGGGAACACTCTAATAACACATCCTAGATCTGAATGAATGAAATATTTCTCATTGAACACTTTGTTTTGTACAAAGTTGAATGTGCGTACAACGAAATCACAAAAATCAACAATGGAAATCAAATTTATTATCCAATGGAGGCCTGGATTTGGAGTCCCACACAAAATTAAAGTGTAATGTTGAGAGTGTGTGGACCCCATCTGGAATGTAATGTCATTAAAACAAGTCAAAATGATGCTCAGTATTGTGTGTGGCCTCCATGTGCCTGTATGACCTCCCTACAATGCCTGGGAATACTCGTGATGAGGCGGCAGATCCTGAGGGATCTCCTCCCAGACCTGGACTAAAGCATCCGCCAACTCCTGGACAGTCTGTGGTGCAACGTGACGTTGGTGGATGGAGCGAGACATGATGTCCCAGATGTGCTCAATCGGATTCAGGTCTGGGGAACGGGAGGGCCAGTCCATAGCTTCAATGCCTTCATCTTGCACGAACTGCTGACACACTCCAGCCACATGAGGTCTGGCATTGTCCTGCATTAAGAGGAACCCAGGGCCAACCGCACCTCCATATGGTCTCACACGGGGTCTAAGGATCTCATCTCGGTACCTAACGGCAGTCAGGCTACCTCTGGCGAGCACATGGAGGGCTGTGCGGCCAAAAAAAATGCCACCCCACACCATTACTGACCCACTGCAAAACCGGTTATGCTGAAGGATGTTGCAGGCACCAGATTGCGCTCCACGGCATCTCCAGACTCTGTCACATGTGCTCAGTGTGAACCTGCTTTCATCTGTGAAGAGCACAGGGCGCCAGTGGCGAATTTGCCAATCCTGGTGTTCTGTGGCAAATTCCAAGCGTCCTGCACGTTTTTGGGCTGTGAGCACAACCTCCATCTGTGGACGTCGGGCACTCAGACCATCCTCATGGAGTCAGTTTCTAACCATTTGTGAAGACACATGACAATTTGTGGCCTGCTGGAGGTCATTTTGCAGGGCTCAGGCAGTGCTCCTGCTGTTCATCCTTGCACTAAGGCTGAGGTAGCGGTCCTGCTGCTGGGTTGTTGCCCTCCTACAGCCCCCTCCACATCTCCTGGTGTACTGGCCTGTCTCCTGGTAGTGCCTCCAGCCTCTGGACACTACGCTGACAGACACAGCAAACCTTCTTCCAACAGCTCGCATTGATGTGCCATCCTGGATGAGCTGCACTACCTGAGCCACTTGTGTGGGTTGTAGAGTCCGTCTCATGCTACCACAAGTGTGAAAGCACAACCAACATTCAAAAGTGACCAAAACATCAGCCAGAAAGCATTGGTACTGAGATGTGGTCTGTGGTCCCCACCTGCAGAACCACTCCTTTATTGACTGTGCCTTGATAATTGCCAATAATTTCCATCTGTTGTCTATTCCATTTGCACAACAGCATGTGAGATTGATTGTCAATCAGTGTTGCTTCCGGAAAAAGAAGCATTATGACAGCCAATATGGCTGACATTCAGTAGAGCTACTGCCTGTACATACCTACTGTGAACATAATCTTAATTCAACATGGCTGGTTGTCATTCTGATCTATTTATGACCCTATAGGTACTGTCACACTTAGCGATGCACCAGCGATCCCGACCAGCGATATGACGCGGTCAGGATCGCTGGTGCATCGCTAAGTGGTCGCTAGTGAGCTGCCACACAGGCAGATCTCACCAGCGACATCGCAGGGGTCGGGGGTCATTACTTACCTGTCAGATGAGGCGATCCTGACGTCCTCCCGCCCGCGTCCACGCGTCGCTCGTCTCCACAGCAGGAAGCTGACGACGAGAAACGGTCCAGGACGTTCTCGCGCGATCAACGATAACCAGCGGGGGAGCGGTCGGAGGCAAGTATCAGACATAGCGATATCGCTAGCAATATCGCTATAACGTCACAAAAAAACAGTGACGTTATAGCGATATTGCTAGCAATATCGCTTAGTGTGACAGGCCCTTATGAGACATGGTTAGACAATGGATTTGGGATGATTTATGACACACAGTGGTGCTTGAAAATTTATAAACCCTTCAGAATTTTCATCTTTCTGCAAAAATTTGACATAAAACCACATCAAATTTTCACATATTTAAATATATTACACATATTTAAACAAAAATAAATCAAACAAATGCAGGAAAAATGTTACGGTAGTCATTTTATTTTTATCTATTGAGGAAAATGATCTGATTCAATGTCTGTGAGGGGCAAAAGTGTGTCATTCTTTAGGATTAGCAGATTATTTGAAGGTTAAATTAGACTCTGGTGTTCTCAATCAATGGGACAGCAATCAGGTGTGAGTGTGCGACCTGTTTTAGCTAAAGGATAGAGATCTATTAAAGTCTGATCTTCAAAACAAACTTTTTTGATGGGTATGGCCACATGCACACATTGAGCTTTTTTTCTTCAGTTTTTGTAAGCCAAAACCAGGAGTGGAACAATCAGAGGAAAAGTATAATAGAAACACGTCACCACTTCTGGATTTATCACCCTCTCCTGGTTTTGGATTAAAAATACTGAGATCAAATACTGACTGTGTGAACGTGGCCTATTATGGCATGAATAAATGAAACTGCTGATGACCTCAGGAGACGACATGTTAAAGCTCATCAGGGTTGAAAGCTTACAAAACAATCTAAGTACTTTGGATTCCACCAATCCACAGTTACACAAATTCTGATGGGTTCACGAACTTTCAATCATGACTGTACATGAGATCAGGACTTACAAATTAGCCCATGTGTTAGACATGGATGTTGTGTGTCATAGTTCATACAATTACTTGCTTTTGTGGTTTCTGGGTGGGTGCAAAATATTCCCATATTGCAATGTAAATTTTTTTCTGTGACTTATCCAAGGTGTTTGACTACTGTGTTTATATAGAGACTTCACCAGGGTGTGGTGTTTACGAAGTCTTGATTTTAGTCATTGCCAATAAAAAGGGTAAAGGCCACGTCACACATAGCGATCTCGCTAGCGAGATCGCTGCTGAGTCACAATTTTTGTGACACAACAGCGATCTCACCAGCGAGATCGCTGTGTGACAGCGATCAGCCCCCCTGCCGGTATCGCTGATCGCTGCAGGAAAGGCCAGGACTTATTTTTAGTCGCTGGTCTCCCGCTGACCACCACGCATCGCTGCGTGTGACAGGCGGGAGACCAGCGATCTGCTGGTAACTAATGTACACATCGGGTATCCAAGGGACGTGCGTCCCTTAGATACACGATGTCTACGTTAGTTACCAGCGCGCTGATGCAGGGAGTTGGTAACTAACGTACATATCAGGTATCTAGGGATGCACGTCCCTTGGATAACCGATGTGTACGTTACTTACCAGCTCCCTGCATCAGCGCGCTGGTTACTAACGTGCACAGCGACGCCGGGTGCTGGGCGGCGCTGTGCTGATCGCTGGTGAAGCTGTCTGTTTGACAGCTCACCAGCGATCACATAGCGATTCACCAGCGATCCTGACACATTGATATTGTTGTCAGGATCGCTGGTGAGTCGCTATGTGTGACTCTAGCCTTAGACGCTTGAAGCCGTTTACATAATTATCGATCTGCTCCTTCTTACACCTTTCCTGGATGTGTGATGGCCATAAAACAAACTTTTTATTGCATGTGATATTTACCAATGGGTGGTCCTGGGAGCTTGGTGGCAACCCGTAAGCCAGTGTTTAGGTGGCCATATTGGCCTTTCCAGAAAAAGAGACAATAGGATAATTCAAGAACGGTTTATTAAAATGTTGATTCCCCATGAGAAAAAAAGTCACTTGAGACCATCACAAAAACTCAGGACTCTCAGTTGAGGTGACTCTGAAGAACCCTAGCCATCAAAGGGTTTGTAAACATAGATAGTGGCGGCGTATTGTTGGGACATGTAACCAATGACTGATCAATGGGGTCCGATTATTATGACTCCACTGAACCATGGTATCGGTGGTAGGAAAGTTCAATACCACGTTAGTTTTCCCTTGGCTTACTTCGTGCAACCCAAGTTCTCACCCTGTTGTCCATGATCCAGTGTTGGGTCCTGGCAGCCATCTGCCCTGAATGAATACTATCCCTAAAGTAAACATCACACCAATTGAGTTTCTTCTGAGAGTTCTGAAGAAAATCTGCTTACGGCCAGCGTATAGAGCAGTACGTTAAATTATTCATTAGGAACAAACACAATGTAAAATATCAGGACCAACACTATCCACTAGTCCTAACTGTGCATCCCAGAGGAGGATCCCACCACGAATGGAATCCAAGACTAAAATTTTCCACTTCAGACGATGGCACCATCACCAGGAAAAATCAGCTGTTTGCCAGTGGTATTAGGGTCCAGGCTCTGTGATAGGACAACCCCATGTAGGGAATTTTCTTACAATGCTATTCTGGCGCTATTTAATGAAGCTTCCCACAAAATGACTTGGCTAAAGGATGTCTCATCAGCAATTTGTGAAAAAACCCTAAAACTGCAATGTGGAGACCGACAATTGACCCATAAGAGTGTCTGCCTCCAAAACCACTGCCATGTCTGACAGTAAATGCAAGTCATTATTGGGAGAAATTAGAGGACGTGGGTAGGAGATGCCGCCGACTTCCCCAGTATGTGGTCATCTCTGATCGGGCTGTGTCCAGCAGTACAGCATTTATTTCACAAACCGCATTAGTCAGGAAGACTTTGGAAGAATTATGAATCACACCTAAAAACCTTTAAAAGTTGACATAAGAGTAAACAGTCTGCGGGATGCTCCGCCACACGGAGCATAAGGGTTTCTTAAGAAATCCACAATCTATTTTTTTATGTGAGGAAACAGAACTGTGTGGTTCATCATCACATAACGTAAGTGAATTGGAAGTTTACAGAAGTAGCAGTGAGCAGCTACGTGTCATTCACAAAGTAGACAGAAGCACCATGACTGCTGGAGATTCGTTACAATTTATTCAGACTGGCCTATCACCTCAACACATTAACCTAATCTATCCCTGTGTGGCACAGCCAAAAGTTTTACCATAACCAGGTTCCCCGCATCATGTTCCCACATGCTTTATGCATCCATTAGCCCTCTGTGTCTGTACTGATACACATGTAACATTATGGCTGGTCCATACAATCAGGGCAACCGTTACCACCCACCTTTCGTGTCTCCCCTTTTCCTCATAGACTGTAAGCTTGCGAGCAGGGCCCTCATTCCTCTTGGTATCTGTTATAATCTATGTGATTATTGTTATGCTGTAATGTCTATCGTCTGTACAAATCCCCTCTGAAATGTAAAGTGCTGCAGAATATGTCGGCGCTATAGAAATAACATTTATTATTATTTATTATTATTACAATTGCATCCAGTCTACAACCGAATAAGATTTTACCTTCACTGATGCCCACCCCTGCTCTAGTGTAATTCATTTTCCCAAAAGGGCCATATGAGAGACCGTGACTGTTGTGGAGGGCCGAAGCAATAAGCTGAAATTATTTTTGCTCAATAAGAATAGGATATAATCATTTTTATTCTATATTTACATTAAGTTTATTGCTTGAAATCCAGCACAATTACCATATGTTGACTCAATGCCAAAGCTAATACATATTACAATAAGGCTTAATCTAAGATATATTCTTACCACTAATCAAACACATATCATTTACTGCTTTTTATAAAGTTTACAAATCATATACTCATGTAATTCAGCTCTAGTACCATGGCCAACATCGCCTAACACAATATGATGTCCGCACAGCCCTTCACACAGAGTATGAAGGTCCTCACAGTCCCCCACATGCAATATGATGGTCCCCACAACCCTCACACACACAGTATGCTGGTTCACACCTCTGACCCACAGTATGATAGCCCCCACAGACCCTCAAATACAATTCTCCCAGATGTCGCCAACACAATATGATGCCCCCCCCACAGTAAATCAGTCCTCACAGCCCTCTGCAGAAGGTATGATAGTCCTAACAGCCTCCCTACACACAGTATAATCACCCACAGCCCCCCATATAGAGCTTTCTCCCACACAGTATGATGGCCTCACAGTCCCCCACACAGTAATTCAATACTACCACAGCCCCCAACACAGGAAGATGGTGTTCACAGCTCTTCTATACACAGTATGATACCCTACAATGCCCCCCCATCTCACAGCCTCCAAAAGTTCCCCACACAATATAATACTCCCGCAGTCCTGGTCACAGTATGATGGCTCCCACAGACAGTACAATAGTCCCCAACCTCGCACACACACTATGACGGTCCTCACAGCCTCCCATACCTGGTATGATTGTCCTCACAGCCCCACACAGTATTGATGGCTCTCAAAGCCGCCAACATACATACGGTATGACGAACGTCACAGTCCCCCACACATGGGATGATGGTCCTCATACTGTAGATCCGCTATTACACAATATAATCCTCAATTCCATCTCCCCTCCAGTATGATGGCAACGACAGCCCACCAAATGGCATGATGCTCACACACATTCGCCCACAAGTAAAAAAATAAATAAAATACTCCAGTTCCCCAGAGCTGTGCTTCGGTCTTGGCAGTGTACACACTGAGGCACCGCACAGCACACGGGACCTAGTGACATCATAGTGTCTGATGTCTGAGTCTCAGTCGCACAGGCTGAATGTTGGAAGAAGGAGAAGGCGGCTCCCTCCTCCACTATTATACTCATCAGTTTCCTGAGGACGCAAGTAACAGTGAGAACATGATATCGGGCAGGGGACAGCGGCCGCACAGTAAGTCACGTGGGCCACCATTTTCAGCTCTTTGGCTGTGAATGTCTGTGAACTCTCTGAGGATTGTCCACTCTGTATACAATTGCAGCAAACCCTCAACTGTGATAAGTAGTGGATCAGGACTGATCGATACAGAGAAAAGTCTTAATTCACTGACAACAAGCAGAGATTTTGAAAAACACAAATATACCAAAACAAAAGCTTTGCAGACAGTTTCCAAATGTTTCAGTTTAGAATAAGTAAATTAATTTCCTCCTGGATTCAGAAAAACCTCTCTCCCCATGCACAGTTTGTTTTATAAAACAAGCAAACCTTGTTTTACTCCCCCTCACCGGGTCCAGAATCGAATGTCCGCCGTTGCTTCCTGCATCTGCAGCCCATCAGTGAGCGCAGCATGCTCAGGGCGGGTCATGTCATCAGTCAGAGACATTGAGCTCAGAGACTGACTGCAGCACTGACAATGTGGCATCACTGATGCAGACACCAGGAGCAGTGGCCGAGACTCAGTGCTGGACCCAGGGAGGGGGAGTGAAGCCTTTTATGGGAACCTCCATGATTGCAGCCAGGTATACATTTCCATGAAACGTTAGCCAGAGACAAGCTGACTCTTCCCAGGGCAGAGCAGTGCGGAGCGAAGCGGACCATGGATTTTCCATGCTCTGCACCTGCATTACTGCTCAGAAGTCTAGAAAAGCTGGGAGTTTGCCTTTACTTGTGTGGATTTTGTGTGTCAAACAGCTCTCCCAAGGCCAGACACAAATTTCTAGTAACTTGACAGATTATGACAATTAATACCTTAGAATAGGCTATTAGTATTGGTTACAACCACTAATCAGAACCTTTCCTGCAGAACGTAACACAGCGGTGTCCATACAAATGGGACTGTGCCAGGTACTGCAAGTCAGCTCTACTCAGCCCCATTCACTTGCATGGGCAGAGCTGCTTTACCCGGGACAGTCACACTTGCAGTGATGTCATTATGCAAAGAGAGCAGGGGAAGGGGGGGGGGCACGCTGATCATACAAAGATGGCTTATTGCTGGAATTAAAGGGGTATTCTCATCTCCAAGATTTTATCACAATATGTAGTAGGTGTAATAATAATATTGTTAGCAAATACCACCAATTAGAAATGTAGTATAGTTCTTCTGATTTGCTAGGACGCTTACCCCATGTGCAGGGCATTACAGGAGCTTAGGTATCCATGGTTCCGACCACTAACACCTAACTAACTCACTATACGAGTGGTTATAACCATGGATACCTAAGCTTCTCCAATGCTTGCATATGGGGTAAGCAACATAACTAATCAGAAGAACTATACTTCATTTCTAATTGGAAGTATCTGCTAATACTATTATTACACCTACTACATATTTGGTTACGATCTTGGAGGTGGCAATACCTCTTTAATAAACGATGTATTCTACTTTTTTTTTTTTAACCATTTTTAGATTCAGGAACTCACAGGGACAACACCCAGCTAATCACTATAGTCACTTGCCAAAAGAGTTCTAAAAATATCTTCTGTTCATCGTCAGCTCTTATGACAACTTCCTTTTAGATGTACAAAAAAATCCCCTTCCTTTTTTTTTTTACCTTCAGTTCATGTAAATATAATTAGAAGTTATTCATTAGCGGCCAATTCTGAACACCGACCGGTCATGGTATTCGCAGACTTCCTTTAAGGGCTTGCTCACACGAGAGTATAAATTGAAAGAGTGCAACCTGATTAAAGGAAACCTGTCAGCGACGTCATACTGACTAAACTGATACCTTGGTTGATGAAATCTTGTGGTTCTTTTGTTAATCTTTATTTTCAGCTTTCATTTAATGAGATTCTCGTGCACCGGGGTGGCCTGTGGGAGGTCTTCATGTGGTGCTCTGATTAGGTACTCATCTGTATGGCTTCTGACAGATGATCACTGATCCCTCACGGACCTGCCCCCTAGTTTACATAATGAATATTATATATATTGAGAAAAAAAATCCCCTTCTGCAGGCAGGAACCAGCACCGGAGCCTGCACTGCGGCCTGATCGCATGTGTAATGTGTATGTAATTCAGTTGTTTGAAGTTATTCTAAAATTCATTAAAAAAAAAAAATCTGTATGAAAATGACGCAGGCCACGCCTGCGTAGCTATCAGTGATCCGATAGCTGCTACTGCGCAGGCGGTGCCAGCTTTGTAAAGAGAGAAAAACTTCCTTCTCCAAGATGGCACCCATCCTGTCCTCATTTATCACCATAGGTCTATATAAAACAAAGCTTTATGGAGGACAGCTTTATATTAACGACTTGTTCGTGTGCTATCTAAAGTGTCTACAAATCATCTCACAATCTATTACGCACATCATTTTTTTTCCTACATGCCTGCAGTGACTAATTAAAAAATGGAATTTTCTGCCTAAAAGCTTGCAAAATGGTTGAATTAAAATTACCGACATCACCTGAAATGCAATAACAGCCTCATTGTTGTATGGAGCAGCCTTTGAGCATAATTAACCGGGATTCACACACTTAAGGAGCCCAAATACATGAGATGGGGGTTGTGTAAGCACCCATTTGGCTTACAGCTACCTCCCCTATACTCATGCCTGGCGGAGCGTTCATGAGCTCTCTACCAGGAGTGGAGCTAGCTGCTGCCAGACACCTCTGACAAAGGATTACACATTGAAATATAACACGCCTGATGATGCTCTCCAAGTTAACTCCTGGAAAAAATGTTAATCTATTGATCCAATAGTAAACAATGGCGTTGAGAAAAAAAGATTTGCAGGATCCTGGTCCAGCAGCCAATTCACTAGTCTGTGACTGCCGGACCAGGGCACTGCAAACCTTTGGTTATCTATGACATCTATGGAACCTCTTCTGGTTAGGAGGTCGCCATAGTGTAATAATGTTGTGGAGCAAGATACAAGCATGACGTTGTGGTGGGCTACTAATTTAAAAAAAAAAAAAGGCGATGGGGATGTCACAGGTTGTAATAGGTGTGGACTACTGACGTGGCCGCTAAATCAGGGTCCTGCAATTTGTTTTTACTCAAATCTAGTACTCAACATCTGATACGGAACAGTGCCCATGAATCTCTTAATGGGTGCTTTATCTTATGGAAGTGCTTTGTTTGTTAAAAAGCACAATGAGGCCAGTACTTGAACAACTAAGTGTCTTTTCTAAGGGTACCGTTACACTAAGCGATGCACCACCGATCCCGACAACGATATGGATCGCTGGTGCATCGCTAAGTGGTCGCTAGTGAGCTGCCACACAGGCAGATCTCACCAGCGACATAGCAGGGGTCGGAGGTCGCTACTTACCTGTCAGACGAGGCGATCCTGACGTCCTCCGCCCGCGTCCATGCGTCGCTCGTCGGCGCCACAGGAAGCCCAGCAGGAAGCTGACGACGAGAAACGGCCCAGGCCGTTCTCACGCGATCAGCGACAGACAGCGGGTGAGCCGGTCGGAGGTAAGTATCACATGTAGCGATATCGCTAGCAATATCGCTGCTACGTCACAAAACCACTGACGTTACAGCGATATTGCTAGCGATATTGCTATGTGTAACAGGCTCTTATATACCAGATATCAGTCTCTATGCATTTCTATGGCGGCCTCGATGTGCATTTTATAGAAATACAGAGAGACTGATTCCGGTCTACACCACACACCCTCTATGTTTTTGGGTAGTTTATTGACAGTTTCCTATGACAACCATTAGAAAGGAGTATAGAGATGTTATCTTAGGCTTCATCCAATAAACGGCCTGGAAAATATTGCTTGCTAAACTAGGGCCCTCGTGATTCGGCCTCATCTGTCGTTCCCCAGTCTTGTTCTGAATGACCGGATCTGATCCCTATGATGAATATAGAGATGGGAAACGTCAGTAGCGTGTCCTGTATACATCCATATGGTGTTTGCGCAATACACCTGCTGTTATTTTAATATATCTTAAAAAACGATGTACAGCTCCTATGCAATCTCCATGCTAACAGCCCACAGATAAATCAGGGGACTAATGAAGTTATATGTTATTCTGTTCCCTCTGACCCTCTTTTCCCTAGCCTCCCTACAGTAGTAAAATCCTGTAACACATGACTATAGGCTCAGACTACACAACATTTGTCTTCTGTAACAACAGAAACACTTAAGATGCATTTACAATGAAAGACTATTGCGGGCGTGGATTCCTAGGAAGGCTCGTTTCTTGATAATCTTTCAGTGTAAACAGCCTGTCAATAACCACATGTAGGAACAAAATGCGTGTTCATTGGGTGAAGTAATTTTTTAAGCTTGCGTAAAAATTTTCATTCTCGGCAGCACATTATTCTGTGTAAAAAGATAACAGGCTATGCTCACTGAGAGACCTATTACAGATCATTCAGTGCGCATCCTTTAGCACGGTCCACATGGGTAAACATGACCGCCGATCAGTAAATGTTTAAAGATCAGCGGTCATTTAGTGCTGCCGGTTAGTTCCATGGGCTCGTACAAGAGCTGTGTACACAGTTATCTTTAGAACAAGGCTACTGCCAACATTTTTTTTTCCAACATGTACACAGCCATTAAAGCACCATATGAGATATGAATACTTTACCTGTGATCGCACAAAAAGATGGCGCCATAGTCTTGCCGATGTCGGATGACTCTGCCTATGGCCTGATTGACGGCTCGGGAAGCCTGTTGTCGATACCACTCCTGTCCAGATAGAAACTGTTTGTATAGACAAAATTACGAGTGTTAAGTATGATTAAATAGAACAAAAAAAAAAAGACAAAATATAATCTATTCACCTGCAATTACATGATAGCCATTTCAAATGGAGGGGCGACCATGTAATGTCCAGTCCCCCCTGATTGACATCAATATACAGAGGTGTAACATGAAGCTAAAAATCCCATTACAAAGTCTGTAACTGGACCTCCCTCCTCTGGAAACAGAGCTACTACTACTGCACCCCTAGGAAACATTTGTCCATATGTCCCAAAATGCATATCAATGTAGAGTACTTTGTGAAGACAACTCGTTTAAATCTGTATCCATGAAAAGTTAAAGAAAACGTACTTGCTAGCCAAAAATTAAAAACGCCAACATAATAGTAAATATTGGTACCTTCCCAGCAGATCCTTGTGTCTGCCTCATCTCATCCAGGAACTGCATCTTCAGAATTACTCGAGGATCCATTCGTGGAGGGAAAGGAAGGCCAGTAATGATGACGCCTCGGCCATTGCAGTCTGCAAAGTCTAGCCCCTCACTAGCCTGGAAAGAAAAAGCCACTATATAAATACGGAATGTACAGATCAAGCCGCTAGGCACTATAAAGATAAAACACACACCTTGCCCCTACATACAGCAAAGAAACTGGCACCACTGCTGTTGGGGGCTTGTATTCGCTCATAAAATGAGTCAATTATCTGGAAAAAAATAGAAACCATATAATATCAATAAAGTAATAAATAATGGTCAATTCTGATAGTAAAGCACAGTTTATACTGGGATATAAACCAATCAAAAGCATAAAAATGGCGCAAACAAGTTTAAAAAAAGTTACATTCCGATAATTCAGAAACTTGGATTTTTGTGAGTACTCACTGTAAAATCCTTTTCTCCGAGACGCTCATTGGGGGACACAGATACTGTGGGTGTATGCTTCTGCCGCTAGGAGGCTGACACTAAGTGAAAAAAAGAGGTTAGCTCCTCCTCTGCAGTATACACCCTCGCCCCTATTGCGGGCGGAAATCAGTTTGGTGCCAAAGCAGTAGGAGGACAACAAATCAGCCTTAATACAGGTACAACATGTCCAAAGGAAAACACCACCCTTATATTAAATAAGTAAACACATATTCATTTAAACAAGAGCCAACTGGCTAATAGGGTGGGTGCTGTGTCCCCCAATGAGCGTCTCGGAGAAAAGGATTTTACGGTGAGTACTCTCAAAAATCCATGTTTCTCCTTCGTCTCATTGGGGGACACAGATACTGTGGTACGTCCTAAAGCAGTCCCTGGGTGGGAGATTGACTCACCGATCCAAGCTACATGCACCTCCTGTTTAAAGGTGCACCACCGTTGCTTGGAGAATCCTTCTACCCAGGCTCGCATCCGCCGAGGCCTGAGCATGGATATTATGTTTGGCAAATGTGTGCAGGCTGGACCAGGTTGCTGCCTTGCAAACCTGTTCCGTCGAAGTCTGATGCCGAAGCGCCCAAGAGGCGCCCACCGCCCGGGTAGAGTGCGCTCTGATCCCTGCTGGAATTGGCGTGCCTCTAATGCAGTAGGACTCCTGAATAGTCAAACGAATCCATCTGGCTATGGTCGACTCCGTCTGGCGTGTCCGTCTGAGGAAAGGGTGCCGTCCGCGACACGTACCTCTGGAGGGCTCTTACCAGGTCTAACGTGTGAAGCGCCCTCTTCCACACGGTGCACCGGTGCTGGATAAAATGAAGGCAAAACAACATCTTCATTGATGTGAAAAAGAGGACCCGACCTTCGGCAGAAAAGGAGGGGCTGGTCTGAGGACCACCTTATACCTATGGAACGTGAGGAACGGCGCTCGGCAGGATAGAGCCGCCAGCTCTGAAACCCGCCTGATGGAAGTGATGGCCACTAGGGGAACAACTTTCCAGGAAAGGCACCTCAAAGCGATATCCTGAAGCGGTTCTAATGGAGTTTCCTGCAGAACACTTAAGACCATGTTAAGAACCCAGGAGTCCATCGGCGCCATATAGGGAGGTATCAAGTGGGACACTCCCCGGATGAAAAGTTTTCACCTGCAAATTGGTAGCAACCCTGCACTGGAACAGGACGGATAAGGCCGACATTTGTCTCCTGCGGAAACCTGGGCAAAGCCCGAGTCTAATGCTCTACCGACTGAGCTATCCGGGCTCTCTGAGCCCGACTGGAGAAAAACCAAGATGTTGGAGATCGAGAATCTTAGCGGAGAAACACCGCGGCCTCGACATCAAGCAAAGAACACCTTCCAGGTGTGGTGGTAAATTCATGCTGAAGCAGTCCTCCGGGCGCTAATCGCTGTAGCGACCACCTTGCTCCCGAACGCTGCCTGGGTTAGAATCCAAGATTCAACGGCCCTGCCGTCAAACACAGGGTCCCTGAGTTCGGGTGGCAAATTGGCCATTGAGACGGTAGATCTGGACGCTCTAGCAGGCGCCCAGGAACGTCGGCGAGCAGCTGCCTTAGATCTGCATACCACGCTCGACGGGGCCAGTCTGGGGCCAGCAGAATCGCCGGCCCCCCTTCCGTCTTGATCCCTTTGCTGACTCTCGGGAGTAGCGGCAGTGGTGGAAATAGATATGGGAGGCGAAACTGGTTCCATGGCAGAACCAACGCGTCCACCGCGAATGCCTGCGGGTCCCTGGCCCGAGCGACATTTGTGGGCACCTTGGCATTCACTCTGGAAACCATCAGGTCCACATCCGGAGCTCCCCACAGTTGACAAATCTGTTGAAGAACTTCGGGATGTAGAGAACACTCTCCGGATGCAAGACCCTGCCGGCTGAGGAAGTCTGCTGCCCAATTTTCCACTCCCGGGATGTGGACAGCCGAAATCACCGAGAGGTTTGCTTCGGCCCACTGAAGAACGTGCTCCACCTCGTGCATGGTTGTTCTGCTGCGGGTGCCCCCCTGACGAATTATGTAAAACACCGCCGTGGCGATGTCCGATGGAATCCGGACGGGGCGGCCTGCTAGAGAGTGATGAAACCTCTGCAGAGCCAGCTGAATTGCTCGTATCCCCCAATAAGTTGATCGTGAGGCGTGCCTCCTGTGGCGACCACCGTTTCTGGGTTGTGTGGTGGCGAAACACCGCTCCCCAACCGAGGAGACTGACGTCAATTGTCATTATCAGCCCATGACATGGGGGGAAAGGTTTCCCCTAGGCCAGAGAGAAACTGGTTATCCACCATCCGAGCGACTGCCTGACTTGAGAGGACAGTTTGCACCGCCGATCAAGCGTGAAAGGATTCTTGTCCCAGGCTGAAACGAGGCGTGCTGCAGGAGGTGAAGGATGGAACTGGACGAAAGGTATCGCTTCGATTGCTGCCACCATTTTCCCTAGGATCCTTATCGCGGATCGGATGGTATGAGGGACTGGTTGGCGTAGTGTCCGGACTCCCTGCCGGAGACTAGCGCCCTTTCCTGAGGGAGAATTATCAACCCTCAGCAAGTGTCGAAGATCATTCCTAGGAAGGAGATCCTCTGAGCTGGCACAAGGGATGATTTCTTTGCATTGACCAACCATCTAAGCGGCAAGAGTATCTAGCGTGATGTTGACACCTTCCTCACATGCCCGTATTGACGGGCCCTTGACCAAGAGGTTGTCCAGATAAGGCAAGACTATGCCTCGAGAATGCAGTGTGGCCCTGACAATTGCTATAACCTTTGTGAACACTCTTGGAGCCGTGGCTAGCCCGAAGGGTAGCGCTACGAACTTAAAATGCTGAACGCTGATGAGGAGGAAAAAATGGGAATATGCAGAAATGCGTCCTGGCTGTCAGTTGAGGCCAAGTATTCTCACTGCTCCATGACCGCTATGACTGAACGGAGAGACTCCATCCAGAAATGTCTGATCCTGATGAATTTGTTCAGAAGCTTTAGGTCCAAAACAGGCCTGACAGAACCGTCCTTTTTGGGAACCGCAAAAAGGTTTGAATAGAACCCCTGAGCTCTTCCGTGTTCCGGCACTGGAACAATGACTCCGTTGTGCAGGAGCGACTTGATGGCTCCCAATAGAGCCCTTACCTGGGTATCCACCCCGGGAAGCCGGGAAAGAAAAAACCATCTTGGAGGGTATCTGACAAATTCTATTTTGTAACCTGAGGACACCAATTCTTTTACCCATGCGTCGTGAGCGATGTTGGCCCAGACGTGGTGAAAACAGAGTAGGCGGCCGCCCACTTTGCTGGTGTCGTCTGGTAAAGACCTCGAGTCATTTGGCCGATGATCCTTAGGATCTGGGTCCCCTCGATCTGGCCAGCTGAGCACGCATTCTCCCCAATGGGTTGGCTCTATATGACCTGCCGTTCCCTATCCTGGTTGGGGCGACCTGAGGTGGCGGAATTGGGCCCCGTAGTCCACCCAGAGTCTTTTAACGCATGACCCCAGACCGGTCTCCTATTCGGGTCCCGGACCAGGCTCAGGCTGCTTAGCGGCCGCCACTTGACCAATGCAGTCACGCCCGGCCTAGAATGGCCGGTGGCACTGCGAAAGGCCCGAAAACGTGCCTGAACCGGGTGACGAAAAAACGATTTAATCTTCTGTTGGGGGAGAAACCCGCTCTTTCCTCTTGTGGAGACGGAGATAAGTTGATCCAAAAATAGGCGGCCGCACTGATAAGGCAGGGAAGTCAAGGACTTCTTGGAAGTATAATCGGCCCGCCATATCCTCAACCATAGGGCTCTAAAGATAGAGAATGCATTAGCGGCAGCAAGTGCTGAACAATTGGCCGCATCCAAAGACGCATTCATTACATAATCTCCGGCTATCGTCATCTGACCTGTGATCTCAGAGATCTCTGCAGGTAGATCCTGCTCCTGTGCGACCTTGTTTAATGTTTCTGACTATGATATCATAGCCTTGGCTACCCAAGATGCTGCGAACGAGGGAGCGAGTGCAGACCCTGACGCCTCATATACTAAACGAGCTAGGCTCTCAATAAGGCAGTCCGTGGGATCTTTAATCGAGGAAACCCTAGTGACAGATAACAGGGTCTTAGTGGCCAGGCGTGAAACCGGAGGATCCACTATCGGGGATTCCATCCATTGTTTACGGAGGTCCGGAGCAAACGGATAACACGTTTCGAGTGCCCTTTAACCCGAGAAAAACGCTGATTTGGACGTTCTCTGTGCCGCTGCACTATGTCCTCAAACTCAGGGTGAGAGGAAAAAATTCTGTGCGGCCACTTCACTCGTTTACATGCCACTTTATGCCCCGTAGCCGCTGCGGTATCATCCTCAATCCCCAGGATCTGATTGATGGCTTCTATGAGGCTGTCCACTGTTTCACGTGACTCTGGAGTGTCCAGGTCAATGGGCTTGTCTGAGTCGCAATCTGAGGTCTGCTCGCCATCAACCACTGGTGACGGGGAGCAAGAAGCAGATCTTACGGATGCCGAAGGCACAGGATGGACTGGGCAACACCGTGTGGATTCGTTTCCCTCGGGTCTGCCTGGAGTGAGGGCAGCCCCTGCAGGCCGGAGGCTCCTGTGAGGTGGAGGTTCCCTCTAAAGGCGGCGAGACACTGTCCCTTCCCCTATCTGGGGCTTGAAGGGATTCTATTGCTCTCGTAAGCGATGCCATGTACAGTGACAGTGATCGGGTCCACTCCGGGGGATTTGACACATTGGCCGCGGTCGCAGGGGAGGGATCCTGGGCACGTTTGGATTCGCAGGCTTCGCATAAACGCTTGCTCTACGCCCGCGGAAACGCAGTCCGACAAGAGATGCATGCCGTGTAAAAGAACGTGTGCGTCTTTGCTTTTTTCGCACATGCTGTATCTGTCCGCTGCTGGGGATATGGGGAAGAGGTAGCCCCTTGTTCTTCCCTAGCGTGGCCTCTCGGGCAGCACTTACCCCAGTCCTGTGCCCCCCCCGACCTGGATGCTTCCTTTTAATCGCGCGCCTAACTCCTCGCACCAGCCTGTAAAATCGCTCTAGGGGCGGTACTCCCACTTTGCGGCCTAGCCCGTGCTCCGAAGCCGGGGCCTCGATTTTTACCGCCGCCGAGTGCGGAGCGGGCTGCCGGAAGTGACACGCGGCCCCGAGGGCGGAACTTCCTGCCACGGCCTAGCTCCGGCCGAAGCCGCGGCCTCAATTTTTCCCCGGTCGGGGGGGGGGGGCGCGGTACCAGAAAATGGCGCTACTGACAGGCGCAGAGTTCCTGTCCTGACGGATCCAGCCCTTCTCTTGCATGGCTAGTGGACGCCGCGAGGCGTGCTGCGGCTGTGGGTTCCATCCCGAAATCTTCGCAGGAGCCCTCCCCGACCCTCTCCTCACCGATGATCCTCTTCAGCCTGAGCGCAGGTATGTGAGGGGTCTTCGATAAAAAATAGGACGGTGCAGGCACCCTAGCTCCATCTAACCCCTTCAGGGGGTGAGGAGAGGGACCGTCCGCCACCTTGCAGCACCGCTGTCTAGCGCTGGTGGAGCAGTGGGGGCCGCACAGACTAGTCTTGTGCCTCTGTGCAAGCCCATGGTTTCAATACCTAGGGGTGGACAGGGCTAAGTCTGGCATAATGTCCCACGTCGCGGGAAAGGATACGTGGAGGGATACTCGCACGTGCTCGCCCGTTGATGGTTTGGGGAAATCGGATCCTTTCAAGAGGATGCATTGCCCCTGTCTCATCTTCATAAAATAACAAACAAAAATAGAAGTCTGGGGAAAAGTCCCAGATATGTCCCTCAGTGCGGGAAAGTATACGCGGAGACGATACTCAATGCGTGCTCGCCCGTTGATTGTTTGGGGAGATCGGACCGTTTCAATAGGATCCGTCGCCCCCATAGTAAACTAGAAAAAAAAAAATAGTCTGGAGAGATCCAGACTGTGTGTGCCTCCATAGGACACTAAGCAAAAAAAATTTCCACCCGCAATAGGGGCGAGGGTGTATACTGCGGAGGAGGAGCTAACCTCTTTTTTTCACTTAGCATCAGCCTCCTAGTGACAGAAGCATACACCCACAGTATCTGTGTCCCCCAATGAGACGAAGGAGAAAGTCCATTTTTTCCAGCTTAGAATAGCAAATTCTATGAAAATATTTTATTTTGTTTTGCCTCAGGTGAACAGGAGAATAGTCAATATAATAGTAGAAAAGATGTCATAAGTGGTCAGCCGAACCGAACGATCCTGTATAGTAAACAAACGTTCCGCTAAAGTATATGGAGGGAATAAGAAAGAGCCTGGGAAGTGGAAGTTTTAGTCATGTGGATTCAGTTTCTCCAATTTTTTTTTTTATAAGTATGAAGACCTGTAAGACGTTAATCCAAAGAGGGTTGTAGCAAACTAAACAGAGACGGGAATGAGAGTTTTGTTTGTGAAGTTTTTTTTTTGCTAAATTAGAAATGTCTTCATATATTGGTATGATGTTTTTTCTCAGCTAAATGGTCAGAAATATACTCGCTTTTCTTTTTATTTTAAATTCTTGTGCTTCTCACCTCTGTGAAAGATCCCTTCCCTCTTGGCTCCACGAACATTGGTTTTACATCATCAATTCGTGAAGTGAGGCCATTCTCCTGCAGGAAAAACAGGACAATATGACAGCACATACTGACACATGAACGTGACAAAGTCAACTTCGTGACATCCTCACCCTCCAGAACTCCAGGCTTTTATCCATGACTGGGTAAGAAGGAAAAAATACCAACAGACCATGAGGAACCACACGAGTTATGTTACCTGGAAACAAACAAAGATTGTGAGAACAATTGGTAATATGAAAAAGTCAACTGGCAATGACTAGCCCAAAAGAAGGAGAAGTGGAATCAGAAGGGACGACCATCGTAATCCACAGAGAAGGTCTAGTACCATGCAGAGAGGAGAATGTTGATGTCCATGCTTGGTACTAGGAAGAGATAATAGTTCATCCCATGCACAGATGGGGATTACACAAAAAGTCAAACCATGCATGGGGGAAAAAAAAAAAAACACAGGAAACCCATCTTCTGGCACAGACAGGACAGGTTTGGCGAAAACTTCATCTCCAGAATAGGCAGGTGGGAACTATTCAAAAAGTATTTCTTCCGCAGAGAAAGGTGGGGATCAGACAAGAAGACCACCCTCTGCAGAGAAAAGTGGGGATCAGACAAAAAGACCATCCTATGCAGAGAAAGATTGTGCTCAAACAGGAAATCCTTCCCTTGCACACACAGATGGTGGGGTATTGTACAAAAAGTCTAAAAAATACATATATGCACACAAAAAAAAGCAAAATTAAAAGGAAAAGGGTAGTGTAAATTACCAATAGTCTTCCCTAAAGATGATAAATAATCTGCTGAAAATCTGTAGAGAAAAAAAATAAAAAACAAAATATAAGTAACACAGGATACATGTATGATCGGTGTTAATATCGCAAGATTGGTTGAAAATTGGCAATCTGGTCATGTCATATATTCAGAAAGTTTCTAAAAAAGAAGATTTTATGATATCTACCTTCTGTCAAATGCAGAACTGAGCTGAGCTCCATCAGGGCCTCGAGGAACAACTCCAACCCAAATCTGGTGTTTTTCAATGACGTGTGGATTTTCCAGAGATACTGGAAAAGGGCTGAAAATTCAGAAAATACAACCGACAATCAGACAATAACAATAAGCGAGAGCAGCTTGTACCATAGGCACCATGAAAAGGACACATATACACATAGACAATGTGTCCGCACATCAGTGGTCTACAACTTTGTGCAATAATAAAACATCCCCCATGTGTTACTTGACTCACATCTGCATTTCCATGGTGAAGGAGCTGAGGGGGCACAAGGTCCCGCTGGTCAGAATAATGCTCCGTACTCCATATCTCACTAGGTCATTCATCGTGTAGCCAGGACTGAAGCACCAGTAGCTGAGCACCTTCCCTGCAAGATGGAAGAAAATAAGGTGGAAAAGGTAAAGAGACTATAATACTCCTGGTGCAAATGTATTGCTGCCCTCGGAGGAACATGAATAGTGAAATGCTCTGGAGCCACCTACAATGAGGAAAAAGAACCCCAAATAACTCTCCTAAACATTATAAAATTCAACAGTTCCTGCCAGAATCCTAAAGAAACATTATAACCAAACTTTTGTGGGCTGCCCCCAATAAGCCTTTGTGGTAGTAACCTGAAACAGAGCGTAGGAAAACCTCTCACCTCCCTGCCTTCTGCTATTACTCCAGATATCCCCACGAGGCTTTTTCCTCTGGCTGGTGTCTGGATGGATATGGACCTAGAAACAAGTAAAAAACATGGATGGAGATGCTATGCACTCACCTTCACCTAAATGAGAACCAGGTTTCAGAGCTGGGTTCTTCCAACATTCCTGCTCATTCAGCGCGTGTTATAGAACAGTATAGAAGCTCAGCTACGATGTAGGTAGGTGGTCAATGAGAATTGTGAATACAGCCCTGGATACAGACTATATGATTAGCATTATAATGTAATATATATACACACACTGTGATTCCACCAGCAGAATAGAGTGCAGCTCTGGAGTACAATACAGGATATAACTCAGGATCAGTACAGGATAAGTAATGTAATGTAATGTATGTACAGTCATGGCCAAAAGTATTGACACCCCTGCAATTCTGTCAGATAATACTCAGTTTCTTCCTGAAAATGATTGCAAACACAAATTCTTTGGTATTATTATCTTCATTTAATTTGTCTAAAATGAAAAACACAAAAGAGAATGAAGCAAAAAGCGAAACATTAATCATTTCACACAGAACTCCAAAAATGGGCCAGACAAAAGTATTGGCACCCTCAGCCTAATACTTGGTTGCACAACCTTTAGCCAAAATAACTGCGACCAACCGCTTCCGGTAACCATCAATGAGTTTCTTACAATGCTCTGCTGGAATTTTAGACCATTCTTCTTTGGCAAACTGCTCTAGGTCCCTGATATTTGAAGGGTGCCTTCTCCAAACTGCCATTTTTAGATCTCTCCACCGGTGTTCTATGGGATTCAGGTCTGGACTCATTGCTGGCCACCTTAGAAGTTTCCAGTGCTTTCTCTCAAACCATTTTCTAGTGCTTTTTGAAGTGTGTTTTGGGTCATTGTCCTGCTGAAAGACCCATGACCTCTGAGGGAGACCCAGCTTTCTCACACTGGGCCCTACATTATGCTGCAAAATTTGTTGGTAGTCTTCAGACTTCATAATGCCATGCACACGGTCAAGCAGTCCAGTGTCGGAGGCAGCAAAGCAACCCCAAAACATCAGGGAAACTCCACCATGTTTGACTGTAGGAACCGTGTTCTTTTCTTTGACTGCCTCTTTTTTCTCCTGTAAACTCTATGTTGATGCCTTTGCCCAAAAAGCTCTACTTTTGTCTCATCTGACCAGAGAACATTCTTCCAAAACATTTTAGGCTTTTTCAGGTAAGTTTTGGCAAACTCCAGCCTGGTTTTTTTATGTCTCGGGTTAAGAAGTGGGGTCTTCCTGGGTCTCCTACCATACAGTCCCTTTTCATTCAGACGCCGACGGATAGTACGGGTTGACACTGTTGTATCCTCGGACTGCAGGGCAGCTTGAACTTGTTTGGATGTTAGTCGAGGTTCTTTATCCAACATCTGCACAATCTTACGTTGAAATCTCTTGTCAATTTTTCTTTTCCGTCCACATCTAGGGAGGTTAGCCACAGTGCCATGGGCTTTAAACTTCTTGATGAGACTGCACACGGTAGACACAGGAACATTCTGGTCTTTGGAGATGGACTTGTAGCCTTGATATTGCTCATGCTTCCTCACAATTTGGTTTCTGAAGTCCTCAGACAGTTCTTTGGTCTTCTTTCTTTTCTCCATGCTCAATGTGGTACACATAAGGACACAGGACAGAGGTTGAGTCAACTTTAATCCATGTCAACTGGCTGCAAGTGTGATTTAGTTATTGCCAACACCTGTTAGGTGCCACAGGTAAGTTACAGGTGCTGTTAATTACACAAATTAGAGACGCATCACATGATTTTTCGAACAGTGCCAATACTTTTGTCCACCCTCTTTTTTATGTTTGGTGTGGAATTATATCCAATTTGGCTTTAGGACAATTCTTTTTGAGTTTTTTCATTTAAGACAAATTAAATGAAGATAATAATACCAAAGAATTTGTGTTCGCAATCATTTTCAGGAAGAAAATGAGTATTATCTGACAGAATTGCCGGGGTGTCAATACTTTTGGCCATGACTGTACACAGTGACTGCACCAGCAGAATAGTGAGTGCAGGTCTGGAGTATAATACAGGATATAACTCAGGATCAGTACAGGATAAGTAATGTAATGTATGTACACAGTGACTACACCAACAGAATAGTGAGTGCAGCTCTGGAGTATAATACAGGATGTAACTCAGGATCAGCACAGGAGAAGTAATGTAATGTATGTACACTGTGATTACACCAGCAGAATAGTGAGTGCAGCTCTGGAGTATAATACAGGATGTAACTCAGGATTAGTACAGGATACGTAATGTAATGTATGTACACAGTGACTCCACCAGCAGAATAGTGAGTGCAGCTCTGGAGTATAATACAGGATGTAACTCAGGATCAGTACAGGATAAGTAATGTAATGTATGTACACAGTGACTGCACCAGCAGAATAGTGAGTGCAGCTCTGGAGTATAATGCAGGATGTAACTCAGGATCAGTACAGGATACGTAATGTAATGTATGTACACAGTGACTCCACCAAGAGAATAGTGAGTACAGTTCTGGAGTATAATACAGGATGTAACTCAGGATCAGTACAGGATACGTAAAGTAATGAAAGTACACAGTGACTCCACCAGCAGAATAGTGAGTGCAGCTCTGGAGTATAATACAGGATGTAACTCAGGATCAGCACAGGAGAAGTAATGTAATGTATGTACACTGTGATTACACCAGCAGAATAGTGAGTGCAGCTCTGGAGTATAATATAGGATGTAACTCAGGATTAGTACAGGATAAGTAATGTAATGTATGTACACAGTGACTCCACCAGCAGAATAGTGAGTGCAGCTCTGGAGTATAATACAGGATGTAACTCAGGATCAGTACAGGATAAGTAATGTAATGTATGTACACAGTGACTGCACCAGCAGAATAGTGAGTGCAGCTCTGGAGTATAATGCAGGATGTAACTCAGGATCAGTACAGGATACGTAATGTAATGTATGTACACAGTGACTCCACCAAGAGAATAGTGAGTACAGTTCTGGAGTATAATACAGGATGTAACTCAGGATCAGTACAGGATACGTAATGTAATGTATGTACACAGTGACTCCACCAAGAGAATAGTGAGTACAGTTCTGGAGTATAATACAGGATGTAACTCAGGATCAGTACAGGATACGTAATGTAATGTATGTACACTGTGACTCCACCAGCAGAATAGTGAGTGCAGCTCTGGAGTATAATACAGGATGTAACTCAGGATCAGCACAGGAGAAGTAATGTAATGTATGTACACTGTGATTACACCAGCAGAATAGTGAGTGCAGCTCTGGAGTATAATATAGGATGTAACTCAGGATTAGTACAGGATAAGTAATGTAATGTATGTACACAGTGACTCCACCAGCAGAATAGTGAGTGCAGCTCTGGAGTATAATACAGGATGTAACTCAGGATCAGTACAGGATAAGTAATGTAATGTATGTACACAGTGACTGCACCAGCAGAATAGTGAGTGCAGCTCTGGAGTATAATGCAGGATGTAACTCAGGATCAGTACAGGATACGTAATGTAATGTATGTACACAGTGACTCCACCAAGAGAATAGTGAGTACAGTTCTGGAGTATAATACAGGATGTAACTCAGGATCAGTACAGGAATCGTAATGTAATGTATGTACACAGTGACTGCACCAGCAGAATAGTGAGTGCAGCTCTGGAGTATAATACAGGATGTAACTCAGGATCAGTACAGGATACGTAATGTAATGTATGTACACAGTGACTCCACCAGCAGAATAGTGAGTGCAGCTCTGGAGTATAATACAGGATGTAACTCAGGATCAGTACAGGATACATAATGTAATGTATGTACACAGTGACTCCACCAGCAGAATAGTGAGTGCACCTCTGAAGTATAATACAGGATAAGCAATGTAATGTATATACACAGTGACTCCACCAGCAGAATAGTGAGTGCAGCTCTGGAGTATAATACAGGATGTAACTCAGGATCAGTACAGGATAAGTAATGTAATGTACACAGTGACTCCACCAGCAGAATAGTGAGTGCACCTCTGGAGTATAATACAGGATGTAACTCAGGATCAGTACAGGATAAGTAATGTAATGTATGTACACAGTGACTCCACCAGCAGAATCGTGAGTGCAGCTCTGGAGTATAATACAGGATGTAACTCAGGATCAGTACAGGATAAGCAATGTAATGTATGTACACAGTGACTCCACCAGCAGAATAGTGAGTGCAGCTCTGGAGTATAATACAGGATGTAACTCAGGATCAGTACAGGATAAGTAATGTAATGTATGTACACAGTGACTGCACCAACAGAATAGTGAGTGCAGCTCTGGAGTATAATACAGGATGTAACTCAGGATCAGTACAGGATAAGTAATGTAATGTATGTACACAGTGACTCCTCCAACAGAATAGTGAGTGCAGCTCTGGAGTATAATACAGGATGTAACTCAGGATAAGTGCAGGATAAGTAATGTAATGTACACAGTGACTCCACCAGCAGAATAGTGAGTGCAGCTCTGGAGTATAATACAGGATGTATCGCAGGATCAGTACAGGATAAGTAATGTAATGTATGTACACAGTGACTCCACCAGCAGAATAGTGAGTGCAGCTCTGGAGTATATTACAGAATGTAACTAAGGATCAGTACAGGATAAGTAATGTATGTATGTATGTACACAGTGTCTCCACCAGCAGAATACTGAGTGCAGCTCTGGAGTATAATACAGGATGTAACTCAGGATCAGTACAGGATAAGTAATGTAATGTATGTACACAGTGACTCCACCAGCAGAATAGTGAGTGCAGCTCTGGAGTATAATACAGGATGTAACTCAGGATCAGTACAGGATAAGTAATGTAATGTACACAGTGACTTCACCAGCAGAATAGTGAGTGCAGCTCTGGAGTACAATACAGGATGTAACTCGGGATCAGTATAGGATAAGTAATGTAATGTACACAGTGACTGCACCAGCAGAATAGTGAGTGCAGGTCTGGAGTACAATACAGGATGTAACTCGGGATCAGTATAGGATAAGTAATGTAATGTATGTACACAGTAACTCCACCAGTAGAATAGTGAGTGCAGCACTGGAGTATAATTCAGGATGTAACTCAGGATCAGTATAGGATAAGGCATGTAATGTATATAATAGTTATATATGCATGTAATATCTGGTAAAAAGATGGAAATATTGCCAAGTTTCATCACTGACCTTGTAGGATTTTGAGATATGAGGCTTCCTAGGTGGAGGAGCAGAGCCCTCGGGGATATCAATATTAAATACAATCTGCATAACACAAAGAATAATATGTTATATGAAATCTGCAGCATTAAACCACTGCACAAATATCTATCAGAAGTACAGGAATGCTGGGTAGGAATGCATGTGAAATGCCTAATAGAGGCCACATTGGCTTGTATTATCACCCATCCTAAAGGGAGATATTCCTAAAATTAGAGAACGGCTCAAGGTATTTTAATTGGTAGTAAAAAAATCTTTCTTACTTGGATAATGTCAGACAACTTCTGAAGTCCCAGTGTGCTTGTAAAGACCCCAGAACCTGAAAACCAAAGATGTTCAAAACTCATGAAATAGGGATTTTTGTGTACTCACCATAAAATCCTTCTCTCCGAGCCATTCATTGGGGGACACAGACACAGTGGCTGTTATGCTGCTTGCCACTAGGAGGACACTAAGTAAACCAGAAAAAAAGTTAACTCCTCCCCTGCAGTATACACCCTCTCGCTGGATGGGATATCTCCAGTTCAGTGAAAAAAAGCAGTATGAGCATAAACAGTCAACAATAACCATAACTATGTCAAAACCTAAGAATGCTACAAATGAGCCAGTAGGCTGAACAGGGCGGGTGCTGTGTCCCCCAATGAATGGCTCGGAGAAAAGGATTTTACGGTGAGTACCCAAAAATCCCTATTTCTCCTACGCCTCATTGGGGGACATAGAGACAATGGGACGTCCTAAACCAGTCCCTGGGTGGGGAGCATACATCTGTTAATACCCCATGTACCACTGAGTCAACACTGAGGTACTGCCGATTGCAGGATGCGTCTGCCGAGAGCTACATCTGCAGAGGCCTGAGAATGAATTTGGTAATGTTTTGTAAAGGTATGCAGACTGGACCAAGTTGCAGCCTTGAAGACCTGTTCTGCCGAGGCCTGGTGCCGAATGGCCCAAGAGGCGCCCACTGACCGGGTAGAGTGCGCCTTAATCCCCACTGGGACAGGCGCATTCCTGACACGGTAGGATTCCTGAATCGCTGAGCGACTCCACCTGGCTAGCGTTGCTTTTGAAGCGGCTAGGCCCTTCCTATGCCCCTCTGGAAGTATGAACAGGGCATCTGACTTGCGGAAGGGAGCCGTCCGCGAGATGTACCGTCTCAGCGCCCTAACCACATCCAGGGTGTGGAGGGCCTTCTCAATGCGATTGACTGGCAGCGGACAAAAGGAAGGCAAAAAACTATTTTCTCGTTGAGATGGAAAGAGGAGACGACCTTGGGCAGGAAGGATGGGGACGTCCTGACAACTACCTTGTCCTGATGAAAATTCAGGAACGGAGAACGGCAGGACAGGGCTGCCAATTCCGAAACTCGTCTGACATAATTGCCACTAGAAAGACCACTTTCCAAGAGAGGACGGTCAATGACACGTCCTGCAGTGGTTCGAAAGGAGCCTCCTGTAAGGCCCCGAGAAGCAGCTTAAGGTCCCATGATTCCAATGGCCTTCTAAAAGGAGATGTCACATGGGAAACTCCTTGAATAAACGTCTTGACCTGAGGTTTTGTGGCAATTTTGCTTTGGAAAAGCACTGACAAGGCCGAAATTTGGCCCTTGAGCAAGCTAAACACGAGGCCTGATTTTAATTCGGATTGAAGGAACTCCAATATGGCCGGAATGGAATGGAGAACACCAGAGGGGAACGAACATGATCCTTGCACCATGAAAAGAAGATTTTCCAGGTGCGGTGATAGATACGCCTGGATACAGGCTTCCTAGCACTAATCATGGTGGAAATCACGTCGAGAGAGAACCCAGCCTATGCTAAAATCCAGGATTCAAAGGCCACGCCATCAAAGACAGGGCCCCGGAATTCTGGTGGGAAATCGGGCCCTGAGAAAGCAGATCCGTGCGATCTGGAAGTCGCCAGGGGACGTCGGCGACTAGTTGTATTAGTTCTGCATACCATGCTCGGCGTGGCCAATCTGGCGCGACTATGATCACTGGTACACCCTCCGCTCTGATCCTCTTGATGACCCTCGGAAGCAAGGGAAGAGGGGGGAAAGATGTACGGGAGCTGGAACCGGTGCCATGGCAGAACTAGGGCGTCCGCTCCGATGGCGCATGGATCGCGCAATGAACCGAGACACCTTGCTGTTTAGTCTGGAGGCCATGAGGTTCACATCCGGAGTCCCCCAACGATGACAAATCTGCTGAAAGACTTCCGGATGAAGAGACCACTCTCCCGATGCAATGCCTTGGCGACTGAGAAAATCTGCCGCCCAATTTTCTACACCCGGGATGTGAATTGCTGAGATGGACGAATGGTTGGTCTCGGCCCAATGGAGGAAATGACTCACTTCGTGCATGGCCATCCTGCTCCGGGTACCTCCCTGGCGGTTGTTATATACGCCACAGCTGTGGCGTTGTCGGATTGGATCCTGATGGGGTGACCTGCGAGGAGATGGTGCAAACTCCGTAGAGCAAATCTGGTCGCTCGTATCTCCAAAATGTTGATGGGGAGACGTGACTCTCGGGTCGACCAACGACCCTGTGCCGTGTGGTGACGAAAGACCGCACCCCAGCCGAGAAGACTTGCGTCGGTGGTTACTACCAACCATCTTACTGGGAGAAAAGACCTCCCTTGATTCAGGGAGGACCTCAGAGTCCACCACCTGAGGGCTTGCCTGACCCGCAGGGACAGAAGGAACCGACGGTACAGGGAGAACAGGTTCTTGTCCCAAGCTAACTGCAACGCATGTTGTAAGGGACGGAGATGGAACTGTGCAAATGGAACTGCTTCCATCACAGCCACCATCTTTCCGAGAACTCTCATGCTGAAACGAATGGAGTGAGAAGCTGGACGGGAAAGAGTCCGCACTGCCTGTTGTAAGGCTTGCGTATTTTCTCGAGGGAGAATGACCAACCTGCGGGAAGTGTCCAAGATCATTCCTAAAAAGGAAATCTGCTGAGCTGGTTTCGGGGAAGACTTTTCGAAGTTTATCTTCCATCCCAGGCGCGAAAGTGTATTTACTGTTATCTCCACGGATTCCTGGCAGGCTGGAAGGGACGGACCCTTGATGAGCAGGTCATCCAGATACGGTAACACCACCACTCCTTGAGAGTGGAGAATGGCCATGACAGCCGCTATGACCTTGGTAAAGACCCTAGGGGCAGTGGCAAGTCCGAAGGGCAAGGCATCCAACTGGAAGTGTTCCTCGTGAATTGCAAAACGCAAGAACTGCTGGTGAGACGGGCAGATCGGAATGTGAAGGTAAGCGTCCTTGATGTCGATGGATGCTAGGAACTCTCCTTTTTGGAAGCGACAATTGATTGAAGAGATTCCATTAGGAATCGCCGTACCGTGACAAACTGATTAAACAGTTTGAGATCCAGAATGGGTCGCATCGTCCCATCCTTCTTTGGAACCACAAAAAGGTTTGAATAAAATCCTCTGAACCTTTCGTGATGAGGGACCGGAACGATGACTCCGTCCCTTAAGAGAGCCTGAACAGCCCGAACGAAGGCTCTTGTCTTTCCCTTGGGGGGACAGGAAAGGAAAAAGCGAGTTGGAGGGGGAGAGGAAAACTCTATCTTGTATTCGGAGGACACCAGCTCCCTGACCCACTTGTCGTGGACGACCGCGAGCCAGGTGTGGCTGAAGGAAAATAGGCGACCGCCTACTCTGTCGGTGTCCGCTGGATACCGCAACAAGTCATTGGGTAGATCTATGAGATCTGTATCCCCTGGATCCAGAAGCCCTAGGCCTGGGTTTCCAAGAGTGGTTAGGTCTGTATGAGACCTGGGAGCCTCTGTCTCCACGCAGAGATGGACCTGATCCGGAAGAGAAGGAAGAGGAGGACCAACCGGAGTTGTTGCGAAAAGATTGAAAGCGCGTCGGCTGTTGGTTGCGAAACGGCCGAACAGCCTTTTGTTGAGGAAGGAATTTACTTTTTCCCCCGGTAGCATCAGAAATGAGCTGATCCAGTTTCTCTCCAAAAAGACGACCCGTTCGAAAGGGGAGACAAGTCAACGATCTTTTAGATGTGGCATCCGCCCGCCAGTCGCGGAGCCATAGGGCTCTTCTAATGGAGATTGCATTAGTGGCAGTTTGAGCAGCGCAATTGGCGGCATCAAAAGAGGCATCCACTACAAGGTCCGCTGCGTGAATTATCTGCATGGCGACCGTGGTTGCCTCCGGAGGAAGATTGGTGCCCTGGAAGGAAGTAATCAAGACTTCTTCCCAAGCGGCCATTGCCTTAGTGACCCAAATTGCTGCGAAAGATGGAAAAAGCGCTGCTCCTGAAGCTTCAAAAACTGAACACGCAAGGTAGTCAATCTGACAACTGGAAGGGTTTCTGATTGAGGAACCCTAAGAAACGGATAGAAGTTTTTGAAGCAAGACGCGATAAAAAGGTGGGTCCACCGGAGAGGACTGTAACCAATCCGTCATTAGGTCTGGATCAAAAGGGTATTTAGCCTGAGTATACTTTTGCCCTGTGAACCGCTTATGCGGACAATCCCTAGGTTTCTGGACAATTTCCTTAAAGTCCGGATGGCTGGTAAATAACCTGCGCACACGCTTGGTTTTCTTAAGTGAGATAGGATGTGCTGGAGCGGGAACATTATCTTCATCCAACTTCAGAATCCTGTTGACTGATTCTATAAGAGAATCAAGCGACTCTTGATCAGTTGTGAGATTCTGAGGGGCTGACGTGTGAGATTCAAATTCAGAGTCGTGCTCGCTGAGAACTCCAGGAGAGGGAGAGTGAGACACAGGAGTCACAGATGCAGAGGCGCGAATGGGACTAGGGGACGCGTCATGGGTCCGCTTTCTAGAGACCTGATCACCCCTTGAACAAGTACGGCCCCTGCTGGTGGACGGTTCCCGGCTGACGCCAGAGCCTTCCTCGGGGGGTAAGGTCGCCTTCTGGCTTAAAGAGTCCTCCCGGAGGGAGAATATAGCCTGGGTCAGAGACTCCACCGACCGTGATAGGGATGCAGGGGTACTAAACACAGGAGGCCCTTCAGCAGCGGCGGCGAGGGGCGAATGAGCGCAGGTCGGGGAGCAGGCCGGGTCGCAGTCCGTGCATAACGGATTAGTCTGTGCACTGGGTAAGGCAGACTTGCAAGTGGTACACACGGTAAAAAACGCAGTGTGCTTTTTAGCAGCCCGTTTAGCCTCCTTAGATTGAGACATAGCGATCCAGAAAGGGTTAACAGCAGAGTCTGCTGCAGCTGCAAGGAATGTGCCGGGAAGGGGTTAAGCTCTAATCTGAGGGCAGATGCAGCTTACCCGGTCCTATTCTGTGGCCCTGTGGTGTCACCCGGAATCCAGCAGAATGCTCGCCTCACAGCTCGTGTCCAGAGCAGGCTGAGGCAAAATGGCATGGCCCCCGAGAATAGAATTGCGCATCTCGTCAGGGATGAGAGGCGCCAAGACGAGGAGGCAGAGATAATAGCGCAGGCGGCGCTATTCAAATTGCGGCCTAGTAGGCCGGGAAAGCCGGGGGGGGGGGGGGCATCCATGCAGGGTCTCATCCTCTTGGGTTGATGTAGCAGAGCTGGAGGAGTTCTTAAAGGGCCATGCTCAATCGATCCTCCCTATGATAGGGGGATGGAGAGCTATGGGGCCGATTCAGGGCCTACGTACCGGAACTCTAGTCATAAGATCATCGCCAATATTGCCAGAGGAATTGGCCCCAAACGTCACAGGAAAGTGTACGGGGAGGTATACTCCGCGTGCTTGCCTGTTGGGGGTTCGGGGGAGAGCGGGTCGTAGAAAGGAACCGTCGCCCCCTTCACTCTGTTAATTAAAAAATAAAAATTTACAGAAAAATTCAAAAATAAAATAAAAACGGTGGGGTCTGAAGCCAGACCCAAGTGCCTCCTACAGACACTAAGCATGAACTGGAGATATCTCATCCAGCGAGAGGGTGTATACTGCAGGGGAGGAGCTAACTTTTTATCTGGTTTACTTAGTGTCCTCCTAGTGGCAAGCAGCATAACACATACTGTCTCTGTGTCCCCCAATGAGGCGTAGGAGAAAACCAATATACCAAATATTTATATGGGTAAGGCCCAAATCAGAGGACTCCTTACTTCCGCCCACATGCTGTATGATCTGATCGAGCAACTCTAAGAGACTGGTTCTCGTTTCGTACGTGATCCCCGCGGAAGCGAAGAGCTCGAAGATGTAACTATACAAAGATGAGGAAAGGATAGGTAAGATCTGAGCATTCACATTCTAAGCTAAACACACACATCTAGTGATACAGCACACAGGCAATGTATACAGGAGCGCCGCACTTATAGGTGCCTCCTCCCTCCATAATGATTAATATCATTTATGTATGGGAATATACACCGGCAGTCAACAATCAAAACTGGAGTGGTTGCGTGGGTAGACACACTAGTGTCATCTCAGTTTTATCTTTAGTTATGGATATCTAAATAAAATGCAGTAAAGCAGAGAAAAAACCCTTGGGAGAGCTAATGATATTGTTATCATTTAGCTATGTGAAAATAGAATACTTAGGCTGGTTTCACATTAACGTTTTTTTGCGCAGCAAATCGTGCGCGTCCATGCTAATGCGTCATGCGTACCTATCTTTAACATGGCGTGCGCATGGTCTTGCGTTTGCACGCGTTCGTATGTGTTTTCGTGCGCATGAGTTTTTGCAAGGTGTGCACCTAGGCGCACCAGACGCAACCTGTTGCATTTTTGGGTCCGCCGAAGGGCGTAAAAGATAACTGCTTGCGCACGGAATGCGACAAAATAACGCATTACAGTCTATGGGAACGCAGGCGTGCGCATGGACATGCGTTCATCTGCGTTTTCGTACGATTCTTTTTTTGGCGTAAAAATGTGTAGACACTGGTTTTAACCCCTAGAGAACGAATGCGCATAAAAAACGCAAAACGCATGCAAAAACGCATGATGCGTTTTTTTGCATGCGTTTATATCGCGCACGATGTGCTGCGCAAAAAACGCTAATGTGAAATTAGCCTTACAGGTGCTTCTCACAAAATTAGAATATCATCAAAAGTTATTCAGTTCTTCAATGCAAAAAACGAAACTCATATTATATAGAGTCATTACAAACAGAGTGATCTATTTCACACGTTTATTTCTGTTAATGTTGAGGATTATGGCTTACAGCCAATGAAAACCCTAAAGTCATTATCTCAGTAAATTAGAATAATTAACAAAAAACACCTGCAAAGGCTTCCTAAGCGTTTAAAAAGGTCCCTTAGTCTGTTTCAGTAGGCTCCACAATCATGGGGAAGACTGCGGACTTGACAGATGTCCAGAAGGAGGGTAAGCCACAAAAGGTCATTGCTAAAGAAGCTGGCTGTCCACAGAGTGCTGTATCCAAGCATATTAATGGAAAGTAGAGTGGAAGTAAAAAGTGTGGTAGAAAAAGGTGCACAAGCAACCGGGATAACCGCAGCCTTGGAAGGATTGTTAAGAAAAGGCCATTCAAAAATTTTGGGGAGATTCACAAGGAGTGGACTGCTGCTGGAGTCATTGCTTCAAGAGCCACCACACACAGACGTATCCAAGACATGGGCTACAAGTGTCACATTCCTTCTGTCAAGCCACTCATGACCAATAGACAACGCCAGAAGCGTCTTACCTGGGCCAAGGAGAAAAAGAATTTTGCATTTCATTTGGAAATCAAGGACCCAGAGTCAGGAGGAAGAGTGGAGAGGCCACAATCCAAGCTGCTTGAGGTCTAGTGTGAAGTTTCCACAATCAGTGATGGTTTGGGGAGCCATGTCATCTGCTGGTGTAGGTCCACTGTGTTTTATCAAGACCAAAGTCAGTGCAGCCGTCTACCAGGACATTTTAGAACACTTCATGCTTCCCTCTGCCGACAAGCTTTTTGGAAATGGAAATTTCATTCTCCAGCAGCACTTGGCACCTGTCCACACTGCCAAAAGTACCAATACCGGGTTTAAAATCAACAGTAACCGCAAACTCGCCTGACCTTAACCCCATAGAGAATCTATGGGGTATTGTCAAGAGGAAGGTGAGAGACACCAGACACAACATTGCAGATGAGCTGAAGGCTGCTATGAAAGCAACCTGGGCTTCCATAACACCTCAGCAGTGCCACAGGCTGATCGCCTCCATGCCACGCCACATTGATGCAGTAATTGATTCAAAAAGAGCCCCAACCAAATACTGAGTGCATTTACTGAACATACATTTCTGCAGGCCAACATTTCAAATTTTAAAAACATTTCTCACGCTGGTGTTATAAAATATTCTAATTTACTGAGATAATGACTTTTGTGTTCTCATCGGATCGGATGTAAACCATAATCATCGACATTAACAGAAATAAACACATGAAATTGATCACTTTTTGTAATCACTCTATATACCCATCTTTAACATTGGAAACGCAGGCCATGCGGATGCATCGTTTTGACGCTGCAGCGAACGCAACATGTTGCATTTTGTTGAGGTCGGCGCAGCGTCATAACGACGCAAGTGGAGGCATCCACATACATCCGCATGGCCTGCGTACCCAATGTTAAAGATAGGAACGCAGGCCGCATGCAGATATAGGCAGAGCTGAACGGAGGAGGTGCGGCAGAGGGTGGAGCTTCATTTAGGAACTACGCAGCCCTCCACAGCTCTGCCAAATGCTAGTGTATAACTAGCCTAAGATAGATAGATACTATTGAAGACAAGAAATAGAGCAGCACAAAAATACAAAAGAGAGTCCAGGTGCAAAGCTCCCAAAGGCATGTACCAAACCTTTATGATGCAAAAAATCCAAAAAGCAGGAACAGCACACTGGTTTTTCAGGGTTAAATGAGAGCTGTTTATTTAGCCCATAAGTGCAACATTTCGGTTCAAGTGGCGAACCTTTTTCAAGCACTGCTTGAAAAAGGTTCGCCACTTGAACCGAAACGTGCACATACTGCATTGTACTACTGTACCCAAATTTATGATATATTTTAGGAGTTGGTCCATTTTATAGCAACTCCAACAAAATGGACACCAACTCCACTGTCCCTCTTCTAGGTACACTTGCACTCAGGAGACAGAGGGATTTACACAAGCGACATCCACAGAAGATCTGTAGTTACTTCTCCAAGATGTTTGGAACAACCTCCCTGCTGAGATCCTTCAAATCCCGTGTACAAGTGACAAGTGTACCTAGAAGAAGTGGTACAATTTAGAAAAGACAAAGGGCGGTCACAGCAATTATTGATGCTATTTCTCTTTTGTTCATTCTCTTTGCATTTTGTTCATTGAAAAAAATAAACTATGAACACTTCTATTTTTTTAAACAATTCTTAATTTGCAGAATTTTTTCCACACCTGCTTTCTCAAAGCCACATTTGCTTCATTCTGTTAGGAGAGGCTTATCAGATTTTTATTTTTTGTAGATAGATCAAGATAAACATGAAAAAAGGATATAATAGCCCATTCATATGACCTGGACACTTGGGTTATCAAGCTCTAGAGTAGACAGATAGAATAGTAGATAGAAAATAGACTTATCTTTGGAAGATTTTTGAAAGAATGGTCCGTCAGCTAGGATTAGGGTCAATGGTGAGTTGTCTGGGGTGGTGGCGATGGGAACAAGACAGGGATGTCCTCTGTCGCCCCTCCTATTTGCCATCGCTATTGAACCCTTAGCATGTATTATTAGGGCCTCTAAGGAAGTGCGGGTATTTAGGGTGGGGGACCTAGAGGAACGCATCTCGCTCTATGCGGACGACATGCTTCTGTATCTGGGGGATGCCTATTCCTCTATTAGACCAGTTATGGCTATCCCTGAGGAATTTGGTAAGTGGTAGGGCCTCCGTATAAATTGGAACAAATCGGTACTTATGCCTATAGACCCGTGTGTAGACACGCAGAGGTTAGAGGAAACCAATATTAAACTGGTAACAGAATTTAAGTATCTGGGGATCAATGATACAGCTAAACCTGTTGACTATGTGCCTCTTAATCTGACACAACTGTTAAATAGATTTGTAACTAAAATTGATGCATGGTGTAGACTTCCCCTATCAGTTGTTGGGAGAGGAAATCTCACCAAAGGGGTTTTAATGCCCCAACTGCTCTATGTACTTCACAACTTCCCGGTGTGGATCCCGGCATGGTGCTTTCAGAGGGCTCATAGGTTATTCAGACAATTACTTTGGGAAAAAAAAAAGCTGGCTCGAATCCGTCTGGAGTACCTACAAAGAGAAAAAACAAATGGGGGGCTGGCTATCCCGAATGCTTGGATCTACTATATGGCGGCTCAGATTCAGCAACTGAAGGGTTGGGATCAGTGTGGTGCACTGGAGAAAAATGGGCGACTGGCAATTCAGAATAGCCCCTGGAGAGTACCAATGTATATGGTAGACGCCCGGGGAGGGGGAAACAAATTATCTCAAGCTCCAACTCTGGCCATGATCTATAAGGTTTGGGATTGAGGAAAGCACCTGTTGGGTGGTTCTGATTGCTCTTTGTTTACACCATTGTGGCATAATCCTAGTCTCCTGGAATTTCAAACTTTAGAAGGGTGCTCTGATTGGGAGGCGAAGGGGGTGATGACGGTGGCACACATTCAGTCTAAAAATACATTAAAACAGTTTGAACAACTGCACACTGAATTTGACATTCCCCATAGGTTTTTCTACAGATGTTTACAGCTCCGGCATGCGTATGCAGCTCAATTCAAAACTAGAGATCTTGGTATAGATCCTAATCCCTTGACAATGTTGGTGGGGGCTTGGGCTCCAGAAGAGGACCGATTTCCTCCATCTATAGAATACTTCTCAATGCATTCCACGATAAGTACCCCCTTTGCACCAAAGCTAGATGGGAGGAGGATGTTGGCCAGTTCTCAGATGATCAATGGGACTATGTATTGAATTCAGTGCCTTGTCTTTTGTTATCAGAGGCCCAGAGATTATCGCAGGTGTATCTAATACATCTAATATATAAAGCTCAAAGTGTGTATGTATGTATGTATGTGTGTGTGTGTGTGTGTGTGTGTGTGTATGTCCGGGATAGGCATCCGCACCGTCGCAGCTACAGCCACAAAATTTGGCACAGTCACACGTCTGGACCCCGAGAGCGTCCTAAGCTATGTTGTGAGGCGAAATTTTAACCCCGCACGTTCCAATTCACCAAACAATTTTGCCCCTATCTACATACTGGGGGGAAAAGTGTGTGTGTGTCAAGCCCCGCCCCTCATTATGATGTCACAATGCCCCTATTTGCATACTGGGGAAGCAGTGTGTGCGTGTCAAGCACCGCCCCTCATTATGATGTCACAATGGTTGCCATGGCGACGCTGATGTAATCAAAGGTTGCAAGCCCTGCCACCGCTCATTATAATGTCATAATGGTTGACTATGGATTGGAGGATGTGTGATGAGTATATGGGCACCGGACTATGGGATGGAGGATATGTATGACAGGTATATGGGCACGGGACTATGGGATGGAGGATATGAATATGGGCACGGGACTATGGGATGGCGGATATGTGTATGGGCACGGGACTATGGGATGGAGGATGTGTGATGGGTATATGGGCACTGGACTATGGGATGGAGGATATGTATGACAGGTATATGGGCACGGGACTATGGGATGGCGGATATGTATATGGGCACGGGACTATGGGATGGAGGATGTGTGATGGGTATATGGGCACTGGACTATGGGATGGAGCATATGTTTGACGGGTATATGGGCACGGGACTATGGGATAGCAAATATGTATATGGGCACGGGACTATGGGATGATGTGTGATGGGTATATGGGCACTGGACTATGGGATGGAGGATATGTATGATAGGTATATGGGCACGGGACTATGAGATGGCGGATATGTATGATGGGCATATGGGCACGGGACTATGGGATGGAGGATATGTATGATGGGTATATGGGCATGGGACTATGAGATGAGAATATGTATGATGGGTATATGGGCATGGGACTATGGGATGGAGAATATGTATTATGGGTATATGGGCATGGGACTATGGGATGGAGGATGTGTGATGGGTATATGGGCACTCGACTATGGGATGGCGAATATGTATGATGGGTATATGGGCATGGGACTATGAGATGAGAATATGTATGATGGGTATATAGGCATGGGACTATGGGATGGAGAATATGTATGATGGGTATATGGGCATGGGACTATGGGATGGAGGATGTGTGATGGGTATATGGGCACTCGACTATGAAATGGAGGATATGTATGATGGGTATATGGGCATGGGCCTATGGGATCGTGGATATGTATGATGGGTCTATGGGCATGGGACTATGGGATGGAGGATAATTATAATTTGTTATAACTAACCACAGTTAGTTACTATGCCCGGGCAGCGCCAGGCTCTTCAGCTAGTAGGAAATATAAAACGCCTGTGTTCTTGCACAAAATCGTGATAAGGAGTGACTTGTGCTGCCCCCGATGTAGCCTACCTGATGCACACCTTATGCATATGTTCTGGGCGTGTCCTCGGCTTGGACGGTTCTGGAATAATGTTCTGAATATGTTGGCAAGAGTTTATGGTACAAGATAGCTCCCTGATCCAAAGGTCTGTGTGCTGGGTATTATACTGGATATTCCTGTGGAAGACCTGCTGGTGATCGGTATGGCTAGAATTTTATATATAGCACGGAAAACTATTGCCTTGCACTGGAAGCAATCTGCACCTCCGACGGTGGAGGGGTTTATTAATAGGGTCAATAGTTCTATAACACTGGAAAAAGGAGTGTATATTAAAAAAAAAAGCTATCGGAAAATTTGATAAAATCTGGAGCCCCTGGCTTAACACCCCGGGTTTGCCATCCCAAATTTTGCTGCTGGAGAATCTGGTCCCTATGCTTCGTTAATTATGGTACCCCTTATTCCCTCTTGGTTCCATATTATCTCTTGCTTTATGAATAGGTTTCATGAATATGTCTAGTGCTCATTCTGTACTATGTGCCTGACTGTTCATAGTTCTATGCTGTACAAGTCTTATCTTGCTTCATATTGTCCCCCTTAAAGGGACCCTGTCACCGCCCCCCCTGGCGTTTTTAAGTAAAAAAGCCACCTTGTGCAGCACTAACGCTGCATTGTCGAGGTGGCTCTTTTATTTAGAGTACCTTCCACCGCTGAAATAATTGTTTATAAAATTGGTCAGACATACCGGATATTTGACAGGGGGCAGGTCTTTCCCCATCTGACAGAGACGCCTCACATCCGTCACTCATGTCTTCCTGCATTTTTGGATACGCCTCCACATCACTCTTTTCAAATCCTGGCTCCTGCGCTGTGCTATGTATTCTTGTGCATGCGCAGTTTTATCACTGCCCGTCCGCTCTCATGACTTCCTGGCCTTCCTATTGCGCCTGCGTGGACGCGCGGCCAGAGATCCCGCCCCGCAGTCGCTTATGGTTTATTCACACTGCGGGGCTGGGAATCTCGGGCATGCGCAGTAGTTATCTGCGGCTCTCCAACTCCCGGAAAGCGCTCCGCCTCTTTCCTACATTGCAGAGTCATCGGTGGAATCGTCAGCTTCTACCACCGATGATGCTGCAATGTAGGAAAGAGGCGGAGGGATTTCCGGGAGTCGGAGAGCTGCAGATAACTACTGCGCATGCCCGAGATTCCCAGCCCCGCAGTGTGAATAAACCATAAGCGACTGCGGGGTGGGATCTCTGGCCGTGCGTCCACGCAGGCGCAATAGGAAGGCCAGGAAGTCATGAGAGAGGACGGGCAGTGGTAACTGCGCATGCCCAAGAATAAATAGGACTGCACAGGCGCCAGAATTTGAAAAGAGCGATGTGGAGGTGGATCCAAAAATGCAGGAAGACATGAGTGACTGGTGTGAGGCGTCTCTGTCAGATGGGGAAAGACCTGCCCCCCTGTCAAATATCAGGTATGTCTGACCAATTTTATAAACGATTATTTCAGCGGTGGAAGGTACCCTAAATAAAAGAGCCACCTTGACAGAATGCAGCATTAGTGCTGCACAAGGTGGCTCTTTTACTTAAAAACGCCGGGGGGGGGGGGGGGGGTTGACAGGGTCCCTTTAAGAATTGTTTTTTTTTTTCTCTACTATACTTTTATAGGTCACATTCTAAGGGACCCACGGTTACATTAGTTGTAATTTGATAATGGGGGGGGGGGTTGTGTATATGAGGTATGTCTCAAATCTGTATGTTAAAACTGTGTGTGCCTTGTCTCAACTTTGTACGTTAAAATTCTTTAATAAAAATAATCTGATTTGAATAAAAAATAGACAAGTAGATATGAGAGAGAGATATACGAGATCAGTAGATATGACGGATAGATAGGAGAGTACCAGTCTGTGACATGCTGGAGTGGGTGTGCAAATAACACACATTTTATCTAAACCGCACACTGTGTTGAATGAAACTTTCGAGTTCTCTCTGAAATTCTGCTGAACTGAAGAAAGAAGTTTGTAAAGGATTCCTGGAAGAATGGTGTAACCTTTTCCTGGATGACTGCTGTGTACACAACGTAAGCGGCAGGAATGTTATAAACATATCCCCGGACCTGGTAAACATTAACACTTCAGAAGCATTTTGTACTAAACCTCACACAAAAAATTAAAGTCTTTGAGTGGTTTGTCAAATTCCTAAAAAGCATTTTTTTTTTTTTCTCGGGGGGGGGGGGGGGGGGGTTTGCTAGATTCTTTAGGAAAGGCATTTAATGAACTGTGTGCACTCATTGATTTCTCATCCTGATTTACCAAACCCCTGAATGGCAAAATCTGTCTGGTTAAGCAGACATAAAACATAAAACTCCTAACAAAGAACAACGCACCAATCAGAACCAAGTAATAGAAATATGACACTTTATTAAAGACAAAAATAAAAAAACATAGTTTAACATGAATAGGGATATGACAGAAGTTTAGCCAAAGGGTGGAACCACACTAAAAACACGGCAAACCATTAGGCATACATATGTAATTTAAGAACCTGATATGCTCAAAGTGCATGTGCAAAAGGTGCAATTTTATTGGCCCTGAGATAGATACAAATATATAATTATTAGAGAAAAAGAACAGGGTCCATACAGTCAATTGCAGGACCGGAAAGTCTGTGTACCAAAACCGGACAAAAGAGCACAGCACCGAAACGCGCGTAGGGGTGGATGGCACCAGATCTACACAGGTAACTTTGTCGCATGTAATTATTTAAGGATACTCTGGTTGCTCTGCACCTTTTTGTCCGGTTTTGCTACACAGCCTTTCCGGTATTAAATATTGTGGGTGTTGGCTGTCTGATAGTGTTGTCACCGAGAATGTAGAAAAAAATGAGGCTTACATTATATTGGGGGAGTGATGATGTATCTGGCTTTCCCTTCACAGTGTACATGCATTTGTTTTGCCATCAGGACAATCTCTTTCTTTATGCCCCATCAGGGTATAAGGGTTTCAGAAACCCCCTCATTTCACCACCCTGAGCGGAGAGTTACAAATAAGCTGCGCCTTACACTCTGTCGGGCTTAAGCTGGCCAAACACATTAGACGACCGTCAACCAAAGCATCATTTGGCCATCTAATGTGTATGGGCAGTTTAGAACCCTCACAGTGTGAGGTCGAACTTATTAGTGGCACTGTGCTCAGGTTCATTCGGCCAATAGCCATTTCAGCTGACTCTCCCATACACAGGGGCGCTCATTTGTTTCTCACTGACAAGTTGTCTGTCAACTTATCTCCGGGAGAATAATGCAATCCGCAGTCCAAAAACGGCTATGCGCGATCAACATATCTCCCGATAATCAGTCATCCAGAGACCCCTTTCACATTAGACCATTGACCAAACTCGTTACTATCAGTGGGTGAAGTCATTAGTCTAATATGTATGGAGTCCTTTAAGCATTTTATGTATTACACACGTGGGCCGATATAAATGCAAGCAGATGCCAGATATTCTGAATTTCTCGATTAGTTATTTTAGATTAAGTTTCAGCTCTGCGTATTGAGTTATCAAGTACAGGAGTGTTGGGTGATGCATAGATAAATTTATAGATGCCGGAGTCTGATGATACAACTGTTCTGCGCTGTCACTTACCTTCCTTCTCTGGTAATACCATTGCCATTGGTTGGAAGTGTTATAGCGTCAATCGCACTCTCAATTTGCAGGAGGGCTCCTAGGATACAAATAAAAAGCCAAAACACAGTTATGTAAAGATATATTGAGCTTATGTTTTGCAAATATCCTCTCCAGAGAGGAAAAGGACTAAAACTCCAGTGCCATCTATTAGGGGTAGGAATCCGAAAAGTCAGTATCAATCCTATAAAAAGCCTTGCCATATGATTTAGCATTGCATGGTCTATAAGCAGTGGCATGATTAACGTCTGATGGGCCCCAATGCAAAATTTGGATCTGACCCCCCCCTCGCATGTTGGTCAGATGTATTGGCCCTTGTAGTGCTGTAGATACTATAAGGACATATGTGTTGCCCCCAGTCCGTAATATATATCTCCCCCATCCCTTTATATATATCTCCTATCCTGGTGTATATGTTCCCTGTTCTGTCGCTGTTCTCGAAAGCATAGAAAATAAAACAAACAATTCTACTCACCTTCCCTCCAACTCCCCCATCGTGCAGAGTCCTCTTTTAAAGCCAGAAGCTGACTTCAGTGTGTAAGAGAAGGGCGACGCATGACGTCACTGCCATGTGCCCCCTAGTCACAGGCACGCCGGCGTTAGCTGCTGGCCTCTGACTGGCTGGTGGCGTGTATTGCAGCTCAGGGACCCAGGGGTCTCTGCGCTGCAAAACCCTTCAGCTGAATGTACAGTCCGCTGGGTTCTACGGGCCCCCCCACCGGCACAGATCCCGTCGCAATCTCTGCGACCACGATCATTATGCCCCTGACTATAAATCTCCTTAAGCTGGCTGGACACTCTCCACAAGGAGAAACGTCCCCCGTTTGACACCATGCACATGTTAGAACATTCATCTCCTATGATATAATATACATGCACCTAATGCCATCTAGAGGCAGGAGGTTGGCAGTCATAAGTACAAGAGAAAATAGTGCAGTGCCCTCTGGTGGACATAACGTAGCATATTGTGAAGAAAAATATAGGGTGCACCAGATAACAATGTCTAAATATACGGGTGCAAAAACCTTGCATTGGGATAATGTATGCAAACAAATGAAAGAAAAAAGACCATGCAAATAGCTGGCATGCACACCAAATCAACACACTGAAAGTAAGGACATATAAATGATGCTTTTATTGAGAACAAAAACACACAATTTAAAAACAATTAAAACATCTCATAAGAGACAGCAGATATAACAATATCACACCCCTGAGCCCAGACTGATCTCTTAACCTCCTTTAACAGCTTCAACAGACACTTGGCTGGTGGCGGCTTTTTTTTACCCCCCCATTGTTATGGGTGTTGCAGACATTCAGGACATGTCTAATTATTTTGGACGTGTAGTGAGTATAGGTCATTTATCACCACACTTTATTGGCCTTGGTTTTTTGCACTTTATTATCTGATGTGGTGTGCCTTAAGCTCATCTGTGGGTTTCTATTTAGGATTATTCACTTCATTTACCCATAGGGGGACTGCTATGGTCGTTGGTTACATCTGGGCTCAGGGGTGTGATATTGTTATATCTGCTGCCTCTTATGTGATGTTTTAATTTTTTTTTTTTTTTTTAAACATCATTTTTATTGATTTTGTAATGAATTTGCATATTACAAGTTATAAACATTGCATTGAATTGTTACAAAGAACATATTTAAACATGCTTATCACCTAAGCCTGAATAGAAGCAAAAATAAACTTAACAAATATAAAATTATCAAACCCCCTTACGTCCACATTTTCATAGATTACATTGACTGAAATCAGACACCTTATCTCCAGCTCCACCTTATCCTCCATATAGCTCATATAACACATTTCAGTTTACCCAGATTACCACTCAAATCCTATAATAGATACCACTCCAAATCCACAAAGGCGCTCACTAAAGGGCCTGTCACACTAAGCGATATCGCTAGCAATATCGCTATAACGTCACTGGCTTTTGTGACGTTATAGCGATATTGCTAGCGATATCGCTATGTCTGATACTTACCTCCGACCGCTCCCCCGCTGGTTATCGCTGATCGCGCGAGAACGTCCTGGACCGTTTCTCGTCATCAGCTTCCTGCTGTGGAGACGAGCGACGCATGGACGCGGGCGGGAGGACGTCAGGATCGCGTCGTCTGACAGGTAAGTAGCGACCCCCGACCCCTGCAATGTCGCTGGTGAGATCTGCCTGTGTGGTAGCTCACTAGCGACAACTTAGCGATGCACCAGCGAACCTGATCGCGTCATATCGCTGGTCGGGATCGCTGGTGCATCGCTAAGTGTGACAGTACCTTACGTCTTGAATTTCTCTGGTGGTCAGTGACGTTTCTATAAACACTCCATTTTTTAAATTTTTTTTCATCATTTTATCTTTATTTCTTTCTGTTTCTCTTTTTTTCAAAAATAAGACCGATGTTAAACCTTCCTTGATCTCTTTTATCCCTGGGAGTGTTGTAGCTAGCCAGTGTTGCAGAATTAGACGTTTTGTCATCATTGCAATGGTGTGAAACAAGTCATGTAGCCGTCCCCCTCTTGTTTTACCCGTCGTAAAGTGAAACAACCAACACAATGGATCCACTTCTACCCATATCCCACATATCTTCAGATACATATCCTGGACTTTTAACCAGAGTTCTTGTGTCCTGGGACATGACCACAATCCATGTTCTGTGTCTGTTTTGGGCAACTTGTCTGCCTATCGGGATTCTGCGGAGTCGGAGGTATATTGAAGCCACATACTGTTTTATGCATTATTCTGAACGGACTCTCTCTCCATTGTTCATTGAGGATATGCTTGCTTACCAATTCCCAGCCCTGCAGAATCTTATGCTCAAGTTCTTCATCATGTATATGTTTTTCCCATTTGTGAAATATTTTGCCCTTCCCTGAAAGGCTACGTAATATGTCCCTCAGCATCCAATATATTGAGGTGATAGATATTTCTCCTATGTCTTTGGTAACCAAGTCCTCCCATATTTCTGAATCGATTTCCTTCCTCACATCCTGAAGGAGGTCTAATACATAATGCTTTAATTGACTATATAACATCAAATGAAATCTCGGCAGCTCAAATTTGTCTATCACTTCCAATCCCGTCAACCAGCGGCCTTGTTGTAGATGTAGTAAGTCCCCTAACGTCTGTATACCTTTCCCCAACCACTCTGTGTAGAATTTATTTTCTCTTCCTAATCTAAAGGCAGGAAATGCCCAAGGATTCAGGTGTTTCGACACTCTCCACGACATTTTTAGTTTTTTTCTTACTGCCTTCCATGTGACAATGGTATCTTTACATATTACTGAATATTTAATGTTTGGCGGTATGAGTGACAGCGGCGTATGTAGCAGCGCCGTCAGGTCCCACAAACCACAAAATTCCGTTTCCAATTTGTAGTCAGTATATAGCCCTGTTTTTTTAATCCAGTCTACTACATTCCTCATTGAACACAATAAATTATATCCCCTAATATTTGGCAATCCCAGTCCCCCTCCCTCCTTGGTGTGCATTAGAGTTCTTATTGCCAATCTCGCTCTTTTACCCCTCCAGATGAATTTAGAAAAGGCCCTGTTTAATCTGAGAACATCTGCGTGACGAATTAACATTGGGATAGTTTGCATTGGGTACAGTAATCTCGCAAAGCTTGTCATCTTGATTAGGTGGCAGCGACCTAACAACGAGAGGAGTAGATTTCCCCACCTCTCCAACTCCTTCTCTATTTTGTCTAGGATAGGCTTATAATTGAGATGATAAATCTGTTTCGGCGTTCTCTCCAAATAAATTCCCAAGTACTTTATGGATGTTGTCGCTTTCGGGAAACCCATTACATTACTCTCCTGGCCACGTTTTACCTCACATTTAGACTTAAACGAAAGCCCGAGAATTTTCCAAACTTTTCAATTTCAAGCAGCAACTTAGGGAGATCTTCCTCTGGGTTGTTCATGAACAGAATTATATCATCTGCAAATAGGGCATTTTTGACTGTCTCATTTCCCACCTTTATCTTTAATTGTTTTTAAATTGTGTGTTGTGTGTTTTTGTTCTCAATAAAAGCATCATTTATATGTCCTTACTTTCAATGTATTCATTTGGTGTGCATACCAGCTATTTGCATGGTCTTTTTTCTTTCTTTTTTGACATAACGTAGCATGACATCATTAAATGAAATTAAAACTCACATTTCATATTTTTTCCCTTGTTAAATAAATAACATCGTATTGCAGATACCAAGCATAAAAAGCATGCAGACATCTCCTTATGCTTAATATGAAGTTACAGCAAGAGGAAAAGAAAAAGAACATAATCGCAATGGAATACTCCTCACCCTTTATCTTGGCAAGGTCTTCAAGTTCTAAGTTTAAACCTGCAAAGAAAAGATTTTAGTTTTAGCAACGTGAAAAGTGAACTCATGCTGAAACATAAGGGGGAGAAAATTAAATGGTCGTTAATTTGCCTCCACTGCAATAGACAGTAATAAGGAGATTTTTGTGTACTCACCGTAAAATCTCTTTCTCTTAGTCTCTAATTGGGGGACACAGAACCATGGGTATTATGCTGCTGTCCACTAGGAGGCGACACTATGCATAATCTGAAAAAGATTAACTATGGCTCCTCCTCTGCAGTATACACCCCTGGACAGCGTCAGCCTTCTCCAGTTTTGTGCAAAAGCATTAGAAGGAACGGAACAATAACAACATAACCATGCCTGTAAGAAGGCTACTATGTACGAGCTCAAAGAACAATATGAGAACTCAACCGTAACAACGGCCCGTGAGGGCAACAGGGTGGGAGCTGTGTCCCCCAATTAGAGGCTAAGAAAAAGAGATTTTACGATGAGTACACAAAAATCTCCTTTACTCTGTCGCCTCATTGGGGGACACAGAACCATGGGACGTCCCAAAGCAGTCCCTGGGTGGGAAGCAATGGACGAATATTGTGCTAGCAGGTCCCTAAACTTCGGGCACTGCCGCCTGCAAGACCCGTCTACCCAGGCTCGCATCCGCTGAGGACTGGGTATGAACACTGTAGTGTTTCGTAAACGTGTGCAGGCTAGTCCAAGTGGCCGCCTTACACACTTGTTGTGTCGAAGCCTGGTGCCGAATGACCCAGGAGGCCCCTACTGCCCGTGTAGAGTGTGCCGTGATACCGGCCGGAAGAGGGGAACTGTTAAGTCGGTAGGCCTCATGTATGGTGGACTTGATCCACCTGGCAAGGGTAGCCTTGGAAGCCGGCAGTCCCTTGCGACCGCCTTCCGGAAGAATGAAGAGGGAATCAGACCTCTGGAAGGGAGCAGTCCTGGACACGTAAATCCGCAATGTTCTGACGAGGTCAAGCGTATGCAGAGCCTTCTCCACTCTATGAACCGGGCAAAGGGATGGCAGTGAAATTACCTCATTGAGGTGGAAGTTGGACTCAACCTTCGGAAGGAAGGATGGTACTGTACGGAGAACAACCTTGTCTTGGTGAAAGGCTAGGAAAGGAGGTCTGCAGGAAAGTGCTGACAATTCCGACACTCTGCGCAATGAGGTGATTGTCACTAGAAAAAACACTTTCTGTGACAGAATGCAGAGTGGAACTTCTTTAAGGAGTACGAAGGGTGGTGTGTTGTGAGTTCATTTTCCCCTTCACTACTGAGGCCCGAGGAACTCCCTCTTCTGGTAAAGAAAGGTAGTGAGCCTGATTATCAAACACCTGAGGCTGATGATGATGACTGGCTGAGTGGAGTTACTGACTGGATATAAGGCTGCCGACGCCCTTCTGCCCTGCGGGTGATTTCTCTGTGGGATCCTTGGAGACCAGTCTGAATTCCTGCTCCTCTAAAGCTAAGTTTGCTGCTCGGCTTTTTGCATTTGTGCTTTGACTTTGTTTTGCTTTGTTTTTCTGGATTTCTGCCATTCCCTGCTGGGGTGTGCTGAATTCCTTTAGCTCTGTCTTCTGAAAATACCTGAGTGCTGATTTAGTTTTTGAAGCCTAGCTGCTTCAGGGTCTTTTTCATATCAGCTTGTTGGCTTATGTCTTTGATAGGGTTTTGGCAGATTGCAGACAGCAGCCTTCCTGTCCTTTCCTATCTAGGTAGTTTTGGGCCCCGGCTTTGCTCAGTCTTTCTGTCTGTGTTAGTGTTTTCATCTTGCTTCACCGTCATTATATGTTGTGGGCTGCCTATTGCTTTGGGGTCTGCTCTGGGGCAGTTTAGATTTCCCCTTTCTTTCTTTAGGCCTATTTAATTCTCCGGCTGTGATCGAGGGGTCTAGGGCATCGTAGGAACCCCCCACGGCTACTGCTAGTTGTGTTGATAGGTTCAGGGGTCTGCAATCTGATAGTTGCCAACTTCTCTGGTTTTCTGGACTTAGCTTGTATTTCTGTTTTTGCCTCCTACGGTGACTCATTCATAACAGAATCACCCGCCATACCGCAGATCCTAGGGTACTCAATAGCAGGAAAGAATTGTAAAAAAAAAAAAAAAAAAAAGTGTGTATATTTTTTCCTCTATATCTCTGAGGCCGTAGGGGGGATTTTTTTTTCTCTCAATGGAGATAAAGCAATTGTCTGATCGTGTGGAGCAGCTCGCTGCGGAAGTGCGGGGAATTTCCGCCTACCTTGCTCATTCACATGCTGCTGAACCAAAGATTCCTACACCTGATGTATTTTTTGGGGATCGGTCTAAATTTTTGAATTTCAAAAATAATTGTAAATTATTTTTTGCCTTGAAGCCTAACTCGTCAGGGAGCTCCGCGCAGCAGGTTAAAATTGTCATCTTTTTGCTGCGTGGCGATCCCCAGGATTGGGCGTTTTCTTTGAAACCAGATGATCCTATTCTGACTAATGTGAACGCATTTTTTCAGGCCTTGGGGTTGTTGTATGACGAACCTAATGCCATTGATCAGGCTGAAAAGACCCTGCTGGCATTGAACCAGGGTCGTGATTCTGCAGAATTGTACTGTCAAAAATTCCGAAAGTGGGCAGTACTTACTACCTGGAATGATAATGCCTTGGCTGCTCTCTTTCGGAAGGGGTTGTCAGAGGCCGTAAAAGATACTATGGTGGGATTTCCTGTTCCCTCTGGTCTTGACGATTCTATGTCATTAGCCATTCAGGTTGATCGGCGTTTGCGCGAACGCAAAGCTGCACGAGAGGTGTTGCCACCGGTTGAACAAATGTCTGAACCTATGCAATGTGATAGAGTTTTTTCCAGAGAGCAGCGTCAGGAGTTCAGAAGGCGTAATAAGTTGTGTTTTTTCTGTGGAGATGCCTCGCATATTATTTCTGTCTGTCCTAAACGAGAGAAACGCTTTGCACACACGTTTTCTGTTGGGGGTGTTCAACCTAAGTTTCTTCTGGCTATTACTCTGATCTGCTCCCTGTCCACATTTTCCGTCAAGGCTTTTGTGGATTCGGGAGCAGCCCTAAACCTAATGGACTTGGATTTTGCTAAACGTTGTGGATTTCCGATGACACCTCTGCAGACGCCTATCCCTTTGAGGGGGATTGATGCTACTCCTTTGGCTAAAAATAAACCTCAGTTTTGGACCCAGGTGGTAATGCGGGTCGCCCCAGACCATCAAGAAAATTGCAGATTTTTGGTGTTGCATAATCTGCATGATACTATTGTTCTGGGGTTTCCCTGGTTACAAATTCATAATCCAGTTTTGGATTGGAAATCTGTGTCTGTGGTGAGTTGGGGTTGTCGGTGTGCCTTTAGTGAGGCTCCGGTGTTTTCCACCTCTCCTCAGTCGCATGATGTTCCTGATTATTTGGCGGACTTTTATGATGTATTTAGTGAGAATGAGTCTGCGTCTCTGCCTCCTCATAGGAGTTATGACTGTGCAATTGAACTGAGCCCGGGGTGTAAATTTCCCAAGGGTCGGCTCTTCAATTTATCTGTACCCGAGCACGAGGCTATGCGATCCTATATTAAGGAGGCGTTGGAGAAGGGTCATATTAGACCATCCTCGTCACCCTTAGGTGCCGTTTTTTTTTTTTGTAGCCAAAAAGGATGAATCATTAAGACCTTGTATTGATTATCGTGCCCTCAACAAAATTACTGTTAAATATCAGTATCCGTTACCCCTGATTTCTGATCTATTCTCCAGAGTTAAAAGTGCTTGCTGGTTTAACAAGCTTGACCTCAGGGGGGCGTATAATCTTATTCGCATTAAGCATGGGGATGAATGGAAGATGGCGTTTAATACTCCGGAGGAACATTTTGAGTACCTGGTGATGCCTTTTGGGCTCACTAATGCCCCTTCTGTCTTCCAGTGCTTCATGAACGATATTTTCCGAGATTTTGTCGATAAATTTTTGATTATCTATCTGGATGATATTTTGATCTTCTCCAAGGATTGGGATTCTCATGTGGAACATATTCGGACTGTGTTCCAGATCTTGAGGGAGAATTCCCTGTATGTCAAAGGATCTAAATGCCTTTTTGGAGTACAGAGGATTTCTTTTTTGGAATTTATTTTGTCGCCGTCAACTATTGAAATGGACCCGGCCAAGGTACAGGCCATTTACGATTGGGTTCAGCCCACTTCTTTGAAGGCCCTCCAGAAGTTTTTGGGTTTTGCTAATTTTTATCGGAAATTTATAGCAAAATTTTCTAGTATTGCCAAGCCATTGACTGATTTGACTAAGAAGGGTGCTGATGTGTTAAATTGGTCTCCGGAGGCTGTTTCTTCCTTTCAGGAGCTGAAGCGAAGATTCACCTCCACCCCGGTTTTGCGGCAACCTGATGTCTCACTTCCATTCCAGGTAGAGGTGGATGCTTCTGAGATTGGTGCAGGAGCTGTTTTGTCCCAAAAGGATCCTGTAACATCTAAAATGAATCCCTGTGCTTTCTTTTCCCGAAAGTTCTCTCCATCTGAACGTAACTATGATGTGGGGAATAGGGAACTGTTGGCCATGAAATGGGCATTTGAGGAGTGGAGACATTGGTTGGAGGGAGCTAAGCATCAAGTCGTGGTCCTCACTGACCACAAGAATTTGATTTACCTAGAGTCGGCTAAGCGCTTGAACCCTAGACAGGCTAGGTGGGCCTTGTTTTTTTACACATTTTGATTTTGTGGTTTCTTTTCTTCCTGGAACGAAGAATGTCAAGGCAGACGCCCTCTCTAGGAGCTTCTTTGCTGATTCTCCTGTGGTGACCAAGCCTGCTACCATCTTAGGCGAAGGGGTAGTTCTTTCTGCCATCTCGCCCGATTTGAGACGTGCTCTGGAAGAGTTCCAGGAGGACAAACCTGAGCGTTGTCCCAGTGGAAAGTTGTATGTTCCTGACCAGTGGAAGAAGAGAGTGATGTCTGAAGTTCATTGCTCTGCTTTGGCTGGTCATCCAGGTATTTTTGGTACTAGAGATCTGGTGAGTCGGTTTTTTTGGTGGCCCTCCTTGTCTCGTGATGTCAGGAATTTTGTGCAGTCCTGTGGGACGTGCTCCCAGTCTAAATCGTGTTCTCGCTCTAGTGGGTTGTTGATGCCTTTGCCTGTCCCCAAGAGGCCATGGACCCATATTTCAATGGATTTCATCTCTGATATGCCTGTCTCTCAGAGGATGACTGTTATTTGGGTGATTTGTGATAGGTTCTCTAAGATGGTTCATCTTGTACCACTCCCTAAGTTGCCGTCTTCCTCTGAGTTGGTGCCCCTGTTTTTACAACAGGTGGTTCGTTTGCACGGGATTCCTGAGGACATTGTATCTGACAGAGGAGTCCAGTTTGTGTCTAGATTTTGGAGAACTTTCTGTTCCAGGGTGGGAATTCAGTTGTCCTTCTCCTCTGCTTTTCACCCTCAGACCAATGGGCAGACAGAGAGAACAAACCAGACCTTGGAGTCATATTTGAGATGTTTTATTTCTGCTGATCAGGATGATTGGGTTTCATTTTTGCCCTTGGCCGAATTTGCTTTAAATAATAGAGCTAGTTCTGCCACTTTGATGTCACCTTTTTTTTTGTAACTTTGGGTTTCATCCTCGATTTTCTTCAGGGCAGGTGGAGCCCTCTGCCTGCCCAGGTGTTGACACTGTGGTGGAGAGAATGCACCAGATCTGGGACCAAGTGGTGGATAAGTTATCTCTCTCCCAGGAAAAGGCCCAGCGGTTTTCCAACCGACATAGGACCATTGGTCCCCAGTTTAAGGTTGGTGATATGGTGTGGTTATGATCAAAAAATATTGCTATGAAGGTGGCTTCTCCTAAGTTTAAGCCTAGATTTATTGGACCTTACAAGATTGTGGAGATTATTAATCCGGTCTCTTTTCGTTTGGCTCTTCCTGTCACATTTAAAATCCATAATGTGTTCCATAAATCTTTGTTGAAGAGGTTTGTTGAACCTGTTGTTCCGGGGGTGGCACCTCCAGACCCTGTATTGGTTGAAGGTAACATGGAATATGAGGTAGAGAAAGTACTGGATTCCCGTCTGGCTAGACGGAGACTCCAGTATTTGGTTAAGTGGAAGGGTTATGGTCAGGAGGATAATTCCTGGGTCTCTGCCTCTGATATTCATGCCAAAAGATTGGTGCGTGCCTTTCATCGGGCTCACCCTGATCGCCCTGGTGGCGTGGTTGAGGGTTCGGTGACCCCTCCTCAAGGGGGAGGTACTGTTGTGAGTTCATTTTCCCCTTCACTACTGAGGCCCGAGGAACTCCCTCTTCTGGTAAAGAAAGGTAGTGAGCCTGATTATCAAACAAAAGCAACATAAGCCAGCTCACCACACTTCCACCGCAGACCTCGGAACTCCGTCTGGACTGACGTGAGACAACTAATTGCTCTCTCCCTGATTATCAAACACCTGAGGCTGATGATGATGACTGGCTGAGTGGAGTTACTGACTGGATATAAGGCTGCCGACGCCCTTCTGCCCTGCGGGTGATTTCTCTGTGGGATCCTTGGAGACCAGTCTGAATTCCTGCTCCTCTAAAGCTAAGTTTGCTGCTCGGCTTTTTGCATTTGTGCTTTGACTTTGTTTTGCTTTGTTTTTCTGGATTTCTGCCATTCCCTGCTGGGGTGTGCTGAATTCCTTTAGCTCTGTCTTCTGAAAATACCTGAGTGCTGATTTAGTTTTTGAAGCCTAGCTGCTTCAGGGTCTTTTTCATATCAGCTTGTTGGCTTATGTCTTTGATAGGGTTTTGGCAGATTGCAGACAGCAGCCTTCCTGTCCTTTCCTATCTAGGTAGTTTTGGGCCCCGGCTTTGCTCAGTCTTTCTTTCTGTCTGTGTTAGCGTTTTCATCTTGCTTCACCGTCATTATTTGTTGGGGGCTGCCTATTGCTTTGGGGTCTGCTCTGGGGCAGTTTAGATTTCCCCTTTCTTTCTTTAGGCCTATTTAATTCTCCGGCTGTGATCGAGGGGTCTAGGGCATCGTAGGAACCCCCCACGGCTACTGCTAGTTGTGTTGATAGGTTCAGGGGTCTGCAATCTGATAGTTGCCAACTTCTCTGGTTTTCTGGACTTAGCTTGTATTTCTGTTTTTGCCTCCTACGGTGACTCATTCATACCAGTGGTGCCTGCAATGCTTTCAGGACCAGATTGAGGTCCCATGTTTCCAGCGGACGGTTGTAGGGAGGAACCAATCGGGAAACTCCCTGGAGGAAAGTCCTTACTTGCGGTTTGGTGGCAATGCATCTTTGAAAAAGGACTGAAAGCGCTGACACCTGACTCTTAAGTGAGCCTAGGGATAGCTTGGCGTCTAGGCCGGATTTAAGAAAACCTAGGACCTTCGGGAGGGAATAAGGGAGTGGGACTTGTCCATGAGATTCGCACCAGGAAAAGAAAGCTCTCCAGGTACGATAATAAATCTTGGCGGAGGCTGGCTTCCTTGCCCTGATCATGGTCGCAATGACTTCCGGTGAAAACCCTGACTGGGTTAGAATCCAGGTTTCAAGGGCTATGCCGTCAAACTGAGAGCCCCTGAATTCTGATGGTAGAACGGACATTGAGTCAGAAGGTCGTGATGGTCAGGTAGACGCCAGGGTGCGTCTGCTGTAAGTTGAACGATGTCGGCGTACCATGTACGTCTGGGCCAATCTGGCGCGATGAGGATAGTTGGAACTCCCTCTTGTTTGATCTTCCTCACGACCCTGGAGATCAGGGGGAGGGGTGAAAAAATGTACAGGAGTTGGAACTGGGACCAGTCCTGGACCAGGGCATCCGCTCCGAGCGACCGCGGGTCGTGTGTCATGGCCATGAAATTGGAGACCTTGGTATTGAGATGGGATGCCATTAGGTCCACATCCGGGGTTCCACAGTATTGACAGATCTGGTAAAAAATCTCGGGATGGAGAGACCACTCCCCCGAGTCCATTCCTTGCCTGCTGAGGAAGTCGGCTTCCCAGTTTTCTACACCCAGAATGTGGACCGCAGAGAGTACCGACCTTGTGTCTTCCGCCCAGTGGAGGATATGTGCCACTTCTCTCATCGCCTGGGCGCTGCGGGTCCCGCCTTGGTGATTCACATATGCCACAGCCGTGGCATTGTCCGACTGTATCCGTATTGCGAGGCTGCAAGCAGGTGATGAAAGGCTCTCAGTGCCAGGAAGATGGCCCAGATTTCCAGGACATTGATGGGCAAGGTCGCTTCCTTTGGTGACCACTTGCCTTGTGCCCTGTGATGTAGGTGCACCGCCCCCCAGCCTGTCAGGCTTGCATCGGTAGTCAGGATCTTCCATTGACCTGAGAGAAAGTGTTTTCCCCGTGCAAGCGAGGTTGGCTTGAGCCACCAATGCAGGGACGACGTCAACCGGAACTCCCTGTCGAGGGAGAAGGGATTCCTGTCCCAAGATCTGAGTATGGCTAGTTGAAGAGGCATGATGTGAAACTGGGCGAATGGCACTGCCTCTATTGCTGCTGCCATCCTGCCGAGGACTCTCATGGCAAACCGGAGAGATCGGGGAGGACTGCGGAGGAGTGTACGAACTCCCAGACGGATAGCCAGTGTCTTGTCCTTGGGAAGGAGCACCAGGCCCCTGGAGGTGTCGAATAACATTCCCAGGAAGGTTAGAGTCTGACTCGGGGTAGTCGACGATTTCTGTAGGTTGACTAACCATCCCAGACGACTCAGTGTGTCTATTGTGATTGAGACACTGACCTCGCAGTCCTTGAAGGTGGAAGACTTGATGAGGAGGAGGTCGTCCAGGTACGGGACGACTAGAATGCCTCTTGAGTGAAGAACGTCCATGGTGGCTGCCATGACTTTGGTAAACGTTCTTGGAGCCGTGGCGAGTCCGAACGGAAGGGCGACAAACGGGTAGTGGTTATGGTTGACCACGAACCTGAGAAATCTTTGATGGGCGGGAGCAATTGGTATGTGCAGATATGCATCTTGTATGTCTATGGAAGGTATTCTCCCTGCTCCATGGATGCAATGATGGACCGGAGGGACTCCATGCGGAAATGACGGACCCGTACGTATTTGTTGAGCTGTTTTAGGTCTAGTATGGGCCGAACGTTGCCTCCTTTCTTGGGAACTAAGAACAGATTGGAGTAGAACCCTCAGAATCTTTCGTTCGCGGGAACCGGCACCACGACTCATGCTTGAAGGAGAGAGGAGACCGCTTGGTGGAAGGCACGAGCCTTGTCTGATGGTGTTGGAGGGATAGAGAGGAAGAACCGATTCGGTGGAGTGGAAGTGAACTCTATCTTGTATCCGGAAGACACTATTTCCCTGACCCACCTGTCTTCTGTAATAGGCAGCCAGACTTGCTGAAAAAGTAAGTCGCCCGCCTACTGGTGGGGTGTCTTCCGGAGTTCGTGAGTCATGATGAAGCGAAGTTCTGAGGTTTTCCTCCCTTGGGTTTCGCGTGGCCTGCTTTCGACTGCCAAGTCCTGTCCGATCTCTGCGCCGTCCGTGGGTTGTCCCTGCGTGGAGAGGGGTCACGGTTTTGTGCTGGGCGCGAGACGGACCAGCCCGAGGAATTCCGAAAGGATCGGAATCGTGTCTGGTTTCTTCGTTTAAACGTGCGTTTCGGTTTTAGTTGAGGGAGAGAGGTACTCTTACCCCCAGTGGCATTGGCTTTCATTGTGTCCAACTTTTCGCCGAAAAGCCTTCCAGTAAGGTACGGAAGATGCGTAAGGGACTTCTTTGAGGCCGCATCCGCTTTCCATTCTCGCAGCCAGAGGATACGCCGAATCGTAATGGCGTTTGCCGCTATCCCCGCTAGACCTCTTGCTGAGTCTAGGGCTGCATGAAGCATGTAGTCTGCTACCACTGCTATCTGGACTGCTTGGTCCGAGAGCCCAGCATTTGGAACTTGAAGACCCTCCTGTAGTTTTTTGGCCCAAGCCAGGATGGCCTTGGCCGCCCAAACTGAAGCAAACGCAGGGGCCAGGGAGGCCCCTGCTGCTTCGAAAATGGAACGAGCCATGCGTTCTACTTGCCGGTCTGCTGCGTCCCTGAGGGTTGAGCTGTCTGGCAGAGAGAGTAAGGTCTGCGCTGCTAATCTAGATACCGGGGGGTCCACTTCGGGTGTATCTGTCCACTGTTTGGTGTCTTTCTGTGAGAAGGGGTACTTCGCTTCCAAATATTTGCGATTGGCAAATTTTTTCTCAGGCTGTGAAAACTGTTTAGTAAGTATCTCCTGAAACTCATGGTGATTAAGGAAGACCTTAGGGTGGTTTCTGAACACTTTCGAAACAAATCTTATGTTCTGGGGCTTCCGGGACTGGCTCTGAAATTTCCAGCACCCGATGGAAGGCAGAGATTATGTCCTCAACTAGTGCTGTATTGCTAGGGGGAGAAGGTATCACGGACCTCTCCGTTTCGTTGTCTGAGTCGGAGTCACAGATGCCTTCCGAATCCTGTGTATCGCTAAGGTGATCCCTGGTGGGTGACCTAGGGCGGGGGTCTTCTGTGGTGGGGGATCTCTGTGGTGAACTGCATTGTCTGTCTCTGACAGGGGACTGCTTAGGAGACCTGGAATGACGGTGTCTCTCCCTGGGGGGGGGGGATGACCTTGTGCTATAGGACGACTCAGGTGATCGTGACCTGTGGGTCCGCTTACGTCTGTGAGAGTCGGAAGCAGCATGTTCCTGAGACAAGCTGTCCATTTTCTGGGTAACGTTCATAGCCGGGACCCGACCCTGCAGAGCTTGCAGTAATGTGGCGGTTAAGTTAAGTTATCTATGGACTGTGTCATAGACTGCGACATCTGAGTAGCCCATTCCAGCGTGGTATCTGACACTGAAGCATTGGTAGGGACTCCCTGGGGTTCTGACCCAGAGTTGTGGATGCAATCCCGGCAGTGCGGATACGTGCTGCCACTGGGGAGCGTGGCTTTGCAGGCTGTGCAGAATGCATAGAAACATTAATGCCTGGTTCTCTTTCTTGAGCCCGGCATAGTGCACAGAGGCTGGCTATCAGGGATCCTACAGGGGTGGCTACGCAGAGGGAACCCACAGAGAGCCTTATAGGAAGTATGGATTCACAGCTGAGTAAAGAGAATCCAGCTGTGAGCTTACCCCACCAGTGTGCCCCTAGGTCCAGCGCCGACAGATCCCAGTTCTGTGCCCCCCGGAGACTGCTGTGATTCTCCTCTACTGGAGGCGTCCATTATCAGGATGTCTGCAGCCAGAAAAATGGCCACCGGGACGCTGAGGAGAGGAAGGAGGGGGCGGAGAGCTGAAAAGGGCTCGCTGGGCTATGTAGAAACGCGCCCTTTCTGCCTCGATCCGGCCCTTCTATGACACTCTAGAGTGTCATTTTAGTCATCCGGGGGGCGGGGAAAAGGCGGTGGCTTCAGCTAGGCCGAAGCCGCGGTCTCAAGTAGAGACCTGATGCCCAGGAGGGCTCCAGAGCGGCGTGGTAGTCCGGGAGGGGGTCAGATTTGTACCAGACCCCCCCGGAATGGGCGACTGGCTAGCAGTGGGGGCAGCAGGGGTAGCGGTTCCTGTTTGGGGGGTCCCTGGAGCGCCATGGAGCCACTGCTGCTGCAGAGACAGGGGCGCAGAAAGCCCTGTCTCTGCTGTGCCATGTCTGCCTGCACCCTCCCCCGGCCTCAACAGGATCCCACAGCTGGTCTGGGGTCCCTGGATGCTGCAGAGTGCTGCCTATTCTCCGACCCTACCTGAGGCGTCTCCACCTAATGCCCCCTGCGGGGGATTAGGGAGGGTGCGTCTGTCACCGTCAGGGGGTCTTCATCCTCGCCTCAACCTCAACCCAGACCCCAAAGGGGTTGGGGAAAGAGGGGGGTCTCAACTTCGGACCAGTACCCGAGGGACTGGGGAAGGAGCGACATGGGGAACCGCCATCTCAACTTCAACTGGGCACCCCTAAAAAAGGGGGCCAAGGAAGGAGCCATGCCGGGAGTCTCGCTGGAGACCCTCTTTTCTTCATCTGTATTTCCGGAAGAAAAAAAGGTGTGCCTCCTTGCGACACTGGAGAAGGCTGACGCCGTCCAAGGGTGTATACTGCAGAGGAGGAGCCATAGTTAATCTTTTTCAGGTTATGCATAGTGTCGCCTCCTAGTGGACAGCAGCATAACACCCATGGTTCTGTGTCCCCCAATGAGGCGACAGAGTAAGCACAGATTTCCTATGAAGGGCCAAAACTAAATGGGGGGGCTTTTTTTCAAGTGAATTGTTATAAAATTTTCAAAAATAAGATTATAGAATGACAACATAAAGTCTAAATGATTAAAAATACATGCTACATAGATTAACTTAACTCCGTCACCGCAAAGCTTGTTGTTACCTTCCTGACCAAGCCAAATTTTACAATCCTGGCCACTGTCACTTTAAAAGGTAATACTTTAACGGATCCCACCGATTCTGAGTGTTTTTTCGTGACACATTGTAATTTGTGTTGGTGGTAAATTTAGATTGATACGTTTTGCTACGTTTTGTGTTTATCCATGAACATATCACAATTTTGACAAAAATTCGGAAAATTTTGCAATTTTCAAACTTTAAATTTTAATATCCTTAAAATCAGCTAGTCATGTTGCACAAAATACTTAATAAATAACATTTCCCACATGTTCAGTTTACATCAGCATCACTTCTGAAAGATATTTTTTTGGTTAGAAGGGATAAAAGTTGATCAGCAGTTTCTCATTTCTCCAACTCACAGGAGTTAAAGCAATGTGAAAGGAAAAAAAAAATGAACATTTTAATTTTTCATACAAAGATGTTCATTTAGTCCCAAAATTAGCATTTTTACAAGGATAAGGGGGAAAAAGGATCATACAATTTGTTGCGCAATTTATCTTAAGCACACTGATATATGAGGAGGAAAACCACAGTTTGGGTGCAGGGCTCAGATAGGTAAGAGCGTCAATTGAATTCTAAAGTGCAATTTTGGCCAGAATAGATTTCGGATTTCATGCCACATTTGAAGAGCACCTGACATATCAAAACAGCAGATATGGCTCTAAAGGGAAGAGATGCCATTTCACTTTTTCCCTGGAAAAGATAGTGGACACCATGTTGCATTTGGAGAGCCCCTGAAGCCCCATGAAGCCAGAGGTGCTTCAAAGAACTTTATAACGTTCAGCTGTGAAAATGTCAAAAATACATTTGTTCCCACAAAAATGCTTTATTCCTAAATATTTCATTCTCACAAGGATAACAGTAGAAAATGGATTATACCATTTGTTGTGCAATTTCTCCTGAGTACACCAATGCCCCATATGTAGTGGAAAACTACCGTTTGGGCGCATGGCAGGGCTCGGAATGGAAGGAGCACTAATTGAATTCTGGATCGCAATTTTGGCAGTAATAGATTATGGATGCCATGTCACATTTAAAGAGCCCCTGACATGCCAAAACAGCACATACCCCCACAAGTGACCCCATTTTGGAAACTACACCTCTTGAGGAAGTCATCTAGGGTGTAATGAGCAGTTTTAATCTTAAGACGATTCACAGAATTGTATAACATTGCGCTGAGTCTATGAAAAATTACCATTTCTTCCATTAAAATGTTGTTTTGGTCTCAAGTTTTCAATTTTCACAAGAGGTAATAAGAGCAAATGAAGTGTACAATTTGTTACATTTGTTACGCAATTTCTCCCAAGTGCACCTATACCCCATTTGTGGCCGAAAACTACTTTTGAAGCACCCGTGCAAAGCTCAGAAGAGAAGGTGTGTAATATTCGGTTGCAGATTTTGCTGGAATGGTTTGCGGGTGCCATGTCATATTGGCAGAGCCCCTGAGGTCCCAGAATGGCAGAACACCCAGCCATAAGTGACCCAATTATACAATCTACACCTCTAAATGAATTCATCTAGGGGTGCAGTGATCATATTGACACCATGGGTGTGTCACAGAATGTTATATCATTAGGCACAGAATAAATAACTAAATTTTTGCCACTAAAATTAAGTTTTAGTACCAAATATTACATTTTCACAGGGAAATTGAGTAAAAATGGCATGGAAATCTGTCCCACAATTTCTGCTGAACGTGACCACACCCCATATGTGGCTGTACAGTACGGCTTAGCCACAAGGCGAGACTCGGGAGGGAAGGAGCACTACTTCACTCTTGGTGAACAAATTAACGTAGAATAGTTTGCGGACTGCATATTCAGAGCACCTAAGGGCTAGAAGAGCAGAATCCTCCCTCAAGTGACCCCATTTTGGAAATTACACCCCTCTGGGAATTTATCTACAGGTGTAGTGACGATTTTGACATGGGTGTTTTCCAGAAACTAGCAGCAGTGAATGTTAATGAGTTTATTGCAAATCTGCTATTGTAGTGCCAGAACATTATAGTGCCTAAAACATTGCAGTGCCAAGCTTGTGCTGCTGGAGACATGGACTCCGTAAATTAAGCGGGCTCTCATCGAGAGAGAGATGCCAAACATGTGGATGCTAAATGTAGATAAGGCACACTGGGGCTCAGAAGGGACGGAGCATTTGGAATTAGGAGAGCAGAATTCGCTTGATTTCGTTTGTGTAGCAAAGAACCGTTATGCTTTTCTAGAACCTTTGTACTACAAGTAACATGAAGGCCTCCTATATTTCCATTAACAGATTAAGGACCTGAGTGGGGACTTGCTTTTTTGTGGATTCAGCTGAAGTTTTTAACTGGAACATTTTACATAAAATTTGGGATCACATTTATCCTGCACTCCATGCTGAGCACTTACATTGTGGTTGCCATCTAAATCTCCGAATGATGTGCTTCAGATGAAACCCGAGGGATCCATTCACTATAGTGAGGCAGCAGAGTTACTCTGGACTTCATGTGACCTCTGTTCAGGGTTGTCCTTCTTTTGATAAGTGCATAAACAGTGGTCGACCGCACTTTTATGCAAGCTTGAAAAATATGGACACCGCCGGATCATAGGCCAGACAGTGTCCACAGTGCCTCCATCTACCTCATTATAGGGTATCTTCCGCCGGGGGTTCCGTCTGAATCATGTATTTCAGAGATTTATTTAAGGAGACCCCGATGTAAGCTCTCAGCGTAAAGAACAGGATAAATGTGAGCTTAGCATTACTGTGATCTTTGGGAGGCAGAATGAATAAATCAACAGCAGGTGAAGCGTTGGTTTTATTTATTTTTTATGCCATTCTTCATGCAGAGTGGGTGACGTTGAGGATGCAGGAGTGTGACTGGTATTGAAATGGGGGAAAGAGTACAGGTGCTAATTAATTTATATATTTACTGGGTGGAGAAAGTGGTTATTTATAGTTAGTGGGGGGTACAGTGGTGGATTACAATTTATATTTGGAATAATGTGTTTCATAATAACTAATTACCATATATACTTGAGTATAAGCCGACCCGAGTATAAGTCGAGGCACCAAATTTTGCCACGAAATACTGGATAAACTTAATGACTCGAGTATAAGCCGGGTATACATTGTCCCCTCAACCCTGTCCTTGTACGCATGGCTCCCCCGTCCCTGTGCGCATGGCTCCCCCATCCCTGTGCGCATGGCTCCCCCATCGCTGTCCTTGTGCGCATGGCTCCCCCATCGCTGTCCTTGTGCGCATGGCTCCCCCATCGCTGTCCTTGTGCGCATGGCTCCCCCATCGCTGTCTGTTATGAATGAGTCACCGTAGGAGGCAAAAGCAGAAATACAAGCTAAGTCCAGAAAACCAGAGAAGTTGGCAACTATCAGATTGCAGACCCCTGAACCTATCAACACAACTAGCAGTAGCCGTGGGGGGTTCCTACGATGCCCTAGACCCCTCGATCACAGCCGGAGAATTAAATAAGCCTAAAGAAAGAAAGGGGAAATCTAAACTGCCCCAGAGCAGACCCCAAAGCAATAGGCAGCCCCCAACATATAATGACGGTGAAGCAAGATGAAAACAATAACACAGACAGAAAGATAGACTGAGCAAAGACGGGGCCCAAAACTACCTAGATAGGAAAGGACAGGAAGGCTGCTGTCTGCAATCTGCCAAAACCCTATCAAAGACATAAGCCAACAAGCTGATATGAAAAAGGCCCTGAAGCAGCTAGGCTTCAAAAACTAAATCAGCACTCAGGTCTTTTCAGAAGACAGAGCTAAAGGAATTAAGCACACCCCAGCAGGGAATGGCAGAAATCCAGAAAAACAAAGCAAAACAAAGTCAAAGCACCAAAGCAAAAGGCCGAGCAGCAAACTTAGCTTTAGAGGAGCAGGAATTCAGACTGGTCTCCAAGGATCCCATAGAGAAATCACCCACAGGGCAGAAGGGCGTCGGCAGCCTTGTATCCAGTCAGTAACTCCACTCAGCCAGTCATCATCATCAGCCTCAGGTGTCTGACAATCAGGCTCACTACCTTTCCTCACCAGAAGAGGGAGTTCCTCGGGCCTCAGTAATGAAGGGGAAAATGAACTCACAACAGCTGTCCTTGTACGCATGGCTCCCCCATCGCTGTCCTTGTACGCATGGCTCCCCCATTGCTGTCCTTGTACGCATGGCTCCCCCATCGCTGTCCTTGTACGCATGGCTCCCCCATCGCTGTCCTTGTACGCATGGCTCCTTATCTACTATCCTTGCATGCATGGTTCCTGTTAAAAAAAAAAAAACCTCCTACTCACCTTCCTGCGCGCTCTCGCAGCATCTCGTTCAGGCGCCAGCAGCTCCTGCAGCCGAGCGATCTCGTGGCCCCGCTCATTAAGGTAATGAAGATTCACTCCACGCCTATGGGAGTGGAGAAGCGTGCATATTCATTACCTTAATGAGCGGGGCCACGTGATCTGTTGGCTGGAAATGCTGCTGGCGTCGAAACGAACGAGATGCAGCCAGGGTGCGCAGGAAGGGGACTAGGATGTGTGCCATGGTGCTGTAAGTCGGCGGCTGCGGCTGTAACTGTGCTCACTATAAGAGAAATCAATATTAATTTCTCTTTAGCAGCGGCACAAACTTTAGCCACAGCCACCGGCTCCTGCCTCTGTGATCCTCTGCTCCGCCGCTCCCCCTTCCCCACTGGCTTCTGATTCTGTGACCCGCTGCTCCCCCTCCATCTTTCTCGGACAATGACTCGTGCATAAGCTGAGTGGGGCGTTTTCAGCACAAAACAATGGGCTGAAAAAACAGTAATTAGACCTACCGGTAATTGTGTTTCCAGGAAGCCATCCTGACAGCACGCTGGAGGACGTCCTTCTTATCCACTGTGGGACAGGAAACCACGAGAGTTCAAAAGGACCCTCCCCTCACCACCCTTCAGTGTTTTCTCAAAGTAACACATCTGGATGGATGCAAGAAGATTTTTATTTAACAAAATTTCCACATACATATGTTACATCACAATAGTACGGATGAATATTTCTAGGGAGGGAACTAATAGTGCTGTCAGGATGGCTTCCTGGAAACACAATTGCCGGTAGGTCTAATTACCGTTTTCCAGGTCACCACCTGACAGCACGCTGGAGTAGTACCAAAGGAGACTGGTCCTAGGGTGGGACTACCGCATGGAGTACCTTTCTGCCGAATGCTAATTGTGCGGATACCACATCTAATTTATAATGTTTAGAGAAGGTACTGAGACTGGACCAGGACGCGGCTCTGCAGATCTGCTCTGCCGAGGCCCCCCCCCCTCTCTGCCCATGATGTGGCCATGGCCCTAGTTGAGTGGGCTTTAAGGTTCCCGGGGGGATTCTGCCCCTGTGTCCTATAGGCTAGACTAATTGTGGATTTAATCCATCTTGCAATTGTGGACTTAGACGCCTTTCTCCCTTTATTCGGACCACTATATTGAATGAAGAGATTATTATCTTTCCTCCAAGGCCTGGTTGCGTCTAGGTACCTGAGTACTGACTCCCTGACGTCTAGGTTATGGTAGGCGCTCTCTTTCCTATTCTTAGGGAACTGACAGAATGAAGGGAGCACTACCTCCTGATTCATGTTTGAATCTGAGACAACCTTTGGAAGGAAAGCCGGGTCAAGTCTTAAGATTACTCTATCGTTAAACACCTGTAGATAAGGGTCCTGGATAGACAGGGCCTTAAGTACTCCTAGCTTCTTTGCTGACGTGATCGCTACCAGAAATGCCGTTCTGATCGAGAGATTACCAATCCCTATGTCTGCCGCTAGCTGGAATGGGTTTTTACATAGTGCATTGAGGACTAGGTTAAGGTCCCAGGGGGGAACCGACTTCCTTATTAAGGGCCTCAGCCTCTGAACTGCCCTGGTGAACCGGGCTACCCAAGGGTGTGGTGACAGGGCGCAGTCATAGAACACACTAAGGGCCGCGATTTGTACTCTTAGCGTACTGGGTCTAAGACCCTTTTTGAACCCTGGCTGCAAGAAGTCCAGAATTTTTGGGATATTGGGGTGGTCAGTCTCAACTGTCGTCTCTCCACAGAAGCTGCAGAACCTTTTCCAGATCTTGTTATATATTGCAGCGGTTACCGGTTTCCTACTCGCCTGCAGGGTAGAGATGATGTCGTCTGAGAGGCCCTTTGATTTTAAGACCTGCCGCTCAGGATCCAGGCCGACAATTGGAGTGCTTTTGGCTTCTGGTGCCAAACCGGACCCTGGTGGAGGAGGTCCCTTCTTTCTGTTAGAAGAATGGGTTCTTCCTCTGCCATCTGCCACAGCAGGGGAACCAACTTCTCTTCGGCCAGAATGGCACTATTAGTATGACTCTGGCTCTGTCTTCGCTGATCTTCCTGAGAGTTCGCGGTATGAGAGCGAGAGGTGGGAAGGCGTATAACAGGCCCTTGCTCCATGATTGTGATAGAGCGTCGATTCCTGCTGGGTTCCCCAGAGGGTTCAGAGAGTAGAAGGTCTTGACCTTTGTGTTCTGCTTGACTGCGAACAGGTGTATCTCCGGTGTTCCCCACCGGCTGCATAGGTCGTCGAATACCTCGCTGTTCAGCTCCCATTCCGTTGCGACAACTCTTCTTCTGCTGAGAAAGTCTGCCACCTGGTTTTTTTTCGCCCTCTAGGTGCACTGCTGAGATCGAGAGGGTGTTCTTTTCTGCCGATCTGAAGATCTGTTCGGCTAGGTGCTGCAGTCCTGGGTGTGTTGGACCGCCTTGGTGATGCAGGAAAGCTACTGTCGTGGTATTGTCCGATAGTACCTTGACGTGCCTGTTCCTCACTAGCGACTGGGCGGACGATAGTACCTTCCATACCGCATGAAGCTCTCTGAAGTTGGAGGACTCCTTGCTGTCCTCTCGACCCCATCGTCCCTGGTAGTATCTTCCCTGGACGTGTCCGCCCCAACCTTGCTGACTTGCGTCTGTGGTGACTATGACCTCTGGGGACTGGATCCATGAGACGCCGGTGCGTAGATTCTTCGGAATGGTCCACCACATCAGGGAATTCCTGACTCGGTGAGACAATCGGATCTTGTCTAACGAGCTTTGCCTTCTGTCCCAGGTAGACAGAACTGCCCGTTGTAGATCTCGAGAGTGGAACTGGCTCCACCTGACACAGGGAATACAGGATGTCATTAGGCCCAGAATCTTCACGGCCTCTCTGATAGAGACCTGTTGTCTTGCGAACTGGCGAATCATTTCCCTCGTGCTGGTCTGTTTTACCTCTGGAAGGTAAGACATTCTTTCCTCTGAGTCCAGCATTACTCCCAGGAATTTTATTTTTGACTTGGGTATTAGATCTGATTTTTGCCAGTTTATAATCCAACCCAAGCTCTGCAGCGTGGAAATCACAGACTGACAGTCGAGTCTGAGCCGGGCCACTGAATCTGCTAAGATGAGGAAATCGTCTAGGTAAGGGACCACCGTAATATTTCTGATTCTTAGGTAGGCAACTACCTCTACCATCAGCTTTGTAAAGACCCTTGGAGCTGAAGCTAGCCCGAAGGGGAGGCAGCGGAACTGGAAATGATAGATTCTTCCCTCTTTCCTGACTGCAAACCTGAGATATCTCTGATGGTCTGGGTGGATGGGAACATGGTAATATGCACTCTTTAAATCTAAAGTACACATTACCGCCCCCCTGCCTAGGAGAGGAATCGTGGATTTTATTGATTCCATCTTGAACCTTTTGTATCTTAGCCACCTGTTTAGGGGTTTGAGATTGATTATAGTTCTGGACTCTCCTGACGGCTTTCTTATTGAGAAAAGGCTTGAGTAGTGCCCTCTGCCTTCCTCTCGAGCGGGTACTGGGATAACTGCGGCCGTTGTTAGGAGGTCCTGAATGTTTAGCTACATGGGGGAGGCAGAATGGAGGTGAGAGTTGGCTATCAGAAATCGGCTTGGAGGGAGGAGTCGAACTCTATCCTGTACCCCTGCGAGATCACCTGTAGCACCCAGGAGCTGCTGGAAATTTTCTGCCATTCCTCTAGGAACCCTAGCAATCGTCCCCCTACTCTGGTGGCGTCACTTCCTTCGGGAGTTTGACCCGGAGAAGATGGAGTCGTTATTTCTACCCCTGCTATCTCTCCCTTTGGGGTAGCTCCATCTTCCAGTTTTCCCCTTCCCTCTGTAGTCCGACCTTTGGTTAAAACGGGGTCTACGAAAGGGCTGATATTTTTTGCGTTTCTCTTCCGGGAACCCTTTTTTCTCATCAGAGGCTTTCTCCAAAATATCATCGAGCACCGGCCCGAAGACTTTGCCTCCTGAAAAAGGGATTGAGCAGAGCTTATTTTTGGATTGAACATCCCCCGACCAGCTCTTTAGCCAGATGGCTCTTCTGGCCGCGTTGGTCAGGGACTGATTCCTGGCCGTAAATCTGACTGTTTCCGCTGAAGCGTCAGCTAGAAACCCAGTGGCTAACTTTAACAAGGGAAGGGATTTTAGGATAGTCTCCCTTGGGGTTCTATCTGTAAGGTGCTCCTCTAAGTCATCTATCCACAGGTGCATTGATCGCACTACAGACGTTGCTGCTATATTTGCCCATATGACCGCGGCTGAACTTTCCCAGGCTCTCTTTAAGAGGCCGTTTGCCTTCCGGTCCATGGGCTCCTTCAAATTGGAGGAGTCCTCAAAGGGAATTACCATCTTTTTAGACACTTTTGCAACCGGATATCTATTTTTGGGATTTCCTCCCAGACCTTGACCTCCTCTGGGTCAAATGGCAGTCGAAGTTTAAAGTCTCTAGGGACAGTAAGTCTCTTCTCTGCCTCTTCCCATTCCTCCAATATCATTGCTCGTATATGCATATTTACTGGGAAGACCATCGAGGTTTGCGACCGCAGTCCCCCAAACATCTCGTCCTGTACTGATAGAGTCTCTGGGGGTTCTTCAACCTGCATAGTGTGTCTTACAGCACCTAACAGTTCGTCCGTATCCCCTGATGAAAAGAGGTATCTCTTCCCCTTTTCTGTAGGTTCTCTCATCTCCTCCTCGTCTAGCCCTGATTCGGACGGGTCACCTTCCGACGAGGAGTCCGACTCCCTTGGCCTTTTACTGGATACCTGGGGAGTCGGCTGCGGAGTCTGGGGGCATCTTAGGCCTGATACTGAAGCCTGTACCTCTTCCCTTATAATGGATCTCATGTTAGACATGATAGTGGCTTGCTCTTCCCCCACTATGCGTCTGGTGCATGCGTCACATAAGGGCTTCTGCCATGTGTCTTTTAGTTTTTTGGCACAGATTGGACACTTTCTCTCCTTCTTCTTAGACTCCTTCTTCTCTGCTGGGGTCCCCTGGAATACATAGAATATGTGTCCTATGGGATCTGCCTACCTAGGGTCCTGCAGTAACCTTTGGTGAGGTACTCACGTGACCCTGGCCATCTGGCCCCGTCTCAGATTTCGCCTGATCCTCCATCTCTGCAGGAATGGCTGTATGGGGCTGCTCTCCACCGCTAATCTGGGCGATGTCTGACCTGCTCTGAATCCTCCTGGAGGGGACGTCACCTGTCGGCTTTCAACACCGGGGCGCGCTGTTCACTTCGAATCCTGTGACAGAACCGCTACCCGGAAGTACTGCCGTCGCCCGGGCCCGTCCCCCGGAAGTGACGCGGCCGCTCGGGTCGCAATCCGCCCTCCCCCCGGAAGCTGACGTCGTGGACCCTGCGACCGGAAGCCCTGCGACACCGCCGCCTGGAGAGGCGCGATCCACCCCACACCGGCCCCGCTTCACCTGGCTGTGGGTCTTCTGCCGCGCTGGCTGCGGAGATGTCCTGCGGTGATCTGGTGCGGGACCGCTTACAGGATGCGGCTCTGTAGAGGTGGCCTGGCAGAGGGACAGCTGAGGCGACGCCTGGAGTCGAGAGCCCCCTCAGGGGAAGCGGCTCCATCCCCCCAGGAGCAGTGCTACACTGGGTCTGCTGAGGGACCCTCAGGTGGGTGTCAGCCTGCAGAATTCTTGAGGCGGGAAGGGAAAGGCTGGGCCCCCGATCCTCACCATCTGCTCAGAACGGTCAGATCTCTCGTCGTTCCCATCCGCAGTGGGACAGGAAAAAACACTGAAGGGTGGTGAGGGGAGGGTCCTTTTGAACTCTCGTGGTTTCCTGTCCCACTGTGGATAAGAAGGACGTCCTCCAGCATGCTGTCAGGTGGTGACCTGGAAACTCAGCTTATACACGAGTAAATACGGTATATATTAATGGTGCGTGAATGTCTGTTTTCAGCTGTGTAGTGTAGAAGTTGAGGAAAAATTGGGGAATGTGCCCTTGAATTGGTGCTCTAGATAACGGGGTGCTATTTTATGCAGAGACGACGCCTGGCTGGATGAAGTGATGGCGGTGTGTTCTGGATGAAAAAGCGAAGGTAAAAAACTTCAACTAGGGATGTCACCGGTGAATCAGTGTACACTTACACTATATACAGAGCTCCTGTGTATAATGTCACTAGTGATCCCACTAGGTGGTGGTAATATGTGATCTGGTTATGATGTGGCAGTATTTGTCACTTGTATGTGATATTATTCGAACAGTATGTGGAGGTAATATGTGATCTACTCATGATGTGATGGTAATTCTATGGCGGCTGCGGGCTGCTATTTTTAGGCTGGGGAGGGCCAAATATTCATGGACCTTCCCAGCCTGAAAATAACAGCCCCAGTTGTCTGCTTTACCTTGGCCAGTTATCAAAAATAATCAGTTATTTTAATAATCTAAAAAAACGGCGTGGGGGCCCCTTTATTTTTGATAACCAGCCAAGATAAAGCAGACAGCTGAAAATTGCAACTCGCAGCTGGCTGCTTCACCTGCGCATGTTATCAAAAAAGAGAGGGGACCCCCACGATTTTTTTTTTTTTTTTTTTTTATTACTTATGTATTTTTTTGGGTAACATACTGCTCCAGCCAATCAAAGCCATGCCACTGGAAAAGCTTGTTGATTGGCTTCAACAAGCTTTATTCGGGCTTCTGAACCCAAACAGTAACATGGACTTTGTGGATAAACCTGTATTCAGGGTCCATGCACAAACACTAGGTGTCCAGTACTACCCCCGAACTTTAACGTTCGGGTTCGCCCTTCACTAGAGAGAACCACGGAGTCTCCCTATCCATAAAATGCTATTGCCTTTATTTTTCTATGGCTGTCCTTTAATCCAGATCTCATCAGGTCCTATGATGATGGATTAGAGGAAGGTAATTGAATATTTAGTAGAGGCTACAATACCACTATATGAAACAAAAATCTTGGACAGAGCTAAGGCATACAGAAAACTTCCGTTGTCTGCTCTGCATACAGTCACTCACTTGAACTGGGCGCCTCCATGTTGAACTGTGCACTTATATGTTTCTGCTCCAGGTTGTCGGTCAGCTCCTTAATCACCAGATCCAAAGCATCGATCCCAGAAGCCAAATCATAGGGAGTCAGGTCAAAAGAAGCGGACTCCTCACACATCCTCTCCTGGGGGTGAAGGAGACCACACAAGTCATTAGCAAAATAACTCATTGAGACCGTTATGGCACAAGACTGATGCTCAGGACGTACCACATTGTGCGCCTCATCAAATATCACAACCGTTCCCTTCAGATCTATGTTGTGCGCCTTACGACTCTGAAAAACAAGAATTGGGTGTTTTATTTCACTTCTAAGGGTGTGTGCACACGCTGCGGATTCTGCTGCGAAACCGCAGCAGTTTCAGCTGCGGTGTACAGTACCATAATATCCTATGGGAAATGAAAACCGCAGTGCAGACGGTGTGGATTTTTCCGCGCGGATTTGCTGCGATTTCTAATCCGCAGAAAAAATTGACTGGTCAATTCTTTCTGCAGATTCCACTGCGGTTTACTATCTCCTCCATTGTAGAGATGATAAACCGCAGGGAAAAAACGCAGGCTAATCCCGCAGGCTAATCCCGCAGATAAACCGCAGGTCTTTTGACCTGCGGATTTACCTGCGGATTTTGCAAAATCTGAGCAGATCAATCCGCAGACCAATCCACAGCGTGTGCACGTACCCTTAAATGAGATTTAAAAAGCATTTCTCAGAAGTAGACATGCACGGCAATTGTAGCAAACCCTCAGCTCTGGATATAATGTATACAGGTGCTTAGCCTCTGGAAGTAAACAGCAATGTGCTCATTCACTAACAGCAAGCAAAGATCCTGAAAAGGTTCAAGAATATTTTTAATCCCAATTTACTCCCTTGAAAGTGATAAAATATGCTCCTTTAGGAAATCTATTATGAGCTAATGCTGATCAAGAAAATAGGTAATCTAGCACCTCCTGAGGCCCATTGGTGCCAGATTAAAGAAATTTTACTGTATAAGGGCCAGGGCACATGTTGCAGATTTGTCGCAATTTTTTCTGTGCAGATTTGTCACAAAATGTGAAGGGTTTCCTGATGCCAGAAAAGTGAAGGCGAATCCTGAAGTCTCATGCACACGTTGCTTATTTTTCTCTTGCAGATTTAAATCTCCAGCATGTCAATTCTTTCAGCATTTTTGATGCAGATTTCACTCATACTAAGGAGTGGGGGAAAATCTGCACCAAAAAAGCATGTTAAAAAAAACATGGCGAAAACATGCCTACTTACACAGCGGATCTCCTGCTGGGAGATGCAGAGATTTCTGCACAAAATGCTTAATGTGTGCACATAGCCTAAAATGTATGTGTACACCTTGTGTATTCAGTGCATATATTTCTGCATATCTTAGCAGCAAAACCGCTGTGTAATAAGCATGTTTTTGCTGCATTTTTACATGCGTTTTTGGTGCAGATTTTTCCCCGCTCTTTAGTATGAGTGAAATCTGCAGCAAAAATGTTTAAAGAATTGACATGCTGCAGAGTTAAATCTGCACCAAATCTGCAAAGTAAAAAATAAGCAACGTGTGCATGAGACTTTAGGATTATCTATCACTTGGCTGGATTCAGGAAGCCCTTCAGGTTTTGTGACAAATCTGCAGAAAAAAAAACTGCAACAAATCTGCCATGAGTGCACAAGTCCGAACTTTACTAGCGTCTGCAGCTCATTGACCAAACCAAATCATTCTATACAGTGGGGAAAAAAAAGTACTTAGTCAACCACCAATTGTGCAAGTTCTCCCACTTAAAAAGATGAGAGGCCTGTAATTGACATCGTAGGTAGCCCACAACTATGAGAGTCAAAATGAGAAAACAAATCCAGATAATCACCTTGTCTGATATGACAAGATGCATTTTGCAAAATTATGGTAGAAAATAAGTATTTGGTCACCTAAAATCATGCAAGATTTCTGTCTCTCACTGACCTGTAACTTCTTCTTTAAGAGGCTCCTCTGTCCTCCACTCATTACCTGCAGTAATGACACCTGTTTGAACTTGTTATCAGAATAAAAGACACCTGTCCATAACCTCAAACAGTCACAGTACACGTCCAGGACCGTCTGAAGTTTGCTAGAGAGCATTTGGATTATCCAGAAGAGTATTTGGAGAATGTCATATGGTCTGATGAAACCAAAGTAGAACTGTTTGGTAGAAACAAAACTCATTGTGTTTGGAGGAGAGAAAATGCTGAGTTGCATCCAAAGAATACCATACCTACTGTGAAGCATGGGGGTGGCAATATCATGATTTGGGGCTGTTTCTCTGCAAAGAGACCAGGACGACTGATCCATGTACATGAAAGAATGAATGGGGCCATGGATCGTGATATTTTGAGTGCAAACCTCTTTCCATCAGCAAGGGCATTGAAGATGACACATGGATGGGTCTTTCAGCATAATAATGATCCTAAGCACACCAGAGCAACGTATGGCTTCGTAACAAGCATATGAAGGTCCTGGGGTGGCCTAGCCAGTCTCCAGATCTCAGCCCCATAGAAAACCTTTGGAGGGATTTGAAATTCCGTGTTGCCCAGCGACAGGCCCAAAACATCACTGCTCTAGAGGAGATCTGCATGGAGGAATGGGCCAACATACAACCAACAGTGTGTGCCAACCTTGTGAAGACTTACAGAAAACGTTTGACCTCTGTCCTTGCCAACAAAGGATATATAACAAAATATTGAGATGAATGTTTGTTAATGACCAAACACTTATTTTCCACCATAATTTGCAAAATAATTCTTGCCAAATCAGACAAGGTGATTTTCTGGATTTGTTTTCTCATTTTGACTCTCATAGTTGTGGTCTACCTATGATGTCAATTACAGGCCTCTCTCATCTTTTTAAGTTGGAGAACTTGCACAATTGATGGCTGACTAAATACTTTTTTTCCACACTATATAAAACACTCATGATGTCACTTATTATTGGTGAAACCAATAGGATCATCCAATCCACCCTGCCCCATGATCTAAAGGATGGATCTCTTCTAATGCAGATGATGGATTGACAGTATACAGAACATGCAGGTACTGGAAGCAGAGGCTAGAGCATGGAAAATACTAGTACCTTGGAGTCCAGGAGATAATTATAGGGCATGAATATGATGTCCGCTTGCTGTTTCAGATTCCTAGAGAGGTAGTAGGGGCAGGCCCTGCACAAAGATTGACAGAACATAATATACATTGTGCACTTCAAAGACGTCCAAATTGGAAAATCCTCCTCAAAAGAAAAACGCATGACAACTAGCTGTTTTCTGTGGGTTTTGATTCTGAAAGCATACTGGCCTTTAACACAAAACTTGACAGAAAACATGGTTTTCCTCTCCTCATGCCAGTTAAAATTGCTTCTGGTGAAACATATTAGTCTAATATGTTGAGAAGCTGCGCCGAATCTCATGCTCTAGAATTTATCATCTCATCTTTTTGAGTCTCCTTTAGCATTAAGTACTGTAACTTCCTTTCCCTGAACTCTCAACATGCTCTGCTCCTGCAATTGTTTAACAATTTGCCTGAACCGAATTAAGGGGGGATGTCTGGGAGAATATATTTTTGGGGTGTATTAAAACAAAAGAAACTAAGCTATACTCATCTATTGGCACTTACCGGGATCAAGTGCAGACAGTGCCGTGGTCTCCATTTACACCGGAAGGAAGCCGTCACCATTCAAAGTGGAAGCAGGACCACTGGGATCTATGACTGGCTGTCAAAGAAGAGAGACTTCAGGAGCACATCATCATGGATATCAGGGAGGACGTGCTGCTGAAGTCACCTGACCAAGGCAGCTAATCACAGGTAGCTGCGGTCCTGCTGCCACTTTGTAGACGGACGACATTCTTCCAGTGTAAACACAGAGTACAGAGTGGACTGTGCTGAATCCCCATTGAGTTTCTTTCACCATTTTTAATATACCAAGCCACTGGCAAAATCATTATTTTGCCCAGAAAACCCCTCTAAAAGGCTGTCTGCTATGTCGTGTGGCAGACAAAAAAAATAGGATTAGAGACTAAAGGTACTGTCTCACTTAGCGATGTACCAGCGATCCCGACCAGCGATATGACATGGTCAGGATCGCTGATACATCGCTAAGTGGTCGCTAGTGAGCTGCCACACAGGCAGATCTCACCAGCGACATCGCTGGGGACGGGGGTCGCTACTTACCTGTCACACTAGGTGATCCTGACTTCCTCCCGCCCGGCTCCACGCTCGTCGCTCGTCTCTCCACAGGAAGCGCCGCAAGAAGCTGACAACGAGAAACAGCCCAGGACGTTCTCGCGCGATCAGCGATAACCAGCGGGGGAGCGGGTCACTGGTAAGTATCAGACACAGCGATATCGCTAGCAATATCGCTATAATGTCACAAGTTATAGCGATATTGCTTAGTGTGACAGACCCTTAAGACCCACACCACTATCAGTAATCCATCTCAATTACTCTGATGTAAGAGACAGATTACACTTGACAACAGGCAGTGGGCAGCAACTTAAACAGAAGAGAGACAACATGTGGTGGGCACTTTGCAATTACTTATTTTTAGTGTTAGTAAAACATGGATTATTTTTTGAACAAAGTGATTTGTAAGTTATGTATTTATCGTTATCTATCAAGGGAGATCCTGTTGTCTAAAAGTACAGGGATCACTGAAACCCCTTATCAACAACACTGGAGTCTGCAGCCAGACAAACGTGAGGTCGCACATGTCCCCTGCAGCACACAAAATCCATCAGAGCAAGATCTGCGAGCTGCAGAGCCGATCTACAAGGAGAGGACTCTTCTCCATATTTATAATGAGACATGAACAGGAGTTGTCCAGTTGTGGCAAATGTTTGGTCCAAGAGGACTACGGAAGTACCTGTGCTTGGTGCCGCTCTTCACCAGGTCCTCGATGTCCAGTATAGGAGTGGTGAGATCCCTCTCTGTGCTCTTTTCTAGGGAAAACCATTGTTTATCCTGTAAGAGTTTGCCTTGCTGTCTCAATGAATACTACTTTCCATTTCTAAGATGAATGATGTTGAGTTATTAAAGAGGAACTCCAAAACGCAGAGGGACTCCTTGATGTTGCAAAAACTACACCTCCAAGTATGTGTGTGACATGCTGATAGCTATCCTTTTTGAAAAGGGCAGACAAAGGATGGAGAGCTCTCTTTCATAATACGTGGGGGCTAATGCCTGACAACAGGGGGTACGACATGGTATTCAGAAGTATGTGGATGTCATAAAGAAGGTGGGCTACTTGGTAACACAATACATTTATATCACCTGGTTCTTTCTGATGCTTAATTAAATGGTTATAATAGACACAATTTCTTAATAGCATCCTCTAGCACTTACCCTCCACATTATTATAGTAGTGGCAGGAGCGGGTAGACACCTTAGAGCGACACATATGGACCTGAAAAAATAACAACACAGTTCAATACATTTTATTCTGGATATAAAAAGTGAAAACTGTGATAGAGACTCAATATTTCTACCTTAACATGGTTATTCTCCTGCTTCTTCACATCCGGGTGTATACACAACTGCTCCCGTGAGCCCAGGACGCTGACTTTAGGCCTGAAAAAAAATTAATGCAGCTTTCCAAAAGTAAAAAAAAAAAGGTATTAAGGGATCTATACACTATGTATGATGCTATAGAGTGCCAAATGACCTGAGATATAACAGAATAGCATCCCCATACAAGTGACAATCCAGCAGCTGTCCACTATAGCTGACAATTTGCTGCATCAGACACATTCAGTGTTGGCAAAGTCCATAGCCATTTAACCCCTTAGATGCTGCTGACAATAGTGACTGTGTCATCTAGATCAGTGTTCCCCAACCTTTTTTGCACCAGGGACCGGTTTCAAGCAAGACCATTCTTCCATGGCCCGGCAGGGCGGGGATGGAGGTGTGGCAGGGGCGGGGCTTTGGTCATAAGGGGGCGGGGCTATGGACGCGGTTGTAGTGTAGCAGTGCATACTTATAATTAAATAACATTTATAATGTGACTCAACTCACCATAGGTTTTGAATAAGTGCTCCATCACCCCCTTCTCCCCATCATTGCCTTCACCCCATCACTCCCTTCTCCCCATCATTGCCTTCACCCCATCACTGCCATCTCTCCATCATTGCCTTCACCCCATCACTGCTGTCTCCCCATCATTGCCTTCACCCCATCACTGCCATCTCTTCATCATTGCCTTCACCCCATCACTCCCCTCTCCCCATCATTGCCTTCACCCCATCACTGCTGTCTCCCCATCATTGCCTTCACCCCATCACTCCCTTCTCCCCATCATTGCCTTCACCCCATCACTCCCTTCACCCCATCACTGCCATCTCTCCATCATTGCCATCTCTTCATCATTGCCTTCACCCCATCACTCCCCTCTCCCCATCATTGCCTTCACCCCATCACTCCCTTCTCCCCATCATTGCCTTCACCCCATCACTGCCGTCTCCCCATCATTGCCTTCACCCCATCTCTCCCCATCATTGCCTTCACCCCATCACTCCCCTCTCCCCATCATTGCCTTCACCCCATCACTGCCATCTCTTCATCATTGCCTTCACCCCATCACTCCCCTCTCCCCATCATTGCCTTCACCCCATCACTGCTGTCTCCCCATCACTCCCTTCTCCCCATCACTGCCATCTCTTCATCATTGCCTTCACCCCATCACTCCCCTCTCCCCATCATTGCCTTCACCCCATCACTGCTGTCTCCCCATCATTGCCTTCACCCCATCACTCCCCTCTCCCCATCATCGCCTTCACCCCATCACTCCCCTCTCCCCATCATTGCCTTCACCCCATCACTCCCTTCTCCCCATCATTGCCTTCACCCCATCACTCCCTTCTCCCCATCATTGCCTTCACCCCATCACTGCCATCTCTCCATCATTGCCTTCACCCCATCACTCCCCTCTCCCCATCATTGCCTTCACCCCATCACTCCCCTCATGGCCTTCTCCTCATGTCCCCATCTCCTCCAGGGCCAGGCTACACAAACACAGACAAACACACACACACACACACACACACACACACATTATACACACACACACACCACCTCTCTCCTCTCACTTGCCCGCCGCCCGCGCTTCCTCGCTGACACAGCAGCGGCCGCGCTCCTCTCTGTGTCAGTCAGAGACAGGAAGCGCGGGCGGCGGGCAGGAAGCTGGACGGGTCCTTGCAGCTCCGCTCCTGCTATTCCCTCTTGCAGGCAGCGGAGCTGCTTGGATCGCTCCCTGCCGCCGCTACACACGCCGCCCCAGCCCCCGCTACGCCACTGACCGCCCCTGGCTCCCCTTGTGTCCGCGGACCGGCAAGGGCACTGCAGCGGCCCGGTGCTGGGCCGCGGACCGGCGGTTGGGGACCCCTGATCTAGATGGTTAACAGAGTGTGGAGGCTCCCTATTTAACTCCATCGGCATTGTGAAATTATGACTGCGTGGTCCTGATGTTTGCAATGCCAAGCCAAATAACGGCGTTAGAGTCTGACAGGTATAGTTACCTGATCAGAATTTAGCAACATTTAGGTGGTAAAAATACAATTTTTCATTCCTGTCATGCCACTTTTCATTAATTCCTGAAAAGCACCTGAAGGGTTAATAAACTTTCTGAATGCAATTTTGAATATATCGAGGGGTGCTGTTTTTATAACGGTGTCACTTTTGGGGATTTTCCAATTTATATATATGACCCCCCAAAGTCACTTCAAAACTGAATAGGTCCCTGAAAAAATAAATTTTGTAAATTTCCTTGAAAAAATGAAAAATGTCTGCTACATTTTTAAATCTTCTAAAATGCTAACAAACAAACAAACAAAAAAAAAAAAAACATTTTACAAATGGTGCTGATGTAAGGCAGACATGAGGGAAATGTTATTTATTAATGTTTTGCCATGATATGATTATCTGGATTAAAGGGATCATCAAAGTTTGAAAATTGCCAATATTTTGACATTTCTGTCAAATTTCTGATATTTTTATAAATAAGCACAAAACATATCATCCTAAATTCACCATCATCATAAAATATAATGGGACATGAAACAACAATCTCAAAATTACAGGGATCCGTCGAAGCGTTCCAGAGTCATTACCACATAAAGTGACATTGGTCAGATTTCAAAAACTTGGCCTCATCATTGGGTTTCCCACTAAATGGATTTATCATCTGCTTACAGTTTAGGTGATGAATGTATAATTGCTGGGGTCCGATGACTGGCATCCCCATTATTAGCCACAAGAATTGGGTCCAAAAGTCCTATGTGACTGCAGTGTGGATCCAATCACACATGAAAGTGTGGGTCTCCTATTCTCATCAATAAGAGGTAAAAAATGTAATTTGATTTTCCACTTTGATTTTGAGTATCATTCCAAATCCAGACCTCCACGGGATATTCATTTTGATTTTGTCAGGGTCCTGTCAGCGCCGGCGTGCAGCCTCCGCTGAGCAGGAACTCACCCGCACTGTAGGGGGGCCCGGGGTCAGGTACGGCCGGAAAGTACAAACAGGACCTGGGGACGCTGAAGTTTAGCAAGCAGTGAAGGACCTATGGTCATGTGACTGCAAGGGGCGGGGCTTAGCGTTCTGCTTCCAGAGATGGCAGCACACTAAACAGAAATACTCAGAGTCAGGCAAAACGGAGGTCATACACAGAGATAACAGTAAAGTACCAGGGATGAGACAGAACAGATAGTCGGGAACAGGCAGTGGTCAAAACCAAACAGACATAGAAGGTACCAAGCAGAATCCAACAAGCAGTAACCAGAGAACAGACCGAGTCGTACACAGAGTATCAGATAAACAAGAACACAGCACAAACACACTCAGGGGTCACCACACTATGCCAAGGGCGAAAGTATAACTGACAGAGATTGGAGCTTCCCAGGGGTTTAAGTACCAAAAAGAGGCCACAATCATTAACCCCAGGTGTGCAGGTCAAAACCTGCACTGAGCTCCAGACATTAACCCCTGCCGTGCAGCTCAAAAACCTGCTCTGGGATCATGACAGATTTACATTGATAATTTTTATGTTCTATTGTTCTCAATGCTTTCCACCATGTAATGAATAAAGATTTGCAACAGGAATATTTCATTCAGAGATATCTAGGATGTGGTATTTTAGTGTTCCCTTTATTTTTTTTGGAGAAGAGGATATATATAGTGAATAAAACTGCAGTACATGATTTTGATCAGTAGATGGTACTCTGTATTATTATTGCTATTTTTTTCAGGGCACCATTGATTCCATGGTGCTCTATGGTGATTCCATAACTTATGTAGCAGGGACATAAGTGCTATGAACCATAGGGGTCATGATCTCCCCCCTTTCTGCAAGATGGCCCACAAATTACCTGTACGTTGTCTGCTTCAGTTCACTTATGACCTGTGCCAGCTGAGAATGTGTCCTGGATGCGTAAATGATCTTGGGGATATCGCTGTAGTATGCTGCAAAATCAAAATAATTTTAAGTGTAAGCCTGCAATATGCGCCTCCTTTTTGTTAATCTAGGTTAGTAGGTTGTTAATATGGCTGAGCGTTCCATTATGCTTCAAGTACTGTGTCCGCTTATGGTTCCAAATCTGCTTGTTTTTGTCCTTTTTGTTAAAATGCTGTGTTAGGCCCCATTCTTATGTCCGTGGCTCCGATATGTGTGGCATCCGTTTTCATAGGTACCTATTAAAACCTATGATGAGCTTCACATGTCCGTATTTTCACATGGACCACATTGAGACGTATGTTTATTCCTGGCCACATGGATAACAAGTGCCAATACAAGTCAATGGGTCCGTGTAAATACCTGCAGAACATGGATGTGCCGTCTGTTTGACACGTACCAGAATTAAATTCATTCAAGAAATTACTGATTTTTATATGTTAAAGACATGCAAAGATAACAGATAGATAACAGCAAAGGTAAAGCAGACAGCTGTGAGCTGATATTATCAGGCTGGGAAGGTCCCTGGTTATTGGGCCTTCCCAGCCTAAATATACCAGCCCGCAACCGCCCGAGAAGTGGAACATCACAAGAGATTCTCCAATTCTGGCACTTTATCTTGGCTCCTCCCTATGCCTTGGTGCTGTGGCTTGGCTTTGAGTTGATTTCATCTGTGAAATGTCCAAAAATACAGCTGACATCAAGTCATGGTGCTAGTAATGGAGAGGTGTCTATCAGACACACCATTACTAACTCAGTAATAAAAAGGAAACACAAAAAAAAAAAAACACTATAGAAATAAAACACTACCACACACTTTCCCTAATTCACCACTTTATTAAAAAAGAAAAAAAAAAAAAAAAAAAATAATATAGTACACAGCTCCATTGTAGTCTACCAAATCCAACAAAGTCCAGCAAATCCACCGTAGAAACTATGCAGCCTTGTTCCGATACTCCATGGTCTTTGCAAACAACAACTTCCGGGTCACGCAGCGCTGCATGAGACCCGGCGACGTTAGTAACTTTATCGCTCTTCACAGTCAAAGGACCTTGCACAGCGTGGCGTGAAACAGAAGTGATTGTTTGCAAAGACCATGATGCATCACAAAAAGGTTTCATAGGCTTTGTATGTCAAATTCATAAAACTTCATTGGATTCGCTGAACTACGTCGGATTCAGTGGACTACATCAGACCTGCATGAGATTTTTTTCTCTTCTAATAAAGCAGTGATCAAGGGAAAGTGTAGGCTAGTGTTTATTTCAATAAAGTATTTCATTGTATGCTTCCTTTTTATTTCTGGGTTAGTAATGGGGGGTGTCTGATAGACACCTCTCCATTACTAGAACCAGGGCTTGATGTCAACTGTGCTTTTGGACACTTCACAGTGGACATCAACTCCAAGCACCATTACCCCCCATGACACTTGCTGCACTGAGATGTGTCTTGTTTCAGAACGCTCGCTGCAGAGACCGCAACAGTGGGGGAACGAGGAGGAGACGCGAGTATTGTTATTTTAAAAATATGTATCAGTAAGTACATTGTGGCCATAATACTGTATGAAGTACTCTGGGGAGTGCATTATACTATATGGATGACTATGGACAGTGCATTATACTGTATGGAGGACTATGGGGAGTCCATTATACTATATGGAGGACTATGGGGAGTCCAGTACACTATATAGAGGACTATGGGGAGTCCAGTACACTATATGGAGAACTATGGGGAGTCCAGTACACTATATCGAGAACTATGTGGAGTGCATTATACTATATGGAGGACTATGGGGGTGCATTATACTATATGGAGGACTATGGGGGTGCATTATACTATATAGAGGACTATGGGGGTGCATTATACTATATAGAGGACTATGGGGAGTGCATTATACTATATGGAGGACTATGGGGAGTGCATTATACTATATGGAGGACTATGGGGAGTGCATTATACTATATGGAGGACTATAGGGGAGTGCATTATACTATATGGAGGACTATAGGGGTGCATTATACTATATGGAGGACTATGGGGGTGCATTATACTATATGGAGGACTATGGGGGTGCATTATACTATATGGAGGACTATGGGGGTGCATTATACTATATGGAGGGCTATGGGGGTGCATTATACTATTTGGAGGACTATGGGGGTGCATTATACTATATGGAGGACTATAGGGGTGTATTATACTATATGGAGGACTATGGGGGTGTATTATACTATATGGAGGACTATGGGGGTGCATTATACTATATGGAGGACTATGGGGAGTGCAATATACTATATGGAGGACTATGGGGGTGCATTATACTATATGGAGGACTATGGGGAGTGCATTATACTATATGGAGGACTATGGGGAGTGCATTATACTATATGGAGGGCTACGGGGAGTGCATTATACTATATGGAGGACTATGGGGAGTGCATTATACTATATGGAGGACTATGGGGAGTGCATTATACTATATGGAGAACTATGGGGAGTGCATTATACTATATGGAGGACTATGGGGAGTGCAATATACTATATGGAGGACTATGGGGGTGTATTATACTATATGGAGGACTATGGGGGTGCATTATACTATATGGAGTACTATGGAGAGTGCATTATACTATATGGAGAACTATGGGGAGCGCATTATACTATATGGATGACTATGGGGGTGCATTATACTATATGGAGGACTATGGGGAGTGCATTATACTATATAGAGGACTATGGGGGGCACAGTATACTATATGGAAGACTATGGGTAGCGCATTATACTATATGGATGACTATGGGGAGCGCATTATACTGTATGGAGGACTATGGGGAGTGAATTACACTATATCGATGACAATGGGGTGTACATTATACTATATGGAGGACTATAGGCAATACAAAGAGAAGGGCCAGAATTGTAGTGACTCATGTGATGCTCCATTTCTGGGGCTACTGCAGGTAGATATTTTTAGGCTGGAAAGTGTCCAACACCGAGGATCTTCTCAACGTGATAATATGAGCTCTTAGCTGTCTGCTTTACCTTTCTTGATACGAAAAATGAGGGGGACCTCACATAATTTTCTTCAATTATTAGGTTAATATTAATAGAAAGCTATACAACAAGATACATTATTTTGTGCCTTGCTTGTGTATTTTGAGAATTATATGAAGCACCCCAATGGTTGCTGCTTCAGGAAACTGGCGGAGGCAGGAGATGCTGTGGGCCCCAGGCTGGTAAAACAAGGTGTTTTTGTGAAAGTCTGGAGCCCCACATTTTCCATACTTTTTAACGGGGTGGACTCTGGAAAAATGGCTGCCGGAGGCTGCGCATGCACAATAGAGATCTTGGGAGCATTGATCTCAATCTGTGCATGCACCGCACCTAGCAGCCATTTTCCCAAAGTCCATCGAATTGAAGACTAAGGAAAGTGCAGGGCTCCAGGCCTTCACAATCCTACCTGGGGTCAGTAGCATCGCCCCACTCCGGCATCCGTCAGCAGCTTCCTGCAGCAGCGACTCTAGGACCCAACTCCATGGCAGTCGGAAAGCTCCACCGCAGCTACAATTTACATTACGAGACGCACCCACTTTTTCAGCAAAATTCGGGGGGGGGGGGTTGGAGTGTGTCTTGTAAACCGAAAAATATGGTATATATCTGGAGGATATCTAATATCTTGGCACATCTTTAATACACAAAAATCAGTGGATTCTTGAATGCATTTCATTATGGTTTCTGTCACATGGACAGTACACGGATTGTACACACGGAAGGCCAACAGAAAGCCACACGGATAATCTCAAGCAAACATTTTTTTTTTAAGTGAACGTGTGAAGGGGTTCTTACATGGTGAAAGAAGGAGGTTCGCATCTCACAGATTCTCTTTCTCTTCCTGCAGTCTGTCAGCGCTGTCTCTGGGGTCATTTTTATTGTCTCTCTCATTCAAGAGTTCATGCTTTCAAACAAGACCGAGATCACGACTCTAGCTGTGATCTAGACTGAGATATCACCAATAGAAGTGAGAACTGCTCACAAACATGCAGGTCTCACATTAACCCAAGATATTTAAGTCTCGATTGTGGCTAGATCTTTAAAACAAGCCATGAAATTCAGCCCTACCTGTGATCTAAACATGGCTAGCCAGGACATACATACTTGGCCACCGATGAGCCTACCTGCAAGAATGTATAACTTACATGCTTGGCAGGCAAGGGTTAGAATGCATGAGTCAGTAGTCCGGCTGTTTAGTTCACAAACTATTGAGTAGAATTAGAGAAAAAAAGAAAAAAGAAAAAAAAAAAAAAAAAGGACTGTACATGGGTTCAGAGTCACTGGATGTTTCCATATGCAAATTGCCTCTTCAGAGAAGAGGACTTGAACTATATAGCGCCACCTGTTGGAAGCACCAATCAAACAAGTCACTATTGCCCCTTTAACGAGCCTTTTCCATTCACTGAAAGGGTTGATTTTATGAAAGAATTCTGACTAGTGTCAGTGCAGCCACATCACTAATCTGTTCCACTTCCTACCTGTCGGCATCTGTGGCTCTCATTTTGATTAGCCAGGCATGATACCAACATTGCGGCGGGATGCGACCTATGATGTTGCTCCATTTCAAACGAAAAGCCTTGGATGCTGTCAGATTAAAGGCACTTCTCAGGTCCCAGAGTCTGGAGGAAGAGTGGAGAGGCACACAATCCAAGCTGCTTGTGGTCTATTGTGAAGTTTCCACAATCAGTGATGGTTTGGGGAGCCATGTCATCTGCTGGTGTAGGTCCACTGTGTTTTATCAAGACCAAAGTCAGCGCAGCCGTCTACCAGGAAATTGTAGAGCACTTAATAATAATAATAATAATAATAATAATAATAAATTTTATTTTTATAGCGCCGACATATTCCGCAGCACTTTACATTTCAGAGGGGATTTGTACAGACAATAGACATTACAGCATAACAATAATCACATACAGTAGATTATAACATATCAAGAGGAAAGAGGGCCCTGCTCGCAAGCTTACAATCTATGAGGAAAGAGGTAGACACAAAAGGTGGGTGGTAACAATTGCCCTGATTGTATGGACCAGCCATAATGTTAAGTGTGTAACAGTACAGACACAGAGGGCTAATGGATGCATAAAGCATGTGGGAACATGATGCGGGAAATCTGGTTATGGTAAAACTTTTGGCTGTGCCACACAGGGATAGTTTAGGTTAATGTGTTGAGGTGATAGGCCAGTCTGAATAAATGCGTTTTCAGGGCACGCTTAAAATTTTGGGGATTGGGGACTAATCGTATTGACCTGGGAAGTACAGTCCAAAGAATTGGCGCGGCACGTGTAAAGTCTTGGAGACGGGAGTGGGAGGTTCTGACTATTGAGGATGCTAAACTCAGGTCATCAGCAGAACGGAGGGCGCGGGTAGGGTGGTATACTGAAACAAGGGAGGAGATGTAGGGTGGTGCTGAGCCATGGAGGGCTTTGTGGGTGAGGGTAATAAGTTTATACTGAATTATGGAGTGGATGGGTAGCCAGTGTAATGACTGGCACAAGGTAGAGGCATCGGTGTAACGATTGGTGAGGAATATGATCCTGGCTGCAGCATTCAAGACAGATTGGAGAGGGGAGAGTTTGGTAAGAGGGAGACCGATTAGAAGAGAGTTACAATAGTCGAGACGAGAATGAATAAGAGAAACAGTAAGAGTTTTTGCAGAGTCAAAAGTAAGAAAAGGTCGAATTCTAGAAATGTTTTTGAGGTGCAGATGACAAGAGCGAGCCACTGATCGAATGTGGGGGGCAAAGGAAAGCTCGGAATCAAGTATGACCCCAAGACAGCGGGCCTGTTGCTGGGGAGTAATAGTGGAACCACACACAGAAATGGCAATGTCGGGTATAGGTACATTAGAGTAGAGGGAGGAAACACCAGGAGTTCAGTCTTTGACAGGTTCAGTTTCAGATATAGTGAGAACATGATGTTAGACACAGCGTTTAGACAATCGCCGGTGTTTTCTAGAAAGGCTGGCGTGATGTCAGGAGAAGAAGCGTATAATTGGGTGTCATCAGCATAGAGATGGTACTGGAAACCAAATCTACTGATTGTTTGACCAATAGGGGCAGTGTACAAGGAGCAGCACTTCATGCTTCCCTCTTCCGACAGGCTTTTTGGAGATGGAAATTTCATTCTCCAGCAGGACTTGGCACCTGTCCACACTGCCAAAAGTACCAATACCGGGTTTACAAACAAGAGTATCACAGTGCTTGATTGGCCAGCAAACTCACCTGACCTTAACCCCATAGAGAATCTATGGGGTATTGTCAAGAGGAAGATGAGAGACACCAGACCCAACAATGCAGACGAGCTGAAGGCTGCTATCAAAGCAACCTGGGCTTCCATAACACCTCAGCAGTGCCACAGGCTGATCGCTGTCACGTTGCTGCTCGCTCCTCTCGTGCCGTCACCCCCTGCGCCCCATCAGACTCACCTGACCGCAGCTTCCCGACGCGTCCCCGTCTGTTTCCCTGCTCTGATGACAGCGCTGGCGTCCTCCCGGGCGCGCGCTCCCCGCAGGTCTCACCGGGCGCGCGCAATTCCTCCTTTGTGAGCCGGTCGCTCCTCCTGGTCCTCTCTATGGTCTGAAGGACCCTGACCCGGAAGCTCCTCCTCACTCTCCCATATCAGGTCGTCGCTCCCTAGTGACGCTGCCTGATCGTCACTTGTACTTCCTTGTGATTCTGGCCCCACTCTTGCTGGCATACTCCGCTGCTTTCTCCGCTCCCTGCTGTTTTCTTGTATTCCCATCTGTGTTACCTGTTCTCTCCTCTGTTTCCAGTGTTCCTGCCTTGCCTTCCCGTGTCTCCCGTCTACTGCCGTTCTGCCCCGGTCCTGTCCCCTGGGTTCCTGCCGTTCTACCCCGGTCCAGTCTCATGTGTTCCTGCCGTTCTACCCCGGTCCAGTCTCCTGTTTTCCTGTCGTTCTGCCCCGGTCCAGGCTCATGTGTTCCTGCCGTTCTACCCCGGTCCCGTCTCCTGGGTTCCTGCCGTTCTGCCCCGGTCCAGTCTCCTGTGTTCCTGCCGTTCTACCCCGATCGAGTCTCCTGTGTTCCTGCCGTTCTACCCCGATCAAGTCTCCTGTGCTCCTGCCGTTCTGCCCAGGTCCAGTCTCCTGTGTTCCTGCCGTTCTACCCCGGTCCGGTCTCCCTACCGTGCCATCCAGTGTATTCGTCCAGCCTGTACCCCAGTGTTCCAGCCGTACCACCGTCCTGCTCAAGTTCCTGGGTTTCCCCCGTGCCTGCCCGTGTTTCCGCACTTCCTGATCTTGCTCTCACCACTCTTCCGGCTACCTTGCCTACTGCCTGTCTGGTTTCCCCCATCTGCCTGGGTACCAGCTGCCGCGGTAATAGTTCCCCCTGGGCCTGTCCCTAACACTCCCTGTATAGGGGGTCGTCCACCTGGTCCGCTCACCCAGGGGAGGTTCGTTGCCGTGGTCCAGTGGGTTCACTGTTGTGAGCTCATTTTCGGGTTTGCCTCTGGCTTCTGGTGAGGGTTATGGAGCTGGCTGTGCCGACAGAGGAGTAGTGAGTTCTCTATCTGGACTCCCTCTGTTGGTGAAGGGAGGTAATGAAGCTGATCTAAATGGCACAGACCGGCCACCTGAGGAAGAGGACTGCAATTGGACATCAGGAGTTTCTGATTGGATTTAAGGCAGCCGACTACCTAGTTTCTTGCTGGTGATTTTTCTGACTGTGGCTCCTGGTTTCCAGTTTGGTTCCTGCCTTCCTAAAGCTAAGTTTTCTCTGCTATTGTTCATGAGTTTTTGTCTGGTTTACTTAGTTTTTGTGTTCAGCCAGCCCTGGCTGGGACTGGGCTGAATCCCCATTTTGTCTCTGATCAGTTGATCTCTTTTGCTCTGTCTTCAGAATATACCGGAGTGCTGATACAGTGATTTGAAGTCTAGCGACTTCAGGGCCTTTTTCTATCAGACGTGTTGGACATTCTTTTTGGCAGGGTTTTTTGCATGATTGCAGACAGCAGCTTTTCTTTCCTTTCTAGTTAGCGAGGGCCCCATCGTTTGCTCAGCCTATCTTTCTACCTGTATCTGTGTTTTCATCTTGTTTCACCGACAATACATGTTGGGGGCTGTCTATTGCTTTGGGGTCTGATCTGGGGCAGTTTAGATTTTCCCTTTCTTTAGGCTTATTTAGTTCTCCGGCCGTGACGAGGCGTCTAGGACCACGGTAGGCACACTCCACGGCTACTGCTAGTTGTTGTGGATAAGATCAGGGGTCTGCAATCCGCTAGTTACCAACCTCTCCGGTTTTCTGGGCTTAGCTTGCTTTTTGTTTTTTCCTCCTCGGTGACTCATTCATAACAGTTCACCCTCAGGGATCCTAACAATCGCCTCCATGCCGCGTCGCATTGATGCAGTAATTGATGCAAAAGGAGCCCCGACCAAGTATTGAGTGCATTTACTGAACATACATTTCAGTAGGCCAACATTTCAGACTTTCAAATCATTTTTCAAGCTGGTGTTATAAAGTATTCTAATATACTGAGATAATGACTTTTGGGTTTTCATTGGCTGTAAGCCATAATCATCAACATGAACAGAAATAAACACGTGAAATAGATCACTCTGTTTGTAATGACTCTATATAATATATGAGTTTCACTTTTTGTATTGAAGAACTGAAATAAATTAACTTTTTGATGATATTCTAATTTTGTGAGAAGCACCTGTATGCTCCCAGAAGTTAAGAAAAACATGCCTTCTCCTGTGATGTATAATGATAGACAACCCCGATTTCTGCAGTTACCTTGAAGTATAGGAGAGAGCAGAGAGTGATTACAAACATTTTTAGCTTTCATCTCACAGCAGTCAGTGTGGGGGAAGGTGGAGTACAGCTAAGATAAGCGTGATTACAAACACCTCTGCAGTTCTCATTTTACAGTGCGCTCAGCTCTGCTGTAATCCCCTGACCATCCTGAGATGAAAGTTGGTGGTGTTTGCAAACACACTCAGCTCTGCTATACTCTACAGTATATGGTAACTGCAGAGATCAGGGCTGTTTTTCGTTACATCACAGAAGGCATTTTCTTTTGACTTTCAGGGGGGAGTGGTATTTTATTTCACCAGGTTGACGCCTCCCACTTATGATTGGTCAACCTCATAAAGTGGGAAAAAGAACACACCTATTGGGCTCATCATAACTTATACCAAAACTTTACAAGCTAATATCTCAGGAAAACAGAGGAGAAAATTAAAAAAAAAAAAATGTTTATAAATCTGCTCTGCAGCCACTTCCATAATATGGCCAGTTTTGCATGCTCAAACTCTTGAAAGGTCTTTTTTAAACAACAAATAATATCTATATGGCAACAGCCTCAGAACACGTGGCAAACGTCTGGCACATATAAAATATGGGTGGCCTCCGTAACCTCATACTCTGTCACCGAAACATCATCTTGTACCTGAACTCTGTCCATCAGCCTCTCCGCTCCCCCAGTCTGCAGTTGGTCGCTCAGGAAACATTTCTGCTCCATGCATGCGCTCTTGGATTTTACGGGCAGTGATACTATCCTTAAAATGCTGGCGCCAGGCTAAGGTGGCACAGAGTAAGCACAGCGTCTTTCCGGTGCCGGTTGGACTCTCCAGGACACCATTGACCCCCTGACAACAAACGAATAACAAGAAAAAGACTAATACTGGAGTTGATGAAAGACTTGAAAATTCTCCCACTGTGCATGCTCCTCCTAGGTGTCTGCTATCCTGTGCTATCCACTAGCAGTCTGACTCCAAAACACAACAGCATTCAATCGTAATACAAGCCACCCCGATGTGTCTCCAAGGTGTGAGCCCCACTAACTGTGCTTTACTAGTGCAAATCCCACAGCTGCACATCACCAGTGCAAGCGTCCCCCAGCTGTGCATCACTAGTGTAAGCCTCCACAGCTGTGCATCACTAGTGTAAGCCTCCACAGCTGTGCATCACTAGTGTAAGTCTCCACAGCTGTGCATCACTAGTGTAAGCCTCCACAGCTGTGCATCACTAGAGTAAGCCTCCACAGCTGTGCATCACTAGAGTAAGCCTCCACAGCTGTGCATCACTAGAGTAAGCCTCCACAGCTGTGCATCACTAGAGTAAGCCTCCACAGCTGTGCATCACTAGTGTAAGCCTCCACAGCTGTGCATCACTAGTGTAAGCCTCCACAGCTGTGCATCACTAGTGTAAGCCTCCACAGCTGTGCATCACTAGTGTAAGCCTCCACAGCTGTGCATCACTAGTGTAAGCCTCCACAGCTGTGCATCACTAGTGTAAGCCTCCCAGCTGTGCATCACTAGTGTAAGCCTCCCAGCTGTGCATCACTAGTGTAAGTTTCCCCAAGACTTCGCGATCCCGTGTGAACAGACGTCATCGCGGGCATTTTCGCAAAGGATTACTGGGAACGAGAGCGTGGAGAGAGGCGGGAAGGCTGCGCGGGATGTCGGAAGGTGACAATAACATTATTTTTTATTTTAACTTCTATATTTTACAGGGATATGGTACCCAAAGCCTGGAGGACAGTCTCCTCTCCTCCGGACCATGGGTACCATCCGCAATTGTTCTGCTTACTTTCCACATGGTGTGCACAGCCACATGCGGGAAGTAAGCGGAACAATGCATTCCTATGGGTGCGGGATCGCCGCGATTCCGCTAAATTAATGAGCATGCTGCAGTTTTTACCGCCAAGCGATTCCGGCGCGCTAAAAACCGCAGCATTAGCACAGCATTGCAGAATCCCATAGGAATGCATGGGATGCTTATTTTTCACGTTTTCGCGGCAAAATCGCGTGGTTAAAACTGCTGCGGAAACGCGAAAAAAAACGCCACGTGTGAACTCCGCCTAAGCCTCCACAGCTGTGCGTCACGAGTGTAAGCCCCCCCCGTGCATCACTAGTGTATGCCTACACAGCTGTGCATCACTAGTGTAATCCCCCCCGCTGTGCATCACTAGGTGTATGCCTCCACAGCTGTGCATCACTAGTGTAAGCCTCCCAGCTGTGCATCACTAGTGTAAGTTTCCCCCAGACTTCGCAATCCCACGAGAACAGATGTCATCGCAGGCATTTTCGCAAAGGATTACTGGGAACGAGAGCGTGGAGAGAGGCGGGAAGGCTGCGCGGGACACCGGAAGGTGACAATAACATTATTTTTTATTTTAAATTCTATATTTTACAGGGATATGGTACCCAAAGCCTGGAGGCCAGTCTCCTCTCCTCCGGACCGTGGGTACCATCCGCAATTGTTCTGCTTACTTTCCGCATGGAGTGCACAGCCACATGCGGGAAGTAAGCGGAACAATGCATTCCTATGGGTGTGGGATCGGCGCGATTCCGCTAAATTAATGAGCATGCTGCGGTTTTTACCGCCAAGCGATTCCGCCGCGGTAAAAACCGCAGCATTAGCACAGCATTGCGGCATCCCATAGGAATGCATGGGATGCTTATTTTTCACGTTTTCGCAGCAAAATCGCGCGGTTAAAACCGCCCCGGAAACGCGAAAAAAACGCCACGTGTGAACTCAGCCTAAGCCCCCACAGCTGTGCATCACTAGTGTAAGCCTCCACAGCTGTGCATCACTAGTGTAAGCCCCCACAGCTGTGCATCACTAGTGTAAGCCCCCACAGCTGTGCATCACTAGTGTAAGCCTCCACAGCTGTGCATCACTAGTGTAAGCCTCCACAGCTGTGCATCACTAGTGTAAGCCCCCACAGCTGTGCATCACTAGTGTAAGCCCCCACAGCTGTGCATCACTAGTGTAAGCCTCCACAGCTGTGCATCACTAGTGTAAGCCTCCACAGCTGTGCATCACTAGTGTTAGCCCCCTCTCCACATTTGTCTATAACTAGTAACACCCCCTAATTCCATCTTCTGAAGATTGCAGACCCCACTATTCAAGCCCCCCAGCCTAGTTATCACAAGCCCCTCCCAGCTGACTCCACCCTCTAATTCACTCCCCCTTATACTTGCACGCTCCTCCTCCTCCTCCTCTGTGGCTCAGACTCGGCGCAGTCAGACATGGCGCCTCCAGTACTCGCACCTTCTGCAGACACTCCAGCACTTTGGCCATGTAATCCTCCTGACATTTGTACGGCGTGAACGGGAAGTCCACGGTGACCCCGCCGAGCTCCAGCTGCGGCATCCTGACATTGACAACGGCGAAGACCCTCCAGGTCAGGACCGGCTTCACAATTCCCGCCCGTACGTCGTGACGTCACTCACGACGTGGTCTCGTCTGCTGACGTTCGCTGCTGTCCAGGTCTCAGAGCTGTGCTTCTCCTCTGTGCGTCCCACACCAAACCGCTCCCAGTAATGACCCGTCCCCATGTTACAGCCTGGCACCGGCGGCAGCCATGTGTGAAGACACCGGAGTTGGAGGCTCCACCCACACCAATGGCTCCTGCAGAACATGGAAGTGTGTCAGTGACCGCACAGCATGCCGGGAGTTGTAGTTATTGATTATATAAATGTAGTCACCTAATATTAAGATTTCCTGTTGCCCCCCTGGAACCATTTTGTACATACATTTCATTTTCCAGCCTGCGGCAGACCTGACCATCATGATTTGCATGAATTACCGTCAGAGAGCACCATTACCCTCATAAATGCAACCCCAGTGGGAAATGTCATCTGTTCCAAGAGCATAACCTGAGCACCGTCCACCACCAGGACCCTGCATGGAGCCACCCTCCTATTATTCCTCCTGAACTCCTGTGACGGAGCCAGTTTGGTACTTAATGGCCAATTTTTACCATTCTGACCAGTGTCACTTCATGAGGTAATAACTCTGCAACGCTTCACCGGATCCCACTGATTCTGAGATTGGTTTTTTCGTGACATATTGTACTTTATGATGGCAGTAAAATTTCTTCAATTTGTGTTTAGTTACGGAAAAGTGAAATTTTGGCAAAAAATTTGCAATTTTCATACTTTAACCCCTTCATGACCCAGCCTATTTTGACCTTAATGGCCTGGCCATTTTTTGCAATTCTGACCAGTGTCCCTTTATGAGGTAATAACTCTGGAACGCTTCAACGCATCCCAGCGATTCCGAGATTGTTTTTTTTCGTGACATATTGGGCTTCATGTTAGTGGTAAATTTATGTCGATAATTTTTGCGTTTATTTGTGAAAAAATCAGAAATTTGGCGAAAATGTCACAATTTTCAAATTTTGAATTTTTATTCTGTTAAACTAGAGTTATGTGACACAAAATAGTTACTAAATAACATTTCCCACATGTCTACTTTACATCAGCACAATTTTGGAACCAAATTTTTTTTTTTTTTTTTTTAGGAAGTTATAAGGGTTAAAACTTGACCAGTGATTTCTCATTTTTACAACAAAATTTACAAAACCATTTTTTTTTTAGGGACCACCTCACATTTGAAGTCACTTGGAGGGGTCTTATATGGCAGAAAATATCCAAACGTGACACCATTCTAATAACTGCACCCCTCACGCTACTCAAAACTACATTCTAGAAGATTATTAACCCTTCAGGTGCTTCACAGGAACTAAAGCAACGTGGAAGGAAAAAATGGACATTTTAATTTTTCCAACACAAATTTTCTTTTGGCATCATTTTTTTTTCATTTTCACATGGGCAACAGGTTAAAATGGATCCTAAAATTTGTTGGGCAATTTCCCCTGAGTACACCGATACCTCCTATGTGGTCATAAACCACTGTTTGGGTGCACGGCAGGGCTCAGAAGGGAAGGAGCACGTTTGACTTTTTGAATGGAAAATATGCTGGAATATTTAGCAGTTGCCATGTCGCGTTTGGAGATCTCCTGTGTACCTAAACATTGGAGCTCCCCAACAAGTGACCCCATTTTGGAAACTAGACCCCCCAAGGAACTTATCTGGATGCATAGTGATCACTTTGAACCCCCAGGTGCTTCACAAATTAATCCATAAAAAAAAGTACTTTTTTTTTCACAAAAATTATTATTCTTTAGCCTCAGTTTTTTCATTTTCACATGGGCCACAGGATAAAATGGATCCTAAAATTTGTTGGGCAATTTCTCCTGAACACAGCAATACCTCATATGTGGTCATAAACCACTGTTTGAGCGCACGGCAGGGCCCGGAAGGCAAGGAGCACCATTTGACTTTTTGAATGGAAAATTAGCTCCAATCGTTATCGGACACCATGTCGCGTTTGGAGAGCCCCTGTGCGCCTAAACATTGGAGCTCCCCCACAAGTGACCCCATTTTGGAAACTAGACCCCTTAAGGAACTTATCTAGATGTGTAGTGAGCACTTTGAACCCCCAAGTGCTTCACAAAAATTTATAACGTAGAGCAGTGAAAATAAAAAAAATTTTTTCCTCCAAAAATGATTTTTTAGCACGCTATTTTTTATTTTTACAAGGGTAACAGGAGAAATTGGACCCCAAAAGTTGTTGTCCAGTTTATCCTGAGTACGCTGGTACCCCATATGTGGGGAGGAACCATTGTTTGGGCACACGTCAGGGCTCAGAATGGAAGTAGTGACGTTTTGAAATGCAGACTTTGATGGAATAGTCTGCAGTCGTCATTACGTTTGCAGAGCCCCTGATGTGCCTAAACAATAGAAACCCCCCACAAGTGACCCCATTTTGGAAGCTAGACCTTCCACGGAACTTATGTAGATGTGTTGTGAGCACTTTGAACCCCCAAGTGCTTCACAGAAGTTTATAATGCAGAGACGTGAAAATGAAAAAATAATTTTTTTTCCACAAAAATAATTTTTGAGCCCACAATTTTTTATTTACCCAAGGGTAACAGGAGAGATTAGTCCCCAAAAGTTGTTGTGCAATTTTTCCTGAGTACGCTGATACCCCATATGTTGGGGTAAACCACTGTTTGGGCACACGTCGGGGCTTGGAAGGGAGGGAGCACCGTTTGACTTTTTGAACGCAAAATTGGCTGGAATCAATGGTTGCACCATGTCGCGTTTGGAGACCCCCTGATGTGCCTAAACAGTGGAAACCCCACAATTCTAACTTCAACCCTAACCCCAACACACCCCTAACCACAGCCATAACCCTAACCCCAACACATCCCTAACCACAACCCTAACCCTCTTTCCAACCCTAACCCTCTTTCCAACCCTAACCCTAATGGAAAAATAAAAAGATTTTCTTTATTTTATTAGTTGTGCCTACCTATGAGGGTGATAATCGGGGGGTTTATTTACTTTTTATTTCATTTTGATCACTGTGAGAGTGATCAAAATGAAAGAATGGAATCTGCAGCCGGCAGATTCGGGCGGGCGCACTGTGCATGCGCACCGCCATTTTCCAAGATGGCGGCGCCCAAGATCCAGACCCGGGGGACTCAGGAGGTACCAGGGGGGGTGAGGGGGGATCGGAAGCTGGCGGGGAGCGGAGGGAGGGGGAGGCAGATGATGACAACGGCAGCAGATCGCCGCTGTCATTCAGTGGCTGGGGGGGTCGGATCGGTGTCTCCAGCCATGTCTGATGCTACAGCAGCATCGGCCATGGCTGGATTGTAATATTTCATCAATTTTCATTGATGAAATATTACTATCGCTCTGATTGGCTGTTTCAATTTTAACAGCCAATCAGAGCGATCGTAGCCACGTGGGGGCGAAGCCACGCCCCCTGGGGTGAATTACAAAGCCCCCTGTATCTGCGGGTCAGGTGACCTTTCATTGACCCCGGTCACCCGACCCGCAGGGGGGCTTTGAAGTCATGACACAGGGTATGCGTGATGGGTCGGATTGGCACCGACTTTCATGACGCATACGCTGTGTCACAGGTCGGGAACCGGTTAAATTTAAAATCAGAGAGTTACGTCACACAAAATATTTAATAAATAACATTTCCCACATGTCTCCTTTACATCAGCACAATTTTGGAACGATAATTTTCTTTTTTGTTTGGACGTTATAAGGGTTAAAAGTTGACCAGCGATTTCTAATTTTTCCAACAAAATTTACAAAACCAATTTTTTTTTTTTTGGGATTACCTCACATTTGAAGTGAGTTTGGGGAGGGTCAATATAACCGAAAATAACCAAAAGCGACACCATTCTAAAAACTGCACCCCTTATGGTGCTGAAAACACATTCAAGAAGTTTATTAACCCTTCAGGTGCTTCACGAGAACTAAAGCAATGTGTAAAGAAAAAAATGAACATTTTACTTTTTTTCACAAAAAATTTACTTTGGAACCAATTTTTTATTTTCACAAGCGTATCAGTAGAAAATGGACCACAAAATTGCATGTGGGGGAAAGCCACTATTTTGGCACATGGCAGGGTCCGGAAGAGAGGGAGCACCGTTTGACTTTTTGAACGCAAAATTGGCTGGAATCGATGGCAGCACCATGTTGCTTTTGGAGACCCCTGATGTGCCTTAACATTGGAAACCGCCCCAATTCTAACTCCAACCCTAACCCGAGCACACCCCTAATGCCAACTATAACCCTAACCCCAACACACCCACAACCTTAACCACAACCCTCACCCTAACACCACCCTTATCCCAACCCTAACCGTAATCCTAACCCTAGCCCAACCCTACTTTTAGCCCAACCCTAGCCCCAACCCTAACATTACCTAACCCTAGTCCAACCGTAGCTCTAGCCCTAACCTTAACTATAAGCCCAACCATAACCCTAATGGAAAACTGGAAATAAATACATTTTTATATTTTATTATTTTTACCTAAGGGGGTGATAAAGGGCGGTTTGATTTTACTATTTTTTTTATCACTGTGATAGGGTATATCACAGTGATCAAAATGAACCCATAGGAAAAATTTCCTATTGTTGCCAGGTGCTGGCTGGCAGATTTCGACGGGCGCATGCACCTGCCATTTTGTTTCCGTGAGAAGACACCGCCTGCCAGGGGACATCACGGGGATGCAGGAGGGTTCAGGGACACTGCAAGTACTGGGGGGGAATCGGGAGACCCCATTTCTCCTCTGATGTGCGATCACATCAGAGGACAGAGAAATTAAGTAAGAAATCAGACTTTTTTTGTGGTCACCATTCTGTCAATAACGGCGATCGCAACACTGGGTCGGTAAAAACCATCCTGAATCATGTTCTCCGGGGTCTCAGCTACCCTCGGTAGCTGAGACACCAGTTAGTTTCCAACGCTGGGGGGCGCTATACCCTTATTTCTCAGCGCTATTAAAAAGCGGCGCAGATTAATAAGTACCCTTAACTGCCGCTGTTAAAAGGCGTATCGGTGGTCGTTAAGGTATTAAAATATGGAATGTATTGCTAGTTCAGTCTTTTATGCGCCTGTACGCATCTTTGGCTTTACCCAGAAAGAAACGAGATATGTAGATGAAAACTTTACATTTATTCCACATACTCTCCACTGGTGTCAACACACTTCTTACATCGGTATTTCAAGTTTTGTAAGCCGTGCAAAAAAGGATTTCGGTTGTGTCTCAAACCAGGCATCCATCAGCCATGCCATTGTGAAGTACAGTATTTAGATGTACGGGACATCTTGTTCTCAAAGACTCCATTTTTGTGTTTGCGACGCCATTTTGTTGTTCACGAGTTACATTTTTTAACTAGGGAAAGTTCACGGCTGTATTGAAACCAGATTGTCCCAGTCCGAACAAGATATGAGACCCTGATGAATGTGCCATTGTTCTATTCTCTACGTCACGTAGCTAGGGACATATTTCGATTTTCTTGCAATACTATTGGCTTATAAAGTAAATGTGTCACGACGATGCTATTGGTAGCTGACTACTTTGTATAATTAAGCAAAATACTATAAAAAAGGTGACATAATAAACGGGGTTAGTGATCTGCCTTTATCCTCCCATACAGAGGTACACGTCTCCGTCTGGTCATTCTCAGTTTCTAGCAACATCTTGTGGATTAATTTGGAAATCACTTGGTCAGCCGTGAAGGGTTAATTTAGCCCTCCCTCACACCATCATAAATGGTGTGAAATTTGGTACGCTTGAGGTGTTTCTTCAGGTTTGGAAACAGATCATAGTCGGAGGGAGCTAGATCTGGTGAATAAGGTAGGTGGTCAACCAGCTAGACGCCCAGCTTCCCCAGTGTTGCCTTGATCGAAAAATGAATTCTTTGATGCATGGGGTATAATTACCGAAGTGCTGCAAAAAATACAGTATGTTGCCTCTTGTAGTGATGGTATGTGCGCAGGAGCTGTGCTTGTGCCATCACTTAGGCCTCTTTCACACATCAGTTTTTCGCCGTCAGGCGCGATCCGGCTTTTTTTTGTAAAACCGGATCCGGCAAAATGCAATGCCGGATCCAGTTTTTCCCCATTGACTTGCATTAGCGCCGGATGGCATTGCGTTTCATCCGTTTTTTGCCGGATCCAGCTACTTGTCTCATTCCGGCGTCAGGAAAAAACGGCTACTGTAACGTTTTTTGTCTCCGGCGAAAAAGCCGGAAGCGCCGGATCCGACGCTTCCGGCTTTTTGCCACAATGAAAGTCTATGGGCGCCGGAATGCGCCGGATCCAGAAAAAGACGGATCCAGCCACCGGATCCGTTTTTTTAAGTCTGCGCATGCTCAGATCCAATTGGCCAGCCCCCAGGAAACAGATATAACCTGCTAGATGGATCCGGCAGAAAAACGGATCCGTTTCTACAGTTCTCCAAAATTTATGCCGGATCCGTTATTTCTAAAAATAGCCGGATCCTGCCTGACGGCAAAAAACTGATGTGTGAAAGTAGCCTTACTGGTGTAAAAGGCAATAGTATTATTATTATTTATATAGCGCCATTAGTTCCATGGTGCTGTACATGAGAAGGGGTTACATGCAAAGTTATAGATATCGTTAACAGTAAACAAATTTACAATGACAGACTGGTACAGAGGGGAGGGGACCCTGTCCTTGCGGACTTACATTCCACGGGAGTATAGTATACCCCGAGTCCAGACTATACCCTGGGGTTAAGGAGGCCTAGGCTTGATTACACCCCAGGTATATTATGGCCCAGACTAATTTATACTCCGGGGTGATATACACAATAATGACTTAATTTTCCAACATCATATTGTGGGTTGAGGTTCAGGTTTGTCAGGTAAGTTATGTGGGAAGATAACTGACTTAAATCATAAAGTTCCTTCTGAAGGTTCCAAATGCAGGCGACAATAGGACGTATTGGAGCACAGAATTACAGAGGATAGGTGATGCTCGGGAGAAGTCTTGAAGGCAGTTGGGTGAGGAACTTATGAGTATAGTATGGAGGAGAGAAGAATGTCGTGTGAGAAGATATCACAAGATTAATTCGGAGATATGTAAGGATGTGAACTTTACTGTCATGTTCCTGGCCCTGAAGGCAAGGATCACGTTATGTACATAAGGTTATGTGTCTTATGGTGTGAGCTATGTATTGCGGTTTAAGGTGTATGCGTTGGTATGGTAATGTTTAGTGAACAGCATAGGTTAGGATTTAGGACATAGACTTAGTAAGCAATGTAAGTGTAATACATATAATGTATAGAGTGTGATAAGTATTGATAGTACAATGTGCATAGTTTGCGGTAGGTGTTCTCGATAGGGTAAAGATAAGTGATATGATACATAGGTTAAGTCTTATGGTATAAGATAGTGACTATATGTGTAATATGTTTTCACAGAAAGTAAGAGAGATGCATAGTGTTGTGGATGTGATCTGCCCAGTTACATACTATAGGGACAGACATACGGCGTCTCAGTGGTTAGCGCTGGGGTCCTGGGTTCGAATCCCACCAAGGACAACATCTGCAAGGAGTTTGTATGTTCTCCCAGTGCTTGCGTGGGTTTCCTCCGGGTACTCCAAAGACATACTGATATTGAATTTAGATTGTGGGCCCCATCGGGGACAGTGATGAAATTGTGTGCAAACTGTAAAGCGCTGCAGAATATGTTAGCGCTATATAAAAATAAAGATTATTATTGTTAGTTATAGTTTGGTACTAGCTTATAGTGGGAGGGGAAAGTCCCAGTAACAAATGACTTCTTCCTGATTGATTCCTGAATGATTCAGATAGGGTAGTACAGTAGCCAAGACAAGTTTAAGTGCAGTCGGCTACTAGTGCTGGCAAGAACCTATCATTCGGGGCAGTGCGAGGCAACGTTCTAAGTACTATGAAGGATGCGTTATTCTGTGGCATACAGGGGACAATGGATGTGCAACCTCATGAATGGAAGGCAACGGATCCCAAGTGTACTACAGAACTGGACGGGAAACCTCTGGGGCTAGTGGACTACTCTACTAGTGCCAGCAAGAACCTATCATTCGGGGCAGTGCAAGGCCTTACTGGAATCTCTTGCAGACATTCCTGCAACATTCGGAGAACTATGAAGAATGCATTATTCTGTGGCGTACAGGGGACAATGGATGTGCAACCTCGTGAATGGAAGGTAACGGATCCCGAGTGTCCTGCGGAACTGGATGGGAAATCCTTGGGGATGACACAGCCAGTAAACATAGGGATAATCCAGGAGGAATGGATAGTAATGCTGAGAATGTACTGTATTCCGCTTCCGCACCTTGGTCCTCCTAACTTTCTGGCAATTATATCTTTTTATTGTCCATCTCTTGTTACACATTCTCACCGTCGCCTTCGTGCGAACGTGGTTGCTCAAATATTTGGGCATTGCTACATGTGATCTCCTCTTGCCCCGCTTCAAGTGCATCGGGAGAGAGGCCAGAATCTCTAAATGGAAAAGTGAACAGTTCTAATGAGTGTCCTTGTGTGGGATCAGTTGTCTCCTGGTGGGAGGAAGAAGGACCAGGGTTAGGAATATGCGGTCCAGACTCATGGCTACTGAGACTTGACCGTATGGAAGACGGTGGTGGTGGCGGCAAAGTGACTGGTAGCATTATCAGCTATCGAACGTATATAACGTTCTGGGTTCAATAGTGGTGTGCTGCTGTGGTCCTCTAGTAATTGTGACAGGAAGGTCAAGCGAGAAGATGTGGATGTTTGTTGTGGCCCAATTTCACCTTGCCCACGTCCTCGGCCTCGCCCTCTACATGCACCATCACGTTCACTTTCTCATCCCTTGGCACGCATCTTGCCCATTTTAAATGGACTACAATATTTTGCAAAGTCAGACCTTGCTCTGTGTACTCCACGCATTGACCTGTTATTGCAGTATCTCCAGAGTTGGTGCAGCGCCCCTTCCCTAAACTGGTTTCCAAAGATATATTGAATTGAAATCAATGCAAGTTGTGTTTTATTTGAATGCTTTTTTCATCTTTTTTCAAGCTTCACAGACACATTGTGCCAGATCTGCAGCTCCGAACAAGCAAAATATCCGGAATCTCATATATCAAAGTACATTCAAAGTCCTACATTTGCCTAATTTGTACTCTCTAAAGCAGTTATTACAAACATTATATAAGACAATCAAATGTTCTTACTATTGTATGCACACTGTAAGCACTATTGAATGCAGTATTGGCAATTTACAGTGCCTTGCGAAAGTATTCGGCCCCCTGGAACTTTACAACCTTTTCCCACATATCATGCTTCAAACATAAAGATACCAAATGTAAATTTTTAGTGAAGAATCAACAAGTGGGACACAATTGTGAATTTGAACAAAATTTATTGGTTATTTTACATTTTTGTGGAAATTCAAAAACTGAAAAGTAGGGCGCGCAATATTATTCGGCCCCTTTAACTTAATACTTTGCTGCGCCACCTTTTGCTGCAATTACAGCTGCAAGTCACTTGGGGTATGTCTCTATCAGTTTTGTACATCGAGAGACTGAAATTCTTGCCCATTCTTCCTTGCCAAACAGCTCGAGCTCAGTGAGGTTTGATGGAGATCGTTTGTGACCAGCAGTTTTCAGCTCTTTCCACAGATTCTCGATTGGATTCAGGTCTGGACTTTGACTTGGCTATTCTAACACCTGGATACGTTTATTTGTGAACCATTCCATTGTAGATTTTGCTTTATGTTTGGGATCATTGTCTTGTTAGAAGACAAATCTCCATCCCAGTCTCAGGTCTTTTGCAGACTCCAACAGGTTTTCTTCAAGAATGGTCCTGTATTTGGCTCCATCCATCTTCCCATCAATTTTAACCATCTTCCCTGTCCCTGCTGAAGAAAAACAGGCCCAAACCATGATGCTGCCACCACCTTGTTTGACAGTGGGTTTGACACGTTCAGGGTGATGAGCTGTGTTGCCTTTACGCCAAACATATCATTTGGCATTGTTGCCAAAAAGTTCGATTTTTGGTTTCATCTGACCAGTGTACCTTCTTCCACATGTTTGGTGTGTCTCCCAGGTGGCTTGTTGCAAACTTTAAACAACACTTTTTATGGATATCTTTGAGAAATGGCTTTCTTCTTGCCACTCTTCCAAAAAGGCCAGATTTGTGCAGTGTACGACTGATTGTTGTCCTATGGACAGACTGTCCCACATCAGCTGTAGATCTCTGCAGTTCATCCAGAGTGATCATGTGCCTCTTGGCTGCATCTCTGATCAGTCTTCTCCTTGTTTGACATGAAAGTTTAGAGGGATGGCCGGGTCTTGGTAAATTTGCAGTGGTATGATACTCCTTCCTTTTCAATATGATCGCTTGCACAGTGCTCTTTGGGATGTTTAAAGTTTTGGAAATCATTTTGTATCCAAATCCGGCTTTAAACTTCTCCACAACAGTATCACGGACCTACCTGTTGTGTTCCTTGGTCTTCATGATGCTCTCTGTGCTTCAAACAGAACCCTGAGACTATCACAGAGCAGGTGCATTTATACAGAGATTTAATTACACACAGGTGGATTATATTTATCATTAGTCATTTAGGACAACATTGGATCATTCAGAGATCCACAATCAACTTCTGGAGTGAGTTTGCTGCACTGAAAGTAAAGGGGCCAAATAATATAGCACACCCCACTTTTCAGTTTTTGCATTTCCACAAAAATTTAAAATAACCAATAAATTTCGTTCAACTTCACAACTGTGTCCCACTTGTTGTTGATTCTTCACCAAAAATTTACATTTGGTATCTTTATGTTTGAAGCATGATATGTGGGAAAAGGTTGAAAAGTTCCAGGGGGCCGAATACTTTCACAAAGCACTGTATATGCACCATATATTACCACAATCAATTGAATATCATATATGCTTTATAAAATGTTCCTTAATTGTCTTATAACTCATATAAAATATGTAAATGTATACACCTACAAAAGTTGAACAATACCTATATAAATTAATGTTTTTCTCGCTCATATATATTACTTCATCTTACCTATTTATCCATTACAATACTATAAAGCAACATACATTTCCTAAGAATCAATGCCTAATGCTATGATTTCATTTGTCAATTGTTGGCACCCTCTTGTGGACCACGGACTTCCTAACCCCTTAACGACCAAGCCATTTTGTAGGTTAAAGACCACGCCTTAATTTTGAAATCAGACCATTGTCACTTTATGTGCTTATAACTCTGGAATGCTTCAACGGATCCTGCTGATTCTGAGATTGTTTTTTTTGTGATATATTGTACTTCATGATAGTGGTAAAATTTCTTCGATATGACTTGCGTTTATTTATGAAAAAAAACGGAAATATGGTGAAAATTTTTTAAATTTTGCAATTTTAAAACTTTTAATTTTTATGCCCTTAAATCACAGAGATATGTCACAAAAAATAGTTAATAAATAACATTTCCCACATGTCTACTTTACCTTAGCACAATTTTGGAACCAATTTTTTTTTGTTAGGAAGTTATAAGGGTTAAACGTTGACCAATGATTTCTCATTTTTACAACAAAATTTACAAAACCATTTTTTAGGGACCACCTCATATTTGAAATCACTTTGAGGGGTCAATATGACAGAAAATACCCAAAAATGACACCATTCTAAAAACTGCGCCCCCTCAAGGTGTTCAAAATCACATTCAAGAAGTTTATTAACCCTTTAGGTACTTCACAAGAATTGAAGCAATGTGGAAGGAAAAAATGAACATTTAACTTTTTTCCCCAAAATTTATATTTGGACACAATTTTTTTTATTTTGTCAAGGGTTTCAGGAGAAAATGAACCACAATATTTGTTATGCAATGTCTCCTGAGTACACTGATACCCCATGTGTGGAGGAAGACCAATCTTTAGGTGCACGGCAGTGCTAAGAAGGGAAGGAGCATCATTTGAGATTTTGAATGTCAAATTTGCTGAAAACGAGAACGGACGCCATGTCGTGTTTGGAGAGCCCCTGATGTACCTAAACAGTGGAAACCCCACATAAGTGACCCCATTTTGGAAACTAGACCCCCCAAGGAACTTATATAAATGTGTGTTGAGCACTTTATAACGTAGAGCCGTAAAATTAAAAAATCATTTTTCCAGGACGTCCACCTGACAGCACCATGGAGGACGTCCTCCTCCTACTTACAGGGACAGTAAAAGCACACGAGAGGTTAAAAGGTCATGTCCCGGGGACGTGGCCTGCTGCACATGGAGAAAGAAGCATAGTAGAACTTCTCCGGTGCATACTGACCCCATAAAGCGGCACACAGCTACTTACAGCAGCGGCTCCTGACCCGACGGACGGCGGAAAGCAGCGGGAGTGCGGGGCCATGAAAGATCTACGCAGCAGTAGAGGAAAGGGGAGGAAAAGCCCCCTTAAACTCACCCAGTTTTATCCGGCGGCGGAGAGTGAGCAAAATGGCGCTGGGAAGCACAGACGCGGCATGGAGGCACAGCGTTCAACCGCCCCACGCTCAAGGGGAGAGGTAGGAGAATCTCCACGGAGGTTTGCGGAGGGGAAACACAAGGGGAGCAGCCTACCTGATTATAGCAAGGAAGATCATGGTGGGGTTGACCCCGGGACCCCCACGGCGCAGGAGGACGGGAGCGGGGGGGAGGACCCAGAAATCCAACCCCAGGCATCGCCTCATGGAAGAGGCCTGAGGGCCTCAAGCGGCTCCAAAGAATACACACAGACCAATGTATTCACTTCTGCTGGAGAACCATTAAATGAGCACACTATGAGACAACTTATGTCTGAAATAATGTCTACTTATAAAAAAGATATGCATAACATTCTTAGATCTATGCAAAAGGACATTAATGTTCTGGAAGAACGCACGTCCCACATAGAAGATAAGATGGCGGAGTTAACTGCTGCGCACAATGAGGTGGTGGACACAGTGGTGTCCACGGATGAAGATGTAGATGCATTAAAACTGAAAGTAGCAGATATGGAAGACAGATCTCGCCGCAACAACATCCGTTTGAAGGGCATTGCAGAAACGGTGAAGACTGAAGACCTCAAAGAATTTCTTACTGATTATTTCTAATGTCTGTTGCCGGATACCACACAGCTCGACTTGATTATGGATAGGGCCCATAGGTTGCCCAAGCCAAACCGTCTCCCGACCGCAATACCAAAAGATGTTATAGTTAGAATCCATTTCTTTCACATAAAAGAGAAGGTGATGGAGGCTGCTCGAAATCCGCCGTCTCTGCCCGACCGCTTTAAAGACATAGTTATATTTGCGGATTTGTCAGCTTTCACTCTAGCGCGCAGGAGAACATTTTCATCATGCACGGGGATCCTAAGAGAACACAATATCCCGTACAAGTGGGGGTTCCCAGTGAAGCTGGTAATAACAAAAGATGGGCGCAAGCATGTGGCGAACAACCAGGAGCAAGCTTTACGCCTTTGCAAAGAATGGAATCTTCCTCTCAAAACTAGGGAAGTTCAAGGGAAAAACCCACTACCACGACCAATTTTGGAGGAATGGTCCCAAGCATGAGCAGCATGCAACAAGGCACTGGTTTAGTCTCCTGGAACAGGATATGGAGGTCTGAAGTGGTCCTCTGTTGGTTGATAATTTTCAGGGGAGCTCTTATGGCTTCGTTATTTTCGGTTATACAAATTGAAAGCAGTAAAACCCTCTGGGGTAGGACTGTCCGGGTCTGAGAAGTCGGGGGTCATTTATGGCAGGACCCCATTGATTACGGTTATCGGGACTTGGACATGGATCATTCACCAGGATCTTCTGAACTCCTGTTTTTGTTTTTGTTTTTTTTTCTACATATGGAGATTTTTCATGCAACCCTTTTGATTTTTCATTGCTTCTTAATTTTTATGGTTTCTTTTGCTGTTTTTCTCCGAACTTGGTACTTTTTCTGGTATTGGTCCATTTTTGGGACTTATGTCAGGGCCCAGGCCGTATTTGGTCTATTAAGATTTTGCTGGGCTCCCGATACCCATGACGGGCAGCCTGTACAGGCTCCCTGTATTTGTGCCTTGGAAGGCATAGTTATTAGTTTGAATGTTATTTTTGTTTGTGTTTATTTTTCTTTTCATCCACAGTGGCAGCATTTCACAGTCGGATCTCCAGGGGTGGGAAAAAGGGGCGAGAAGCAATTTGAACAAGTAATGACCCTGGGCACCAGTGCCCAGGATAAGTATGAGATTGTATGTTTCATAGCATGTTTGGTAAACCTACACAAGGGAAGAGGGTTAAATCACGCAAAGCAGGTTCCAAAAAAATATCATAGAAGAAGCTATGCGGTAACTGAGCATGACACAAGGTTGGTCTATCCCACCAGTATACACAAGATAGAGGGGATACAATATACACAGCAGAGGCACTCAGCAGTCTTGATCACACTCATAGATGGTGATTAAGTTTTTATCTGTAAATGCCAAAGGCCTAAATTCCCCTTTCAGGAGGTCAATATTATGGAAAGAGGCACTGAGGACCAATGCAGACATATTGTGTATACAGGAGACTCATTTAAACAGTGAAGACATGAGAAGATTAAAACATAAAAGATTCCCTCATGTGATTCTGGCACCGGCGGATAGGAAAAAAGGTGGGGTGTCGATTGCAATAAGGGACTCGTGGCCTTTTCTCTAGCTAATCAAATTATAGATTCTCATGGAAGATACATTATACTGCAGTGTTCAATCAACAATATCCCATACACATTAGTAACCATATATGCCCCCAACAAAGGACAATATACTCACATTAAGAAGAGTCAAGTCAAGAAAGGCTCTCTAATAGTAGTAGGGGATTTTAATATAGCGTTGTGGCCCAACATGGATTCCACAGCTAGATCAAATAAACTCAACCCTAGCCCACTTACCAAATTGTTTCACATGCAAGAACTGTACGACATTTGGAGACTTAAAAACCCATCTACACGAGATTATACGTTTCTTTCTCACCCGCATAATACCTACACGAGAATTGATTTTTTTCTAGTTGATAAAACAATAATCCCCCGAGTGTTAACTGCCAAGATAGGTACTATAACTTGGAGCGACCATGCTCCTATCACATTAGAAATAGAAGAGAAGCATGAAATAGATAGATCCCCAATTTGGAGGCTTAACACTTACATCTTGAACCACCCCACTTATGCATCACAAACGCAACAACCCATTCATGACTATTTTATGCAAAATGATAACGGAGAAGTATCGGACGCAACCCTATGGTGTGCACATAAGGCGGTCATGAGAGGACATTTTATAAAGCAGGCTTCTCACTATAAAAAATCTACGCAAACTGCAGTAAATGATATTCAAATCAAATTGGGAAGAGTACATAGATTGCACAAACGATCATACTCTCCCACAAGAGCGGCTGAGATTTCAGACCTTCATAAACGGCTACATGAGCTTAATTTACACACATACGAGAAAGCCCTCAAAAAACTCAAAATGAAATATTATTGGCATGGAAATAAATCTGGGGAATTATTGGCCAAACAGGTGAAAATACGTGCAGCAAAATCCCGTATCCCATATTTAAACGGCCCCAATAAGGGAAAAATAATAGACCCTCAGAGAATCGCAAACGAATTTGCCAACTATTATGAAACTTTATACAATTTAAAAGGAGATAATCAAACCCACCAGCCAAGTGATGCAGAGATAGGGATATTCTTAGACTCAATATGCTTACCCACGTTATCACCCACACAGAAAGAAACATTATCTCAGGAACTCACAATATTGGAAATCCATAGAGCTATTGATACCCTGAAGCTACATAAGGCCCCAGGACCAGATGGCATTCCAAACAACTATTTTATAAAGTATAAAAATTTGATCTCACCTTATTTGGTGAGAGTGTTCAACGAAGCTACTAAGAATGGTGACTTTCCAGCAGAAATGCTGAATGCTCATATTATCACCCTGCCCAAGCCAGGAAAGGATCCAAATACCCGGCAAACTTTCGGCCAATTTCGCTTTTGAACACGGACGTCAAACTATTCGCTAAAGTACTATCTCTAAGACTCCTACACATCCTTCCCGAGTTGGTCCACTGGGATCAAGTTGGATTTGTCAAAAATAGGCAAACCAGTGACGGAACCAGACGCCTTATCGATTTAATCGCTGAGGTGGAGGGGGGTCGTACGCCTTCTCTGCTCCTGTCATTGGATGCGGAGAAGGCGTTTGATAGAATCCACTGGGGATTTATGGAAAGGACGCTTAGATGTTTTGGATTCGGGGGACACATTCTATCTTCCATTATGGCACTATACTCTGGGCCTTCGGCCCAGGTATATGCAAATGGGTATCTGTCTCCGGGGTTCAATATCACAAACGGAACGAGGCAGGGGTGCCCTCTCTCCCCATTGATATTCGTCTTATTGATGGAACCGTTTGCCCAGGCTATAAGAATGGAGAAAGAAATTTCTGGGATCAGAGTGGGCACTGTGGAAAATAAGATAGGTCTATTTGCTGACGACGTCATATTATGCGTCACCAATCCTGAGGTCTCCCTGCCCGATATATTCAGACTAATTACCCAATTCGGGCAAGCTAGCTATTACAAAATTAATTTAAGTAAATGTTTAATTCTTGATATGGGTATTCCACAGGCTACAAAACAGAAACTAATGGAAGAGTATTCTTTGACTTGGAGGGCTGACTCAATTCCATACTTAGGGATTCAATTAACTTACCCCATCAAAAATCTGGGGAAAATAAATTATGCACGTTTACTGCAGAATATCTATAAGGAGTTGCAGTCATTTTCCAAGGCAATGAAATCCTGGTTAGGCCGGATAGCAGTGGTAAAAATGATGGTATTACCCCAAATTTTATATTATTTTCGCAACTTGCCTATCCAAGTCCCGCTTCATACCCTCCATAGGCTCCAATCCGCTTTAATGAATTACATATGGAGCCAACAAAGAGCGAGAGGATCAGCGAAATTCTTGTTTTTGCCAATAAAATTTGGGGGGCTAGGATGCCCATGTGTACACGCATACTACCGTGCTACGTTGTTAGATCAGCTAAGATACTGGTGGGATGGGAACTCTTCAAAGGCCTGGGTAAAACTGGAAGCGCAAATAGTGGGGCATCCCTCTATGGTCTCATATATGTGGCATCTCCGTTTGGCCAAAAAAGAGCAATTGCCAAGACACCCCACAATACGAGCAGGCGCGAACATTTGGTTAACGCAGACGATAGTACAGAAATTACTCCCTACAAGAATACATAAGCTTCCAATGAATGTAGTGGGTAACTTGATCCAGAATTTGGATCTGGGAGACTGGATCTCGAAAGGACTACTTAAAGTTGGAGATGTTATGAATAATTCGGATCTCAGACCGTTTGGTGATCTCGTTAGAATGTTTGGGGTACATAAGAGGGATTTTTACAAATACCTCCAAATTAGACACTTACTATCAAGTGTTAAAACAGAACAACAGGAATTGGTCTCACCATATGAAAACTTTTTTGAGGTTAATAAAGACACAAAGGGGGGAATATCAAGGGCGTATGAGGTCTTGAATGACATGGGCGGCCCGCACTCCCTACCTTTTGTGGGGAAATGGGAAATTGATTTGAAAACACATTTCCGGGAAGAACAATGGGATTACTCTTTTCAAATACACAAAAAAAAGTCCCATTGTATTAATCACTTGGAAATATCAAGAAAAATTCTGTACAGATGGTATTATACGCCAGCACGTTTACAGAAAATATATCCTCAATTATCAGACACGTGCTGGAGGTGTAACAAACAGCCGGTCTCGCTGCTTCACGTCTGATGGGAGTGTGGGCTGATTCAACCTGTCTTGGCGGAGACACAACAGTGTTTAAGCTCGATACTGGGCTATGGTGTGGAGTTGGGGCCCGAAACTGCCTTGTTGTCCATAGGTCTGGAAGATATGGACCATAACGATGCAATAATAACCATACAATTTTTGACAGTGGTAAGAGTGTGCATTGCGAGCAAATGGAAAACTTTGCAGGTTCCGACTGCTCAAGAAATAAGGGCCAAGATGCGATATAATTGTAGTATGGAAAAGATGATAGCAATCAGCAATAATAGAGGGTACAAGTTTGAAGTTACATGGGGAAAATGGCTGGAGTACTCTGATTCCAGGCGAGATTAGGACAAGGGGAATGCTGGAGCTCGGGTCTGTCTGGTGTATAGGTAGAGGTTCAACCATTGTGGTTTCAATGTTGCATAATGATTGTTAAATTTTGAAACTGGAAGCCAGAAAATCGACAATTGCTTATTATTAAAGATAACCGACTGGATGAAAGTGAAAATGAGTGATACTGCCCATAATCTGTATGTTCAATTTTTATTTTTTTGTTATACTTCAATAAAAATTATGGTTAAAAAAAAGGTCATGTCCCACCCCCTCTCCCTCAGTGTTTTTCCTGTCCCTGCACGGAGGGACACACGAGAGACCGCTGTGAACTTACCGGAGGGGGATCGTGCGGCCAGTCCAATCCATCCCCTGTCAAGAGGTCCCGGGGCCGAAACTCCCCGAGGGGGAGTCCCTCTCCTCCAAAGGCCAGGAGCAGGACGACGCTCCTGGAGGGAGCCGTTCCTCCATGTGGGAGGCTCTCGGCTCCAGGATACACCGCCATAGCAGGCGAAGGTCGGCTCCCCGTAGGCGGCTGGCCGAACGGGCACCGACAGGAAGACAGCGCGGTCGGTGCAGGAAAACGGAAGGCTGCCTTTCGGCTCCAGCAGTCCGCCATAGCAGGCGGGGGTCGGCTCCCCGCAGGCGGCTGGCCGAGCGGGCACCGGCGGCAGGAAAACAGGCACAGGCGCAGCCCGGGCAGGAAGTGGAAGGAGGCGGCCTATCGCGAGAGTTCGCATGTCATGTCCAGTGACGTCTCACGCCGGGTTTGAATTCCATCGCGCGCCCCAGAGGCCCACATCGCTCTGGAAGCACAGATCGCGCAGGATGGAAGGAAATGCTCCGGCAGGTGGAGGGGTAAGTGCGCCTGGCGCAGACCACCCTCCCCATACCCATTTCCATAGCCCGGGACTGAGACGGTTACCCCATCTTGTATTATTAGGATAAGGGAACCCCAGCAGGATCCCCCTCTGGGGTGACGGACCCGGCTAAAGCCACCTCCAAGTCGGTCCGATGCCCTGTATGCAGGGTAAAGCTGCCAGACACCTATAACAAGACCATATGCGGGCCCTGTACCTCAAGGGTCATAGGCGAGGAACAACCATCCCTCCTTTCCGAGATGAGATCATTGATAAGGGAGGAAGTCCAGGCCTCTAGAGCCAGCCTCGCACGGCGTCAGTCCCCCGGCCCAGGGCCGAGCCGCAAGCGCCTAAGGTGGGAAGCAGATCCACTTTCGGAAGCAAGCCCTAGCGAGGAGTCTGACTTCCGTGATTCAGATCAGGAGGAAGAAGGCGAGATCCCGGGGGATAGAGAGGATCAGGGCAGGAAGTACCTGTTTAGACTGGAGGACACGGACGAGTTGGTCCAGGCAGTCAGAAGTACTATGCAAATGGAGGAAATCCCTAAACCGCAGTCCAGACAGGACTTAATGTTTGGAGGACTGGTGGCTCGGAGACAGGTCGTGTTCCCCGTAAGTGAGCACATCAAGACAATGGTCCAGGAGGAGTGGAAAGAGGCAGAACGTCGGTTGATACTCTCCCGAGACTTTAAGAATAGACTGCCTTTTGATCCCGAGGAAACACGGGCATGGGATGAAGTCCCTAAAATAGACGTTCCAGTAGCCAGGGTTACCAAGAAGACGGCCATCCCATTTGAGGACTCGTCAAGTCTCCGAGACCCGATGGATAGGAAGGCGGACGTCTTGTTAAAAAGAATATGGGAGACGTCGGCGGCTCTTATTAGGGCCAACATAGCAGCCACCTCGGTAGCCAGGTCTATGTTTTTGTGGATGGGGCAGTTGGAGGAGCACCTAACCAACAAGACCCCTAGATCAGAGATCCTAGCATCACTTTCCCTTATGAAATCGGCCACGGCGTTCCTGTCGGATATGTCGGCGGAGTCAGTGAGGTTTGCAGCCAGAAACAGCTCCCTCTCTAATGCAGCCCGAAGAGCAGTCTGGCTTAAATCCTGGTCGGGAGATAACGCCTCTAAAACAAAGCTATGCGCCATCCCCTTCTCGGGCCTGAGGGTATTTGGTCCAGCCCTAGATAACATTCTAGAGCTAGTGTCCGACAAAAATAAAGGGTTCCCAGAGGAAAATCCTAAGCGGCCCCAGTCCTTTCGGAGAGGCTCCTTCGCTAGGAGACAGACTGACTTCAGGGGTCAGGCTAGGTCCAATAGAGGCTCCTATAGGAGCTCCTACAGCCAAGGTGGGAGGAACAAGGGTTCCCTGTTCGCGTCAACATCCAGATCTAGGAGGCAATGACGCCATAGGTATTGGGGGGAGACTGCGCCACTTCGCAGCAAACTGGTCCCGGATCACCCAAAATCAGTGGGTCCTCAGAACCATCGCGGAGGGCTACAGTATAGAGCTCTACTCCTCCCCCCAACAGATATAGTGCCCCCACCGTTGTCCCGACGGACTCCGCAATGTGGACGGATCTTCTGGACATGGTCAACTCAAAAGTGATAGTACCAGTTCCCCCGACGGAAAGAGGAAGAGGGCATTACTCTTCCCTGTTCTCGATCGCAAAACCATCCGGCGAGGCCCGCACCATCATAAACCTGAAGCCACTAAATGCCTGGGTCAGGTACAGGAGATTCCGGATGGAATCAATCCGATCCGCAATACTCCTAATAGACAGGGACGCAGTATGTGCACCCTAGACCTAAAGAAGGCATACAATCAGGTCCCTATCCATCCCTCATCCCAGAGGCTACTAAGGTTTGCGGTCAGTTTGCCAGCCCGGACCTGCCACTTCCAGTTCCAGTGCCTTCCATTTGGATTAGCTTCAGCTCCCAGAATCTTTACAAAGCTGGTGGTGGAGATGGTAGCCTACCTGAGGGATCAAGGTATCGTGATCATTCCATATCTAGATGACTTCCTACTGGTGGCAAGATCAGAAGAAGCGCTCATTCGAGACAGAAACAGAGCAACGACCGTAATGGAGTCCTGGGTTGGGTGATCAATTGGACGAAGTCGGACCTCAGGCCAGAGACAAAGAAAGTATTCCTCGGAGTCCTTCTAGACTCGGCCAGCAGAATATCCCGGCTACCCGAGAAGAAGCAGAGATCTATTCAGGCCAGGGTCGGAGACCTGTTGGAGCGGCAAGGCTCCATAAGAGAGGCAATGGAAGTTTTGGGCCTCATGACGGCATGCATCCCATGTGTCCGGTGGGCGCAGTTCCACTCAAGATCATTACAGAGGGAGATCCTCGCAAAGTGGGACAGAAGGCAGATGTCCCTCGACAAGCCCCTATGGCTGCCAGAACGGGTGAAGGAGTCCTTACGGTGGTGGACACAGCCCAGAAGCCTACAGGTGGGCGTACTATGAACAACCTCTCCATACGTGGTAGTCACCACAGACGCCAGTACGTGGGGATGGGGAGCCCACATAGGAGGGAAGATCTTCCAGGGCAGATGGCCAGTAGACATCAGGACCAGATCCTCCAATTTCAGAAAGCTCTACGCGGTCTGGGAAGTGCTGCGGCGAAACCAGGCGGTACTAAGGAATCGTCACGTTCGCATATTATCTGACAATGTAACGGCAGTGGCATTCCTGAAGCACCAGGGAGGGCCCAGACATCAACCACTGCAGGCCCTGGCAGGAAGAATATTTGCTTGGGCAGAACGAACAGTCAGATCAGTGACCGCAGTACACTTACAAGGTTCCCAGAACGAAGTAGCAGACTACTTGAGCAGACAACAGATCCACCTGACGGAGTGGGAACTGAACGGGGAAATCTTCAACCATCTCTGTCAGCGTTGGGGGACCCCCAGTATAGATCTATTCGCAAGCCGAAAGAACTCAAAGGTCCCCAGATTCTACTCCTTGAATCCGGCGAATCATCCGGAGGCCGTAGACGCCCTGAGCCAGACTTGGGGAGAACCCCTCTCTTATGCGTTCCCACCTCTGGCTCTCATACTGGCAGTGCTCAGGAAGATACGCGAGGACCACGCAAGAGTGATGTTGATCGTTCCATACTGGTCGAGGAGGAGCTGGTTTTCCCTGCTAGGAGCCATGACAGTAGGAAATCCAGTCGAACTACCCCTATTGAAGGACATCATTCACCAGGGCCCGATCCACCACCCGAACCCAGCAAGACTCCACCTATCGGCTTGGATCCTGAGAGGGACATCCTGAAGGCAAAGGGGTTGTCGGATCAGGTCATATCCACCCTACAGGCCAGTAGGAAACCGGTGACATCCGCAATCTATCGAAAGATATGGAAAAGATTCTTTCTGGAGGGCGGCAGGTCCGATCTCGTGGCAGGCACCCCTGACCTCCCTAGCATACTAATTTTTTTGCAGTCAGGGTTTAATAAAGGCCTTAAGCCCAGCACTCTAAAAGTCCAGATCTCGGCCTTTGGTGCCTTCTTCGATTACCAGTTAGCTTCCCATCCCTGGGTAATAAGATTCATAAGAGCCACACAGCGCCTGCGCCCCACGATTAGGCAGCTCACCCCGCCTTGGGGCCTGGTACTCAGGTTTCTCTGTACAGACCCCTACGCCCCCAGCGAGAAAATAACCTTCTCTTACTCGTAAGACGGCCTTCCTGGTAGCCATTACTACGGCCAAAAGAATAGGGGAGATCCAGGCCCTGTCCACTAAGGACCCATATCTCCAGATAAGAGACGACAGTATAATCTTAAGATTGGACCCGGCATTTATCCCAAAGGTAGCCTCGTCTAAAAACATAAACCAGGAGATAGTGTTACCATCTTTCTGTGATAATCCCCGTAATAAAAAGGAACAGCGTCTTCACTCACTGGATGTGAGGCGCGCAGTCCTAGACTATCTTAAGGCCACCAATAGTTGGCGCATTGACCCAAATCTGTTCATCCTTTTTGGGGGTAAAATTAAGGGGAAAAAAGCCTCTAAGGCGTCCATCGCACAATGGATTACCTCAGTAAATTCTGACGCCTATCAAGCCAAAGGCGCCAGTCCGCCAAATTCCGTAAAGGCCCACTCTACGAGTGCAGTATTGGCCTCATGGGCCGAGCGGGCGGGGGCCTGGGTCGATCAAATCTGTAGAGCAGCAACCTGGGCCAATCTTAATACATTCTGTAAGCACTATAAGCTTGATGTGTTATCTGGTCAACAGACCGCATTTGGGAGAAAAGTTCTCCAGGCGGTAATCCCACCCTGAGGAGGTGCTTTGGTACTCTCCATGGTGCTGTCAGGTGGACGTCCTGGAAAAAAGGTATTAGACCTACCGGTAATGATGTTTCCAGGAGTCCATCCTGACAGCACGGGTAGTTCCCTCCCTATTTATGTTATCTTACGATTATTTCTTGTCATATGCTGTAATATGATTGTTTCATTAAAGTGTAACTTGCATTATCCACGTTGTGGTACTTGTTAAATAACTGAGGGAGAGGGGGTGGGACATGACCTTTTAACCTCTCGTGTGCTCTTCCTGTCCCTGTAAGGAGGAGGAGGATGTCCTCCATGGTGCTGTCAGGATGGACTCCTGGAAACATCATTACCGGTAGGTCTAATACCTATTTTTCCACAAAAATGATCTTTTCACCACCAATTTTTATTTTCCCAAGGGTAATAGGACCCCAAAAGTTATTGTGAAATTTGTCCTGAGTACGCCGATACCCTATATGTGGGGGTAAACCACTAATTGGGCGCATGGCAGAGCTCGGAAGGGAAGAAGCGCCATTTAACTTTTTGGCTGGAATTGAGATCGGATGCCATGTCGCATTTGGAGAGCCCCTGATGTGCCTAAACAGTGGAAACCCCCCTCAAGTGACCCCATTTCGGAAACTAGACCCCCCAAGGAGCTTATCTAGATGTGTGGTGAGAGCTCTGAACCCTCAACGGCTTCACAGAAGTTTATAACATAGAGCCATAAAATTAAAAAATCATATTTTTTCCACAAAAATGATCTTTTCATCCCCAATTTTTTTCCCCAAGGGTAAAAGGACCCCAACATTGTTGTGCAATTTGCCCTGAGTACGCTGATACCCCATATGTGGGGGTGAACCACTGTGTGGGTACATGGCAGAGCTCAGAAGAGAAGGAGAACCGTTTAACTTTTTCAACGAAAAATTGGCTGGAATTGAGATCAGACGCCGTGTCACGTTTGGAGAGCCCCTGATGTGCCTACACAGTGGAAACCCCATGGCAGAGCTCAGAAGGGAAGGAGCGTCGTTTTGGAATGCAGAATTTGATGGAATGGTCTGGGGCGACCTGTTGCGTTTGCAGAGCCCCTGATGTGCCTAAACAGTGGAAACCCCCCACAAGTGACACCATTTTGGAACGTAGACCCCACAAGGAGCTTATCTAGATGTGTGGTGAGCACTTTGAACCCCCAAGTACTTCACAGACCTTTATAATGTAGCGCAGTGAAAATAAAAAAATCATATTTTTTAACACAAAAATGATCTTTTTGCCCCCAAATTTTTATTTTCACAAGGGTAACAGGAGAAATTAGACCCCAAAAGTTGTTGTGCAATTTGTTCTGCGTACGCTGGTACCCCATATGTGGGGGTAAACCACTGTGATCACCTGACTGCGATCCTTGGGAGACAGAATGCACAAATCCACAAAAGGTGAAGAATTGGTTTTATTTTTTATGCCGTTCCTCGTGCGGTACTAGTGATATGGTGACTTTATTCCTCGGGTTGGTACGATTACAGCCATACCAGATTTATATTCTTTTTTCATGTTTAGCTTCTGTAACACACTAAAAGACGCTTTTTTTTGTAAGTTTTTTTTGTAAGAAATTTTTGCATCGTCATACTTTGAGAGCTATAATTTTTCCATATTCCGGCCGACAAAGTCATTTGCAGGCTTGTTTTTTGCGGGACGAGCTGACGTTTTTATTGGTACCATTTTCAGGCACATATCGTTTTTTGATCGCTTTCTATTCTGATTTTTGTGGAGGCAGAATGAACAAAAACCAGCAATTCAGGAATTGGTTTTTTTTTTTGTTTTTTTCTTCATTGTTCTGCGTGTGGTAAAATTAATATGGCAGCTTTATTGTTCGGGTCACTACGATTACAGTGATACCTCATTTATATCTTTTTTTTATGTTTTGGTGTTTTTTACACAATAAAAACTTATAGAAAAAATAATTATTTTTGCATCACTTTATTCTGCGAGCTATAACTTTTTCATTTTTCTGCTGATGGAGCTGTACGGTGGCTCGCTTTTTGCGGGACAAGATGACGTTTTCAGCAGTACCATGTTAATTTATATCCGTCTTTTTGATCGCGTGTTATTGCACTTTTTCCAAGCGGTATGATGATACCGCTTGGAAAAAGTATAATTTGCTACTTTTTTGTGGGGGGTTTTTTCTCGGCGTTCACTGAAGGGGTTAACTCGGGTGACTCTTTTATAGATTGGATTTTTACGGACGCGGCGATACGAAACGTGTATTTTTTTGTTTATTTTTTTTACATAAAAATGTGTATTTTTAGGGGATTTTTTTTATTATTTTTTAATTATTTTTTTTACATATTTTTTAAAAAAAATTTTTTTTACCTTGTCCCTTCATGGGACTTTCACTTTCGCTTTCACTTTAGGTATAATACATTGCAACGCTCCAGCATTGTAATGCATTATGCCTACAGAGAAAGCTGCTGACACTATGCTGTGAGCATGGTCTCAGCAGCTTTCCGTAGCTGAATGACCCAGAGGTGTCATGACAACCTCCGGGTCATCATGGCACAGTTCGGGCCCCGCGGGAGCCCCCTACCTCTGCCTCACCCCTGAAACCTGCTATTGCGCGCGATCGCAGCATTCAGGGGATTAACAGGCAGGGGCGGCAGGAGCGCTGCTCCTGGTTGTCAGTGCAGGATGCTTAGCCACTGCAGCACTGAGCTCCTGCACTGATCGGGCAGGAGAGACTGAAATTTCAGCCTCTCCTGCCCGATCGCTGCTGTGTTTGGTCAGTGAGATTGACTGACCAGTCACAGCGCTTTGGGTGCAGGGACCAACTGCAAGGGTCCCTGCACTTCTTGCCGTGCCTCTCAGCTGTCATAGACAGTTGTTGGCACTGAACTGTCACTGCGAGTTTACACGCAGTGACAGTTCAAAGGGATGACGTGCACAGTCCGTCCTGGTGCGGTAAGTTACAACCGCTCATGACGGACTGTGCATGTCAGTGGACACTAAGGGGTTAATTTTGAGTGTATGTATTAAAAAAATTAAAATTTGGTATGGGATGGGCCTTTGAATGTGCCTCCTATCTTCACCTGTCTGAGTATTCTAATGGTTTGTAGCAGCCGCAAAGTGTGCTGTCTGCAGTAGATAGAATGTGTGCCACGGAACACTGACGTGTCACAATGGACCTGGGCTCACAATAGGCCGCAGGCCTATATATAGCTGTGCATCTGAAAACATGGCTGGTGTGTGCTGAGAAGCCACACCGGATAGGTAAGGGAAGACAGCTGACGTTTTTTTTTGTTGTTGTTGAATATTCCTCTCCCATCTCTTCCTGGCACTGAGTCTCCTGCTTTGGAACAACAGGGTCGGTGAGGGTGTGTTAAAACGGGTGGAGTTATGCAGATTCAAAACGCGTGGATTGCAGCAGAGATGTTGTTTTTAAGGTGTTCTCAGTTTGTTAAAATGCCTTCCTCAGGTTCTTCTTTGGATCATTCTCCACAATGAGTAACTGTCAGGCCATGGGGCGCCACAAGTGCCAAACCAATTCTGGTTATCGCTCCTTGGCCTTTTGGCTGCGATCTTGTGTTGCGGTCAGATGGTGCGAGTTTTCCTGGAGTGATCCAGGGGCTTTTCTGGCAGGGTGCTTCTGAATTTCTACTGCGGTACTCGTATCGGCAGTCAGGACTGAAGATGTTCATTAAGAATACGATCCGTGTGGTGGTGGAAGGCGGTGAGAAAAACAACGTGGTGTACGTTGTTCGTGAGCTGCTGGAGGGAAAGGCTGGAGCCCATCGGGAGGATATCTACAGTGTAAATGAATTCCGGAGTCAAGGTACATATGATGTAACCTTTGTGAATGAGGGATGCTGCTTGACTGTCTTTGAATGGCTCAGGAGTAATGATGGTGACCCATGCCTGGAGGGAGTGCAGGTGGAGCCTCTGTTTAGGCTCATGGAAAAAGTTGTGACTGTGACTGTATACAACCCCTATGCAGAAGTAAGACTACTGGAGCAGTTCCAGGCTCCGTATTGTGAGTACGTGAGGGGAGAAGCAAAAAAAATGTCTTGGGCATTTTTCACCCACCCCCCGGCGAACTTTTTAGTGGTGGGTCATAGGGGTTTCCTGTCATACCAAGGGCAACCCCTATACTGTAGGATATGCTTTCAATTTGGGCCCCTGCAGAACATGTGCAGTAAAGAATTGGTTTTCCGCAATTGCAAGCAAAAGGGTCATGTGACAGCTAGGTTTCCGATGCCGCGTGAATGTGATGGGTGGGGCAGTACAGAGCATCTGTATAAAGACTGCCCGTACAGTGTGCGGAGGAGGCCAACTAGAGAGGAGGAGAAGCGGGAGGAGGAAAGAAGAGAGAGGAGGAGGTTAAGAAGCGGGAGGAGGAGAGGAAGCGGGAGGAAAGTGAAGGCTCCGCGCTGCAAAGCACTGTGATGACTCCGCCCTCTCATGCCGAGAGACAGAGGGAGAAGCGGCTGGAGGAGTCCTCTCTTGCTGAGAGACGGAGGGAGAAGCGGCAGGAGGACAAGGACTTTTGGGAGGCCGTAAAGCTAGAGGAGCGTCTCTTGGAGAAAAAAAAGGAAGGGAAGAAAGAAGTCCCAGTCGCCGAACCATCGTTAGAGTGGCTGATGGATTTTGATACCTCTGAGGGTTTGTTTCATAATTCTGACCCAAGGAATATTGGTTCCTTTTCCTCAGAAGAGGACTCAGGAGGGTAAAAGTGTCACAGGGAGGGTGGAGGCGAAAACAGTGACATTGAGGTTATGGAAGGAGGAGTGCCCCCAGAGGAAGGCTGGGCAGAAGAAGGCACGGCTGGAGGAGTATAAGAAGGCCAGCGGCTCAGAAAGCTGCTGGGCACAAATGGTGGAGGAGGACACTGGCGGTACTGGTTAAGTACGTCTTTTCCAGTAGCCACGTGGAGTTTTTTTGTACATAGCATTGCTTTTAAGCAATGGCTATCTGTTTTTTTGGTGTGTTTTATGTAATGTGTGTAAAGTTATGTCTGTACGTTGTTTTTGTATGAGCCTTTTTCCTGCTTACTTGTTCTTTTTTGAGAAGTGACCACTTTTCAAGTTCCATGTTTTGTGTTTATTATGGGTTTTGTAATCATATCTCAAAATGTGAGGGTTTTTAAAAATAAGTTAGGGCGAGCGGCCATCTTTGATTTTTTTGCAGCGCAAAATGCAGAAATTTTTTGTTTGCAGAAGTGTGGAATTGTGGATGGTGTGAATGGGAATGAATAGCCTCGTGCGTCTGTGTGGTCGGGAGTGCATGTAATAAAAAAGACAGTGTTGGTTTTTTGGTGAAGGGGCGTGATGTGAGTTTGTGTAACTATATGGTGATTGAGGTTGGGAGATGTGTGTTAGCAAATTTTGAGTTTAAGAATGTTTGCTTGTGTTATTAATGTGTACGTTCCTGTGGAAAAACAGGAGAGTAACGTTTTATTTGAAAAAATTAAGATGGGATAGATAAATATATAGATATGGGATAGATACATAAATGGATAGATAGATAGATAAATGGATAGATAGATACAAAATAGAGAACAACAGCACAGAAAAAAGTAGGGTGCAAAGCCTCACAGGTACATACCAGTCCTTGTGAATAGAAAATCAAAAAAGATAGAGGCAGCACACCATATGGAATTAGAAAAAAGTGCTGTTTAATAGCCCATGTGGCGACGTTTCGGTCTCAACTGAAACGTCGCCACATGTACTATTAAAAAGCACTTTTTTCTAATTCCATATGGTGTGCTGCCTCTATCTTTTTTGATTTTATAGATAGATAGATATGAGATTGAGATAGATATGAGATAGATATGGGAGATAGATATGAGATAGATATGGGATAGATAGATATGAGATTGAGATAGATAGAGAGATATGAGATTGATAGATATGGGATAGATATGGGATAGATAGATAGATAGATAGATAGATAGATAGATAGATAGGAAGATTAGACAGCCGGATGGCTAGATACTATAGATAGATGACTGCTTGCAGAAGATTGGGGGTGCTGGGTTTGCAGTGACAGAGTAGGGGTTGGTCCTTGCTCTGACAATGGTGCTGGGGGAGGCAGCAGTGCTGGGTGTGACTGTGCATCCATCCTCCTGTATTAGTGTTTGCAGCCGCAGGAATCTCTAGGAGCAGACCCCAGCGTCTCCCCTCTGCCACCTCTAGTGAGGGAGCCCCCCACCCAGATCTCTCCTGCACCGACCACCCCACCTCTGTCTCCTCCCTCCCTGCCTGGATCCCACCAGAGCTGAGTCAGGCGTTCCCTCTCCCTTCCTCAGCATTGCAGTAGTCCGCCACCCAGCACCATCTCCACGCCGCATCCGTCAGCACCATGGTCAGCACCATGTCAGGTAGGCGCCGCACAGCTGCTCCACCCGCCAGCCAGGGTGAGGTCTCCGGAGAGAAGCTCCATCCACAGACGGCAGGATTATTGCATGCAGACTGTGGGGTCTGGGTGTGGTGGGCAGCCCCTTTTTTCTCTCTTCATTCCATGTCCTACATTTTATGTGTGAGGACATGCTAGATTGGTCTGCTAATGACAAGATGGCATGTCACATATGTGCATCCTCCAGTATGTGTTCAGCATGTATGTACCAGGAGCATGTCTGCTTGGCTAAGCATGTTGTATGTGAGCTGCGTACATGGGACAGATCCTCCTCCTCTAATTACACAGAGGGCGATAATTCTGCACAATGCAATGTATAAGGGTCCCCTGCACAGATCAGCCCATCCTCACTCGCTAGGAATATACTGTTTATATATAGTGAATGAGAATATATATATATATACACGCACAGTATAGGCAGAGTGAGTGCGGATGGGCTGATCTGTACTGGGGACCCTTATGCAGAGGGGTCGGCTGCATATAGTCTGCATGCATGCCATCCCTATGCACATCCATGGCCATGCATGCTGTCTACTCCCTCCCACTTGTCTGGTTTTACATGATCCATGCAGCACATTTTCTTCATTGTTGATAATTTCCCCAGTATCACAGAACGCAGCCATTTCATGGTTACTGCCATTGATTGGACCCTGTGCCCACGCAGCTTTACTGGGTCTGTCTTTCACCAGCATGGGTGGGATTTTTTAGGACAAGGCAATTAGCACTTGGTTCATTATAGGCATTGCAGACAGCTATTATGCCACCTCTGGGGTGTCCTAAATGTTGGGGTGTTGTCTGCGTAGGGTCGTATATGAGTATATATGCACACACATACATGAGCCTAGGGAGTGGCTGCTGGTTATAACAGCTCCAGATCTTGTAATCCGTTCTTCCTCCTGGATGTGTTGCATCGGCCCCTAGGGATAGGATCCCCCTTCTGCTCCTTACTGTGGGTGTGAGGCAAATCAATGGATGATGCAGACCAGACATGTAATTTCTGCTTTATACTTGATGTATCTGAAAAGCTCCAGTTTCCAAAACCTTCCCATTGTCTTTGCTCAGCCTGCAATGCTTACTGATCCAGGGCTGGGATTTATGGGGTGGAGAACATAGGAAATGCAATAATAGAATATATAAAGTGGGATACAGTGATCTATAGGACATCTCTAGGGTTAGTTTGCAGTTGACATCTAATTTCCAGATTCTAACCATTGCTGGTGATACATGAAAAGATAAAATACCAATTTTATTTCGACCATATAAGACAAGATGTCTCCTTTGGTGCTGGAGCCTGGAATGTTGCTCTCGGTGCATCCTCTTCTTGGTAGGTGGTTTGATTGTATCTGTGCTCTGAATACATTACATGGAGCCTCCTTTCTGCACAATGCACTAAACCTGCGGCTGGCAGCCACTTATAATAGTGCAGGAGCGGTACAGGAGGAGCGCCAATATCACATATGAATATAAATGTCTCTGGAGGGTCTCAGCCCTGGAGAGATGGGATAGAAAGTAGTGATCGTGGTGGGTAAGGAGGTCTCCTGGAGTTCCTATCTCCAATCCTACTGAAGAACGCTATAGTCACAACCTGAGATGCCTACTAACAGGAAACAATAGATTGGATAGGACTGCACAGGACATGGCAAGAAGATGGGCTCTAGCTTTAATGTCCCTTTGCTGTGACCTGTTTCCATGGTCCAATGAGTAAAATGCAGATTAGAGACGTATCGGAAATGTAAAGGTTTATTCCGGATGTCTTCAAATATTGCAGCAGTGAAAAGGATATTTAGGGTTAGGGTGGGGTCCTGAGACTGAAATGAAACACAGATTGTCATTTTTACCAGGTACAGTAGTGATAATGGGGAGAGTGAACATTTTTTGGCAATTTTTATCGCAGATCCCATTGACAAACACTACAATCAAAGCCGATCCCCAACCCAAAAGTACTTGCCTCTGGCACCAAAAGACAATATTCAACTGTAGATTATACAGTGATTAGAAAGACTGACCGTTCAGTGTCACTTTGGATTGAAAAGTCCAAGCAGGAGTGTAGGTGCACTTACTGTGCATGATTATTGGGAACAAGCATCATTAGGAAGGCTCATTTCACAGTAATTCTGCAGCATAAACAGTCTGTCAATCACCCGATGTAACGATTGCTCAAAAATCATTCTTTTTGGCCGCCTACTATAGTCCTGTGTAATCAGAACATGTGATGCCATGAATAATGGCAGTCTAGGCAAAAAGAACAATCGATTAACAATTGTTCTGTGCACATTGTAAGTGGGATCTGCCTGTCTGCCGAGTGGCAAATCTGTAGCCAATCAGTGGTCATTTAGCATCCAATGTCGTGCAGTGTAAACAAGCTTTTAGGGTCCATTTAGACAGGACGATTATCAGGAGTGAGAATTCCTAAAAATTGTTTAACTAGGCCAGCCCTCACCCAACAAGCAAGCAAACTGCTCATTATTCAGGTGCAAGCTTAAAGGGAATCTGTCACCCCTTTTTTCGAATATGAGCTGCAGGCAACAACATCAGGGGCTTATCTACAGCATTCTGTAATGCATTCTGTAATGCTGTAGATAAGCCCCCGATGTAACCTGAAAGATAAGAAAAAAGAGTTAGATTATACTCACCGGGTGGGGGTGGGGCGGTCCGATCCGATGGATGTCGCGGTCCGGTGCCTCCCATCTTCATACAATGCCGTCCTCTTCTTTCCTTCCTGTTGTGGCTCCGGCGCAGGCGCACTGCTCTGCCCTGTTGAGGGCAGAGCAGAATACTGCAGTGCGCAGGTGCCGGGAGAGGTAATGTATGTACACAGTGACTGCACCAGCAGAATAGTGAGTGCAGCTCTGGGGTATAATACAGGATGTAACTCAGGATCAGTACAGGATAAGTAATGTATGTACACAGTGACTGCACCAGCAGAATAGTGAGTGCAGCTCTGGAGTATAATACATGATATAACTCAGGATCAGTACAGGATAAGTAATGTAATGTATGTACACAGTGACTCCACCAGCATAATAGAGAGTGCAGCTCTGGAGTATAATACAGGATATAACTCAGGATCAGTACAGGATAAGTAATGTAATGTATGTACACAGTGACTCCACCAGCATAATAGAGAGTGCAGCTCTGGAGTATAATACAGGATATAACTCAGGATCAGTACAGGATAAGTAATGTAATGTATGTACACAGTGACTCCACAAGCAGAATAGTGAGTGCAGCTCTGGGGTATAATACAGGATGTAACTCAGGATCAGTACAGGATAAGTAATGTAATGTATGTACACAGTGACTGCAGCTCTGGAGTATAATACAGGATGTAACTCAGGATCAGTACAGGATAAGTAATGTAATGTATGTACACAGTGACTCCACCAGCAGAATAGTGAGTGCAGCTCTGGAGTATAATACAGGATGTAACTCAGGATCAGTACAGGATAAGTAATGTAATGTATGTACACAGTGACTCCACCAGCAGAATAGTGAGTGCAGCTCTGGAGTATAATACAGGATATAACTCAGGATCAGTACAGGATATGTAATGTAATGTATGTACACAGTGACTGCACCAGCAGAATAGTGAGTGCAGCTCTGGAGGATAATACAGGATGTAACTCAGGATCAGTACAGGATAAGTAATGTATGTTCACAGTGACTCCACCAGCAGAATAGTGAGTGCAGCTCTGGAGGATAATACCGGATATAACTCAGGATCAGAAATAAATAAGAATATAATGTATATACAAATCAACTCAGCTATATGTGCAGGGTAAACAATAAAATGTTGACAAATGGGTGAATTATTGGCACTTTTATCCCTTCATAGGTTTCCAGTATAACAATTGTCACTAACACAATGTGACCTAAGCTCCATATATATAAACGTTAACATATGTTGTCATTTAAGACCGACATCAAGTCACGTCCAGTATATGACTCCGAGTCGCTGCTCTGATGTTTCTTTTGTAGTCAGTCATATCCGTCATCTTCCTGTTTTATACCCAGGACACACGCGTCCTCTGTTGCCAGCTGCCTGTCATGTCTGGCATTTAGTAATTAAAGATGAATGCTGGCGCCAGGCTCCCTCTTCTCCAGAGGAGAGACGCTTGTACACATAGCTGCTGATTAGAGATGGTTATTTGGGCAGAGTCTTTAAGTGTCCTTGGTGACATGTCTGAGTCTCAGAGCCCTGTCTGTGGCTCAGGGACGCGGCCTCCTTGCACCAGGTGCTGGTTTCCTCTCGAATCTGCTCATTATACCGCTACTTGCATCACATAGTACATATAGTGCCTCTCTGCATGCTGGTGCTGGATCAGGTCTCCTGTATCTTGGGACAGGAGAGCCTCATCACTGCAGCCAATCACTGAGCTCAGCAGCTCTACTAGTGTATACAGAATAAGCTGCTGAGCTCAGTGATTGGCTGCAGCAGTGATGTATGCTATTGATTTCATGTAACTGTTGCAGCCAAAACACAGAGACTGGAAAAGTGATGGATACTGGATAGTTTACAAGTATAAAAGATTTTAGGGAGCACCTTTCTTAAAACGGAAAACCCATTTAACCTAGTCCTGTCTACACAGCGGAGAGTCAGTCAAGGCAATCTTCTGTGAGCTAAACATTTTAAGTGAGTCTATCTGGGATATTTAGGGCATATGGATAGGATATGCCATAATCTCTCATAAATGTGAGTCTCACCACTGGGACATGCATCTTTTTTAAGTACAAGAATAGAAGGGTGACTGCGCATTTGAAGCTCTCTCCTTTAATTTCTATGGGAGGTCTGAAAATTGCAGAGGAGTGATGGGATCAATGTCTAATTGACATTTATATTCTATAGAAATGTCCCAGATGGGAATATCCCTTTAAATGTCCATAGATCAGTACTTGATCACAGTCTTTTTCAGATATCAGAGCAGTAGAGTAACTTGAAGCTCATGTGTCCCGTCCCAATCCAAAATCTCCAAACGGCGACTCTGCAAAAACTCTTACTGCTTCTCTTATTCATTCTCATCTGGACTATTGTAACTCTACTAATCGGTCTCCCTCTTACCAAACACTCCCCCTCCAATCTGTCTTGAATGCTGCAGCCAGGATCATATTCCTCACCAATCGTTACACCGATGCCTCTACCTTGTACCAGTCATTACACTGGTTACCCATCCACTCCAGAATCCAGTACAAACTTATGTGTAGCACCACCCTACTTCTCCTCCCTCATCTCAGTCTACCACCCTACCCGTGCCCTCCGTTCTGCCAATGACCTGAGGTTAACATACTCAATAATCAGAACCTCACACTCCCATCTCCAAGACTTTTCACGTGCTGCGCCAATTCTTTGGAATGCACAATCCCCACAGTTTTAAGAGTGCCCTAAAAACGCATTTGTTCAGACTGGCCTACCATCTCAACGCATTAACCTAACTATCCCTGTGTTGCCCATTCAAAATTTTTACCATAACCAGGCTCCTCGTATCATGTCCTCATTCGAGGAGACACAGATTAGATATTAGAAAAAACTTTTTGAGAGTTAGAGTGATCAATGAGTGGAACAGGCTGCCACGAGAAGTGATGAGTTCTCCTTCAATGGAAGTCTTCAAACAGAGGCTGGACAGACATCTGCCAGGGATGATTTAGCGAATCCTGCTTTGAGCAGGGGGTTGGACCAGATGGCCCAGGAGGTCCCTTCCAACTCTATGATTCTATGATTTAATAGCCCTCTGTGCCTGTATTGTTACATACTTAGGCTGATATTCAGAATTGAGAGTTCTCAGTGGTTGATACCTTTTAATGGCTAACTGAAAAGATGGTAACAAATTGCAAGCTTTCGAGACTACTCAGGTCTCTTCATCAGGCATTGACTAATACAAAATCTGAAGAATCACATATTTATGCACAACACAGCACAGAAAAAATGCAATAGATAAGACAAGTGATGTGAAGCAGAACTATCATTATGGGGGAGTGATAGACAGTTATGGCCATAAATATTGGACCAGTTCATAGATAAGTAGTGAAAGTTTTATTGTCCTCTGATTGGGGTCTGGTTCTGTGTTGTGATGCCCCCACAAGGTCTTTGGAGCAAATTCCTTGATTGATGTAAAAAGACATAAATCCATGCAACATATTCATTCCTGCTCTGAGAGTGTCAAAGGTCGTCATGAGTTTGTACTCCCAGACTCTTCTGTCTCTCTGAGATGTGAAGTTACCTTTCAATACCAGTAATTTCATGTCCATGGTGCTATGATCAGGCATACAAAAATGTTTTGCCACAGGTAGATCCATTTGTTTTTCTCTTATTGTGTGGCGATGAGAATTTATCCTTGTTCTAAGTTTTTGCCCTGTCTCTGTATGCATGAGTGTGTGAGTGAGAGTATGTGAGTGTGTGACTGAGTCTGAGTGTGTGAGTCTTAGGCCGGGGTCACATTGCGTTATGGCAAATAAAGATTATTATTATTATTATTATTATTATTATGGCAGTTCGCTAGACGGACTGCGTTACACCGCGGTGTAACGCAGTCCGTTAATGTTGCCATTGACCCCCATTGTCGGGCGCATCGCGACGCATGCCGTAAAGCGGCATACGTCGCGATGTGCTGTCATTCAGTGACGGAGCCTCGGACGCGGGCTGCAGCGTCTGAGGTTCCGTCACTGCTAACGCAGATGAATCATCTGCGCAAGCAGGTATAGCATAAGGCGATCGCGTTATGCTATAAGTTAACGCAGCCCGTCGACGCTATGCGTTGAACGGGCTGGGTAAACGCAATGTGAACCTAGCCTTAATGAGTGTGAGACTGAGTGTTTGAGTGTGAGTGTGTGTGTGTGATGGGTACGGCTATAGAGTGTGTGAGGGTGTGTGTGTGGTGTGACCGTGTTCCGCTGGTGTTACCGCGCAATAGGTTGGTACCAGCAGCAGTTTCCATATTGTAACATCCATCACTTGGGTGTCCCAATATGGCGGTCGGTGAACATCCTCCGCTTGGAATTCTGGGATACGGTGACACCTGGACAGAACAAGAAATGAAAACATTACAAGGCAATTATATAAATACATAAGGTTAAGTTCCCACAATTAGTTTTTGTTGAGATTTTGACACTGCACAAAAAATTGCAATGGTGTCAGCACTAGCAGTCCTGGGGCTCACGTGTTGTATGGCACATGGGGCCTGGCACCCAATCAGCGCTGGCATCACTGTCCCTGTTTACAGACATTTTGAACATGAAGAGGAAGTCAGAAATCAACTGCAACCCAGAATTCATCTTCATGTTCAATTCATACGAAGTTGGGGACAGTGAGTGTGACGCTAGCGCTGATTGGGCACTGGGTGTCATACACTGCACGTGAGCCCCGGGACAGTGAGTACTGACACCGATGGAACGGCAGCGGCACGGGAGGCGAGTATAGGCTTTTTTATTTTATTGAGGCCAAACATTGAGATCAAGAAGTGGTTGTCCTACTAGTGGACAACCCCTTTAATTTAGCTGATAGATGCGTATAGCTTAAGCTAGCAGACAATCGCAGGTTCAAGTCCTCTAAGGCTACACTCCCACACTTTTTTTTTTAGGAATTTCTGAACTTTCTCAACATTTAGATAAAAGTAAAAACTATCCAAGTTTGAGATCGCCATTATCATACTGACCTGGACAATTATATTGCTAGGTCATATTTACAATAAAATGAACGTCATCAAAAAAAAAAAATAATAATAATAATTGCGGAATTACGTTTCTGGCATAATTTCAATGCACTTGGATTTTTTCCCCTATTTTTTTTCCAATATATTGTATGGTAAAAGAATGTTGTCATTCCAATCTACAACTATATTTCTGCTAAAAAAAAACAAAAAACAAGCACTCGTATGGCTTTGTAGACAAATAAATAAAAAAGTAATGGCTCTTGGAAGAAGGGGAGGAAAAAAAAATGCCTGGTCAGAAAGGGATTAATCAAAAAATAAAAGTTACATCTTAATATATACAAGTGAATGGTGGAAGGAAGGCATCTATCTACTTTTTGTTAATTTGCTACTATTGTTCCCTTGTTATTAGCACTTTATTCTTCGCAAACATGATGACGCAGTCTAGCTTTGTATGTATGGCTTGAACTGACATTGTAAGAAACCCTCAGTTATGTGAGTAGGACGCGTCCAATTAAAGAATTAAACAAGTAGTATTGCCTAAACTAATACATTGTAACATATCAGCTGTGAGAGCAGGACTAGGAAAATGAAAGAAAACACAGACATACAGTCATGGCCAAAAGTTTTGAGAATGACACAAATATTATATTTTCACATGATCTGCTGGCCTCTGGTTTTTGTGTGTTTGTCAGATGTTTTTATCACATACAGAAATATAATTGCAATCATATTATGAGTAGCAAAAGGTTATATTGACAGTTAGAATGAGTTAATGCAGCAAGTCAATATTTGCAGTGTTGACCCTTCCTCTTCAGGACCTCAGCAATTCTCCCTGGCATGCTCTCAATCAACTTCTGGATCAAATCCTGACTGATAGCAGTCCATTCTTGCAAAATCAATGCTTTTATTTTGTCTGAATTTGAAGGTTTTTGTTTGTCCACCCGTCTCTTGATGATTGACCACAAGTTCTCAATGGGATTAAGATCTGGGGAGTTTCCAGGCCATGGTCCCAAAATCTCTATGTTTTGTTCCCTGAGCCATTTAGTTATCACCTTTGCTTTATGGCAAGGTGCTCCATCATGTTGAAAAAGGCATTGTTGATTGCCAAACTGCTCTTGGACGGTTGGGAGAAGTGGGCTCTTGGAGGATATTCTGGTACCATTCTTTATTCATGGCTGTGTTTTTAGGCAAGACTGAGAGAGAGCCCATTCCCTTGGCTGAGAAGCAACCCCACACATGAATGGTTTCAGGATGCTTGACAGTTGGCATGAGACAAGACTGGTGGTAGCACTCACCTGGTCTTCTCCGAATAAGCCGTTTTCCAGATGTCCCAAACAATCGAAAAGGGGATTCATCAGAGAAAATGACTTTACCCCAGTCCTCAGCAGTCCACTCCCTGTACCTCTTGCAGAATATCAGTCTGTCCATGATGTTTTTCCTGGAGAGAAGTGGCTTCTTTGTTGCCCTCTTTGAGACCAGGCCTTGCTGCAAGAGTCTCCGCCTCACAGTGCGTGCAGATGCACTCACACCTGCCTGCTGCCATTCCTGAGCAAGCTCTGCACTGCTGGTAGCCCGATCCTGCAGCTGAAACACTTTTAAGAGACGGTCCTGGCGCTTGCTGGTCTTTCTTGGGCGCCCTGGAGCCTTTTTGGCAACAAGGGAACCTCTCTCCTTGAAGTTCTTGATGATGCGATAGATTGTTGACTGAGGTGCAATCTTTCTAGCTGCGATACTCTTCCCTGTTAGGCCATTTTTGTGCAGTGCAATGATGACTGCACATGTTTCTTTAGAGATAACCATGGTTAACAGAAGAGAAACAATGATGCCAAGCACCAGCCTCCTTTTAAATTGTCCAGTGGTGTCATTCTTACTTAATCATGACAGATTGATCTCCAGCCCTGTCCTCATCAACACCCACACCTGTGTTAATGGAGCAATCACTGAAACGATGTTAGCTGGTCCTTTTAAGGCAGGGCTGCAATGATGTTGAAATGTGTTTTGGGGGATAAAGTTCATTTTCTAGGCAAATATTGACTTTGCAAGTAATTGCTGTTAAGCTGATCACTCTTTATAACATTCTGGAGTATATGCAATTGCCATTAGAAAAAATGAAGCAGTAGACTTTGTAAAAATTAATATTTGTGTCATTCTCAAAACTTTTGGCCATGACTGTAGGGTCCCTACAAGGCTCACAGTATATTACCTAGACTGACACACGGGTACTTCTTATCTGAACCTATTCAAATCATGAGGGTGTGGATGTGCAGCGACCACTATTCCGTCAATGGAGCTGTTGGGTGCAGCTCCGAAACTGAGCAGTTCCGGCTGACACTGGAAGCAGCTGATCAGCAGGGGTGTCGTTTGCCGCACCCCCCGATCAGACATTGTTGACCTATCTCCCGGCGCCTGCGCACTGCAGGACTCTGCTCTGCCCTCAACAGGGCAGAGCAGTGCGCCTGCGCAGGAGCCATGACAGGCAGCAAAGAGGACGTCACCGTTAGAAGATGGGAGGCGCCGGACAGGATGGCGACACCCATCAGACTGGACCGAACGCCAGGGTGAGTATAATCTAACTCTTTTTTCTTATCTTTCAGGTTACATTGGGGGCTTATGTACAGCATAACAGACTGCTGTAGATAAGCCCCTGATGGTGGTGCCAGCAGCTGATAGGCGAAAAATAGGGTGACATATTCCCTTTAACAACCATCTGCTACAGGGCCATAACTATAGTGAGTGCAGGGGTTGCAGTTGCATCCAACCCTAGGGCATAAGGGGGCCAAAAGGTCCCTTTGGCCCACATGACCATTATTAATAAAGACCTGTGATAAATAATAATTTTATTTCTATAGTGCTGACTGTTGTGAATTCGCTTTCTGGCCTCCCTCTGGTTATTACTGAAGGTAGTGAAGCTGGTCAGTTCGACAGAAGGGTTGCGAGTTCTCTTTCTGAGCTCCCTCTGGTGGTTATTGGAGGTAATGGAGCTGATCTGATTGACAGAGGCGTGCCACCTGATAATGATGATGACGATTGGACATCTGGGGTTTCAGATTAGGATTTAAGACAGCCGACTCCCTCTATCCCTGCTGGTGATTTTCTTCCTGTTCCTCCTGAGGTCTGATTTCTCCAGCTCTGTCCCTGCATGTTCAGCTGAGTGGTTTATTTGCTATTCTGTTTGCATTTGATCTGGTTTTGTCTATTTCTTCTTGGTGCGGGTCAGCCAGCTCCGGCTGGAGCTGTTGTTGAATCACCGCCCTTATGTTACTGCTTGTGCCAGTTTGTTTTATCCCCTGTTAGATTGGTCTCTTTTTGCTCTGAATTCAGAATATACCAGAGTGCTGATATAGTGGGGGACGAAGTCGTGTGACTTCAGTGTTTTTTGCATCAGACATGTTGGACTTTTTGCAGGGTTTTTTGCGTGATTGCAGACAGTGTCTTTCCTTTCCTGTCCTGTCTAGTCAGTGTGGGCCCCATCATTTGCTCAGTCTATTTTCCTGCCTGTGTTTGTGTTTTCATCTTGTCTCACCTACAATATATGTTTGGGGGCTATCTATTCCTTTGGGGTCTGCTCTGGGGCAGTTTAGATTTCCCCTTTCTTGCTTTAGGCATAGTTAGCTCTCCGGCTGTGCCGAGGCATCTAGGATCATCATAGGTACGCTCCACGGCTGCTAGTTGTGTGGATAGGATCAGGGGTCTGCAATCCACTTAGGTACCAACCTCTCTGGTTTTCTGTGGCTTAGCCTGGACCTGCTCTCCTCCTCGGTGACCCATCCATAACAGCCGACATATTCCGCAGCACTTTACATTATAGAGGGGACTTGGACAGACAATAGACATTACAGCATAACAATCGGGAGGGCGGTAAAGTCACGATGGGGGCAGGCTTTGCAGCTTTGAGAATCTCTCCCCCCATGTGCTCACCCACCTTTCCCCATGTGCTGACTTCTCCCGTCTGTGCTCTCTTCTTTGACCTGTCTACCCCATGTGCTATCCCCCTTGTCTGCTGTCTCTCTCCTTCCTGTGCTGTGTTCTCCCCTCATGTGCTGTCCGTTTGAGCTGTCCCCCCCCCCGTCTCTCTCACCCGTGTCTGACCATGTACATCACATATCACGGCTCCTGGGCAGGGGAGGAAGCAAAAGACAATACTGACATTACAGCAGGAGATCGCAGAGTATACATTTTGTGAGGTAAGATATTGTTTAAAAACAGTCAGTGAAATATATGTCAGTATTGTCTTTTGCTTCCTCCCCTGCAAAGGAGATGTGGTATGCTCCGTCAGACACAGACAATTTTTAAAATTAACTTTCGTTCGTGGGAAAACCCCTTTAATGTGACTAGCTTCCTCTGCCTGTAGACACGTCGCACATCTGCCGCCGGGATCAGCTGAATGATTCACTGCAACTTCACGGAATGTGCGCAGGCGCACTGCGACGGTGTTCCGCTGGTGGTACCGCGCAAGAGGCTGCGTGAGTGTAAGTGTGAGAGAGTGTGAGGGTGAATGTGAGTGTGTGGGTGTGACTGTGAATGTGTGAGTGTGTGTGTGTGTGTGGTGCGTATAGAGTGTGTGTGTGTGTGTGGTGTGACGGTGTTCCGCTGGTGGTACTAAACAATAGGTTGGTACCAGCAGCAGTTTTCATATTGAGACACCCATCACTTGGGTGTCCCAATATGGCGGTCGGTGAACTTCCTCCACTTGCAATTCTGGGATACGGTGACATCTGGACAGAACAGGAAATTAAAACATTACAAGGCAATTATATAGATACAAAAAAATGTTGCGAACACATTTCATCTCATTATGCGGATTCTTCAGGGGGTGATAGGTCTGTAGCTGATATACCAAATGAAGAGGGAGGCTCTTAGTGGTGTGAAATACCAGTGAGCAATGAATGATTTTTTAAAGGGATTCTTCATTGAGTCATTTATTCTCTCTTGCAGCCTACAAAGAGAAAATGAAGGAGCTGTCTATGCTGTCCCTGATCTGCTCCTGCTTTTACTCGCAGCCTCATCCCAAGACAATCACCGAATATGAAGGTCCGAAAACCTCCTATATCCATCCTGAGGAAGTCTATTCTAGTGTCTTGATAATGATAATGGTCTTTATGTGTCCATAGACATGGAGGTGAAGCAGCTGAATAAAAGGTCGTCAGGGCAGAGCTTTGAGGTGATCTTGAAATCTCCTTCAGACTTGTCCCCCGATGGTCCTCCACTGGCCATCTCTCCTAGGAAGAGGGAGGTTTCCTTGGAAGAACTGCAGAAGAGGCTGGAGGCTGCTGAAGAGAGGAGAAGGGTAACTTTATAGATGTCCTAACTATATTTGTTCTCTTCTGTAGTTTTAGGAAGGTGCCCAGGTTGTGCCACACTGCAATATGCCAGGCATGTTCTGCTATATAATAATATAATGGGGTAGTATGGATTGCCAGCACCTGGGCCAAGGAAACTATTTTGCACCCCTAACATGTCCCTGTTAGCACTCCCTGAATCCCTTCCAATACAGGAAAAGATATATATCTTTGTACCGTGTTAGCCAGTAGATAGAAGAATATTCAGAATTGAGAGTCCTCAGTGGTTGATACCTTTTTAATGACTAACTGAAAAGATGGTAACAAATTGCAACCTTTCGAGACTACTCAGGTCTCTTCATCAGGCTAGACTTCAGGTCTCTTCAGATGTTGTATTAGTCTATGCCTGATGAAGAGACCTGAGTAGTCTCAAAAGCTTGCAATTTGTTACCATCTTTTCAGTTAGTCATTAAAAGGTATCAACCACTGAGGACTCTCAATTCTAAATATTCTTCCCTTCCAATTGTCAACTACTAACCCCCCTAACCTCCAACCACATGTATTGTATGTTCAGGAAATTATTGATGTCATTTTAGTTTACACTTTGACTATCTAGTTTTGTTTTCTTTTAGATGTAATCAGACATAACATTAAAAAAATGAGAAAGCTAAATATTGTAAACATTTTTACTTTCTATTACATTTTTGTAAGTAATTATTTTATTACCCATCCTGAGCCGTAACCCTAGCACTATGCCAGCCTCTAACCCTAGTAAAGGTTGTAATAAGTGTAAAAACGTAAAAGCCAATACCATCTTCATTCATTAGCTGCTCAGCTTCCGTCATCTCGGCCACCACTTATGCAGTGCGCAGCAGAGGAGATGAGTTTTATTCATCGGCTGCTACAGTCTACACAAGGGGAATGTCACTACTGACAGCGGTATAAAGAAATTGCACCCAAAACAGGAAATAACGATTCATTATATATTAAATGGGGGGGTCTCTAAAGTAGATAAAACTTAACTTTTATTATTCTAAAATCTGACCAGCATGATCATACATGAAAAATGTAACTGAGAATAATTGGGACAGGAGGATTTATATTATTCACTTCTGTAGCGGCATTAATTCCTCAGCGCTTTACATCAGATATAGCTCCCTGTCATAGCTGTAGATATAGAATATTGTTCCTACCTCTCTGGGTAATCACAAGCTAATTAGATATTAGTCACAGCCATTTAGACTGATAAAGCCTATAGCTAGACAGCAGAAAGGAGAGGAAGGCCTGATAGATAAGAGCAGCACAAAGAGAAGAAACACTAAACTCACTGGCCACCATGGATGTGGAATCTTTGTACTCTAATATCCCACACCAAGATGGATTAAATGCCTGCAAATTCTTCATGGAAAACACAGGGACTGATGCTGATGCTGTGGTGAAACTTATAAAATTCATCCTCACCCACAATTACTTTGAATTTGACAACAAGATCTATCTACAGGAGACTGGCACAGCTATGGGAAGTCAAATGGCTCCACAGTATGCAAATCTTTTCATGGCCAAGCTTGATTTATCACCTTATTGGGGGACACAGATAACCATGGGTGTATGCTGCTGCTGCTAGGAGGCTAACACTATGCAAAACAAGAAACTTAGCTCCTCCCCGGCAGTATACACCCACCGACAGGCACCAAGCACCCCAGTTTGTGCTTAGTGTCTGTAGGAGGCGGACCGGGATCTCCCCAGATCCGCATTTAATCATTTTCTTTTCAGGTTTTTGTTGTGTTTTTTAATGTTTTCCCCTTTATTTTCCAGATACAGCATCAGGAAACGGGATGTGAGTTCATCCTGCTTTTCCTTTTAATGCGGCTGAGCGAGCAATGTGGTATTGCCCACATCGCAACTCTCAGGTCCGCAGGCAGGACCTTCCCCTATCACCCTCGGGTGCTAGGGGCCATGGATGGACGATTCTAGCCGATTCCCCTCCTCATCCCTCTCCTAGGACAGGGTGAGAGGAAGACGGCGGTCGCCAGCGGTGACGTTTCCCCTGACACTGGGGTTGGAGTCGTCTTCTGCACCATACGGATGGTGCGGGTACTGAGGATCGCCTCTCCCAGCGGCCTGCGCTCTATCGTGGGCCCCTGCGGTCAGCCTCGTCAGGGACATCAGGTAAGCTTCTGAATGTTCCCTTCAGCCCCGCTCTCATAGACCTATCAAGGACTTCTGCAATCAAGTACAGCGAGTACCTCACTCCTCCTTTTGACACGGCGCTCTGACGCGCGGCCCTCCTGTCGCGGGGGGGTTCCGCCGGGGGGGGCGCTGCCTCGGTCTGCGTCCCCTGTCCTCAGTATTCAGCCCAGAGTGAGTTCTCCTTTAACTGCGGTAGTAGGCATCCCGGGCACGCCGTCGCTAGTGAAAGCAGAGGGAGCACTTTCACTTTCATTTTCAAAGAGGTCCTCCCTCTCCCTGTGCGCGCGCTTTCTTCGCGCGCTTCTACAGCCTATCTCAGGGCTCCTTTCTCTTTAGCCCTGTCAGCGTGTCATTAACCACGCCCCCTCCCCGGGTCTCAGCCAATCGCGCAGTGCGGGGGCTAAGCTCCGTCCACCGCCAGCGTTTTCTTCCTGGATTTCCAGAGCTTCTTCCTCCTTCTCTCTGGATTTTTGCTTGGGGGCCACAACGCTAGTGTGTCTGCTTCTGAACCTCGGTAGGCTCGACTCTGACTCTCCCTGACGCTTAACTTAGCTCCCCCCCGCAGTTTCTTTCAGGTAGTGTTTCTACCACTGAGACTTATGCCCAACCCGGCAAGGGCCTTCTGCTCCAGACCCACCGCTACTCACTACGCCTGCGCGCGCTGTAAAAAGAAGTGGGCTTCGGGTCAGTCGTCTCCCCTCTGCCCGTCTTGCAGCCCTTCCGCCATGTCTGCCCCTCAGGAGCACTCCGAACCCCGGGTGGAGACCACCCCACCCCCTGAATGGGCTGTGGCGATGTCTCAGTCAGTTTCTGATCTGACAAAAGTGTCTCAATCGCTGGTCCAGGTCTTAGAGCGGTTACCTCAGTTATCTGCAGTCACCTGTGCACCGACCGCCTCTCATAGTGAGTCGACAGCACCGGACCGTGACCCTCAGACGGACAGACCAGGTAGGGGCTCTAGGAAGCGGGTCCTGTCTGGCTCTTCTTCCAGTTCGCAGGGTCCCTCCGCTTCTCTCAGGCTACGCTCCTCGTCTCCCTCATCGGCAGACGATCCTGGGTCAGACAAAGATTCACAATCTGGATCAGACTCCGAGGCGGACAATATAGCTAGATTTCGGGATATGGTAGATAGTCTCATATCGGCTATATACCAAACACTCAAGATAAAGGAGGATAAGGCCCCCCCTCAGGAATGCTCTGTTTCCCTTAAGAAAGCGAGGCCTCGAACCTTTCCTAATAACAAGGATTTCGACACTTCCTTAGCCAATCACTGGCAACATCCTGAGAAACGTTTTTCAGGCCGCAAGTACTTAGATGTACTTTATCCCTTCGATGCGGATCTAGTCACGAAATGGACCAAGGCTCCCGAGGTAGATCCACCAGTCTCTCGTATTTCCTCTAAGACGGTTCTTTCCCTTCCGGATGGAGCTTCTCTTAAGGACCCATCAGACAGGCAAATAGAGTCGTTGGCTAAGTCAATCTTTGAGGCATCCGGCGCATCCCTCTGTCCTATCTTCGCATCCGCTTGGGTGGCGAAAGTCATTTCGGCTTGGGCAAAAATTCTGCGCAGGGGCATTTCAGCGGCAGCTCCTCAGGACGAGCTGGCAGATTTAGCAGACCAAATTAATCATGCAGGCAAGTACCTTTTGGCCGCCTCCTTGGACGCGGCAGGGTACGTAGCTAGAGCTAACAGCAACATTGTGGCCGTACGCCGCATCCTTTGGTTGAAGTCTTGGAATGCGGATACCACCTCAAAGAAGTCGCTCACCAACCTGGCATTTCACGGTACTATGCTCTTTGGCGCCAAGCTGGATCAGATAATCTGGGATGCCACTGGTGGAAAGAGCACTTCCCTTTCCCAGACCCGCCCTAAGAGGTTCTTTAACAGGAAGGTTTCTCAGCCTTTTCGGTCCTTTCGCCCCTTCTCTCCCGCAGAAGGTTCATCCCAGCAGGACCGGAACACTGCTTTCAGGGACCGCGGAGAAAGCCATCTTATAAGCCGGCCCCTTGCTGGAGATCCAGAGGTCAGCCTTCCAGGTCCTCAGGCTCTCGATCCGGAAGGTTTTCATCTAAGTGACGGGTCACCCCCACCTGGAAAGCTTTCCAGGGTGGGAGGCAGACTTTCCTTTTTCAGGGGCGCGTGGCTATCCGTTGTCAACGACGCTTGGGTCAGGGAAATCATCACATCCGGATACAAAATCGAGTTTTCTTCCCTCCCAAACAGTCGTTTCTGTCTGTCTCGATCCCCAAGACAGCTATCACAGGTTCCAGGGTTTCTTCAGGCCGTCTCCTCTCTCCTTTCCGCCGGGGTCATCGTTCCCGTTCCTACAAACGAACGGTTTTTAGAGTTCTACTCGAATCTCTTCGTAGTCCCGAAAAAGGACGGTTCTCTTCGTCCAATTTTGGACCTCAAGCTGCTCAATCGCCACGTGAAGATCTGCCACTTCAAGATGGAGTCTCTGCGTTCGGTAATAGCCTCGATGGAGCCTGGAGAGTTTCTCTGCTCGGTGGACATACAGGATGCCTACCTCCACATCCCCATTTCTCTGCGGCATCAGAGATACCTCTGCTTTGCGATTCAGAACAATCACTATCAGTTTGCGGCCCTTCCCTTCGGCCTAGCCTCCGCCCCTCGTGTCTTTACGAAGGTGATGGCAACAGTCATGGCCATCCTTCGATCCAGAGGGATTTTTATCATCCCTTACCTGGACGATCTCCTGATCAAGGGCTCGTCCCGCCAAGACTGTCTTCACAGTCTTCACATAACCTTGGATGCCCTCAGACGCCTCGGATGGATAGTCAACAAGGACAAGTCCACTCTGCGCCCTACCCAGCGTCTGACCTTTTTGGGCATGGAGTTCGATATGAATCTAGCCCGAGTGTTTCTACCGAGGGACAAGTTTTCAACCCTTCGCAAGGGGATCCAGTCCCTTCAACGCTCGAGGATCATGTCCCTTCGGTCCTGCATGAGAGTCCTGGGGAAGATGATAGCCTCTATGGAAGCAGTGCCCTTTGCACAATTCCACTCTCGCCCTCTCCAACTGTTCCTCCTGTCAGTCTGGGACAAGACCTCGTTTTCTCTGGATCGCCCCATTCTTCTTCCGCTCAGAGTCAGACAATCGCTGACTTGGTGGACGTTGCCGGCGTCAGTTCTCCGCGGAAGATCCTTTCTCCCGCCTCGGTGGCAGGTCATCACCACCGATGCCAGTCTCCTAGGATGGGGGGCGGTCTACTATCAGAGAACGGCCCAAGGGCGTTGGAACGCCCAGGAGACTCTTCTGCCCATCAACCTTCTAGAGATCAGGGCAATCTTCCTCGCTCTCCTTCGTTGGCAGCATCTTCTCGTAGGCAAACCGGTCCGCATTCAGTCAGACAACGCCACGGCCGTGGCGTACATAAACCACCAGGGCGGTACTCGCAGCAGGCAGGTGATGTCAGAAGTGGCAAGGATACTCCGTTGGGCAGAGCGTCACGTGCCGGCGATTTCCGCCGTTCACATTCCAGGGGTGGAAAACTGGGCAGCCGACTTCTTGAGTCGCCAAGGTCTAGCGTCAGGCGAATGGTCCCTTCATCCCACAGTCTTCAGTCAGATACAGTGGGGCAAAAAAGTATTTAGTCAGTCAGCAATAGTGCAAGTTCCACCACTTAAAAAGATGAGAGGCGTCTGTAATTTACATCATAGGTAGACCTCAACTATGGGAGACAAACTGAGAAAAAAAATCCAGAAAATCACATTGTCTGTTTTTTTTTTTCATTTTATTTGCATATTATGGTGGAAAATAAGTATTTGGTCAGAAACAAGCAATCAAGATTTCTGGCTCTCACAGACCTGTAACTTCTTCTTTAAGAGTCTCCTCTTTCCTCCACTCATTACCTGTAGTAATGGCACCTGTTTAAACTTGTTATCAGTATAAAAAGACACCTGTGCACACCCTCAAACAGTCTGACTCCAAACTCCACTATGGTGAAGACCAAAGAGCTGTCAAAGGACACCAGAAACAAAATTGTAGCCCTGCACCAGGCTGGGAAGACTGAATCTGCAATAGCCAACCAGCTTGGAGTGAAGAAATCAACTGTGGGAGCAATAATTAGAAAATGGAAGACATACAAGACCACTGATAATTTCCCTCGATCTGGTGCTCCACGCAAAATCCCACCCCGTGGGGTCAGAATGATCACAAGAACGGTGAGCAAAAATCCCAGAACCACGCTGGGGGACCTAGTGAATGAACTGCAGAGAGCTTGGACCAATGTAACAAGGCCTACCATAAGTAACACACTACGCCACCATGGACTCAGATCCTGCAGTGCCAGACATGTCCCACTGCTTAAGCCTGTACATGTCCGGGCCCGTCTGAAGTTTGCTAGAGAGCATTTGGATGATCCAGAGGAGTTTTGGGAGAATGTCCTATGGTCTGATGAAACCAAACTGGAACTGTTTGGTAGAAACACAACTTGTCGTGTTTGGAGGAAAAAGAATACTGAGTTGCATCCATCAAACACCATACCTACTGTAAAGCATGGTGGTGGAAACATCATGCTTTGGGGCTGTTTCTCTGCAAAGGGGCCAGGACAACTGATCCGGGTACATGAAAGAATGAATGGGGCCATGTATCGTGAGATTTTGAGTGCAAACCTCCTTCCATCAGCAAGGGCATTGAAGATGAAACGTGGCTGGGTCTTTCAACATGACAATGATCCAAAGCACACCGCCAGGGCAACGAAGGAGTGGCTTCGTAAGAAGCATTTCAAGGTCCTGGAGTGGCCTAGCCAGTCTCCAGATCTCAACCCTATAGAAAACCTTTGGAGGGAGTTGAAAGTCCGTGTTGCCAAGCGAAAAGCCAAAAACATCACTGCTCTAGAGGAGATCTGCATGGAGGAATGGGCCAACATACCAACAACAGTGTGTGGCAACCTTGTGAAGACTTACAGAAAACGTTTGACCTCTGTCATTGCCAACAAAGGATGTATCACAAAGTATTGAGATGAAATTTTGTTTCTGACCAAATACTTATTTTCCACCATAATATGCAAATAAAATGAAAAAAAAACAGACAATGTGATTTTCTGGATTTTTTTTTCTCAGTTTGTCTCCCATAGTTGAGGTGTACCTATGATGTAAATTACAGATGCCTCTCATCTTTTTAAGTGGTGGAACTTGCACTATTGCTGACTGACTAAATACTTTTTTGCCCCACTGTATGCCAGCGTTGGGGCACCCCGGACGTCGATCTCATGGCATCTCGGATGAACAACAAGGTTCCTCACTTTGTAGCCAGGTCCAGGGATCCTTTAGCCGTCGGTTACGACGCCCTAGTAATTCCGTGGTCCCAGTTCCAACTACCTTACCTGTTTCCTCTGCTTGCCCTGATCCCAAGAGTGGTCAAAAAGATAAAGTCAGAGGGCATCCCAGTCATCTTAGTGGCTCCAGACTGGCCGAGACGCCCTTGGTACGCAGCGTCGGTGAACATGCTCGCGGACGTCCCCTGGAGGCTTCCAGACCGTCCAGATCTTCTCTCGCAAGGCCCCCTTTACCACCAGAGTTCTCAGTCTCTGAGTTTAACGGCATGGCCGTTGAGGCCGCGATTCTGAGGGAATCAGGGTTTTCCGACCGGGTCATTCAGACCTTGATTAAGGCTCGGAAGCCGGCTTCCTCCAGCATTTGCCATAGGTACTGGAAGGCCTTTTTTCGTTGGTGTGACGAGCACGATGTTTTTCCACTATCATTCTCCATTCCCCCATTCTTGGTTTCCTCCAATCCGGTTTGGATGCGGGCCTATCCCTCAGTACCCTCAAAGGCCAGGTGTCTGCCCTAGCAATCCTCTTCCAGAAGGATCTAGCTTCCTTACCGCAAGTGAAGACTTTTCTCCAAGGAGTCGCCCATGTGGCTCCTCCTCATCGTTCTCCGATAGATCCATGGAATCTCAATCTTGTTCTTGGCGCTCTCCAGAAGGTGCCGTTCGAGCCAATCCAGGATATCCCTCTGTCTTTTCTTTCATGGAAGGTGGCTTTTCTAATCGCCATTACATCCATCAGGAGAGTTTCTGAGCTGGCGGCCTTATCCTGTCGTTCTCCGTACCTTATCCTCCACCAAGATAAGGTCGTTCTCAGGACAGTTCCTTCTTTCCTTCCGAAAGTGGTATCTCCCTTTCACATTATCGAAGATATCGTCCTTCCATCGTTTTGTCCTGCGCCTGCTCATCCTCTGGAAAAGTCACTCCACAAACTGGATGTAGTGAGAGTCTTGCGTGTTTACCTTGCCAGGACCGCTTCCTTTCGCCAATCTGATTCCTTGTTTGTCATTTCTGAGGGTCGCTGGAAAGGTCTTCCGGCTTCCAAATCCACAATTGCGCGTTGGATTCGGTCTACCATCCTGGAGGCCTACCGTCTTCAGGAGAAACGGCCCACTCCACCCGGGCTGTAGGGGCTTCTTGGGCTGTGCGGCACCAGGCTTCGGCCTTACAACTCTGCAGGGCCGCGACCTGGTCATCTTTGCACACCTTTGCGAGGTTCTACAGGGTTCATACCCAGGCCTCGTCTGATGCAGCTCTTGGTAGGAAGGTTCTGCAGGCGGCGGTGGCGCATCGACCGACCTAAGCCCTTCCTTATTTCATTCCTTTATTGTGGTTCCCACCCTCGGGACTGCTTTGGAACGTCCCATGGTTATCTGTGTCCCCCAATAAGGCGATAAAGAAAGAGGGATTTTGGGTTCTTACCGTAAAATCTCTTTCTTGGAGCCTTCATTGGGGGACACAGCACCCTCCCTGTTTAAGTAGTACCGTGTTGGGTCTGAGAGTCCCTTGTTGAGTTGGTACATATGTTTATGGTTTTTGGTTGCTTCTCCTACTGCTTTTTTCACCAACTGAGGTGCTTGGAGCCTGTCGGTGGGTGTATACTGCCGGGGAGGAGCTAAGTTTCTTGTTTTGCATAGTGTCAGCCTCCTAGCAGCAGCAGCATACACCCATGGTTATCTGTGTCCCCCAATGAAGGCTCCAAGAAAGAGATTTTACGGTAAGAACCCAAAATCCCTCTTTTGTCCTCATGCCCCATCAGGCCCCTGGCCTACTACCGCTTCATTGATGATATTTTAATCATCTGGACGGAGTCTGAGCAACAGCTAAAGACGTTCCACGAACAGTTTAATCAATTTCATCCCACCATCAATTTAACACTCAACTACTCTAGCACTGAGATTAACTTTTTGGACACCATCATTAAGCTAAAAAACAATGAAATAGAGACATCCCTGTATCAGAAGCCAATCGATCGTCCAGCATACCTTAAATGGGACAGTTTCCATCCAAAACACATAAAGAACTCTTATCTATAGTCAAGCCATCCAAAACACATAACGAACTCTTATCTATAGTCAAGCCATCAGATACAATCGTATATGTTCCAACCCCATGGATAGAGACAAACACCTTGGTTGCCTCAAAAAGACCTTTTTGAATCAGGGCTACCATCCAAGAACAATTGAAAACCAAATTACAAGAGCCAGCAGAATGTCAAGGAATCACCTGCTACATTACAAAGCTAAAGAAGAAAATAACCGGGTGCCTCTAGTAGTCACCTACAACCCAAATCTGGAAGTGCTAAGGGGAGCTGCACGGAAATTACAACCTTTACTACAAAAAGATGCCCGACTACAATCCATTTTTCCAGACCCCTCACTACTTTGCATTAGGCAGCCCCCAAATCTAAGAAGCATCATTTTCAGAAGCTCCCTGTCCTCTACAACAGCTGCAGGAACCTTTCCTTGCAACCAGAAAAAATGTAAAACCTGTCCATCTATAATGACCACGGACAAGATAAAGATCCCCAATTCACATCAGGACTACAAGATCCCAGGTACTTTCAGCTGCACTACATCTAATGTGGTGTACTTAATTATTTGTACTAAATGTCCAACTGGGGGTCTGTATGTGGGGGAGACAGGGCAAAAGCTTAGAACAAGGATGAATGGTCATCGTCACACAATAAGAGAAAAAAGAATGGATCTACCTGTGGCAAAACATTTTTGCATGCTGGACCACAACACCAGGGATATGAAATTACTGGTATTGAAAGGTAATGTCATGGCAACGTGTGTCTGGACGCAGCGGTCACCGCAAGGCGAACCCATAACACACGTGACCCAGGATACAGCGCCTCCAGTGGGGCGAATTTAAATAATAATACGTGCAGATGGATACGCCGCCTCCACCTGGCGAATTTAGGTATTACACGTTATAAATACATTCTGGAAACCCCGCCTCCAGTATGGCGAATTTAAATAATAAGGGGGAACCTGGGAAACATTAACAATGGTGGGCCCTGCGATAGGGAATGGGGACATGGAGACCTCCTGCACTCCGCTGAGCCAGTGTCCCTGCACTCCTCACATTCCCTATACAGGCTCCGCACCTGTCGCCGCACGCGTACCTTAAACCCTTGCTCGCCCTGACCCTAAACCCTCACTAGGGAATTGGTCGGTGCGGAGACTAATCCCACCACTGCACTAGAGACACAAAAGGAAAGAAAACAATACAGGGGAAACACCACTTAGCTTTATGCTCTTTGCTTATGCTCCTGCAACAGAGCCCCACCACCTGCGTGCGTCTTCTCCTCCACCCGGATCCATCACCATCCTGGATCCTACACCATAGTGCAGCCTTGGAGCAGAGTCCAATACCAGTTGCAGCAGTCCAGTCACAGAGTCCCAAGGATGAGGCAGCCTCTGCCAAGAGTCTAAGCATGCTTTAGTCCAGCTCTCGGCAACCAAGTCAAGCATGCCGAGTGCAACTCTCTCCATAGTCGCCACTCCACCAAGCCATGCACGCACTTCCCGCCGACACCATAAACTGCGACTCCTCCACGCCATGCCAGCAATTCCTGCAGACACCATTAGCTGCCACTCGTCTCCTCTGGCTGACTGCGCAGGACTCCTCTTCAGCTCCATCCTTCCACCAGGCTCTCACAAACTCAGAATCAATCAATCAATGAATATCACCAGCCGTGATTGCACACCCTGAGACTCATTTATAGAGCCCCACACCTGAATTATAATTACAGAGAACTTTAAACTGAAAACCTAAGGTGCGATACCACTAACCACCACCAGGGACAGTCAAGTCACCTTGGCAACTTGCCAAAAGGAAAAAAGTTCACTCTGTGCTTTTAAAACTGTCAGATCACTTCAGATCATGACAGGTAACTTCAAATGTCAGAGAGAAAGAGTCTGTGAGTATAAATTTATGACACTCTCAATGCTTGAATGAATGTGTCGCATGGATTTATGTCTTTTTACATCAATTAAGGAATTTGCTCCAAGACCTTGTGGGGGCATCACAACACATTAGGAGACCCCAATCAGAGGACAATAAAACATCCAGACTCCTTATCTATGAACTGGTCCAATATTTATGTTTCTCCCTCTCCCATAATCATAATTCTGCTTCACGTCACTTGTCTCATCTATTGCATTTTTTCTGTGCTGTATTGTGCATAAATATGTGACTCTTCAGATTTTGTATTAGTCTATGCCTGATGAAGAGACCTGAGTAGTCTAGAAAGTTTGCAATGTGTTACCATCTTTTCAGTTAGCCATTAAAAGGTATCAACCACTGAGGACTCTCAATTCTGAATATTTTTTTAAACTCACTGCAGTAACTTTGACTAAATGTCCCTCCCCACAAATATCCCTACACGTTACATCATAAGTGTAGCTGCCTGGAATCATCAGGGGCTCAGCACAACAATTAACAAATATCCAGACTGACAATTAATTAGTGCACACAGTGGCAGCTCATTCTGCTGAGAGCATTGTCATCTTGGCTGCTGCATATCATGTTGACTGCTGGGATCTGGTTCTAATTTGGCACTTTCTTACACTTTGAGACCTGGACAACTGCCCCTGTGCCACTTCACCCCACCACTGGCTGATAGAAGTTAGACCTCTTGTATAGAGTGATGTGGAGCATGCTGGTATAACCTGGGTATATTCTGTATATAATTATATATGTACAGCTGGTATAAGTTATACATATTGTATATAGTGATATGGAGCATGCTGGTATAACCTGGGTATCTCCTGTATACAATTATATATGTACAGCTGGTATAATTTATACATCTTCTGTATATAGTGATATGGAACATGCTGGTATAACCTGGGTATCTCCTGTATATAATTATATATGTACAGCTGGTATAAGTTATACATCTTCTGTATATAGTGATATGGAGCATGCTGATATAACCTGGGTATCTCCTGTATATAATTATATATGTACAGCTGGTATAAGTTATACATCTTCTGTATATAGTGATATGGAGCATGCTAGTATAACCTGGGCATCTCCTGTATATAATTATATATGTACAGCTGGTATAAGTTATGCATCTTCTGTATATAGTGATATGGAGCCTACTGGTATAACCTGGGTATATTCTGTATATGATTATATATGTATAACTGGTATTAGTTATACATCTTCTGTATATAGTGATATAGAGCCTGCTGGTATAACCTCTGTATATTCTGTATATAATTATATATGTACAGCTGGTATAAGTTATACATCTTCTGTATATAGTGATATGGAGCATGCTGGTATAACCTGGGTATCTCCTGTATATAATTATTTATGTACAGCTGGTATAAGTTATACATCTTCTGTATATAGTGATATGGAGCCTGCTGGTATAACCTGGGTATCTCCTGTATATAATTATATATGTACAGCTGGTATAAGTTATACATCTTCTGTATATAGTGATATGGAGCCTGCTGGTATAACCTGGGTATCTCCTGTATATAATTATATATGTACAGCTGGTATTAGTTATACATCTTCTGTATATAGTGATATGGAGCCTGCTGGTATAACCTGGGTATCTCCTGTATATAATTATATATGTACAGCTGGTATAAGTTATACATCTTCTGTATATAGTGATATGGAGCATGCTGGTATAACCTGGGTATCTCCTGTATATAATTATATATGTACAGCTGGTATAAGTTATACATCTTCTGTATATAGTGATTTGGAGCATGCTGGTATAACCTGGGTATCTCATGTATATAATTATATATGTACAGCTGGTATAAGTTATACATCTTCTGTATATAGTGATATGGAGCATGCTGGTATAACCTGGGTATATTCTGTGTATAATTATATATGTACAGCTGGTATAAGTTATACATCTTCTGTATATAGTGGTATGGAGCATGCTGGTATAACCTGGTAATCTCCTGTATATAATTATATATGTACACCTGGTATAAGTTATACATCTTCTGTATATAGCGAAATGGAGCATGCTGGTATAACCTGGGTATATTCTGTATATAATTATATATGTACAGCTGGTATGAGTTATACCTCTTCTGTAGTGATATGGAGCATGCTGGTATAACCTGGGTATCTCCTGTATATAATTATATATGTACAGCTGGTATAAGTTATACATCTTCTGTATATAGTGATATGGAGCCTGCTGGTATAACCTGGGTATCTCCTGTATATAATTATATATGTACAGCTGGTATTAGTTATACATCTTCTGTATATAGTGATATGGAGCCTGCTGGTATAACCTGGGTATCTCCTGTATATAATTATATATGTACAGCTGGTATAAGTTATACATCTTCTGTATATAGTGATATGGAGCATGCTGGTATAACCTGGGTATCTCCTGTATATAATTATATATGTACAGCTGGTATAAGTTAGACATCTTCTGTATATAGTGATTTGGAGCATGCTGGTATAACCTGGGTATCTCATGTATATAATTATATATGTACAGCTGGTATAAGTTATACATCTTCTGTATATAGTGATATGGAGCATGCTGGTATAACCTGGGTATATTCTGTGTATAATTATATATGTACAGCTGGTATAAGTTATACATCTTCTGTATATAGTGATATGGAGCATGCTGGTATAACCTGGGTATATTCTGTGTATAATTATATATGTACACCTGGTATAAGTTATACATCTTCTGTATATAGCGAAATGGAGCATGCTGGTATAACCTGGGTATATTCTGTATATAATTATATATGTACAGCTGGTATAAGTTATACATCTTCTGTATATAGCGAAATGGAACATGCTGGTATAACCTGGGCATCTTCTGTATATAATTATTGATATACAGCTGGTATAAGGCATACGCCTTCTGGATACAATTACATGGAGCATGCTGGCATAACGTGAGCATCTTCTGTATATAGTTGTATATGTACAGCCGGTACAACCTGGGTATCGGTTACATACATTTTGCAGATGGTCTTTTCCTATCATATGACTCATCTTTTCCCTCAGACCCAGGAAGCTCATGTTCTGAAACAGCTTGCTGAGAAGAGGGAACACGAGCGGGACGTTCTACACAGGGCAATAGAAGACAATAACAACTTCAGCAAAATGGCAGAGGAAAAACTCAACTACAAGATGGAGCTGAGCAAGGAGATACGTGATGCCCACTTGGCAGCTCTCAGGGAGCGTCTCCGCGAGAAGGTATCCACCAAATCACTGACATTTCATTACACAGACACAATTTTTTTTTACTCTAATTGCATCGACTTGGCAGCAATCAGAATGGTAAACTAATTACCAGAAAATCTATGCATGCTGTCAGTGAATAGAGACTACCATTAAGCCATTTTGAGAGTATTAGAACTCGCCACCCCAGCTTTAGTGAGGATTGTCTTATTGTATGATAATCTGTGGTTTTGTCTTTCCAGGAGATTCATGCAGAGGAGGTTCGCAAGAACAAGAAGCAGGGGGAGGAGAAGTCTGGATAGGGGCCGCCGCCGCTGTTGACTTCCATGCCAGCTCTCAATAAGAAAACAGCAAACAAAACTATTTTATGTACATGTCATTTGTTATTTCATCACACAATCCCTCCCCGTCTGCCCCCCATCCCTCCTGATCTGTCATCATCATGACCCGGTCGCCCTGGAGTAATGAGGTTCATAAGGTTATGCCATACGGTTCGCACGTCTGCAGATTCTTCCAGAGAATTATGCCCCTCGCATATTTTATTTTTAAACCATATAAATTACAATTGTTCGACCATTTGGCGTCCAGTTTATTGTGTGATATAAGCAACGACTGAGAAGAGTTAAAAATGGGATTCAAAGGGGACATAACACAAGAGGAATGGGAATTAACATGGACGTTTAGGGGCTCCATTAAATTAGGTTTGACTCCTTAGGGCTCATACTCACATGCAAGAAACTCGGACAAGTCTCACACATCAATACCCGGAACTGCCGCCGGCGCTCGGATCGGAGCGTTCAGCTGCATGGATTTCTATGCAGCTGAACGCTCCGATCCGAGTGCTGGCGGCTGTGCCGGGTATTGACATGTAAGACTTGTCCGAGTTTCTTGCATGTGAGTATGAACCCATAGAGTGATTTTTCCCACGAACAAAGTTCATTTTAACTAGAGATCAGCGAATTTGTTCAGGTCCCCTCTTGTTCGGCAAGCTATAACGCTTACTGAATAAACTGCAGAGGGAACCCGGAAACATGGAGCGCGCCGGCTGATCAGCTCCGACAATATGGCCATGTGAAGGCTTGTTTTTTTGCAGGACAAGTTGTACTTGGGAACGACACCATTGGTTTAGTCATATAGTGTGCTGGAAAATGGGAAAAAAATTCAAAGTGCGGTGAAATTGCAGAAAAGGGAAATTCCACAATTGTTTTTTGTTTTGCTATCTTACCAAGTTCACTAAATGCTAAAACTGACCAGCCATTATAATTCTCCAGGTCATTTTGAGTTCGTAGATATCAAACATGTTTAGGTTCTTTTTTATTTAAGTGGTGACAAAAAAATCCAAAGTTTCTAAAAAAAAAAAAAAAGTTGCCATTTTCCGAGACCCGTAGCGTCTCCATTTTTCGTGCTGACGTTTTTATTGATACCAGTTTGGTGCAGATATGATCTTTTGATCGCTCGTTATTACATTTTAATGTAATGTTGTGGCGACCAAAACAAAGTAATTCTAGCATTTTGATTTTTATTCTCGCTATCCCGTTTACCGATTGCATTAATTCTTTTTATATATTGATAGATCGGGTGATTCTGAACTCGGTGATGCCAAATATGGTTGTTTTTTTTATTCGTTTATTGAACTTCAGGACATAAAACATGTACAACATACAATTGGCCCATGTTAATAAACATTTTCCACAGAGCATACATGTTTCCATCCATTATTAGAATATAAAGCCAAATAATTATACACTATTCTTTTTTCTTAAAAGAACACAGTAGTATTATACATAACCTTCCCAGTATACGCAAAGGACAGTTGGTTATATATCATAAAACATGTATATCGAACAAATCACATAAGCCTTTTAACATATTATTCGGATAAGGAAATCTAATCAGAAATTCTTAAACTAAACTACAACAACCACTACATCAACCCATATCTACTATTTCGCAGCCTAGCATCCTGCAGCATACTATCTCATATGTGATGTCACAACCTTGCAGGGTAAGGTGGGAGGAGTTCCACCTCCCCCAAATCTTTTCAAATTTACCCGGGCATCCCCTGTTTTGGTATAACGTGCGCTCGTATGGAATAATCGAATTCACCAAGTCAACCCAAATTCTAAGAGAGGGGGACAAAGTTCCCATCCAACGTAATGCCAGTACCTTCCGTGCCATAAACAATGTCTCACGCAGGAAGACCCCATCATATCGACCCCAAATCTCCTCATCCCCTACCCCAAACAAGCAGACCAGTGGCTCCAGAGGGACCGGGGCCTGTATTAGGGATGACAGTAATGATGTCACCTCTCCCCAGTAATGCAGGACAGTGGGACACTGCCATATCATATGAATAAAATCTGCGTCTGGAGCGTGACACCTTAAACATTCTGATGACTGGTAACGGCCCATCCTCAAAAGTCTTGTCGGAGTCAAGTACAACTGATTAATTATATATAATTGTATCATTCTGTTGTTAATATATGGTGATACACCAATTGGAGTATCTCCTCCCACTCCTCATCCTGTGTATTAGGGATGAGCCGTTCCCACTTTCTCCTGACAGAACTTATGGCAGATTCTGCTCCCGCTGACAGCATGTATGTGTATAAAGAGAAGATGAGACCCTGAGGGCCCTGCGATTTGAGGATTCCTATCAGACGCAGAGATGAAATTGTACGGCCCACACCCCTACATCTTACATGCGATTGAAGAGCTGATCTCAGTTGTAAATAGCGGAAGAATTGGGATCTTGGGATATCATGCGCGACCTGTAATTGCTCAAAAGACTTCAAGGTCCCCTGATCATATAAGTCTCCCATCGAAGAGACGTCATGTTGAATCCAAAATTCAGTGGACGGGTGGTTTATCAATTCTGGAAAATAATCTTTATTCCACAGGGCATTTCGGCTATAAAATCTTGAAACCCAGTCACTTTCTTAATTTGCCGCCATGTTACTCGTGCCAATCGGAGCAGGGGTAGCAAACGAGGGGCATTAGTTCTTTCTACCTCAAGAAAACCCAGTGGGCAATCAGTCTGTGCAGCATGAAGCAGGTGACTTTCAGAGTTGGGAATGTAGCTACCCGGCATCCAGTTACTTAAAGCTTTAGCTTGCCCAGCCAAATAATACAGGAAAAAATTTGGTAGCGCCACTCCACCTCCCTTTTTTGGTCTTTGTAAGGTGGCCAATTTAAGTTTGGGCCTAGTTTTCCCCCATATAAAAGATGTGATCTGGGACTTAAGACTCACGAAGAAAGATCTGGGCACCATCACAGCATTGTGCTGAAGGGAGTAGCTAAGCTTGGGAAGCAATATCATTTTAATCAAGTTAATGCGTCCGGCTACAGACAGTGGAAGTTTGCTCCAGGATGTAAATTTAATTTTAACTAGTTCCAGCAGTGGGTGGACATTAAGTTGTAAATCAAACGCACTATCATGGGATATATAGATACCCAGATATTTAAAATTAGATACAATAGACAGTGAGGAGAGAGCTTCCAGCTGCGGCATCGGGACATGAGAAAGGGGTAACAGAGCCGACTTCTCCCAATTTATATATAATCCTGAGTATTTACTAAATTTGTCTATTAGAGCTATCACTTGCGGCAAAGTTTCTTCGACTTCATCCATGAAAACCACCATATCATCAGCATATAAACCTATTGTGTCCACTCGACCCGCTACACCGATTCCCTTAATGCCAGGGGAAGACTGTATACGAATTGCCAGTGCCTCAATTGCAAGAGCGAAGAGGGCAGGGGAGAGGGGGCAGCCTTGACGAGTCACCCTATGTAATGGAAAAGACTCAGACATAGAGTTATTTACTATGATACGGGCCTTGGGTTTCATATATAGTATTTTGATCCACTTTATAAATTTATCACCAAATCCATATATTTGCAAGCATGCGGAGAGAAAAGGCCACACAAGAGAGTCAAAAGCCTTGGCGGCATCTAACGACGCCAATTCCCATTTGTTGTCGGTTATTAGGGAGCTATATTGGACTATTGACTGAACCCGTCTGATATTAATGGAAGTGCTCTTACCAGGCATGAAACCCATTTGATCAGGATGTACAAGGTTCAATATAATTGAGTTCAGCCTGGTAGCTAGGATCTTAGCAAAGATTTTATAGTCCACATTCACTAATGAAATAGGATGGTAAGATCCACATTCCAAGGGGTCCTTTCCTTCCTTCCTAAGCATTATAATATTGGCCTCATAAAAAGAATCAGGCATAGACTTCCCTTCCCAAATTCCTCGAAATACCTTCACCAGAAGTGGCACCAGTATATCTCGGTATTTCCTATACAATTCAATGGGGAACCCATCTGGTCCAGGGGCCTTTCCAGAAGCCATGCCCATTATGGCATTTTCTATCTCTTCCATGGTGAATGCAGCGTCCATAAGGGCTCGTTGTTCAGGGTCTAATGTAGGGAATGTCACATCTGATAAGTAGTCCAGGCACCCCAAATCAGCAAAGTCACTTTTAGATTCATATAGTAATCTGTAGTAATCGTAAAAACAGCCAAGTATCTCCTCTGTCGAAGACACCAGTAAACCATCCGCCCTACGAATTTGCAGTATTGTATTGGAGGTATTATTCTGGCGTACCAAATAGGCCAAAAACTTACTTGCCTGGTTTCCCAATTCAAAATAAGATTGACGGGTGAAAAATAGTTTACGTTTAGATTTAGTGTCTGTGTGCTGGGCGTACAACCTCTGGGCAGCCAACCACTCACTCCTATTGCCACTAGTTTGATTAGATATATATGTAGCCTCTGAGTCTTTCAATCGTCGCTCCATTTCCTCATCCTCCCTTGAGGTTACCCTCTGTAAGAGATCGTGGAGGACAGGCAACCTCTCAAGTATGCCTTAAGGGCATCCCAAAATAAATTAACATCTTGAGGTTCCGGATGAGACTCTATGAAACAATGCAATTGACTAATCGTTCTATCGGGGGATACTATTAACTTCAACCAGAAAGAATTCAACTTCCAAACTATCCCGTTGTCTAATTGTCCATATTTAAGCTTTAGGCTAAGTGCACACGTACCGGAACTCTCGCGGAAATTACCGCGAGAATTCCGGAATTCCAGTCCGCGGGAAAATCGCATTTTAAATTCCCGCGATTTTCCCGCGGAAAAACTAGCATTTTGCAAGCGTATTTAGCTTGCAAAATGCTAGCGTTTTCCAAGCGATCTGTAGCATCGCTTGGAGAACTGATTGACAGGTTGGTCACACTCGTCAAACATAGTGTTTGACGAGTGTGACCAACTTTTTACTACTGAGGCCGCCTATGCGGCGTCAGTAGTAAAAGATAGAATGTAAAAAAAATAAAAAATGGTGTTATTCTTACCTTCCGACGTCCCGCGCAGCCGTTCCCAGTAATCCTTTGCGAAAATGCCCGCGATGACGTCCGTTCTCGCGGGATCGCGATGTCTCGCGGTAATTCGCGATGACGTCGCGCGAATGACCGCGAGACTTCGCGATCCCGCGAGAACAGACGCCATCGCGGGCATTTTCGCAAAGGATTACTGGGAACGAGAGCGTGGAGAGAGGCGGGAAGACTGCGCGGGACGTCGGAGGGTGAGAATAACAATATTTTTTATTTTTAAATTCTATTTTTTACAGGGATATGGTACCCAAAGCCCGGAGGACAGTCTCCTCTCCTCCGGACCGTGGGTACCATCCGCAAATGTTCTGCTTACTTTCCGCATGGTGTGCACAGCCACATGCGGGAAGTAAGCGGAACAATGCATTCCTATGGGTGCGGGATCGCCGCGATTCCGCAAATTAATGAGCATGCTGCGGTTTTTACCGTGAAGCGATTCCGCCGCGGTAAAAACCGCAGCATTAGCACAGCATTGCGGAATCCCATAGGAATGCATGAAAAAAACGCCACGTGTGAACTCAGCCTAAGGATGACCGGGCTATGATCTGAGATCCCCCTAGTACCATGCTCTATGTTATCCACCCACATCGCCAGACCGCTGGAATAAAATATGTAATCTATGTGCGATAGAGAGCGTTTAGTGGACGAGTGACAGGTATATTCTCTTAACTCAGGGTGACGCATCCTCCACAGATCCAGCCACCCGCCCTCCCCCCATAAACAGTGACAGCGAAGTTGTAGTCAGCGAAGAGGCCCCCCCAGTCATTCCATTATCCACTCTCAATTTATCAAGGCAGTTGTTCATAACCATATTGAAATCCCCCATACAGATAACATCCGCATCTGGGTACTCCAGGGCAAAACTCATTGCCCTCTGAAGAAGAGACATACTAGCCGGAGGGGGGTTATAGACACATAGGATTACCTATTCCCTGGCATTTATCAGTGCATGCACAAAAACAAAACGACCCTCAGGATCCCTTCGAGTCTCCATGGCCTCCCATCTAACGTCTCTATGTACCAACAATGAAACCCCTCTCGAGTAGCTAGTGTGGAATGCATTAACAGACCATTGTACCCAAGGCTTCTGCACACACCGAACAGTATCCCTGGTCAGGTGCGTCTCCACCAAGGCCACAATGTGAGGGTGGTAATGTCTGACCTGCGAAAAAAAACTTAATCTTTTTCAGAGGGGTTTTTATACCCCTCACATTCCATGTCATACAGATCAACTCAGACCCCATGTGTTACTCCGCTGAATATGTGGCACATCATTACCCAGGTAAAATTTAGAGACATCTCGTAAAAATGAAAAGTGTCGTTGGCTGCGAATCTTACCTAAAAAACATATAAAATCACAACAAAGAAAAAACAAAGTAAATAAACAACAAACAGTATGGGAGCAACATCCTGCACTCCCGTCATGAAGCAAACAAGGGGATACCATCACTGAGCACAGTGTCCAGTATGTTTGGTAATTGGACGCCGGCGGATAGAGCTCCAATCAGGCCATTGAAGCAAAGATATTGACCAGCAATATATACACTAGGATTCCTCTGCAGCAGACCCCCCGTGGGATCGCAGCCATTCAGCCGCCCCCGCCGGATCCGTGAAAAACTGAGTGGAACCCTCATAAACCACTCGAAGACGGGCCGGATAAATCATTGAGTACATAACATTCCTCGCCCGGAGGCTGTGCCCGCTGTTTCTGAAGTTCCATGGAGAAGTCTGGGAAAATCGAGACCGTGGCGTTGTTGAACTTGATGGGGCTTTTCTGCCGTGCCAAATGCAGAGCCACATCCCTGTCCCTGCAGTTAAGGAGACGTGCCAGAAAAGGTCTAGGTGGGGCTCCAGGAGGAAGAGGCCTAGTGGGGACTCTGTGGGCCCGCTCCACCGCAAATGTCGAAGAAAATTCGTCTCCCAAAGTAGTTTTGAGCCAATCTTCCAGAAACTGCTCCGGGTGTTGACCCTCCGAACGTTCCGGGAGCCCAATAATTCGGATATTATTCCGACGCATTCTGTTCTCCAGGTCGTCCGCTTTCTGCCTCCATGCATTCATAGAGCCTGCCACCTTCGTTAACTTGGCTTCCATAGGTGTGATGGTGTCTTCTACCTGAGATACCCGTTTCTCCACCTCCGTAATGCGGCCCCTCATGGCTTGCATATCTTGTCAGAGGCGTCCCACCTCAGTGTGGACGTCCTCGATCTTCCCAGTTAGAGATGTCCTGGTCAAGGCGATGGCCTGCATCAGTTGTTCAGACGCCTGTTTGAGGGTTAACTCCTTTTGCTCACTCTCCTCCTCACCTCCAGAAGGGTGGCTTTTACGCTGAGCCTGTGAAGGGTTGGTTTTAAGGGGTTTTGCGACGTCAGAATGGTCTATTCTAGCATATTCTTTCAGCCTTTTGGCGGCTCCCGTTCCCTTAGAGCGGCTCATTTTAACAGCAATATGGCATGACTGGTTATGAAGAACATTACACTGGAGACCTCTATTATAGGCATAGCAGGGCTCTCATATAGGGACAGCAGAGCCCCAAGATAACCCAGACCTGTAAGGCCACGCAGGAAAACAATGTCCGGCTCCAAGCAGCAGACGAAGGGCCCTTATAACCCGGGGGGGGGAGACCACAGCGCCCCACAAGACAGCAGCCAGGAAGGGACCCAGGCCCTTAAAGTAATAGCACCAACAGGCTAAGCGATATAGTGAAAAGGAGGAGAGCGGAGCCCAATCTTTTAGGGCACTCACCGCTTGCCCTCCACAGTCCTTGAAGGATATGTGCTCACCCGTCCATCAGCGCTGCAGCAATGGGGACCAGCACCGCGTCTCACCAGCAGCGCGTGTGCTTCAAAGATGGCTGTCGTCCCTGCAGGCCCGCCGTCCCAGCCTCCAACCACCGCCAGCACACGGGAGTCCAGCAACACTCTCCCAAGGGGGGGCCCAGGAGCGCCCGGCACAAACACCAGGGAGGGTTATCAAGACGCCAGTGAGGGGGCGCGGGGCTCACACTCCAAAGCTCCCACCGCATCTCCCTCTCCTGTACCTCCCGGAGAAAGACACGCCGCTCCAGCGGCTCCACGGGGCTAGAAGCTGTAAGTCCGTGCCTCCTTCCTGTCAGAGCGCAATTAAGATGGCCGCCGTCTCCCCCAGGTCCTGCGTCCCCGCCGGCTTTTCCAGTGCTCAGCTCACTGAGGCTGACGATCCTGTCTCCCCGGGCACCAGAAGACTCCCGGGAACCAGGAGAGCAAGTTGGCCGCAGCTAAGTGCCGGTGAGATTGCTGGATAGGCAGGATAATTACATGATAGCAGGAGCTCCGTCTCAGCGTGTCCTCCTGGCTCACTACATCGCCACGCCCCCCAAATATGTTTTTTTTTTAAATTATTATTCTTATTTTATTTTGAGGCAATCCAAAAAATAAGGAAAAAAAGCAGCACAAGGTTTGTGAGGGCAGGATAAGTGCAGGCATGCAGGCAAGAAACAGGACTACGGCTGCTTCACTTTAAACACGCTTCCACGGGTCCAGATGTAACAATTACTATGTCATTTCCTTTTATGCACCTCATTGTGAAAAATTTGCATATAATCAATATACAAACAAAATAAAAAAATACAAAAAACTGTGCAATTAAAAAATGACAAACATTCTTACATATAACAAAATACGTTGATTGCAATTCAGATAGAAATTAATAACGATGATAATTGTTTTAAACAGCAAATGGAGGAATTAAAGGAGCATTTTTTGGATAGGGGTTATCCATCTAATCTATTAAATGAAGCTGAAATGCGAGTCATAAATAAAACACAGCTTGACCTTTTGAGAGAAAAAATCAAACCGTTTTAAATAACATTCCCCTTTGTCAGCACAGGAGAAGTTTTTTAATTTTTGTTTCAAACACACCCCACTTGATAAAACAATTCATGCATCAATTCGTAAGAATTGACACATTTTGGAGTCTGACAATTGTTACATCTGGACCCGTGGAAGCGTGTTTAACGCGAAACAGCCGTAGTCCTGTTTCTTGCCTGCATGCCTGCACTTATCCTGCCCCCATAAACCTTGTCCATGTATGCTTTTCTGAAATAAAGGACAGGTTTTTTATGATACAGTAAACGGAGTGTGCTGCTTTTTTCCTTATTTTTTGGATTGCCTCATGTGTGCTTCTTCAAGCAAGCACCTTCACTACCGTGCTTTCACCCTGCAAAATGTTGCTAACTCAGAGTCTACCCACTCCACCAGTAAGTAGACTGTTTCTTACTGACATTCTATTTTTTGCTTTTTTGATTTACCTTATTTTATTTTTTAAATATTTTTACAAACATTTTTTTTTACTTTGCACTTGCTTCAATAGTCTCCATGGGAGACTAGAAGCTGCGATCATCCGATTGCTTGTGCTACACAGAGCAGTGCTTCAGCCCTGCTCTATGTAGCAGAAATGCTCACATGCTATGAGTGCTGACCGCTGGGTGGCGCTCATAGCAATCCGGCAATGGCAACCACCGGGGTCTCCTGCAGATCCCGGGTTGTCTTGTCAACCCATCGGTTACCTGCGGTCATGTGACACAGACGCCGTTGGGTTGAATTAGTGACACACTTCCAGTGCGAGCATAGCAGGCATTTAACAAGTTAACAGCTGTTGGTGAATCGCCATTCCACCCTATGCTGTTAGGAGCACGTCAGCTGATGAAATTAGCTTACATGTGCTGGCTCAGCGCCAGAGCTCGCAGCAAACAGGGGGAGACAACCTTAGATGTAACTAAACATCTAAGCTTGGAAAGAGGTTAATTAATAGTTCTTGGAATAATAATTTTCACAATTGGATGTGTTTAAATAAAATATTCCTGTGCTGAGATAATCTTATAAATGTGCCTGTCACGCTCACGCCCTGACTGGTGGGCATGAGCCAGGGGGTTGTGGACCACCCACTTTGCCACAGACCACACTACCCTGGAAGGGGCATAACTAATGCAGCTACCTTGGTCTTCTCTGGATCCTCTGATGGTGAGGTCAGGCTTGTGCGGCAGGTAGCTGCCAGGTGCCACTCCAGGGTGGTGTCTGGCTGTGGCTGCTGATCCCACTGGGGAACAGAACGCTAGGACAGGTGCAGGCGACAGGCACGACTAGCAGACAGGCAGGAGAGCACGGCAGGCACAGCTGAGACACAGGCAGGAGGTCACAGCTGAGACACTGGCAGGCAGGCATGGCTGAGACACTGGCAGGCGGGCACGGATGACTGGGAAGGCACAGGGACTCGGGCAGGAAGGAGTGGCATATGGAATAGGTAGAGACTTGTTCACACAGGAGGTGCAGGTACTGGTACGGGAAGGATGGAAATATAGATGGGTATGAAGGAACAGGTTTGGACCTGTTCACACTCGAGAAGAACCGCAAGGCTGCGGAGAGGAGCTGCAGTTAGCAGCAAGAGGTTCTGCAGCATCAGAAGCAGAACAAAGCAGATCAAAGCAGAAACGCAGGAGTGCAGAGCACCAGCAGAGCCACAAGAAGGCGGAGCACAGGCAGAGCTGCTAGAGTATGGAGCAGGCAGAGCCGCAAGATTGCAGAGCCGCAAGAGTACGGAGCAGGCAGAGCCCTAAAAGTGCAGAGCACAGGCAGAGTCACAAGAGTACGGAGCAGGCAGAGCCGCAAGAGTGCAGAGCACAGGGAGAGTCATAAGAGTATGGAGCAGGAAGAGCCGCAAGAGTGAGGAGCATAAGCAGAGCCACAAGAGTACAGAGCAGGCAGAGACGCAAGAGTGCTGAGCACAGGCAGATGAAGAGGACACAAGGATAGACAGCAGGGAAAGTAGCCACAGGCAGGGAGACTGACAAACAGAGGTAGGACAGAGTTCAGACAAGGTAACGGTGCGAGCTAAGGCAAGGAACAAAAGCACAGGGACCAGGAAATACTGCCTCCTGGAGGGCGAACAGGACAAGTATGAGGCAAGGCTAGGAACAAGGACACAGAGACCAGGATATTCTGCCTCCTGGAGGGTGGCAAGACAGGCACAGACACAGGACTAGGAATCAAGCCTCCATAGAAGGCGAAACACAAGACAGGACCTGGCAGCTCAGCAGCAAGACACTATAGCTGAGTTAAGACATTGCACAGGCAGCTTCCACTGGGTGGAGCTGCCCTAAATACTAGAGGCCTATTGGTGATTGGCCGGAAGCACATTAGGCAAGTGCACATAAGAACCAGAGAGTGCCGGTGCCGCCCCCTTATGCACACAGCCAGAAAGCATGCAAAGAGCAGGCAGGAAGCGTCACACAGCATGGAGCCGGCAGAAGACAGAACCCACAGCATGGCCTGGAGTAGTGGGTAAGTTGGTGTGTAAGGCAAGTGGGGGATGGGAGGCCATTCAGTGATGCCAGCAGGTTTGTTACAGTGCCCCTGCTGTGTACTGTGTAATGGCTGTGTCTGACCATACAGGCACATGGTCTGATCATACCACAGCTCCTGGGCAGGGGAGGAGGCAAAAGAGTATACAGGCATTACAGCATGGGATCGTAGCAGATTGTTTTTGTTAGGCAAAACATTTCCCTGCCTGGTTTTAAGTAATTTTTTACCTCAAAGAAAGAATCATTTGTGATTCCCTTCCCTTCATTTGTGATTCCCTTATGTAATGTCTGTATACTCTCTTTTGCTCCCTCCCCGGCCGAGGAGCTGTGGTATGATCAGACCATGTCCCTATACGGTCAGACACAGCCATTACACAGTATATACAGTGGGGAGAATAAGTATTTGATACACAGCCAGTTTTGCAAGTTTTCCCACCTACAAAGAATGGTGAGGTCTGTAATTTTTATCGTAGGTACACTTCAACTGTTATAGACAGAATCTAAAACTAAAAAAAATCACATAGTAAGATCTATAATAATAAATGCCCTAAGCAGCTTACGGTTGTAACAACTTCCGTCCAGTTGTAACCGGTGACGTCACCGCACACCTCTTTCCATGTTAACCCTCAACACACCACTCCTCCTCAACACACACACTCCTCTCACCTTTCACCATCTCCACTCACGTCCACTCATTCCACATACGACCCTTTCTCTCACTCCGTCTCTCATGCTCACGCTGTCATCGCCGCTGATCCACGATCCCCGACATCTTCTTCCGCCGGCGCCATCCTGGATCTAGACGTCCTCCACGCCGGCGACATGTTCTTGCGGCGACGCCATTTTGGATCGGCGAAATCCTGCGATAGTCAAGATGGCGTCGCCGCAAGAACATGTCGCCGGCGTGGAGGACGTCAGGATCCAAAATGGCGCCAGCGAAATCTCGCGAGATTTCGCCGACGCCATTTTGGATCCCGACGGCATCCACGCCGGCGACATGTTCTTCCGGCGACACCATCTTGAGTATCGCGGGATTTCACGATACTCAAGATGACGTCGCCGCAAGAACATGTCGCCGGCGTGGACAACGTCTGGATCCAGCATGGCGCCGGCGGAAGATGTCGGGGATCGTGGAGCAGCGGCGATGACGGCGTATGAGAGACGGAGTGAGAGAAAGGGTATGTGGAGTGAAAGAGTGAGTGGAGATGGTGAAAGGTGAGAGGAGTGTGTGTGTTGAGGGTTAACATGGCAAGAGGTGTGATGCTATCGCATCCTCCCGATGCGATAGCATCGGGCCATAATCTAGTTTTTACATAATTAAATTGCATTTTATTGCATGAAATACGTATTTGATCACCTACCAACCAGCGAGAATTCTGTCTCTCACAGACATGTTAATTTTTCTTTAAGAAGCCCTCCTGCTCTGCACTCATTACCTGTATTAATTGCACCTGTTTGAACTCGTTCTCTGTATAAATGACACCTGTCCACACACTCAATCATTCACACTCCAACCTTTCCATAATGGCCAGGTCCAAAGAGCTGACTGAGGACACCAAGGACAAAATTATAGACCTGCACAAGGCTGGGATAGGCTACAGGACAATAGGCAAGCAGCTTGGTGAGAAGGTACCAACTATTGGCACAATTATTTGAAAATGGAGGAAACACAAGATGACTGTCGATTTTCCGTGGTCTGGGGCTATATAAATTATCTTACCTTGTGGGGTAAGGATGATTCTGAGAAAGGTAAGGAATCAGCCCAGAACTATATGGGAGGACCAGGTCAATGACCTGAAGACAGCTGAGACCACAGTCTCAAACATTACCATTAGTAACACACTACGCCATCATGGATTAAAATCCTGCATAATACGTAAGGCCCCCTGCTCATGCCACCACATGTCCAGGCCCATTTCAAGTTCACCAATTACCATATGGATGATCCAGAAGAGGCATGGGAGAAGATCATGTGGTCAGATGAGCCCAAAATAGAACTTTTTGGTATCAACTCCACTTGCCATGTTTGGAAGGGTGCAACCCCAAGAGGACAGTCCCAACTGTGGGTGGGGAAAATATCATACTTTGGGGGTGATTTTCTGCAAAGGCAACAGGACGACTGCACCGTATTGAAGTGAGGATGGATGGAAGCATGTATTGCAAGATTTTGGCCAACAACCTGCTTCCCTCAGTAAGAACACTGAAGATGGGTCGTGGCTGGATCTTCCAGCATGACAATGACCCGAAACACACAGCCAGGGCAACTAAGGAGTGGCTCCGTCAGAAGCATTTCAGGGTATTACAGTGGCCTAGCCAGTCTCCAGACCTGAACCCAATAGAATGTGTCTGAAGGGAGCAGAAACTCCATTTTGCCCAGTGACAGCCCCAAAACCTAAAAGCTCTGGAGAAGATCTGTATGGAGGAGTGGGTCAAAATCCCTGCTGCAGTGTGCGCAAACCTGGTCAAGAACTACGGGAAATGTCTGATCTCTGTAATTGCAAACAAAATTGTACGAAATATTAAGTTCTGTTTTTTCTATTGAATCAAATAATTATTTCATGCAATAAAATGTGAATTAATTATGTAAAAATCATACAATGTGATTTTCTGGATTTATTTTTAGATTGAAGTGTACCTATGATTAAAATTACAGCCCGCTCTATTCTTTGTAGGTGGGAAAACTTGCAAAATCATCAGTGTATCAAATACTTATTTTCCCCACTGTAGCAGGGGCACATTTATAAGATTATCTCAGCATAGGAAAAATGTTTTCAAACACATGCAATTGTGGAAATTATTATTATTCAAAGATCGATTGATTAAAATTAACTTTGTGGGAAAATCTATTTAAGCCCACCCATACATAATGGCAGCCATAGTGTCTGCATAACAGTGACAGGTAGGAAACACCCAGGAATAATGCCAGTCAGAATGCCCTCTTGACAATGTCAGATAGAATGCACCCATGAATATTGCCAGCGTGCCTACATAGCAGTACCAGAATGCACTGAGTTAATTAATGTGCTTCTATAGCAGAGCAGTGTCATCACCTTATTAGTACAACACGTATCTCCACTTTATAATATTAAAGAGCTTGTCTGGAATCTTAATGTTGATGGCTTATCCTTAGGGTAAGTCATCAATGTCTGATCAGTGGGGGTGTAACACCCGTAACTGAGCAGTTCCGGCCACCGCCGACACCAGGAACAGCTGATCAGACATTGATTGATGACCTATCCTAAGGATAGCCTATCAATGTTAAAGATGGCCTATCAAAAGTTTTTATCCTCTTCATATACTGCAGTCACCATATTATATATCACTGTGTACTTACAATTGTTCATTTTGTCTTTCTACCTATAGACTTTTGCAGTGATTTAGGACTCACGCAGGGAAAATTGATCTCCTGTTTCTACGTAGAGCTTAGAAGGATTCAGTGTCAGTCATTAATCACCTGATGTCATAGACCTAATGGAAAACGGAAGAATTGGCTGGGTAGAAAGGGAAAAATGAGCAATTGTAAGTACACAGTGCTATATAATGTGATGACTGCAATACAGTGGGTACGGAAAGTATTCAGACCCCATTAAATTTTTCACTCTTTGTTTCAGTGCAGCCATTTGGTAAATGCAAAAAAAGTTCATTTTTTCTCATTAATGTACACTCTGCACCCCATCTTGGCTGGAAAAACCCCCCAGAAATGTAGAAATTTTTGCTAATTTATTAAAAAAGAAAAACTGAAATATCACATGGTCATAAGTATTTAGACCCTTTGCTCAGTATTGAATAGAAGCCCCTTTTGAGCTAGTACAGCCATGAATCTTCTTGGGAATGATGCAACAAGTTTTTCACACCTGGATTTGGGGATCCTCTGCTATTCTTCCTTGCAGATCCTCTCCAGTTCCGTCAGGTTGGATGGTGAACGCTGGTGGACAGCTATTTTCAGGTCTCTCCAGCGATGCTCAACTGGGTTTAGGTCAGGGCTCTGGCTGTGGCATTGAAGAATTGTCACAGAGTTGTTCTGAAGCCACTACTTTGCTATTTTAGCTGTGTACTTAGGGTCATTGCCTTATTGGAAGGTGAACCTTCAGCCAAGTCTGAGGTCCAGAGCACTCTGGAAGAGGTTTTCATCCAAGATATCTCTGTACTTGGCCGCATTCATGTTTCCTTCAATTGCAACCAGTTGTCCTGTGCCTGCAGCTGAAAAATACCCCCATAGCATGATGCTGCCACCACCATGTTTCACGGTTGGGATTATATTGGGCAGGTGATGAGCAGTACCTGGTTTTCTCCACACATACCGCTTAGAATTCACCAAAAAAGTTCTATCTTCGTCTCAACAGACCAGAGAATCTTATTTCTCTTAGTCTGGGAGTCCTTCATGTGTTTTTTAGCAAACTCTATGCAGGCTTTCATATGTCTGGCACTGAGGAGAGGCTTCTGTCGGGCCACTCTGCCATAAAGGCTCGACTGGTGGAGGACTGTAGTGATAATTGACTTTGTGGAACTTTCTCCCATCTCATTAATGCATCTGTGGAGCTCAGCCACAGTGATCTTGGGGTTCTTCTTTACCTTTCTCACCAAGGCTCTTCTCCCACAATTGCTCAGTTTGGCTGGACGGCCAGGTCTAGGAAGACTTCTGGTGGTCCCAAACTTCTTCCATTTAAGGATTATGGAGGCCACTGTGCTCTTAGGAACCTTGAGTACTGCAGAAATTCTTTTGTAACCTTGGCCAGATCTGTGCCTTGCCACAATTCTGTCTCTGAGCTCCTTGGCCAGTTCCTTTGATCTCATGATTCTAATTTGTTCTGACATGCACTGTGAGCTGTGAGGTCTTATATAGACAGGTGTGTGCCTTTCCAAATTAAGTCCTATCAGTTTAATTAAACACAGCTGGACTCCAATGAAGAAATAGAACCATCTCAAGGAGGATCACAAGGAAATGGACAGCATGTGACTTAAATATGAGAGTCTGAGCAAAAGGTCTGAATACTTATGACCATGTGATATTCCAGTTTTTCTTTTTTTTTTATAACTTTGCAAACATTTCAACATTTCTGGGTTTTTTTTTCAGTCCAGATGGGGTGCAGAGTGTACATTAATGAGAAAAAAATGTACTTGTTTGAATTTACCAAATGGCTGCAATGAAACAAAGAGTACCCACTGTATATTAAGAGCATAAAAACTTTGATGTGAGGAGTGCTTCTTTAAAGTCCCACTTAACTCCTTTAAAGTGTAACTGTGTTTTTCAGAACTTGCAGCGGAATGTTTGCGTGTGCCTATAGCTCCTCCTTCTCCATAGAACTCTGTAAGCACCAACTGTCAACTCCCATCTCAGTAATGGGAAAGTCTGTTTTCACTGAATGCAGAATTAAACCTCTAAGTTAATAATGAAGATGAATCTGGGGAGAGAAAGAAGCAGATTGTTCTAATAAGATATATTACAAAGTTTGACATGTCACTCTTTAAGTGAAATACCACCTTAACTTGGCACGGATATCTGTCAGAAGGGGATAGAGTCAGACAGTCCTGTTTCCCCTGCAGAAATGGTCTATGTTTGATCTCTCCTTACCACCAGACTCCTGGCTTTGTAAACTTCTAGCTGTGCCTGGAGGTGCCCATTGAAGTGGAGATCTTACAGACAATTAGATGTCTTTGCAAGTGAATATTTAAAGGTGCCAGTGAGGTGCATGCATTTAGAATGAAGGCTCCAAAGTAAAACCTTTAGGCAAGGCTAAAATCTGAATCCTGATCGCGTGAACAGTGGGGAATTTGAGTTTTGCAGTAGTAAGCTGAAAGCTAAAATGTGGCCGTGTGACAATAACCTAAGGTTGATTCCACGTATTAGGCAGTGATGTGACCGAAATATAGGATAACATGGCATCACCTCTCGAACTAGAAAAACAAAATGGCAGAGGAAGGGACATCACCACCACCTACAGGACAATTAAGTGCATTACATTTTCAGGTAGAGTAATAAATTCACAGAAAGCATTTAAAAACACTTACAGCTGTACTGTCTCTTCTGCTTGGACAAAATGTGAACGCTACAGCCGATCAGTTGCTGGTGATTGGCTGCAGGGCTCATGTGTCATCCCTGCCGGATACTGTTCACAACAGACGGATTGGTGACTCAGCGTTGACTCAGAGAGGGGCACCAGTATGGAAGAGGATTTTATTTTTTTTCACCTCCCTGAACCTTTCAATAAGTAGACAACCCCTTTAAATTGCAAAGGTTTGTACCAAGGGGACAATGAAGCAGTCTTTGCACTGCTTGAGACTTGAAATTGAAGTTTTGCAACAATTTTGTGAGTTTTGGCATTTTGACAAATTTTTTGAAAAGGGGATGGAAGGGGCATGGCCAAGCACGCTTGACAGATTAACTGTGCACAAGTGGTGTATATTATGACAAGTGTTTGCCAGCCCTCGCCTCACATACATTTATGGCGAAAGATGCGTCAAATTCTTTAAGAGGAGCATCTTACTCCTGTGCTCCTTTCAGTCTTATTGAATCAGGGTCCAAGTTTTAAGTCATTCCATAACCCCTGAATAGGGGATAACTTATTGATCCCCAAAACAGGGCATGAGCAGGGCTCAGCTTTTTCCAGTAGTCCAATACAGAATGAGTGGAGCAGATGTGGGCATGCTAAACCTCAGATCCAGTCAGATGAGGGTCCGCAGATTCCGTTTTGGGATTGTGAATAACTCTTGAACTTGGTAAAAACCTTTTAAACTATAGGTTTGCTTTTGCGCTTTCCTAAGTTTAGGGGTGAAGCTGATGGGACTATGTTTCTGGAGGTGGTATAAGTACCATTCTACAAAAAATGCAACTTTCTGGACTATTATTAGCCCACCCATTGGTTCCCCATCGTCAAAAAATAAAAAGGTGGCGGATCATTGTGACAGTCTAGGCAGTCAGATCGCAATTAAAGCTAATGATATGACGACATGGCCCAATGATCTTAATAGTTAATATGTATAGGGAACAGACAAACAGTAATGAACTCAAGGGAGGAGTATTAATACATCTTTTATGAATACAGTAGTCAGTCAGTGCAAGGGTTATATGTCCACGCAACCCCTTGCCCGTCAATTCGACACCATAAAAAATAAAGAAAAATACTGTGATGAGACGAGATCTGACTGGCGATGGACTTTGCTAAATAGGTATTTTCACAATGAGACTAACACAGCAGAATCCCATTATACAAAGGACCATCGTGTGGTGGTTTCTAGTGAGGAAGTGCAGGGGACGTGGTAGGGATGATGACAGCATGATGGAGGATACAAACCTGATGAAGAGTGCATCCATTTAATTCCTTGTCTCACCATTCTACACATCTGTCATTAGGATTATCAGCAATTTTCATCATATATGTTATCGTTGATTCGTTGTCCATCTGCCCTACATTGTGACTTCACGCTACACCCCTATCTTCCTGTGACCCTGCACACTTTTCTATGGTCGCTGCTTGGCATTTCTTCAGCTTTTAGCACTAATTTGAATGTGTTCACCTATATCCGGACAATGTGTTTTTTCCCCTTTGGCGCGGTATGAAAACGCTGCCAGAGCTGATCCAATTCTTTTCTATAGAATCGTGTCTAACATTTGGGGCATCAGAAGTTGTGCCACGCTGATACAGGGGACGAACCGTGCGTGCAGACCGTTCTCATTAATTGTGTCCAGCTCAGGAATAAAAGAGCAATCGAGATGGTGTGGGGAGAGCTGGACTGCAGAGTGAAGGCAAAAGGGCCAACAAGTGCCAAGCATCTCTGGGAACTCCTTCAAGACTGTTGGACCATTTCCGGTGACTACCACTTGAAGCTCATCAAGAGAATGCCAAGAGTGTGCAGAGCAGTAATCAAAGCAAAAGGTGGCTAATTTGAAGAACCTGGAATATAAGACATATTTTCAGTTGTTTCACACTTTCTTGTTAATTATATAATTCCACATGTGTTAATTCATAGTTTTGATGCCTTCAGAGTGAATCTGCAATTTTCATAGTCATGAAAAGAAAGAAAACTCTTTGAATGAGAAGGTGTGTCCAAACTTTTGGTCTGTACTGTATATTTTACATATATAAAATGCAAAACATAATAATATCCCACTGTGCCAAACCCCCAGCTCTGCCAATATGATGTAACTCTTCATACACAGCGCCATCTAGCGCCTGGGAACGTATATTGCTTAGTTCATACCAGGAATCCATCTGCAGACCAGCGCCACCTAGCGTCCAGAAACTAGTCATGCACGCATGCGCGGTACTTCCTAAAGTCGGCCATATTTGAAGCCATCACATGAGCGCGCGTAGCCCCCTCCTTTTCTTCCCGGAGACGTGAACGAGCACGGCCTTCTCACTTCACCCCCCCGCCCGCGTCCCCGAAACCGCCCAATAACCGGCGTAAACCCCCGGGCAGCAGGCGGCACGGAAGACCTGAAGCGGCGGAAAGCAGGTAAGTGCCGCCCACGGCCTGGGGAGTCCTCACCCCTCCCCCTCATCACGCACCGGGTCCCTGCGGAGCGTCAGGACGTGACGGCGGGCCGTGCTCACGGCGGCGCCGGGGGGAGGAGGAGGCTGCGTACGAGGCCGCGTTATAAGCGTCACCTTCCGCGCAACAGCTCGGGGAGCGCGGCCTAGGCTGTTACTATAGTAACCAGCACCCTGTGTGCGCCCCTAAAAATAGTGGGGTAGTGGGGTGACTGAGGCGAACCCTGAGAGCCTCCGCCCCGCGCTGAGGGGACGCCCTCACCTGTGCACTCATGGCCGCCGCCCCTGCACCCTGTTTGCAGCCACTTTTAGGAACCTCATTTGTTGCTGGGACTTGTGGTTCTCCCAAGAATACACCGAGGTTTCCTGCATCCTGTCTGGTTATAGCTCGGGCAATCCTAGAGTCTGTGGTAACAAAGGCAGGGGAGACCCACTGGAGTGTGCCATAGGATCACAGGGCCTGCACAGTGGGGAAACTGCGCCCCCCTGAGGCCATATTGTCTGTAAGAAGGGAGACTGTGGCCACAAACTATGGCTCCACTCCCCCACATGCATGGCTGCTTGCCATCAATAGGGACAGGGGAGTAAGCTGCAGGTGGACCCCTCTGGGGGCATTATTTAATCTTTATTTTTATCATACTTTGCTTATATGGTGCCATTAACTCCCCAGCATGTGAGACCGTATCGCTGTCCCCATTGGTGTCCACATTCTCATTTTTTTTAGTGACTCTAGGTTGCGCCAAAAAATTTGTGACTTTTTTAAAGCGATTAGCTCCAGCATTGTGGCTTAATCACTGTCATGAATCAGTGCCATTGTGGGGTAAAAATGACTCGACATCATGAGTGACCAGGTCAGTACGATCACAGCCATAGAGTAGAGCGAAAATCCATAAGACCTCTCCAGAGAGAGGCGACATATCAACCTCACATTGAACATATTGTATTAATTGTGGCGGAGAGAAACTAACTATAGCTTGGGAAAAGAGAAAACTAATTATAACTAGGAAATGTGAGCGCGGACATGGCCATCTCCATTAAAGTAGGGCCCCCTGCAGCGTCCAGGTAATTGCAGAAGAGAAATGCTTTGAGAAAAAGACCAGAAGTCTGGGAGACCTATTTTTTGGCGTTGCAGCAATAGTACGAACATCACGCGTTCTCTAATCCCGGTAGGGCCATTCTAACCCCTCCAACTTAATAATGGTCCAGTGGATGGTGCTATACATGCCATATTGCATCTCTCTATAAAAAGATAAAATCATGATAGGAAACATGACAATGATATCTGTCGCCTGGGACCTCCATTGGTGACGATACCCTGTAAGTTGGGGATCTCGTGGAATTCTGAAGGACCAAGCACATCCAACAATCAGCCCCCCTTGTGAGCGTACCAAGGGGGGATATCTGGACGTATCATCCACCTAGTAAAATGAAAGTTTGGGTGTCTGTCTTTATTAATTCTGAAAGACACAAGTTTGCTGTGTGAGTGACCCACTTTTGCAATCGGAGTGCTTCCCTCTGCTAAGCTCTGAGCCATTTCCATTATATCAGGTGTAGTAAATCCATTCAGTTATTCCTTTTTATTTTATGTGATTGTACATATTGTATTGTTTTGTTCCCATTTTGTTTAATCTTTGTGAATTATTTATAAACACTGCCTACCTTTCTGGATTAAATATATGAAATTTAATAGCTCTAACCCTCTTTTGCTGTGAACTGCACCCCTGAAGCCACTACCTGTAACTGGTGTCCAATCAACCTGCATAAATGTTTGATGTGGCAGCCAGGAGAGCTTCTTTTTTCATTATTGTGCAGTTGGCAGTGATCCTATCAGGACATAGATACGCGTTGGAGTCAGAGGTGTACATACCATACGCTAACCGTGAGTTCCCAGATAACCGACGTAGTAGTGTAAGCAGCTGTGGCCTTGTCCAGTTCTGATGATTGGAGGCAGCAGAGTTGGTCCCTGGACAAACTGGTGACAGTGATGGATCTAGGTGACACCCCCCCCCCCCCCCGACGTTATCCTCGATATGTTTTAGTTTTTTTTTTTTTTTTTGTGTCCAAAATTTTTCAGAGATCTGTATAGTTTTTATTTTTCAGTTAATTGAGCTGTGTGAGAGCATCTTTTTGGCTGGGTGAGCTGGGATTTTTAGTGATACAATTTTGGAATACGTAAGACATTATGTATGATTGTTACTTACTTCATTTTCTTTTCTTCTGCAGTGACAAACTAGCCCACAGTGTTGGTGCCTTTTGAATTTTTTGTTTTGCCATTACGTCAGCAATTGGAGTCCCCTGCTTTGAGGTGGGCTCCGGCGGTGAGCCCACCTCAAAGCCATAACAGGTCAGCTGTTGCCAGCAGATTGCTATGAGCGCCACCCTGTGGTCGGCACTCATAGCAATGCTGTATTTCTGCTACATAAAGGCGATCTGAGCATCGCCTCTATGTAGCAGAGCCAATCAAGTATGGCATGCTTCTAGTCTCCCATGGAGGCTATTGAAGCATGCCAAAAGTAAAAAAAACAAACAAAGTGTAATTAAAAATAAAAAAAACATAAGTTTAAATCACCCCCCTTTTGCCACAATCAAAATAAAACAAAAAAGAAATCAAACCTACACATATGTGGTTTCGCCGCATTTAGAATCACCCGATCTATCAATAAAAAAAGATTAAAGGGGATCTGTCACCCTTTTTATCACCTATTAGCTGTCGGCATAGACATCGGGGGCTTATCTACAGCATTCTGTAATGCTGTAGATAAGCCCCCGATGTAACCTGAAAGAGAAAAAAAACACGTTATATTATACTCACCGAGGTGGGCGGTCCGATGGGTTTTGCGGTCCGGCGCCTCACTTCTTCATGCGATGACATCCTCTTCTCCCATCCTGAAATGGCTCCGGCGCATTCCTCTGCCCTGTTGAGGGCAGAGCAGAATTCTGCAGTGCGCAGGCGCCAGACCTCTCCCGACGCCTGCGCACTGCAGGACTCTGCTCTGCCCTCAATAGGGCAGAGCAGTGCGCATGCGCCGGAGCCATTACAGGATGGGAGAAGAGAACGTCATCCCATGAAGAAGGGAGGCGCCGGACGGGACAGCGACACCCATCGGACTGGACCGCCCACCTCGGTGAGTATAATCTAACGTGTTTTTCTTCTTATCTTTCAGGTTACATCGGAGGCTTATCTACAGCATTACAGAATGCTGTAGATAAGCCCCCGATGTCTATGCCAGCAGCTGCAAAGCCAAAAAAAGGGTGACAGATTCCCTTTAACCCGATCGCTAAATGGCGTAGCGAGAAAAAAAATAAAAACGCCAGAATTACGTTTTTTTTGGTCGCCGCAATAACGGGCGATCAAAAGAACGTATCTGCAGAAAAGTGGTATCATTAAAAACGTCAGCCCGGCACGCAAAAAATAAGCCCTCACCCAACCCGAGATCACGAAAAATGAAGACACTCGGAAAATTGCGCTTTTTTAAAAAAAAATTTAAGCAAACTTTGGATTTCTTTTTCACCACTTAGATAAAAGAGAACCTAGACATGTTTGGTGTCTATGATCTCGTAATGACCTGGAGAATCATAATGGCAGGTCAGATTTAGCATTTAGTGAACCTAGCAAAACAGCAAAGCAAAAAAACAGTGTGGGATTGCACTTTTTTTTGCAATTTCACCACACTTGGATTTTTTTTCTCCGTTTTCGAGTACACTACATGGTAAATCCAATGCTGTCGGTCAAAAGTACAACTCGTCCCGCAAAAAATAAGCTGTCACATGGCCATATTGACGGAAAAATAAAAAAGTTATGGCTCTGGAAAGAAGGGGAGCGGAAAACGAAAAAAGCTCCCGTCATTAAGGGGTTAATTAAAGTGCTACTGGATCTTTAAAAGGGGAGTTATTACAAATAGGATATTTCCAATACCATGTATGAGGGAAATCTAACTAAGGGACAAGGGTACAATGAGGCTTCACAGAGGCTGGACAGACATCTGTGTGAGATGGTTTAGTGAATCCTGCATTGAGCAGGGGGTGGACACGATGACCCTGGAGGTCCCTTACAACTGTTACATTCTGTGAAACCTTCTATGAAAATATGATAAGGAAAAAGTAACGAGCGCGTGAAAGAAGATGGGGAAGTAGGAAGATTGCCTAACTACCTTGGTGTGCTACCTTTAGATCAGTCAGACATTGCCCATGCATTGCCCATCCCTGTATCACCTCCACATAGTAGTACCATCCAATCAGGTCACAGCATTTTGAGTTCTCCAGAAACATGCACATGGCTGCTGACGCTAATACTCTCATGAAAGTGGCGCTCTTAGGTCCTGAATTGCTAAGAGGGTCAAATGTGCTTGTAGTGGTTTTCATCTTCCTGCAGGTGGTGTCCTTGTATATAACAAAAGGTCCTTGTTTCAAACAGGCCTGAGTACAGGTTCATATTCCATTTAGGCTGGAGACCAGATGTCCATCAAGAACAATGGTTTGTAATCCAAACACTCCAGGGTTTATGTTCCTTCCAAGAGGCCAGAGAAGATGTCCATCTTACATGGAGGTGCTCCCTTTACTTGAAGAAAAGGTACCACAGCACAGGACAAATAATTGTCTTCCTGCCTGGCAGGTAATGCGACCATTCTACAGCTCATGGTCTCATTGGTGTTATCCAGACAGAGTCTATGGATTCAATTGTGAGCTCAGAGTTCTTAAGACTTATACATTGTCCATGTTGGCTTCCAACAGTTAATCTCTATATATAAAACTGAATGTGTGTCTACCACCAACCAATCACGAAGCATCTTTCATTTTACCAGAGCTGTTCAAAAGAAGCAGAGCTGTGATTGGTTGCTATGAGCAACAGTTTTCCTTGCAACCAATCAATCACTAAGCATCTCTCATTTCATCAGAGCTGGTTAACAGAAGCTGCTATGGTTGCTATGAGCGAGTTTTCCCACTTGAGAACACCTCAGCTGACACTGACCTGGTGGGAGAAATCTAGCATCCCCGGAAACATAAGCTCCCAGCCATTGTCTGCCCCCCAGAAAGGAACAGAGAGCACATGACAGAAATGAATCCCCCCTCCCGTGGCCATATACACATCACCCATCCTCCATCTCATAGGCACATCTTCCCTCTTAAAGGGATCTCCGGTATGGAAGTCAGGGCAAATCCATCCAGCGCTTTGGTTTAGCTCAGGCCTCTCTTAAAGGGATCCCCAGTATGGAAGTTAAGACCGTTCTACTCGGCTCTGTGGTTCTGACCCCAGGCTCTCTTAAAGGGATCATTGGTACGGAAGTTAGGGCAAATCCGCTCTGCATTTTGGTACTGACCCCAGGCCTTTCTTAAAGGGATCCCTGGCATGGAAGTCAGGGCTGTTGCCTTCAAATGCTCTGGTATTGACCCCAGGCTCTCTTAAAGGGATCTCCTGTACGGAAGTTAGGGCAAATCCCTCAGCGCTGTGATTCTGACCCCAGGGTTCTATTAAAGGCATAATTGGTATGCAAGTAAGGGCAAATCCACTCAGCTCTGTGGTTCTGATCCCAGGCTTTCTTAAAGGGATCCCTGGTATGGAAGCTACGGCAAATCCACTCAGTGGTCTGGTTCTGACCCAAGGCCCCCCTCCTAAAGGGATCACCGGTATGGAAGTTATTATTATTATTTACTAGCTGCAGAGCCCGGCGCTGCCCAGGCATAGTAACTAACTACGGTTAGTTATAACAAATTATAATGATTATATATATAAAGCGGAGTGTAGAGCCCCGCCCACTCCGCATAGCCACATTCTCTATAATATTCCACATCATCCCGTCAGCCAGAGCTACCGGACTACTACCCCTAATATCCCACATCATCCCGTCAGCCAGAGCTACCCAGGGCTGTGGAATCGGAGTCGGTGCTCATTTTGGTGGAGTCGGTATAAAATGGACCGACTCTTAAAATATATAATAAATTGGGTACAGTAGTTCAGTGCAGAATGTGCTGAATATTTTTTCATAGGAATTTGGGAAAGTTATGAAATGTCCTATAAATGACTGTTCTATTCCTGATCTAAGGCTACATTCGCACACAGCGTTTTTCCTGCGTTTTTTGAGTATACATTTTTCAGTTGCAAAAGCAGATCAGTTTTTTAAAAAACGGCATCACCTGAAAGGTTTTTGAGCTCATAGCTAATATTTTCAATAGCAAAAGCAGATTAGAAATCTGCTCTATCTATATATCCATTTATCCATATCTGTCTATCCATATCATATCTGTACCAAAAAGAATGAAAGCCGGATAGCACACAGACTAACACTCCTTTTTTTTAGCACCAGTCGGGTACACCTCATAGCTGCCCAAAAGGACTCCCAGGACAGGCATTGCTCGTCTTCAGTAACACATCATCATCAATTGATAGTTGGAATAAATAGACTGCATTCATCACCACATCTTATGGTGCAGGCTTTATTTTCAAGTGTAGGGGTGTGCAGTATGAGGTTCTGCAGCAGCTGAGGTGTGCAGTATGAAATTCTGCAGAACAGTATGAGGCTTTATCTTGGCCGAGATAAGTCATAGCGTGTGTGTGTATATATATATATATATATATAATATATAATATATATATATATATATATATATATATATATATATATATATTGGGGGAAAAAAAGTATTTAGTCAGTCAGCAATAGTGCAAGTTCCACCACTTAAAAAGATAAGAGGCGTCTGTAATTTACATCATAGGTAGACCTCAACTATGGGAGACAAACTGAGAAAAAAAAATCCAGAAAATCACATTGTCTGTTTTTTTTTCATTTTATTTGCATATTATGGTGGAAAATAAGTATTTGGTCAGAAACAAAATTTCATCTCAATACTTTGTGATATATCCTTTGTTGGCAATGACAGAGGTCAAACGTTTTCTGTAAGTCTTCACAAGGTTGCCACACACTGTTGTTGGTATGTTGACCCATTCCTCCATGCAGATCTCCTCTAGAGCAGTGATGTTTTTGGCTTTTCGCTTGGCAACACGGACTTTCAACTCCCTCCAAAGGTTTTCTATAGGGTTGAGATCTGGAGACTGGCTAGGCCACTCCAGGACCTTGAAATGCTTCTTACGAAGCCACTCCTTCGTTGCCCTGGCGGTGTGCTTTGGATCATTGTCATGTTGAAAGACCCAGCCACGTTTCATCTTCAATGCCCTTGCTGATGGAAGGAGGTTTGCACTCAAAATCTCACGATACATGGCCCCATTCATTCTTTCATGTACCCGGATCAGTCGTCCTGGCCCCTTTGCAGAGAAACAGCCCCAAAGCATGATGTTTCCACCACCATGCTTTACAGTAGGTATGGTGTTTGATGGATGCAACTCAGTATTCTTTTTCCTCCAAACACGACAAGTTGTGTTTCTACCAAACAGTTCCAGTTTGGTTTCATCAGACCATAGGACATTCTCCCAAAACTCCTCTGGATCATCCAAATGCTCTCTAGCAAACTTCAGACGGGCCCGGACATGTACAGGCTTAAGCAGTGGGACACGTCTGGCACTGCAGGATCTGAGTCCATGGTGGCGTAGTGTGTTACTTATGGTAGGCCTTGTTACATTGGTCCCAGCTCTCTGCAGTTCATTCACTAGGTCCCCCCGCGTGGTTCTGGGATTTTTGCTCACCGTTCTTGTGATCATTCTGACCCCACGGGGTGGGATTTTGCGTGGAGCACCAGATCGAGGGAGATTATCAGTGGTCTTGTATGTCTTCCATTTTCTAATTATTGCTCCCACAGTTGATTTCTTCACTCCAAGCTGGTTGGCTATTGCAGATTCAGTCTTCCCAGCCTGGTGCAGGGCTACAATTTTGTTTCTGGTGTCCTTTGACAGCTCTTTGGTCTTCACCATAGTGGAGTTTGGAGTCAGACTGTTTGAGGGTGTGCACAGGTGTCTTTTTATACTGATAACAAGTTTAAACAGGTGCCATTACTACAGGTAATGAGTGGAGGAAAGTGGAGACTCTTAAAGAAGAAGTTACAGGTCTGTGAGAGCCAGAAATCTTGATTGCTTGTTTCTGACCAAATACTTATTTTCCACCATAATATGCAAATAAAATGGAAAAAAAAACAGACAATGTGATTTTCTGGATTTTTTTTTCTCAGTTTGTCTCCCATAGTTGAGGTCTACCTATGATGTAAATTACAGACGCCTCTCATCTTTTTAAGTGGTGGAACTTGCACTATTGCTGACTGACTAAATACTTTTTTTCACCACTGTGTATATATATATATATATATATATATATATATATATATATATATATATATATATATATATATATATATATACACAAAGTACAAACCAAAAGTTTGTACACACCTTCTCAATCAAAGCGTTTTCTTTATTTTCATGACTATGAAAATTGTAGATTCACTCTGAAGGCATCAAAACTATGAATTAACACGTGGAATTATATAATTAACAAAAAAGTGTGAAACAACTGAAAATACTGTATGTCTTATATTCTAGGTTCTTCAAAGTAGCCACATTTTGCTTTGATTTCTGCTTTGCACACTCTTGGCATTCTCTTGATGAGCTTCAAGAGGTAGTCACCAGAAATGGTTTTCACTTCACAGGTGTGCCCTGTCAGGTTTAATAAGTGGGATTTCTTGCCTTATAAATGAGGTTGGGACCATCAGTTGTGTTGTGCAGAAGTCTGGTGGATACACAGGTGATAGTCCTACTGAATAGACTGTTAGAATTTGTATTATGGCAAGAAAAAAGCAGCTGAGTAAAGAAAAACGAGTGGCCATCATTACTTTAAGAAATGAAGGTCAGTCAGTCCGAAAAATTGGGAAAACTTGAAAGTGTCCCCAAATGCAGTGGCAAAAAACATCAAGCGCTACAAAGAAACTGGCTCACATGAGGACCGCCCCAGGAAAGGAAGACCAAGAGTCACCTCTGCTGCGGAGGATGAGTTCATCCGAGTCACCAGCCTCAGAAATCACAGGTTAACAGCAGCTCAGATTAGAGACCAGGTCAATGCCACACAGAGTTCTAGCAGCAGACATCTCTACAACAACTGTTAAGAGGAGACTTTGTGCAGCAGGCCTTCATGGTAACATAGCTGCAAGGAAACCACTGCTAAGGACAGGCAACAAGCAGAAGAGACTTGTTTGGGCTAAAGAACACAAGGAATTGACATTAGACCAGTGGAAATTTGTGATTTGGTCTGATGAGTCCACATTTGAGATCTTTGGTTCCAACCACCGTGTCTTTGTGCGAAGCAGAAAAGGTGAACGGATGGACTTTACATGCCTGATTCCCACCGTGAAGCATGAAGGAGGAGGTGTGGGGGTGCTTTGCTGATGACACTGTTGGGGATTTATTCAAAATTGCAGGCATACTGAACCAGCATGGCTACCACAGCATCTTGCAGCGGCATGCTATTCCATCCGGTTTGTGTTTAGTTGGACCATCATTTATTTTTCAACAGGACAATGACCTCAAACACACCTCCAGGCTGTGTAAGGGCTATTTGACCAAGAAGGAGAGTGATGGGGTGCTACGCCTGATGACCTGGCCTCCACAGACACCAGACCTGAACCCAATCGAGATGGTTTGGGGTGAGCTGGACCGCAGAGTGAAGGCAAAAGGGCCAACAAGTGCTAAACATCTCTGGGAACTCCTTCAAGACTGTTGGAAGACCATTTCCAGTGACTACCTCTTGAAGCTCATCAAGAGAATGCCAAGAGTGTGTGTGCAAAGCAGTTATCAAAGCAAAAGGTGGCTACTTTCAAGAACCTAGAATATAAGACATATTTTCAGTTTCACACTTTTTTGTTAATTATATAATTCCACATGTGTTAATTCATTGCTTTGATGCTTTCAGAGTGAATCTACAATTTTCATAGTCATAAAAATAAAGAAAACTCTTTGAATGAGGTGTGTCCAAACTTTGGTCTGTACTGTATGTATGTAATCGATATTATACAGTGTATTACATATTTACAATTTATTACAGTTTTTTGTGTTCTAAAGTTGTATTCCAATAAATAGATATTATGTTCTTTCTAAATATCTTGATTATTGGATCATAGAAATGATTAAATGTCTGATGTTCACATTGTACTACAATTAATTTTTCACTTAAATATAAGCAATATATGTGGGAGTTGGAGTCGTGGAGTTGGAGTCGGTGTAAGGGAAATTGAGGAGTCGGAGTCGCAGGTTTGGCTTACCGACTCCACAGCCCTGGAGCTACCGAACTACTACCCCTAATATCCCACATCATCCTGTCAAAGCCAGTAAAAGTAGAATAGTGAAATTGCACAGAAACATGGTTCACTAAGATCCCACGTTTTCTACTGATCAGGCTGATATTCTCACTTATCTGCCACCATAAATATCACAGTCATGCTTTTCACCAATGGACAGGCACAAACCTTATACATTAGTACAGTAGAGAAACCTTCACACACATGTTCATGCACCGTCAACTTGTAATTTGTCCGGCGGAGTTGCTCATGGATGTACAGCATCTGTATGCAGTATAGTATCATATTTAATGGGTTGTTATGGGAAAAGCATTACGTGTTATATGGGTATATTCAGGTGAATTATGGGGAAAGTAGCACTTTAAAAAAACTCACAACATCAGAGCACAGTAACACATCAATAATGCATAAGTGTCTGTGAGAAAGTATTAAATCCACATGACATTTAATATGTGCACTTTCCTACATTCATGTGTGTCACTTAATGATACCACACGGGAGGGGGGGGGATTCATTTCTGTCATGTGCTCTCTGCTCCTTTCTGGGGGACAGACGATGGCTGCAGCTTATGTTCCTGGGGATGCTAGATTTCTCCCACCATGTCAGTGTCTGCTGAGGTGTTGTCAAGTGGGAAAACTTGCTCATAGCAACCAATCACAGCTCAGCTTCTTTTAACCAGCTCTGGTGAAATGAGAGATGCTTAGTGATTGGTTGCAAGGAAAACTGTTGTTCATAGCAACCAATCACAGCTCAGCTTCCTTTGAACAGCTCTGGTGAAATGAAAGATGGTTTGTGATTCGTTGGTGATACACACATACATACATACATTCATTTTTATATAGAGAGATTTATTATATAGCACCATTAATTCCATGGTGCTGTACATGAGAAGTTAGGGTAAATCCCTCAGCGCTCTGATTCTCACCCCAGGCCTCTATTAAAGGGATCATTGGTATGGAAATCAGGGCAAATCCACTCAGTGCTCTGGTTCTGACGCCAGGCCTCTCTTAAAGGGATCCCTGGTATGGAAGTTAGGACCGTTCCACTCAGCGCTCTGGTTCTGACCCCAGGCTGACGGGATGATATGGGATATTAGGCGTAGTAGTCCGGTGGCGCTGGCTGACGGGATGATGTGGAATGTTAGGGTTTGTAGTCCGGTGTCTCTGGCTGATGGGATGATGCGGGATATTAGGGTGGAGTAGTCCGGTGGCTCTGGCTGACGGGATGATGCGGGATATTAGGGGTAGTAGTCTGACAGCTGTGACGGCATGATGTTATAATAGTGGTAGTTGTCCGGTGGCTCTGGCTGATGGGATGATGTGGGATATTAGGGGTAGTAGTCCGGTAGCTCTGGCTGACGGGATGATGTGGGATATTAGCGGTAGTTGTCATGTGGCTCTGGCTGACGGGATGATGTGGGATATTAGTGGTAGTAGTCCGGTAGCTCTGGCTGACGGAATGATGTGGTATATTAGCGGTAGTAGTCCGGTAGCTCTGGCTGATGGGATGATGTGGGATATTAGTGGTAGTAGTCCGGTGGCTCTGGCTGACGGGATAATGTGGGATATTAGCGGTAGTTGTCAGGTGGCTCTGGCTGACGGGATGATGTGGGATATTAGCGGTAGTTGTCATGTGGCTCTGGCTGACGGGATGATGTGGGATATTAGTGGTAGTAGTCCGGTAGCGCTGGCTGAAGGGATGATGTGGGATATTAGCGGTAGTTGTCAGGTGGCCCTGGCTGATGGGATGATGTGGGATATTTGTGGTAGTAGTCCGGTGGCTCTGGCTGACGGGATGATGTGGGATATTAGCGGTAGTAGTCCGGTAGCTCTGGCTGATGGGATGATGTGGGATATTTGTGGTAGTAGTCCGGTGGCTCTGGCTGACGGGATGATGTGGGATATTAGGGGTAGTTGTCAGGTGGCTCTGGCTGACGGGATGATGTGGGATATTAGAGGTAGTAGTCCGGTGACTCTGGCTGACGGGATGATGTGGGATATTAGGGGTAGTTGTCAGGTGGCTCTGGCTGACGGGATGATGTGGGATATTAGGGGTAGTAGTCCGGTGGCTCTGGCTGACGGGATGATGTGGGATATTAGTGGTAGTAGTCCGGTGACTCTGGCTGACGGGATGATGTGGGATATTAGCGGTAGTTGTCAGGTGGCTCTGGCTGATGGGATGATGTGGGATATTTGTGGTAGTAGTCCGGTGGCTCTGGCTGACGGGATGATGTGCTATATTAGGGGTAGTAGTCCGGTAGCTCTGGCTGACGGGATGATGTGGGATATTATAGTGAATGTGGCTATGTGGAGTGGGCGGGGCTATACACTCAGCTATATATATATATATATATATATATATATATATATATATATATATATATATATATATATAGAGAGAGAGAGATAGATATCATTATAATTTGTTATAACTAACCGTAGTTAGTTACTATGCCCGGGCAACGCCGGGCTCTTCAGCTAGTACATTTTATATTTTTGATTGAACCTTGTTGGCCCCAGTGATACCACATATGTTTATTTTTTTACATTTTTTTAATATCCATATTTTAATTGATATTTTTATGTCTTTAATTTGTATTAAAAAAATCTTTTTTTTTACTGCATTAATCACCTTAGTGGACTTGAACTTGCAATCATCTGATCGCTTGTACTATGTATATAGCAATAATAATGATCGCTTTTGAAGGTTAAATTTAAGCAGAACTTTGTCGTACACGCACCGGGCTCTTCAGCTTAATCGCAGGACGCCGATGGGCACAAAGAATGATGCACCCCTATGCTGGCACGCTCTAAATAATGTTGTCAGATTGACTGCGGAATTTAACAGGTTAACAGTTGCAGGTGGCGTTCGACTCAGCTAGTGAGCCTGCTCCATACATCCTCTCCAAACTTTCACCGTACATGTGCGACGAATATCAGGAAGGAGTTATTACTCAAGAATAGTTGCAAAGTTTAATATGCAGGAAATTGTAAAAGTGATTGTTTTTACCAGCACTATCCCACAATATCTATGTATGAAGATGGGAATAACCCTTTAAAGCTCTGTGTGTAGCTCATCTGTATAACATTCAAGCAAAGTTACTGCCTGATATTGACTAACATGCGTATGGTCCAGAAAGCAGACCAGAATGCTGAACTTGTTTTTCACATAGACCACCAGTTTATGAATAATTGCTTATGTGCTCTACCACATAGGTTACTATTGAATACGTGGAAGAACACTGACCGAATATATGATCGTCTAAATGATCACTATGGGAGTAGATCCGAATGGGAAAAACTAGCCGTACAATTAAAAAATCATATTTTTTCCACAAAAATGAACTTTTCACCCCCAATTTTTATTTGGGGGGGGGGAGACACATCACTGTCTAGTGTCCGATCGCTGATCTGACACTTTGCACAGCGCTGTGTCAGATCAGCGATCTGACAGGCGCTGCTGCAGGCTTTCTCAGCGCCTGCTCTCGGAGACCCTCGGAGCAGCGCAGCACATCGCGCTGCTCTGGCGGTCTCAGGGAAGCACGCAGGGAGCCCCCTCCCTCCGCGATTCTTCCCTAATCCCCCAGTACACTGCGATCATGTTTGATCGCAGTGTGCCGGGGGGCGACTGTGACCGCCCCTGACACATAGTGTCGGTGGGCCCTGGCATCTGGTGGGCCCTGGCACCCGCTAGCATACAGGGCCAGCAGTTGCCTAGGGCCCCCGCTGCTCCAGGGGCCCCCAGCCAGTGGTGTGTCGCTAATAGCGGCACACCGCGCAGCTGCTAATGGGGGCCCTGTGCCAGTGGAGCAGCAGCCAGGAGCCCCTGTCCCCGCTGCTAAAAGGAAATGAATATTCACTGCTTCCCATGCCCACATGCTTCTCCATATCTATCTATCTATCTCTATATCTATCTATCTCTATATCTATCTATCTCTATATCTATCTATCTCTATATCTATCTATCTCTATATCTCCATATCTATCTCTATATCTCCATATCTATCTCTATATCTCCATATCTATCTCTCTATCTCCATATCTCTCTATCTCCATATCTCTCTATCTCCATATTTCTCTATCTCCATATCTCTCTATCTCCATATCTCTCTATCTCCATATTTCTCTATCTCCATATCTCTCTATCTCCATATCTCTCTCTCTATCTATCTATCTATCTCCATATCTATCTATTTATCTCCATATCTATCTATCTCCATATCTATCTATCTATCTATCTATCTATCGAAGTATAGAATTTAAGAATAACAGAATATTATAGGTAGATGGTTGACCCAGCTTAGGTGAAGGAATTTTTTTCCCTATGGAGAAAATTGGCTTCTACTTTGTGGGTTTTTTTTGCCTTCCCCAGGATCAACAGTGCAGAACAGCTGCATTAAAATAGGCTGAACTAGATGGACATAAGGTCTTCCTTCAGCCTTCAAAACTATGTTACTATATATCTCTCTATCTCTATATCTATCGCTATATCTATCTATCGCTATATCTATCTATCGCTATATCTATCTATCGCTATATCTATCTATCGCTATATCTATCTATCGCTATATCTATCTATCGCTATATCTATCTATCGCTATATCTATCTATCGCTATATCTATCTATCGCTATATCTATCTATCGCTATATCTATCTATCGCTATATCTATCTATCGCTATATCTATCTATCGCTATATCTATCTATCGCTATATCTATCTATCGCTATATCTATCTATCGCTATATCTATCTATCGCTATATCTATCTATCGCTATATCTATCTATCGCTATATCTATCTATCGCTATATCTATCTATCGCTATATCTATCTATCGCTATATCTATCTATCGCTATATCTATCTATCGCTATATCTATCGCTATATCTATCGCTATATCTATCGCTATATCTATCTATCGCTATATCTATCTATCGCTATATCTATCTATCGCTATATCTATCTATCGCTATATCTATCTATCGCTATATCTATCTATCGCTATATCTATCTATCGCTATATCTATCTATCGCTATATCTATCTATCGCTATATCTGTATCTATCGCTATATCTGTATCTATCGCTATATCTGTATCTATCGCTATATCTGTATCTATCGCTATATCTGTATCTATCGCTATATCTGTATCTATCTATCTCTCTCTCTATATCTATCTCTCTCTATCTATCTCTCTCTATATCTCTCTATATCTCTCTATATCTCTCTATCTATCTCTATCTATCTCTATCTCTCTATCTATCTCTATCTCTCTATCTATCTCTATCTCTCTATCTATCTCTATCTCTCTATCTATCTCTATCTCTCTATCTATCTCTATCTATCTCTATCTCTCTATCTATCTCTATCTCTCTATCTATCTATCTCTACCTATCTCTCTATATATATATATATCTATATATATATATATATATATATCAATCGCTATATCTATCTATATCTATATCTGTCTCTATATCTATCTATCTCTATATCTATCTATCTCTATATCTATCTCTCTATATATCTATCTATCTCTCTATATCTATCTATCTATCTATCTATCTCTATATCTCTCTATCGCTATATCTCTCTCTATCTCTATATCTCTTTATCTCTATATCTATCTTTTTGTCTATCTCTTTGTCTCTCTATCTCTCTCTCTATATCTATCGCTATATCTGTCTCTATATCGCTCTCTATCTCTATCTATATCTATCTCTCTCTATATCTCTCTATCTATATATCTTTATAGCTATCTATCTCTATATCTGTCTATTTATCTATCTCTATCTATATCTATCTCTCTATATCTATCTCTCTATATCTATCTCTCTATATCTATCTCTCTATATCTATCTCTCTATATCTCTCTCTATATCTCTATATCTATCTCTATATCTATCGCTCTATATCTATATATCTCTAAATCTATCTCTATATCCATATCTCTCTATCTCTATATCTATCTCTCTCTCTATATCGCTATATCTATCTCTATATCTATCTCTATCTATCTATATATCTATCTCTCTCGCTATATCTCTCTATCTCTTTATCTCTCTATTTCTATATCGCTCTATCTATCGTTATATCTATCTATATCTATCTCTATATCTATCGCTATATCTCTGTCTCTCTATCTCTATATCTCTCTATCTATCGCTATATCTATCTATCGTTATATCTATCTATATTTGTCTATCTCTATCTCTCTATATCTATCTATCTATCTATCTATCTCTCTATCTATCTCTCTCTATATCTCTATCTCTATCGCTATATCTGTCTCTATATCTATCTCTATATCTCTCTATCTATCTCTCTATCTCTACAGTGCCTACAAGTAGTATTCAACCCCCTGCAGATTTAGCAGGTTTACACATTCGGAATTAACTTGGCATTGTGACATTTGGACTGTAGATCAGCCTGGAAGTGTGAAATGCACTGCAGCAAAAAAGAATGTTATTTCTTTGTTTAATTTTTTTTTAAATTGTGAAAAGTTTATTCAGAGGGTCATTTATTATTCAACCCCTCAAACCACCAGAATTCTGTTTGGTTCCCCTAAAGTATTAAGAAGTATTTCAGGCACAAAGAACAATGAGCTTCACATGTTTGGATTAATTATCTCTTTTTCCAGCCTTTTCTGACTATTTAAGACCCTCCCCAAACTTGTGAACAGCACTCATACATGGTCAACATGGGAAAGACAAAGGAGCATTCCAAGGCCATCAGAGACAAGATCGTGGAGGGTCACAAGGCTGGCAAGGGGTACAAAACCCTTTCCAAGGAGTTGGGCCTACCTGTCTCCACTGTTGGGAGCATCATCCGGAAGTGGAAGGCTTATGGAACTACTGTTAGCCTTCCACGGCCTGGACCGCCTTTGAAAGTTTCCTCCCGTGCCGAGGCCAGGCTTGTCCGAAGAGTCAAGGCTAACCCAAGGACAACAAGGAAGGAGCTCCGGGAAGATCTCATGGCAGTGGGGACATTGGTTTCAGTCAATGCCATAAGTAACGTACTCCACCGCAATGGTCTCCGTTCCAGACGAGTCCATAAGGTACCTTTACTTTCAAAGCGTCATGTCAAGGCTCGTCTACAGTTTGCTCATGATCACTTGGAGGACTCTGAGACAGACTGGTTCAAGGTTCTCTGGTCTGATGAGACCAAGATCGAGATCTTTGGTGCCAACCACACACGTGACGTTTGGAGACTGGATGGCACTGCATACGACCCCAAGAATACCATCCCTACAGCCAAGCATGGTGGTGGCAGCATCATGCTGTGGGGCTGTTTCTCAGCCAAGGGGCCTGGCCATCTGGTCCGCATCCATGGGAAGATGGATAGCACGGCCAACCTGGAGATTTCATCTTCCAACAAGACAACGACCCAAAGCACACAGCCAAGAAAACCAAGGCCTGGTTCAAGAGGCAAAAAATCAAGGTGTTGGAGTGGCCTAGTCAGTCTCCTGACCTTAACCCAATTGAAAACTTGTGGAAGGAGCTCAAGATTAAAGTCCACATGAGACACCCAAAGAACCTAGATAACTTGGAGGAGTGGGCCAAGATAACTCCAGAGACCTGTGCCGGCCTGATCAGGTCTTATAAAAGACGATTATTAGCTGTAATTGCAAACAAGGGTTATTCCACAAAATATTAAACCTAGGGGTTGAATAATAATTGACCCACACTTTTATGTTTAAAATTTATTAAAATTTAACTGAGCAACATAACTTTTTGGTTTGTAAGATTTATGCATCTGTTAATAAATCCTGCTCTTGTGTGAAGTTTGAAGGCTCTAACTTATTTGCATCTTATCAAACCTGCTAAATCTGCAGGGGGTTGAATACTACTTGTAGGCACTGTATATCTATATATCTATCTATCTATCTCTATATCTATCTATCTCTATATCTATCTCTATATCTATCTATCTATCTCTATATCTATCTATCTCTATATCTATCTATCTCTATCTATCTATCTCTATTTATCTCTATCTATCTCTCTATATCTCTCTATATCTATCTATCGCTATATCTCTCTATCTTTCTCTATCTCTATATCTCTCTATCGCTATATCTATCGTTATATCTATCTATCTATATCTATCTCTATATCTCTCTATCGCTATATCTCTATCTCTTTATCTCTCTATCTCTCTATCGCTATATCTATCTCTATATCTATTTATTTCTATATCTATTTCTATCTCTATATCTATCTCTATATCTATCTATATCTATTTATCTCTATATCTTTTGCTATATCTATCTATCGCTATATCTCTCTATCTCTGTCTCTCTATCGTTATATCTCTCTATCGTTATATCTCTCTATCGTTATATCTCTCTATCGTTATATCTCTCTATCGTTATATCTCTCTATCGTTATATCTCTCTATCGTTATATCTCTCTATCGTTATATCTATCTATCTATATCTATCTCTATATCTGTCTATCTCTATATCTATCTCTCTATATCTACGGTATATATCTATCTCTCTATCTATCTCTCTATATCTCTAGCTATATATCTAGCTATCGCTATATCTATCTCTATATCTATCTCTCTCTATCTCTCTCTCTCTATATCTATATATCTCTATATTGCTATATCGGTCTCTATATCTATCTATCTATCTCTCTCTCTCTCTCTCTCTCTATATCTACAGTGCCGGCAAAAAAAAATCTTTACAAGTTCAATGAAACCACAAAATCTTAATATTCAAGTGGATTCAAGTGTTTTATTGTGGATATTTTATTACAATTAGTATTTTGTCATGTCACCCTTACATTTTATCACCATCTGCAGTCGTTTAGGCATGGATTCAGCAAGGCTGGCTAAGTGTGTGGAGACCATGTTTACCCACAGTGTCTTCAGCACCTCCTTTAGATTGTTGATGTTGCTGGGTCGTGTCTCTTGAACCTTGTTTTTCATTAAATTCCAGGCATTTTCTATGGGGTTAAGGTCAGGGGAATTACCAAAATGCTCTGATTGCTGTCTCATCTGCTGCAATAGACTCTAATGGTAAAAATTCCCTCTGCTTGCTGTCTGCTGTCATCTGCTGCTTTACCATCTAGAAACATATTTTAATGTGTCTGCTAATTCATTGTTATAAATCATTTGGTGCATTGTACTTAAAACTCACTGTTGCATTTCCATGACTGGGATCAGTGTAGATCTTATCTGGTGGAGGTGTTAAAATAGATGTTGCCTGGCTGAATGTCTTTGATCATCCCAAAAAAAAAACAACAACCCTGGTGTGCTGAGCCCAGCTGCCAAATTATCCTCAACCAGTTCCCACAATCCATCTCTTCTGACCCAGCAGTCTGGACTATAAATGTGAACCATTCTTAGGGGTGCACGCATGTGGGGGTGCACGCGTCACGAAGATAAGCGTCGGGATACAGCAGTTATTACATGGCAGTTAGTCAGGACAGGAGTCCGGTAACCCTCACTCTGCTGTCCCTTTTAACCATGTGCTTTATTCCTATCCTCCTATGTTGTCTTGCAATCCACTTTCACCGACCAATCCCCCCTCCATCACAACTCATATACATCAGCTCCTCTCTCTTTCCTTCTCCCATGTATAGCTCCCATGCACTTCTCACCTTCTTAAAAAACCTCAGCCCATCTTGCCCAAACACACTGCACAAAAAATCTTCATACAATTCCAAAAACTACTTGCTCTTTATCTTCCTGCTCCTACTGATTTCAGGGGACATCTCCCCCAACCCCGGTCCACCATCCCCCAACCTCAACCCCTACCCTACCTCACATCGAAACCTTAATAATCTTACTAATATTATTTGCACTCCTTCATCTCCTTCTTTCAATTGTGCCCTTTGGAATCCACGGTCTGTATGCAACAAGCTTCCTTTCCTACACAATTACTTTCTGAAAAACTCTCTGAATCTGTTGGCCCTCACGGAAACCTGGATTCAGGATTCTGACACTGTCTCTCCTGCTGCCATTTCCCATGGTGGCTTACAATTCTCCCATTCCCCGAGACCGACAAACAGACCTGGTGGTGGAGTCGGCATACTCCTGTCCCCACAATGCACTTTCCAGGTCATCCCCCCAGTTCCATCACTCTCATTCCCTTCTTTTGAAGTCCACACCATCAGGCTCTTTCGTCCCCTCTCCCTCAGAGTAGCGGTCATATACCGGCCCCCAGGCTCACCCACCCACTTCCTGGACCATTTCTCTGCCTGGCTGCCGCACTTCATGTCCTCAGAACTACCAACCCTTATCCTGGGAGACTTCAACATCCCCATTAACAGCCCCACTTCCACATCTGCATCCCAGCTTCTATCACTAACCACTTCTCTAGGCCTCTCTCAGCTCTCAACCTCTGAAACACACAAAGACGGTAACACCTTGGACCTGGTTTTCGCCCGGCTCTGCTCAATCTCCTACATAGATAACTCACCGCTTCCCCTCTCTGACCACAACATTCTCTCCTTTACACTCACAAATCCTCGCTCACCCCAGCACCCTCCTACCTACCATTCAGTCAGAAATCTACAAGCCATTAACCCTCATACACTTTCAGACTCCCTACACTCATCACTGTCCCCAATCTCTTCTTTGTCCTGTCCTGATCTGGCTGTACATCACTTCAATGACACTCTTAGAAGCACCCTTGACCAAGTAGCTCCCCTCACCCTCAGAACCTCCAAACACAGAGTGAAACAGCCCTGGCTCACATCGCAAACCCGATTTCTCCAGCGATGCTCTAGGTGTGCTGAACGCTTATGGAGGAAAACACGCACACCAGAAGTCTTCATACACTTCAAATTTATGTTAAGGACATATAACTCTGCCCTTCACCTCGCCAAACAGACCTACTTCACCACCCTGATCTCCTCACTAGCCAACAACCCCAAGAAACTTTTTGACACCTTTCACTCCCTCCTCAGGCCAAAAGCACAAGCCCCTATCACAGACATTTGCGCTGATGACCTTGCCTCCCACTTTATAGAGAAAATAGACAATATCCGTCAGGAAATCCGCTCCCAATCACCAAATTCAGTGACTCCCATCCCTCCCTGCATTCCCCCTGGCTCACTCTCCACATTCGATCCCATCACAGAAGAAGTCGTCTCCAGGCTCCTCTCCTCTTCTCGTCCGACTACATGCACAACCGACCCCATTCCCTCACATCTCCTCCAGTCTCTCTCCCCAGTCGTCACAACTCACCTAACTACAATCTTTAATCTCTCCCTCTCCTCTGGCATTTTCCCCTCCTCCTTCAAACACTCTATCATTACTCCATTACTAAAGAAACCCACCCTCGACCCATCCTGCACAAACAACTACAGACCAGTCTCCAATCTCCCCTTCATCTCTAAACTCTTGGAGCGCCTGATATACTCACGCCTTACCCGTTACCTCTCCACTCACTCCCTCCTAGACCCTTCACAGTCCGGTTTCAGCCCCCTACATTCGACAGAAACTACACTCATCAAAGTGACCAATGACCTTCTGACAGCAAAACGTAATGGTGACCACTCTCTGCTCATTCTTCTCGACCTTTCTGCAGCTTTGGACACTGTTGACCATCCTCTCCTACTCTCTAGGCTCCAGTCACTAGGCATTAAGGACACTGCTCTTTCCTGGTTCTCCTCCTATCTTTCCGACCGCTCCTTCAGTGTTCTGTTTTCTGGCTCCACTTCATCTCCTCTTCCTCTCACTGTTGGGGTACCTCAGGGCTCAGTCCTTGGCCCCCTTCTCTTCTCTCTCTATACGGCCCCAATTGGACAGACCATCAGCAGATTTGGCTTTCAGTACCATCTTTATGCTGATGACACACAACTGTACACATCATAGTGCTGCGGAATATGTCGGCGCTATAAAAATAAAATTTATTATTATTATCATCCCCTGACCTTACCTCCGCTGTACTACAGAACGCCACTGACTGTCTGTCTGCAGTCTCCAACATCATGTCTGCTCTCTATCTGAAACTCAACCTCTCCAAAACTGAACTTCTTCTGCTCCCACCATCTACTAACCTCCCTAAATCTGACATTTCCCTCTCTGTGGGTGGCACCATAATAACACCCCGACAGCAGGCACGCTGTCTGGGTGTTATGTTCGACTCCGATCTCTCCTTCACCTCCCATATACAATCTCTTGCCCGCTCATGCCGCTTACACCTAAAGAACATCTCTAGAATCCGCCCTTTTCTCACCATGGAAACAACAAAAACTCTCACTGTCGCCCTGATCCACTCCCGCCTGGACTACTGTAATGCTCTATTAATTGGCCTCCCTCTCACTCGACTCTCCCCTCTCCAGTCTATCCTTAATGCAGCAGCCAGGGTTGTCCATCTGGCTAATCGTTACTCAGACGCGTCCGCTCTTCGCCAGTCGTTACACTGGCTGCCAATTCATTACAGGGTACAATTCAAAGTACTTGTTCTCACCCACAAAGCTCTCCACAGTGCGGCACCCCCTTACATCTCCTCCCTCATTTCTGTCTATCGGCCTAACCGACCGCTGCGCTCTGCAAATGACTTTCGACTAACCTCTGCCCTAATCCGTACCTCCCACTCCCGACTCCAAGACTTCTCCCGTGCTGCGCCAATCCTCTGGAATGCTCTACCCCAAGATATTAGGATCATCCACAATTTGCATAGTTTTAGGCGCTCGCTCAAAACACATTTGTTCAGAGCGGCCTATCACATTCAGTAATCAAAGTCATGTTATGTTTGTGTGTGTGTAGCCCATTCACTATCTCCATCTAACCCCCACCCCCTGAAGATGGCTGGACCATCATTGTAAATACATCATTGTAAATACAAACCTATGCTTTGTATCTCCCCCACCTCATTGTAGATTGTAAGCTCCACAAGCAGGGTCGTCTTATTTCGCTTTAATTATTGTATTTTTAACGTTGTTACTTATGACTGTTGTGTTTGAAACTGTTCAACTGTAAAGCGCTGCGGAATATGTTGGCGCTATATAAATAAAGATTATTATTATTATTATTATGATGTTATGGTCACTGAGAAACTTTCTCACGGCCTTGGCTTTGTGGACGGGGCTCTATCATGCATAAAGTAATCACACTGATGTATGACCCAAAAAGTAAGCATGTGTTCTTCCAAAACAGTAATGTAATTGCTTGCTTTCATGGTTACATTCTTGGGAAGGAAGTACAAACCTGCCCTGCCCATGCTTCCACTGAATGCACCCCACACCATCACACTGTCAGTCTTAACTGTGTATTTTGGGTCATACCGAGACACGGTACTCGGACGACGCACAACCTTTGAGCCTCCCCTGACCAGCCTGAAAGTGCTCTCATCACTAAACATCACTTTCTTCCACTCTTCAGATGTCCAATCTTGATATTTCTTACAAAAGGCAAGCCTTTTCTTCTTCATTGCTGCTGTGAGCAGGGGCTTCTTTGCGGCACGGCTACTTGGTAGACCCAGGTCCTTCTGCAGGCGGTGACGAATTGTCCTAGTTGCGATGTTCTGGAGGAGCATAGGGTACTTGTTTTTTAGTTCAACAGCAGTTATAGAAGGATGTGACATCACTTCACGCTTCAGAAGCTTATCAGTCCTTGGTGAAGTCTTCTTAGGTGCACCAGAGCCTGACTTCCTCTGCGGTACCATCCCAGGAGGCAATGATGCCGCCGACCACTTCAGTTGATAAATTGCTTCTCTTGACACTCCCAGATCTCTAGCTACAGCAATCACCGAATCCCCCTTCTCGAGCAGAGCCAAGGCACGGGATTTCTCTTCCATTTTAAGCTTCTTTCGACCCATTGTGGGAGATAATAAAAAACTGAGGAAGATAATAAAAGACTGCCTAATAGCAAAACTGGCTGAGCTGCACATAACAACCAGACCAGAATCGGAGTGCAGCTTTCGCTTTACCAGAGAAGTGAAAGCTGAGCATTGATTGGTTGATATTTGCAACAAAGCCAGCTTTAATATTAGACAGTTTTTTATTATCTCCCCCATTGTGTACACTTTTAAAAAGTGAAATTATGATGTGGATTTTATATGTAAAGTTTTTTTTTGCTGCGCAAGTGTAAAGATTTTTTTTGCCGGCACTGTATCTATCTCTATATCTATCTCTATATCTATTTCTATCTATCTCTCTCTATATCTATCTATCTATCGCTATATCTATCTATCTCTATATCTATCTGTCTCTATATCTGTCTCTATATCTATCTCTATATCTATCTATATCTCTCTATCTGTCGCTCTATATCTATCTCTATCTATCTCTATCTCTCTATATCTATCGCTCTCTCTATCGCTCTCTCTATCGCGATCTCTATCGCGATCTCTATCGCGATCTCTATCTATTGCGATCTCGCTATCTCTCTATCGCGATCTCTCTATCTATCGCGATCTCTTTATCTCTCTATCTGTATATCTATCTATATCTCTATATCTATCTCTCTATATCTATCTTTCTCTCTATATCTATCTTTCTCTATATCTATCTATATCTCTATCTCTGTATCTCTCTATCTATATCTATATCTCTATCTCTATATCTCTATATCTCTATATCTATATCTCTCTATATCTGTCTCTATCTATCTATCTATCTCTATCTCTCTCTATATCTCTCTCTATATCTATCTCTCTCTATCTATCTCTATCCTCTCTCTATATATCTCTATCTATCTCTCTCTATATCTATCGCTATATCTATCTATCCCTATATCTGTCTCTATATCTCTATCTATATCTCTCTCTCTATCTGTCGCTCTCTATCTATCGCGATCTCTATCTATCGCGATCTCTATCTATCGCGATCTCTATCTATCGCGATCTCTCTATCGCAATCTCTCTCCATATATCTCTATATATATCTCTCTATATATATCTCTCTCTATATCTATCTCTCTATATCTATCTCTATCCTCTCTCTATATATCTCTATCTATCTATCTATCTCTCTCTATATCTATCGCTATATCTATCTCTATATCTGTCTCTATATCTCTATCTATATCTCTCTCTCTATCTGTCGCTCTATATCTATCTCTATCTATATCGATCTCTCTATCTATCGCGATCTCTCTATCTATCGCGATCTCTCTCCATATATCTCTATATATATATCTCTCTCTATATCTATCTCTATCCTCTCTCTATATATCTCTATCTATCTCTCTCTATATCTATCGCTATATCTATCTATCTCTATATCTGTCTCTATATCTCTATCTATATCTCTCTCTCTATCTGTCGCTCTATATCTCTCTCTATCTATCGCGATCTCTCTATCGCGATCTCTCTATCGCGATCTCTCTATCGCGATCTCTCTATCGCGATCTCTCTATCGCGATCTCTCTATCGCGATCTCTCTATCGCGATCTCTCTATCGCGATCTCTCTATCGCGATCTCTCTATCGCGATCTCTCTATCGCGATCTCTCTATCTATCGCGATCTCTCTATCGCAATCTCTCTATCTATCGCGATCTCTCTCCATATATCTCTCTCTATATCTATCTCTCTATATCTATCTCTCTCCTCTCTCTATATATCTCTATCTATCTCTCTCTATATCTATCGCTATATCTATCTATCTCTATATCTGTCTCTATATCTCTATCTATATCTCTCTCTATCTGTCGCTCTATATCTATCTATATCTATCTCTCTCTATCTATCGCGATCTCTCTATCTATCGCGATCTCTCTATCTATCGCGATCTCTCTATCTATCGCGATCTCTCTATCTATCGCGATCTCTCTATCTATCGCGATCTCTCTATCTATCGCGATCTATCTATCGCAATCTCTCTATCTATCGCGATCTCTCTATATATCGCGATCTCTCTATATATATCTCTCTCTATATCTGTCTCTATATCTGTCTCTATATCTATCTCTATATCTGTCTATCTATATCTCTATCTGTCTCTATATCTATATATGTATCGCTATATCTATCTACCGCCATATCTATCTACCGCCATATCTATCTACCGCCATATCTATCTACCGCCATATCTATCTACCGCTATATCTATCTACCGCTATATCTATCTACCGCTATATCTATCTACCGCCATATCTATCTACCGCCATATCTATCTACCGCCATATCTATCTACCGCTATATCTATCTACCGCTATATCTATCTACCGCTATATCTATCTACCGCTATATCTATCTACCGCTATATCTATCTACCGCTATATCTATCTACCGCTATATCTATCTACCGCTATATCTATCTACCGCTATATCTATCTACCGCTATATCTATCTACCGCTATATCTATCTACCGCTATATCTATCTACCGCTATATCTATCTACCGCTATATCTATCTACCGCTATATCTATCTACCGCTATATCTATCTACCGCTATATCTATCTACCGCTATATCTATCTACCGCTATATCTATCTACCGCTATATCTATCTACCGCTATATCTATCTACCGCTATATCTATCTATCGCTATATCTATCTATCGCTATATCTATCTATCGCTATATCTATCTACTGCTATATTTATCTACCGCTATATCTATATCTATATCTATCTGTCTCTATATCTCTCTCTATCTGTCTCTCTATCTCTCTATCTGTCTCTCTATCTCTCTATCTCTCTATCTGTCTCTCTATCTCTCTATCTGTCTATCGCTATATCTATCTATATCTCTATATATCTATATCTATCTCTATATCTATCTCTATATCTCTCTCTATCTATATATCTCTCTATCTCTATATCTATCTATCGCTATATCTATCTATCGCTATATCTATCTATCTCTATATCTGTCTATCTATCTATCCATAGATCTATTTATCCCATATCTATTTATCTCTATATCTCTATCTATCTCTGTATAAAAGCATTACACCCTATGAGGGGGGACAGCATTATACTGTATGGGGGGGCAGCATTATACTGTATGGGGGGGCAGCATTATACCCTATGGGGGGGCAGCATTATATTTTATGAGGGGGCAGCATTATACCCTATGAAGGAGCAGCATTATACCCTATGAGGAGGCAGAGTTATACCCTATGAGGAGGCAGCGTTATACCCTATGAGGGGGGCAGCATTATACCCTATGAGGGGGGCAGCATTATACCCTATGAGGGGGGCAGCATTATACCCTATGAGGGGGGCAGCATTATACCCTATGAGGGGGGCAGCATTATACCCTGAGGGGGCAGCATTATATCCTATGAAGGGGGCTGCATTATATTCTATGAGGGGGCTGCATTATATTCTATGAGGAGGCTGCATTATACCTTATAAGGGGGCTGCTTTATATTCTATGAGGGAGGCTACCCCAACTAGTGCTACATAATTAAGATTTGTACTACCTTATATTATACCTGGATATTAGCATGTTTTACTGCACAATTGGTGGTCTTGTATTTATCTTTATGTAACTACATAGTGGGCCCCAAGAATGATTTTCTTTGGTGGGCCCAAGGTGCTCCAGTCCGACGCTGGTGCCGGGTGTCAGCTGTGATAGTCATCTGACACCCGGCTGCGATCAGGGGCGCTCCCCCCGGGGGCGCCGCTGATCGCGCTGACGTACTTTCCCGTCCCTGGTCATACGGTCCTGGGTACCGTGGACGGGATAGTACGTCTGATGTCAGAAAGGGGTTAAAAATCAGTCAGCTAAACCCCACCGGTTGAACATCCAATATGTAGGATGGCCTCACGGTTCTCTTCCCATTGATGGGGGAGAAGGATCAGACACTTTGTATTGCAATGCCCAGTCCTTTGTTCTTTTGGAGAAAAGCCACTTACCCCAAGGTGTCCAGTGGTCAGGTCAGGCTTTGGTCACTTGTCCTTCGGGATTTTCCATTTGTCAGTTTTGTTTTAGTAACAAAAAGAAATCCACTGCATCAGTTATGCAAACGGGATCAGAGAGGCTCCATTGATTAGTGTGGGGACTGCCTGAGTTCAACTGTTTAGAATGGAAAAAAAAAAGTTCTGCATGCTTGATTTTGTTTATTTTGTTTCTTTTCTCTTTTCTGTTCTATGAATAAGACAGCATTCAATGCAATGTCTCACTTATTCCGTTTGTTTATTCATAAAATGGAAGGTCTGAACAGATGGACTTTTAAACAGAGCCTTAAGGGCATGTCACACTAAGAGATATCGCTAGCAATATCGCTATAACTAGTGACGTTATAGCGATATTGCTAGCGATATCGCTGTGTCTGATACTTACCTACGACCGGCTCCCCCGCTGGTTATCGCTGATCGCGCGAGAACGTTCAGGACTGTTTCTCGTTGTCTGCTTCCTGCGGCGCTTCCTGTGGAGAGACGAGCGACGAGCGTGGAGCCGGGCGGGAGGACGTCAGGATCACCTAGTGTGACAGGTAAGTAGCGACCCCCGTCCCCAGCGATGTCACTGGTGAGATCTGCCTATGTGGCAGCTCACTAGCGACCACTTAGCGATGTACCAGCGATCCTGACCGCTAAGTGTGACAGTACCTTTACTCCACTTTGTTCACCTACTGGTGAATCTGCCGGCAGCAGCCCACTACCCAAGGCGCATACAAGCTGGCCCTACACATGTGGTGAGATTGGCTTCGGGTCTGATTTCTTGTGGCTATGCACAATAGTAATAGCTGGATCTGCGGATAAATATCTTGTGCACCTATGTCTAGCTTTAGAAAGAACACATCAGCCAAACGCTAAACTTCCATTTCCACAGTGTGCTGTCTTTTTTTTGTAATGATGTCCATTGGCAGCTCAGTGCCATCTTAGCACTCCCTGTTTCTTATATCGAACCTGTCCAAAAAATCAGAGAGAGAGTTTTTTTTTATGTGCCAGAATGGATTTTGGGGTTAAATTAAAGGAATAGAAATGATTCCGGGCATGCTCAGTTGCAAAAAACGGAATCCAGTGACAGATCCGTCTTTTGACGGACAGCGATGGATCCTGCGCCCACAGGCTTCCATTGTAGCCAACGACGGATGGCACTGGATCCGTCGCTGTTCGACTTTTTGACGTACACAAAAAACGTTCCTATGTCCGTTGTATCCAGCCGAAGGACACAGAATTTCAGACAGATCCGTCAAAAGACGGATGAAACGTGTGGCCATCCGTCACAATCTGTCGCTAATAAGTCTATGAGAAAAAAATGGATCCAGCAGCATCATTTGCTGGATCCGTTTTTTAACAAAATGACGGTTTGTGACTGATAGCAAAAAAACTGATATATGAAAGAGGTCTTAGGCTGCTTTGACATATCATTGTTTTGGCGTCAGTTACAATTCGTCGGATCGAGGGATTCATCACAGATTCTTAAAAACTGATGCGATGGATCCATTTTTTTTGCCGGATCCGTCACATCCGTGTTTTCACGGATCCGTTTGTAAAAACACCCACAGACAGATAGATTTGGGATAGATAGAATACATAGATACATCTATAGATATATCTATCTTTTGATATATCTATGGATAGATATGTATAGATAATAGTATGGCTGATGTTTATTAATCAACAATATTTTTCGTTTAAAAAAAAAAAAAATAAAATGGCGTGGACTCCCGCACAATCGAGGGCCAATATTTGTAGCCTGGGAAGGGGGTAATACCCATGGCCCCTTCCTAGGCTATGAATATCAGCCCGCAGCTGTCTGCATAGCCTTTACTGGATATTAAAATAGGGGGACCCCCAAAAAAATGATGTGGGGTCCCCCTATATTTTATCTATCTATATTTTATATCTATCTGTGTAGCCTTTCTGGCTATAAAATATAGGGGGACCCCACATCATTTTCTGGGGTGTCCCTCTATTTTAATAGCCAGTAATGGCTATGCAGACAGCTGCGGCTAATATTCATAGCCTAGGAAGGGGCCTTGGATATTGCCCCCCCGCTACAAATACCAGCCCTCAGCCGCCCCAGAAATGGCGCATCTCTAAGATGCACCAATTCTGGTACTTGGCCCCTCTCTTCCCACTGCCGTGTAGCGGTGGCATATGGGGTAATAAGGGGTTAATGTCACCTTGCTATTATAAGGTGACATTAAGCCCTGTTAATAATGGAGAGGTGTCAATAAGACGCCTAACCATTATTGATCTTATATTAATAAAGCGTTTAAAAAAAAAACACATAAGAATAAAGTATTTTAATGAAATAAAACAAACCAACAATATACTCCCTGTCCGACTTAATCTCATTAATAACGATTATCCCACGACGATCTCCCCTATAGAGCTGTCACATCACCAGATGTGACCGCTCTATAGGCCTCCGATGACACACTGACCGGAGATAACCCTCCGGCAGTGTGTCATCGGAGATAAGCCTCTTGCTTTATGGCACTACAGCATGAAAAAACTCTCACGCTGTAGTGCTGCAAAGTGACAGGTGAACTCAGGTGACCTGTCGGCAGCGGAGTGATACAATGCGGAGGATTATCTCCATCATTGTACAACTGGAGCCCCTGGAGAGCGGTTGCATCAGCTGATGTGATAGCTCTCCACGGGAGATCGTCGTGGGACAATCGTATTAATTGGATTACGCCGGACACAGGGAGTATAGTGTTGGTTTATTACTTTAATTTTTTTTTTCAGCTGATCGATGGCTTCGGGGATTAGCAGTATATGGTGAGTATGAACTTATATATATTTGTGTGTTGTTTTTTTTTTTTTTTACATTCAACACATTAGCCGGATGATGGGACTACTACTGTCCCATCATTGACTAATATGTGAATCATGTAGCATGCATAGCCCTATGAGACTGCATACACACACATGCACACGCACAGACCCGCATACCCCTGCACAGGCCCGCCACATGCACCCACAGACCATACAGGCACACAGTGTCGGCGCATGCGCAGTTAAAAAAAAAAAAAAAAAAAAATGGAATCCGTTGCCAGATTCCGTCATTTGTCGGATGGCGATGGAACCGTCGCCCATAGGCTTCCATTCCAGCAAAAATTGGACAGCGGCGGATGCGTCGCTGTCCGATTTTTCGACGTTGACAAAAACGTTTCTATGTCCGTCATCTCCAGCCGACGGACAAAGAATTTGTTGTACGACGGATGACACGTGCGGCCATCCGTCGCTAATACAAGTCTGAGGAAAAAAGGGATCCGGCAGCATTAGTCGCCGGATCCGGGTTTTTTTTTTCAAAATTTGACGGATTGCGACTGATGGCAAAAAACTGATATGTGAAAGGGTCCTTATCTCAATCGCTAATCCATATCGTGGCTGATAATGGTTAAAAAGGAGCAGACTTCCCTCTAGGTCTCCATGGAAGTCACTGATGGAAGTCTCTCTTGCCCAAACACATCGCAGAAAAAAACTACTTACAATTCCAACAACTATTTGCTCTTTATCTTCCTACTCCTAATGATTTCAGGTGACATCTCCCCCAACCTCAACCCCTACCCTACCTCATATCGAAACCATAATAATCTTATTAATATTACTTGCACTCCCTCATCTTCATCTTTTAATTGTGCCCTCTGGAATCCACGGTCTGTATGTAACAAGCTTCCTTTTCTGCACAACTACTTTCTGAACAACTCTCTTAATCTGTTGGCCCTCACTGAAACCTGGATTCAAGATTCTGACACTGACTCTCCTGCTACCATTTCCTATGGTGGCTTACAATTCTCTCATTCCCCAAGACCCACAAACAGACATGGTGGCAGAGTCGGCATACTTCTGTCCCCACAATGCACTTTCCAGGTCATCCCCCCCAGTTCCATCACTCTCATTCCCTTCTTTTGAGGTCCACACCAACAGGCTCTTCCATCCCCTCTCCCTCAGAGTAGCGGTGATATATCGGCCGCCAGGCTCAGCCACCCATTTCCTTGACCACTTTTCAGCCTGGCTGCCGCACTTGATGTCCTCAGAACTACCAACTCTTATCCTGGGAGACTTCAACATCACAATTAACAGCCCTACTTCCACATCTGCATCACAGCTTCTATCACTGACCACCTCTCTAGGCCTCTTGCAGCTTTCAACCTCTGAGACACACAAGGACGGTAACACCCTTGATCTGGTCTTTGTCCGGCTCTGTTCAATCTCACACCTAAATAATTCACCGCTTCCACTCTGACCACAACATTCTCTCCTTCATGCTCACAAATCCTCGCCCACCCCAGCTCACTCCTACCTACCACACAGTCAGAAATCTACAAGCCATTAACCCTTTCAGACTCCCTACACTCATCACTGTCTCCAATCTCCTCTTTTTCCTGTCCTGATCTGGCTGTTCGTCGCTACAACGACACTCTTAGAAGCACACTTGACCAAGTAGCTCCCCTCACCCTCAGAACCTCCAAGCACAGAGTAAAACAGCCCTGGCTCACATTGCAAACTCGACTTCTCCAGGGATGCTCTAGGAGTGCTGAATGCCGATGGAGAAAAACCCGCACACCAGAAGACTTCATCCACTTCAAATTTATGTTAAGAACCTATAACGCTGCCCTTCACCTCACCAAACAGACTTACTTCACCACCCTTATCTCCTCACTAGCCCACAACCCCAAGAAACTTTTTGACACCTTTCACTCCCTTCCCAGGCAAAAAGCACAAGCCCCTATCACAGACATTTGTGCTGACGACCTGGCCTCCCACTTTACAGAAAAAATAGATAATATCCGTCAGGAAATCTGCTTCCAACCACTAAGTGCTGTGACTCCCATCCCTCGCTGCATCTCCCCTGGCTCACTTTCCACATTTGATCCCATCACAGAAGAAGTCTCTCGTCCGACCACATGCACTACCGACCCCATTCCCTCACATCTCCTCCAGTCTCTCTCTCCAGTCGTCACAACTCGCCTAACTGCAATCTTTAATCTCTCCCTCTCCTCGGGCATTTTCCCATCCTCCTTCAAACACGCCATTGTTACTCCATTACTAAATAAACCCGCTCTCGACCCATCCTGCACAAACAACTATAGACCAGTCTCCAATCTCCCCTTCATCTCTAAACTTTTGGAGTGCCTAGTTTACTCCCGCCTTACCCATTACCTCTCCACTCACTCCCTCCTAGACCCTTCACAGTCCGGCTTCTGCCCCCTACATTCGACTGAAACTGCGCTCATCAAAGTGACCAATGACCTTCTGACAGCAAAATGTAACGGAACCACTCTCTGCTTATTCTTCTTGACCTATCTGCAGCTTTTGACACTGTTGATCACCATCTTCTACTCTCTAGGCATCAGTCACTAGGCATTAAGGACACTGCTCTCTCCTGCTTCTCCTATCTTTCTGACCGCTCCTTCAGTGTTTTGTTCTCTGGCTCCACGTCATCTCCTCTTCCTCTTGCTGTCGGGGTACCTCAGGGCTCAGTCCTTGGCCCCCTTCTTTTCTCTCTCTACATGGCCCCAATTGGACAGACCATCAGCAGATTTGGCTTTCAGTACCATCTTTATGCTGATGACACACAAATATACACGTCATTCCCCGACCTTACCCCCGCTGTGCTACAGAATGCCAGTGACTGTCTGTCCGCAGTCTCCAACATCATGTCCGCTCTCTATCTGAAACTCAACCTCTCCAAAACTGAACTTCTTCTGCTCCCGCCGTCTACTAACCTCCCTAAATCTGACATTTCCCTCTCCGTGGGTGGCACCACAATAACACCCCGGCAGCAGGCGCGCTGTCTGGGTGTCATGTTTGACACCAAATCTCTCCTTCACATCCCATATACAATCTCTTGCCCGCTCTTGCCGCTTACACCTTAAGAACATCTCTAGAATCCGCCCGTTTCTCACCATGGAAACAACAAAAACCCTCACTGTAGCATTGATCCACTCCCGCCTGGATTACTGCAACGCTCTATTAATTGGCCTCCCCATTACTCGACTATCCCCTCTCCAGTCCATACTTAATGCAGCGGCCAGGATCGTCCATCTGGCTAATCTGTACTCGGACACGTCCGCTCTTCGCCAGTCCTTACATTGGCTGCCTATTCATTATAGGATCCAAATCAAAGTACGTGTTCTCACCCACAAAGCTCTCCACAGTGCGGCACCCCCCTACATCTCCTCCCTCATTTCTATCGGCCTAACCGACCGCTGCGCTCTGCAAACGACTTTCGACTAACCTCTGCACTAATCCGAACCTACCACTCCCAACTCCAAGACTTCTTCCGCGCTGCGCCAGTCCTCTGGAATGCTCTACCCCAAGAAATTAGGACTATCCACAATTTGCATAGTTTCATGCTCTCCCTCAAAACACATTTGTTCAGAGCGGCCTATCACGTTCACTAATCAAAGTCATTCTATGTGTAAGTGTGCATGTGTAGCCCATTCACTATCTCCATCCATCCCTCACTCCCTCGAGATAGCTGGACCATCATCGTAAATACACCATTGTAAATACACACCTGTACTTTGTATCTCCCCCACCTCATTGTAGATTGTAAGCTCTCACGAGCAAGGTCTTATTTTGCTTTAGTTGTTGTATTGTTAACGTTGTTACTTATGACTTATGTTTGGAACTGTTAAACTGTAAAGCGCTGCGGAATATGTTGGCGCTATATAAATAAAGATTGTTATTATTATTATCCTCTCCTCCTTGTCCCTGTGCAGGTGACTGACCGAATCTCTGTCTGGACAGTCTGAAACATGATCTCAATCTCTAATTTCAACATTCCCTGTCATTCTTTCCCTCCAACATCTGTCAGGGTAAAGTCGGGAGACCCCCATAGATATTAGATGGATGGTCTGACCCACCAAAATTGGCAGGTTTAGACACCCTGAGGATGTAGCTAACTTTTTCCTATTTGGATTTCAATTGAGTTCATTATAGCTGCAACCTGGGATCCATTCTAATGAATTTTAAAAATTGCATAAAAATCACGCTTTTTTTTTTTTTTTTTTTAGAGATTTTTCCTGCAAAGAGACCTGTTTTTGGAGCAGAAAAGTCTGCCGCAAATCTCAATGTGTACACACACCCAAATGCTCTCCTCTGAGACATGAACCCAGAACAATTTATACTTATGATATTACCATGTGACACAACAGAGGCCCTTGGGGTGCATCACTAAATAGCCGAATTCATTCCCCTTCGCCAAGGTTAAATGTCAGAGACTGAAGCAACCTGTTATGGAGCCTGTCACGTGAAAAACGGTATTGACCTGCAGATACAGGGTTAATCTACAGGTTATTAGCGTTTTGAACCTGCCAAGCGCCTGCACTTGGACCTCAACTGCTGGGAGGAAATTAACTTTATTCCTCCTGGTAACGTTTGGGTTTCAGGCACAGGTTCATTTAATACTCGGTGTCACGGGTGTGATTACTGACTGACAGCAGCTTAACATTATAGCTGGCTGTCAGTCGGTGCCCGTGACACGGTTACAGCCACCGCTCTCCACTAAACAGTGACTGAACCCGTGCCGGTGCCACCCTTGTAACTGGAACCCTACTGGGAGTTCATGTGCAGGTGCTGGGCAGGTTCAGAACGCTATTAACCTGCAGATTAACCCCACATCTGTAAGTTAATTGTGGGCTTTTTTTTTTTTTTTACATGACATGTTTGCTTTAAATCTTATCATCTGTATCAGATTAGCTCATGTCCGGCCTTCCTCAGGACCAGGCTCGATTAAGTACACGTTATTATTTGAGGAACTGACAATTTAATTACCTTGCAGTTAAAAGATAATGATTACATTGTGCCCATTGCAATCAATGGATGTTTATATGTATGGGTACAGACAGTCCTCTTTGCTGTGGTTCTGGGGATCCTGCAAATTCCTCTACTGTCACAATGTGATCTAGTAGGGTATATAATAAGGGGTTGTATTTTTGGCAAGTTTCTTGCTGGGGGCTAGGGATTATTGTAATTAATAGAATAGCCCCCAGTTTCCACTAGTCCATCAGCTGGAAGTATCTACACTGAATACGACTGCAGATCTTGGACTATACATTCTGCTTGAAGGCAGGTGATGAAGCTGGAGGGGTAGCGATGTGTGTTGCAGCTATTGTTTTGTAATTGTGTTTGTTCTCTTCCACATCAGCTCCGTGAGGGTTTTTCCTGAAATGGCCACCCCAGATGTCAGCGTGCATGTAGAGGAAGTGGTCGTGGTGACCACACCTGATCACATTATGAATGGGAGCGGCATGGAAGAGGTGAAAGCTGTTCTTGTTACCACTAACAGGTAGGAATCCAAATTCTGTATCTAAACGTGAAGCATAGGATCTGTCTGAACAAAAAGTTAGATTTTCAATCAGTTTGCGAAGCTGCTTAATTTTCGATGCATTGCAGCAACACATGGTGCAAAAGTGTACATACCCTTTGTTTGTGTTTTGGATAAACATAGGGGCAATCACATCTCCAATAAAATGCCAGACTGTAACGTGTTCTGACCTCACATCATAAATCTGTATGGCGTCAGATTATTTTTCCATTGTTCTGCATTACTGACAGGATGTATGGAGGCCAGGTCTGGGAAAATCAGAGTGACAAATAGTATGTTCAGGGATGACACCAAGCTTGCCCATGAATAGCCCATTTTTAAGTATTCAGCATGCATCAAAAATAGTCCTAAGGAAATGACCTGATTATCTGACATAGGGGTCTCTGGCGGCATGTAGTAAGACTTGCTTGTAATTCTGCATGCTGGTCTTTCATTGTCCGTGTTTCACGTATCTGTGCATTTGGCCTAGCCTGGCTTGTTTAAGACAACCAATGTAAATATATCAGCACAGTCCATGGTTCACTTTTGTGCGAATTTGGCCTTAGTACAGTTGTCAGTTATTGTGCCTTGACATCAGACGTGGCATGACGCTGACGCATGCCAAGAAGAGGAGTAGCAGGGGCAACCATCCGACGCCAAGCAGGAATTGTGAACATTTCTTATTGTAATTGATAGGATACATGCCTTTTGGCAGGCAGTTCTTCTGTCTTGCAGCAGCATCTCTTCCCTTGTGATGTCACATCGGGTCGATGAGAGAGTCCTCTTTCTGAGGTTTTCATCATTCGGTTGGAGTTGCAAGGCGTTGACTTGTCACCTGTTATATATTCTTATCCGGACGGTTTTGCTTTGTCCTGATATGCCATCTCGCTGTTGAGGGAGGCAGATTTGAGACTGTAGTCTGTGGTGCCCATCTGCCTCCCCTGGCTTTGTCATGGAAACAGGCAAGACCTGCTTCCGAGATGAACTCATGGGAGCATCTTCAAACACTTCCCGATGGGGCTGCCAGCAGATCTCTCGCTATCCAGGCCATTCGACTCTATTTAGGTTACAGAGTGAATTTAAAGGGACACTAAAAAAGTAAAACTACTTTAATTAAAAGGTTTATTAATATATATTTTTTGTGTAATGATGTATAAGCAAGAAAAGTAAGTATGGTTTATATGACATAATTAGTGCACACTGGCATTAGGGGATGCTTTGCGGGATTACTCATAGGGATGTCACGGATGATGATGATCAGTGTGCTTTAGCTCAGGCCTTGGCTTTCTTTTGTATTTTACGGTGAGCATAGTATCATGCACCACACCATCTTCGAAGTCCACAGATCTCCATTAGTGCTTTCTTGTATGTGTATATGAAATTGTTCAAGTAATTCCATGCCACAATGGAAAATGAAATGTCCGAAATGGTGATACTATTACCAGCACAGTAATTCATATGTGTTAATATTACAGTCCAATCTGGAATGGGCAGGAGCTGAGGCTGCCCTGGGTTGGGAGTAGTGATGTCTCTGCGCCTGGAGTGTTCAGGTAGGGATCCACCACTTGGCCAATTTGTGGCATAAAGGGCTCTCTAAGGGCCTTACTCATCAGACAGCCACTGCATGATGTCCACTCAGTTGGTTAAAACGTGTCCGCCACATTAATGACCTACTTGTGCAGAAGCATTTACATCCTGCCAAGCTATGGTTATCCACTATCCTATGTGTGCCTCTTATCACAATGATGTGTGGTCTGGGGGTCGGTACATATGCTTATTGTAACTCTGCATCCCTTTATTCATGTGCAGGACCCTGGGGGAGGAAGCTCTGGAGTCTGAGAATGTTGTAGATGCAGCATCATTTAGTGCATCTACGGAACTGAAAGAAGCCGTATTAGGTAAGTGAGTGGTTGTTTTAACACGTTTTCCTGAGAGGAATTCTGTAAATGTTCTCCTTGTTTTATCTGACTGGTATACGTCTTCTGGCTACGTGTATGAGATTGTGTCGATCTTTTTTTCTCCCTACTTTATTTTCTAATTTTTTAGTTTCCTCTTTCCTTTCCTGATAGTTTTTCCTTCCTCTTCCTTCCCTCTCTCGCCCTCCCATTTCTCCTTCCCCCTCTCATGCCCTCCCGTTTCTCCTCCCCCCCCCCCCCCTCGCCCTCCAGTTTCTCCTTCCCCCAACTCTCGCCCTCCCATTTCCCCCCCCCCTCTCGCCCTCCCGTTTCTCCTTCCCCCACCTCTCGCCCTCCCGTTTCTCCTTCCTCTTTTTTTCCCATACATACAAACATAGTAAGACCATATACGGTAGTTTCATGTTGAAAAATTCACATAAATGTTTCTTTTTACTGTTTCTGATGAGAAGTAAAGATGGGGGATGAGGAAGAAGAGGCTTTGGAGGCAGAAATCGCTTATCCCATTACCTGTGGAGAAAGCAAAGCCAATCTTTTATGGAGGAAGTTTGTGTGTCCGGGGATTAATGTAAAATGTGTACAGGTAAGACAAACAGTCCTGTTACACTTACAATGGTCTTTCATATCTCAGAGCCTTCGCCAGTCATGTATGCCTGATTAAGAGACCTAAGTAGTCCTAAAATCTTGCTTTGTAACATCATTATGTTGTTTTTGTAGTTATTGTAAAATGTGTGCATTTTTTCTGTTTTTGATGTGTTTTTACATGTTTCCTCCTCCCTCATTCATTTGAGTGGGTGAAAAACGCTGAAAGAAGCTACATACTTTGAGGCTTCAAATTCACAAGGAAAAGTAAGCAGCGTGTGCAGGAGACTTCAGAACTTTAATTCACTTTGTAGTGCAGCGTTTTTCACCCTTGAAAAGCGCGTGGATAAAATGAAGTGTATGAAGAATCCCTTACAGAGAGCAATCAGTCTTCTTTCAACTGGCTAACTTACTTTCCAGGACGTCCTATCCTGACAGCACCATGGGGGTTGACCTTTCATCCTTATAGGGACAGGAAATACACGAGAGGTTAAAAGGTCCCCTCCCACACCACACTCCAGTGTTTATCCTGTCCCTGTAAGGACGGGCACGAGAGCGCCGCCGCAGCGGCGGCGGCAGGAGAAGTAGAGGACAATGACAACTTGCCAGGAGGTTCGGGGTCCCAACTGCCAACTCCTCCGGTCGGACGGTGCGTGCGGCACCCCCCTAAGGGGGGTTTCCCGCCTGCGGTCCCGTGTAGCGTCGCTCCGGGATGATGTATCGCTCCCCCCCAGTGCGACTCCCGCGAGAGCAGTGCCAGAGCCGGCGTCCGCGTCACTTCCGGGCGCCGGGTATGACGACTTCCGGTCAGGAGGTCCTGCGTCGTCAGGATGAAGCGTCATGGACGGGAGAAGCGTTTCCAGCGCAAGATAAGGTAGGATAAGAGAGCGGGGGCAGCGGTACAGACCTGTGGTCTTTTTCAGCGCTGCCATCATGGACGGAGAACACGGGCGCAGGAACGATCAGCCAGACCCAGCGTCCGTGAGTAGGGGGCATGGCGGGCTGTGATTTCAAAGACAGTTGCTGTTAGTAAAACGGACTCCTGTTCTTTGTTAGGACAAGACGGCGCCGACCCCGGCGGCAGCATCATCTAGGGCAGTGGTCCCCAACCTTTTTTGCACCAGGGACCGGCTTGAACCAAGACCATTCTTCCATGGCCCGGCAGGGCGGGGATGGAGGTGTGACAGGGGCGGGGCTTTGGTCATAAGGGGGCGTGGCTATGGACGCGGTTGTAGTTTAGCAGTGCATATTTATCATTTAATTATAACATTTTTAATGTGACTCAACTCACCATAGGTTTTGAATGAGTGGGAGCACCTGGCTTGTTTCTGTTTCAGTGGGAGCACTGGGCTACTTCTACTGATGACCGTCACTGCTAATGATTATTGGAACCTACAAGGAAATTGAGCATTGAACACTTAAGAACAATTGTACTGGAGTACTGTACATGCTGATTATTTTCTAATCATCAGAAAATGTATGTGTGGTCCCCCCCGTCCAGCTCTGTGTGGCTCCCCCTGTTGTATGCATGGCTCCCCTGTCCCATCCTGTATACATGGCTCTGCTCCCACTCTCCCATCCTGTATACATGGCTCCGCTCCCATCCTCCCATCCTGTATGCATGGCTCTGCTCCCACTCTTCTATCCTGTATACATGGCTCCCCTGTCCCATCCTGTATGCATGGCTCCGCTCCCACTCTCCCGGCCTCCCTTGTATACATGGCTCCGCTCCCACTCTCCCTCCCTTGTATATATGGCTCTGCTTCCACTCTCCCTCACTTGTATATATGGCTCCGCTCCCACTCTCCCTCCCTTGTATATATGGCTCTGCTTCCACTCTCCCTCCCTTGTATATATGGCTCTGCTTCCACTCTCCCTCCCTTGTATATATGGCTCTGCTTCCACTCTCCCGGCCTCCCTTGTATATATGGCTCTGCTCCCAGTCTCCCTCCCCTGTATATATGGCTCTGCTCCCACTCTCCCTCCCTTGTATATATGGCTCTGCTCCCACTCTCCCTCCCTTGTATATATGGCTCTGCTCCCACTCTCCCTCCCTTGTATATATGGCTCTGCTCCCACTCTCCCTCCCTTGTATATATGGCTCCGCTCCCATTCTCCCTCCCTTGTATATATGGCTCCGCTCCCATTCTCCCTCCTGTGTATATGACTCTGCTCCCATTCTCCCTCCTGTGTATATGGCTCCGCTCCCATTCTCCCTCCCTTGTATATATGGCTCCGCTCCCATTCTCCCTCCCTTGTATATATGGCTCCGCTCCCACTCTCCCTCCTGTGTATATGGCTCCGCTCCCACTCTCCCTCCTGTGTATATGGCTCCGCTCCCATTCTCCCTCCCTTGTATATATGTCTCCGCTCCCACTCTCCCTCCCTTGTATATATGGCTCCGCTCCCACTCTCCCTCCCCTGTATATATGGCTCTGCTCCCACTCTCCCTCCCTTGTATATATGGCTCTGCTCCCAGTCTCCCTCCCCTGTATATATGGCTCTGCTCCCACTCTCCCTCCCTTGTATATATGGCTCTGCTCCCACTCTCCCTCCCTTGTATATATGGCTCCGCTCCCATTCTCCCTCCCTTGTATATATGGCTCCGCTCCCATTCTCCCTCCCTTGTATATATGGCTCCGCTCCCATTCTCCCTCCCTTGTATATATGGCTCCGCTCCCACTCTCCCTCCCTTGTATATATGGCTCCGCTCCCATTCTCCCTCCCTTGTATATATGGCTCCGCTCCCATTCTCCCTCCCTTGTATATATGGCTCCGCTCCCATTCTCCCTCCCTTGTATATATGGCTCTGCTCCCACTCTCCCTCCCTTGTATATATGGCTCCGCTCCCACTCTCCCTCCCCTGTATATATGGCTCTGCTCCCACTCTCCCTCCCCTGTATATATGGCTCTGCTCCCACTCTCCCTCCCTTGTATATATGGCTCTGCTCCCACTCTCCCTCCCCTGTATATATGGCTCCGCTCCCACTCTGCCTCCCTTGTATATATGGCTCCACTCTCCCTCCCTTGTATATATGGCTCCGCTCCCACTCTCCCTCCCTTGTATATATGGCTCTGCTCCCACTCTCCCTCCCTAGTATATATGGCTCCGCTCCCACTCTCTCTCCCTTATATTTATGGCTCCGCTTGGCTCCCCCATCCTCCCCCATCATACTTACCCTCACGTCGCTGAACTTCCTTCCCGTCGCTGCACGTCCCTGCATCTCGCGGTTCTTCAGCTTCTTCCTGTGCGGAGCAGTCACGTGCTACCGCTCATTAAGGTCTATGAATATGGACGCCACGCCTATGGAAGATGAGTGGCGTCCATATTCATGACCTTAAATGAGCGGTACACGTGACCGCTCAGCGCTGGATGAAGCCGCCGCGGGATGCAGGGTGAGTATCAGCTGCTGCACCGCCCCTGGCTCCCCTTGTGTCCGCGGACCGGCAAGGGCACTGCAACGGCCCGGTGCTGGGCCGCGGACCGGCGGTTGGGGACCCCTGATCTAGGGGATCAGGCAAGCCCAAATGCCCCATCTGTGCCAGCAAGCTGCCGAGCACATGGAAGAAGCCCTTATCTGAGGACTGTACCCTGCGGATCATCAGAGGCGAGCAGGCCACGTTCCTCACGAAGATGCGCGCAGTGGTCAGAGAAGAGGTCCAGGCCTCCGTCTCTGCATGGCTACCCACGCAGTCTGCCGACCGGTCCCAATCCAAAAGACCAAGATGGGAGTCCGACCAGTCTTCAGAGGAGGAGATACGGGGTACGGACTCGGAGGAAGAAGGCGAGATCACCTCTGAACCCCCGGAGACAGGGAAAAAGTACCTCTTCACATCAGAGAATGCGGACGAGTTCCTCAGGGCAGTGAGGAGTACGATGCAGATGCAGATCGAGGAAGCCCCGAAGGAGCAATCCATCCAGGACGCGATGTTCGGGGGGCTAAGAGCCAGGGTCCGTCAGGTCTTCCCAGTCAATGACCATATCCGAGCAATGATCCTGGAAGAATGGGAGGATGCCGAGAAAAGACTGATTGTGCCACGAGACTTTAAACTGCGACTTCCATTTAACCCGGAAGACATCAACACTTGGGATGAGGTGCCTAAGATCGATTCCCAGGTGGCTAAGGTGTCGAGGAAGACTTCAATTCCCTTTGAGGACTCTTCCAGTCTCAAAGAACCCATGGACAAAAAGGCCGACGTGCTCTTAAAGAGGGCTTGGGAGACCTCAGCGGTGGTGATGAAAGCAAACATAGCCGCCACTTCAGTCGCTAGGTCCATGCATCTATGGATCGACCAGATGGAACAACAATTAAAGGAAAAAACCCCTAGGGGTGATATCCTTGAGAGCATTCCCCTGTTAAAGATCGCGACTGGTTTTCTGGCAGATGCTTTGGCGGAATCTGTAAGATTTGCGGCCAGGAATAACTCTTTATCCAACGCGGCCCGTCGAGCCATATGGATGAAAACCTGGTCGGGGGACTACCAGTCTAAAAATTATGTTCCATATCTTTCTCGGGGGGGGGAGTATTTGGGCCGGCTTTAGATAAGATTCTAGAGTGCCTCTGACGACAAAAGAGGGTTTCCAGAGGAGAAACCAAGAAAGCAGTTTTCCTTTCAGAGATTCCGTCATTACCAAAGGCAGGAATATAGAGGGAAGGGGAAATCTCCTCGCTGGGAATATTCGAAGGGGGGGAAAAGTAGGGCTCCCCCGTCTCGTTCCAGGCAAAGTTGCAGAAGACAATGATGCCATACCTGTAGGGGGGCGTCTCAGACACTTTGCGGGGGCTTGGCGACTCATCTCCCAAAACCCATGGGTCCTCAATACAATCTCCCAGGGTTATTCCCTCGAATTTACAAAAACCCCCCAACACGATTCGTGGTCACAGAACCCTGTTCCAGAGCCCTGATAGATCCTATATGGGCCGACATAGGAGACCTATTAAGGACCGAGGTAGTAGTTCCTGTCCCAGAAGCGGAGAGATGTCAGGGGCACTATTCAACTCTCTTCACGATAAAAAAACCGTCGGGAGAAAGCAGAACCATCATAAATTTAAAACCATTAAATCAATGGGTTCGGTACAAGAGATTCCGAATGGAATCCCTGAAGACCGCCATCCCGCTAATAGACCAGAACGCTTCCATGTGCACTATAGACTTAAAAAGTGCGTATTATCATGTGCCCATCCATCCTCAATCTCAGAGGTTCCTACGTTTCGCGCTAAAGAAAGGCGGCAGATACTACCACTTTCAGTTTCAGGCCCTTCCGTTCGGCTTGGCGTCAGCACCTCGAGGTTTTACGAAACTGGTCGCCGAAGTCGTGGCAAATTTAAGACAGGAAGGTATAATCATTGTGCCTTATCTAGACGACTTTTTGGTAATATCCCGTACAGCGGAGGAGTTAAGGGAACAACTCATTTCAGTAATTTCCAGGCTCGAGAGCCTAGGTTGGATCCTAAACAGAGAAAAGTCAGATCTACGGCCCAGTTCTCAGAAAAAATTCCTGGGGGTCATGTTGGACTCCAGAAGAAGAATCTCACTCTTACCCGAAGAGAAGAAAAAACCCATCATGGATAAGGTTCGTCAGCTCGGTCAGCACCAGGTTTCAATAAGGACCGCGATGAAGATTCTGGGCACCCTAACCGCATGCATACCCTGCGTTATGTGGAGCCAGGCCCACACAAGAAACCTGCAGAGGGAGATCCTGTCAAGATGGGACAAACGACAGTCCTCACTGGACAAGAAGTTCCGGCCGTCTCCAGCTTTGAGATCATCCCTGAAATGGTGAACCAACCACAGAAATATCAGCCAGGGGGTTCCATGGATCCTGTCTCCATGTGTGACCATCACCACGGATGCCAGCAGAGAAGGATGGGGAGCCCACCTAGAGGGAAGATACCTACAAGGAACATGGCCCAAGAACATCAGCTTACAGTCCTCGAACTACCGAGAACTACAAGCAGTTTGGGAAATGCTGAAGAGAAACAAGTTATGCCTACAGAACCAGCATATAAAGATCATGTCGGACAACGTGACCGCAGCGCAGTAGCCTTCCTACGCCACCAAGGGGGTCCAAGGCATGGGAGGCTTCAGGATCTAGCAGCTCGCATCCTCACCTGGGCAGAAAACAACACTCGCTCCTTGAGAGAGCGAGTGTGAGAGAGCTTAGTAGAGGTCACAGTGAAGGACCTGAAAAAGGACACATGGCCACGTCCTATCCCTCCCGAGCTCGCCCAACTTCTCAAAAAAAGTTTCAAGACAATTGTAAAAATGTCAAAAATTGAAGAAAAATTGTGCACAACTGCAGATTGCATAAATAGATTCTGCATCTTTTCACTGTTTTATGCCAGACAACTGGTGAAAATTATTTGACGAATTAAGTCATAGCTTATGTATCATGCACAGCCCTTGCCTACCCCCACTTTTCAGCGGGTTAATTGATTGCTAGCTTCTATCAATCTACTTACTTTGCAGCCCAGTAGCCACTATGTCTCTCTCTTGCCCATCACATTTCATGTCTCTCTCCCCCATCACATTTCATGTCTCTCTCTTGCCCATCACATTTCATGTCTCTCTCTTGCCCATCACATTTCATGTCTCTCTCTCTTACCCATCACATTTCATGTCTCTCTCTCTTACCCATCACATTTCATGTCTCGCTCTCTTACCCATCACATTTCATGTCTCGCTCTCTTACCCATCACATTTCATGTCTCGCTCTCTTACCCATCACATTTCATGTCTCGCTCTCTTGCCCATCACATTTCATGTCTCGCTCTCTTGCCCATCACATTTCATGTCTCTCTCTCTTGCCCATCACATTTCATGTCTCTCTCTCTCTTGCCCATCACATTTCATGTCTCTCTCTCTCTTGCCCATCACATTTCATGTCTCTCTCTCTCTTGCCCATCACATTTCATGTCTCTCTCTCTCTTGCCCATCACATATCATGTCTCTCTCTCTCTTGCCCATCACATTTCACGTCTCTCTCTCTCTTGCCCATCACATTTCACGTCTCTCTCTCTCTTGCCCATCACATTTCACGTCTCTCTCTCTCTTGCCCATCACATTTCACGTCTCTCTCTCTTGCCCATCACATTTCACGTCTCTCTCTCTCTTGCCCATCACATTTCACGTCTCTCTCTCTCTTGCCCATCACATTTCACGTCTCTCTCTCTCTTGCCCATCACATTTCACGTCTCTCTCTCTCTTGCCCATCACATTTCACGTCTCTCTCTCTCTTGCCCATCACATTTCACGTCTCGCTCTCTTACCCATCACATTTCACGTCTCGCTCTCTTACCCATCACATTTCACGTCTCGCTCTCTTACCCATCACATTTCACGTCTCGCTCTCTTACCCATCACATTTCACGTCTCGCTCTCTCTTACCCATCACATTTCACGTCTCGCTCTCTCTTACCCATCACATTTCATGTCTCGCTCTCTCTTACCCATCACATTTCATGTCTCGCTCTCTTACCCATCACATTTCATGTCTCGCTCTCTCTTACCCATCACATTTCATGTCTCGCTCTCTTGCCCATCACATTTCATGTCTGTCTCGCTCTCTTGCCCATCACATTTCATGTCTCAATCTCTCTCTTGCCCATCACATTTCATGTCTCAATCTCTCTCTTGCCCATCACATTTCATGTCTCTTCCTCATTTTTTTTGCCTCTGCACAAAAGCACCATGCCTGGCCCTTTGACGCAGCAGCCCTGATATTTACCAATGGATGAAGTCGTTGCTGCTCCTATGGTCCATGATCTTCATTGCTGTCTGCTGCTCCTCCGGTCTCCTCGTAACCCAGTACCTGTTATACCGGATGTGAACAGTACAGCTTCTGGTTACAGGTCTTGACGATAGAGGGTAAGTGAAGCTCAGCAGACAGGAATTGAGCTACAATAAAATGGCGCCCGGCCACACCTACAGCTGTGAATTGGGCAGCCCACGGAGGCATGCTCAGTTGACAGCTGATGTGGCTATAATGAAAGACCGCTATCTCTTATGCCCAGGGGCTTGCGTATTTGCAGTCTGTTGTGCAGTGACCCTTACAGACTTGCAAAGTAAAATGGCAGCCCCCAGAATGATGAGCGGTCTTCACATTGTCCGTGGAAACCCACATGTGCGCAGACCCATTCACTTGAATGGGTCTATGTGTAAGTGTCTCTGGACACACTGATGTGCGAAAGATGCCTAATACTGTTTTACCTGGAGTTCTCTTCTAATTTCACCCTTTGTCTGACACTGATGTATTTTTCCTCTTTACTAGTACAATGAACACTTAATAAGTCCGAAAGAGTTTGTTCATCTGGCTGGAAAATCCACACTGAAGGACTGGAAGAGGGCAATTCGTATGAATGGCGTTATGCTCAGGTTTGTATGGGGTAGGGAAGAAGCCCAAAAATGTTATGGGGAAAATTATTCAGTAAATGTACACATTAATCCAAATAATATTTGATGAATTTACAGTTCCATATAGAATTTGCTGCAGAGGACCTGGCGATGGGATACTGTCACCTAGTGGCTTTATTTAGAATTGTAAAATGTTTTCAAACATTACTATAGGATTATGGTGGTGCATCAAAATATAATGAAGATGTGAGTGCAAATCCGATGCTTTGTTTTTCTTCTTCTTTTTTTAAGAAATAGAAAACCCTTTGGCTTAAGATCTGTTGCCTGTAGAAAAATAGAAGTAAAATATGTGTTCTGCATTTTTGGCAATGAGTGGGGAAGTACCATCCGATATGACGGAGATAAAGGACAAGCTGCCGTCTGTTAGTGCTTCATATGTAACATGATGCAGCTGACGAGTGCGTTGCCTAAACTTGCCGTTAGGGCCCCCCCGTGTGCAGGTGGAGATAAGAAAGGTTTAATTCTAGGATGCTAGTGTTGGTTTTTTTATTTCCACAACAGAAAAATAATGGACTCTGGAGAGTTGGATTTTTATCAGCACTCAAAGGTCTGCTCCAATACCTGCCGAAGCACTAAGATCGATGTGATGGGGAGCCGTGTGTCGTTGTGCAGCCAGATGGCTACAGAGTACATTCCCATCACTACAGCCTCCGGTGAGAGTAAGTCATATGCTTGTGAGCTCCTACATGTTTTCTGCTTCTTTGTAAAATTCTTCTTACATTCTTCAGAATGTATATCCTTTTTGGCTTTGTTCACTGCAGAGCAGCAAATGTTCGATTGGTAGTGATAGTGCCTGATGCGGCAAGAAGCCTTCACATGATGCCCTTTCATAACCTACTGATTCTAGTTTCTGACTCCAGTGTTAATGCCAATCGTATTTGGAATACGATGAATAAAAAGGGTGAAAAGAGAAACTTTGTGTTTATGGCTCATCCACATGACATACCATCAATTTCTGATAGATGGTGGGTCACCCCCTAGAACCTACTGATCCATTTTTTGCCGGCTGCATCCAAGCAGTGGCAGAGAGGTTGCCAAGCATGTAGCCCTCTCCACTCCTGTCTGAGAGGGTGCTTAGCTGGTTCTGTAACCTTTTCATATACTTTTAACAATACAGCACCTAGATACTTGACTGCCACTTTCCATTGAGTTGCCACCAGGTCAGGGGACCTCTTGTCCCTGTAGATTGGCGTTGCTGAGATTGTTCCCTCTATTCTATTCTATGAGATTTGGTGAAAACAAAATTACAGTCTGTTTGCCATCAAAACTGGAGAAGCAGGTTTAGCTGGTAGCAAACCAAAAGCGTTCCTGAGGGCATTTGGCTTTCAGTTTTATTTAATGGCACAATACCATTTTAGAATTTGGTGGGAATGAGGAGTGTGGTGCAGGAGTATTAGATTTCTATATATAATATACTAAAGAGATTGTATGAGATTAAAAAATGTGGCTGCATTCTACTAACTTATGTCTTGAAGAAGAAATCCAAAAGGGAGACCACAAATAATAAATGTCAACTTCCAAAAGGAATTTGATATACCCAAAAGGAGGGAAGTGCCAGATAAAGATAAAATGCAAGTAGTTTATTAATCAAAAGAACAAGGCAGAGTGTACTCCAAGCGACTATAGAGTTAAATCAAGTGAACCAGGTAAAAGGCAGCAAAATTGAGAACCAGATAAACCACTAATTTTAAACAAAAAGTATAAAACCCATGTGGGTGTATCACAATGGACTGAAGCTGGTGTATATAATGACATAGCAGCAAGAAATTAATGAAATGCCATGTAAAGTGCGCTGTGCTGAAATAAAGAATGCCATGATTTAATAAGCCTATAAGCCCTGGGATTATTCCAAGGTAAAGTGCCAGAATGCCAAAGTGCTACAGAGTGCAAATCAGGGCCGATAATAATAGGCTTAAACAAGAGGCTGCCAGCAATGTAAAGAAATATATACCTGGTGATAGTGTCGAGGGGAAAGAAACCCCAACGCGCGTTTCGCTGATGTCGCTTCTTCCAAGGGGGCATCTTGTGTCTTGTATTGCAGTTTAACTTGGTACAGCTGGTTTGCTTTTTTATTTCCTATTCAACCTTTTTAAATGATGATCAAAGGTGGACATACCCTTTAAGTTTAAAAGGGTTGACTAGTCTTATCATATAGTTGTTGTAGCCATAATACAATTCACTCAAATAGGGTCCATGACACAGACAACCACATCTAGACAATAATATACCTGCCACTGCAGGGTTTTATTCCCTGTATATCAGAAGGGAGTTCATTTATATCCCGCTGAATACATGATCTTTGAATTCCCCTGATGAATCCCCATTATTGTAGAAGAAACGCGTAGGGAAAGCACATCAGCAGAGTGATGGTGGGAACTCCATAGCAGCATACACTAGGGGACTGTCCTTGTAAGGACAGGAGCAATACAGGGGCACGACAGGGAAGAATAGAAACATCCCTGCCATTCTCCAATAAATTTATTTGGACTACATATCTGGCTCCTATCCAGACCAAATCTGCTATGGAAAAGTCAATTGATGAGATCAAATCAATTTTTTAATAGAGCACTGTTAAGCACAACCACTTTATTTGTTGATTTATGTGTTACTGTTGGTTTGGATGTATTTTTAAGGTTACATTTTATTGAAATGGAACTCTCTTAGCTATATTCCGTAAGATAGGTCACCAAAATGAGTTATGTGGGGGTCCAGCACCCATCACCCCAATTATCTGTTAAAAACGCCAGTGGCACCTGGATGTCAACACATCCAACACCTTCCCACAAAAATGCTGCTTTAGCCTCAAATTTTCCATTTTCACAAGGCTAACAAGAGACCATGAACCATACAATTTGTTGAGCAATTTTTCCTGAGCACGTTGATACTCCATATGTGGTGGAAAACTACTGTTTGGGTGCACGGCAGGGCTCGGAAGGGAAGGAGCGCCATTTTTTTAAGCGCAAAATTGGCTGGAATAGATAGCGGACGCCATGTTACGTTTTCAGAGCCCCTGATGTGTTAAACAGTAAAAACCACAAGTGATCCCATTTTGGAAACTAGACACCTCCAGGAATTTATCTAGAGGTGTGGTGAACACCTCGAACCCGCAGGTGCTTCATAGAATTTATTAAGTTGAGCCATGGAATTAAAAAAAAAAAATGTTTCAAACAAAAATGTTGCTTTAGCCCCAAATTGTTCATTTTCACAAGGTTAACGATAAATTGCACAGCAAATTATGGTTAATTTTCCCCAAAGTATGTTGATGCCCCATTTGTGGGGGAACAGACGTTGGGCACATGGCAGGGCTTGGATGGGAAGGAGTGCTATTTGACTTTTCGATGGCAGATTTGGCAGGAATAGACGGCAGGCACATGTCACATTTGAAGAGCCACTATGGTGCCAATGCGGCATCACCCACATTTGACACCACTATGGTGCCAAAACCACCCACATGTGTCACCATCTTGAAATTTACACCTCTTAATGATTTCATGTAGGGGAGTACTGAGCATTTTAAACCCACAAATGATTCACAGAGTTGTATAACATTGGGCTGTGGAAATGAAGAATTAATTTTTTTCCACTAAAATGTTGTTTTAGCCCAAAGTTTTTACTTTTCAAAAGGGCTATTAGGAGGAAATGGACCTCATAATTTGTTACACAATTTACCCTGAGTACGCCAATATCCTATATGTTGTTGAAAACAACTTTTGAGTTTGATAATTATATTTGTTTGGTGATCTGAAACATTTAAGTGTGATAAACATGTAAAAGAATAGGAAATCGGGAAGGAGCAAACACTTTTTCACACAACTGTACAAGCTGCCTATTCACAGCCAGCTTGTATCAGGCAGTGGCTGAATGATTTCATCCATGTACTTTTTGACTCTCAAATCCTGCGGCTCACTCCTATGTGTTTACATCCAGGCAAAAGATATCAATAACCTGTCATCAATATAAGATCGATTGGGGGGGTCCGACTAGTGTCACCTGCACCAATCGGATGTTATAAGATCTTGTGCCAGCCTGCTGTAAGCATCTTGACCGGTGTTACGATACGCAGCCCCATTCGGTGTGTAGCAGCTGCTGTTGGTCGCTGCAGATCAGATCCTGTTTTATTACTTGATGTTGATGACCTTTGCTTAGGCTCTTCAATATCTTTAGCCTGGGCAACCCTTTTAATTCTTAAGGCCCCGTTACACTAAACGATGCACCAGCGATCCTGACAACGATACGACCTTGTCTTGATCGCTGGTGAGCTGCCAAACAGACAGCTTCACCAGCGATCAGCACCAACGAGGACGCTGGTCTTCACCAGCGATCAACACCCGCGAGGACGCCGGGAGCTGCCAGCACGCAGGTTTCTAAGGTACACATCGGGTAACTAAGTGACGCGGGCCGTTTAGTAACCCGATATTTACCTTAGAGACCAGCTCCCAGTGCCTGCTTAGAGCGCTGGGAGCCTCACTGATCGTTGGCTCCCGCTGCCACACGCAGTGATGCGCGCTGACCAGCGGGAGAGCAGCGATCAAAAAACGGCCGTGCACGATCAGCGATACCCGGCGGGGGGGGGGGGGGGGGCGGTCGCTGATCCCCGTCACACACAGCGATCTCGCTGGTGAGATCACTGTGACGTCACAAAATCAGCGATCTCGCTAGTGAGATTGCTGTGTGTGATGGGGCCTTTAGCCGGGACCAGCAAGTGAATCTTTATCTGTTTTTTTTGTGTGCGCTTTGGCTTTAGATTGTGTGGTATGTGTAAAATGTAGACTGAGGAGCCTATGTGCATAATCGCATTTCTGTAGACCTACTACATTACAGTTTTGATGCTACCACATTTATCTATTTAGCCAGTGCCATCTCAAGTTAATTTGTCTTTTCATTACATAGATTTCGCTGTGAATGGCAACCCAACCACGATAACTATTGAAACTTGTGACAATTCAGGAGAGTGGGGCAGCACCGTCGCAGGTGAGGACAACCATTCGTAAATAGGATGTTCATAGTCAGTCTAACCAGGTCATTAGATTCTGTTCAGACTTTATTTGGTTTTATCCATTACTTGTAAAGTTGGGTGAAAGCCTGGAATATGGCTGCCATTCTAGGTTTCCAGGATGCCGATCAGCGGATCAGACTAATGTAGCATTAATATGATCACCATTGCTGACCTAACCATCGCGTTGCTCTTCTGCAGACGATACCCTGCTGTTCTGGCAAGGTTTGCGGGATGCGGGTTTGCTGGAGGAGGTCATCCAGGAGTTTCACCAGGAGCTGCTGGAAACCATGAAGGGGATGAAGCAGCGACTGCAGACGCCTCCCATCCAGTTGCAAGGTGCATAATTCAGCATATCTTCTTATATTTTTTTTGTAGTTTTCCTGATTAGTTGAGTGATGTCTGGCAGCAATATATCACCTACTCCAAAGTGCCAGGTGGTTGTACATTGTGTGCTGTAATATACAAGGCCTGGTGTTGTAATATACAAGGCCTGGTGTGTCAGTATGAAGATCTCAATAGCTCATTGTCTTTCTGTCTGTTCCCTGATGTTCCAGCATGTGCTCATTCACAATGGTCTTATGAATTGGCTCAGGAATAATCTCTCGTTGAAGGGGAAGGAAAGAATCTCACTAATTAACCAGGAATGTCACCTTAAAAAATGTTGGGTAACTGTCATAATCATGTGTTTTCTCTTTAATAGATGCCATGTTGCTTAACAACATTGTCCAAAATTTTGGAATGCTGGACCTCATTAAGAAAGTGTTAGCCGGTCACAAGAGCCAAATGGATCGATCCAGGGAGCAGTACACAAGGGACTTAGCAGGTACTCATACTGAGATACTATTATGATTTTGAAGGGGGTCGTCCAGCTAAAAAAAAAAAAAAAAACGTTCATACAAGTTTAAAATAGTAAATTATGCAAAATAGGTATATTTTGAAAAATGACCCCCTTCTTCAGCTACATGATTGTTTCCAGGGACCCAGTAGATCTTCTTCCTTGTGTGTGAAACAGAATTGTGTAATCTGTGCCAATATGTGACAAGAGCGGTGTGTAAAGGGGCTGTCATGCTGCTCATTTCAAAAGTTAAAGGGGTTGTGCCACAGACAAAGTACTTTTTAATCAATTGGATATGTTAAAATGTTCCTGTGCTGAGATAATCTTATAAATGTGTCCCTACTGTGTAATGGCTGTGTCTGACCGTACAGGGACATGGTCTGATCATACCACAGCTCCTGGGCAGGGGAGGAAGCAAAGGAGTATACAGACATTACAGCGTGAGAAAAGAGCTGATTCTTTTTGTGAGGTCAAACCAGTTTTAAACAGGTTGGGAAATGTTTTCCTTACAGAAACCAGCATCTGTGTTCCCGTGCTGTCATGTCTGTATTCTCTTTTGTGTCCTCTGCCCAGGAGCTATGGTATGATCAGACCATGTCCCTGTATGGTCAGACACAGACATTACACAGTACACTGCCAGTACACATTTATAAGATTATCTCAGCATGGGAACATTTTATTTAACACCTCCAATTGTGGAACTTATTTTAATTCCAAAATTTATTGATTAAAGTGTACTTTGTGGGATAATTCCTTTAAGCCAGCCCCCTTTCTGTCTGTACATCAGCTGCAACAGTGAAAGGGCTTAGCTATTGAACTGAACAGTCAGCCATGTTCACACAATGCTCTTGTCATGTGCTGAAAGCGGAAACTCTGCCCTGTCACACACACATCATAGAGGACTTAACAGGACACATGATCAGAGCTTGTAGCAAACATGAGACATATATTATTAAGTTGCTTATTTTACTAATTTAGCTGATATATAAATTATAAAGCTGAACAAGCTCTTGAATTGAAATGAAGGGGGTGTAGACCAGGTTTTAGTAAATTAGCAATCCTGAAGACCCACATTGTATGTTTGGATTTCTAAACAGCCATTCTTCATCTGATATGCCTTTGGTTGACTGGGGAGTAGATTTTGCTGGTAGATTATCCTCAAAGTGGTTCTCAAATCCCTTATCCACAAGAAATCGGGTAACTTTCTGATCGCTGTTCCTCACTGATCCTGACAACTGGGGCTCTGAAGAGTCTTGGCTGAATGGAAAGGAGGTGAGTCATGTGCACTGCCTCTACATTCACTACTATTGGGAGTGCCTGAGATTGCAGAGCACTGTGCTTTTCTGATAATCAGCTCTCCTATTATTGAATGAGCGGCAATGTGCAAGTTCTCAGGATTGGTGGAGTCCAGAGCAGTTGGATCCCCAGTGATTACAAAGTTATCTTCAATCTTGCGAACTCCCCTTTTAGACTAGGACTCTGTTTGCTATCACGTTCTCTTTGCTGCAGAATGGCCTAAAGGATTCACAAACTGGGTGGCCTTGTGTACCTTGCTCTTTATTTGCCCTTAGACAGGTACTTTGGGAAGTGTCTTTTATTGGCATCCCATAGATGTCCTAATCTAGAAACTGAAACCCTTGGACAGCCCTGGGGTGTAGATTTATGTGGAGCAGTACATTCAATGTATATGGAATAATGACTTGAGTGTAATTTGTAAGTTCCACATATTATCCCATGACACAAAGGGGGGCATTGTTCAGTTCACGTTTCATCTCCTTCCTTTTGCAGCACTGGAGCAGCAATGCGATGAGCATCGCCGAAGAGCCAAGGAACTGAAACACAAATCCCAGCACCTAAACAACGTCCTGATGACTCTGACACCAGTCAATGTTCCCCCTCCTGCCAAACGACCACGATTAACCAGAGCCACTTCAGGTCCTGCCGCCATCAGCTCCCAGGCCTCTTCTCCGCCAACACAAATCACCCTGCCACAAGGAATGTCCCTCTCCCAGCTTACTGGTCTCCCCTTCAGTAAAGTACTTTCCACCTCCATCCCATCCTCATCCAGCTCCACTGTCCTAAACAAGAACACTATCACCCAGGCCAGCTCTCCCTCCTCCCCTGTTTTGGGTGGTTATACTATAGTAACCCCTTCAGGGAACAATTTTCCCGGCACGCTGGAGATACACCCTGACTCCTCCAACCTTACCGTTCTGAGTACGGCCGCCGTGCAAGACAGTAACACTGTTCTCAAAGTGGTGAGCCCCATCCAGTTGCTGACGTTGCAGGGCCTGGGTGCCACGATACAAAACCTTGCTCAGATAGCACCAGCTGGGAGCACTATAGTTGCTTTGCCCTGTGAGTCAGGCGACGGAGAAGAGGAGCATACCACCATAGAAGTAACATCACTGTCTGAGGACCAGGAACTGAAATAGACTCGGGAGCCATGACTAGGTGTGCTTTAACTCCGAGGTGCCATGTTTCGGAGAAATGAGTAAGCAGAATGAACCAAAGAGAATGGGTGGAGGTTACAGACCTGTGGCATGTTGCACAGAACTTTACTGCAGATCATCCTGGCAATGGAAAAGTTACTATTTTATTGTTGAGATCTTCCTGTGGGCAATCTGAAATTACCAACATTTGCCCTTTCCCCCATATTTGCGCCATGTTTTGCAAGTAGAGTACGATAAACTTCAGTGTTATTAAAACAAGACGCCAACAACCTATCACAGTATCGAGCATGTTCTCTCCCTGCCAAGAATCAACTAGGCAGCAGGGTACACTTATGTATGCTTAGATGTTACTCGGGAGCCAAAAATGAAGTTGCTTCTAAGTAAGAAGTAGTTAACTTATACCTGGAGGCAACTGACAGAAAGCAGAAAATATGAGGTTAGCGGAGGGGTGAGGTGAACTGTTGCCCACACGGCTCCTGTTACTTTTTAATTTGTGGAGGCGACCATATTTGCAGGAGAAGGCAGAGAACCGAGGCAGGATGAAGCAATATCGCCCTTTTCTAATAGCTTGATACACAAAATATGATTTAACATATGCATGGCTGCCTGCGCCGTACTTGGACAAGATTGTGGAACTTAATCAGTGCTATTCATTGTTACCACACAGGTAAAACTTCCAGATATCCAGGAGTCCACTCAATGCTGCCTCTTTAAACCTCCCTCCATCTAGATGCTAACACAGGAGTGGGTTAGAGATGCCTTCAGTATTCAGCAGATATGTGAAGGTTTTACCCCCCCCTTCAGTTTTCCTTAGCTCAGGTTAGAACGCCTCAGTCCATGTATAGCATCGTCTTAATACTGTGTGAGGTTATGATTTACCACAAGACAAATACCCGCTAAACATGTGAACAAGCTCTTAAAGGGGGATTCAAACTCCAGGTTCAAAAGCTGGAGAACCATAGACTGAAGACCATTTGCTTGAGTCACGTGGCCTGTTCTCAACCTTGTCATATGCTTGATTGAGATATAGGCGAGCTAAAGGTGGAATACCCCTTTAACCCATGACACTCTGTAAGCAGTGCCAAAAAAATGTACTTATTAGCTCTTGGTAAGAGAAACAAAATAATAAATTCGTAGGTATGATGAATTTTTGATGGTTAACATAAGTAAAATAAATGATGTTACAAAGCGAGCTTTCAAGACTACGTAGGTCTTTTCATCAGACACGGTGTAATAAATGGAAATTAAAAAACAAAACAAAAAACAGAACCTGGAGTGTAATAGTCCGTTTACATGGACCGAACAGCGGCACTATATGACTGCAGAATCTGTAAACTTTTACACTCTGGCGGACCGCCTGTCAAAAGCTAACTATGCGCACTGAGGGATATACAGTTGTGCTGAAAAGTTTACATACCCTGGCAGAATTTTTGCTTTCTTGGCTTTTTTCAGAGAATATGAATGATCACACCAAAACTTTTTCTCCACTCATAGTTAGTGGGTGGGTGAAGCCATTTATTGCCAAACTACTGTGTTTTCTCTTTTTAAATCATAAAGACAACCCAAAACATCCAAATGACCCTGATCAAAAGTTCACATACCCTAGTTCTTCAAACCGTGTATTGCCCCCTCTAACATCAATGACAGCTCAAAGTCTTTGGTGGTAGTTGTGGATGAGGTTATTTTCTCAGATGGTAAAACTGCCCAATCTTTTTGGCAGAAAACCTCCCTGTAAATTGCTTGGCTGTCTAGCATGACCTGCGTGCTTGAGATCTCCCCAGAGTGGCTCAATGATATTAAGGTCAGGAGACTGAGATGGCCACTCCAGAACCTTCACTTTGTTCTGCTGTAGCCAATGACAGGTCGACTTGGCCTTGTGATTTGGATCATTGTCATGTTGGAACGTCCAAGTACGTCCCATGCGCAGCTTCTGCTTTGATTGATGATTGCAAATTTTCCTCCAGTATTTGCTGACAACGTGCTGCTTTCATCTTTCCTTCAACGTTGACCAAGTTTCCTGTGCCTTTGTAGCTCACACATCCCCAAAACATCAGCGATCCACCTCCGTGCTTTACAGTAGGAATGGTGTTCCTTTCATCATAAGTCTTGTTGACCTCTCTCCAAATGTAATGTTTATGGTTGTGGCCAGAAAGTTAAATTTTGGTCTCATCACTCCAAATTACCTTGTTCCAGAAGTTTTAAGTCTTGTCTCTGTGCTGTTTTGTGTATTGTGGCATTTGCGCAGTAATGGCTTTCTTCTGGTGACTCAACCATGCCGCCCATTTTTCTTCAAGTGCCTCCTTAGGCTATGTGCACACGGTGCAGAATCACCTGCGGGTTTTTCCGCGTGGAACCGCAGGTAAAACCGCAGGTAAAGTGACCTGCGGTTTTGCCCTGCGGTTTCACACCTCTACTATGTTAAAGGAGTGAAACCGCTGCGGAAACCGCCCAAACAATTGACATGCTGCGGTTTGTAAACTGCAGCAAAACCGCGCGGAAAAAACGCACCGTGAGCACAGCGGTTTTGAAAACCCATAGGGTTTCATTGTACTGTACTTGGTCTGCGGAACTGCTGCGTTTCCGCAGGGCCAAAACCGCTGCGGAAACGCAGCAGAATCCGCAACGTGTGCACACAGCCTTATTGTGCATCTTGAAACAGCCACAGCGCTAGTTTTCAGAAAGTCCAGTATTTCAGCTGATGTTACTTATGGGGTTTTCTTTGCATCCCAAACAATTTTCCTGGCAGTTGACAAAATTTTTGTTAGTCTACCTGACTGTGGTTTTGTTTTTACAGAGCCCCTGATTTTCCATTTGGTAATCACAGTTTGAACGCTGCTGACTGGTATTATCAATTCCTTGGATATGTTTTGTACTGTATCCCTTTCCTGTTTTATTCAGTTACTACCTTTTCCCATAGATCCATTGACAATTCTTTTCGTTTCCCCATGACTCACAATCCAGAAACAAGAGTGGCTGGATGAAAGATGCAAGAGTCTGTCTGGATCTAGGAAACTCACTCAGCTTTTATCCACACACACTGATTACAAGCAAACAGGTCATGGGTGAGGATATTTGCCTTTAGTAGCCATTCAAACCCAATTGTGTAAAGTGTGCATATTATCAGGCTAAAATCACCATTGTATGTGAACCTATAATCAGGGTCATTTGGATATTTTGGGTTGTCATTATGATTTAAAAAGAGAAAACACAGTAGTTTGATAATGGCTTCACCCAACCACTAACCATGGGTGGAGAAAAAGGATTGGTGTTATCATTAATATTCCCTGAAAACAGGCCAAGAAAGCAAAAATTCTGCAGAGGTATGTAAACTTTTGAGCACAACTGTATATACTATAGGCTGCTATTGTTCTTGACAGCTCTAGTCTTGTTTACACTGCCTAAAGCAATTATTTTTTTACGCTGTGCAAAAGATCATTTTACCCGAAGAACAAGCTTTTTGCTCATTCACTAGGTGGTTGGCAGCCTGTTTACGTGGCAAGATAATTGTGAAACAAGCGTTTTTAAGACCGCTATTCTTGATTATGTTGCAGTGTACACACCCCTTTAAACCTTAATTAGGGTATGTGCACAAGTTGCGGATTGCTGTGTGGATTTTCCCGCTTGGAATCTGCATCTCTTGTCATAACCCGCAGGTCAAAATACGCGTGGTTTTTATGTGGATTTCCTGCGGATTTTGTGTGGTTTTGGCATGCGTTTTTACACCTACAGATTTATATGATGAAATGGGTGTAAAAACGCTGCGGAATCCGCACAAAGAATTGACATGCTGCGGAAATTGAACTGCTGCGGATTCCGTGCGGAATTTTCTGCAGCATGTACACAGCCAATTTTTTATACATAGGTTATCATTGTACTGTAAATCACTTGCGGATCTGCAGCGGATCCGCAGCAGCAAATCCGCTGCGGATCCGCAACATGTGCACATACCCTAAAGGCCCCATCACACTAAGCAATATCGCTTAAGCGTCAACGATTTTGTGACGCAGCAATGATATTGCTAGCGATATCGCTATATGTGACACTTACCTCCAACCGGCTCCCCCGCTGTCTATCGCTGATCGCGCAAGAACGTCCTGGGCCGTTTCTCGTCGGTGGCTTCCTAATGGCGCCGACGAGCGACGCGTGGACGCGGGCGGGAGGACGTCTTCATCGCCGCATCTGACAGGTAAGTAACGACCGCCGACCGCTGCTACGTCGCTGGTGAGATCTGCCTGTTTGGCAGCTCACTAGCGACCATTTAGCGATGCACCAGCGATCCTGACCTGGTCGTATCATGGTCGGGATCGCTGGTGCATCGCTAAATGTGACGGGGACCCTTAGTTTTCGGAGACCTCAGGCAGATTCCTCAGATGTTGTTGTAAGACATAACTCCTTGTGACAGATTTATAACTATGTGGAGGGTGTTAGACCAGAATGGTGACCGGTCTGCAAACCCTGTCTTATGAGGAAAGGTTGCAGGATTTGGGAATGTTTAGCTTGCAGAAGAGAAGACTGGGAGGAGACTTAATAGCTGTCTACAAATATCTCAAGGGCTGTCACATTGTAGAAGGATCATCTTTATTCTCATTTGCACAAGTAAAGACTAGAAGCAATGGGATGAAACTGAATGGGAGGAGACACAGATTAGATATTAGAAAAAACTTTGACAGAGTGATCAATGATTGGAACAGGCTGCCACGAGAAGTGGTGAGTTCTCCTTCAATAGAAGTCTTCAAACAGAGGCTGGACAGACATCTGTCTGGGATGATTTAGCGAATCCTGCTTTGAGCAGGGGGTTGGACCAGATGGCCCAGGAGGTCCCTTCCAACGCTACGATTCTATGATTCTAAAACTTTTTCCCCAAAACCCTTGTGTCTTTGTGATTTGAAGTTGCTTTTTTAATATGACAACTTTCATATAGTTTGTTTGTCCTGGACCACAGAAATGTTCAGCTACAGATCGATGGGTCTTTTTGTCTGTAATCATGTGGCAAAGAGACCTCATCCTTTTTTTTTAATTCGTTAATTAAACAACAAAGAAAGAAAGGAAAACATGCACGTTTTGCATATGTCCAAATCCGCATATACTCACTCATCATAATAGTTATGGAAAACAGTAAGTGTATACAATGAGTTTTCGGTAATACAAATCCCAATACACATACTTGGTTATACAGAACTCGAAATTATTACAGTACATCTAAAGTACCTGTCTTAGTCTTAAACTAGAACACTAAAACTACCTTACTGCCAAAAGCAATTTACATATTGTTAATAATATTATGCTACTACGTAGTGTGAGCCAATGTATACTTTATCACTATCTCTATCATATTGGAGCTAGGTCATTAACTACGTGATGATATAGTGAGGTGCGATGAGTTCCATATATCCCAAATTTTATTAAATTTTCCTAAGCAGCCCCTATTCTGGTATAATGTTCACTCGTAAGGTACAGTTGTGGCCAAAAGTATTGACACCCCTGCAATTTTGTCAGATAATACTCAGTTTCTTCCTGAAAATGATTGCAAACACATTCTTTGGTATTATTATCTTCATTTAATTTGTCTTAAATGAAAAAACACAAAAGAGAATGAAGCAAAAAGCAAAACATTGATCATTTCACACAAAACTCCAAAAATGGGCCAGACAAAAATATTGGCACCCTCAGCCTAATACTTGGTTGCACAACCTTTAGCCAAAATAAATGCGACCAACCGCTTCCGGTAACCATCAATGAGTTTCTTACAATGCTCTGCTGGAATTTTAGACCATTCTTCTTTGGCAAACTGCTCCAGGTCCCTGATATTTTAAGGGTGCCTTCTCCAAACTGCCATTTTTAGGTCTCTCCACAGGTGTTCTATGGGATTCAGGTTTGGAATCATTGCTGGCCACCTTAGAAGTCTCCAGTACTTTCTCTCAAACCATTTTCTAGTGCTTTTTGAAGTGTTTTGGGTCATTGTCCTGCTGGAAGACCCATGACCTCTGAGGGAGACCCAGCTTTCTCACACTTGGCCCTACATTATGCTGCAAAATTTGTTGGTAGTCTTCAGACTTCATAATGCCATGCGCACGATCAATCAGTCCAGTGCCAGAGGTAGCAAAGCAACCCCAAAACATCAGGGAACCTCCGCCATGTTTGACTGTAGGCACCGTGTTTTTTTTTCTTTGAATGCCTCTTTTTTTTTCTCCTGTAAACTCTATGTTGATGCCTTTACCCAAAAAGCTCTACTTTTGTCTCATCTGACGAGAGAACATTCTTCCAAAACGTTTTAGGCTTTTTCAGGTAAGTTTTGGCAAACTCCAGCCTGGCTTTTTTATGTCTCTGGGTAAGAAGTGGGGTCTTCCTGGGTCTCCTACCATACAGTCCCTTTTCATTCAGACGCCGACAGATAGTACCGGTTGACACTGTTGTACCCTCGGACTGCAGGGCAGTTTGAACTTGTTTGGATGTTAGTCGAGGTTTTTTATCCAACATCCGCACAATCTTGCGTTGAAATCTTTTGTCAATTTTTCTTTTCCGTCCACATCTAGGGAGGTTAGCCACAGTGCCATGGGCTTTAAACTTCTTGATGACACTGCGCACGGTAGACACAGGAACATTGAGGTCTTTGGAGTTGGACTTGTAGCCTTGAGATTGCTCATGCTTCCTCAATTTGGTTTCTCAAGTCCTCAGACAGTTCTTTGGTCTTTCTTTTCTCCATGCTCAATGTGGTACACACAAGGACACAGGACAGAGGTTGAGTCAACTTTAATCCATGTCAACTGGCTGCAAGTGTGATTTAGTTATTGCCAACACCTGTTAGGTGCCACAGGTAAGTTACAGGTGCTGTTAATTACACAAATTAGAGAAGCATCACATGATTTTTCGAACAGTGCCAATACTTTTGTCCTCCCTCTTTTTTATGTTTGGTGTGGAATTATATCCAATTTGGCTTTAGGACAATTCTTTTTGTGTTTTTTCATTTAAGACATTAAATGAAGATAATAATAACAAAGAATTTGTGTTTGCAATCATTTTCAGGAAGAAACTGAGTATTATCTGACAGAATTGCAGGGGTGTCAATACTTTTGGCCAGAACTGTATATTTGAGTTTACTAACTCAATCCAGGCCCTGAGAGATGGATGCATATTACCCATCCAGCATAAGGCTAATATCTACCTCGCTAAGAAAAGTGTCTCTCTCAGAAAGATTTTAACATGGTGTCCCAACAATCTTAGAAAATGCACACAAAAAAGGTGAGTTTTTGTAGCTGTGTATTTTCGCTGCGCAAAAAACCGCAGTGTCTTACAGTCTCAAATGCTCCTCTATATTAATATCAAAAAGATATAGACACCAAAAAGACATTAGAAACCATAATTAGAAAAGTAAACAAGCTTTATTCAATAAATCTATCTATATATATATATATATATATATATAACTGAATTTATGTGTGTATCACCAACCAATCACAAAGCATCTTTCATTTTACCAGAGCTGTTCAAAAGCTGAGCTGTAATTGGTTGCTTTGAGCAACAGTTTTCCTTGAGAGCAATCACTAAGCATCTTTCATTTCACCACAGCTGGTTAGCTGAGCTGTGATTGGTTGCTATGCGCAAGTTTTCCCACTTGACAACACCTCAGCAGACAATGACATGGTGGGAGAAATCTAGCATCTTCTGGAACATAAGCTCCCCTGAAAGGAGCAGAGAGCACATGACAGAAATGAATCCCCCCTCCCTGCCCATATCCCTATCACACATCCTCCATCCCATAGGTACATCTTCCCTCTTAAAGGGATCATTGGTATGGAAGTTAGGGCAAATCCATTGAGGGCTTTGGTTTTGACCCCAGGCCTCTCTTAAAGGGATCTCTTGTATGGAAGTTAGGACCGTTCCACTCAGCTCTGTGGTTCTGACCCCATGGTCTCTTAAAGGGAACATTGGTATGGAAGTTAGGGCAAATCCGCTCTGCACTTTGGTACTGACCCCAGGCCTTTCTTAAACGGATCCCCGGTATGGAAGTTAGGACCGTTCCACTCAGTGCTCTGATTCTGACCCCAGGCTGACGGGATGATATGGGATATTAGGAGTAGTAGTCCGGTGGCTCTGGCTGACGGGATGATGTGGGATATTAGGAGTAGTAGTCCGGTAGCTCTGGCTGACGGGATGATGTGGGATATTAGGAGTAGTAGTCCGGTGGCTCTGGCTGACGGGATGATGTGGGATATTAGGGGTAGTAGTCCGGTGGCTCTGGCTGATGTGGGATATTAGGGGGAGTAGTCCGGCGTCTGTGACGGGATGATGTGGGATATTAGTGGTAGTAGTCCGGTGGCTCTGGCTGATGGGTTGATGTGGGATATTAGGGGTAGTAGTCCGGTAGCTCTGGCTGACGGGATGATGTGGGATAGTAGGGGTAGTAGTCCGGTAGCTCTGGCTGATGGGATGATGTGGGATATTAGTGGTAGTAGTCCGGTAGCTCTGGCTGATGGGACGATGTGGGATAATAGGGGTAGTAGTCCGGTAGCTCTGGCTGACGGAATGATGTGGGATATTAGGGGTAGTAGTCCGGTGGCTCTGGCTGACGGGATGATGTGGGATATTAGGGGTAGTAGTCCGGTGGCTCTGGCTGACGGGATGATGTGGGATATTAGGGGTAGTAGTCCGGTAGCTCTGGCTGACGGGATGATGTGGGATATTAGGGGTAGTAGTCCGGTGGCTCTGGCTGATGGGACGATGTGGGATATTAGGGGTAGTAGTCCGGTGGCTCTGGCTGACGGGACGATGTGGGATATTAGGGGTAGTAGTCCGGTAGCTCTGGCTGACGGGACGATGTGGGATATTAGTGGTAGTAGTCCGGTAGCTCTGGCTGGTGGGATATTAGTGGTAGTAGTCCGGTGGCTCTGGCTGATGGGACGATGTGGGATAATAGGGGTAGTAGCTCTGGCTGACGGAATGATGTGGGATATTAGTGGTAGTAGTCTGGTGGCTCTGGCTGACGGGATGATGTGGGATATTAGTGGTAGTAGTCCGGTGGCTCTGGCTGACGGGATGATGTGGGATATTAGTGGTAGTAGTCCGGTGGCTCTGGCTGACGGGATGATGTGGGATATTAGGGGTAGTAGTCCGGTAGCTCTGGCTGATGAGATGATGTGGTATATTATAGTGAATGTGCTATGCGGAGTGGGCGGGGCTATACACTCAGCTTTATGTATATATAGATATAATCATTATAATTTGTTATAACTAACCGTAGTAAGTTACTATGCCCGGGCAGTGCCGGGCTCTTCAGCTAGTCACATATAACATAAAAAAAAATGTTTAAAAACAGTAAAACACCACGGATGAAACCAAAGGTGGATATACCTGGAAACCAAAATAATGCGTACAGATGGCAAGATATAGCATGTGAAGATATCACCAAAATATGCTAATCACACATGGTTCTAAAACAGTGTTGGTGTATAGATGGATAATTATGGTACTATGTTGCATATATCTAGGAAGGTTAAAAGGGGGAAAAAAAAAACAATCGGCTATAATAGCAAAATAATCTCCATGGAACTTTGCCGCATATGTCTTCAAGGAGATATGAGAGAGACCCCTAAATAAAATGGCAAAGTAATCTGCACATATGTGGTTTCATATATATGTTATTATCTAATAGACCCACATTATCATTGGTATTGCATAAACCACACGGTTACTTATAAAACATGCAGAAAAAAGAGTGCTATAAATGTACACAGCATCAGACTTGGAATACAGGTACTAAAGTAGTCATATAGCCTTAGTAGGTAACTGTATTATCATAGAAACCACATAATCAGTAACTTAATGTACATACAGAGTAGTAATAGTACCCTATAGGATGAGGTTGTCCAGGCACCCACCACACCCGACAAACGTTTCGCATTGAAGTGCTTCGTCCAGACCCCTCCTTTCATTGTAAGCATGTTTGGTGTATCAAAGGGCATTGAGCTTCCGATCATGATCTTTCTTAAAGCAACACTCCAGCAACTTTTTTTTTTCCCAGCGCTGTAGTGGCACTTTAATTGTAAGTTCCCTGTCGCGGTTATGTACTCGCCCTCCAGCGTCTCTACTGTCTTTCGGCACCACTCTGGTCCCGCTGCGCATTCTTGTGAGCACAGCTTTTGACAGGCTGGAAGTCAGACGTTACGTCACGGGGCTCTAATAGACTTGTATTGAAAAGTGACCTCTGCACTGCTTCATGATACACTGGAGCTGCCAGCAGGTCACTTTTCACCTGAGACCGACGGGAGCGATGCTGGAAAAGGATGACGGTGGCAGCAGGTGAGTATCAAAGGGGCAGGGGAATATACACTTAAAGCACCGCTCCAACTGTGCAGTTAAAAGAAAGGGAAAAAACCCCGCTGGAGTGGTGCTTTAAATTTGGAGAATAGCGAGGGTCTTTTGAATATTATTTTCTCAAGGGTTCTCTCTTACGACCAAATTTTCGAGTGCTGTCTGTGGGGAAAAAAACAGACAGCACTTGAACCAGTGTCATCTGATGGGGCAGTCAGAAGAGTGATTTTTAATATTTTTCACTAACCAAAACGGTGTGTAAAAAAGGATTTTAGACGGGTGACGAAGGACAAAAAAATTGTCCAAAGTTTTCTTGATGAAATTGAACGATTTTATTTCTTATTTTATACGCGCATGTGAACAAGCCCTTACTGAAAGAACCCAATCTTTTTTTTAAAAACTAGGTAAAATGGTACCAAAACTTGTTCTGTTCTTTTGAAAAAATACACTGTGTAAGTAGTAATTCTCCATTTAAATGGGCTTTCTCACGTTTGGAGGTTTTATTCCCTATCCGTGAGATGGAGTATAACTTCTCAATCACTGGTGGCCTGACCGCTGGGGCTCCCATTGATCCCGAGAACCTGAACTTTGAAGAGGTTTAGTAGAAAAAGGAACACAAACGGCAGAGAACGAACACACACTAACAAATGCAAGAGCACAAATGACTAGTATCAATTCTATTCTATGAAAATTACCTAATCTTTTCCCCTTCACGACATGCTTCATATATAAGGCTGCGGGAGCTGCGTTCCCGCAAAGAGCATAATATATGGCGCTGTTATTTCCTGTTAGGCCAGGGTCAGACATGCCAGAAACTCACACGAGTCTCGCACGTCAATACCTGGCCCTCGGACAGGAGCATGCAGCTGCATGTATATGTATGCAGCCGCACGCTCTGCTCCTGGGTGCCGGCGGCAGTGCCAGGTATTGACATGCGAGTTTCTCGCATGTCTGACCCTGGCCTTACTGCGCTGCTTCGCTCTCATCAATCACAGTAGTCACAATGGGTGGGGTGATCACGACCTCTCTTGATTAACCCCTTTTGGCTCTGATTGGCTGAACAATAGTTCCTGACCAATACGCGCCAAAGGAGTTAATCTAAAATAGTGATCACCACTCTGCACACCATCTTTACCTCTAATTTGGCGTTCAGAGTGGTTGTATACCCCAATGTTACCATGAGAGAGAGAAATTGTCGGAATTTTAGCCTCCCTTTGAAATGAACCAGAGTACATATAATTATTTTTACCCTGTTGACACAACACACTTTTAATAATAATAATAATAATAATAATCTTTATTTATATAGCGCCAACATATTCCGCAGCGCTTTACAGTTTAACAGTTTCAAAACACAAGTCATAAGTAACAACGTTAACAATACAATAATTAAAGCAAAATAGGACGACCCTGCTCGTGAGAGCTTACAATCTACAATGAGGTGAGGGAGATACAAAGTACAGGTGTGTATTTACAATGGTGTATTTACAATGAAGGTCCAGCCATCTTGCGGGAGTGAAGGATGGATGGAGATAGTGAATGGGCTACACACGCACACTTACACAGAGAATGACTTTGATTAGTGAACGTGATAGGCCGCTCTGAACAGGTGTGTTTTGAGGGAGCGCCTAAAACTATGCAAATTGTGGATAGTCCTGATTTCTTGGGGTAGAGCATTCCAGAGGATAGGAGCAGCACGGGAGAAGTCTTGGAGTCGGGAGTGGGAGGTACGGATTAGTGCAGAGGTTAGTCGAAAGTCGTTTGCAGAGCGCAGCGATCGGCTAGGCCGATAGACAGAAATGAGAGAAGAGATGTAAGGGGGTGCCGCACTGTGGAGAGCTTTGTGGGTGAGAACAAGTACTTTGAATTGGATCCTATAATGAATGGGCAGCCAATGTAAGGACTGGCGAAGAGCGGACGCGTCCGAGTACCCATTAGCCAGATGGACGATCCTGGCCGCTGCATTAAGTATGGACTGGAGAGGGGATAGTCGAGAGACGGGGAGGCCAATTAATAGAGCGTTGCAGTAATCCAGGCGAGAGTGGATCAATGCAACAGTGAGGGTTTTTGTTGTTTCCGTAGTGAGAAAAGGGCGGATTCTAGAGATGTTCTTTAGGTGTAAGCGGCAAGAGCGGGCAAGGGATTGTATATGGGATGTGAAGGAGAGATTGGTGTCAAACATAACACCCAGACAGCGCGCCTGCTGCCGGGGTGTTATTGTGGTACCACCCACGGAGAGGGAAATGTCAGATTTAGGGAGGTTAGTAGACGGCGGGAGCAGAAGAAGTTCAGTTTTGGAAAGGTTGAGTTTCAGATAGAGAGCAGACATGATATTGGAGACTGCGGACAGACAGTCACTGGCGTTCTGTAGTACAGCGGGGGTAAGGTCGGGGGAAGACGTGTATAGTTGTGTGTCATCAGCATAAAGATGGTACTGAAAGCCAAATCTGCTGATGGTCTGTCCAATTGGGGCTGTGTAGAGAGAGAAAAGAAGGGGGCCAAGGACTGAGCCCTGAGGTACCCCGACAGCAAGAGGAAGAGGAGATGACGTGGAGCCAGAGAACAAAACACTGAAGGAGCGGTCAGAGAGATAGGAAGAAAACCAGGAGAGTGCAGTGTCCTTAATGCCTAGTGACTGGAGCCTAGAGAGTAGGAGATGGTGGTCAACAGTATCGAAAGCTGCAGATAGGTCAAGAAGAATGAGCAGAGAGTAGTCACCGTTACGTTTTGCTGTCAGAAGGTCATTGGTCACTTTGATGAGCGCAGTTTCAGTCGAATGTAGGGGGCGGAAGCCGGACTGTGAAGGGTCTAGAAGGAAGTGAATGGAGAGGTAACTGGTAAGGCGGGAGTAAACTAGGCGTTCCAAAAGTTTAGAGATGAAGGGGAGATTGGAGACTGGTCTGTAGTTGTTTGTGCAGGATGGGTCGAGAGCAGGTTTCTTTAGTAATGGAGTAACGATGGCGTGTTTGAAGGAGGATGGGAAAATGCCCGAGGAGAGGGAGAGATTAAAGATTGTAGTTAGGTGGGTTGTGACGACTGGAGGAGATGTGAGGGAATGGGGTCGGTAGTGCATGTAGTCGGACGAGAAGAAGAGAGGAGTCTGGAGAATTCTTCTTCTGTGATGGGATCAAATGTGGAGAGTGAGCCAGGGGAGATGCAGGAAGGGATGGGAGTTACAGCACTTGGTGGTTGGGAGCAGATTTCTTGACGGATATTATCTATTTTAGGCTACGTGCACACGCTGCGGATTGGGGTGCGGATTTGGCCGCGTGGATTTTGTAAAATCCGCAGGTCAAAAGACCTGCGGATTGCTCTGCGGCTTTGCCCTGCGGTTTTTCATCTCCTCAATGGAGGAGATGGCAAACCGCAGCGGAATCCGCAGAAAGAATTGACATGTCAATTCTTTCTGCGGTTTCAAAACCGCAGAAAAACCGCCCGGAAAAATCCGCACCATCTGCACTGCGGTTTTTTATTCCCATAGGGAATAATGGTACTGTACACCGCAGCAAAAACTGCTGCGGACCCGCAGCGGCCACATCCGCTGCGGAACCGCAGCAGAATCCGCAGCGTGTGCACACACCCTTATAGTCTGATGTACTCTGCACAACTTCCACATAACATCACATTATAAATTCATACACCAGTAAAACCAAAAGCATTATAATCATTACTATAAAACGATGCCTCTACATAAATTCCTTTTGGGGTCTAGTATCCAAAATACAATCACTTGTGGGGGATTTACTCTGTTTGGGCACATTAAGTTCTCTCCAAATGAATCATGATGCGCACAGACCATTCCATCAAAATCTGCGCTCCAAACAGTCACTCCTTCCATGGAATGCGCCCAAACAGTAGTTTTTCACCACATACGGGGGGAGGGGGGTTGCACAACAATTTTTGAGGTCCATTTTTTTCCTATTTCCCTTGTTAAAATAAAAAATCTAGATAAGTTTACAAAGGGGTCTAGTTTCCAAAATGGGGACACATTGGGTATTTCCATTGTTTAGCAGTCACTCCTTCCCTTTCAAGCCTTGCTGTGTGCCCAAACAGTAGTTTTCCCCCACATATTCGGTATCGACGTACTCAGAAAAAATTGCCCATGAACTTTTTGGGTCCATTTCTCCTGTTACTCTTGTTAAAAAAAAAAAAAAAAAATTGGGGCTAAAGCACATTTTTGTTATAAATTTCTGTAAAGCCACCTGGGGGTTGAAGGTGCTCACCACACATCTAGATAAGTTCTTTGAGGGATCAAGGTTCCAAAATGGTGTCACTTGTGGGGGGTTTCCACGGGTCAGGCACATCAGGGCCTCTCCAAACACGACATGGCGTCCGATCTCGATTTCAGCCAATTTTGCGTACAAAAAGTCAAACCATACTTCTTCCATTTTGAGCCCTGCCGTGCACCCAAATAGTAGTTTTATCCCACATATGGGGTATTGGTGTACTCAGGAGGGATTTCACAACAATTTTTAGGGTCCATTTTTTCTTGTTACCCTTGTGAAAAAAAAAAAATGTGGGGCTAAAGTAACATTTTTGTGAAAAAAAATGTTAAGTTTTCCTTCCACATTGCTTCAGTTCCAGTGAAGCACCTGAAGGGTTAATAAACTTCTTGAATGTGGTTTTGAGTACCTTGAGGGGTGCAGATTTTAGAATGGTGTCACTTTTGGGTGATGTGGTCCCTAAAAAAAAAAAATGGTATTGTAAAAATGAGAAATCGCTGGTCAACTTTTAACCCTTATAACTTCCTAACAAAAAAAAAGTTTCAAAAATTGTGCTGATGTAAAGTAGACATGTGGGAAATGTTACTTATTAACTATTTTGTGTGATATAACACTCTGATTTAAGGGCGTAAAAAATAACTTTTTTTGGTCAAATTTCTGATATTTTTACAACTTATGCCAATATCATAAAATACAATTTGTCATGAGAAAACAGTCTCCGAATCAGTGGGATCCGTTGAAGCGTTTCAGGAGTTATTCCCACATAAAGTGACAGTGGTCAGAATTGTACAAATTGGCCCGGTTATGAGGGTGAAATCAGGCTTTGGGTGTGAAAGGGTTAAATGCTTTACTGGGACAATTGTGCATATAAACACATTGAACATAAATAAACATTAGCTGATTATTGGCCAATGAGAAAACAATAACAATAGCACATATACAATGTAATGCAAGTAGTAAAGAGCTGCATATAAAGATTTACAAATGTATCTGACTTGGTGTTTAACCCTCTAGGGGAATAAACAGTCACCACCAATACAACATTTAATCATGCAAACTGTGTGCAGCCATAGGGGGGCAAATGTATTTAAAGGCAGACTACTGTAAATGTCGGAATTAGCATTCAAAGAGATTATACAATCCTAGAAGTGGGGAAAGGTTCCATATTCACACCTAATCAACAGCCCTGGAGACACTTGAATAACAAATGGGCCAGTCTTCAGTAGGGGCCAATAACAAAAACTATCAATCACACTATGCAATCAATGGAATGATGAATCACCCCTGGAAACTCACAGTCCATGTGCCAGGGGATAACGTTCAAACTTGGACATACTCCTTTATGGGGTTTCTGGGATGTTAGAAATGTCCGCCAAGAGCGGGGAAAGTTATAAAACCAAGAATGACCATTTACCTGTCCAATCCTTGCTGGGGTGGTCCCTGCCCGTCCTGCAGCGATATTATTCCGTCCATTATTCACTCTGACTAATCACTGGCCTGTCGGTGATAGGCAGTTTATGCACGTCAACCGTGAGGCCAATGACTGCCTGCAGCGTTACATTAGAAAAAACTTTTTGACAGTTAGAGTGATCAATGAGTGGAACAGGCTGCCACGAGAAGTGGTGAGTTCTCCTTCAATGGAAGTCTTCAAACAGAGGCTGGACAGACATCTGACTGGCAGATCTCACCAGCGACATCGCTGGGGACGGGGATCGCTACTTACCTGTCAGACGAGGCGATCCTGCGTCCTCCCGCCCGCCTCCACGCACGTCGCTCGTCTCTCCACAGGAAGCCCAGCAGGAAGTGGCCGACGAGAAACGGTCCAGGAGCTTCTCGCGCGATCAGCGATAACCAGCGGGGGAGCCGGTCTGAGGTATCACATGCAGCGATATCGCCAACAATATCGCTGCAACGTCACAAAATCGGTGACTTTACAGCGATATTGCTAGCGATATCGCAGTGTGTAACGGGGGCTTTATTCGCGAACCCCCCAACCTTCCCCTCAGGACAAGCATTATTAGTACTTAGAGCCCCTCTGGTTGTTATAACCTGTCTCAAGTGTGATACATAGCCAGACACCAGCTTCTGGCAGCATTTCTAAGGGACTACAGCCCATTGCTCATGGACCACTGATTCTAGGTCACTAATATTCCATAGTATGCTTGCAGCATCTGCCTTCACATCCCACCAAAAAGTTTTTCAATGTGGTTTAAGATGGGCGACTGAGATGATCACTCCAGAATCTTCTGTGATTTCTTCTGAGGTCAACCTTGGTGAACTGTGAGTTCTCCTTGGTAGTTTTGTCCTGTTGGAAGGTGCTATGACGACCAAGTTTCAGCTTCCTCATAGAAGACAGAACGTTTTCTATTAGATTTTCATGACACTTGGTTTATTGTAGGCCTCACTGAGCCTCCACCATGCTTCACTGTTAACAGGGTGTTCTTGTCAGCAGATGCTTCATTCTTTCTCCTAAAGACATACTGATTGACAGGACTGTAAAGTTCAAGCTTTGTTCTATAGCTTCACAGAACAGAATCACAAAACTGTGGCTCATCTACAGTATATAGTTTTGAGCATAGTAGAGCAGACTTTCTTTGGGATTTTGGGTCAGTATAGATGTCTTGTAGTCTAGGCATGGCGTTTGGTTGACCCCTTATTGTATATACCAACTGTATAAACCTCTGGACCTGCTGACACCAGATCATGCTGCAGCTCCAACAAGGTTTTTGACCACCTGCCTCCTCAGGAATCCAGTGGAAGCCGGTGAGGACTCCTATTTTTCGGCCACATCCAGAAAGTGTTCCTGTAACTTTAACCTTATAAATTGTTTCTTTACAACTGTGTCTCTAGGAACATTCAATGCCTTTGTCTCTTTTTGTATTCTTTACTTTGTACAAAGCAATGATCTCTTTCCTTAAAGGGGTTATCTGGTCACAACATATCGATGACCTATCCACAAAGTAAGTCATCGGTATGAGGTGGATGGGGGTCCAACACCTGGAATTTCCACCGATCATCTGTTATTTGCCCTGGCGGCCACTGGATGTAAAGATTGTAAGGTGAACTACACAGTCCAGCTCCATTCAGTGTTCTGCAGTTCCTGGCAGCAGCTGCTACAGTGGATGGAGCTGCACTTTGCACTGAGCTCCAAAGTGCCTTTTTCAACAAGGAGTTTTTGCCAGTTTTCTGGTATAAAACACTTCGAAATGTTGCAAAATCTTTACATTTGCAGTTTTTACACCAGTCACAGCCACCAGAGCTTGGACTGTGCAAGATGAAGCCTGCCCAGCAAATTCATCAAAATTTACATCACCTTAGTGGCATAATTTTTGCCAGAAACTTACCCCAGTCCCTGACTGCTGTAAGATCTCTGACAGATGCTCACAGCAGATGCCTTAACAAAGCCTGGCATGCAAAACACCAGGCCCAAATTGTTTGTATGTTTTGTCAATCATGGTTTTGTAGCCGCCTAAAAAAGGTGGATACTGCCGAAAACGAGGTCACACAGTCAAAATGTATGTTTTATTTACGGAGCCACTTAGTAGTTATCACTTTGGCCTTGAGACATGGTGTATGGAGAAACAGAATTGTGCTCCAGCAACCGTACAGACGTCATACTAAAAGATCTAAAAACAACAGAGCAGCAAGCTGTGTGAAATACCAATTTTTTATTAGTCTCAGAATTTTTGGCCACGACCTCAGTCAGGGGATTGAATAATTCTGAGACCGCAATAGTGAGAAAGAAATGTGATAATTTGACCCTAATTTATTGAGACTGGAAAGTTGTACAGCACCGTTCAGGAATAAGATCCACCAAATTCATTAAGAATCTCACTCCACTTACTATTCTGCTGGTCCAGTCACTGTGTACATACATTACATTACTTATCCTGTTCTGATCTTGAGTTACATCCTGTATTATACTCCAGAGCTGCACTCACTATTCTGCTGGTGGAGTCACTGTGTACATACATTACATTACTGATCCTGTACTGATCCTGAGTTACATCCTGTATTATACTCCAGAGCTGCACTCACTATTCTGCTGGTGGAGTCACTGTGTACATACATACATTACTTATCCTGTACTGACCCTGAGTTACATCCTGTATTATACCCCAGAGCTGCACTCACTATTCTGCTGGTGGAGTCACTGTGTACATACATACATACTTACATACATTACTTATCCTGTACTGATCCTGAGTTACATCCTGTATTATACTCCAGAGCTGCACTCACTATTCTGCTGGTGCAGTCGCTGTGTACATACATTACATTACATATCCTGTACTGATCCTGAGTTACATCCTGTATTATACTCCAGAGCTGCACTCACTATTCTGCTGGTGGAATCACTGTGTACTTACATTCCTTATCCTGTACTGATCCTGAGTTACATCCTGTATTATACTCCAGAGCTCCACTCACTATTCTGCTGGTGGAGTCACTGTGTACATACATTACATTACTTATCCTGTACTGATCCTGAGCTATATCCTGTATTATACCCCAGAGCTGCACTCACTATTCTGCTGGTGGAATCACTGTGTACTTACATTATTTATCCTGTACTGATCCTGAGTTACATCCTGTATTATACTCCAGAGCTCCACTCACTATTCTGCTGGTGGAGTCACTGTGTACATACATTACATTACTTATCCTGTACTGATCCTGAGTTACATCCTGTATTATACTCCAGAGCTGTACTCCCTATTCTGCTGGTGCAGTCACTGTGTATATACATACATACATACATTACTTATCCTGTACTGATCCTGAGTTACATCCTGTATTATACTCCAGAGCTGCACTCACTATTCTGCTGGTGCAGTCACTGTGTACATACATTACATTACTGATCCTGTACTGATCCTGAGAGAGACATGGAAGACTATCATTCAAATGGATAGAAGAACAGCCAGAATGGCAAATGCTCAGCCAATGATCAGCTCCAGGATGACAGTCTCAATTTACTGCCTAGTACTGTGACAGAAGACGCCTGTGTGAAGATAATCTATTATCAAGAAGTCCCCACAAAGTCCCACTGTTCAAATAATACATGTACTGAAGCAGATGCAATTTGCCAAAGAACACATGAACTGGCCTAAAAGGCCTTTTACATTTAGCGATGCACCAGCGATCCAACCAGCGATCCGACCCGGTCAGGATCGCTGGTGCATCGCTAAATGATCACTAGTGAGCTTTCATACAGAAAGATCTCACAGCGATGCAGCAGCGACGCAGCGCACGATACTTACCATTCACACACAGCGATCCTGCGTCCTCCCGCCCGCCTCCACGCGTCGCTGGACGTCACAGCAGGAAGTCTCAGCAGGAAGCGCCTGACGACAAATGGAGCCGGACATTCTCGCTCGATCAGCGATGGACAGCGGGGGAGCCGGTCGTTGGTAAGTATCACACATAGCGATATCGCTAGCAATATCGCTATAACGTCACAAAACCAGTGACGTTTTAGCGATATTGCTAGCGATATCGCTCAGTGTAAAACCCCCTAAAGAGAAATGGAGAAACATTTTGTGGACTGATGAAAGTAAAATTGTTCTTTTTGAGTCCAAGGGCCGCAGACAGTTCATCAGACCCAGAGGTGTATCTAGGCTTTCTGGCACCCGGGGCAAGAATTTGGTTTGCCCCCCCCCCCCCCCCCAGCACGCATGCGATTTGCACACTTTGTCATGTACCGACGAGCTGCTCTCCCTAATGCTCTCAATGTTCAGTGAAATACTGAGAGAAGCAGGAAGAGAAGCTCGTTGTCACAGGACCATAACTATGAAAATCGCATATGAGTGAAGTGTCCATGTGATGACTACTGGAACCCACAGAGCTGAATCCTGACATTGCAGCTTCTGAATTCTCACAACGAATGCACTGCACACTTTTAGGATTCTCTCGTACCGGTGGCAAGAGTACACGGTCATGTCAGCACAAGCATGTGATTTATATACTTCTGGCCACATTCCGACTAGACGTGCCCGGCCTCGCTCCGTTCATTTTCATTGAGTGAGGCCACACATGTCTAGTCAGCATGTGACCGCATGTATGTAAATTACCGGCACAAGAGAATCCTAACAGCGTTCAGTGAGCACTGTGAGAATTCAGAAGTCTGCAGTCACATAGAATGCAGACTCCGTACAAACCTGGACAACCCCTTTAATGTTCCTAAAAAATAAAAACATGAGAATAAGTCAGTATCACAAATAACATTTACATCCAGGTACCTTATAGATGGCGTCTTTGGAGTTGTTCTCCTTTTCTTCTTGTCCAGACCCCATGATTTTTCTCACCCACATCTCGTCTCTGCAGACTTCCATCTTCTCTGTTCTTGTGCAGCAAATCTCCACATGATGCCCTTATAGAGAGCAGTGTCATTATAATGCTCCTGAATAAAATTATCTACAGTACACTGAGCCCCTGAATAAATAATTGCACGTCACTATATTGTCTGTACAAAACATGACCCCACATTGTCCCTCTTATGGTACATGCTGTTTACAATGACCTCTCCTTTGCATACCGGCCCCCGTCTTCACACTGTCCTCTCACACTTTGTCCCCCTATAGGGCCCAATCTTTATACTGTACTCTCTCATCACACTCCCCCTCCTTGGTACACTGTCCCCTCCTGGCTATGCCCTTACACTGTCCCGCCATGCTATGCCCCCACTACTTAGTTTCTATTCTGTGCCCATTCACTTTTCTCCCCCCAATACTGTCACCTCACACTATTCCCCTCCCTCCTCATACTGTCTCCTCTCACATACCCCCTGTTCACCATACTGTCTCCTCATATATTTACCCCCTCACTTTCTATTCTGCCTGCTCACATATACCCCAATTCCACTTACTGTGTCTGCACATATCCCATCACCCTCACTCCCTGTTCTCTGTCCACATACATTTTTCCCCATCGCTACTCATTCTGTGTCCGCATACATTCCCCTGTTCGCTCCCCATACTGTGTGTACCCATCCCCACTCACCCTACTGTGTTTGCACCCATCCTCCCATACTGTTTCCTCATACATGTCCCCCATCCCATGTACTGTTTCCTCATACATGCCCCCCCATTCCCCCGTACCGTTTCCTCATACATGACCCCCATTTCCCAGTACTGTTTCCTCATACTGTACATGCCCATTCCCCCCGTACCATTTCCTCATACATGCCCCCCAGTTTTCAGTACCATTTCCTCATACATGTCCCCCATACCCCTGTACTGTTTCCTCATACATGTCTCTCATACTGTTTGCTCATGCATGCCTTGCATCTCCCTATTTGCTCCTCATTTTGTGTCCACAAATCTATCCCCACACATTAAATCCCCCATCCCCACTCAATAAATCCCCCATCCCCCTCCAAATCTCCCTCCCCACAATAAATTCCCCCATCCCCACTCCAAATTTCTCACACATTAAACACCCCCATCCCTACTCCAAATCTCCCCCCACAAAATAAATAACCCCATCTCCACTCCAAATCTATCCTCACTCCAAATCTCCCCCATGCACTTATCTTCAGTGTCTTCAGCTCCACTGGAGCACTTACCACCCATCCTGCATCTCTGCAGCGCTGGCGAGTGATGTCGGCAGCGTGATGACATGACCTGATCACGCTGCTGGCGTCGATCTTACCCAGCGGTCAGAGCTTCAGTTGTATTCACGTACAAGAATGGCCGACTCCCAGTCCAGAATGCCACCACCAGGGGGAGACACTGCAGACCGCCGCATTAGGCGGCCTGACTGTGCCCCCCTGCCGGCTGCGCCTGGGGCACATGCCCCGGCTGCCCCCTTATGGGCCCGTTACACATAGCGATATTTCTAGCAATATCGCTGTAACGTCACTGGTTTTGTGACGCAGCAGCGATATTGCTAGCGATATCGCTACATGTGATACTTACCTCCGACCGACTCCCCGCTGGTTATCACTGATCGCGCGAGAACGTCCTGGACCATTTCTCGTCGGGCGCTTCCTGCGGCGCCGACAAGCGACGCGTGGATGCGGGCGGGAGGACGTCAGGATCGCCGCGTCTGACAGGTAAATAGCGACCCCTGCTATGTCGCTGGTGAGATCTGCCTGTGTGGCAGCTCACTAGCGACCACTTAGCGATGCACCAGCGATCCATATCGTTGTCGGGATCGCTGGTGCATCGCTAAGTGTAACGGTACCTTTAGATACGCCTCTGATCAGATGATCCCCAAACTCTGCCTTCATGATATGGGCATATTTCTCTTACTATGGTGCCTGACCTATTTACCTATACCAGGGATCATGAACCAGTTTGCATATATTAAAATACTTGAAGAGGTCATGTTGCCTTACACTGAAGAGGATATGCCCGTGAAATGGGTGTTAGAATACTTGTGAGGTGACATTAAAAAATGTTGTTTCTGAGGCAAAGCCAGCAAACACCAAAAAATTCACGAGGCTGAAGTTGGTTTCTTATTCGTCCAATTTCTTATTTGGAGCTGAAGTTGGTTTCTTATTCGTCAGTTTCTTACTCGGCAATTTTTTCTTTTCTGTTTTTTATAGGTTTAACAAAAAATAACCATCACAATAATAAAAAAAAATGCAGCGAGGTGCCCTAATGTGAATACACTTTAAATCAGGGACAAAATTTATAAAACTGACACAAAAAAGGCGTCAAAGTGGGCACCAAAGGGCGTTAATGAAAAGGTTAAATGACTTTGGGCCACTGATATCACACTGCAGACGTATAGAACAGGGAGCCCCACATCAAAAACAGGTCCCTCAAGCCTGGCCCAAATGGGTTCTGGGCATCAGAATTGGCATCAAAGTGGGCAAACAACCAATTTACACAGATTTGAATAAGTAACTGTTGCTTTTAAGGGGGTTAAATGACTTTGGGCCACTGATGTCACACTGTGAATACACAAAAAGTGAGGCCCCGCATCAATAATAATAATAAATTTTATTTTTATAGCGCCGACATATTCCGCAGCACTTTACATTTCAGAGGGGATTTCTACAGACAATAGACATTACAGCATAACAATAATCACATACAGTAGATTACAACAAATACCAAGAGGAAAGAGGGCCCTGCTCGCAAGCTTACAGTCTATGAGGAAAGAGGTAGACACGAAAGGTGGGTGGTAACAATTGCCCTGATTGTATGGACCAGCCATAATGTTAAGTGTGTAACAGTACAGACACAGAGGGCTAATGGATGCATAAAGCATGTGGGAACATGATGCGGGAAATCTGGTTATGGTAAAACTTTTGGCTGTGCCACACAGGGATAGATTAGGTTAATGTGTTGAGGGGATAGGCCAGTCTGAATAAATGTGTTTTCAGGGCACGCTTAAAATTTTGGGGATTGGGGACTAATCGTATTGACCTGGGAAGTGCATTCCAAAGAATTGGCGCAGCACATGTAAAGTCTTGGAGACGGGAGTGGGAGGTTCTGACTATTGAGGATGCTAACCTCAGGTCATCAGCAGAACGGAGGGCACGGGTAGGATGGTATACTGAAACAACGGAGGAGATGTAGGGTGGTGCTGAGCCATGGAGGGCTTTGTGGGTGAGGGTAATAAGTTTATACTGAATTCTGGAGTGGATGGGTAGCCAGTGTAATGACTGACACAAGGTAGAGGCATCGGTGTAACGATTGGTGAGGAATATGATCCTGGCTGCAGCATTCAAGACAGATTGGAGAGGGGAGAGTTTGGTAAGAGGGAGACCGATTAGAAGAGAGTTACAATAGTCCAGACGAGAATGAATAAGAGAAACAGTAAGAGTTTTTGCAGAGTCAAAAGTAAGAAAAGGTCGAATTCTAGAAATGTTTTTGAGGTGCAGATGACAAGAGCGAGCCACTGATCGAATGTGGGGGGCAAAGGAAAGCTCGGAATCAAGTATGACCCCAAGACAGCGGGCCTGTTGCTGGGGAGTAATAGTGGAACCACACACAGAAATGGCAATGTCGGGTGTAGGTACATTAGTAGCGGGAGGAAACACCAGGAGTTCAGTCTTTGACAGGTTCAGTTTCAGATATAGTGAGGACATGATGTTAGACACAGCGTTTAGACAATCGCCCGTGTTTTCTAGAAAGGCTGGCGTGATGTCAGGAGAAGCGTATAATTGGGTGTCATCAGCATAGAGATGGTACTGGAAACCAAATCTACTGGTTGTTTGACCAATAGGGGCAGTGTACAAGGAGAAGAGGAGGGGGCCTAGAACCGATCCTTGGGGGACCCCAACAGTAAGGGGAAGGTGAGAGGAGGAGGAACCGGCAAAAGATGCAGTAAAGGAGCGGTCGGAGAGATAGGAGGAGAACCAGGAGAGAACGGTGTCCTTGAGGCCAATGGAACGGAGCATAGTGAGGAGGAGCTGATGATCCACAGTGTTGAATGCTGCAGAGAGATCCAAGAGAATTAGCATGGAGTAATGACCATTTGATTTAGCTGTTAGCAGATCATTAGAGACTTTGGTGAGGGCAGTTTCAGTGGAGTGTAAAGAGCGGAAACCGGATTGGAGAGGGTCGAGAACAGAGTTTTCTGAGAGATAGCGGATAAGACGGGAGTGGACCAGACGTTCCAGGAGTTTAGAGATGAAGGGAAGATTAGAGACAGGTCTATAGTTAGCGGCACAGTTTTGGTCGATGGATGGTTTTTTAAGTAGTGGATATATGATGGCATGCTTAAATGAGGAGGGAAAAATACCAGAAGAGAGAGAGAGGTTAAATATTTTAGTTAGGCGAGGGGTGACAGCAGGGGACAGGAACTGGAGGAGATGTGACAGAAATGGGTCACTGGTGCAAGTAGTTGGGCGAGAAGATGCAAGGAGCCTGCTTACTTCTTCTTCTGTGACTGGTTCAAAATCAGAGCGTGAGCTAGATGCAGTGGGGGAGGGAGGACAGTGTGTTAGGGTCGGCGGAACGCACCAGATATAAATAATAGGAGGTGCGTTCGCCGCCCGGGGTCCACCGTGCGGTAGGTGACAAGACCGCTGCTGAGTAATGGCGGATGCACCGAAAGGTGAGGTACTGCGCTCGGGTTAACGTCACCCGAACGCTAAGTACGGCTCTGTTCACACACAGAGTCGCTAAAACAACAGAGTTGTATGAGGACGCTGGCCCTGTTTACTTCACAGGATACCCAGCGAATGACGCTGCAACCGCAGACGCCAAGAACGCTGCAACCGCAGCGCGGCAATAACTATCGCTGCTGAGCGACGGCGCCGGAACGACCGAGCACCGTCGGACGCTAGTGTGTCGTGCAGGAGGCACAGTGTCGTGTAGCTGGCCACAACCTGTAGCTGACTACCCAACAATCTGTCACCATTCGTAATAACCGAGGGAAGGGGTTTCAAATGAGTCAGTCACCAGTCCATGCATCCATCATCATACACACACAGCATAATATGCTACACTAGCGCATGGCCGAGCCGCCATGCGGGCTTTTTATAGCCATGCGCTTCCGGGACCTTCCAGTACTATAGGAAGGACCAATCAGATCCGACATAGGACCTGCACATGTGACCCCTGCTCTCCACTGAGAGGATAAGTTGTGGGCATGCCTAGTAGCACGGCATGAGGACTTAGCCTCGGGAGCAGTTCCCTGCAAAGCAGGTTGCGTCACCATTGCTGCACCAGAGGTGGCAACAACATCCAGGCACACAGAATGAGTCAGAGGGAGATGCCTGGCCCGCTGAGATTGCTGAGCAAGAGTCTGTGCGGTCGGAGAGGAATGGGAGACCACAGGATGTCTGGCTCTGGATTCCCGCTGTGCAGTGCCAGGAATCCGATGCCTAACACAGTGCATGGTATGAGGCGATTGGGAGATAATTTCCTGTCGAATCTGGTCAATTTTTTCTTTGAAGTAATTGGCCAGATCGTCAGCTCGGAGCTCCGTGGTTGGGGCCTGTACTCTTGGATTGAGTAGAGAATGAAAAGTGTCAAAGAGACGTTTCGGGTTATTGGACAGTGAGGTGATGAGGGTGTTGAAATAGATTTGTTTGGAGAGGTGAAGGGCAGCGTTGTATGTTCTAAGCATAAACTTAAAATGGATGAAATCCCAGCTCCCTCCTGTCTGGCCCAAATGGTTTCTGGGTATCAGAATTGGCATTCAAGTGGGCAAACAGCCAATTTTCACAGATTTGAATAATTGATGTTTTTAAGGGGTTAAACGACTTTGGGCCACTGATCTTACACTGAGAATAGAATCATAGAATCATAGAATCGTAGAGTTGGAAGGGACCTCCTGGGCCATCTGGTCCAACCCCCTGCTCAAAGCAGGATTCGCTAAATCATCCAAGTCAGATGTCTGTCCAGGCTCTGTTTGAAGACTTCCATTGAAGGAGAACTCACCACTTCTCGCGGCAGCCTGTTCCACTCATTGATCACTCTGTCAAAAAGTTTTTTCTAATATCTAATCTGTGTCTCCTCCCATTCAGTTTCATCCCATTGCTTCTAGTCTTTCCTTGTGCGAGTGAGAATAAAGATGATCCTTCTACAATGTGACAGCCCTTGAGATATTTGTAGACAGCTATTAAGTCTCCTCTCAGTCTTCTCTTTTGCAAACTAAACATTCCCAAATCCTGCAACCTTTCCTCATAAGACAGGGTTTGCAGATCGGTCACCATTCTGGTCGCTCTTTTCTTAACTTGCTCCAGTTTGTTGATGTCTTTTTTAAAATGTGGTGCCCAAAACTGGACACAATATTCCAGATGAGGTCTGACCAAAGAGGAGTAGAGGGAAATAATGACTTCACATGATCTAGACTGGATGCTTCTGTTAATACATCCTAGAAATGCATTTGCCTTTTTTGCTGCTGCATCACACTGTTGACTCATATTCAGTCTGTGATCTATTAGTATTCCCAAGTCTTTTTCACATGTGCTGTTGCTTAGCCCTATTCCTCCCATTCTGTATATGCTTTTTTCATTTTTATTGCCCAGATGTAGTACTTTGCATTTTTCCCTGTTAAAAACCATTCTGTTAGTTGCTGCCCACTGCTCCAGTTTATTTATCTTTTTGAATCCTCTCTCTCTCTTCTCTAGTATTAGCTATCCCTCCTAGCTTTGTGTTATCAGCAAATTTAATCAGTTTACCCTCAATTCCTTCATCTAAATCGTTGATAAAGATGTTGAACAATACAGGGCCCAGGACAGAGCCCTGTGGTCCCCCACTTGAGACATTCTTCCAACTGGATGTGCAGCCATTTACGACCACTCTTTGGGTCCAATCACTAAACCAGTTATGAATCCACCTAACAGTTGCCTTGTCCATTCCATTTTTTCAATAAGGATTGTATGAGATACTTTGTCAAATGCTTTGCTGAAGTCAAGATATACTATATCTACAGCATTTCCTTGATCCACCCAATCAGTGATTCCGTCATAGAAGGAAATTAAGTTAGTCTGACATGACTTATTAGTTTCAAACCCATGCCGACTCTGTTTAATCACTTCATTCTTATCCAGGTACTGACATACATGTTGTTTAATAATTTGTTCAAAGATCTTTCCTGGTATAGAAGTCAGACTCACCGTGTAAGAAAATGTTCTTATCGGGAGAGTTGGAAGAGCCGGACAAAATTGCAGACAATTCTTCTCAAAGCTGAGGTTGAAGTTTATTGGAGATGCACAGCAAAACAGATACAGAATAACAGAGGAGTCGGAATATGCGGACAAAAACAGGGATGCAGACGGGCAGAGATTCGCTAGGAAGTCTGGCGGTGATAAGGCCTCGTGCTAGATCATGGTGTGGCACGACGGCATGATGCCGATGGAATGGCAACAAGCAACAGTACCAGTAGCTTCTTATACATTATGAGAACAAAGAAAGCTGCATTTTGCCGCAGAGAGCGTTAACATTATAATTCTAAGACGTTTTCATGGTAATCTACAGAAACGTGGTTTAGAACAGAGAATATAATGACATAATACGAAGATATTAATTAACGTTTCTCCAAGCAACACTAAAACCCATAAGTCATTGGTATCTATGGCTACTGTCCTAAAATCTTATCACTGCTTTCAGACTTGATCCATAAATTCATGCATTTGACATCTTAATGATTCTTCTCTCTACCAACAATATCACATAAACACACATTGACCATATATTTGGTGACCCTATTCCCCTATTGATCCAATCTTCCTCTATGCACATCTACTGAGGTTGGTAGGAGAAATGATCTCATTTTCCATCCTCCATTTAATACATTTTATTAGCTCTTTTGTAAAATTTGAATCTTCTCTAACATTCGACAAGATGGCTGCTAGAGACAACATGGCCGCTCAGTATAATATGGCTGACCATTCTCTTACACACCGGCCTATAGTTGCCTGGGTCCACCTTCTTCCCCTTTTTGAAGATAGGAACATTTTCTCTTCTCCAGTCTTCTGGGTTTCTCCTGTTCTCCAAGAATTTTCAAAGATTATGGAGAGGGGTTCAAAAATTTCTTCTGCTATCTCCTTCAGTACTCTGGGGTGTAATTCATCGGGACCTGGAGACTTGAATTCATTTAGGTTAGCTAAGTGTTTCCTCACTATCTTTCTGTTTATAGATATCCTGGATTCTTCTATTCCCTTAATAGGACCGTGAAGAACAGTTGATGTTACATTTCCTTTCTGAGAGAAAACAAATGCAAAATAGGAATTTAAAAGTTCGGCCTACTCAACATCCTGTCTTACCATTTCATCATTTTCATCCTGTAAAAATCCTATAGCATCTTTGACTTTTCTTTTACTTTTGACATATCCCCAAAATCCTTTATTATTGCTTTTGACATCTCTTGCAAGCCTCATTTCATTGTCAGCTTTAGATAATCTGATTTGTGCCCTGCAGGTTCTGCAGACAGCATTATATTCTTCTTTAGATATGCCTCCCTCTTTCCATTTTATAAACATTTTTTTCTTCCTTTTTAGCATGTGCTTAAGTTCTGTGTTCATCCATCCTGGTTTCCTTAAATGCTTCCTATTCTTCCCTCTTTTCAGAATTGTTAACAATTGTGCTTTGAGAATTTCATTTTTCAAGATTTCCCATCCTTCCTGGACATTTTTGTCTTTAAGGATATCCAGCCATTGGATCCCTCCAATTCTCTTTCTGAATCCCTTAAAATCTGCCTTTCTGAAATCTGACCTTGAAGTCTGAGTCTTCACAGGTCTTCCTCCTCTAGTTATCCAAAATTCTAAAATAGCATGGTTGCTACCTCCTAGGGTCCCAGCCACTCTTACATCCTCAATCATTTCCTCCCTGTTTATAAGGATTAGATCCAAGGTAGCAGATCCCCTTGTTTTCTCCCCTACCTTTTGGAAGATAAAGTTGTCAGCAAGAGAGGATAAGAATTTCCTTGACCTGTTAGTTTTGCCTGAGAGAGATTCCCAACAAATGTCTGGATAGTTGAAATCTCCCATGACAACTATGTCATATTTTTTGGAGAACTTGGCCATTTGATGCATAAAGAGTTCATCCATATCTTCAGCTTGCACAGGCAGCCTGTAGTAAATGCCTACAATCGTGTCCTTTCCATTGTTCTGTCCTTGTATTTTTACCCAGTTTCCACAGAACTCCCAGTCTCTGAAGCTTCAATCTCTGTGCAGATATACGCATTTCTAACATACAATGCGACACCTCCTTCTCGTTTATCAAGTCTGTTTCTTGCAAATAAGTTGTATCCTTCTAGCCTTGTATTCCAATCATGTGTATTGTCCCACCAAGTTTCAATGATTCCAATGACATCATATTTCTTTTCCTGCGTTAGTAGTTCCAATTCTCCTTGTTTGTTGCCCATGCTTTGTGCATTAGTATAGAAACATTTTAGTTTGTGACTGGTTTCTTTTTCTCCAATATTTTTATTAATTAGATTCTTTTGTCTTTGTTCTTCCTTTCCACTTCTAGTAGCAGAGTTCTCAATAGCATTTGTCAGGTGTATGGCTTTTTCTGGCCTTTTGCTTCCCTTCCCGCATTGTTCTAGTTTAAAGCTCTCCTTATGAGTGCAGCAAGGCGACTTCCAAATACATGTTTTCCAGTCTTCGTAAGGTGCACCCCATCTCTAGCAAGTAGTCCATCGTATAGGTAATTCACTCCGTGATCCAGAAATCCAAATAGTTGCTGATGGCACCATCGACGTAGCCAGTTGTTCACCGGCAGAATCTTATTCCACCTCCTTGTTCCATGGCCATCCACTGGGAGGATGGAAGAGAAGACCACCTGCGCTCCCAGTTCTTTCACTTTCTTGCCTAAGTTTTCAAAGTCTCTGCAGATGGTTTCCAGGTCGTTTCTTGCGATGAAACCAAAATCGAACTTTTTGGCAACAATGCCAAACGATATGTTTGGCGTAAAGGCAACACAGCTCATCACCCTGAACACACCATCCCCACTGTCAAACATAGTGGTGGCAGCATCATGGTTTGGGCCTGATTTTCTTCAGCAGGGACAGAGAAGATGGTTAAAATTGATGGGAAGATGGATGGAGCCAAATACAGGACCATTCTTGAAGAAAATCTGTTGGTGTCTGCAAAAGATCTGAGACTGGGACTGAGATTTGTCTTCCAACAAGACAATGATCACATACATAAAGCAAAATCTACAATGGAATGGTTTACAAATAAATGTATCCAGGTGTTAGAATGGCCAAGTCAAAGTCCAGACCTGAATCCAATCGAGAATCTGTGGAAAGAGCTGAAAACTGCTGTTCAAACAATCTCCATCAAACCTCACTGAGCTCGAGCAGTTTGCCAAGGAAGAATGGGCAAGAATTTCAGTCTCTCGATGTACAAAACTGATAGAGACATACCCCAAGCGACTAGCAGCTGTAATCGCAGCAAAAGGTGGCGCAACAAAGTATTAAGTTAAAGAGGCCGAACAATATTACACGCCGTACTTTTAGAAATTCCACAGAAATGTAAAATAACTAATAAATTTTGTTCAACTTCACAATTGTGTCCCACTTGTTGTTGATTTTTCACCAAAAATTTACATTTGGTATCTTTATGTTTGAAGCATGATATGTGGGAAAAGGTTGAAAAGTTCCAGGGGGCCGAATACTTTCGCAAGGCACTGTATTTATATATATAATAGAAAAAAATCAGGCAGCACTCCAGTTCAAGGAAAAATTGTGGACTTTAATCCAGCACCACTTGGTGCTGGATTAAAGTCCACAATTCTTCCTTGAACTGGAGTGCTGCCTGATTTTTTTCTATTTATATTTTTGCGTTGAACAACCGCATTACTCAGGAAGTATTGCACCCAAAATCTGCTCAAGTTTGTGGTGCTGTCTGTTTTTTTCTATTTTTCTATATATATGTGTGTGTGTGTGTGTGTTTTGAAGAATGTTTCATTTTAAAACTGTAAATGATTTAGAACATTTCTCTATGTAAAAGCTCATGTTAAAATTGCATTGCAGTCTGATAGCAATCCCACTGCATTCGGATGTAAATCGGATGCTAGGTGTGAAAAATCAGATTGTACTCCCATAAAAATGACACTCACATGACAATTGCGTTTCACTCCTACCAATCTCCTGCATCAAAATCAGATCGAATTTTAAATCGCTAGTGTGTCTCCAGCCTTACTGTGTATATAATGGTGGTGTGAGATCAGTGACCCAAGGTCATTTAACCCCTTAAAAACATCAGTCACTTACTCAAATCTGTGAAAATTGGCTGTTTGCCCACTTTGATGCCAATTCTGATGTCCAGAACCCATTTGGGCCAGGCTAGAGGGACCTGGGTTTGATGCAGGGCATCACTTCCTGTGTATTCATAGTGTGAGATTGGTGGCCCAAAGTCATTTAACCCCTTAAAATCATCAGTTACTTATTCAAATCTGTGAAAATTGGCTGTTTGCCCACTTTGATGCCAATTCTGATGCCAAGATCCCATTTGGGCCAGGCTGGAGGGACCTGGGTTTGATGCGTGGCATCACTTCCTGTGTATTCATAGTGTGATATTGGTGGCCCAAAGTCATTTAACCCCTTAAAATCATCAGTTACTTATTCAAATCTGTGAAAATTGGCTGTTTGCCCACTTTGATGCCAATTCTGATGCCCAGAACCCATATGGGCCAGGCTGGAGGGACCTGGGTTTGATGTGGGGCTCCTTGTTCTATACGTCTGCAATGTGATATCAGTGGTCCAACGTCATTTAACCCTTTCATGAATGCCTTTTGGTGCCCATATTTGTGTAAGTTTTATAAATTTTGTCGCTGATTTAAAGTGTATTCACATCAGGGCGCCTCGCTGCAGTGTATGTTATTATTGTGATGGTTATTTTTTGTTGTTAAACCTATAAAAAAAAAACAGAAAAGAAAAAATTACCGAACAAGAAACTGACGAATAAGAGACCAACTTCAGCTTTGTAAAACATTGTTGGATGTAGTCCGAGCATCCTGGGCTGGAATAACTGGTGACAGGGGACAGAATTTGGTTGAATCTATGCAACGTTGATGGGAAGCCGTTCTAAAAAAATTGTGGGTGTACAACTAAATATTAGGTTAGTGATTCACAGGAATGATAAAGCCTCAAAAAGGGTGTAAAGACAAACGCAGACACTGATATGTTTTAGAACAGCCCAATGTTCATTCTTTCTGGAAATACACCAACAAAGCTAATCCTCTAAATCTGAAGCTATAGCTTCATGAACACTACAAAAGTGGTAATTATACAACCAAAAGGTGAACACTAAAGGCCCCTTTACACTTAGCGATGCACCAGCGATCCCGACAACGATACGACCCAGTCAGGATCGCTGGTGCATCGCTAAGTGGTTGCTAGTGAGCTGCCAAACAGGCAGACTCACCAGCGACGCAGCAGCGGTCGTTACTTACCTTTCAGACGCAGCAATGCTGACGTCTTCCCGCCTGCGTCCACGCGTCACTCATCGGTGCCAGCAGGAAGCGCCCGACGAGAAATGTAGCTGTGCGATCAGTGATGGACAGTGGGGGAGCGTTCGGAGGTAAGTATCACACATAGCGATATTGCTATGTGTAAAGCCCCCTTTAATCTAAAGAGTAAGGAAGCTTCAGAGAAATAAGGTCACCATAAAAAGATGTTAATCAATAGTACAAAGTGTATTAGACAAATACTAACGGATAGATAGTCCGGTTTAGATCGTGATGCAGCCACATCCGTCTATGTTATATATTTCTGGTATTGTAATATCCTCTCAGGATCGTCCTGGTGTCCGGGTTTCTATTTATCGATCTGGATCTTTTTACTATACAGAGTGGCCAGTAACCAGTCACATTGCGCTTTCTATTGATCCCCAGTAGGGTGATGCTCCTGCCCGATAGCCCCAGCTCTTCCTGTTATGTGGTCTGCACTATGTATCAGCGCTCACAGTTATTGGAATGATCTATTCTTATATATAGTGTTAGTATTTGTCTAATACATGTTGTACTATTGATTGACATCTTTTTATGGTGACCTTATTTCTTCCTTACTCTTTAGATTTAGTGCTCACATTTTTGTTGTGTATTTTTTCTGGAGAGTAGTTTAAAATTCTATACAATTCTCCATGTTTTGAATTAGAAAGCAGTGTGCAGTGTTCCCAGTGCTGGAAACTGTATAAAAATGTTGTGATGAACTCATGGTGGGGAACACACTGCCATTATGTCGCTCCCTCCTGCATGTTGTCTGTGCTGCCCCATCATTGTGATGTACAGGGGAGGCAGGTGCTGAATACAATGGGCCAGTGTTGGCTGATGGCCCCTCCATGGCTATTCATGTGCAGAGTGTGAGGAGGACAGTGCCTGACTGTACCTGCTGGAGGTGTGAAACCAACAGTCTGTTTACAGGTCTGTGTCCACATCTTGTAGGGCCTCTGCGCCTTTGTTCCTCTCTGCTGGGGGCTTCCCTACATACAGGACTGTAGACTGACTGGAGACACCACTCCATTGACTTTCACACCTTGAGTTAATTTGATCTGATGTTTGGGGGGGGGGAGTGTGAGGCTCTGCCCACCCAAGGGGCTGATCCTAAGAAAGGGGTAAAAAGGAGCTGACACATGTTTGGGAGGGTGTTTTACCTTGAGTCTTCGAAGGTTGAGCATCTCTTGCTGAAGTCAGATCGTGGTGCCAGTGTATGGACTGTAGGAGATTGGGGATCATCACCCGCCGGAGCTATCAGACTATCACACTACACTTCTGCCACTACCCCTGAGCTCCCACACCCCACTACACCTGGTCCTCTGCTGTCCCCCTGAGCTCTCATTACATTTCTGTGCCCCTTCATCCCCCCATTACATCTGAGCTCTCTCCCCCATTACACCAGTGCCCCCTCTCCCCCATAACACCAGTGCCCCCTCTCCCCCATTACACCAGTGCCCCCTCTCCCCCATTACACCAGTGCCCCCTCTCCCCATTACACCAGTGCCCCCTCTCCCCCATTACATCAGTGCCCCCTCTCCCCCATTACACCAGTGCCCCCTCTCCCCCATTACACCAGTGCCCCCTCTCCCCCATTACACCAGTGCCCCCTCTCCCCCATTACACCAGTGCCCCCTCTCCCCCATAACACCAGTGCCCCCTCTCCCCCATTACATCAGTGCCCCCTCTCCCCCATTACACCAGTGCCCCCTCTCCCCCATTACACCAGTGCCCCCTCTCCCCATTACACCAGTGCCCCCTCTCCCCCATTACATCAGTGCCCCCTCTCCCCCATTACACCAGTGCCCCCTCTCCCCCATTACACCAGTGCCCCCTCTCCCCCATTACACCAGTGCCCCCTCTCCCCCATTACACCAGTGCCCCCTCTCCCCCATTACACCAGTGCCCCCTCTCCCCCATTACACCAGTGCCCCCTCTCCCCCATTACACCAGTGCCCCCTCTCCCCCATTACACCAGTGCCCCCTCTCCCCCATTACACCAGTGCCCCCTCTCCCCCATAACCCCTGTGCCCGCTCTTCCCCCGAACTCCTCCCCACCCCCTCTACAGTCTCCCGCTCCCCCGGGCTCAGGCTCGGTTCTCCGGTCTCCCGCACACACCGCCCCCGCTCCTCACCATCACCCCGGTCTCGCCGCTTTCAGGATACCGACTCCCGGGCGGGGCCGCGGTGACGATACCGAGAAGTCAGAGCCCAGAGAGAGGAAACGAAACTACAGCCGCGAATCACGAGAGACTGCCGGAGCCGAGATCACAGGGAGAGAAGAGACGGACATCACCGGGGCTGCGGGAGAGACACCCCGACCGCCGGAGACTACTCAGGTGAGAGAGAGAGGGGCAAACACGGGAGAAGAGAGATCCTGTAACCGCGGGGAGAAGGGGAAGCGGAGACCGCTCATTATAGAGAGAGACATCCAGGGACGGCACTGAGAATAGCAACAGAGCCCTGTGTACACTACAGCAGCCACAACCGCACCGACACAGGGGATCAGCCACCGGACACTGATACTAGGGGTGCAGGACACTGATACTTGGGGTGCAGGACACTGATACTAGGGGTGCAGGACACTGATACTTGGGGTGCAGGACACTGATACTAGGGGTGCAGGACACTGATACTAGGGGTGCAGGACACTGATACTTGGGGTGCAGGACACTGATACTAGGGGTACAGGACACTGATGCTTGGGGTACAGGACACTGATACTTGGGGTGCAGGACACTGATGCTTGGGGTACAGGACACTGATACTAGGGGTGCAGGACACTGATACTAGGGGTGCAGGACACTGATACTAGGGGTACAGGACACTGATACTTGGGGTGCAGGACACTGATACTTGGGGTGCAGGACACTGATACTAGGGGTGCAGGACACTGATACTAGGGGTGCAGGACACTGATACTAGGGGTACAGGACACTGATACTTGGGGTGCAGGACACTGATACTAGGGGTGCAGGACACTGATACTAGGGGTGCAGGACACTGATACTAGGGGTACAGGACACTGATACTAGGGGTGCAGGACACTGATACTAGGGGTACAGGACACTGATACTTGGGGTACAGGACACTGATACTAGGGGTGCAGGACACTGATACTAGGGGTGCAGGACACTGATGCTTGGGGTACAGGACACTGATACTAGGGGTGCAGGACACTGATACTTGGGGTACAGGACACTGATACTAGGGGTGCAGGACACTGATGCTTGGGGTACAGGACACTGATACTAGGGGTGCAGGACACTGATGCTTGGGGTACAGGACACTGATACTTGGGGTACAGGACACTGATACTAGGGGTGCAGGACACTGATGCTTGGGGTACAGGACACTGATACTTGGGGTGCAGGACACTGATACTAGGGGTGCAGGACACTGATGCTTGGGGTACAGGACACTGATACTTGGGGTACAGGACACTGATACTAGGGGTGCAGGACACTGATACTAGGGGTACTGGACACTGATACTAGGGGTACAGGACACTGATACTAGGGGTGCAGGACACTGATACTAGGGGTGCAGGACACTGATGCTTGGGGTACAGGACACTGATACTAGGGGTGCAGGACACTGATACTTGGGGTGCAGGACACTGATGCTTGGGGTACAGGACACTGATACTAGGGGTGCAGGACACTGATACTAGGGGTGCAGGACACTGATACTTGGGGTGCAGGACACTGATGCTTGGGGTACAGGACACTGATACTAGGGGTGCAGGACACTGATACTAGGGGTGCAGGACACTGATACTAGGGGTGCAGGACACTGATACTTGGGGTACAGGACACTGATACTAGGGGTGCAGGACACTGATACTAGGGGTGCAGGACACTGATACTTGGGGTACAGGACACTGATACTAGGGGTGCAGGACACTGATGCTTGGGGTACAGGACACTGATACTTGGGGTGCAGGACACTGATACTAGGGGTGCAGGACACTGATGCTTGGGGTACAGGACACTGATACTTGGGGTACAGGACACTGATACTAGGGGTGCAGGACACTGATACTAGGGGTACAGGACACTGATACTAGGGGTGCAGGACACTGATACTTGGGGTGCAGGACACTGATACTAGGGGTGCAGGACACTGATACTTGGGGTACAGGACACTGATACTAGGGGTGCAGGACACTGATGCTTGGGGTACAGGACACTGATACTTGGGGTACAGGACACTGATACTAGGGGTGTAGGACACTGATACTTGGGGTGCAGGACAATGACATTGATACTTGGGGTGCAGGACACTGACTTATTGAGTGACCATTATGGGTTATCCTCAGTATATGTGAAGCTCTACTGATTTTGGGCTATACTTTCTATTGATGCTATAATGTCTCTCTGTGTAGGACTAATGTATTAAGATCTGCCAGTTAGCCATTGAAATATCAGAAAAAAGAGGCGATCAAAAAAGTCCCAAACCACATATTTAGAAAAATATGAAATACAATTTTTATTATGATTTGACAGGAAAACAATGGGATAGGAGTCAAATGACCATAAGAGCACATGAGCAAAAAATGGGGCACACAGGGTAGAAAAGACCACAGAGATAGAGGTAGCATTAGCTATAGTAACCTAGTTCATATGTATATTGCACTTATCCCAAATACAAATAGTATGGCCAGACAGGATATACAAAAAACCATCATAATCACCCCTTGATAAAGGCCATCCCGCCGAAACGTGCGTTGGTGGGGGCATGCCAGGGTGGACCGCCATTTAATGCCCGGACAGGTAATGACCTTTACTCTCTAGCTATTCCTTGTGATTATGATATTTTTGTATATCCTGTCTGGCCATACTTATTTGTATTTGGGATAAGTGCAATATACATATGAACTAGGTTACTATAGCTAATGCTACCTCTATCCCTGTGGTCTTTTCTACCCTGTGTGCCCCATTTTTTGCTCATGTGCTCTTATGGTCATTTGACTCCTATCCCATTGTTTTCCTGTCAAATCATGATAAAAATTGTATTTCATATTTTTCTAAATATGTGGTTTGGGACTTTTTTGATCGCCTCTTTTTTCTGATATTTCTGATGTTTTTTGCGATTGTCCTCTCATGTCCATAGGCAAACCCATTATATATGACTATATTTCAATGTATGTTATGTAATTAATTTATTACAATTGCCTTAAAGGGAATCTGTCAGCCCTTTTTTGAGATATCATATAATGATCTCATTCAATTGTGTGTCACATAAGGATTCTCTTAGTACTTTTGCTTCCCCCTGACCCCGCACCTTTCATGCATAAATACCTTTTTATATCGGTTCAGATGTATGTAAACTGCCGCTGTCCGGTCCACTGGGCGGAGCTTATTCACCTGCTCCCCCAGGGAGGGGGGGAGCAGGTGAATAAGCCCCGCCCAGCGGACCGGACTGCGGCAGTTTACATACATCTGAACCGATATAAAGTAAATTTATGCATGAAAGGTGCGGGGTCAGGGGGAAGCAAAAGTACTAAGAGAATCCTTATGTGAGATATCTCAAAAAAGGGTGACAGATTCCCTTTAATGGCTTTTGTTTCCATTACCATTGAGCAGGCAGATTCTGGGCATGTTTTTGAGATGTTTTGTTTGTTTTTGCTCCTGTTCTGCTATCTCCATAAAGTAACCTACGAGATGTTATATATTGCATAAGGATCTATTGCTTTCATTTCTTTCCTTCACTATATTATTTTCCCACCTATATTGCTAGGGTTATATCAGGGGAGAGAGGGATAGTCCACGTTGAGTGGGGGCGCCAACCTTCACAGCAAGGAAGGAGCGAGATTAGGTATCTTGCAGGGTCTTGGCTGGCTGGTGTGTGGCCAGTTATATTTTGTATCTGTTGGTTTATGTACCTTTCTACACTGGGCTAGGTGGTTTTAAAAAGAATTGAATTAACTATTTGGTTTTTAATGGAGATTTATGTTCACTATATGATTGTAATTTGCTGGCATAATTTTTTGAAAGTGGGTACAGGACAATAACACTGACACTTGGGGTACAGAACAGTGATACTGATACTTGGGGTGCTGGACACTGATAATTGGGGTACAGAGTATTCATTCACTGTACAGGATAAAGACACTGACACAGGGTACAGGACACTGGCACTTGGGGTACAGGATAAAGACGCTGACACTCTGGGTACAGGGCATTGATATTTGGGGTATATGACACTGATACTTGGTGTACAGGATAACAGCACATTGATATTTGTTGTACAAAATAATGACAATGGTACTTGGAGTGCAAGATAATGACACCATGGTACTTGAGGTACAGGACAATGCCACTGACACTTTGGGTACACAACAATGATTCTCGAGGTACAGGACATTTATATTTGGGGTTCAAAATAATTGCAGTGGTATTTGGGGTACTAATGACACTGCCTCTTTGTACAGGATAATAGCACATTAATATTTAAGGGACAAGACATTGACTCTAATAAATGGGCTACAGGAAAATGACACCGACCCTTGGAGTACAGGAGAATGACACTGACACTTGGGATACAGGACAATGACACTGACACCTGGGGTACAGGACAATGACACTGACACCTGGGGTACAGGACAATGACACTGGCATTTGGGGTACAGGACAGTGACACTGACTCTTGGAGTACAGGGCAATGACACTGACACTTGGGGTACAGGACAGAGACATACTGACACTTGGGGTACAGGACAATGACACTGACACTTGGGATACAGGACAATGACACTGGCACTTGGGGTACAGGACAATGACACTGGCACTTGGGGTACGGGATAAAGACACTGACTCGTGGAGTACATGATAATGACACTGACATTTAGGCTATGCGCACACGTTGTGGATTGTAAGCGTTTTTGCCACGATTTCCCGCTGCAAAAAGCGCAGCGGAAAATCGCAGCAAAAATAGCATTGCTGTGCTAATGCTGCGGATTTTTCCGCAGGGGAATCGCATAGCAGTAAAATCTGCAGCGTGTTCATTCTTTGAGCGGAATCGCGGCGATTCAGCTCACATAGGATTGCATTGAAACGCTCACATTCCGCATGGGGCTATGCCCACCATGCGTGAAGTGAGCGCTTCATGTGCGGATGGTACCCAAGGTCTGGAGGAGAGGAGACTCTCCTCCAGGCCCTGGGTACCATACTCCTGCAAAAAAATAGAATTCAAATAAAAAATAGTGATATACTCACCTTCTGATGGCCCCTGAAATCCTTTCCGCCTCTCAGCCATGCCGCCAGCATCTTCCGTTCCCAGGGATGCATTGCGCGAATCACCTGACATGACGTAGCGGTCTCGCGAGCGTGACTTCATCTCCGGTCCTTCGCGCAAAGCATCCCTGGGAACGGAAGATGCTGGCAGCGTGGCTGAGGAGATCGGTGGCCGTCAGAAGGTGAGGATAACCAAATTTTTTATTTTTTATTATTTTTAACATCCTATCTTTTACTACTGATGCTGCATAGGCAGCATCAATTGTAAAAAGTTGGTCACACTTGTCAAGCACTATGCTTGACAAGTACCAACCTGTCAATCACTTTTCCAAGTGATGCTCCAAATCGCTTGGAAAGCGCAAGCATTCTGCAAGCTAAAAACACTTGTGTTTTGCTGGAAAACCGGCGGCAGAAGTTGTGGAAATGCTGCAGACTTTTCTGCAGCATTTCTGCATCGTGTGCACATAGCCATAGGGTACAGGACATTGACACTTGGATTATAGGACAGTGACACTTGGAGTACAGTATAATGTTTATATGTGGAGTACAGGATAGTGACAGTGACTCTAGTGGTACAGGATAATGACACTGACACTTGGGGTACAGGATAATGACACTGACTTGGAGTACATGATAATGACACTGGCACTTGGGGTACAGGACAATGACACTGACTCTTGGATTATAGGACATTAATACTTGGGGTATAGAACAATGACACTGACACTTGGATTATAGGATAATGACACTTGGGGTACAGGATAATGACACACTGACACTTGGTTTATAGGACAATGACTCTTAGTGCATAGGACAATGACACTGACACTTGGTAGGGGTAAATGATAATGACACTGACATTTGGGGTACAGGACAGTGACACATGGGATACATGACAATAACACAACAACATTCGAGGGACTACACAGTGATGACCAATGTAACAAATCCTAGTTGCTTGCCCCATAATTCAGTAAATATCAGTATCTGAGATAATAACTACGGTATTTAATGGAATCTTTATTATTGTTCTAGGAACAACCATGGGGCAGTCTCCGGTGCCAGATCTCCCCAATCTGACAAAACTTCTAGAAAAGGTGGAATTACGCATGGCTTGTGTCATTTGCAGCAGAAAAAAGCAAATAATCACGTACATCTACCAACCCTTGCAGCACAGCTGTTTTGCTCAGTTTCTCCTTGCAAGAAGTAAGGAACGTAGTAGTGAAAATGATTGGTATGAGGTGAGACAGCGCCCATCGTACCCACTGCCCGCCCGCTATGATTTGTGCTGGCACTATCGACCTGAAAAGGGTTGCATTAGGCATCAACAGTATTGCACATTTGCTTGGTCGAAAGAAGAAATTCTTGTTTGGTCTTACGAGAGGGAAAATAATCTTGAAAGTCGGCAACTCAGGTCCATGTTACTTCCAACACCATTACCTGCCACTGCTGCTAAGAAACCTGAGACCTTGAAAGATATTTTGAGTCAATTTGGGGGCCAATTTCAGGATGTTTGTGAGCAATGCTTCTATCAAAGCCCACCAAAGGTCATCCTTACTGATTTATGCCAATGTCATCCTCGCCCGATGCCACTTCTCGCTCACATTGTGATTGACGACACTAAGAAGCAGTGTGACATCATTCGTCCATTGCCATCTTCTTCACACCACATCCGCTTATGTAGCCAGCGTTCACGTGGACTTCTGTGCTCAACCGAAAAAGGACAGTGCCCAAATGCCCACAGCGAGGTAGAGCTTGCTGTTTGGAAAGCAGAACAGAACTGTGGACTCACCCGTGGAAAGATTAAGGAGGACCAGGAGTTGAATATGGGTTTTTACTGTCGTCTGTGCCTGGTTAGTGCCCACACTCAAGAAAGTTTTGAGGTACACTGTGCTTCTTTGGAACATGGGCGCATGATGGCAGCTGATTCTCTGTCAGGATGGAATCACCGAGCCCCACCATATGGCATCAGTCAATTTTCTCTCTGTGAAAGGTGAGTCTCATTTAACAAAAAAATAGCTGTCAAAGAATAGATGCCTCTACTGCTGTGGTGTTTGGTAAAAATTGGTTTCACAAAACCGTACATTCGGTTAAAAAAGTTCAAATTCATATAGATTTTCTGCCTCCGACATGTAAATATTTAAAGAGTGTTACAAATTTAGAAAAACATAACTGCTTTCTGTGCCACACATGGCCACAGGTTTTGTGTGGTATAGCAGGTCAGTTCATTCACTGTAATAGAGCAGTGCTGTAATATCACAAAAGAGCCATATTCTATTTCTATACATCGCCTTTAAAGGTGTTTTTAGGACTTGATGTCCTGTCTTGAAAATAGAAGATTACTACCAATCTGCAGCATAAAGGGGCTGTGGTGCCTAAGAGAGGGTGCAGATAAACATGGGAAACATGTACCACAGCTATTCCTAATAATTATAAACTTAGTAGTAGAGAGGGAGATGGGAGTCAACATGTCCTATTCTTGTTCTCTTCTTTTACCCTTTGTCATTGATGACTCATCAGGCATTATTTGCCTAGGGCACTTTTACATGTTCTCTTGGTGTTTTTGACTGAGAGTTACAGAACCATAATGGGGGTATACACTACCCCATTTAGTTTAGTCAATGTTGAATATAGCTGAAGAATATTGGGGGAGCTGACTTTATATTCTGCCAGCATTTAAAAATGAATTGCGTAATTAGCAGACTGTATTTCACAAAACATAACATTGAATGCAAATGAGCCTAAAGCATATGGTTTGATTCCATTACGGTGCCTTAAACGTTAACATACCAATAATGTATTGTAGTCTTCTACTGGAAATATATTGAGTAATTTTTAATTGGAATGTGTTTTTTTTTACTTTTTGTTATGTTAAGCCCTTTGCAGTGTATATATGGGCATGCTTGTCAGAAAGCTCACAGCCAGGAAGAGTTGCAGGAATGGATTCTCAGAGTTAAAGTCAGCAGGCGAACTAAGCAGTTGGTGGTGGAAGAGGGTCTCCAGTCTTATCAGGACCGCCTTGTTCAGGAATATCAGCTCTACAGCAGTGAAATGGAAGTGGTGAGTTATACACAGTCTACCCTCAGTAGATGTATATTGCACCTATGAGTGTTTTGTGTTAATAATTGAAACCGTTGTTGCATTTTGTACAACCAGCTTTATTGACGTATTGCAGTGAACAATTAAAATTTGCAATTTCTTTGTGTTCAGGGGTTATTTTCAGTCTCCTAATGATCCGAACTTCTAGAGTTTGATCTGAATACGTTTCGAATTCTTTCATTTCAGCTTTCGGAAAAAGTAGAAGGCGTTAAAATAATATGTAACCAACCTCTAAAAATCCATTCCAAAGATAAGGATGTGCAAAGAACATGGGATTTCACTTTTCAATCAAAGGTAACTTTTGTGATGTCTAAACAGCCGTTACTGTGCAGTGAGAGTTACTTTAATGATGTAATCTATGCTATTTGTGCCTGCCCTAATATATAACTTATTATTACTGTAGATGCCACTACTCCATGTTGCCTTGTTGAAGACTGATCCTGGAGCCATCTTTTCTTTGAGTGCTGAGGGTCATCAAAAACCCTGCCATTATGCCGGAGGGCGTTGTTTCCTGGTTAAAGGGTCTCGAACACAATATAAACTGACCATACACTTCCAATCCTTGGCCTTTGGAGTTTTCGAGCAGTGGTTGACTTTGGATTTTGGAATTCGTCCAGTTTTGCTTCAGAAGATCTATGTGCAGGTTGGTGGTCAAGAAGAAATCGTCAGCTGCCAGGTTGAAAACTCCGACCAACATGAAAGACCAATGTCATCCTCAGAACGTTGGAACCCAGACAAGATCCTCTGCATCCCATGCAAGGAGAGGAAACTTGAGGAAAAGAATCTTCTTGAAATGTACACACCTCCTTCCATAAATCCTTATTATGTTCCATCAACTGCTGATAAGTTGCCACTAACTGTGGAAAACTACCGCCATATGATGCATGGTGGTCTTCTCCAGGAGGAAGCAGCAAGAGAACAGGTGATATCCAGGTGAGATCTAGTACAACAAAGCTCCATCAGTAGCGGGGACCTTGCATTAACGCCTCTCTTCCTCTCATAGTGGTAGATAATCACATTCTTTCTGCAGTCATCATTAGTGGGATCATAGTACATATAGATTTACACAGCTCAGAATTAATTTAAAGGGAATTTGTCACCAAGTTTTTGCTAAGTCATTTGAGAGCAGCCTGGTGTAGGGACTGAGACTCTGATTCCAGTGATGTGTCACTTGCTGGTAACATGCTGTCACTTTGATATAATCACAGTTTTCTCTACTGCAGATCTAGCAGTGCTCAGAATGCTGAGCCCTGTATAACTGCGCCCATACCACTGATAGGCAGCTTTTTGTGTACACTGTGCATAGGCAGAAAGTTGTGAATCAGTGACGGGTATGTGTTTGGATTAGGAGGCACAGGACACTTTAGCGCTGCAGTGATAATCTCTAGCTGATAAAACACTTATTTTATTGAATCAGTAACACACATCCTAGTAAGTGAAACATTGCTGGAATCGGGGTCTCGGGTCCTACATCATGCTGCTGTCAGATTGCATAGCAAAAAAAAAACCTGCTGACATATTTCATTGAGTTCCCTGTAGTGGTAACTGCAGGCAGCTAACAATTTATTATAGAACTGAATGTCCTTGCTGGGAATTTGGTGCTGTGATTTGTAGAGTGGAACTCCAGTTGGATTGTGAAGAGTAGCACCACTAACCATAGCCATGTGTCCTTTTTTTATAGGTTAAACTTAAAAGTCTCAGTAACCGTCATGAAAATGGTGAATGCTCAAAATGAAATGAAGATTGCGGCTCCCGGTGAGCTCCTTGCAAAGGTTCCTCTACCTACTGGGATGACCCAAGATACTGAAGAAGGGTATTTACTGCAAAGATCTGTGTCCACGGCCATCATTGCCCCTTGCCCTATGCAAAATGAGAAAGTCTATGAAGTCCTCATGGATCACAACGTCGAGTTAGAGGGCAGTGTTTTACTGACATTAACCGAGAGATGTTGCAAAGAGCTGTCTTTAGAGCTAAATGCGTCTGCAAAGCTGGAGATCCAGTTCCAGATCGATCGTCACAATTTCTGCATTTGCCATGAAGCCGTTGACCACTTGTTGGATGAAACATTAATACTACCAGATCTGTCCAAGTGCCAATTACCAGTCTACCAGGAGAACATGTCATGGGGCAACAAGAAACAGCAGTTGGCAATCTCTTACATAGCAGGATCAGTGACGGGGGATAAACCAGTGGCCCCTCTCATTATCTATGGACCATTCGGTACAGGAAAAACATCTACTTTGGCCCAGGCTGCTTTACACGTGATAAGACAACCGCACACCAGAGTGCTGATCTGCACCCATAACAACAGGTACCAGCGAGGTCTTTGCGTGCTTTACAGGGAATGTGTTAGTTTGGGTAATACTTGAATTAAATCATTCTGGAGCATCCTTACTTAGAACTCTGCAGATTTGAAAATGTATTAGCATGGATTCCATAATTGAAATTCCTCAAAAAATAAGTGGAGAATCTACTATGACACCGTCTATGGTGATAGTAAAATAATTTGCAGGACTAATAACAGAGGAATTCAGGAGCAGGCATTAATACTCTGTAACTGTAAAATATAACTAAGGAACTCCTAAATAGATTTTCTTAACTATATCTCAGTAGAGGTCAACTTTTGACACTCTAATTGCCCTAAAGTAATGTATATACTTTACTTGGCTTGTCCTTTGGGGTGCTAGTGCTTTAAAGGTGTGTCCACTTTTGGGTTAGACTAATGGGGGGGCAGTACTATAACAATTCCCCTTGTTATTGGAAAGGTGGCTTTGGAGTCTGGGTCTGAGGACATTGATGGACAGTCGACTTGCACATTCATATTACTCCTTTTCTTTTCCTTTGTCTTCATAGTGCCGCTGACCTGTATATCCAGGAACATTTCCATCCATATGTTGAGAAAGGCCACCCTGAAGCTACGCCTTTGAGAGTGAAATCCATTGGTAGTCCCGTACGTAGAACAGATCATATCACACGCCAGTACTGCCATCTCAGCTCCAATAGTTCTACCTTTGTCATCCCCCTTCGGGACACTCTTGACAATTATCGCATTATCGTGACAACCGCCGTCACCTCCCGGGATCTGAATGTGCCGCGGGGTTACTTCAGCCATATCCTAATAGATGAGGCGGCACAAATGATGGAGAGTGAGGCTTTGATCCCGTTGGCTTTGGCAAACTATCATACACGTGTGGTCGTGGCTGGAGACCACATGCAGGAGACCCCACGGTTCTTTAATAAAAGAGCTGAAGAGGAGCACACCATACTCACCCGTCTGTTCTCCCATTACCAAGGTAAAGACTCTCAAGTGGCCAAAAGTGGGCGTATAATTTTCCACCAAAACTACCGCTCCGTCCCCGACATCATCTCTTTTGTGTCACGATGCTTCTATGTTGGCTGCAAGGATGCTATTGAAGCTTGCTCGGACAAACCAATGGAACCCACAAAAGGCAGCCACGCGCTGGGGCTTTACCATTGTCATGGCACTTGTTCACGTGAAGGAAATTCATGGGTGAATCATTCAGAAATGTATCAAGTGATTGAGATTGTCCAAGAAATTCTCCAACGATGGCCTGAGCAGTGGGGAAGAGTGGATGGAACGAAAATTTGTGTGGTGTCCCATGGAAGTCAGGTAGTGTGGAAAAAGTATTTTCTTCCTTTTCTAGATTTCGTCTCATTGAAGGGTGTTTAAAGTAGTTATATTCTTGTACATAGGGGCAGTATTATAGTAGTTATATTCTTGTACATAGGGGGCAGTATTATAATAGTTATATTCTGGTACATAGGGGCAGTATTACAGTAGTTATATTCTTGTACATGGGGGAAGTATTATAGTAGTTATATTCTTGTACATAGGGGCAGTATTATAGTAGTTATATTCTTGTACTTAGGGGCAGTATTATAGCAGTTATATTCTTGTAGATAGGGGGCAGTATTATAGTAGTTATATTCTTGTAGATAGGGGGCAGTATTATAGTAGTTATATTCTTGTACATAGGGGGCAGTATTACAGTGGTTATATTCTTGTACATAGGAGCAGTATTATAGTAGTTATATTCTTGTACATAGGGGCAGTATTATAGTAGTTATATTCTTGTACTTAGGGGCAGTATTATAGCAGTTATATTCTTGTACATAGGGCCAGTATTATAGTAGTTATATTCTTGTACATAGGGGGCAGTATTATAGTAGTTATATTCTTGTACATAGGGGCAGTATTATAGCAGTTATATTCTTGTACATAGGGCCAGTATTATAGTAGTTATATTCTTGTACATAGGGCCAGTATTATAGTAGTTATATTCTTGTACATAGGGGGCAGTATTATAGTAGTTATATTCTTGTACATAGGGGCAGTATTATAGCAGTTATATTCTTGTACTTAGGGGCAGTATTATAGTAGTTATATTCTTGTACATAGGAGGCAGTATTATAATAGTTATATTCTTGTACATAGGGGCAGTATTATAGTAGTTATATTCTAGTACATAGGAGGCAGTATTATAGTAGTTATATTCTTGTATGTAGGGGCAGTATTATAGTAGTTATATTCCTGTACATAGGGGCAGTAATATAATAGTTATATTGTACATAGGGGCAGTAGTATAGTAGTGATATTCTGGTACATAGGGGCAGTATTATAGTAGTTATATTCTTGTAGATAGGGGGCAGTATTATAGTAGTTATATTCTTGTAGATAGGGGGCAGTATTATAGTAGTTAAATTCTTGTACATAGGGGGCAGTATTACAGTGGTTATATTCTTGTACATAGGAGCAGTATTATAGTAGTTATATTCTTGTACATAGGAGCAGTATTATAGTAGTTATATTCTTGTACATAGGGGCAGTATTATAGTAGTTATATTCTTGTACTTAGGGGCAGTATTATAGCAGTTATATTCTTGTACATAGGGCCAGTATTATAGTAGTTATATTCTTGTACATAGGGGGCAGTATTATAGTAGTTATATTCTTGTACATAGGGGCAGTATTATAGCAGTTATATTCTTGTACATAGGGCCAGTATTATAGTAGTTATATTCTTGTACATAGGGCCAGTATTATAGTAGTTATATTCTTGTACATAGGGGGCAGTATTATAGTAGTTATATTCTTGTACATAGGGGCAGTATTATAGCAGTTATATTCTTGTACTTAGGGGCAGTATTATAGTAGTTATATTCTTGTACATAGGAGGCAGTATTATAATAGTTATATTCTTGTACATAGGGGCAGTATTATAGTAGTTATATTCTAGTACATAGGAGGCAGTATTATAGTAGTTATATTCTTGTATGTAGGGGCAGTATTATAGTAGTTATATTCCTGTACATAGGGGCAGTAATATAATAGTTATATTGTACATAGGGGCAGTAGTATAGTAGTGATATTCTGGTACATAGGGGCAGTATTATAGTAGTTATGTTCTTGTACATTTTGGCAGTATTATAATAGTTATATTCTTGTACATAAGGGCAGTATTACAGTGGTTATATTCTTGTACATATGGAGCAGTATTATAGTAGCTATATTGTTGTACATAGGGGGCAGTATTATAGTAGTTATATTCTTGTACATAGGGGCAGTATTATAGTAGTTATATTCTTGTATATAGTGGGCACTATTATAGTAGTTATATTCTTGTACATAGGTGGCAGTAATATAGTAGTTATATTCTTGTACATAGGGGTAGTATTATAGTAGTTATATTCTTGTACATAGGGGCAGTATTATAGTAGTTATATTCTTGTACATAGGGGGCAGTATTATAGTAGTCATATTCTTATACATAGGGACAGTATTATAGTAGTTATATTCTTGTACATAGTTGGCACTATTATAGTAGTTATATTCCTGTACATAGGGGCAGTATTATAATAGTTATATTGTACATTGGGGCAGTATTATAGTAGTGATATTCTGGTACATAGTGGCAGTAATATAGTAGTTATATTCTTGTACATAGGGGCAATATTATAGTAATTATATTCTTGTACATTGGGCCAGTATTATAGTAGTTATATTCTTGTACATTGGGGCAGTATTATAATAGTTATATTCTTGTACTTAAGGGCAGTGTTATAGTAGTTATGTTCTTGTACATACGGGACACTATTATAGTAGTTATATTCCTGTACATAGAGGGCAGTATTATAATAGTTATATTCTTGTACATAAGGGCAGTATTTACAGTGGTTATATTCTTGTACATATGGAGCAGTATTATAGTAGTTATATTGTACATAGGGGGCAGTATTATAGTAGTTATATTCCTGTACATAGGGTCAGTATTATAGTAGTTATATTCTTGTATATAGTGGGCACTATTATAGTAGTTATATTCTTGTACATATGGAGCAGTATTATAGTAGTTATATTCTTGTACATTTTGGCAGTATTATAATAGTTATATTCTTGTACATAAGGGCAGTATTACAGTGGTTATATTCTTGTACATATGGAGCAGTATTATAGTAGTTATATTCTTGTACATAAGGGCAGTGTTATAGTAGTTATGTTCTTGTACATACGGGACACTATTATAGTAGTTATATTCCTGTACATAGAGGGCAGTATTATAGTAGTTATATTCTTGTTCATAGCAGGCACTATTATAGTAGTTATATTCCTGTACATAGGTGCAGTATTATAATAGTTATATTCTGGTACATAGGGGCAGTATTATAGCAGTTATATTCTTGTACATAGGGGCAGTATTATAGTAGTTATATTCATGTACATAGGGGGCAGTATTATAGCAGTTATATTCTTGTACATAGCGGGCTTTATTATAGTAGTTATATTCCTGTACATAGGGGCAGTATTATAATAGTTATATTGTACATTGGGGCAGTATTATACTAGTGATATTCTGGTACATAGGGGCAGTATTTTAGTAATGTTCTTGTACATTTTGGCAGTATTATAATAGTTATATTCTTGTACATAAGGGCAGTATTTACAGTGGTTATATTCTTGTACATATGGAGCAGTATTATAGTAGTTATATTGTACATAGGGGGCAGTATTATAGTAGTTATATTCCTGTACATAGGGTCAGTATTATAGTAGTTATATTCTTGTATATAGTGGGCACTATTATAGTAGTTATATTCTTGTACATATGGAGCAGTATTATAGTAGTTATATTCTTGTACATTTTGGCAGTATTATAATAGTTATATTCTTGTACATAAGGGCAGTATTACAGTGGTTATATTCTTGTACATATGGAGCAGTATTATAGTAGTTATATTCTTGTACATAGAGGCAGTATTATAGTAGTTATATTCTTGTATATAGTGGGCACTATTATAGTAGTTATATTCTTGTACAGAAGGGCAGTATTACAGTGGTTATATTCTTGTACATATGGAGCAGTATTATAGTAGTTATATTCTTGTACATAGGGGGCAGTATTATAGTAGTTATATTCTTGTACATAGGGGGCACTATTATAGTAGTTATATTCTTGTACATTTTGGCAGTATTATAATAGTTATATTCTTGTACATAAGGGCAGTATTAAAGTGGTTATATTCCTTTACATATGGAGCAGTATTATAGTAGTTATATTCTTGTACATAGGTGGCAGTATTATAGTAGTGATATTCTTGTACATAGGGGGCACTATTATAGTAGTTATATTCTTGTACATTTTGGCAGTATTATAATAGTTATATTCTTGTACATAAGGGCAGTATTACAGTGGTTATATTCTTGTACATATGGAGCAGTATTATAGTAGTTATATTCTTGTACATTGGGGCAGTATTATAATAGTTATATTCTTGTACTTAAGGGCAGTGTTATAGTAGTTATGTTCTTGTACATACGGGACTCTATTATAGTAGTTATATTCCTGTACATAGAGGGCAGTATTATAGTAGTTATATTCTTGTTCATAGCAGGCACTATTATAGTAGTTATATTCCTGTACATAGGTGCAGTATTATAATAGTTATATTCTGGTACATAGGGGCAGTATTATAGCAGTTATATTCTTGTACATAGGGGCAGTATTATAGTAGTTATATTCTTGTACATAGCGGGCTTTATTATAGTAGTTATATTCCTGTACATAGGGGCAGTATTATAATAGTTATATTGTACATTGGGGCAGTATTATACTAGTGATATTCTTGTACATAAGGGCAGTATTTACAGTGGTTATATTCTTGTACATATGGAGCAGTATTATAGTAGTTATATTGTACATAGGGGGCAGTATTATAGTAGTTATATTCCTGTACATAGGGTCAGTATTATAGTAGTTATATTCTTGTATATAGTGGGCACTATTATAGTAGTTATATTCTTGTACATATGGAGCAGTATTATAGTAGTTATATTCTTGTACATTTTGGCAGTATTATAATAGTTATATTCTTGTACATAAGGGCAGTATTACAGTGGTTATATTCTTGTACATATGGAGCAGTATTATAGTAGTTATATTCTTGTACATAAGGGCAGTGTTATAGTAGTTATGTTCTTGTACATACGGGACACTATTATAGTAGTTATATTCCTGTACATAGAGGGCAGTATTATAGTAGTTATATTCTTGTTCATAGCAGGCACTATTATAGTAGTTATATTCCTGTACATAGGTGCAGTATTATAATAGTTATATTCTGGTACATAGGGGCAGTATTATAGCAGTTATATTCTTGTACATAGGGGCAGTATTATAGTAGTTATATTCTTGTACATAGGGGGCAGTATTATAGCAGTTATATTCTTGTACATAGCTGGCTTTATTATAGTAGTTATATTCCTGTACATAGGGGCAGTATTATAATAGTTATATTGTACATTGGGGCAGTATTATACTAGTGATATTCTGGTACATAGGGGCAGTATTTTAGTAATGTTCTTGTACATTTTGGCAGTATTATAATAGTTATATTCTTGTACATAAGGGCAGTATTTACAGTGGTTATATTCTTGTACATATGGAGCAGTATTATAGTAGTTATATTGTACATAGGGGGCAGTATTATAGTAGTTATATTCCTGTACATAGGGTCAGTATTATAGTAGTTATATTCTTGTATATAGTGGGCACTATTATAGTAGTTATATTCTTGTACATATGGAGCAGTATTATAGTAGTTATATTCTTGTACATTTTGGCAGTATTATAATAGTTATATTCTTGTACATAAGGGCAGTATTACAGTGGTTATATTCTTGTACATATGGAGCAGTATTATAGTAGTTATATTCTTGTACATAGAGGCAGTATTATAGTAGTTATATTCTTGTATATAGTGGGCACTATTATAGTAGTTATATTCTTGTACAGAAGGGCAGTATTACAGTGGTTATATTCTTGTACATATGGAGCAGTATTATAGTAGTTATATTCTTGTACATAGGGGGGCAGTATTATAGTAGTTATATTCTTGTACATAGGGGGCACTATTATAGTAGTTATATTCTTGTACATTTTGGCAGTATTATAATAGTTATATTCTTGTACATAAGGGCAGTATTAAAGTGGTTATATTCCTTTACATATGGAGCAATATTATAGTAGTTATATTCTTGTACATAGGTGGCAGTATTATAGTAGTGATATTCTTGTACATAGGGGGCACTATTATAGTAGTTATATTCTTGTACATTTTGGCAGTATTATAATAGTTATATTCTTGTACATAAGGGCAGTATTAAAGTGGTTATATTCCTTTACATATGGAGCAGTATTATAGTAGTTATATTGTACATAGGGGGCAGTATTATAGTAGTTATATTCCTGTACATAGGGTCAGTATTATAGTAGTTATATTCTTGTATATAGTGGGCACTATTATAGTAGTTATATTCTTGTACATATGGAGCAGTATTATAGTAGTTATATTCTTGTACATAAGGGCAGTGTTATAGTAGTTATGTTCTTGTACATACGGGACACTATTATAGTAGTTATATTCCTGTACATAGAGGGCAGTATTATAGTAGTTATATTCTTGTTCATAGCAGGCACTATTATAGTAGTTATATTCCTGTACATAGGTGCAGTAGTATAATAGTTATATTCTGGTACATAGGGGCAGTATTATAGCAGTTATATTCTTGTACATAGGGGCAGTATTATAGTAGTTATATTCTTGTACATAGGGGGCAGTATTATAGCAGTTATATTCTTGTACATAGCGGGCTTTATTATAGTAGTTATATTCCTGTACATAGGGGCAGTATTATAATAGTTATATTGTACATTGGGGCAGTATTATACTAGTGATATTCTGGTACATAGGGGCAGTATTTTAGTAATGTTCTTGTACATTTTGGCAGTATTATAATAGTTATATTCTTGTACATAAGGGCAGTATTTACAGTGGTTATATTCTTGTACATATGGAGCAGTATTATAGTAGTTATATTGTACATAGGGGGCAGTATTATAGTAGTTATATTCCTGTACATAGGGTCAGTATTATAGTAGTTATATTCTTGTATATAGTGGGCACTATTATAGTAGTTATATTCTTGTACATATGGAGCAGTATTATAGTAGTTATATTCTTGTACATTTTGGCAGTATTATAATAGTTATATTCTTGTACATAAGGGCAGTATTACAGTGGTTATATTCTTGTACATATGGAGCAGTATTATAGTAGTTATATTCTTGTACATAGGGGGGCAGTATTATAGTAGTTATATTCTTGTACATAGGGGGCACTATTATAGTAGTTATATTCTTGTACATTTTGGCAGTATTATAATAGTTATATTCTTGTACATAAGGGCAGTATTAAAGTGGTTATATTCCTTTACATATGGAGCAATATTATAGTAGTTATATTCTTGTACATAGGTGGCAGTATTATAGTAGTGATATTCTTGTACATAGGGGGCACTATTATAGTAGTTATATTCTTGTACATTTTGGCAGTATTATAATAGTTATATTCTTGTACATAAGGACAGTATTAAAGTGGTTATATTCCTTTACATATGGAGCAGTATTATAGTAGTTATATTGTACATAGGGGGCAGTATTATAGTAGTTATATTCCTGTACATAGGGTCAGTATTATAGTAGTTATATTCTTGTATATAGTGGGCACTATTATAGTAGTTATATTCTTGTACATATGGAGCAGTATTATAGTAGTTATATTCTTGTACATTTTGGCAGTATTATAATAGTTATATTCTTGTACATAAGGGCAGTATTACAGTGGTTATATTCTTGTACATATGGAGCAGTATTATAGTAGTTATATTCTTGTACATAAGGGCAGTGTTATAGTAGTTATGTTCTTGTACATACGGGACACTATTATAGTAGTTATATTCCTGTACATAGAGGGCAGTATTATAGTAGTTATATTCTTGTTCATAGCAGGCACTATTATAGTAGTTATAGTCCTGTACATAGGTGCAGTAGTATAATAGTTATATTCTGGTACATAGGGGCAGTATTATAGCAGTTATATTCTTGTACATAGGGGCAGTATTATAGTAGTTATATTCTTGTACATAGGGGGCAGTATTATAGCAGTTATATTCTTGTACATAGCGGGCTTTATTATAGTAGTTATATTCCTGTACATAGGGGCAGTATTATAATAGTTATATTGTACATTGGGGCAGTATTATACTAGTGATATTCTGGTACATAGGGGCAGTATTTTAGTAATGTTCTTGTACATTTTGGCAGTATTATAATAGTTATATTCTTGTACATAAGGGCAGTATTTACAGTGGTTATATTCCTTTACATATGGAGCAGTATTATAGTAGTTATATTGTACATAGGGGGCAGTATTATAGTAGTTATATTCCTGTACATAGGGTCAGTATTATAGTAGTTATATTCTTGTATATAGTGGGCACTATTATAGTAGTTATATTCTTGTACATATGGAGCAGTATTATAGTAGTTATATTCTTGTACATAGGGGGCACTATTATAGTAGTTATATTCTTGTACATTTTGGCAGTATTATAATAGTTATATTCTTGTACATAAGGGCAGTATTAAAGTGGTTATATTCCTTTACATATGGAGCAGTATTATAGTAGTTATATTCTTGTACATAGGGGGCAGTATTATAGTAGTTATATTCTTGTACATAGGGTCAGTATTATAGTAGTTATATTCTTGTATATAGTGGGCACTATTATAGTAGTTATATTCTTGTACATATGGAGCAGTATTATAGTAGTTATATTCTTGTACATTTTGGCAGTATTATAATAGTTATATTCTTGTACATAAGGGCAGTATTACAGTGGTTATATTCTTGTACATATGGAGCAGTATTATAGTACTTATATTCTTGTACATAGGGGGCAGTAATATAGTAGTTATATTCTTGTACATAGGGGCAGTATTATAGTAGTTATATTCTTGTACATTTTGACAGTATTATAATAGTTATATTCTTGTACATAAGGGCAGTATTACAGTGGTTATATTCTTGGACATATGGAGCAGTATTATAGTAGTTATAGTCTTGTACATAGGGGGCAGTATTATAGTAGTTATATTCTTGTACATAGGGGCAGTATTATAATAGTTATATTATTGTACATAGGGGCAGTATTATAGTAGTTATATTCTTGAACATATGGAGCAGTATTATAGTAGTTATATTCTTGTACATATGGGGCAGTATTATAGTAGTTATATTCTTGTACATAGGGGCAGTATTATAGTAGTTATGTTCTTGTACATTGGGGCAGTATTATAATAGTTATATTCTTGTACATAAGGGCAGTATTATAGTAGTTATATTCTTGTACATATGGAGCAGTATTATAGTAGTTATATTCTTACACATAGGGGGCAGTATTATATTAATTATATTCTTGTACATAGCAGAAGTATTATTGTCATTGTATTCTTGTACATAGAAGCAGTATTATAGTAGTTATAAGTTGTAAATAAGAGGCAGTATCATAGTAATTACATTTTTGAACATAGGGGCAGTATTAGTTTTATACTTGTAGATAGGGGACAGGATTATAGTAGCTATTCTTGTATATAGGGGCAGTATTATAGTGGATGTTTTAAATTGTGTCTTTCTCTTTTTTTCTCACTCTAAGGTGAAGGTGATCCGACAGGAGCTTCGTAAATTAAAGCTATCTGATGTCATAGTAACAAACTACAGCAACATTATTGGTATGCCTTCCCTATAATGAAAATTTCAACTGTTTAAATGGCTCTTCAGAAGTTTTTAAATTGCTTTAATTAGTTAGACTGTGTGAAAATAAGCAAGTTTGCCTTTGACTTGCTTTTTCTATCTGCTATCATTCTCTTGCACTTAGCTCGGCTTCTATTGCCTGGAGAGTACACAGTAGCTACATCCCAGGAGAGAAGTTAGCTCCTAACATACCAGCCACCTTTCTCCAGACCATTTATTTCAGTTAGCTGCTCACCTCTATCCACCTCTTTCATCTTTTGGTGAGATATAGTTGTAAATCACCTGTCGGCAGCTTCCAGAGCAAGTCTCCACTTCTGAGAGCTGTATGATTGTTTAAATGCTTTGTTATCGCTATGTGTAAATGCAGGTATAACGGTGTAGACTCAGAACAAACCACTAATAGCTGAATGTGTTACAGCAAAACATGTGCTGAGCTTTATAGATCTACTAATACTACAGTTCTATTCACCAGAGCTGTCACTCGAGGAGGATAGGCTGCCCTTCTAGAAACCAGGAAGTCAGGAGAATACCCCTTTAAGTTCCTAAGTGACAGGTGTAGGGTTAGTTTCACTGAAAACTATATAACCAAAGAGTTACCATGTGAACTCCAAGCTAATGTTGCTCTACTTATATTTAAATGCAGATCCCCTGTAACAACCTACTGCCCAATTGTTCAACATATGGCAATTTTGATCAATTACTTGTGTTTTATTTTATAGTACATTTTATTCAGCTTTCGCCTTTAAATGTACTAACCTTCTTTACAATTCTCCTTTGCAGGTTATGAATACTTTGTCATCATTCTTAGCACTGTTCGGTCTCGGGACGGTCTGCCTGTTCAACCTCCATCGACATCTACCTTCAGCTTAGACTTTTTCTGCGATCCTCGAGTTTTGAACACGATTCTGACACGTGCTCGTGCCCAGGTCATAGTTGTTGGAGATGTAGTGGCCTTGTGTTCATTTGGTAGGTGCAGCCGTATCTGGAGGAACTACCTGCGGGATTGTGTGAAGGCAGGGAGCGCTGTACCGACAGACCTTAATGTGGAGAAAATAAAACAGGTTGTGTGTGACCTGGAAGCCTGGAGGCTACCGCAAGGAGAAGAATACACTGATGAAGACATCGACTCTTGGCTATCTGACTTGGACGTCAGTGCTGAAGATGCCATTCTTCAGGAATTGCTAGATATTAAATCAGAGACTTTTGTCAGTGTGACAGAGGAAGGAATGGTGGAAATTGAGCCAAGAACCAATGTAGTACAAAAAAGAGACCAATATACCCACTTTTCTACTCATAAACTTGAGCAGTACCTGAAGTTGCAACCCAATACCTACAAAGTTTGTCAATTGATCAAGGAAAACTTTGACCGTGGCTATGCTGTCACTCTTGAAGAACGTCCACCTCGACGCATAAATATTACTGGCCGCCTCAACTGTGGACTCGCATTTAGTGGGGACAAAGTGGTTGTCCAGTTGTTTCCAAACACTAATAATCCAGCTGGAAAAGTGGTTGGAATCTTAGCTGCAGGAGAAGAAAATCGCCGCTATGTATGTGTCATGGACCCTAGGGATCATAAGATTATGATTCCCATTGACAGATCAGTCACCAAGATTTTTTGTCCACCTTGTAAAGAAGACCCAAATCTAATCCCAATTCGTAACTTGAAAGGTAGTCAAATTGTTACAGAACGTTTTCAGAAGCTGACCAAGGAAATGGGAATGGACCAATTGTTCCTTGTGGAAGTCGTAAGTTGGCGGGAAGGTTTCTACTATCCCTTTGGCATTGTAAACAGCATTTTACCTCCTGTGCTAAGTTTAGAACAAGGCCTTAACATCCTAAACCTGGAATATGGGATTGAAAATGGCAGTAATTACCCTGACGAGGTCATGGCAGAAGTAAAAAAAATTATTTATTTCAACAATGACAAAGACAGAAAGGACTGCAGAAAGATTCTTACCTTCACTGTGGACCCTGCACATGCCACAGACTTAGACGATGCTATCTCTGTACAAGACTTAGGTGACCACTATGAGATTGGTGTCCATATCACGGACCTGGCTGCTGTGATTCCCCAGGGTAGTGCTTTAGACACTGAAGCCAGAAGACGAGGAGTCACCTTCTACTCTGCCATACATGATGCCGTTCATATGCTACCACATAAATTGTGTTCAGATCTATGTAGCCTTAAGCCAAATGTGGACCGGCTGGCAATATCGCTATTTGTGAAAGTGAAGAAGGACACTGATGAAATGATGAATGGATATTTTTGTCACACCATTATCTGCTCTAAACGTCAATTATCCTATGAGGAGGCCAATTCCATTCTGCAAGCTAAGGCAGGAGATCCTCAAATATTTAGCACAGTAGAAGGATGCTTGTGTATTGCTGGGAAGTTTTCAGATGTCCATCGCTTGTTCCGTCTTGAGAAAGCTTCCAATTACAAACAGCCTGATGAAGATCTTCCCATGGGTTTTAGGAAATCTCAGCTGATGATTGAGGAATTGATGATAATGTATAACAGCTGGGTGGCAGACTATCTAACCAGCAAAGACAAACTGATGAATCTCACACCAGTACGATGCCAGAATGGGCCAAGCTTTTCAAAGATTGAAGAGCTACGAACCAAGTTTCAGCACCTTTTACCATTTTCTCCGTTCTTGTCACACCATCTGCTGGATGTTCCCGAATTACCAAGTCCTTCATCTAAACATAAAGTCAACATGCTGACCTCAGTCTGGAATCAGCTGCAAGATGCAGCAGAAAAGAAAGACCATGTCAGAATCACTAACCTTCTAGCCACTGAAGACCTGCACCCTCAGCTGAGCTATGCCGTTCGAGAATTTAGAACCCAACTGGGCCGCTCTTTTTTCATCCAGGCGGGCTCACCAAATGCCAGTGGTCATTACTCCCTCCAACTATGTGCCTATACCTGGGCTTCATCACCTCTTCGACGTTACATGGATATTGTGGTACAGAGATTGCTTCGAGGAGATCTAGCAAAAATGTCAACATCCCTCATTTCCCCTAAGGAGATGGACTTAGTCTGCCTTGACTTTGATTTGAGGGTTAAAAAGCAGTCATCCTATGAAAAGAGGGGGCACACACTCAAATTGGCAATATCCCTCCACAAAGAAGTGCAGCAAAAGATGGCAGTGATCATTAATGCCGATGCCTGGAATAAAAGTGTTAAGGTAGCTTTCCCACTAAATGGAGATTCCTTGTCGAGTCCAATGTCAATAGATTATAGCAGTTTGCAGCCAGTAGGTCAACCAACATCCATAGAAAATGGCTCCAGTTTGACTTGGAGACGCAGGGTATATTCCTACTCAACCTACCGAGAAAAACCTCTGAAACAAAATGTACGGAAAGACATGATCTCCTTTAATCCCAAAGCCTGGCATGAAGCAGTCTCCGCAATAAGCCAGGGGAAGTCAATTCAGGCAATAAATGCATTAAAACAAGGTATCAAAAAATTTGACCCCATGAGTTTTGTGGACCACAGTCCCTGTGGTCACTACTTGGAAGTTACACTCAATTTGCACCCGGGGAACTGTTTCCCTATACAGCTGTGCAGCGTTGTTGACCGCGGGTTACCTTTGCCCAGGCCTCAGCTCTGCTCTCCTGCACCAGGAATAGAACTTTGCTTGGAACATACATCTCGACCCATTGACTGTTTCTCTAGTCTGGCCAAACAAGCGCCTCTTCAACGATACCGAACCATTAAAGAATACCAGTCAGTGTGGTTACCACTATGTGCCATGGAAGCAGTGGATTCAGCTGTCGGTGAAGGTGGTGGAATAATCTTGAGAGATGTCCCTGTGAACTGGACAAAAATGGGTGGTAGCATGGAAGCGGTGGGACTGACTGGATCCTTTAAACTGTCTTCTCATATAGTTAAAGACTGCGACCTTGACATGGACTTTCGTAATTGCTACCTTTGCATTCGGATGGAAGGGTTGAAGAGATGCATCACCTCAGACCCCTCAGAATATGACACCTACACATGGGTCGCACACGGCCTGACTAAAGGCAGGAACGATATTTCCAAAGAGGAAGGTGGCAGAGTGACCTTCTATATACACCAGGCCACCATGAAGGAAGTTCCCAAAGCAGCCTTCGGACAGGAAGCCAGATTTACTGTGGAAATCATACCAAAGCTGCTACCAGACATGTAAGTACAAAAATCCTAATCCTAAACTTCTAAATGGTAAATCTTCCAATATATGCTGTAGAGACCTGATCTATCTCATGTCTGACGGTATGTTACAGTTGTATCCAGTTTACACCATCCCTTGTGTCCCCAGAATGACACATTTTATCTGTACTTCTGCTGCTGATCTGTTCGCTCCTAGACGGGACTGTCTAGAATGGATATATTGTAACAAACCTACAGCTATGAGAAGTATTGGTTCAGGGCTGGTTTTCAGCTCCCGGAAGTAATCGGAATGTCTTCCCTCACTGAAATCAAGCAGAGAACCTGAAAATTACTAAAAATTCGAAGCACAAAGTATATTGGAAAGTTGCAGAATATTTTTGTACCAAGATTAACTCCTATAATGAATAACATTTAATGAATGTGAGCTGAAGAGTACAGTTGTACGGATGTCAATATCTGTAAGGCACTTAAAGGGGTTTTCCAGGCTTATCATATTGATGACCTGGTGGTCCGACACCCGTCACAACCACCAATAAGCTATTATTAGCTCTTGATGGGGCTGTATACAGTGTAGGAAATAAGTATTTGATCCCTTGCTGATTTTGTAAGTTTGCCCACTGACAACCCTTGTTGGCAAGCACAGCAGTCAGACGTTTTTTTGTAGTTGATGATGAGTTTTGCATGATTCTTAATGATTTCGAGATGATCTGCAAAGAGGAGTGGACAAAATTCCTTCTGACATGTAGCAAACCTCGTCATTAACTCCAAAAAATGTCTGACTGCTGTGCTTGCCAACAATGGTTTTGCCACCATGTATTACGTCTTGTTTGCCAGAGGGATCAAATACTTAGTTTTCACTGCAAAATGTAAATAAATTTATATAATTTATACGATGTGATTTTCTGGATTTTATTTTTGATATTCTGTCTCAATGTTAAAATTAACCTACCCTTAAAATGATAGACTGTTCATGGCTTTGTCAGTTGGGCAATGAAGGAAGTTGACTAGCACAGCGCCATTCACTGTGTAGTGGCCGTTCCTGAGTACTGCACAATAACACATATCCATTTCAATAGGAGCTGAGCAGCAGAAACAATACAGACCATCAATATCCTGGAAACCCCTTTATGGCTGGTTCTAAAGGCCTCATTAGGACGGCTTAACACAACTGTTGAATTGCACAAAAACGCAGCCCCAAATCCCGTGTTATACTTGTTCTGCAATTTGGGCTACATTCCCACTATGAGATTTTGGTGCGGTTTTGATCTTTCATATTTTTGCTGAGTCTTACAGTTCCAGTAATGGGATTTCTAGAAATCTACTGCCATTTGCGCTTTTATTTGACTCTGCGTAAACTGACCTGCGGTGCGAGTTTCATATCCACAGCATGAGAATTTCTCTTGCGGGTACGCTGAGGTTTCCATGCAGATTTTCCCTATAAACTTATATTAGATGCGGAACATCCACAGGTAAAAAAAAATGAATATGCGTTTCCGTTGCAGAAACGTAACAAAAACGCGATGAAAACTTCATGAAAATAAAGCAAGTATCCTAATTTAAATAATAGGTGCAGAAATTCTGGAGCATCAAAGACTCACCAAAAGCTCACAGTGTGAACACAGCCTTACAGAATGAGGCCTCGGTGAGCCACAGCTGTGCCGAACAGGATTCCTTTTAACAATTAATGCCTTAATTTTAATATTATATATATATTTATACACATAATCTTTTTCTATGTGCGTCATATCTGTTGTTTATTCCTTCAGACGTAAGGAGGAGGCAGTGAATCAGCTAAATGGCGCCTCAGACCTGGCGAAATCTATCGTCCTGGGAAAGCAGGTTCCTGATAAAGGTGCGTCATGACCGGCAGGAGGGGAGACAAGATGAGGACGTGTGGATGGACGGGAGATCAGGGCAGGGGTGACTGTGCGCTGTGATGGTATCGTCACGAGTCAGATACAGAAATTCATTCCCGATTTCTTGTATTGTAGATCTGAACATGAAGTTCAAGAAGCAAAACTCTTTCACCGTCCCCGAACTCTCCGCTGGGTTGAATGTCAGTCAGACTACAGCTGTAAGCAAAGCCCTGATGCAGCCCTTCACTCTCATACAGGGACCCCCAGGTTAGTGCATCTAAGCCTATCATGTGATAATGTCTGCTGGGCTTCTGTATCTAAACCCATCCTGTGTGACACTGTCTGCTGAGCTTCTGTATCTAAGCCCATCCTGTGTGATACGTGTGCTGAGCTTCTGAATCTAAGCCTATCTTGTGCGATTCTATGCGCTGAGATTCTGTATCTGGCCTATCATGTGTAATTCTGTGTGCTGAGCCATGTATGTAAGCCGATCACGTGTGACACTGTCTGCTGAGCTTCTGTATCTAAGCCCATCATGTGAGATTCTGTTTGTTGAGCTTCTGTATTTAATCCTATCATGTGTGATTTTGTCTGCTGAGCTTATGCATCTAAGCCTATAATGTGTGATACTGTCTGTGGAGCCATGTGTCTAAGCCTATCATATATGAAACTGCTGAGCTGTGTATCTAATCCAGTCATGTGCCATACTGTATAGTGAGCCATGTATGATACGGTCTGTTGAGCTGTGTATTTAAGCTTGTCATGTGTGATACCGTCTGATCAGGCATGTATCTAAGCAGCTCATGTATAATACTGATTTCTAAGCCTATCCTATGTGATACTGACTGATTACTTTTTGTATCTAAGCCTATCATGTGTGATACTGTCTGCTGAGCTGCTGTATCTAGGGTGTGCCGGGTACATAGAGGTAACCTATGGGCTCTTACCTTCCATCAGGAACTGGGAAAACTATAGTTGGCGCTCACCTGGTGTACTGGTTCAATGAAGCGAATCAAGATCTAGAGATTGTGACAACAGAAGAGGAGGAAGGGAAAGTGGGCAACCGGCAGGTGCTCATGTATTGTGGCCCCTCCAATAAGTCTGTGGACGTCGTAGCCGGTAAGTTAGGAGCTTATATAACAGGAAACGTGAGGATGTTGCCTAATTCACCAGGCAGGTGCCACTATGGGCAATGCTTCATTTTAGTACAAGTGTGAACAGCTGGAGATGGGGTCAGGGCGGGGGTGACAGAACGGGACAATCCTCATATTGGTATTATTCTTTCTAGAAAAGCTCCTCCCACTTCGTAACAAACTCCGCCTACTGCGCGTCTATAGTGAGCAAATGGAGCTGTCTGAATTTCCTTACCCCGGGAGCAACCTCAGAGTATCCGGATACCTCAGGGAGGGTAAACCACAGGAAGGTCTCAGGTAACGCACGCATAGACTTCTAGTCATGGTACAGGCAGATGATAGGAGGAGTAGTCTCATACAGTACTAAGTGCATGTTGTCTCTCACAGACCGATCACCTTGCATCACCGGATCCGCCAGCCTTTAAATCCGTATTCCAAGCAAATTCAAGAAATGGATGCACAAATTCAGAGAAGGGAGGAGATATCACCGGAAAATGTGGCTAAGTAAGAAGGAAGGGGAGGCCTCGTCACCTGGGTTGTCTCCCTTCTCTTATCACTTGTCTGTATCTCCTCTCCCCTGTCTGTATGTCCTTTACCCTGCACTCACCTCTGTGTATCTTCTCTCCCCTGCACTCACCTGTCTGTATCTCCTCTCTCTTGCATTCACCTCTGTGTATCTCCTCTCCCCTGCCTGTATCTTCTCTCCCCTGCACTCATCTGTCTGTATCTCCTCTCTCCTGCACTCACCTGTGTGTATCTCCTCTCTCCTGCACTCACCTGTGTGTATCTCCTCTCTCCTGCACTCACCTGTGTGTATCTCCTCTCTCCTGCACTCACCTGTGTGTATCTCCTCTCTCCTGCACTCACCTCTGTGTATCTCCTCTCTCCTGCACTCACCTCTGTGTATCTCCTCTCCCCTTGCACTCACCTGCCTGTATCTCCTCTCTCTTGCACGCACCTGTCTGTATCTCCTCTCTCCTGCACTCACCTGTGTGTATCTCCTCTCTCCTGCACTCATCTCTGTGTATCTCCTCTCCCTTTGCACGCACCTGTCTGTATCTCCTCTCTCCTGCACTCACCTCTGTGTATCTCCTCTCTCCTGCACTCACCTCTGTGTATCTCCTCTTCCCTTGCACTCACCTGCCTGTATCTCCTCTCTCTTGCACGCACCTGTCTGTATCTCCTCTCTCCTGCACTCACCTGTGTGTATCTCCTCTCTCCTGCACTCATCTCTGTGTATCTCCTCTCCCTTTGCACGCACCTGTCTGTATCTCCTCTCTCCTGCACTCACCTCTGTGTATCTCCTCTCCCCTTGCACGCACCTGTCTGTATCTCCTCTCTCTTGCACGCACCTGTCTGTATCTCCTCTCTCCTGCACTCACCTGTCTGTATTTAGCAAACTGGTCTAGCGCCTCACCTTTATTCACTTCTATTTGCTTTTCTATGTTCTTCTGTCCTGTACTTCTACCCTTACATTTTTATCAGTCTGTGTAGCTTCTTCTTTACACAGCAGTGTATCCTTTCCCTTTCTCACCTTTATACCCTACTGCTTAAATATCCATGTAACCCCTCCCCTATGTTCTCATCTGTTGTATCTGTTACCTCTCCTTAAACCTTCTCTCGTACCTTTATTATCTTTGTATCCCCGTCTTTATGTTTACATCTGTCTATAATTCCTCCCCTCAGTAGTCACCTGCCCATAACTCTTCCCCTCAGTAGTCACCTACCCATAACTCTTCCCCTCAGTAGTCACCTGCCCATAACTCTTCCCCTCAGTAGTCACCTGCCCTTAACTCTTCCGCTCAGTAGGCACCTGCCCTTAACTCTTCCCCTCAGTAATCACCTGCCCTTAACTCTTCCCCTCAGTAGGCACCTGCCCATCACTCCTCCCCTCAGTACGCACCTGCTCATAACTCTTCCCCTCAGTAGGCACCTGCCCATCACTCCTCCCCTCAGTAATCACCTGCCCATCACTCCTCCCCTCAGTAATCACCTGCCCATCACTCCTCCCCTCAGTAATCACCTGCCCATCACTCCTCCCCTCAGTACGCACCTGTCCATCACTCCTCCCTGAGTATGCACCTGCCCATTACTCCTCCCTTCAGTAGGCACCTGCCCATCACTCCTCCCCTCAGTAATCACCTGCCCATCACTCCTCCCCTCAGTAATCACCTGCCCATCACTCCTCCCCTCAGTACGCACCTGTCCATCACTCCTCCCCTGAGTATGCACCTGCCCATTACTCCTCCCTTCAGTAGGCACCTGCCCATCATTCCTCCCCTCAGTAGGCACCTGCCCATCACTCCTCCCCTCAGTAGTCACCTGCCCATCATCCGTCCCCTCAGTATGCACCTGCCCATCACTCCTTTCCTTTTCATTCATCTATATTTTCTGAAATAGGTACAAAAAACTACTGGGCGATGCTCGAAAATGGGAACTTGACCGTCACGACATCATTCTGTGCACCTGCGTTACCTCATCCAGCAAAACCCTGACAAATTTGCCGGTGTCTCAGATTATTATAGATGAGAGTGCGATGTGCACGGAGCCAGAGACGCTGGTTCCTATTGTCAGCCACAAGAATGCACAATCCGTAAGTGAGCCTATAGCTGCTGCCCATCGCTTTCCAAGCCTTATGGTGTGATTGTCACTCATAGACTTTCTTTACCACAGATTGTTCTGATTGGAGACCACCGCCAGCTGCGGCCCGTGATCAAGAATGAAGTTTGCCGTACTCTGAAAATGGATCGATCACTGTTTGAGAGATACCAGGAGAGGGCGCTGTTGCTGGACACACAGTACCGCATGGTGAGTGGCTTTTACCTACCGTAGAGGCGGATCTCACTACTGCAAAACAGCGAAGTGTTATAAACTTTACCTGTAGTCACCACTAGGGGGAGTTCACTAAAGCAGAGTCATACTGCTCTCCGTACCAGCTGCCAGGATTAGAATAACATGGCTGCTCCCAGAACAGCGCCACCTTATCCAAAAGGAGTGTCTGATATTGCAGCTCAATTTAAATAAATCAGAGTTGTATCTAGCGAAGGGGATGGCTGCCCCAGGCTACTCACTTAGATGGGCCACTAGCAAATTGGCGAAATGATGCTTGAGCAGATCACTTAATACTTGAGGTGGGGCCCTGAGTCGTGACAATCATCTGTGGCGCAGCTCAGGACCCCGCCTCCTCGATGGTGCGGCTCAGAGCCTCCTCGATGGCACTGTTCAGGGACCTGCCTTCTCGGTGGCACCACTCAGAGCCCCATCTCATCTTTTGATCAGCTAAGGGCCCCACCTCCTCAGTGGAACGGCTCAGGGCCTCATTTGCGGCACCTTTCAGGGCCCTACCTCCCTGGTCGTACCGCTCAGGTCCCCGCTTCCTGTAAACAGCGGTGTCGGCACTCATGTTCCCAAGGCTCTCGTGCTGTGGAATGACATGTGACTTATCACCCAATCAGTTCTGGCATCATTGGCCCCGCCTTCGGACGAATCGAACATCAAGAGGAAGTCCGGGCTGCGGCTGACCTGACTTCCTCTTGATGTTCGATTCATCCAAAGGTGGAGACAGTGATGCCAGCGCTGATTAGGCGTCAGGCTCATGTGTCATAACAACCGCACGAGTGCCCCGAGAATTTGAGTGCTGACACGGCGGGAATGGCGTCGGCATGAGAGGTGAGTATAGGCTTTATTATTTTATTGGGGCCAAATGTTTAGATGAAGAAGTGGTTGTCCGAGGAGTTGACAACCCTTTTAATAGATTTTTAGCCTTGAGCAGGTGACACATTGTAAGTAGCGGATTGTAATAAAGCTCATGTCTCCTCTGCTTTCTCTCTGTCTCCAGCATTCGGATATCTGTGAATTCCCGTCCAATCAGTTCTACGATGGTCGCTTGCACACTTCAACCTCAATCAACCTACAGCCCAGTCTGTTCTACTACCAAAACTACTGCTGCCCCCTGCTGTTTGGAAAGGTGTTTGGGCAGGAGCAGAGTCTGACAGTGACCAGTGAAGAAGGGAATATTAACTCAAAAGCAAACATTAAGGAGGCTGAGCAGGCGGTATGTATACATCGCCCCCTGTCCCTTTACTTCGCTGCCTAAAGTGGTCATCCTGTAGCCACCACTACCGTATACAGCCCATATACAATAAAACTGCTTCTTCACAGGTCTGTGCAATATAATGGTGACCTGAATGGAGTAAATAGGATTAGACCCAGGGCTATTACATTTCTAATCCATAATTTGGTCTTTACTAGACTCATTGCATATCTTTATAAGAGCCAGGCTTCACGCAGAGTTAAATTATAGAATTTGTTCACACTTGAGCCACCACTAGGCACAGGTCTGTATACCGTATATAGGTAATATAGTGATCACCAGTGACATTATACACAGGAGCTCTGTACATATTGTCAGTGTACAGGTAATACAGGGATCACCAGTGAAATTATACACAGGAGCTCTGTATATAGTGCCAGTGTACAGGTAATACAGTGGTCTAAGGTAACATTTTGCATAGGAGCGCTGTATACACTATATAGTGAACAGGTAATACAGTGATCTACGGTGACATTATACACAGGAGCTCTGTATATAGTGTACAGGTAATACAGTGATCACCAGTGACATACACAGGAGCTCTGTATATAGTGTACAGGTAATACAGTGCTCACCAGTGACATTATACACAGGAGCGTTGTATATAGTGTGAGTGTACAGGTAATGCAGTAATCTCTGGTGATATTATACACAGGAGCTCTGTATATAGTGTATAGTGTGCACAGGAGCATTGTATATACTAAATACTGTATAGTGTAAGTGTACAGGTAATACAGTGACTCACCAGTGACATGTCTAGTTGAAGTAATTTATCATCACTTTTCTTCTTCATCTGGCACAGATGGGTATCACTTTTTCATCTATAGCTGATCGTTTCTGAGACACATTCCCCACTTTTCCCCCCCCAACTTCGACACGTCACTAAATGGAAGAAAAAATACAACATAGTGCTGCCCTGCACACTAACAGGACCTCTCTTCCCCCACTGAAAACAGTATCCTCAAAAGTCAAATATATTACCACAGTAATAATGTCCCTTAATTGGCCCTTACAGTAGTATCCACCATCCTGGGCCCCTTCCTGTTATAATATCCCTCATCCTGGATCCCTTCCTGTTATAATGTCCCTCATCTTGGTCCCCATGTCCCCCCCATATGTCCCCAATATTGCCGGTCTTTTGTAACAAAACAAACAAAAAGGTTCTTTTTTCCTGTCTTCGGGCTCACAGAATTTTCTTTCTGCTCCATATACTGCATGGACGGGCTGGCACATGGCAGTGACATCATATGCTGGCGACCGCACCATGTCAGCTGCCAGCCTCTGATAGGCTGGTGGTGATTTTAACTGTTGTGGTGCAGGAAGCCGGTGGCTTTTTGTTCTGCAATACATTAAACTAAATGTGCTTCTGAAGAATGTGAATGGCCTAACCCAAACTCTAAACCTTAAAACCACAAATGGAGAATTAGACCATTCAGGGGAAAGGCACTAATTTTCTCAATTACTTTTTCAGGTGCGTTTGGCAAAACTTCTGGTCAGTCGGTCTGTTTCTGCCAAAGACATCGTTATCCTGACCCCTTACAATGCCCAGGTGGCATTGATCACCAAGAAACTGCAAGAACAGGGACTGAGCGGGGTCACCGCCTGCACCATCATGAAGAGCCAAGGTTACTATTAGCCCATTATATGAGTATTATATTATTGGTGTCTTACTATTAGCCCATTATATGGGTATTATATTAGTGGTATTACATATGCCTTTCCTCCACCTGCAGGGAGTGAGTGGCGATATGTCATCTTTTCCACCGTCCGTACGACTTCGGCTGAGGAGTTTGATTCTCGACCTACGTACAGTTGGCTGCGGCTCTATCTTGGTTTTCTTTCAGACCCAAACCAGATAAACGTTGCGCTTACAAGAGCAAAGGAGGGACTGTGTGTCCTAGGTAAGGAAAATGCATACATGGCGGAGCACGTCACCGATCCCACAGTATACGGCGCAGAGCACGTCACCGATCCCACAGTATATAGCGCGGAGCACGTGACCGATCCCACAGTATACAGTGCGGAGCATGTCACCGATTCCACAGTATACTGTGCGGCCCACGTCACCTATCCCTCAGTATACGGTGCGGCGCACGTCACCGATCACACAGTATACAGCTCGGAGCACGTCACCAATCACACAGTATACAGCTCGGAGCACGTCACCGATCACACAGTATACAGCTCGGAGCACGTCATCGATCACACAGTACACAGTGCAGAGCACGTCATCAATCATACAGTATACCGTGCGGAGCACGTCATCGACCACACAGTACACAGTGGGAAACACGTCATCGATCACACCATACACAGAGTGGAGCACGTCACCGATTGCAGAGTATACGGCGCGGAGCACATCAGCGAGCACACAGTATACGGCGCTGAGCACGTCACCGATCACACAGTATACGGTGCGGAGCACGTCACCAATCACAGTATACAGTGCGGAACACATTAGCGATCACACAGTATACAGTGCGGAGCACGTCATCGATCACACAGTACACAGTGCGAAGCACGTCACCGATCACACAGTACACAGTGTGGAGCACGTCACCGATTGCACAGTATACGGCACGGAGCATATCAGCGATCTCACAGTATACGGCGCTGAGCACGTCATTGATCACAAAGTATACGGCGCGGAGCACCTCATCGATCACACGGTATACGGTGCGGAGCACGTCACCGATCACACAGTATACAGTGCGGAGCACGTCATCGATCACACAGTATACAGTGCGGAGCATGTCATCGATCACACAGTATACGGCACGGAGCACGTCACCGATCACACAGTATACAGTGCGGAGCACACCACCGATCACAGTATGCAGTGCAGAGCACATCACCGATCACACAGTATACAGTGCAGAGCACGTCATCGATCACACAGTATACAGTGCGCAGCATGTCATCGATCACACAGTATACGGCGTGGAGCACGTCACCGATCACACAGTATATGGTGCGGAGCACGTCACCGATCACACAGTATACGGTGCGGAGCACATCACCGATCACACAGTATACAGTGCAGAGCACGTCATCAATCACACAGTATACAGTGCGGAGCATGTCATCAATCACACAGTATACAGTGCGGAGCATGTCATCGATCACACAGTATACGGCGCGGAGCACATCACCGATCACACAGTATACGGCGCTGAGTACGTCACCGATCACACAGTATACAGTGCAGAGCACGTCATCGATCACACAGTATACAGTGCGGAGCACGTCATCGATCACACAGTATACGGCGCGGAGCACATCACCGATCACACAGTATACGGCGCTGAGTACGTCACCGATCACACAGTATACAGTGCAGAGCACGTCATCGATCACACAGTATACAGTGCGGAGCACGTCATCGATCACACAGTATACAGTGCAGAGCACGTCATCAATCACACAGTATACAGTGCGGAGCATGTCATCAATCACACAGTATACAGTGCGGAGCATGTCATCGATCACACAGTATACGGCGCGGAGCACATCACCGATCACACAGTATACGGCGCTGAGTACGTCACCGATCACACAGTATACAGTGCAGAGCACGTCATCAATCACACAGTATACAGTGCGGAGCATGTCATCAATCACACAGTATACAGTGCGGAGCATGTCATCGATCACACAGTATACGGCGCGGAGCACATCACCGATCACACAGTATACGGCGCTGAGTACGTCACCGATCACACAGTATACAGTGCAGAGCACGTCATCGATCACACAGTATACAGTGCGGAGCACGTCATCGATCACACAGTATACGGTGCGGAGCACATCACCGATCACACAGTATACGGCGCTGAGTACGTCACCGATCACACAGTATACAGTGCAGAGCACGTCATCGATCACACAGTATACAGTGCGGAGCACGTCATCGATCACACAGTATACGGTGCGGAGCACATCACCGATCACACAGTATACGGCGCTGAGTACGTCACCGATCACACAGTATACAGTGCTGAGCACATCACCGATCACACAGTATACGGCGCTGAGTACGTCACCGATCACACAGTATACAGTGCTGAGCACGTCACCGATCACACAGTATACAGTGCGGAGCATGTCATCGATCACACAGTATACAGTGCGGAGCATGTCATCGATCACACAGTATACGGCGCGGAGCACATCACCGATCACACAGTATACAGTGCAGAGCACGTCATCAATCACACAGTATACAGTGCGGAGCATGTCATCAATCACACAGTATACAGTGCGGAGCATGTCATCGATCACACAGTATACGGCGCGGAGCACATCACCGATCACACAGTATACGGCGCTGAGTACGTCACCGATCACACAGTATACAGTGCAGAGCACGTCATCGATCACACAGTATACAGTGCGGAGCACGTCATCGATCACACAGTATACGGTGCGGAGCACATCACCGATCACACAGTATACGGCGCTGAGTACGTCACCGATCACACAGTATACAGTGCAGAGCACGTCATCGATCACACAGTATACAGTGCGGAGCACGTCATCGATCACACAGTATACGGTGCGGAGCACATCACCGATCACACAGTATACGGCGCTGAGTACGTCACCGATCACACAGTATACAGTGCTGAGCACGTCACCGATCACACAGTATACAGTGCGGAGCATGTCATCGATCACACAGTATACGGTGCGGAGCACATCACCGATCACACAGTATACGGCGCTGAGTACGTCAACGATCACACAGTATACAGTGCGGAGCATGTCATCGATCACACAGTATACGGCGCGGAGCACATCACCGATTACACAGTATATAGAGCAGAACATGTCTTCTATTTCTTTGCCTTTTAATCATTATTGCATACCTTATCTCGCTGCAGGAAATCCTCTCCTCCTGAGATGTTCTCGCCTCTGGGATCAGCTGCTCCAGCACTACAGTCAGAAAGCGGTAGTCGTAGATTGTACTGACATCAATGTTCGAGCTCCGCGACGTCACTGAGAGTCTCCGGACTGGTTGAGAACACAATCGCCAACCACTTTAGAAATGAACTAATGTATCTTGGATGTAAATATTCCAGAAATAGTGGAATATTCCTTAGTAGCCCACCAGCCGATGTAACTGCTTCCTCAATATTCTAGTAATAAACCTTCCATGGGGGCAGACCGAGGGGTAACTATAGGGGCTTCAGTGATAAACTTTATACATGTAACTCGGTGCAGGCACTGATAGCATGAAATGGAGTGATATGTGCTGCTACTCTGTGGTCATACACGGAACTGCAGGTTTTAAATTATTTTTTTTTTTTTACACTTTCTGACTTTTTTTTTTACCCTCCACACCCCTGCCATTCATTGTGTTCATATGTGGACCAGAAGAATGGGGGTAGATGAAGCACTTTTCAGATTTGGACCAAAAAATAATGTTACCAGCAGCTAGTCGTCTCCTTACAGTTTTTCGAAGCTTTTTATTCTTGCGTAAAACATTCCATTACCCAATGGTCACCAGCACATTCAGGATCTGTACGTATCTAGCATTAGATTGCTAGCTCCTCACTGATATTTGCTAACTGCCTCGCCACTTTTTTAACATTTTTATCTATTTATGAAGAAATTTTATACATTTTTAAACTATTAAGAGATTGTAATGTTTTATTTGCCTTTTAGGATGGGGTAAGGAATAGATTTAAAGGAACAGTCCAAACAAAAATGATACATGGTGGCATGTATATCTGCCCCCTTGTGGCCTGCAGTAGGCATAGCACTGTGTTTGGACTGGTGTATTCCTTTAAGATTTTCTGAGCCTTTTCTGTTTCCGGACAGATCTATGGGCGGTACAAATACATTGTCAGTGTTTGTTTTTTTAATCTTTTTAATTATGTTTTATAAATTGGAACAATGTTTGTAATTTTAACCAGGATTAATTGTAAATTAAATGTGATTTTGCTGCAATATCTGTCGTCATTTGATCAGTATTGTCACCGAAATGTGCCGCCTTATTTCTCTCACCTTAATATATAACCATATAGTCCCTGGTATTACATCCTCTGCAAGGAAAAGGAAAATGTATAGTCTTAATTAAAAATATCCTATTGTTTTGTGTTTAAAGTTCTCCTGTAGATCTGTGTATCACTAAGGTTGCAGACTACAAATAAACTCTATCGGGCCAATTCATCAACGTTTTTACGCTAGAAAAGTGGTGTAAAAGCTTCAAAAATGTGCAATCAAAGGTATCAGAAATTTGTACTCCAGAAATCCTACTCCAGTCTCTGACTAGAGTAGCACTTCTGGAACAGCGCATGGAAAAGAAAAAGGTGCCATGTACTCTAGCAAGACTGGTATAGTGCGGGTGTGCTCTATGCCAGTCGTGAATCCACCCCAATGTATCACCCACGCACTATGGCCCCGACTCATCAATACGGACAATTTTTTTCCCGCTCTTAATGAGGGGGCATTTGGGCGTCAGATGCTCCTGATTCATGAATGTGTGCATGCCTCTTAATAATTCAGAAGTGTCTGGCGAGTGGTGTGAGCTCTGTGCACCATGACAGAAATTATACTCTGGTCCCTGACCGGAGTAAGATCTCTAGCGTAGGAAATGTCACAGCTCATCATGAATTAGACAAGCCACGGCGTCACGTCACCTCCGCACCTCATCTCTGCCCAATTTGGTGACAGTTGGGGAAACTAGCATAAAAACACCAAAAGTCGCAATTTTTTTTCTACTTTACTCCGAGTTGTGCAAAAATGTTGTGACTTTTCTGTCCTGTTACAACGCAGGTTTAGGAGCCACATAATCTGCAGCAAATATCTGCACTGACATACAGGTAACACCTTGCTGTAACTGGATTTTACACTAATCGTGGACATTTAACCCTTCAAATGCCCACTGTTATGGGTTGTCAGTCAACCAGGGACCTAATAATGGCCCACAGGAGTGCCAAATACATGGGGCCAAAATGCGGATTTCTTCACCATATTAATTTAAGTAGTATAACAGCGCCATTATGGCCATGTCTTTACATTGCTAAATTGTGCTGACAGGTTCTCTTTAAAATTGTATTTAATTCTTTATTTAACCCCTTCTTGATGTGTGACAGCTGAGCCTGTGCCATACCTGGCAGATGCTGTGTTACGCAGCCAGCATCTATCTATACCTGCAGCAACCAAAGCTAGCTCTGCTCGCTGCTGTTTAACAATTTAAAGGCCACAGTCCATCACCGACAGCAACATTTAATTGTAAAAGAAAAATCTATAAAAATTCTAATCACTTACGAGTGAAGGAGCACCGGACATTGAACTTGGTAGAAACAAAACCCATAAAAACAATGGTGGAATCATGGTTTTTCTTTTTTTTTTTTACATAATTTCACCGCCCTTGGATTTTTTCCTGTTTTCCAGTATTATTGCATGGTAAAATGAAAAAATGAAAGGTGTCTTTCAAAACTACAACTCATCCCCAAGAAACGAGCCCTAACACGGCCATGTCAACTGAACAATAAAAAAAAAAAATATGACTTTTGGAACAAGGGGAATGTAAAACGGAAGCGTAAAAACTAATAATCATCCGGATCCCATGTGTGTAGCAAATTGCAGCAGAACCCAATGCAAATTAATGGAACGGAGCTTCAGTATCTTGCACAGTGGCCGATTGGGATTTGTACCGAAACTAGAGAAAATGAAGGGGCAGCAGTGCATCAGTAAGCGCTCAATAGTAGTGATCAGAGGGGGTGATGAGACCCCAGCAGATCAGTGAATGATAGGACATCTTTGCAATATTAGATACTAGATAATACATGGGTTGTACATAGCAGGTCTGGATGCATTCTACTGTGTGGCCAGCAGAGGTCAGCAAAGTTTAAGCAGTGATAGGTCTGTAAATAGGTCAATGCCCTGGCAGTAGCTGTATGTGACAGTCTAGCAGTGTGAGGTTTAAATTTAGGTATGTATGTGGGTCAGCACGCCATGTTAGGCCAGGTTTAGTGGGGTACACAGGTCTTTCATGGTGGCTGCACATTTGGGTTTTAGCTTTTCCACAGACTGCACAGAACATACAGTACCTGATTCTGAGCCAGGGATGATCTAGGACCCATTAGAGAAAGATCCCAGCATCCTCCCCACCATCCGCCTCCACCGCTGCTAAACACTAAATCCCAATCAGTCTAATGTGTCCTCACTGGAAGTTCATGTCAGCCCCGAGTGACCCGCAGCACAAAAAGATTCAAAACAATCCATAGGTATATGGCAGCAGTGCACCCCGAACAGTGTGGCTATAGCAGGCGATGTCATAATGATTCTGCATCCCACATATAAATACCACTGTGTGCATACATTACTTATCCTTCTGTGTTATACCCCAGAGCTCCACTCACTATTCTGCTGGTCCAGTCACTGTGTACATACATTACATTACTTATCCTGTACTGATCCTGAGTTACATCCTGTATTATACCCCAGAGCTGCACTCACTATTCTGCTGGTGGAGTTACTGTGTACATACATTACATATCCTGTACTGATCCTGAGTTACATCCTGTATTATACTCCAGAGCTGCACTCAGTATTCTGCTGGTGGAGTCACTGCGTCCAAACATTACATATCCTGTACTGATCCTGAGTTACATCCTGTATTATACTCCAGAGCTGCACTCACTATTCTGCTGGTGGAGTCACTGTGTACATGCATTACATTACTTATCCTGCACTGATCCTGAGTTACACCCTGTATTATACTCCAGAGCTGCACTCACTATTCTGCTGGTGCAGTCACTGTGTACATACATTACATTACTTATCCTGTACTGATCCTGAGTTACGTCCTGTATTATACTCCAGAGCTGCACTCTCTATTCTGCTGGTGGAGTCACTGTGTACATACATTACATTACTTATCCTGCACTGATCCTGAGTTACACCCTGTATTATACTCCAGAGCTGCACTCACTATTCTGCTGGTGGAGTCACTGTGTACATACATTACATTACTGATCCTGTACTGATCCTGAGTTACATCCTGTATTATACTCCAGAGCTGCACTCACTATTCTGCTGGTGGGGTCACTGTGTACATACATTACATTACTTATCCTGTACTGATCCTGAGTTACATCCTGTATTATACTCCAGAGCTGCACTCACTATTCTGCTGGTCCAGTCACTGTGTACATACATTACATTACTTATCCTGTACTGATCCTGAGTTACATCCTGTATTAAACTCCAGAGCTGCACTCACTATTCTGCTGGTGGAGTCACTGTGTACATACATTACATTACTTATCCTGTACTGATCCTGAGTTACATCCTGTATTATACTCCAGAGCTGCACTCACTATTCTGCTGGTGCAGTCACTGTGTACATACATTACATTACTTATCCTGTACTGATCCTGAGTTACATCCTGTATTATCCTCCAGAGCTGCACTCACTATTCTGCTGGTGCAGTCACTGTGTACATACATTACATTACTTATCCTGTACTGACCCTGAGTTACATCCTGTATTATACCCCAGAGCTACACTCACTATTCTGCTGGTGCAGTCACTGTGTACATACATTACATTACTTATCCTGTACTGATCCTGAGTTACATCCTGTATTATACTCCAGAGCTGCACTCACTATTTTGCTGGTGGAGTCACTGTGTACATACATTACATTACTTATCCCATACCCAAGGATTACACAGCACAAATGGGTCCTGGCAGAGCTGCTGCTGAATAGGTAGATTAACTTGCAAGATAAGAATTGCTTTAGTCATTACCCCAAGAAGTGGCCAGAAGCGTGATCCCACACAATCATATATAAGAAATAAAAAGCATTTTAAAAAATTAATTAACTGAATTTTATGCAAAAAGTGGAGACAGAACCTGGGTTCATCAATTATTGTGCTGTAGAAAATGCTTTAGAGTAAAAAGTCGGTAATTGTAGAGAGATAATGAGATAATGAGCTCCTGATGGAGATACAGTCATTGAAAACAAAATCTCTGCCTTCGGCTGGAGTCAATCTACCGTATAACACGGCGGGTGCTAGGCGAGAAAACATCGCACTTGGGACAATTTTCTCTTGCCGAATCAACATCGTGCAATTGTCAGTGATCGTCAGCTCACTCGCGCCCATACAAGTCTATGGGTGCGTGTGAAACATTGGACTGCACTCGGATGTCATCCCACTGCAGTCCGATATACGCTGAGACAGGCCATGGAGGAGATGGAGAAATGACTTTCTCCATCAACTCCGCACCTGTGCAGCGATTGTCTCATGTGTGAGGATTGGAGGACAGTAGCATGACACTAGCCCCCCGCTCGCAGCAGAGTTGGAACTGAGGAGGGTCATTAGCATGTCGCATCTGATGGTCTCACATCGGATGCCATAGCGTGACTCCGGCCTTAGACTTAAGGTGTTTGCTGGTCACAGAATATTGATAACCCACCCACAGGATAGGTCATCAACATGAGGTCGGCGGGGGATCTGCTACCACGTACTCCCACCGATCAGCAGTTATTACTCCGAGATGACCTGCAGTACCAGGCAGCGACCACTACACACTGAGGCGCTGCGCTTTGCAGATCCGTTCAAAGCGTTTACATCTGAAGCCCAAGCAAATGACAGCTGATGAGTGGAGGACCCCCACCTATCACATAGCCTATAGATTGAGCAACCCCTTAAGTTACCGGGAAGCTTACTCACCATTTACAGGGGGAGGGGGGTTTTAAGTCCCTTTCCTTTTTACGTTATGAATTTTGCAAAAAGATAAACGTGGGCTTCTCTTTTTTTTTCTCCAACCCCTTTTTTGTGACTTTTTGAAAAGTCGCACGTTTTGCAAAATCACGCAAAAATTGATGACACTCAGAAAACTGCTGCGGGTTGGGGGGGGGGGTGAGTAAATTGGTGCAAAAATGTTGCGACTTTATGAAAAGTTGTAAATGATGAATCAGGAAAAAAAACATTTCCTTAACCCCAGCCATAATGGTGAACTGAAACAAAAAAAAAATTCTTAAAATATTTTAATAGTAGTCAAAGCACCATTTTTTAATAGGATTCCAAATCCATTGTATGACGCTACATCAATATCTGCAGCCACCACTAGAGGGAGTTTAGGAGCCAAGTGTACAGTCATGGCCAAAAGTTTTGAGAATGACACAAATATTATATTTTCACATGATCTGCTGGCCTCTGGTTTTTATGTGTGTTTGTCAGATGTTTTTATCACATACAGAAATACAATTGCAATCATATTATGAGTAGCAAAAGGTTATATTGACAGTTAGAATGAGTTAATGCAGCAAGTCAATATTTGCAGTGTTGACCCTTCTTCTTCAGGACCTCAGCAATTCTCCCTGGCATGTTCTCAATCAACTTCTGGATTAAATCCTGACTGATAGCTGTCCATTCTTTCAAAATCAATGCTTTTATTTTGTCTGAATTTGAAGGTTTTTGTTTGTCCACCCGTCTCTTGATGATTTACCACAAGTTCTCAATGGGATTAAGATCTGGGGAGTTTCTAGGCCATGGTCCCAAAATCTCTATGTTTTGTTCCCTGAGCCATTTAGTTATCACCTTTGCTTTATGGCAAGGTGCTCCATCATGTTGAAAAAGGCATTGTTGATCGCCAAACTGCTCTTGGACGGTTGGGAGAAGTTGCTCTTGGAGGACATTCTGGTACCATTCTTTATTCATGGCTGTGTTTTTAGGCAAGACTGAGAGAGAGCCCATTCCCTTGGCTGAGAAGCAACCCCACACATGAATGGTTTCAGGATGCTTGACAGTTGGCATGAGACAAGACTGGTGGTAGCGCTCACCTGGTCTTCTCCGAATAAGCCGTTTTCCAGATGTCCCAAACAATCGAAAAGGGGATTCATCAGAGAAAATGACTTTACCCCAGTCCTCAGCAGTCCACTCCCTGTACCTCTTGCAGAATATCAGTCTGTCCATGATGTTTTTCCTGGCGAGAAGTGGCTTCTTTGCTGCCCTCCTTGAGACCAGGCCTTGCTCCAAGAGTCTCCGCCTCACAGTGCGTGCAGATGCACTCACACCTGCCTGCTGCCATTCCGGAGCAAGCTCTGCACTGCTGGTAGCCCGATCCCGCAGCTGAAACACTTTTAAGAGATGGTCCTGGCGCTTACTGGTCTTTCTTGGGCGCCCTGAAGCCTTTTTGGCAACAAGGGAACCTCTCTTCTTGAAGTTCTTGATGATGCGATAGATTGTTGACTGAGGTGCAATCTTTCTAGCTGCGATACTCTTCCCTGTTAGGCCATTTTGTGCAGTGCAATGATGACTGCACGTGTTTCTTTAGCGATAACCATGGTTAACAGAAGAGAAACAATGATGCCAAGCACCAGCCTCCTTTTAAAGTGTCCAGTGGTGTCATTCTTACTTAATCATGACAGATTGATCTCCAGCCCTGTCCTCATCAACACCCACACCTGTGTTAATGGAGCAATCACTGAAACGATGTTAGCTGGTCCTTTTAAGGCAGGGCTGCAATGATGTTGAAATGTGTTTTGGGGGATAAAGTTAATTTTCTAGGCAAATATTGACTTTGCAAGTAATTGCTGTTAAGCTGATCACTCTTTATAACATTCTGGAGTATATGCAAATTGCCATTAGAAAAAATGAAGCAGTAGACTTTGTAAAAATTAATATTTGTGTCATTCTCAAAACTTTTGGCCATGACTGTAGTATTATGGAGACAGTAAGCAGTTCACTCCGGAGCTCCACCTAGTGGTGGCTGCAGCTTTTCACGATAGGATTAATGTGATTATGGATGTGATAATGTGCACAGTATTCAGGACATAAGGGATATGGTTTTAAGGCAAATATGTGACAGAACTTGCATTCCCTGTCAATCAACTGCTGCACCATCCTCTTCATATAGAGGTTCTGCAAAACTTGGGTTTGCATCATTCAGTAGCTGAGAATATTTTTCATGTCATTACAAAAATGAGCTAACATGAAGAATTTTTCTTTAAAAAGAGGTTCTGCAGCAGTTGTGGTGTGCATTACAAGCCAGAATGTATGTTATTGCCTGTAGTTACCAGGATATGGTCAGAGTTGGAGACCACCTTTGTCATCCTCCAGTCCGGAGACCTGTCTGCAGGATATTTGTGACTTCCCATGTACACAATGGACCATCACTGACACAATGAAAGCCTTTCACAAGGCGACGCTTCTGCGATCAGGAACTTTAGTCTGCTGACTCCGCAAAATGTGTGAGAACAGTCCCAGCATATTACAGGTTTGTAGCAGGGTCTCGGTGCAGGGGCTAGAAAGGACGGGGTTCCATGTACAAGGCCACAAGGAGCAGCGAGTTACAGGTGTGGTACATGCAGCTCATGCGCACATACCGTCCTACCGCAGGTGTGGGAAAGTTACAGAATGCGCTTGCTGAAGCAGACAAGTTTCATTTAGGAGCAGCCGTCCTGAAGTAATTGGGCTTATGATGCTGTCAGAACCAATCCGACCAACCCCAGTAACAAATCATGCACACAGCAATATACAGAATAGAAAGGTGGTTCATCATCTCAGAGCAGCCCCCAGGCCTCCCCTGAAAAACTGTTTGCATTCTTGACACTTTATAATTCCAGCAATTCACATGTAATCTGCACCATTGCCTGATGTTATAGAGCAGATATCAACATTCTTCATAGGAGGCGGAATGTGTGTTATATTCTTGTACACAGGGGGGGGGGGGGGGGGGCAGTATTATAGCAGTAAGGCTGTGTGCACGCATTGCGGATTCTCCCGCAGATTTTTCTGCACAAAAAACGCAGTTCTTGGCAGAAAACGCAGGTGCGGTTTTGCCTGCGGATGTCTGCGTTTTTGTAAGCTAAATAAAGATGTTATTTAGCAAAAAAAAAAAAAAAAAAAATTTGTGATGTCATTTCTGTCCAACCTCCTCTTTTACATTGGTCCAATCCACACTCCATTACACACAGACAGATAATAGATAGATGGATAGCTAAATAGGATAGATATCTAGAAGGATAGATCTATGGATAGATCAATCTATCCATCTATCTATAGATATAGCCATAGATAAATCTATATCTTTAGCCATACAAGTTTAAAAAAAAATTGCGTGGTCTCCCACACAATTTTCTGCGCCAGAGGGGGGAATCTGACGGCCGAGGGCCAATATTTGCAGCCTGGGAAGGGGGTAATACCCATGACCCCTTCCCAGACTATGAATATCAGCCCACAGCTGTCTGCATAGCCTTTACTGGCTATTAAAATAGGGAGACCCACTCAAAAAAAATGACGTCCCCCCCTATATTTTATAGCCAGAAAGGCTACGCAAACAGCTGTGGGCTGATATTCATAGCCTAGGAAGAGGCCATGGATACTGCCCGCTAACACCCCCCGGCTGCAAACACCAGCCTGCAGCTGCCCCAGAAACGGCGCATCTCTAAGATGCGCCATTTCTGGCACTTAGACCCTCTCTTCCCACTCCCATGTAGTGGTGGGATATGGAGTAATAAGGGGTTAATGTCACCTTGCTATTGTAAGGTGACATTAAGCCCGGTTAATAATGGAGTGGCGTCAATAAGACACCTATCCATTATTAATCTTATAGTAATAAATGGTTAAAAAAAACACACATAAGAATAAAGTATTTTAACAAAATAAAACACAAGGTTTTCATATTTTTTATTGCACGCCCAGATCCCAGCGACGCCCTCAGTCTCCTGTAATAAATAGTAAAAAATTAAACCGTATACTCCCTGTCCAACGCAGTCCAATTAATAACAAGTGTCCCACGACGATCTCCCCTATAGAACAGTGACATCAAGCGATGTGACTGCTCTATAGGGCCTCCCAGTGAAGTGACAGGAGACAATGCCTCCTGCAGTCCATCACTGAGGTTACCCGAGTTCAGGGTCTCACTTTACCGCTATGCTGCGTGAGAATTAGGGCAAGGGTTATGGGACCTGTTTCCCGGCAGAGCAAAAAGCTGATGTGGCAGCTCTCCACGGGAGATCGTCTTGGGACCCTCGTTATTACCTGGACTACGGCAGAGAGGTAAGTATAGGTTGGTTTATTATTTTATCTTTATTACAGGAGATTGATGGCTTCGGGGAATTAGGTGTATATTATGAATATGTACTCTATGTTAAGTGTTACATGTATGTTCTACTACTGTCCCATCATTGGCTAATGTGTCACTCACTGACAGTGTAGCAGGCATAGCCCGTTGGGACTTGTAGTCCCATCGGACGATGCCTGCAAAAACATACATACAAACATATATATATATATATATATATATATATATATATATATATACACACACACACACACACACACACACACACACACACACACACACCACTGCAGAGGCCTGATCACCCCTCGCACGCGCACATAGGTCCACACACCGCCCACACTCTTACCCCCTCTCGATCTGCGTTTCACCCGCGGCAAAACCGCAGATCTTTTTTAGACCTGCGGCTTTGCTGCGAAGTGCCCGACTCAATGCAAGTCAATGGGTGCAGAAACACCGCAGATCCGCACAAAGAATTGACATACTGCGGAAATGAACCCGCAGCATTTCCACATGGATTTTTCCACAGCGTTTTTCAATTTACATAGGATAACATGGTACTGTACAACGCAGGAGATTCTGCTGCAGATCCGCAGGGCCAAATCCGCAGCGGATTCACAGTAGAATCCGCATCGTGTGCACACACCCTTATAGTCTTGTACGTAGCGGCAATATAGTACAGTGATGTGCAAATTAATTGGGACAAAGCATTTTTTTTTTTAAGTAAAATCGTAAGTTGGTTACCAGTCAGTGATTCAAACCAGTTTTAACTGCTTTGAACAGGTGTGAGTGCCTGTTCAATGCAGTTAAAACTGGTTTGAATCACTGACTGGTAACCAACTTACGATTTTACTTAAAAAAAATGCTTTGTCCCAATTAATTTGCACAGCACTGTAGTTATATTCTTGTACATAGGGGCAATTATGCAAAATAAAAACAACAGTATTGCTGGATTATTTAGATCCTAGGTCATTTGGGGCCCAGTGGCATGCCTGTATTGAACGGCATCTGTCAGTATGATCAACATTCCTAAGCCTTCTATACAAGCATGTAAGATCACAGAAAGTTGAGTAAAATGATACCTGGATATTTGCAATCTGATGTCTTCTCAAGAAATCCACATTTTAATTAGTATGTAAATTAGCTGTTACAATCTATGAGCCATACACAGATTTCCCCGAGAATCTGCCTCCAGAGATTATTTGAATGAGTGGGGGCGTTTCCAGTGTGAGACATGTAACGGCTGACAAGTCTGCTGTCCTGATCTAAGCATACAGGAGGCTGCTTAGTTATGATCAGGAAGTCCACAGCCACATCTTGCATGAATGTGTGAAACCATCTTTTCCTGCTGCAGCTCTGTAAACCCTCAAGAAAAAAAACCAAAAAAAAACAAACCATGGGATATAGGGATTGACCGGCGTGAGCCCTGGCTACCATTGTCCTCCATCACTGATTGCACTGTGTAAGGAATAAAAAAAAAAAAAGTTGTAGGCAGAAAGTTGCCAATCAATGGTGTGACAGCTGGGGATTTACTGAGCTAACCTCTTAGAGGACTAGCAGAGCTGCAGCAGATAGTCTATGATGGCAGGTCAAGGATATCTGCACATTCAGCATCTCCCACACTACCTCCTAATCCCACCCTCTCTCTGTTGGAGTCCCCCAAGGCTCTGTTCTAGGACCCCTACTCTTCTCAATTTATACCCTTGGCCTGGGGCAACGCATAAAGTCCCATGGATTCCAGTAGCACCTTTATACCAATGGCACTCAGATCTACTTCTCTGGCCCAGACGTCACCTCTCTGCTGCCCAGAATCCCGGAGTGTCTATCAGCCATATCCTCCTTCTCATCTCGCTTCTTCAAGCTCAATGTGGACAAATCTGAACTCATCTTTCCTCCATCTCACAGATCTTCCTTACCTGACCTATCACAATTAATGATATCACGCTTTCCCCAGTACCAGAAGTCCGCTGCCTCAGAGTAACCCTTGGCTCTGCCCTGTCCTTCAAACCACACATCCAAGCTCTTTCCACCTCCTGTCGCCTCCAGCTCAAAAATATTTCCAGAATCCATCCTTTCCTCAACCCTCAATCTACTAAAATGCTTGTGCATGCCCTCATCTCCCGCCTCGACTACTGCAACATCCTTTTCTGTGGTCTCCCTGCTAACACCCTCACACCTCTCCAGTCCACCCTTAACTCTGCTGCCCGACTAATTCATCTCTCACCTCGATAGTCCTCTGCTTCTCCCCTCTGCAAATCTCTTCACTGGCTTCCATTCGCTTAGCGTATCCAGTTCAAATTACTAATACTGACATACAAGGTCTTCTATAACCTGTCTCCCCCATATGTCTCTGAACTAATCTCCTGATACCTTCCCTCACGCAATCTACGGTCATCCCAAGACCTCCTTCTCTCCTCCACACTTATTCGCTCCTCACCCAACCACCTCCAAGACTTCTCCCGAATATCCCCAATCCTCTGGAATTCTTTGCCCCAACACGTCCAACTATCAACATTTGGATCCTGTAGACGGAACCTGAAAACCCACCTCTTCAAGAAAGTCTACAGTCTGCAATGACCCCGCTACCTCCTTCTCTCTCACCACTACTGGAGATTTCACCTCTACCAACACCGGAACTGCTGCAACCCATCAACCTACTGTCTCCTTCCCCACCATCCTGTAAGCATGTAAGCCCGCAAGGGCAGGGTCCTCTCTCCCCTCTATATCAGTCTGTCATTGATAGTTTGGTTACTGTAAGTGATATCTGTAACTTGTATGTAACCCCTTCTTATGTACAGCACCATGAAATCAATGGTGCTATAGAAATAAATAATAATCTGCCATTAGAGGGTGCTCACTTCACACAATTTAAGGTATATCAGAATGCAGTAGGCGCGTCTAGTTGTGGCTGCAGGCACAACTATTATTTAATGGAGGCCGTCAATTGTAAGGTTTTATGTTCACAGCATTTGTGTGGTACAAATAGATTATGCAGTCTTCCTACTCTGATGTATCTCCAATTGTATACATACCAAATAAATTATTCTCCTAAAAGAACATACAGCATCAAGCAGCTGCAGCATATGGACCGGCAGAGAAATCCTCCCACCTTGAGACCACCACTATGTAAAGTGTGGGTATTATATGAATGGTAAAGCGGTGTACACAAAGTACACACATTACCTAGCTGCACAGCAGGTCAAGACATGGAAAATAAGCCATACACATCAGTTTGTACTCCCTTTATTAATCTTTACAAAAGGAAAAAATATATATATACACATACACAGTCCTCTTACATAATCACAATGCCATTCACACATTAGGGAGAGTTACAGTGTAAAAGTAACATAAATACAACATTGTAAACTCACAACCAACGCAAAACATTAAAAAAAACACAAAACAGGTCCTGTCACCAGCGTATGTGCAAAACAAGGGCGAGGACAAAAGGTCCGCAGAGCAGGGGGTGGGGGCACTGGTGGGATCACCTCTTTATAAGAGCTGGGGGGGGTGCTTTGCATTGCAGCCCAAGGCTGCAGCAAGGAAGGATCACATCCATCCCAGAAGAGAAAACCCCTACACAAAGCAGACCGGTCACCATTTTGATCAAGCCTAACTGCCCACATCATGGAATAGTGGCTGCAAAGCAGTTCAAAATGGAAAAAAAACCCCTGAAGATGGAGATTATGATGAATGCCGCTATACATCTTCTTTGGATTCAATACGTTTCACCCTCTTTTTGAGCCGAGCAGGTCACTATCTGAACAGATCAGTCATAAGGTGAAAAAAAAAGCAGATCATTTTGGAAAATCCATATTATGCCAATATATGCCATTTCTGAAATGCAGATTGGCAGTGGCGGATATTTTTTTTTGTCCTCTTGAACTGAACAAAATTAAGTTTATGTTAAGCTTTTCTCTCCTTTGTGGAAATAGTTGCTTAGGAAGTTTAGGTTAAAATTCATAAGCCTAAAGGGGCGTTAACAGTTTCGTTTGCTGGGGCGTTTCCTTCGTCCCCTGTGTTTAGTTGACCAATCAAAGACAGGCAGTAACAAAGTGGCTGGGGGTGAAATGAAAAAAAACAAAAAAACAAAACACATCACCCCCACAATAGCTTAGAAGAGGTTTGTCAGAAGAAAAATAAAATCGTCTAAATCAGACACAGCTCTACAGTAAGGGGAGGAGAAAAGTGCTGGTAGTAGACATGTATGAGATTACTAATACTTTAGTTCTTTAGTTTTCATTTGACAGCACTTAGTGAAGGCGCAGTACAGCTGAGCTTTGTCTTATAACACACACACTTCGATTTCCTCTCCGCGCGGTCAGCTCTGCTATATCCCCTCCAATCACTGGTAGTTAGTAATCACTCATCTCTGCTATATACCCCCCACTTGAGAGCAGAGCGGTCTAATTTCATGTACCACACAAGAGATAGCCTACATTTTTGCAGGCATGTGTTCTTGTCCCAGTATGATGCTGCTTTTGATGGGGTCAAACTCATACAGAGGAGGGGGGGGGGGGGGGAAAAATACATCCCCCTCACGATAAATCTCCTGCAACGCCTTGTTGGGCTTATCATATCGCCACAATAGAAAAGGATTAATTAAAAACTATGTTTTACTCCGCTTTACTGCCACTATTCTTTGATGTGGACAGTTTTGCATGCAGAAACTGGTAAAATATCCTATTTAAAAGGGAAGCCATCAGAAAATAACTTGCTTAAAAGGAAGTTTGTTTACTTTTTTTAATATAGTGTATACATAGGAAAAAAAACACCTTGTAATTTTCATAATTCTTGTCTTTCCAGGAACAGTTGTCAGCAGGTTGCTCATCAGCAGAGGATTACATTGACAGATAAAACATGTAATTATTCAGGAGACATCACAGGTTGCACCATATTACAATAGTTGATGTCATGGCTGACAACATTATCCCCCACAATGATCTTGGCACGCGCTCATTAGACGCGTCTTTACAAATGAGGGTCAGAGTTAGCTCACTGTGGCTATGTACAAGTGTTATTTCCTGAAACAGGAAGTTGAGAATCTAAAACGGCTTCAGTGGCCAGTGTGAAAATTGCAAGGTTATTTCTTTATTTTTTGGGTGTGGGGGGATACAAATTGGGATATAGAAAGAATATATAAAAACCACAATTAAAGAACACAATCTTATTTAAACATTAGTTCACTTCCTGATGGCATCTTCCCTTTAACTCTGTGGGCCAGTAAGGGATAACACACTGCTCACACACTAATTCTCACATTGGGGTTGGTATCTGAAACAAATTCATAATGGTGCCCTGTAACAAGGAATCTGAAAAGAGGGCAATGTATGGAGTGGTGTCACTAAACATGAATTAGAAGTCATCCCTGCTGTGCGGCCAACAGCACCATCAGGGGTCCGGGCAGGTGTCTCACCTGACAGACTGATTGGCTTAAGGCCAAGGCTACGCTCATCACTACCCACGGCATGGCATTTTCGGATTGTTGCAATGCACTTCCAATATGGCTGCTCTAGGAGACGCTTACCTGCAGCTCCTGCCTTAGTGTAAGGGAACTTGTTATCGTCTTTAGACATTGGGTTTCTATTGACTGTTGCTTTGAAGGACAGCGCCTGTTTATGTTAAACTAAACCCATCAAATCCAGTTGTGTCAGCAGTTTTGAGGCCAAATCTCTCAGCACCCCCCCCCCCCCCCCATAAGACCAGAGCAAAATCCAACACATAGGCTTAGGGTAATATAAAAATGCAAAGGATTACCCAGATCCTGGTTGCTGTCCATGCAGGAGTTATATAGGACAATGGGCAATTAAAGTCTCTCTCCTCAAAATACGTAGTCCTATTGCATGACACATAGGGTCAGGACCCCATTAAAGGGGTTGTCCACTACTAGGACAATCCCTTCTTGATCAAAATGTTTGGCCCCCCATAAAATAAAAAGTGAGGCACATGTCAGCACCCACTATCCCAGGGCTTTCGTGCTGTTATTGTGACTAGTGATGCCCAGTCAGCTCTGGCATCACTGCCCTGCATTCAGACAAAGTGAACATGAAGAGAGGGTCAGGGCTGCAGCTGATCTCGGAATTACTCTTCCAGCTCAATTCGTCATAAGATGGATAGTGACGCCAGAGCCGATTGACGCTGGCGTCATGTATCACAATAGTAGGGGAGCCCCGGGAGATGGAGTGCTGACACAAATGGCGCCAACATGGGAGGGGAGTACAAGCTTATTTTATGGGGGCCAAGCAAGGGGTATGAGAAGTTGTCCAAGTAGTGTACAACTTCTTTAAGGGACACAACTAGTGAAGAAACGAGTATACTAGTTGCTCGGGTCCCCCCTCCCCACGAGCATGCTCGGGTGACCTGAGTATTTTGGCGTGCTTGGACATTTAGTTTGTCGAAGTAGCTGCATGATTTACAGCTGCTGGACAGCCTGTATACATGTGGGGGATTCCCTAACAAACAGGCGTTCCTCACATTTATTCAGCTTGTCCAGCAGCCACAAATCATGCAGCTGCGTCAACACAAACTAAATCTCTGAGCACGCCCAAAATAGAGGACACCCGAGCATGCTCGGAAAAACCCAGGCAACGAGTATACTCGCTCATCACTAGACACAACCTGTTTCAACCCAGAGTGTTTCTTTAAACCATCCAGAATTCAGTGCAATATCAAAGTGCCCCCACAATTCACACACCTGCTACAAGATATTAAAGGTCCCCCCCTGACTAGAAAAACAAGGCAACTTTTTATTGCTATTGAAACATACTAGTGCATTGGATGCATGTACTGTATCCGGTATTGTAGCTTATCTCCATGAAATGAGCAGAGCCAAAATACTACACACATACAACCTGTCACCATTTTGGAAGAAAGCAGCCATATTTTTATAGTTCAGGAAAACCCCTTCAATAAATGTAAACATTAAAAAATGACATCGGTGATGAATACACAGCTCTTGTTGGAGTCTGCAGAGGATTTGGCTCCCACCAGTGCCCTGCCCCCAATGATCAGCAGAACTTTTACCTGAGCAATAGAAGAATAGGTCAGGGGGAGAAAAAGCAAAAAAAAAAAAAAAAAAAAAAAAAAAAATATATATATATAATAATGACCCACAGAGACCCAACACTACAAAGTGTATCCCACAGGGGGGCTGTGTGGTCTAGTAAAACATATGGCACAAAATGCAGACCTGGGACAGACAGTGACCCTATAAAAGGAAGTGCCAATTGTAGGAGAACGTCTATGGAAAAGCCTCTTGCAGCAAGCAGTAGAGGGAAAGCTTTGTGCTGGGGAAGGAAGTCTGGGTCAGACGAGGTCCAGTTGCTTAGGAAATTAAAAAACAAAAAAAAAAAAAAAACAAAAAAAAAAACCTCTCCTTCCCCTTTTGTAGTGATAGACCTCAACCTGGTTCACAGATGCAATGTCATCTCCCCCTCCCCCCACATCAGACCCTTATAGTAAATAGGTGCATAGATTCAATGAGCTCCAGAGTTTAACCCCTTACCTCACAACAAGAACTTATAGGCAGTGAGCAGTCTGCAGTACAGCCCATCCAGCATGGAAGAAACAAGGAGTGAGCAAGGGTGGTGTCATGGGCTTAGTGACTAGCAGGTAGTTTGGGTGTCAGAAGCAAAACAATAAAATAAGGCACAGAGTTGCAAACAAGTGACAGCAAAGAGTGCAAGCTTCTCCTAATACCCCTCAAGACTACAGATTAAGTCTCCCAGAGTGTGTAGGTTGGGGTTCTCTCCATCTAGTAATAGGCACTTTGGCAGAAGAGGGGAAGAGAGAAAAATAAAAAAAAATATACTCATAGCATGCAGAAGTCAAGAAGGTGCAGGATGTGGGGGAAGGAGGCACGGGGAAGATGGGGCTCCGTCTACCCACTAGAGATTCCCTGAGACAAAGTGCAGGAATAAGCAGTGCTGGGCGTAAGACGTTGTGGCCCCTTTCCATCATCCACCCACAAGTGATAAGTTTAAAGCGGGATAAGGGATGGGTTATTAGGAGGAAGTAAAGGGATCGTGGGATTAAGGACACTGATGGGCCTGCCAACCCTAATTAAGAAATCTCCTGTCTTAAAATTTACAACTGGAGACAGAGTCTTAAATGAGGTCTGCATGAGCAGCCACAGAACAGCTCACCCCATGTATAGGAGGAGGGGAGAGGGTGCATGCACTCAAGGAGCTGACTTTGAATAGTAAGATAACTCCCTGTAACCACAAGATGACCAACAAATAAAATGGGTTGTTACAAGCAACAGCCACCAACGCCCACTAATGGGGAAGGCCGCTATTCATTGCATAGATCGTTAACCTGAAGCTAACGAACAAGCCCTGCTGGAGCGTTCTCCCAGCACTAGAGCGTTCATCATTGGTTTTAATGCAGTCGTCTGGAAGAGATGATGATGGGGGATGGATAACGTAGAAGCCGCCCTGTGGTCGGTAACACAATGTAACTAGCACCAGTGATCGTCGAGCAGCGATGATTTTACTCTAGAAAATATTACAGGTGATCCAGTCTTGAAAGAAATCCAGGTGCAAGCAAGCAGCAGAGGGAGAGGGGAGGACATCGGCATCTTCAGAAGACAGAACAAAGTCCTTGATCCCACCTTAAACCTGAGAGAAAGAGAAGAGCGAGTTATATCAGAAGTGTGGAAGCTCCCATCAGACCCCTCTCTCCAAGAATGCCCACCCCTCACATTAGGATAATGATGCACACCCAGATGTCCTGCCGTTGTGGCTCTGTACAGACCTGCATAGTGATGTAACAGCCAATGTCAAGGACCATAAAGGGGTATTCCCATCTCATTAAATGAGGACGCACAGCTAGGACATAACTAATGAATACAAAATTTCAAGAAACTGACCGTCACATCCAAGCATAAAATAAGTGTGAACAGGTGCTTAACCTGAGTCACCAACTCGTATGCACTCAAACCAAAAAAGGATGCCCACTAGCGCCCTAGCATGCAAACATAAAATATGAATTGCATTACTGCATTAGAAATATGAAAAATTGAGAAAGCTTAGCGCATAAAATGGCCAATGTGTATCTTTTTCACATTTCTAATGCAGTAATGCAATTCATTTTTCATATTTCATGTTTGCATGCTATGGCGCTACAGTGTGCTTCCTATTTTGTTTGAGTGAATATGAGTTGGTGGACTCTAGGTTAAGCACCTGTTCCCACTATGTTTATGCTTGGATGTGATGGTCCATTTTTTAAAATTTGTACTCATTAGCCTTCTGACTGAGCACTCCACCTGTTAGCCGCAGGCGTTTTTAAATCACAGCAGGAACCTCCCCTCCACAAAGATATAGATTTCAGTCCAAGAGAGGATTCACAGGTTCCCATACATATGAAGACTTTAGTCTAAGAGGTTTGGCATTAGGTTAGGGTCCTGGAAAACGAGAAACGCCTTACTGTTCCATCCAGGTACACATAAGTTGGCCATTTTATGAGCTAAGCTTTCTCAATTTTTCATATTTCTAATACAGTAATGCAATTCATTTTTCATATTTGCATGCTATGGCGCTACAGTGTGCTTCCTATTTTGTTTGAGATATCCAAGTGCTGGGGGTCCAGCCTCAAGGACTCCCACCCATCTTCAAGGAATGAAGGTGAAGCATAGGAAACCCCATCCAGTGCCATTTATCCAACTGAGCCACAAATGCTCATAGGCAGAAGACATCTTGAGGCTATTTGCCCACGTTGCGATTTAAGCGTTTTTGCTGCGATTTTCGGCGCGAAAACGTTTAAAAATAGTGTACAGAACGCCCCCATGCATTCCGCACATGCTGTGCTAATGCTGCGCTTTTTTCCGAGGCGGAAAAAAAAAAAAAAAAAAAAAAAAATATAGCAGCATTGTCATTCTTTTGTGCAGAATCGCAAAGAATTGCCGCGATTCCGCACCCATAGGAATACACGAGAATCGCTTACTTCCCGCATGTGGCTATGCCCACCATGCGGGAAGTTAAGCGTCTCATGTGCGGTTGGTACCCATGGTGTGGAGCAGAGGAGACTGAGGAGACTGTCCTCCAGGCCCTGGGTACCATACCCCTGTAAAAAAAAATAAATAAAAAAAAAAAAATATTGGGGTATATTTACCTTCTGACGTCCCGCGCTGCATTCCCGGCCTAAGCGTTCCCAGTAATGCCTTGCGGCAAGGTCCTGTGATGACGTGGTCTCGCGAGATCGCTATAGTAACGCGAGACCAACGTCATCACAGGTCTCACAAGGCATTACTGGGAACGCTGTGGCCCGGGATGGCAGCGCGGGACGTCGGAAGGTAAATATACCCCGATTTTTTATCTTTTACTACTGATGCCGCATAGGCGGCCTCTATAGTAAAAAGCTGCTCACACTTGTCAAACACTATGTTTGACGAGAGTGACCAACCTGTCACTTTCCAAGCGATGCTTCAAATCGCTTGGTAAGTGCTTGAGAAAATCGTGGCAAAATCGCGAACAGAATCGCGGTAAAACCACGCGATTTCTGGGAAGGAGTCCGGTTTTTAATGTGAGTTTTAAAACGCTACCTGGGCCCATAGCCTGAAGAGAACAGAGACCTGAAGCCTCTCTAAAGCCCCATCATTATGCTGAGTCCCAGAGGTCAGGACCCTAATGAAAAGGTATTTTGTATGAATAAAGGAAAAACCCTTTATAAGCCAACACAACATTGTGCCAATATCACCACACCAGTGGACGTCTATAGAGGCTGACAAGAGAAACGTAGACTGAAGCCACCATGTAGGAGCTCACTGAAAACATTTCTACAGCCACCATTGAATACCATACTAGCCAGCTGCTAGGAGTGTAGGATTTGGAGCTGTATGATGTGTTGTTCTCATGTCATAATTCTAGTTCTAAAATTAAGTGATGGCTGAACATTGTGGACAGAATAAATAATCCACCCAGGAAAGCTAGCTCTTCCTACTGAAGGGTTAATCTAGTTGCAAGTCTGACTCTACTTTACACATACCCCACCACTTTATCCTACAAATATCCTGTTATATAAAAAAGGTGAGGGTTCAGGAAATTACTTCAATATCATAATCTCCAATGTCTGGAGACATGGCGTTCCTGTGGAGAACCTGCTCATGTCCGAACACCATGTGGACCTAGGCTGCACTAGAGGCCTGGGAATAATATCCGTGCCAGATTCCTGTAGGACCATGTGAAGAGCCCCAGGCAGAGCTTGTTCCTTGGGACAAACACCATATGGAGATAGTGGTTCCAGTTCTTCCCCTGCTTCCGATATACAATGCAAAGGAAGGGTGGGGGTGAAAGATTATCCATTTGTGCCCACGGTAGTCGAAAGGTTCCCAATCTCCATAGGAGTTACGGTTTGTGGCGATAAGAGACAGACCAGAGCCACCCCTCTAAGAGGGTGTATAGCTGGGTCTTACAGTTGTTGCCAAAAGTATTGACACTCCTGCAATTCTGTCAGATAATGCTCAGTTTATTCCTGAAAATGATCGCAAACACAAATTCTTTGGTATTATCTTCATTTAATTTGTCTTACATGAAAAAACACAAAAGAGAATGAAGCAAAACATTGATCATTTCACACAAAACTCCAGAAATGGGCCAGACAAAAGTATTGGCACCATCAGCCTAATACAACCTTTAGCCAAAATAACTGCGACCAACCGCTTCCGGTAACCATCAATGAGTTTCTTACAATGCTCTGCTGGTATTTTAGACCATTCTTCTTTGGCAAACTGCTCCAGGTCCCTGATATTTGAAGGGTGCCTTCTCCAAGCTGCCATTTTTAGATCTCTCCACAGGTGTTCTATGGGATTCAGGTCTGGACTCATTGCTGGCCACCTTAGAAGTCTCCAGTGCTTTCTCTCAAACCATTTTCTAGTGCTTTTTGAATTATATTTTGGGACATTGTCCTGCTGGAAGACCCATGACCTCTGAGGGAGACCCAGCTTTCTCACACTTGGCCCTACATTATGCTGCAAAATTTGTTGGTAGTCTTCAGACTTCATAATGCCATGCACACGGTCAAGCAGTCCAGTGCCAGAAGCAGCAAAGCAACCCCAAAACATCAGGGAACCTCCGACCATGTTGGACTGTAGGGACCGTGTTCTTTTCTTTGAATGCCTCTTTTTTTCTCCTGTAAACTCTATGTTGATGCCTTTGCCCAAAAAGCTCTACTTTTGTCTCATCTGACCAGAGAACATTCTTCCAAAACGTTTTAGGCTTTTTCAGGTACGTTTTGGCAAACTCCAGCCTGGCTTTTTTATGTCTCGGGGTAAGAAGTGGGGTCTTCCTGGGTCTCCTACCATACAGTCCCTTTTCATTCAGATGCCGACGGATAGTACGGGTTGACACTGTTGTACCCTCGGACTGCAGGGCAGCTTGAACTTGTTTGGATGTTAGTCGAGATTCTTTATCCAACATCCGCACAATCTTGCATTGAAATCTCTTGTCAAATTTTCTTTTCCGTCCACATCTAGGGAGGTTAGCCACAGTGCCATGGGCTTTAAACTTCTTGATGACACTGCGCACGGTAGACACAGGAACATTCAGGTCTTTGGAGATGGACTAGTAGCCATGAGATTGCTCATGCTTGAAGTCCTCAGACAGTTCTTTGGTCTTCTTTCTTTTCTCCATGCTCAATGTGGTACACACAAGGACACAGGACAGAGGTTGAGTCAACTTTAATCCATGTCAACTGGCTGCAAGTGTGATTTAGTTATTGCCAACACCTGTTAGGTGCCACAGGTAAGTTACAGGTGCTGTTAATTACACAAATTAGAGAAGCATCACATGATTTTTCGAACAGTGCCAATACTTTTGTCCACCCTCTTTTTTTATGTTTGGTGTGGAATTATATCCAATTTGGCTTTAGGACAATTCTTTTTGTGTTTTTTCATTTAAGACAAATTAAATGAAGATAATACCAAAGAATGTGTTTGCAATCATTTTCAGGAAGAAACTGAGTATTATCTGACAGAATTGCAGGGGTGTCAATACTTTTGGCCACAACTGTACAATTTGGGAATGTCTAGTACACAAAGCCCCCTTCCTTTAAGGCTCAACCCAGCATTTCAGAGCGACATGCTGACCAGCGAACGTGGCAGCACAACACTGCCTTAATGTGTGGGTAACCCACTTCTGAGCTGACCCACGTGACACGATAGGAAAAAAAAAGGTTTCCCAGCACGTGTGGAGGGGGCACCACAGCAGAGACAACATGGCACAAACACGTGAGGATTAGGACAGGCAGAGCTGGGGACAAAGTGGGGAGGGGGTCAGTGTGCAGGAATGTGCAGAGATGGCAGCTCTCAGGAAGCAGATGTACACCAACCACGATCCATCCCTCATCCCCCAGGCCCTGGGCAAGTTATATAAGCTGCATTAGTAAAGCATGAATGACTGAGGATGTAGATTTCATAACAGAGCAGCCAGCAAAGCTCTGTGGACATGTTCAATAGCACTGTAGTGGCTCGATAAGCCTCTGGGTGGCACCAATTCCAAAACACTGCAACCACAACAACTTTTAGGGCAGCTATGTACATAATGCAAACCCTACCACACAAGATCCAACTCACATCCTCATTCACAATGCAGGGTGTGCACGGCCATCCCATGTGTGGTATACACTGGTGGATGCTGGCACTTACTAGAAGGGTGCTTCAGGCAGCACATGTGACTTGGTCCATTCGGGTCTCCAGCTCGAACGCGTCTGGCCGATCTTGAGGATTAGCAGCCAACATGTCTTTAAGCAGCTGTCGAATGCCCTCAGACATGGAAGTCCTGCGTTTCTGAGGGATGTGAAGCTCCATCTTTGGGTTCTCTAGCAGCGCTTCCCCTACAGGGACAATCTCACTGCCCTGCTTTATGTAGGTCCCCAGAAGCTCCTTCTTGGTCTCCGCATCCACGAAAGTGATCCGTTCGATCATAGCCCAGATGATGATGCCTAGGGCGAATATGTCCGCTTTTGCTGTGTAGTGTCCCTCCCATACCTCCGGAGCCATGTAGAAATCAGAGCCACAGGCCGATGACAGCCAGTACTTGTTGACATTGACCGTCTTATTCTCGTTGCTTCCTTCCCCAGTGCTTTCCTTCCCTTGGGAAGCAAGTCCAGCGCAAACTTTACTGAGGCCAAAATCAGCCACTTTGAGCACCGGGAAGCCAGATCGCTCTGTAATTAGGATATTGTCCGGCTTCAGGTCCCGGTGGACAATCTGGTTTTTGTGCAGGAAAGCAATGGCACTTGTCAGCTGCAACATGAAGCTTTTATTGATGGATGGGTCCGGGCGCCTGGATAGGACATACTGATTGAGGTCCCCACCTTCGCAGAACTCCATGACAAACCATAAGTAACAAGCTTCTTCTGTGCAGCCCAAAATACGTTCCCCTGCAAGGAAAGAGAAGACACATTAGCGAATATATATATATATTTTTAACCCCAAATACAGATGCAAGCAGTCAATACATAGAAAGCCTAGATGCGAAGTGACGTTCAGTCTGATGCAGTTACACCCTACATTATACTGCAGAGCAGCAACCACTCTTCTGCTTGTTATTCTAAACAGCCATCTTGTTGTCAGACACCACCATCAGTGAAACTTAATGCATGAGGCAACTGGTTTCCAGAAACAGAATACACTACAGAGCTTGGTGCAACAACTACATGCCAGTTACCAGAACATAATCTGTGGGAAGAGCTGGGAGATTTCATCTTTGAAGTTGCAGAATAGCAACTGGTGCTCTGGAGTATAATGCAAGATACATAACGTATCATACACAGTAACGCCACCAGCAGAATACTGAGAGGGAAGGTCTACCACCACCGCCTCTCAACATGGACTTTGCTGATGGCAGAGGTGCCTAGTAGTCTTTATATATTGGATACGGTATATAAAATTTACATACATAACCTCTTCTCCCCCCAGGGACGTTCCCGTGCTCCTCCTCATGTTAGAGACTCAGGATATCGTTATTATCATTTGTATCACTCGTAGGGAGTAGATGTTCCCCGGTGACCATTCTCTAATAGACGCCAATTATAGAAAAAGCTCAGCTGGATCCAAGAGGTGTCAGTAAGAACAATGCAAAAAAAATTAAGTAAATGCACAAAAGGCCGTCCAGTAGACAGCGGCCCACTACGTGACAGACGAGACGCCTTCACGTAGAGCTGTCAGGTAACAAGCAGCCTCTGGGGAGTCAGATGTTTATGCCCGAGAACGTGCACCCCCAACATATTACATAATACTGTCACCTCAAGCATGGGTCAGAGATTGGACTGAGGAGGATTAAGTGTAGTCATAGAACTTAATCTGGACGTCGTGACCAAGCCATGAGCAGACTGCAGTGCAACCTCCTGGAGAAGCAGATCACCAACCCGAGACAGATGGTATAATCCATGCTTTCCTATGTTGCCTTATCCGGCCCCAGAAATAGTCACATCTGCCAAGTGAGAGTTGCAGCAACAAAGTCACTTAAGCCAAAAAAAAAAAAAAAAAAAAAAAAAAAAAAGACCCACAAATGTACCCTACCCAATATGAAAGATACCGATGTGTGCACCAGCTTTCCTTTGGCACGTGGGCAAATCCAGATGTTAAGCAGCAGGCCCAACCCTGCATATACAGTACAAACAACCAGCCTCCTGGCACAAATCCTACACAAGACAAATGACGGCTTCCTGTGAAGCACCTGCATGCAACTAGTCCACACAGGCAGCCGGCCTGAAGACAAAGCCCTGCCCGCAAGGGCAATATCAGCCCTGCCACTCACAGCAACAGATGGCACAACAAGCCCCAGGGCTAATGCTGTCAATGGACTGCAGATTTCCAAAAGAATGAGCATTTCCAGTCATCACAAATTGACTAGGTTCTGATCCAACTGTCATGGAACTACTAATGTGACCGGTGGTCCGCAGCTCTCAAAGCTTTTAGATCAACTCTACAATGGGTGTAATTGTAGCAAACCTCTAGCTATAACACGCATTGGGTCAGCGAGTGATCAATATATTCACTGGTAGCAAGCAGATCTTAAACTGAAAAATTGAAGAGTTTTACAGATCAGAATAGGTATTTAAGGATAGTTTAATCTCACCCTTCCATGTCCGAGACTGGAATAGAGATAATTGAAGGCAGCTCTTTGTTAAACTCCCATTAAAGATGAATGGGAGACACACACACACACACACACACACACACACACACACACAGTACCACCGATGTGCTCAGCTGTAATTGTGACACCCAGTCTGATGGATGGGACCAGTTATGAAAAGATGGAACTTTAAATAACCCTTTATAAGCCTACAGTTTTAAAAACCTGAGTGACCCCTTTAAAGCAAAGGCCTCTATAGGTCAGCAACCTTCACCCAACAAAAAAACAACCAAAAATAAAAGAATTTAAGGTTGAATTAGTCCTTTAAAAATTCCCAACCCTGAGCGTTCACTACTTGTGTCTTGGCAGAGGTAACCTGGTTTCAGGTGCTCCATAATAGTTACTGATTATCCCATATAGGTCACAGTTCGATACCTTAGAGTCAAGACTAGCATTCCTCTGATCCAATCACCCACCCCCACGATTGGCATAACCCATGTCCATCTATCAGCGAGCCAAATGATCAGAGACATAATACGCAACCAGTGTGACCAGAGTACTATGTCCATGGAAATAGGCACAATCTAGACCAGATAGGGGACAGTATTAGGGTATGTGCACACGATCATTAATCGCTGCAGGTTGGACACACGTGCAGCATCCAAATATTACAGCATAGTGGATGGGATTGCAAGAAATTCCATGTCCACCATGCGTCCAGAGACGCCTGAGGCTCATCAGCGGAGACGGACATGCGGCACATCTCTCCAGACCACAGCATGTCTATTTATCGTGCGGAGCCTCCCCAAGATAAATTTCACCCTAACAATATATTGGACGCGGTGAATCCACACAGTTCAATGAACATATGTGGAATCACTTATGTTCATTAGCCGGCAGCGCTTTGGAAGCACCAGATATGTGCTGCGTCCAAAGCGCTGCCAATTACTGATCGTGTGCACATACCCTTATAGTACTGTACATAGATGGCAGTATTAGGCCGAGTTCACATGTGGCTTTTTTTCGCGTTTCCGCAGCAGTTTTAACCACGCGATTTTGCCATGAAAAATAAGCATCCCATGCATTCCTATGGGATTCCACAATGCTGTGCTAATGCTGCGGTTTTTACCGTAGCGGAATCGCTTTGCGGTAAAAAACGCAGCATGCTCATTAATTTCGCGGAATCGCGGAGATCCCGCACCCATAGGAATGCATTGTTCTGCTTACTTTCCGCAGGTGGCTGTGCACACCATGCAAAAAGTAACCAAGACATTTGCGGATGGTACCCACGGTCCGGAGGAGAGGAGACTGTCCTCCAGGCTTTGGGTACCATATCCCTGTAAAAAATAGAATTTAAAATAAAAAAATATTGTTATTCTCACCTTCCGACGTCCCGCGCAGCCTTCCCGCCGTTCTCCTCGCACCCGGTCCCAGTAAGCCTTTGCGAGCGATGACGTCCATTCTCGCGGGATCGCGAAGTCTCGCGGTCATTCGCTCTACGTCATCACGGTAATTGTCGCAAAGGATTACTGGGAGCATGGAGAGAGGCGGGAAGGCTGCGCGGGACGTCGGAAGGTGAGAACAAAATATATATATATATATATATATATATATATATATATATATATATATATATATATATATATATATATATATATATATATATATATATATACACACACACATATACATACATACACACACACACACACACACTATCTTTTACTATTGATGCCGCATAGGCAGCCACAATAGTAAAAAGTTGGTCACACTCGTCAAACACTGTTTGACGAGTGTGACCATCCTGTCAATCAGTTCTCCAAGCGATGCTACAGATCGCTTGGAAAACGCTAGCAATTCTGCAAGCTAGTTACGCTTGCAAAATGCTAGTTTTTCCGCGGGAATTTAAGATACGATTTTCCCACAGAATGGAATTCCAGAACTCTCGCGGTAATTTCCGCTACGTGTGAACCCAGCCTTATAGTAGTTATATTGTTACAATGTATCCAGTCTAGGAAATCTTTCTCCTGCTTAATAGTTGGCTACATTGTAACAACCCAGAGTCCAGGCTGCTCAGCCCAAAACTGAAAGAATGGATTCAGGTATGTGCACACGCTGCGGATTCACCTGTGGATTTTTCCGTGCAGATTTGCAGGTAAAACGTCCTGCGTTTTACCTGCGGGATTCCCCTGCGTTTTGACACCTGGACAATGGAACAGGTGTCAAAATGCAGCAGAATCCGCAGAAAGAATTGACATACTGCGGATTTGAACCCGCGGAAAAATCCGCCTCATGTGCACTGCGGTTTTCAAAATCCATAGGATTGCATTGCACTGTACATTGCTTGCGGATCCGCAACTGATCTGCAGCGTCGGATCCGCAGCGTGTGCACATACCCTTAGAGTTGAGTAGAAAAGGTTTGCAGGACCCTTGTCCAGTGGCCATACCAGAGCCCTGCAAATATCCAACTATGGCATCACCAGCGCCGTTTCTTATTAGTAGGCTCCTGTGACGTCATGCCTGTGCCACAATAGAATGCCGCTGTTGTGAGCTCTACTAATCAGAAGAGACGCCGCAAGTAATAGAGGTTTGCAGGGTTCCGGTCCAACAGTCATGGAACTAACGTGACTGGGGGTCCAGAGTGTGCAAAGCTTTTAGATCAACCCTACAGTGGGTATAATTGTAGCAAACTTGCACATAGGTGGCAGCATTATTGTTTTTTTTAGTCCTGTACATAATGGGCAGTATTATAGTAGTCGTAGTCATGTATGGATATATTCCGCTACCCTCCTTTGCACCTCCTGGGGGCCAGCACTAGGGCAGGGAGTAGAAGATGCCAATGTATTAGGACGCTGCAGAACTTCCAATTCCATAATACATCGCCATTACAGGACAGATGCCAAATGAAGGGTGCTGACATCACCGCACTGGATCAGGCACATCCTGGGGATCTGGTGACTGCCTCCCCTCTATGTGAGGTCAGCGGTGCCCATCACCCTGGTAACTCCCAGCAGGGTCAGATATTGGGGGTAGTTCCTGGGCAGACACTGCCCCCTATGCTGGACTCTCACCCCCTCCCCCCCCCGCAGGAGGCCTCAGTCCCCGGCCTGGATTAGTCCCGTACCTTTCAGGGAGGTCTCCACCAGGCGCAGGTACAGCTGGCTGCTCTTGTTGCCGTGGCTCATCTTCTGGGCCAGGCCGTTCCTCTGCAGGACGCACTCCTCGAAGCGCACGATGTTCGGGTGCCGGCGGCGCAGGCTGGTCAGGGCCCAGAACTCGGACAGGGCCAGCTCCACGTTCTCCGGGGCGTCACAGCGGATCTTCTTCACAGCCACCCGGGCCCCGCTCTTCCGGGCCACGGCCTCGTACACCACCCCGTAGCTGCCGCGGCCTATCTCGGACAGTAGACTATACCGAGGCCGCCGGAGCCTGCCGCCGCTCACCACCACCACCTCCTCCTCTTCCTCCGAGGCCTCGGGCTTGAATGTCCCGTTGACTGGCTGCACGTTGAGGAGGGGGGCGGGGATCCTTTCTCTCAGCGGCCGCACTCCAGGACTTCTCCGGCGCTTTCTTTTAGCGGATTCCATGACGAGCGCTCAGGCCGGAAGCCCTCATCCCTCCTCCGCTGTAGCCTGCGGGGCGCACGGTAAACGTAATCGCTGTGAGGTGTAACGACCAAGGGCAGGCCTCATCTCCCTCCCCAGCTCCGAGCTCTAGCCGGCTCCAGTCCACACTGAACACAGGCAGCCAGGGAAAGACCGACTGTTACATGAGGGCCGTACCATTACAGAAAAACTATAGGGGGAGCGGGATCAAATTTTTACTCATACCATTACACACGAGACAGTTATTCTAGATGTTATACATAATCACAGCAGTCAGTTTAATTATTAGCGCACAGAAGAACGAATACAAAAGATAATTTTTTTTCAACTCATAATCTACAAACTCCCCATCTTTACAAAATGGTACGTCCCAAAGTTAAAAGAAAGTAAACATGGCACAAACCAAAAGCTCTAGAAGGGGGGTGGTGAACAAAGTGTTATTAATATCAGGAGTGTGCGGTAAAAATAAAGAAAAGCGAGCGGTGTGCATAACGCAGCGGACCTGCATAGCTAGAGGGTTAGAAATCGGTTTGAGAAATGTCGACGTCCCCCTCCTCTTTGGTGACTTAAGCCCGTCCAGATCACGTGACCAGAATGCGCGGCTAATGGGATTTGAGCAGGTGCTTCTTTGACTGGCTGCAATTTTTGGATGTAAACAACATGGTTTCCATTCATTGATAGGAAGCAAAAGTCTTGGAAATGGTCGGAAGAGGAAACGCGGAGTCAGGCGTACAGCTTGGCAGTAGTCAATGAACATAAGACCACGTTCACACATACAGTATTTTACCCCAGTATCTGTAAGGCAGAACCAGCAGTGGGTGATAAATCCAGACGTGGTGACGGGTTTCTATTACACTTTTCCTCTCCTGGTTTTGGCTACAAATAGGTAAAAAACTGACCAAATACTGAAGGTGTGAACGTTTACCCAAGTCAGCGCAAATAGAGCTGCGGTGCGGGTTTAAAATCCGCAATAAGTCAACTTCTCTTGCAGGCACACTGCCTTTTCTGTGCAGGTTTCCCCATAGCCCTCATTAGGCCGGGGTCACACTCGTGAGAAACTCGCACGAGGCTCGCAGCTCAATACCCGGCACTGGGGACCGGAGTGTGCAGCTGCATGTATTTCTATGTAACTGATCACTCCGGTCCGAGTTTCTCAGAAGTGTGACCCTGACCTTAGATGTGGGAAATCCACAGGCAAAAAAGCCCATCCGCTGCAGAAACACATCAAACATGCAGACAATCCGCACATGACCTGAAAAACAGGTTTGTCAAAGCGAAATAGCAGGAATTATCCAAAACAAAGCAGCTTTATTTAAAACATGACAGTAAAAATAGGCAAAATCTGCCCTGTCAAAAATTGTAATAAAAACGCAAGTAACCGAATGGGTGCAGAAAATCTGCCACATCAGTAACTCCCCAAAAGCTCAGCCTAAACACTTAGGCCGGGATCACACATGCGAGAAACATGGCCGAGTCTCACACATTAATACTCGGCACTCATGTATTGCTATGCGGCCGCACGCTCCGATCCTGAGTGCCGGGTATTAACACGCGAGACTCAGCCGTGTTTCTCGCATGTGTGATCCCGGCCTTATTGGGAGCGTTTGTCGCTTTGACTGTCGCACAGCACAGTGTATTGTGGAGACTCATCAGCGCCTGGGTTTAGGCCAGGGGTGACGTGACTGTTTTGGCTGTGTGCACCATGTTGGGCTGTGATTTATGCTCAGTTTGAAGCTTGATAAGGCTACTTTCACACATCAGGTTTTCGGCGTCAGGCGCGATCCGGCGTCGTGCCGGAGCGCCGGATCCGGCAAATATTTCGTAAAACCGGATGTGACGGATCCGTTTTTCTGCCGGATCCGTCTTGTTCTTGACAGACAAAACCGGATCCGTCTCATCCGGTTAATCCGGTTTTTGTTCCGTTTTTTGACGGATTACGCCGGATCCGTTTTTTAAAATTGACCCTTGTGGCCTTCCGAACGGGATTGGCTATTGAAAAACTATATATAGCATGTTCCTACAGCCCTTCTTTGACAGGTTGAAGAGGAGAAAGTGCAGGTTGGAGAGAAGAGCAAGTTACTGGCGAAGATGGATGTTGTGATTGGAAATATTTTGAAGAATTTGGCGGATTTTACAGCGGAGGCGAATCGTTTGAGGGTGATTGTTCTGGAGAAGGAGAGAGCGAGACAGCAGCGCATCAGGCATCGTAGACGACGTTTGTGGATCCACCCCATCACAGCCAAGAGAATGACGCGTGGGGTCTATTCTACACTCTGCATGGACCTTCGACGAAACCCGGATAAATTTTTTGGATATGTTAGGATGAAAATGGAGAATTTTGATTACTTGGTGGAGCGCATTGCACACCTCATAAGAAAAGCGGACACCTATTGCCGCTTCTCTGTTTCACCCGCAGAGCGTCTGATGGTGACTTTAAGGTAAGCCACATTTATTGGATGTGCTCGCATCAGAGCACACTTTCACTGCAATCTTGTTGGTGGTAGTTTGCAGCTCCAAGTGTTATAGGTCAGTTTTGGTATGTAATGCTGTGATTTAAAACTAATTGATTGTTTTTTAATTCCCCACAGATTTCTTGCAACTGGAGAATCCCTTTCGTCACTGCATTTCCAGTACAGACTCGGGATTTCCACCATATCTGGAATAGTGAAGTACACATGCCGTGCACTGTGGGACTCCTTAGCTGAAGAGTTTTTACCAGAGCCCACAACAGAGAGGTGGATTGAAATTTCAGAAAAGTTTCAACAGATATGTCAGTTTCCCAACTGCTTGGGCGCTGTGGACGGGAAACATATCCGCATTGTAAAGCCAGCCGGATCGGGATCGGAATATTTCAATTACAAGAAATATTTTTCAATTGTCCTCATGGCCATCGCTGACGCGGAATACAAATTTATTGCTGTTGATATTGGGGCCTATGGCCGCTCCAATGACTCTCAAGTTTTCAAACTGTCTGCCATGGGGCGTAAACTGTATGGAAACACCTTCCAGTTCCCACCCCCTAGACCGCTGCCGCAAACATCTGGTCGACCTATGCCATTTGTCTGTGTAGGGAATGAAGCCTTCCAGCTGTCAGAACACCTTTTGAAACCGTACTCTAGCAGAGGATTGACAAGAACAAAACGCATTTTTAATTACCACCTCACAAGAGCAAGAAGAATGGTTGAATGTACCTTTGGTATTCTGACAGCCAAATGGCGGGTCCTATTGACTGCGATCAACCTCAAGACAGAAACTGTGGATGAGGTGATCAAAGCTTGCGTGGTACTCCACAATTTTTTTAGCTGCAAGGAACCCATTTCCATTGAGGACACCTCTGAAGAAACCACCTTGCAAGATTACCATGACATTACCACTAGAAGTTCTGTGACGGTTTCAGTAATGAGAGACAATTTTGCACTATACTTTATGTCACCTCAAGGCAGAGTACACTGGCAGGATGACAGAGTGTGAAAGATTTGTGCCCTTAACCAAACTTGTGTACCTTCTGTACCAACAGTATATACCTTTGCCAACCAAAGTTGGCTATCTTGTCATGGTCTTACTATTTTTACCTTTAGGCCACAGGTGTGTACCTGGTTGTGTTTTATGCAAAGTATTTCACCTTGTAACAAAAGTTGTGTACATTGTTAGGAAATCACCAACAATAAACACAACTTTTTAGGTGAAATACTTTGCTTCAAACACAAAACAGGAACACAACTGTGGCAAAAAGGTAAAATTTACCCACAGTTATATACCTGGTATTGAATACCTTTTTACCTTTGAAATACCCTGTATTTAACCTTTTTTTTAAACATAGTTCACCGCAGAAAGAAATGACAGACAACCATTGTAGAACGATTATTTAACTTATTTTTTTTTTTGTAAAATGTTTTTAAAGTTTAAAAAACTTTTTTAATAAATGTTTGAAACCAACCAAATGGGCATTTTTAGTACAACAAAAAACATTATACAGTAACTCGGTGTAGTGTGCGGTGGAAATACTGCTGGAGGGGCTGCGGGACACTTCGACACTGGGAGTGTGGAGAGAGGACTGGGATCGTGGTGGGGAAGGAACAGTTAGAGGTGAAGGTGTGGAAAAAGCTACAGAATGGGTGGACATGTGGGAGGCAGAAGAGGTGGTGGGCGGTGGAGTGGAGGGTTGGGCAGGGACTGTAGGAGCAGATGATGTTGATGGCAAGTTGTATGGGGAAGGAGTTTGGTACGGGGCAGGTTGCTGGAAGTGGGGAGATGTCTGGTACTGGGGAGGTTGCTGGTACTGGGGAGGTTGCTGGTACTGGGGAGGTGGCTGTTGCTGGGGAGGTGGATGGTATGTAATAGGAGGGGGAGGATGGAAAGTGGCTGGAGGGGGTGCAGGTGGAGGAACTACTGTGGTGGGAGGAGGAGGATGGGAGGTAACGTGCTGGAGAGCACCGTGGCATGAATGCATTACATGCATCTGCTGGGTAGGAGAGAGCGTTTCCATGCGCTCCACAACAGACCTGAAAAAGGTGTGGTTTGGCGAAGATCTTGCTTCTGAATGCATGGTTTGCAGAAGTGTCTTCACCTCCAGAATGCTGGAGTTGATCTGCTGAAAGCCTGCGGAGATTTGCTCTGACAAGACTTTTAGACAGTTCTGGAAAGATGCATTCAGATGCAAGAACACTGGCGCATAAGTCTTTTCCTGACCCCTCTGCCGCTGCCGCCCAGTACCCGCAGGTGTACTAGAGGTGGCAGGGGCAGAAGGGTGGGGTAAAGGGAAATCGATCTCCTCACCAGCAGCTTCATGTAATGTAGGCGGCCACAATGCTCCTGTGCTGGTGGATGGGACAGATGGGTCGATTGTGTGGGAAGGCTGGGAAGGTGCAGATGTACCGGGGCGGTCGAAGTGTCCCTCGGTGCCGGTCTCCTCAGGGATCGCCTCAGAAGGGTCCAATCGTGCAGGCTCCCGAGTGCTGCTCACCGTGCTGTGGAATAAAGAGAAAAAAAAACAATTAAAATAGTGACATGGTATGGCCCTGGCTGAAAAAAAAAAGTTACATCTAAACATTTTTTTTCACATGTGGTGTGTAATATTTACCTTCTGGTGACCATTGTTTCCCGGAGGAACGACAGTGCTTGTGCGTACTTGTACTTGCTCCTGCGTCCTCCAGATCCACTCGGGGCCCGCATGTCTTTATTGAACTCCTTCTTGAAACGATCCCTCACAGACCGCCACCGCTTCACAATTCTGTCCCCTGAAACGAGAAAGGAGTGGTTAGTATACAACATCAGTGTTTCCCAAACTCCAGTCCTCATGGTCCCCAGGGGTCATGTTTTCAGGATTTCCATAGTAAATGGAAATCCTGAACACATGATCCGTGGGGACCACGAGGACTGGAGTTCGGGAAACACTGGTTTACATCAAGCAACCGGTACTGTATATACTTACGCTCTTTAATCTGGGCCCGAGCATCGAGGTCCTTCCAGCGGTCCACAAGGAGCGAACAGATTTCCTCCCAGAGTTGTCGGGTAACGATCAGGTCAGCATGGCGGCGGTCAGCCATATTCCATAGCGGCTCCCTTTCTCTGACGAGATCGATCAGGTGGTCCACATCAATCCCTCCATCCTCACCGTCAGAGTCGGGAGCACGCTGTGAAGGCTGTTAAAGAAAAAGACAAAAATAACATAATTTGCCTCCACAAAAGAAATGAAATAAAAAGTGCAAAAAAACTAAGCAAAAATATTTATACTTACACGCTGGTGACCGCCGCGTTGCTGTCGCCGACGACCCTGGGAGGCACTGCGAGGACCTCTTGGCCGAGCACCAGATTGGGAAGACTAGAGAAGAAAACAAAAAATGTTATGTCTTTGGATGTAGGCATTTGTTTGCTGTGTGTGGTCTGCAGAACATTGTTTTCTATGTGTTGTGTGTAGTGTGATGTTGTGTTTCTGCGTTTGATGCAAAAAACTTACCAATTGTGAGCCCACTCCAGGTGTCTGTCCACCCCTTCCTTCTTCTTCTGGGAGCTCCTCTTCATCTTGTGATTCCTGTTTTGAAATAAAAGGCAATGAATAGACATATATTACAGAGATGATGGATTTTGGAAATAAAAACTTACCGTCAAACGCTGACGATGCGAGGGAGGGCTCCCAGAAGAAGATGTGCTGTCTTCCTGCTGGCCAGACTCCATGGCTGTGGGTGGTGTTACTGCTGCTGCCAGTGCTTCCAGTGCTGCCACTGTTGCTGCTGCTGCATCTCTTGGGCGGCTGTTGAATAAAGAGAAACAAAGGGGCAATGAATATCTTGATATTCCATGGCCCTAGTTTGGAGGAATGGGGGATTTGATAATTACCGTCTCTCATCTGCTGCTGGACTCCCCTCCCGTTGTTCAGCATGCTGCTCCATTTGGGGTGGTGGTGGTGCTGATGGTGCTGCAGTGGTCTCCTGCCTTCTCCTGCGCCTGGTTGCTGTCTTGGGTGGCATGTTGGGTGTGGCTGATGGTCACACTGTCATGCTTTTATATATGTGTCTTGTGGGCAGAGCTACTGAGCATGCTCAGACCAAAAAAACCGGCGCTCATAGGCTTTCATTGTTTGAAAAAGCCGGACACGCCGGATCCGGCGTGTCCGGCTTTTTCGCCGGAGACAAAAAACGTTACAGTAGCCGTTTTTTCCAGACGCCGGATCGCAACACATTGCCGGATCCAGCGAAAACCAGATGAAACGCATGGCCATCCGGCGCGATCCGGCGCAAATGCAAGTCAATGGGGGGGAAACCGGATCCGGCACTGCATTTCGCCGGATCCGGTTTTTGTCAAAAGCGCCGGATCGCGCCTGACGGCGAAAACCTGATGTGTGAAAGAGGCCTTAGAAGGTGAGTGCAAGATTGAGTGATTGGAGAGAAATTAACCCCTTGCGGTCATGTATGTGACATGGAAAAAAAAGTCCAGTTTTGTCTTGGGACTGCTATATTACAATACTACATTAATATATCTTTAGAAAGGATTAATATATACTGTATAATACACTTTTTAAATCTATTTTAAATCTTATTTTTCAACCAATATACTTTACCCCAAATCAATATTGTGTATTTTTTAAACTATATATTTATTTAAACATGATAAATCCTTTATAATAGGAAGGTTTTTGTCCTTTGTTCCCCTTTTCCTAGACATGACCATGTGATAGGCTGATTCCTGTTCTAGTAGACTTTTGCAGAGCAGTGTACTATTCCTGTTAAGCCACGTTCACACGTTCAGTATTTGGTCAGTATTTTACATCAGTATTTGTCAGCCAAAACCAGGAGTGGATGATAAATACAGAAGTGGTGACGTGTTTCTGTTAGGGTATGTGCGCAAGTTGCGGATTTGCTTTTGTAAAATTCTGGGCGGATTCTGCCTCTCTTGGCAGAAAACGCAGTTGAAATTTTGCGCTGTTTTTATGTGTTTTTGATGCAGATTTTCATGCTAATTTGTTAATTTTCTGCTGTAAATATACGGAGTATTTGATGCTTTATCTAACAACTAGGAGTTCTATTGCACACAGCACTTTATCTTGCACTGATTTCACTTTAGCAGTGCAATATTATTTTCCTGATCAATTCCCTTATTAAAATACATAAGAATGTGGTATTTTGCAGTGGGTCAGTTGTGACTTGATATATTGTGTTTTACTTATATCACAATTTGTATATATTATATGCACTTTTTTTCTCTGTATTAGTTTTATTATTGATTCTGTATTATTTTTGTTACACTCCTCTCTTTGGGACTCCTTTTATTTCTGACATATATTTAGGCTGTGCTTTATTCACTATCTGGATATATAGGAAATATATATTTAAGTCTTGCTATTTATGGGCCAATTTTAATATGCTCGGACATTGGTATGGTTTTATTATTTTTTTTATTCTGGTGCGGTTACTTGTGCATGCAGTGTAAATTTACACCCATTTATCAATAAAGGTATTTTAACCTAACAATTATTTTATGTCCTATTTTCCTCTATATACCCCCTTTGTTTTGATCACTGATCCAGTACTTCTCTTTATTTGGTCTGCCATTCAATTTTTAAGTAAATATATACCATTCTATAAACAGAAATATATTGGATTTTTGGGTATATATTTACTATTGTATTGATCTTACTAATAGGGACAGTATCAGATAGTGGTGCTGGATGTTGTGGTGTGCTGAAAAAGTTCGATCATGCGCGGCCTTCCGAGGTGGTGGGGGTGCCGCAGCTGTGTTGGAAACTTCCTCCTCCTGTGCATTGTTCTTCCACTGAGACCCAAGTGGGAACACCGTCAGTTGTGCCACTACCTGTGTGCGCTTGTATACACACATTTTGCGATCCCGCTCCAGTGACAGAAGTATTGATGGTACGTTGTCCTTGTAGTGGGAGTCCAGTAGGGTGGCCACTAAGTAGTCAGCACTTGTAACAATCCGGGCAACTCAGCGGTTGTTGCGCAGGCACTGCAGCATGTATTGGCTCACGCGTGCCAGGCTGCTCAGAGGCAACGTCAATATGTCCTCGGTGAGAGGTGTGTAGTATGGGTTCTCTGTATCCCCCCAGCTACGCTCATGTGATGCCCATGAGCTGCTTTGACTGCCACCCTGCTGTGCACACAGTTCCTCCTCCTCATTCTCTAAAATTGTCCCCTGGCTAGACAGTTGGTAAACGAACACACCCTCCAAGCCATGCCTGGTCAATAGGCCTGATAATGGTGTGAATAATCCCTGTTCCTCCTGCTCCTCTAAAGCCCCCGTTACACACTGCGATATCGCTAGCAATATCGCTGTAAAGTCACCGATTTTGTGACGTTGCAGCAATATTGCTAGCGATATCGCTGCATGTGATACTTACCTCCGACCCGCTCCCCCGCTGGTTATCGCTGATCGCGCGAGAAGCTCCTGGACCATTCCTCGTCAGTCACTTCCTGCGGCGCTTCCTGTGGCGCCGACGAGCGACGCGTGGAGCCGGGTGGGAGGACGCAGGATCGCCGCGTCTGACAGGTAAGTAGCGATCCCCGTCCCCAGCGATGTCGCTGGTGAGATCTGCCTGTGTGGCAGCTCACTAGCGACCACCTAGCGATGCACCAGCGATCCTGACCGCGTCATATCGCTAGTCGGGATCGCTGGTGCATCGCTAGGTGTAACGGTACCCTTACTCTTGTGCCATCACCTCATCCTTCATTGCCCGCTGGTTATCGCTGATTGCGCGAGAAGCTCCTGGACCATTCCTCGTCAGTCACTTCCTGCGGCGCTTCCTGTGGCGCCGACGAGCGACGCGTGGAGCCGGGTGGGAGGACGCAGGATCGCCGCGTCTGACAGGTAAGTAGCGATCCCCGTCCCCAGCGATGTCGCTGGTGAGATCTGCATGTGTGGCAGCTCACTAGCGATGCACCAGCGATCCTGACTGCGTCATATCGCTAGTCGGGATCGCTGGTGCATTGCTAGGTGTAATGGTACCCTTACTCTTGTGCCATCACCTCATCCTTCATCGCCTGAAGTTTTTTTTAAACAGGCATAGAATGGTAAAGTAATGCTCATGATGGTATCATCTGCGCTGACCATATTGGTGGAGTATTCGAAGCCACTCAGCATGGCACACACGTCCTGCATGGAGGCCCAATCATTGGTGGTGAAGTGGTGTTGCACCACAGAGCGATTCAGCCATGCGTGATGCAGCTGAAACTACACTATTGCCTGCTTCTGGTCTCACAGTCTTTCCTGCATATGCAAGGTAGAGTTCCAACTTGTAGGTACATTGCATATGAGGCGGTGAGCAGGAAGGCATAAGTGACACTGCTGCAGCAGTGTCAAAAGCATGCACATGCTGCCCGCACTTTCAGAAGCAGTTTAGACGTGTGGGCAATTTTTAAAGGGAATCTGTCACCCCATTTTTCGAGAATCAGCTGCTGGCACCGCCATCAGGGGCCTATCTATAGCATTCTGTAATGCTGTAGATAAGCCCCCGATGTAACCTGAAAGAAAAGAAAAATGAGTTATATTATACTCACCCAGTGTTAGGGATGGCGGAACGCACTAAATATAAATAATAGGAAGTGCGTTCGCCGCCCGGGGTCCACCGTGCAGTAGGTGTAACAACCGCTGCTGAGTAATGGCAGACTCGCTATATGGCGGTATACTGCTCTCGGGTTAAACGTCACCCGAGGTGCGCAGAGCGGACTCTTTTAAACTCACAGAGGAGCTTTAGTACAAATAAAGCATAAACGCCGAGCCAGTTAGCTTCACAGGTCTCAGCTGGCGTGCACACACGGTATATGGTCACAGGACACGGCCCAAGGCAGAGGTCGGTGTCCGTCTTGACCTACCATGCGTGCGGCGTTGCTACCGCGGACGCCAGTAAGTGCTGCTAACTGCAGCGCGGCGGTAACTACTGCCGCTGTACGACAGTGCCGTGAGGCATCACACTATCGGACGCTAGTGTAGCGGTGCGGTATGCACTGTGGCGTATGGCTTGCCATTGACTGGTGCTGACTATAACTCTAATTCCCTATCCACATGCGTAATATCAGAGGGAAGGGGTTTCATAATGAGTCAGTCACCAGAATCATACATCCATCACCATTCACACATAGCAAGTATAGTCTATACTAGCGCATGGGCAAGCGACCATTTGGGCCTTTTATAGCCATGCGCTTCTGGGACCTTCCAGACCTCTGAGATGGGCCAATCAGATCAGGACAACGACCTGAGCAAGTGACCCCTGATCTCCACTGGGAGATCGACTCTTGGGCATGCCCAGTAGCACGGCGAGAGGACTTAGCCTCTGGAGTGGTTTCCTGCAAAGCAGGTTGCGCTACCATTGCTGGTCCAGAGGTGGCAGCAACATCCAGACCCAGAGAGCTGGTCTGAGCAGGGTGCCTGGATCGCTGAGATTGCTGTGCAGGTCCCTGAGCCGTCAGAAAGGAATGGGATACTGCTGGATGTATGGCTCTGGATTCCCGCTGTGCAGCTGCAGGAATCCGACGCCTTACATTACCCCCCCTCCTAGGACCCTCGCTACGCTCAAAGGCTGCAATCAGGAGCGGAGCGTGGATGTTCTCCACTGGCTCCAAGGTCCAGGCCTCTGGACCATGACCCTTCCAGTCCACCAAATAAAACTTTTTGCCACGCACAATCCTGCGTCCCACAATGGCGTTAACCTCAAACTCGTCCGAAGACAAGTCTGATGACCCGGCAGATGACTCAGAGAACCGGGCCATGTGGACAGGTTTGAGAAGGGACACATGGAAAACGTCAGAAATGACTAAATGTGGAGGAAGAGCCAGGCGGTAGACCACCGAGCTGATTCGCTCGAGAACCTTAAAAGGTCCGATGTATCGCGGCGCGAACTTGGTGGACTCGGCCCACAGCTTTATGTTTCGAGCAGAGAGCCACACCAAGTCGCCGGGTGAAAAGGTTGGAGCGGGTCGCCGATGTGTGTCGGCGGATGCCCTCATTCTTTCTTTAGAGGCACGAATAGTATCCAGAGTGCGATCCCAAATGTCGCGAGCCTCCACTGCCCAGTCTGCCACCCTGGAGTCAGCGGAGGACACTGGCATCGGGACAGGGATGCGCGGATGTTGGTCGTAATTTAGAAGGAACGGCGTGTGACCGGTGGAATCAGCCACTGCATTATTCAGGGCAAATTCAGCCCATGGTAGCAAGGATGCCCAGTCATCCTGCCTGGCAGAGACGAAATGCCGCAGGTACGTGACCAAGGTTTGGTTGGCCATCTCAACCAAGCCGTTCGTCTCAGGATGGTAAGCGGAGGACAGGTTTAGCTCCATGCTGAGTAGGCTGCAGTGCTCCCTCCAAAACCGGGACGCGAACTGGGGACCTCGATCACTAACAATTTTGTCCGGCATGCCATGCAGACGGAAAACATGTTTTATGAACAGTGTGGCAAGACCACGAGCGGAAGGCAACCGTGCGAGTGGCACCAGATGCACCATTTTAGAAAAATGGTTGGTGACCACCCAGATGACCGTACTGCCACCAGACTTGGGCAGGCCAACCACAAAATCCATGCCAACCATCTCCCAAGGTCTATCCGCCACCGGCAAAGGGTACAATAACCCAGCCGGCCTCTGTCTAGAGGACCTGTTCCGTGCACACGAGACGCATGCTTGTATGTATTCCTTAGTGTCTCAAGCCATGTGCGGCCACCAATACGACCTTGCCAGGAGTTCTGTGGTCCGCTTATTGCCAAAGTGACCACCCACCCTGGATGCGTGTGTCCAGGCGAGAACCTCCGGCCGTAGCTGAGGAGGCACAAAGGTCTTGCCTGGTGGCACTGACTCGAGAGCAACTGGAGCCACGGTCGTAAAGCTCTCCAAAGGGAGAATTAGCTCAGCCTCTCCTTCTTCCGCTGAGACCACCGAGCGCGAGAGACCATCCGCACGGATGTTCTTCTCTCCAGAGAGATAGTGCAAGGTGAAGCGCAAGCGGGAGAAGAAGAGCGACCACCTAGCTTGACGAGAGTTCAAGCGCTGGGCTGTTTTTAAATAGACCAGATTTTTATGGTCCGTATACACCTGGAAGGGAAACCGGGCTCCCTCCAGGAGATGTCTCCACTCGGAAAAGGCCAACTTCGTTGCTAGCAGCTCCCTGTCCCCGATGGAGTAATTCTTCTCCGCCGGTGAGAAGGTCTTAGAGAAGAAGAAGCAGGGATGCTTCCGACCTTGAGCATCCTTCTGGAAAAGGACTGATCCTGCACCGAAGGAAGAGGCATCCATCTCCAGGATAAACGGTTTATCCACATCGGGACGGTGTAAGATGGGAGCGCCAGCAAAATGGGATTTTAGAGACGAGAAAGCCTTGGAGACCAGTTCAGACCAAGTGTTAGGATTAGCTCCTTTCTTTGTGAGAGCAACCAAAGGAGCTACCAGTGTGGAGAAGTGAGGTATAAACTGGCGGTAATAGTTGACGAACCCCATGAAGCGCTGCACCGCTTTGAGTGAGTGTGGTTCCTGCCAGTCCATTACCGCTTGCAGTTTGGCCGGATCCATAGCCAACCCCTGGGCCGAGATGATGTAGCCCAGGAACGGCAAGGACTCCAGCTCAAACTGGCACTTCTCCAGCTTGGCAAAAAGAGAGTTGGCCCGCAGACGGTCGAAGACCCTGCAGACGTCTCTCTGGTGGGAGGTCAAGTCTGGCGAGATGAGGATGTCATCCAGATAGACCACCACCGAGGTGGAGAGCATATCGCGGAAGACGTCGTTGACGAAATCCTGGAAGACAGCAGGCGCATTACAAATGCCGAAGGGCATGACCAGATATTCGTAGTGGCCGTCCCTGGTATTAAAGGCTGTCTTCCATTCGTCTCCTTCGCGAATGCGGATCAGGTTGTACGCCCCCCGTAGATCTAATTTCGTAAAGATCCGGGCCCCTCGCAACCTGTCAAATAGCTCAGAGATCAACGGGAGAGGGTATTTGTTTTTAACTGTTATGGCATTGAGACCTCTGTAGTCAATGCAGGGATGTAACTCTCCGCTCTTCTGCACGAAGAAGAACCCTGTACCAGCCGGCGACACCGACTTTCTGATAAAACCTCTAGCCAGGTTCTCCCGGATATATTGAGACGTAGCCTCTGTCTCAGAGAGTGACAGCGGATACACACAGCCTCTGGGAGGTTCCGTGCCTGGCAGAAGATCTATTGGGCAATCGTAAGGACGGTGCGGTGGGAGCGTCTCTGCAGATTTTTGAGAGAAGACGTCCGCATACTGGTGGTAAGGTTTAGGAAGCACGGAGAGATCCGCGGGCACTTCAGTGGAAGCTACCTGAACACTGCCCCTTAGGCACATTCCCTCACAGTCCTTGCTCCAACCCAGTATATTCCCTGAAGCCCAATCAATATGAGGGGAGTGACAACGGAGCCAGGGAACTCCGAGAAGCACCTGGTCGATGCCATCTGGCAAAATGAACAAGGACAGAATCTCACGATGAGAGGGTGAGATTGAGAGCCCGAGTGGGGCCGTCTGATGGGTCACCTGAGATGGTAAAGGTGCACCATTAACCACCCTGATGGTCAGAGGTTGGGGCAGTAACACCAGTGGAATAGCATGTTTCTGGGCGAAGGTCGAGGACATAAAGTTCCCCTCAGCCCCGGAATCCACGGTAATCTCTACCTCCCAGGTGAAGGCCCCGCTATCTAATGTCCCTCGGAATACTGGTTTGGGAGAAAAGGGTTTCATATTTGCCTGACCACCACCTACGACCACTGGACGTGATCGTTTTTCTGACCGCTGAGGACACGTGCTAGCCGAGTGACCAAACTGCCGGCACTGGTAACAACGTGCGGAGCTTCGCACCGGACGTGGCTTGGGGCAGGCGCGAGACACCTCCATAGGTTCGGAGGGTGTAAACTCCTGAGCGGGAGATCTTAGCGGCTCGGTGAAGGTTGGAGCCAAGTTAACCCTTCGTCTGGATTGCGCACGTTCCAGCCCGCGCTCCATAAATCGGAGATCAATGCGGGTGGAGATGGCAATTACTTCCTCCAGACTTGTGGGGACCTCTCTGGTTGCTAGAGCATCTTTGACATGCTCTGCTAACCCTCTCCAAAACACAGGGATGAGTGCTTTATCAGGCCACTCTAGTTCGGAAGCCAATGTCCGGAATCGGACGGCATAATGGCTGACCGAGAGAGACCCCTGTGTTAGGGCCAATAATTGGAGAGAGGTGTCGTGCGTGAGCCGTGGTCCCAAAAATACCTGCTTCAGAGCTGCGAGGAACTGAGCAGCCCCCTGAACCATGGGATCACGCTCCCACAATGGCGTAGCCCACTCTAATGCCCTGCCAGATAAAAGAGAAACAATAAACCCCACCTTAGCCCGCTCTGTAGGGAACCGTGCAGCCAGTAACTCAAGCTGGATAGAGCACTGACTCACGAATCCCCTACAGATGGCACTGTCACCCAAAAACTTGTCGGGGAGTGGGAGGCGAGATATTGTCGGCATAGGCGTGAGTGTGGGCACGCGTGAGACAGCCTCTGCGACTGCCTGAGCAGCGGCTACCATAGCATTTGCAGCTGAGGTGGAGCTCTCGATCGCCGCCAACCTGCTCTCCAGCTGCCGAATGTACCGCTGCAGCTGATGCAGGTCCGCCATTACTAGCCAGACCCTGGCGCTAGTATAATGTTAGTGTTGGCAAAAAGCACTAAATATAAATAATAGGAAGTGCGTTCGCCGCCCGGGGTCCACCGTGCAGTAGGTGTAACAACCGCTGCTGAGTAATTGCAGACTCGCTATATGGCGGTATACTGTGCTCGGGTTAAACGTCACCCGAGGTGTGCAGATCGGACTCTGTTAAACTCACAGAGGCGCTTTAGTACAAATAAAGCATAAACGCCGAGCCTGTTAGCTTCACAGGTATCAGCTGGCATGCACACACGGTATATGGTCACAGGACATGGCCCAAGGCAGAGGTTGGTGTCCGTCTTGACCTACCGTGCGTGCGGCGTCGCTACCGCGGACACCAGTAAGTGCTGCTAACTGTAGCGCGGCGGTAACTACTGCCGCTGTACGACAGTGCCATGAGGCATTACACTATCGGACGCTAGTGTAGCGGTGCGGTATGCACTGTGGCGTATGGCTTGCCACTGACTGGCGCTGATTATAACTCTAATTCCTTATCCACATGCGTAATATCAGAGGGAAGGGGTTTCATAATGAGTCAGTCACCAGAATCATACATCCATCACCATTCACGCATACAGTAGCAAGTATAGTCTATACTAGCGCATGGGCGAGCGGCCATTCGGGCCTTTTATAGCCATGCGCTTCCGGGACCTTCCAGACCTCTGAGATGGGCCAATCAGATCAGGACAAGGACCTGAGCACGTGACTCCCTATCTCCACTGGGAGATCGTCTCGTGGGCAGCGAGAGGACAGCCTCTGGAGTGGTTTCCTGCAAAGCAGGTTGCGCTACCATTGCTGGGCCAGAGGTGGCAGCAACATCCAGACCCAGAGAGCTGATCTGAGCAGGGCGCCTGGATTGCCGAGATTGCTGTGCAGGTCCCTGAGCGGTCGGAAAGGAATGGGAGACCGCTGGATGTATGGCTCTGGATTCCTGCTGTGCAGCTGCAGGAATCTGACGCCTTACACCCAGGGGCGGTCCGGGTCCGGTTTTGGTCCGATGGGTTTTGCGGTCCGATCCGGCGCCTCCCATCTTCTAACGGTGACGTCCTCTTCTTTGCTGCCTGTTGTGGCTCCTGCGTAGGCGCATTGCTCTGCCCTGTTGAGGGCAGAGCAGAGTACTGTAGTGCGCAGGTGCCAGGAGAGGTCTGGCACCTGCGCACTGCAGTATTCGGCTCTGCCCTCAACAGGGCAGAGCAGTGCGCCTGCGCAGGAGCCACGACAGGCAGCAAAGAAGAGGACGTCACCGTTAGTAGATGGGAGGCGCCGGACTGCAAAACCCATCGGACCAAGACCGGACCGCCCCCCCGGTGAGTATAATCTAACTCATTTTTCTTATCTTTCAGGTTACATCGGCGGTGCCGGCAGCTGATACTCGAAAAATGGGGTGACAGATTCCCTTTAAGGAAGCAAATATGGGCCCAGCTCACTGTAATAGACATCCTTAGTTGTTTGGAGCACAAGAAACACTGCATCAGAGCATAGGGCATTCACATAAACAGAAGAAAATCCAGATTAACGAACTTGTGAACAAATGTCTTTATTCACCAAAAGTACTCAGTAGGAAATAAAACAGAATCAGTGATGCAAGTTACATGATATGTGACATCAAGTATCTGGAATCACTGATTCTATTTTATCCTCTACTGAGCACTTTTGGTGAATAAAGAAAGACATTTATTCACAAGTTCGTTGAGCTGGATTTTCGCCTGTTTATGTGAATTTTTAAAGAAGCTCTGTACCACCAAATACAGCACATACGCCAGACAAGGGACGCGCGTAAAACCAGCTAGGCACAGAGCTGCTATAAGCAAGTGAACTATTTGCAACAGTGGAGACACAGGCGGAACAACAATCTACTTTTATTTGCTTAACAGAGTTATATGAATAGAGGATTTACTAGCCGCACATTTTCCTGACAAAGTCTATCAGCTTTATGTGGGCTGCTCAAGCATCAGCTGGACTCTGTCTGGCTTGCAACCGTCCTTCAACCCTCGCCTGGTATTTTAAATCTTTGCTGAAAGTGACGGCCTGTCTCACACATCTTGTCCAATCACCGGCCTAGGCTCTGGTCTCTGGCCAGATATCCACAGGGTTTCTTCATTTTTTGACCACCGACGGGTGACTCTTTGGTCGGTATCGATGGGGGATGGTTCTCAGTTTTTGACCTCCGTCGTTCGGGTCTTCGATGCTTGACCGTCGACAGGTGAAGTCTGTACCTTGACTGACGTAGCTCAGGTCTTTGGTGCTTGACTATCGTCGTCTGAGGCTAGGTCTTTTTGGTCCACATGGCTGCGGCCAACTGTCATGGCTGCTGGAGCTGCAGCAGGAGCAACTGTCACTTCTCTCCTTTTGGCGCACTGGTCATTTATATCCAAGGCTGGCTTCGTTGCTGTCACTGGACTCTGAGCACTGGCTAATTCCCTCCTTCCTTCAACTTCTCTCCTTCGGATCAGTTCTACAGGGTTTTGTTGAGGTCTGGAAGCTGGAAGCTACATGGCATTGCAGCATTTTATCCCCTGTGATCAGTTCTCCTACATTGCTACAAGCTGCACACCACCAGGCCGGGATTGAAGTTCTGAGGCCCCAACCACACATCTTTCTGCTGTTTGATCCCTATCTACAGCTCTTACTCGATGTGGGATTTGACCTGCAAACAGATGATGTGAGGGATGTCACAGAGGAAGGGGGCCGTCGACTTCGCTCACCTCCGGGGAGGGGAGAGAAGGACCCGCAGGGATCAGCTTTCTGGCGCCACCACTTGCTCCATGTCAGTCAGGGAACTGTACCGAGGGCAAATTGTCACCGGAAAGGCTTCTATTATAGGTACAAGCTAGGGAGGCGCTCCCAGTGAGGGGAGATATATATCATCAGTCCAGGCTGGGGATATATATTTAAACCTCCTGGCCTTCACTGCCAGAGTTCCTCACTAAAACAATACAGAATTATGCCACCAGTTCCTTGTTTGACATAATCCTCGTCCGACAATGGGCTTATATCGGGTCAGATACCAACCCGGGTAATGTACAATTGACCAACCGAGCGTGCGGACGTGGGAATTCGTGAATTGAGATAAATGAGCAGCCCAAGATTAATTTTATATTTAATCACCGAAAAGACGCACTAGAAATATACAGGTATATATTTACAAGAACAATATACAGGTATACCGGAGCGCCCGCCAGGGCAGTGGGTTACTCGGTACCGGGCCGCTTCTTATAGGAGCAGTGTCACAGCGGCGGTGACCCGGTCCGTGGCCCTGGGCGTCCAATAAAAGGGGTATATTTACAGGGGATGAAAATAAAGAGTTTGTAATAAAGTGTTCGTGACGCCACCTGTGGTTTCTGGTCAGAAGGGACCAGCGCTTCAGTACGGATCCTCTGGGACTGATGGTGTGATGCTGCAGAGTTGGAGTAGCTCTGCACGGGCAGAGCTGTTGTCCCAGGGCAGATGTAAGATGTTGAGGGAGATGATAATGTAGTATTTGGCAGGAGATGTAGCAGTGCTGAGAAGGTGTTGCAGAAAGAATTCAAAGGACACAGCTGGGTGCAGTTCCAAAGCTTTACTCACAGTTCTGGTGCGCACAGATGCCCGCTTGGTGCCGTGTCCTTTGGGTGAGGGATCCAGCAAACTTCCAGACAGATGGAGAACACTTTTCCAGCACCCCCTTCAGTATATGGCTTCCCTGGCCGTCTCACTGTGTTGCCTTCCCGCCTCTTCCTACACAACACCTCACAGTCAGTGTCCCAGGCCAGCAGCCGCGGACCTTGTCGGATAATGTGCCCAGTGCGTTTCCTTGCTCCTTTCTAGCTGTCTTTCCAGTGAAGTTAACTGTGGTTAGTGGCTGTGACCCCTAAAGTTGCCACAGCTGTCGGCTGAGTCCTGATGTCCACGTCACTAGGCTATGGTGCCGAGATCCTTCTGCAAACTGATCCCTCCACCTGACGGCAGTCAGCGTGGAACGAGCCCCATGGGTGGCTTCTGCCTAGCCCGTGCCTCTGGGATCCATTCCCACTTCAGAGAGTTTCCTTCTACTTCTTTCCTTCCCAGCAGCTCCTGCTGACAGGGAGCTGCTGCAAACATGTCCTCTCACTTCTCCCCCTAGGGGAGAACTGCTACTAACTTCCCTTCAGTTCTCTCACTCTGAACCTAAACTCCACCCACCTCCCAACACCCTTTCCTATCCAGCAGGGATGAGATCATCCTCCCTTAGGGTCCATCCAGGGTGCCCTGCTGCTATAAGTGAATGTTGGATGCAGGTGTAAGAGTGCGGTCAGGTGCCTCCATCTTACCTGTACAGTGGGATACTACACCTCTGGATGAGGTGCAGTACCTCTGTGGCGACTGGACCCTCAGGGGCGCCACCCTTCCCCCATTAAACACAGCGCGTCCGTGGGCTGAAACAAAGCAAGAAAGACATGATGTTACTGGAACATACAAAAAATTTATCAATACTGCCAGCAGTTAGCAAAAAACATCTTCTTGTGGGTAGAGGCATTTTCACTTTTAACGTTGCATCTTATAAAATACCTTACATTATTTTCCTATTTAGTACCTAATATTACAAGTAATAATTTCTATCACACTATAACACTCTCTTTCTATTTATTACATTTCACAATATTACCATCATTATCCTTCTTTACATCCCACTGGTAGCAACCGTTAGCGCCATCAGGTTCGCCACCACCTGGTACCACATCCTCATTCCTGTTAAACATTATAGTTTACCTTCATTAACATACTTTCTTTCAGTACCTGCTACCCGATACTTTTACCTTTAGAAAATACTATTACTTTCTTTTCTTATACTATTATCCATCATTAAGGTTCACTATAAAAGGTCAGTAACATACATCATTCACTTATGCATTTTAATGTCAGAAACTTATATCCTATCTTATACTATCACCTATTTTAAAGAGCTACTAGTAGTAACCGTGCTAAGTAGTTCACTGCCAGATCTGGACACACTGTCCCTGCAACACTACTTTCCTTTTTTTCACATTGTCAATTCTCCATTTACTGCTTCAGACTTTCTACCAAGTGCTGCAATATTTTCCTACAAAAAGTGCTTTCCAGTCCTATATAACATTATCATTAACACACATTGGGACATACTACTATGCATTGTCCTATATTCCTAAGTGCAACACAATAATACAAATTCTCTTAATATTGTACATCTGTGCAAATATCAAAACATCATTTATTGTTCTGCTACTTCTTATGAGACAATCTTACTTTATAAGACTTATACTATGCATTATATACACTGTTCATCAAATACAAATATATATCCTTTATTATACCTTACTCATACTTTAAATGTGTCACATTAGTGCAGGTATAGTAACATTTTTATTAAATGTAATCAAGATTAGTCGAGGTAGTGTCCTTGATACTCTCCCAGCCGGGGTATCTTCTTGTGTCTCTGAAGTGCAATGTGGAGGACCAGCTCCAAACCTCCAACGTTGGTCTTTGGTGGGCTGCAAGACATAATTGGTCTCCCCTTTGGACCACATATTTGACCACACCTAACGGGTTTTTGTTCTTTTGTCATTATTTGAAAGGTAAAGTTTTGTTAGGTTTCTTGTAAAACCAAGAAGAAGCACCTTAAGTGATGCTAAACTATTTGCAGTGCAGTTTTTGGATCATTCACCGTCCATGATCACATAGTCTTTATTCCTTATTCTTATTAAAGCCTAATTAGATATAAGTAGAAACATTTTGCCAAAAACCCACCTGGGGTTAACTATTTACACTGGACTTGCCGAAATTTCTTGTTCAGTTTACTCTAATGGGGCTGATTGGTACAGCCTCCTGGTTATACAGAAGTGCTGGTATTTTTCTGCTTCCAGGGCAGAATTTGCTGTTTGCTGCTTCCTGCAACAATGGTGGTTGTGGGGGTCACCGCTGGTGACACTGGAATACTTGTAGTGGCAGCCTGGGGAGCTGCTACTTGTATAACTGGGGTCACAGTGGGTGCGACCTCTTGAGGACCTGCAGCTATTTCTGCAGCCGGGATTGTTAAAGCTGCCGGTGGGATGGTTGATGCCTGAGGAATCTTTGATGGTGCAACTGCAGCCTGGGGTATTGCTGGCACTACTGCAGCTGGTGTCACTGCTGCTGACTGTGGAGCGGTTGGTGATGCTGTCACTGCGGCTGATGGTGGAGCAATTGTCGCCCCCTGGTGTTCCTGCGGGGCTACCAGCTCAGCGGGGATCCTGCTCACATGGAGAGCGTACCATCCCCTCTCACCAAGATGGCGGGTGAAGGAGACACGCTCCCCTGGGAATAGGTCACGCTCTGGATGTCCCTGGATAAGGTGGGCTTCTACATCCCGCCTGTTTACAAACAGGTCGGGTGCGTGTTTAGAATCTTTAATGAAGCCATACCCCCTCTCCAGGTCGAAACAGAGGACCGTGCCCCATCCCATAGGATTCCAGCTGCCCATACGCTCTCCACGGGCCTGGATTTTGGTGCGCAGGTCCCGCTCTGCCAGGGCCATCCGCTGGGCCTACCACTCCCTCTCTTCCTGCTCCAGCTTTAGGACCTGCCTGCGGCAGAATTCCTCCGTTGTTATGGGGAACCGAACCCCATAAAATCATCCCCCTTATCCTACCAGATGAGGACCTCCGGCCTGCGCTGCACTGCGGGAAGCTGCTGTGGTATCGGGACGGGCTCTAGGATTCCTCCCCTGGGTGCAATCTTCTGGTCCCAGATGACGTCCATCACCACCTGACCTGATTTAGGGGTTGGTGGTAACCTGATGGGGCCTAGCAGGGCCTCCCATGTCCCAGGGGCAGCGACCGTACCTGTGCTACCGGTGCTGCTGTCATCTGCGACAGGCTCCAGTGGTGTGGGAACTGGTGCTGCAGGTACCGGTGACTTTGGTACCTGGGAACTGGCAGTGGGTACCGGTGGCGTTGGTACCAGGGTTCTGGCGGTCTTCTCCTCCGTGGCCTGCTTCTTCTTTGCAAGAAGAGCTTGGCGCTGGCGCAGACTCCTGCCCAGTTCTTCAATCTCCTGCTCCAGTTGTGCCAGGTCGGTGTCCACTGAGGGGCTGGAGCCTGGCTCCGCAGTGCTGGAAGAATCTTCCACTTCTCTCCCGCACACCGCAGACCTCCTTCCACTCTCCATCATGGCCTCCTGGTGTGCTGTCTTCTCTTCCGCTCTCTTTCCCGCAGCAGGGCTTCTCTCCACCCCCCAAGAGGCAGTGCCTTTTTCCTTTGCCGCCATTCCAAGCCAGGATGTGGACCCCTCCGGCGGTCAGCCATGATGCAGTTGCATAGAAGTACAGGCAGGTTCATGTTGTTTCTTGGGTACCTCCCATGATGGCACGCCTCACCGTACACCTCGTGGAACCGCCATGGCAGCCATCTTTACAGTTCAAATCACAGTCCAATAAGTTTACTCCTTTACACATGCTGTGAAACAATTTTTCAGTTCAGTCAAAACTCTGGCACACAGGACCCGGTGATACCAGGCTTCGATATACTGTTCATGACGCCAAGGCAGTGGGGTACTTGGTACCGGGCCGCTTCTTAAAGGGGCAGTGTCACAACGACGGTGACCCGGTCCGTGGCCCTGGGTGTCCAATAAAAGGGGTATATTTACAAGGGATGAAAATAAAGAGTTTGTAATAAAGTGTTCGTGACGCCACCTGTGGTATATGGTTAGAAGTGACCAGCGCTGCAATGCAGATCCTCTGGGACTGATGGTGTGGTGCTGCAGAGTTGGAGTAGCTCTCCACAGGCAGAGCTGTTGTCCCAGGGCAGATGTAAGTTGTTGAGGGAGATGATAATGTAGTATTTGGCAGGAGATGTGGCAGTGCTGAGAAGGTGTTGCAGAAAGAATTCAAAGGACACAGCTGGGTGCAGTTCCAAAGCTTTACTCACAGTTCTGGTGCGCACACATGCCCACTTGGTGCCCTGTCCTTTGGGTGAGGGATCCAGCAAACTTCCAGACAGATGGAGAACACTTTTCCAGCACCCCCTTCAGTATATGCCTTCCCTGGTCGTCTCACTGTGTTGCTTTCCTGACTCTTCCTACACAACACCTCACAGTCAGTGTCGCAGGCTAGCAGCCTCGGACCTTGTCGGATAATGTGCCCAATGCATTTTCTTGCTCCTTTCTGGCTGCCTTTCCAGTGAAGATAACTGTGGTTAGTGGCTGTGACCCCTAAAGTTGCCACAGCTGTTGGATTGCTAGCTGAGTCTTGATGTCCACGTCACTAGGCTAAGGGGCTGAGATCCTTCTGCGACCTGATCCCTCCACCTGACGGCAGTCAGCGTGGAACGAGCCCCACGGGTGGCTTCTGCCCAGCCCGTGCCTTTGGGATCCTTTCCCACTTCAGGGAGCTTCCTTCTACTTCTTTCCTTCCCAGCAGTTCCTGCTGACAGGGAGCTGCTGCACATACGTCCTCTCACTTCTCCTCCTAGGGGAGAACTGCTCCTGACTTCCCTTCAGTTCTCCCACTCTGAATCTAAACTCCACCCACCTCGCAACACCCTTTCCTATCCAGCAGGGATGAGATCATCCTCCCTTAGGGTCCATCCAGGGTGCCCTGCTGCTATAAGTGAATGTTGGATGCATGTGTAAGAGTGCTGTCAGGTGCCTCTATCTTACCCGGGCAGTGGGATACAACACCTCTGGATGAGGTGCAGTAACTCTGTGGAAACTGGACCCTCAGGGGTACCACAATACAGTCACAAGTGTAGTACAAGAATAGGGTATAGATAGAATGACTTTGATTAGTGAACGTGATAGACCGCTCTGAACAAATGTGTTTTAAGGGAGCACCTGAAACTATGCAAATTGTGGATGGTCCTAATTTGTTGGGGTAGAGCATTCCAGAGGATTGACGCAGCATGGGAGGTCTTGGAGTCGGGAGTGGGAGGTACGGATAAGTGCAGAGGTTAGTCGAAAGTTGTTTGCAGAGCGCAGCGGTCGGTTAGGCCGATAGACAGAAATGAGGGAGGAGATGTAGGGGGTGCTGCACTGTGGAGAGCTTTGTGGGTGAGAACAAGTACTTTGAATTGTATCCTATAATGAATGGGCAGCCAATGTAAGGACCGGCAAAGAGCGGACGTGTCCGAGGACCGATTAGCCAGATAGATGACCCTGGCTGCTGCATTAAGTATGGACTGGAGAGGGGATAGTCGAGTAACGTGGGGGCCAATTAATAGGGCGTTGCATTAATCCAGGCGGAAGTGGATCAATGCTACAGTGAGGGTTTTTGTTGTTTCCATGGTGAGAAAAGGGCAGATTTTAGAGATGTTCTTTAGGTGTAAGTGGCAAGAGCGGGCAAGAGATTGTATATGGGATGTGAAGGAGAGATTGGTGTCAAACATGACACCCAGACAGCGCGCCTGCTGCCGGGATGTTATTGTGGTGCCACCCACGGAGAGGGAAATGTCAGATTTAGGGAGGTTAGTAGACGGCGGGAGCAGAAGAAGTTCAGTTTTGGAGAGGTTGAGTTTCAGATAGAGAGCGGACATGATGTTGGAGACTGTGGACAGACAGTCACTGGCGTTCTGTAGCACAGCGAGGGTAAGGTCGGGGAATGACGTATATAGTTGTGTGACATCAGCATTAAGATGATACTGAAAGCCAAATCTGCTGATGGTCTGTCCAATTGGGGCTGTGTAGAGAGAGAAGAGAAGGGGGCCAAGGACTGAGCCCTGAGGTACCCCGACAGCGAGAGGAAGAGGACATAACGTGGAGCCAGAAAACAAAACACTGAAGGACCGGTCAGAAAGATAGGAAGAGAACCAGGAGAGAGCAGTATCCTTAATGCCTAGTGACTGGAGCCTAGAGTGTAGGAGATGGTGGTCAACAGTGTCGAAAGCTGCAGATAGCTCGAGAAGAATGAGCAGAGAGTGGTCACCATTACGTTTTGCTGTCAGAAGGTCATTGGTCACTTTGATGAGTGCAGTTTCAGTCGAATGTGGGGGGCAGAAGCTGGACTGTGTAGGGTCTAGAAGGGAGTGAGTGGAGAGGTAACGGGTAAGGTAGGAGTAAATTAGGCACTCCAAAAGTTTAGAGATGAAGGGGAGATTGGAGACTGGTCTGTAGTTGTTTGTGCAGGATGGGTTGAGAGCGGGTTTCTTTAGTAATGGAGTAACAATGGCGTGTTTGAAGGAGGATGGGAAAATGCCCTAGGAGAGGGAGAGATTAAAGATTGCAGTTAAGCGAGTTGTGACGACTGGAGAGAGAGACTGGAGGAGATGTGAGGGAATGGGGTCGGTAGTGCATGTGGTTGGATGAGAGGAAGAAAGGAGTCTGGCGACTTCTTCTGTGATGGGATCAAATGTGGAATGTGAGCCAGGAGAGATGCAGGAAGGGGTGGGAGTCACAGCACTTGGTGGTTGGGAGCAGATTTCTTGACGTATATTATCTATTTTTTCTGTAAAGTGGGAGGCCAGATCATCAGCACAAATGTCTGTGATAAGGGCTTGTGCTTTCGGCCTGAGGAGGGAGTGAAAGGTGTCAAAAAGTTTCTTGGGGTTGTTGGCTAGTGAGGAGATCAGGGTGGTGAAGTAGGTCTGTTTGGTGAGGTGAAGGACAGTGTAACAGGTTCTTAACATAAATTTGAAGTGGATGATGTCTTCTGGTGTGCGGGTTTTTCTCCATAGGCGTTCAGCACTCCTAGAGCATCGCTGGAGAAGTTGAGTTTGTGATGTGAGCCAGGGCTGTTTTACTCTGTGCTTGGAGGTTCTGAGGGTGAGGGGAGCTACTTGGTCAAGGGTGCTTCTAAGAGTGTCATTGTAGTGATGAACAGCCAGATCAGGACAGGAAAAAGAGGAGATTGGGGACAGTGAAGAGGGAAGGGAGTCTGAAAGTGTCTGAGGGTTAATGGCTTGTAGATTTCTGACTGTGTGGTAGGTAGGGGTGAGCTGGGTGGGCAAGGATTTGTGAGCGTGAAGGAGAGAATGTTGTGGTCAGAGAGTGGAAGCGGTGAGTTACTTAGGTGGGAGCTTGAACAGAGCCGGACAAAAACTAGATCAAAGGTGTTACCGTCCTTGTGTGTCTCAGAGGTTGAAAGCTGCGAGAGGCCTAGAGAGGTGGTTAGTGATAGAAATTGGGGTGCAGATGTGGAAGTAGGGCTGTTAATGGGGATGTTGAAGTCTCCCAGGATAAGGGTTGGTAGTTCTGAGGACATGAAGTGCTGCAGCCAGGCTGAGAAGTGGTCACGGAAGCGGGTGTCCTATGTTATTTATATGCACTTACTTTTTACCTTCGTAGAGCATGTTATATGTTCATTTTCTTTCTATCTTTGGTTTTGTCTGCTTAATGGACAGTGTGAACACGCACCTACACGTTGCATGTATACAAACTTATAATCCAGGTTTTTTTTTTATCAGTCTTACTCATAGACAGGATTGTTTTATTATTAATTTGTGCTGAAGAAAGGACTGTGTGGTTATTCATTTGTGCTGAAGAAAGGCTATTTTCATTTTGGAGCTGTAAAGTTTATGAAGGATAAAATACTTTATTTGGTTTTGAAATAGAAACTCTGTCCATATCCAAGCCACTACCAGAGAGTCAAAAGCCACACACTAACTAAGACACAATACTCTCAGTTCTGGATGTCCCGAGGTATAACTAGTTTTCTGGAACCGGAAAACAAGCCCATCCCAAAGTAATATTCAGAATATGAGACACCCTACCATCTAAGCTGGAGCACTAATACTCTGCATGTTTTATACTGTGTGCCGGTGGATGCGGTTATTTGTATTCGAGTACTGACAATAGTAAAAAAAAAGATTATACTTGCTGGGGGGCGGTCTGGTCTTGGTCCCATGGGTGTTGCGGTCCGGCGCTTCCCATATTCTAACGATGATGTCCTCTTCTTTGCTGCCTGTAGCGGCTCCTGCGCAGGCGCACTGCTCTGCCCTGTTGAGGACAGAGCAGAATACTGCAGTGCGCAAGCGCCTGACCTCTCCCGCACCTGGGTGAGTATAATCTAACTCATTTTTCTTATCTTTCAGGTTACATCAGGGGGCTTATCTACAGCATTGCAGAATGCCCCTGATGGTGGTGCCGGCAGCTGATCCTCGAAAAATGGGGTGACAGATTCCCTTTAAATGTCAGTCATTCTGGATACTGTCAGTTTTGAGGTCTCGTTGTAATGTGCCATGTCTGAAACCCCTGTAAGGACGTCACTGTAATCTCCAATGTGCTGAGCACTGGTCATCAGGAAAGTGTGTAGGGCACATAATCGGCTGCTAAGGAGCTCGTTACATTAACCAAGCAGATAGTAGGAGCGGGGTGGAGCATTGCTGATGTCCTGAGGTGACATGTGCAGACAGGCGCAAACTCGTCGTGATTTGATTTAACGGAATGAACATTTTCATAAATGGCATGTTCACACAGGGGAAATTTCACACTGACTCTGAGCCGTAATCTTCATTCACAGAGTAGAGTAATCACACTCAGGTTAGCACCATCAAATTGGGGATCTGCATTATATGTCTGGTAGAAATCTGAGGATCAACCTCATTTTTAATATTTAACATAATAAAAAAAACTACGGCAACCAAGGTTATGTTCACACCGAGATATTTTGAGATGCTCTAAAGAAATGAGATTTTCAAGCAAAAAGAAATTCAGAAAACAATTTTTATTGGGAAGAGGAGATTTTCTTTCGTGGAAGCAGTTTCGGAAGAGATTTTTTTTTTTTTTTTAGCCTTTTGATTAGACAGTACCTAGCTTGCAGCGAATTCCATCAAGTTATACTTTAAAGAAATGACATGCACTTTTTTCCCCCATCAGGCATTTTTCAGAACCTCTTCTGGAAAAAAACAGTAGTAGGGTAGTGGCAAATCCAGAATTTCTAGCTGCATTTAGTATCCTTGTTTCCTAACATAGAACCCCCATCTATTCCCAGTCATTGATATATAAAATTGCCAACTGTAGCGAGTGGATTAATGATGTCCACATGTCAGCCACAGTCACAGTCCCTGTATGAAGCCAGCCACAGGATCACTGTATGAGGGCAGCCATAGTGCCAACCAAAGTCATTGCCTCTACATCACTGTCTGCCATAGTCAGCAGGGTGACCACAGCCAATGCCCCTATAAAATGACCAGCCATAGTTAGTGGATACATGGACCACATATAGCCTCAGCCACAGAGTCTTCATATGGAGTCAGCCACAAAGCTCCTATTTGGGATCTGTTATATTTATTGCCCTCATAACATTGCCAACCAGTGAGTCTTCGTATAGCAGCAGTTATTGTTAGCGGATGAAAAATTATGGAAATTGACACAATCTCAAATGCACATCAGTCAAAAAGAAGGGGAGGCTGCTGGGGGGCCCAGGATGCCAGACAGGCAAGACGAGCAAATGTGCACACGGCATGGGAAGGCCCTACTGCTCTGCTGTCCAACCTGACACCCCTCCTCCGCTTATCACTGCCAGACTCTCTTCCAGTGCCACTCACTCTGATACCCCACCACCATTTATCAGTGCCAGGTTCTCCTACAGTGCCACTCACTCTGACACTGCACACCCACACCCACTTATTACTGCCAGGTCCTCCTACATTACCGCCCTCTCTGATACCCCTCACCCACTTATTACTGCTAGGTCCTCCTGCAGTGTCTCTCACTCTGACACCCCTCACCCACTTATCACTGCCTTCTCCTATAGTGCTGCCCACTCTGACACCCAACTCACACTTTTCACTGCCAGGTCCTCCTACAGTGCCGCCCACTCTGACACCCCACCCTCGCTTAGCACTGCAACATCCTTCTGAAGTTCCACTCACTCTGACAACCCTCCCCTGCTTATCTCCGCCGGACCCTCCTGCAGTGCCTCAAGTAGGTGCTATGAGATTGGCAGCACTGCAAGAGGAACTGGTGGTGATGCTTCAGGGTGGAGGTTGAAAAATCTGAAGGTGATGTTGAGTCTGGGGAGGGGGGAGGGAGTCAAATATTTGCAATGGGGTTCTGGCTCTTCTAGTTTTGTTCCTCTAAAGAAGTGATAATGGTAAACTGGGCGGGGGAAGTAGGTAGCTACTACCACAGTGATGGCGAACCTATGGCACTTCTCTGCTGGCATGGGACGTCGCTTCAGCCCAAGTGTATCGCCACTTTGAACTGCTAGCACGATCACGTTAGCAGTTCAAAGCTGAGTCAGATTGGAGGAGACATTGCTCCTTCCTCCGGCACTCACTCTCCTGGGCCGCAGGCCTGTGGCCCAGGAGAGATGGAGAGTGTCATTATGCTTGGCACCATTAAATGACGTCATGCGTCATCACTGGCGTCATGATGTCTTGTGCTGCAGTCGCGTGGGAACTGCAAGAAGACACAGCACCGGTGGAGCGAGAGCAGGAAGATATGATTTTTTTTTTATTTCTAACCATACAGGGACCAAAAATGATGGAGCACATTTCTACATGAAGGGAATCATCATGGGGCACATTACTAAAAGAAGGGGATCGTGATGGCACAATACTACAAGAAGATTATCATAATGGGACATGACTACAAGAAGGGGATCATGATAGGGCATTACTATAAGAAGGGGATAATGATGGGGCATATTACTAATAGAAGGGGTTCATGATGAGGCACATTACTAAAAGAAGGGGATTAAGATGGGCCATTACTACAAGAATGGGTTCATGATGGGGCACATTACTAAAAGAATGGGGTTATGATGCGGCATTACTATAAGGGGATCATGATAGGGCATTACTATAAGAAGGGGATTAAGATGGGACATTACTACAAGAATGGGTTCATGATAGGGGACATGAATAAAAGAATGGGGTTATGATGGGGCATTACTATAAGGGGATCATGATAGGGCATTACTATAAGAAGGGGATAATGATGGGGCATATTACTAAAAGAAGGGGTTCATGATGAGGCACATTACTAAAAGAAGGGGATTAAGATGGCACATTACTACAAGAATGGGTTCATGATGGGGCACATTACTAAAAGAAGGGGATTAAGATGGGACATTACTAAAAGAATGGGGTTATGATGGGGCATTACTATAAGAAGGGGATCATGATGAGGCACCTTACTAAAAGAAGGGGATCATGATTGGTCATATTACTAAAAGAAGGGGGATCATGATCGGGCATTATTACAAGAAAGGGATCATGCTGGGACATTACCACAAGTAGGGGAGCAGGATGGGACATTACTACTAGAAGGGGAGCAGGCTGGGAACATAACTACTGGCTGTGGGACCATTCTAATTGGGCAGGTGTTGAAGCACAGTAATTAAAAGATAAAGAGTGTACCTGTTACTAGTTTGGTGGTGATTAGCAATCTCAGCACCTGGACCACCAGCGAACTAAACTTTTGACGAGTCCCATTTAAGTTTTATATATATTTTGTAAAATGTGGAGCCGCAGCCTGCCATTCTTGCCAGCTGCTATCCACAAGCCAGCCAGCTTGCCAAACCAGCAATCTTCAAGCCAGCCCAGGATTCAGAAGAGCAGAAGCCAGATACAGTAAGTGTTATCACATTTGTGTGACTGTGGCTAGAGATGATAGATATTCATTCTTTGAAAAGTAGAAGTGGATTTCAGCATGGAAACTGCTTGCATTACATGCTAAAATCTATTATATATACTGTATATATATATATATATATATATATATATATATATACTGTTGCACATTGATTATTTAAATTGCACTGTTGGCACTTCGCGATAAATAATTGGGTTTTAGGTTTCAGAAAGGTTCGCCATCACTGTACTAGCACATGCTGTCCCTGATTATAAGGAGTAATGTTACAGTCAGCCTACTCCAAGCTCAAAGTTGGTCATAATAGAGAACAATAAATTGCATCAACCAATCTTGAGGTGCATTTTCACTGGCCGGTTATCCTGAGCGAACCTTCCTAGCAACACTCATTTCTCGACAATTGGCCGATGTAAAAATCATTCTTCTCAGCAGCACATTGACCTGTGTAAAGAAGATATGTGCTGCCGAGAACAATGGCAGACTACGGGCGCAGAACGATCTATTAAGATGCTGAGTTCAACAGAAAGATGGTCAGCCTATATAAAAAGGCTATTAACTGATCACCAAAGGGCAAAACCACCCTTAGCTGGTGTCTCCCTGTCCGAATTGGTATCATAGAAAATGCATTCAATATTAACTACAGGTGTATTGTCCCAATTATACAAAAAGAACAGAGCGTAAATCCAAAAATGAAGATAAAAATATATTTTATTCACATAAATAGCAATACATAAAATCTCATGTATAGACAAAACATAGGGGGTTCATGAAAAAGAGGGGAAGGAACAAACAACAGAATATGTTGCACGGGTCTTTAGTCAAACATATAGAGGTGGGAAGGTGGCATTTATTATAACTATATCACCATTGCAGCCAAAAAGAACCCCAAATATCAAAATGTAGCCAGATAATACTGTCACATAGAGGTTAATAGTAAAGTGCAAATATTGCTACCATAACTTGCTGTAATGAGTATGAGTGATTCAATAGGAGTTTAATGGCTGCAAAAGCACCCTAAATTATCAAATAGCAAGTAAAAAACAAAAGAGGCCAATCTCACCCATAGTCCCTCTTTCAAGAACCCGGAAAACGCAGCCCCAACGCGAGTTATGGTAGCGATATTTGCACATTACTATAACCCCTATGTGACAGTATTATCTGGCTACATTTTGATATTTGGGGTTCTTTTTGGCTGCAATGGTGATATAGTTATAATAAATGCCACCTTCCCACCTCTATATGTTTGACTAAAGACCTGTGCACCATATTCTGTTGTTTGTTCCTTCCCCTCTTTTTCATGAACCCCCTATGTTTTTGTTTTGTCTATACATGACATTTTATGTATTGCTATTTATGTGAATAAAATATATTTTTATCTTCATTTTTGGATTTACAATCAGTTCTTTTTGTATATTAGTAATTGGTGAGTGTTCCAAGCTGGAAAGAAATTTTTCCATGGTCCTTTTATCAGTATATTTGTTTGGGGGACCATACATGATGTAGGAATAATGTATTCCGTTCTAATGTGTATAGGTGACCGTGTACTGTCCCTGTACGCTATACACATGGTTAAACCAGTGGATCAGAACAAATCGGTAACTGCATAGCATCAATAGCCCATGTCCGTGGCATGGCGGTGTCAGCTGCAGACATGTGGCCTTATGGTCCCCGTGTACATCAGAGTAGCGCAGAGTTAAAAATATTCTTCTGCAAGGTCTGCGAGAACGACTGGTCCCCGAGGGAAGATGTGACGTCAGCAGAGACATTCTCGCCTTGTCAGATTTCGGAGTGAAGAACCTTGTTATTGAGAAATGTTGAGTTGCATGTAATGTTTCTATGAGCACAGGAGCGTGTGACATGTGCTGCACTCCATAATATAAATGATTGATTTATGAGGGATGCAGAACCCCTCCTGAGTTACACAGCAGCACATTCCCTCTGTAACCTGCAGAGTGTCTCTCTCCCTTAATGAGTAGGTGGGCGCTTCTTGGTCTTGGTCTGATGTAAGATGTTTTTTTTTTTTTGAGTCAGTCAATCAGATGTTTTCCTTTTATTATCCTGCCTCCCAAAACATGAGTGAGATGCTGCAGTTCCCTCCTCTCCATTCTCCGTCATATTGTTTTGCACTTGTTTTATTTTATGTTTTTGGTAATAGAAATAGGGGTGCAAGTATTTAAGTCACAGCCAAGTCCTGGCTTCTGATGGCCCTCAAGGTTCTGTAGGCCCCAAACCAAGTTACGGTATGTCACTCAAAATAGTTAATAAATAACATTTCCCACATGTCTACTTTACATCAGCACAATTTTTTGAAACATAACTTTTTTTATGTTAGGAAGTTATAAGGGTTAAAAGTTGACCTGCGATTTCTCATTTTTTCAACAAAATTTACAAAACCATTTTTTTAGAGACCACATCACATTTGAAGTCACTTTAACCCCTTCCTGACATCCGACGTACTATCCCGTCCATGGGACCCAGGCCCCTATGCCCATGGACGGGATAGTACGTCTACCGCGATCAGCGGCGCCCACGTGGTGAGCGCCGCTGATCGCGGCCGGGTGTCAGCTGATTATCACAGCTGACACCCGGCACAATGTGTCAGGGGCGGTCACGGACCGCCACCGACACGTTAACCTCTTGCACACCGCGATCAAACATGATCGCGGTGTACCGGGAGTTAAAGGGAAGCATCGGCAGGGAGGGGGCTCCCTCCGTGCATCCCTGAGCCCCCCACGGCAGCGCAATGTGCAGCGCTGCTGCGGGGGACTCCTTTCCTCCAGGCCCCCGAATCCAAGATGGCGACGGGGGCCTTCGGGGGCCTGGAGGAAGCTGGCTTCCTCAGTGCCTGCAAAGCGCAGGCAAGAGGAAGTCTTCTTCAATGCCTGTGACAGATTGCTGATCTGTCACAGTGATCTGTGATGTGACAGATCAGCGATCTGTCACAGGACAGTGATGTCCCACCTGGGACTATGTAATAAAGTAAAAAAAAAAATAAAAAAAAAGTGTAAAAATAATTTTAAAAAAATCGCCAAATAAATTAGTAAAAAAAAAAAAAAATATTCCCCAATAAATTCATTTTTTGAAAATAAAAAAACCCAAAACAATAAAAGTACACATATTTGGTATCGCCGTGTCCGTAACGACCCGCCCTATAAAACTGTCCCATTAGTTAACACCTTTAGCGAACCCCTTAAAAAATAAAAATAAAAAACGAAGCAAAAAATAATGATTTATTATCAAACCGCCAAACAAAAAGTGTAATAACGCGCGATCAAAAAGACGCATATAAATATCCATGGTACCACTGAAAACGTCATCTTGTCCCGCAAAAAACGAGCCACCACACAGCATCATCAGCGAAAAAATAAAAAAGTTATAGCTCGCAGAATAAAGCGATGCAAAAATAATTATTTTTTATATAAAATAGTTTTCATTGCATAAAACCGACAAAACATAAAAAAAGACCTAAATGAGGTATCACTGTAACCGTACTGACCCAAAAAATAAAACCGCTTTATCAATTTTACCGCACGCGGAACGGTGTAAACGCACTCCCCCAAAAGAAATTCATGAAACGCTGGTTTTAGTTCATTCTGCGTCCCAAAAATCGGAATAAAAAGCGATCAAAAAATGTCATGTGCCCGAAAATGGTACCAATAACAATGTCAACTCGTCCCGCAAAAAATAAGACCTCACATGACTCGGTGGGTCAAAATACGGAAAAATTATAGCTCTCAATATGTGGTGATGCAAAAACTATTTTTACAATAAAAAGCGTCTTTTAGCGTGCGACAGCTGCCAAAAATAAAAACCACCATAAATAGAAAATCAAACCCCCCGTTATCACCCCCTTAGTTAGGGAAAAATATTAAAATTAAAAAAATGTATTTATTTCCATTTTTCCATTAGGGTTAGGGCTAGGGTTAGGGTTAGGGCTGAGATTAGGGTTAGGGGTGTGTTGGGGTTCGGGTTGGAGTTAGAATTGGGGGTTTCCACTGTTTGGGCACATCAGGGGCTCTCCAAATGCAACATTGCGTCTGAAGTCCAGCCAATTCTGAGTTGAAAAAGTCATATGGTGCTCCTTCCCTTCCAAGCTCTGCCATGCGCCCAAACAGTGTTTTACCCCCACATGTAGGGTATCAGCCTACTCAGGACAAATTGCAAAACAATTTTTGGGGTCCAATTTCTCCTGTTACCCTTAGGAAAATAAAAAATTGGGGGCAAAAATATCATTTTTGTTGAAAAAAATGATTTTTTTATTTTCACGTCCGAGCGTTATAAACTTCTGTGAAGCAGAAGGGGGTTCAAAGTGCTCACCACACATCTAGATAAGTTCCGTGGGGGGGGTCTAGTGTCCAAAATGGGGTCACTTGTGGGGAGTTTCAATAGTTTAGGTACATCAGGGGCTCTCCAAACGCACATGACACCCGCAGACCATTCCATCAAAGTCTGCATTCCAAAATGGCACTGCTTCCCTTCCGAGCCCCGACGTGTGTCCATACAGTAGTTTTCTCCCACATATGGGGTGTCAGCGTACTCATGAAAAATTGGACAACAACTTTTGCGGTCCGATTTCTCCTGTTACCCTTGGGAAAATGAAAAAATTGGAGACTAATTGATCATGTTTGTGGAAAAAATACGATTTTTTTATTTTCATGCCCGGGCATTATAAACTTCTGTGAAGCCCTTGGGGGTTCAAAGTGCTCACCACACATCTAGATAAGTTCCTTAGGGGTTCTCGTTTCCAAAATGGGGTCATTTGTGGGTGTTTCCACTGTTTAGGTACATTAGGGGCTCTCCAAAGGCAACATGACACCCGCAGACCATTCCATCAAAGTCTGCATTCCAAAACGTCACTACTTCCCTTCCGAGCCCTGACGTGTGTCCATACAGTAGTTTTCTCCCACATATGGGGTGTCAGCATACTCAGGACAAATTGGACAACAACTTTTGGGGTTCAATTTCTCCTGTTACCCTTGGGAAAATAAATAAATTGGGGACTAATTGATCATGTTTGTGGAAAAAATACGATTTTTTTATTTTCATGCCCTGGCATTATAAACTTCTGTGAAGCCCTTGGGGGTTCAAAGTGCTCACCTCACATCTAGATAAGTTCCTTAGGGGGTCTAGTTTTCAAAATGGGGTCATTTGTGGGGGGTTTCCACTGTTTAGGTACATTAGGGGCTCTCCAAAGGCAACATGACACCCGCAGACCATTCCATCAATGTCTGCATTCCAAAACGTCACTACTTCCCTTCCGATCCCCGACGTGTGCCCATACAGTAGTTTTCTCCCACATATGGGGTATCAGCATACTCAGGACAAATTGGACAACAACTTATGGGGTCCAATTTCTCCTGTTACCCTTGGGAAAATAAAAAAAAATGGTGACTAAAAGATCATGTTTGTGGAAAAAATACGAATTTTTTATTTTCACGCCCGGGCGTTATAAACTTCTGTGAAGCACTGGGGGGTTCAAAGTGCTCACCACACATCTAGATAAGTTCCTTGGGGGGGGGTCTAGTTTACAAAATGGTGTCATTTGTGGGGGGTTTCCACTGTTTAGGTACATCAAGGGTTTTCCAATCGCGACATGGTGTCCGATCTCAATTCCAGCCAAAAACGTCAAATGGCGCTGCTTCCCTTCCGAGCTCTGCCATGCGCCCAAATAGTGGTTTACGCCCACATGTGGGGTATCAGCGTACTCAGGACAAATTGCACAATAACTTTTGGGGTGCTGTTACCCTTGGAAAAATAAGAATTGAGGGTGAAAAGATCATTTTTGTGGAAAAAGTATGATTTTTTAATTGTACGGCTTTATGTTATAAACTTCTGTGAAGCCCTTGGGGGTTCAAAGTTCTCACCACACATCTAGATAAGTTCCTTAGGGGGTCTAGTTTCCAAAATGGTGTCATTTGTTGGGGGTTTCCACTGTTTTGGTACATCAGGGGTTTTCCAATCGCGACATGATGTCCGATCTCAATTCCAGCCAAAAACGTCAAATGGCGCTGCTTCCCTTCCGAGCTCTGCCATGCGCCCAAATAGTGGTTTACCCCCTCATGTGGGGTATCAGCATACTCAGGACAAATTGCACAATAACTTTTAGGGTCCTGTTACCCTTGGGAAAATAAAAATTGGGGTGAAAAGATCATTTTTGTGGAAAAAATATGATTTTTTAATTGTACCGCTGTACGTTATAAACTTCTGTAAAGCCCTTGTGGGTTCAAAGTTCTCACCACATATCTAGATAAGTTCCTTGGGGGGTCTAGTTTCCAAAATGGGGTCACTTGTAGGGGGTTTCCACTGTTTAGGTACATCAGGGACTCTCCAAACGTGACATGGCGTCCGATCTGAATTCCAATTTTGCATTGAAAAAGTCAAACGGCGCTCCTTCCATTCTGAGCTCTGCCATGCGCCGAAACAGTCGTTCCCCCCCACAAATCAGGTATCAGCGTACTCAGGACAAATTGCACAATATCTTTTGCAGTCCAATTTCTCCTGTTACCCTTGGTAAAATAAAAAAAATTGAACCTGAAGTATTTTTTTTGTGAAAAAAAGTTAGATGTTCATTTTTTTTTAAATATTCAAAAAAATTCCTGTGACGCACCTAAAGGGTTAATAAACTTCGTGAATGTGGTTTTGAGCACCTTAAGGGGTGCAGTTTTTAGAATGGTGTCACTTTTGGGTATTTTCTATCATATAGACCCCTCAAAGTGGCTTCAAATGTGATGTGGTCCTAAAAATAAAATGGTGTTGTAAAAATGAGAAATCGCTGGTCAACTTTTAACCCTTATAACTTCCTAACAAAAAAAAATTTTGGTTCCAAAATTGTGCTGATGTAAAGTAAACATGTGGGAAATGTCAGTTGTCAAGTTTTTTGTGTGCCGTATCTCTGTGATTTAAGGGCATAAAAATTAAAAGTTGGAAAATTGCGAAATTTTCAAAATTTTTGCCAAATTTCCGTTTTTTTCACAAATAAACGCAAGTTATTTGAATGAAATTTTACCACTAACATGAAGTACAATATGTCACGAGAAAACAATGTCAGAATCACCGGGATCCATAGAAGCGTTCCAGAGTTATGACCTCATAAAGGTACAGTGGTCAGAATTGTAAAAATTGGCCCGGTCATGAACGTGCAAACCACCCTTGGGGGTGAAGGGGTTAAGGAGTCTATATAACAGAAAATACCCCAAACTGACACCATTCTAAAAAGTGCACCCTTCAAGGTGCGCAAAACCACATTCAAGAAGTTTATTAACCCTTCAGGTGCTTCATAGGAATTTTTAGAATGTGTAAGGAAAAAAATAACATTTAACTTTTTTCACAAAAATGTTACTTTAGACCCCAATTTTTTATTATTTATACAAGAGTAACAGGGAAAAATGGACTCCAAAATTTGTTGTGCAATTTCTCCTTAGCATGCCGATACCCCCATATATGGGGGAACACCACTGTTTAGGCACATTACAGGGCTCGGAATAGAAGGAGTGCCATTTTGTGTTTGGAGAGCCCCTGATGTGCCTAAATAGTGGAACGCCCCCACAAGTGATACCATTTTGGAAACTAGACCCCTCATGAAACTTATATAGATGTGTGGTGAGCACCTTGAGCTCCCAGGTGCTTCACAGAAGTTTATAACATTAAACCGTGAAAATAATTAAAAAAAAAATTATCACATTTTTCCCACAAAAATGTTTTTAGCTCCAAATTTTGCATTTTGACAAGTGTATCAAGAGAAATTGCACCATAAATTTTGTTGTGCCAATTATCCTGAGTACGCCAATGTACCATATGTGGGGGAAAACTACTGTTTGGGCACATGTCAGCGCTCGGAAGGGAAGGAGCGTCATTTGACTTTTTGAATGCAAAATTTGCTGGAATAATTGGTGGACGCCATGTCACATTTGGAGAGCCCTTGATGTGCCTAAACAGTGGAACCCCCCACAAGTGACACTATTTTGTTTTTTTCCCTGTTACAAGGGTAACAGTAGAAAATAAAACACAACATTTTTTGTGCAATTTCTCCTGAGTACTCTGATGCCTTATATGTGGTCGAAAACTACTTTTGAGGCCCAGTGCAAAGTGCAGAAGGCGAGAAGTGCCATATTGGAACTCAGATTTTGCTGGACTGGTTTCAGGGTGCAATGTCACATTGGCATAGCACCTGAAGTGCCAGAAAGAACAGCAGACCCCCCCCATAAGAGACCCATTTTACAAACTACACCCCTCAATGACTTCATCTAGGGGTACAATGATCATATTGACAATACAGGTGGATTACAGAATTTTATGTCATTGGGCAGTGAAGCAAAAAATAATTACATGTTTATCGCCAAAATTTAGTTTTAGCCCCAGATTTTACATTTTCACACTGGAAAATGGGTAAATATGGCACCAAAATTTGTGCCACAATTTCTGCTGAATGTAGAAATACCCTATGGCTAAGTGCACACGTACCGGAACTCTCGCGAAAATTACCGCGAGAATTCCGGAATTCCAGTCCGCGGGAAAATTGCATTTTAAATTCCCCCGATTTTCCCGCGGAAAAACTAGCATTTTGCAAGCGTATTTAGCTTGCAGAATGCTAGCGTTTTCCAAGCGATCTGTAGCATCGCTTGGAGAACTGATTGACAGGCTGGTCACACTCATCAAACACAGTGTTTGACGACTCTGACCAACTTTTTACTACTGAGGCCGCCTATGCAGTATCAGTAGTAAAAGATAAAATGTAAAAAAAAATAAAAAACGGTGTTATTCTTACCTTCCGACGTCCCGCGCATCCGTTCCCAGTAATCCTTTGCGAAAATGCCCGCGATGACGTCAGTTCTCGCGGGATCGCGACGTCTCGCGGTAATTCGCGATGACCGCGAGTCTTCGCGATCCCACGAGAACGGACGTCATCGCGAGCATTTTCGCAAAGGACTACTGGGAACGAGAGCGTGGAGAGAGGCGGGAAGGCTGCGCGGGACGTCGGAGGGTGAGAATAACAATATTTTTTATTTTAAATTCTAATTTTTACAGGGATATGGTACCCAAAGCCCGGAGGACAGTCTTCTCTCCTCCGGACCATGGGTACCATCCGCAATTGTTCTGCTTACTTTCCGCATGGTGTGCACAGCCACATGCGGGAAGTAAGCGGAACAATGTATTCCTATGGGTGCGGGATCGCCGCGATTCCGCAAATTAATGAGCATGCTGCGGTTTTTACCGCAAAGCGATTCCGCCGCGGTAAAAACCGCAGCATTAGCACAGCATAGCCGAATCCCATAGGAATGCATGGGATGCTTATTTTTCGCGTTTTCGCTGCAAAATCGCGCGGTTAAAACCGCCGCGGAAACGCAAAAAAAAGCCACGTGTGAACTCAGCCTTAATATTACTGTACAGTACTGCTTAGCCACATGAGAGGGACGGGGCACTATTTGCCTCCTGGAACGCAGATTTTCCTGGAATAGTTTGCAGACTCCATATACAGAGCTTCTAAGTTCTAGAAGAGTAGCATCCCCCTCAAGTGACCCTATTTTGGAAATTATACCCCTTTGAGAATTTATTTACCGGTGTAGTGAAAATTTTGACTCCATGGGTGCAGAAACAAGTAGCAGTGGATGTTGCTGAATGAAAATTGCATACTGCCATTGTAGTGACCAGTACATTTTAGTGACCAGTACGTTGTACCAACCAGTACATTATTCCCAGCTCATGCTTCTAGAGGCACGCACCCATAAATTAGGCGGGCTCACATCGCTACAGAAATGTCAAACATGTGGACGCTAATTGTAGTTTAGGCACACTGTGGGGCTCAGAAGGAAGGGGGCATTTGGATTTGGGAGTGCAGAATTTGCTGAATTTTTTTTTTGCGGGGGGTGAGGAGCTATTTGTTTTTTTCCAGAGCCTTTGTACTAACAAGTAAGGTGGAAGCCGCCCATATTTCTGTTGACAGATGACGGACCTGAGTGGGGACGTTTTTTGTGGACTGAGTTGAAGCTTTTACTGGGTACATTTTACATAATGTTTCGGATCACATTTGTTCTGTGCTCTACGCTGAGCACTTACTTTAGGGTTTCCATCTAAATCTCCAAGTGATGTGATTCAGATGATGGTTCCATTCACTATAATGAGGCATCAGAGTTACCTTTGTTCAGCGATGTCATTTTTTTCAGAAGTGCACAAAACTGTGACCAACGACGTTTTTATGCACGCCGTAAAAGAGGCCAGTCTGCATCCACAGTGTCTCCATCTGCCTCATTATAGGGAATCTTCCACCGGGGGTTCCGTCTGAATTACGTATTTCAGAGATTGACACAGAAACCCCAGTGTAAGCACTCAGCATTGAGCGCAGGATAAATGTGAGCTGAGTCTTCGGGCTCGCTCCCACTTGCCATTAAATCACACAAATGCAATCAGATTAAAAAATTGGATTGCATTCATACCAATTTAATCTTATGGTTCTGTTCTCATTTGCGTTTTATTTTGCTGCTCCGATCAGATCACAATTGGAGAGGAAAAAAATTGAGGCATGCTGTGATTGCATGCTGAATTTGGATCGCACGCACTCATATAAGTCTATGATACCCGAGTACACTGTGAATCACGCCAAATTAATTTCTCTGTCTCTTCCACAGCTGTGCTGCGAGCACAGAGCACTGACACTCAGCTCCAGCTCGCAGCAGAGCAGGAACCGAGTGTCATTAGCATATCACATTGTTATTACCATATCACATTTGATGCTCTTGCATCGGATGTGATTTGCTAGTGGGACCCCGGCCTTACTGCAATCTTTGGGAGGCAGAAAGAACAAATCAACAGCAGGTGAAAAATTGGTTTTATTTTTTACACTGTTCATCGTGCTGTATAAGTGATTAGACTACTTTGTTCTTTGAGTCGGTGCGATTACAGCAATACCAGATTTATATTAGATTTTCTGTTTGGCTGCTGTCACACACTAAAAGATACTCTTGCATTGGATGTGATTTGCTAGTGGGACCCCGGCCTTACTGCAATCTTTTGGGAGGTAGAATGAACAAATCAACAGCAGGTGAGAAATTGGTTTTATTTTTTACACTGTTCATCGTGCTGTATAAGTGATTAGACTACTTTATTCTTTGAGTCGGTGCGATTACAGCAATATCAGATTTATATTGGATTTTCTGTTTGGCTGCTGTCACACACTAAAAGATACTATTTTTTTGCAAAAACTAGTTTTTGCATTGCCATATTTTGAGAGCTATAATTTTTCCATATTTCGGCCAATACAGTCATTTGAGGGGTTGTTTTTTGTGGGAAGAGGTGATGTTTTTATTGGTACCATTTTTGGGCACGATTTTTTTTTCACTTTCTATTCCAATTTTTTGGGAGGCAGAATGAACAAAAATACAGCAATTCAGGAATTGATTTTTAGTTTTTTTCTAATGCCGTTCCTTCTGGTCAGTACGATTACAGCTATTTGATCATGTTTTATTCCACTGTTTGTTCGGTGGTATAGCTTTGCTATGCTTCACAAACTGTCAGCGCTGCACTGACAGACAAACTTGCTCTGAGCATGGTGTTAGCAAGTTTGCTAGCTCTGGTGACCCGGATGTCGTCATGATGACATTGGGTTACCATGTCAACGACTTGCCCCTCGTGATGACATCACGGGGACGCCGATCGGAGAGCAGATGGTGCTGCCTCAATCTGCTTGCCTGCTAAATTGTCACAAAGTGACTTGCCCTGTGTGACGCGACCAGCCGGTCGGTAACTAAAACAACAATACAAACAAGGGGACACCGGGGACACAATTACAACGGTGGGCCCTACAATAGGGAACGAGGACGTGGACACCTTCTGCACTCTCCTGAGGTTGTTTCGCTGAACACTCCTAACGTTCCCTATATAGGCTCTTCGCCTGTCGCCGACCAGGATACCTCGGTCCCTCACTAGCCCTACACCTATCCCTTACTAGGGAACTGGCTAGTGCGGACACTGGTCCCACCACTGTACTAATATAACACCAGGGAAAATAGCGAACAGGGAAAAACAAACAACTTAGCTTTCTCTGTTGCCAATGCTCCTGAGGCAACAGAGTAAGGATCCGATCAGCATCCAGCAGCAACTCCACTACTCCAGACAAGCTGAACCCCCTCTCCACTAGGTAGGTCCAGTCTTCACCAAGGTTGGTTAGCAATGAACAATATCACCAACAGTGATCCAGAGCACCTGACAACCTTTTATAGGAAGGAGGGGGAGGTAACACCTGCTGGCTAATTTAAATGTGTAGTAACCCCAGCGGCCACTGGGGGCAAAAACCCATCAGCAGAGCAACTAAGGTTGTAATAACACCGGCGGCCACCGGGGGCAAAAACTAACATTAAGCCAGAGTCTTGAGAGAAAAAAAAGGTTATATATAAGCCCGGATCTACCACAGATCCAAATGTGGATCGTGACATAAATACTGCGATCTGTGCTCTGTGTGCGCAAAATAGCCATGATGTATCCATACGTCCAAGGTCAGTAAGTAACAGGCGACCTGTACATATGGATACATCAAAAGTCAAAGGGGTTAATGCACCCAGAGTCCTCCATATAGTATACTGCACTCCTCATAGGCCTCTATATTATTATTATTATGCATTTATATTATTATTATAATTATTATTATGCATTTATATAGCGCCATTTATTCCATGGCGCTTTACATGTGAAAAGGGGAAATATAGACAAGTATAATAAACATGTGTAAGACAAGGGACACACAAGTACATAAGGAGAGAGGACCCTTCCCGCAAGGGCTCACAGTCTACAGGGATGGGTGAGGAGGGATACAGTAGGAGAGGGTAGAGCAGGTCGTGTGGTGGTTCAGTAGACCGAGGATCATTGCAGGCTGTAGGCTTGTTGGAACAGGTGGGTCTTCAGGTTCTTCTATATAGTATAATGTACTCACTATAGACCTCCATATAGTATAATACATCCCATAGGTTCCCATGGCGAAGATGATGTCATAATGGGTATATAGGCACAGAACTATGGGATGGAGGATGTGTGATGGGTATATGGGTACTGGACTATGGGATGAAGGATATGTATGACGGGTAAATGGGCACGGAACTATGAGATGGAGGATGTGTGATGGGTATATGGACACAGGACTATGGGATGGAGGATCTATGATGGGTATATGGGCACTGAACTATGGGATGGAGGATATGTATGATGGTTATATGGGCATGTAACTATGGGGTGGAGGATGTGTGATGGGTACATGGGCATGGGACTAAGAGATGGAGGATAAGTAGGATGGGAATATGGGCACGGGACAATGGCATGGAGGACATGTATGATGGGCATATGGGCACAGGACTATGAGATGGAGGATGTGTGATGGTTATATGGGCACTGGACTATGGGATGTCGGATATGTATGATGGGTATATGGGCACGGGACTATGGGATGGGGGATAATCATTATAATTTGTTATAACTAACCACAGTTAGTTACTATGGCTGGGCAATGCTGAGGTCTTCAGCTATTATAGTATAATGCACTCCCCATAGGCCTTTATATAGTATAATGCACTCCCCATAGGCCTTTATATAGTATAATGCACTCCCCATAGGTTTATATACAGTATAATGCACTCCCCATAAGCCTCTATATAGTATAATGCACTTCCCATAGGCCTCCATATAGTATAATGCACTCCCCATAGGAATCTATGTAGTATAATGCACTCCCCATTGTCCTCCATACAGGACAATGCATTCCCCATAAAAAGAAAAAAACAATACTCACCTCTCCTCCTTGTACCCTCGCTGCTCCGAGTGCCTGTACATCTCAGCACAGAGGGCTCAATGTACTGACATCATCTTTCCGCTGTCAGTGTCTGCATAAATGACATCAGACACAGAGGGGGAATGATGAGAAAGGGAGTGTCACTCTCTGTCTCATCATTGCATTCAAATGAATCGGCATTCAGCCAATACAGTTGATCTTGCGATAACGGGCAGGAGGCTCGTGCTTCTGCTTAAGGGCCCAATAGCATCCGAATGGCTGCGCAGGGAAATCGAGTCTACCTGGTATGCCACAGAGTGTGACTGTATCAGCGCGCTGCGCACACAGATAGTTATGGTAGCATAGCTCCAGGTGGGCCCCTCGATGCACGGGGCCCGGGGCAACTGCAACCCAGCAGCTACTCTACTGTTTATGCTGCATCGGAATGTATCAGGACTGTACAGTAAAACCAAACCTGTTAAACCAGACCCAAAGTCTCCTGGTTTGTGTGTTTCTAATCCCGGTCCCATGGATGCAGCAGAGGCTTCAGGCCTACAGATAAGAGCAGAGCGTATGCAACAGCATGACGCACATGGGAAAAATATCCATGTACTAAAAAGGGTTTCAGAGTGAAGTCAGAACCGACCCACAGCCTCAGCCCTGAGCCCCCCGTTCTCCAGTACCAATGTCCTGCAAATCAATTCACTCATCTCTAAAGGAATTAATGCACTAAATATATTAGAACATTGCAGAACTTGACATTATACACAATAACTTTCCCTTTTTACCACAATTGAGAGGTTGACAGCGTAGGACAGCTATGTGACCAGCAGGTGGCAGTGTAACACTGCATTATTTAGACGTGCACCTCAGAAGTTCCCTCCTGCTTTTTACAGCTTTTTCGACTTGTTACTTTTTTATGTTATGGCTATAGTGGTATATGTGCGTATAATATACTTGTTCACTATTTTGCATTGTCTTTCAAGTGTAGTAATGGAGGTTTTTATATGTCTCAAAATGACTTGTTTTTTATATTTTATTACTACAACCTAGAGGTGAGCCAATCTCCCAGTATTAATTTCAGGCAGATTCGCCCAAGTCGGTCACCATATCTGACTCTGTCTAAATCAAAATTGCTCCAACTTCTATTTACTAAACTCTGAGGTCTCTTCTGAACCCAAAGCATAATGAAAAGGAAAGGGGTAAAAATAGTAAAATATTACATTAACCTGTGCTAGGCTCTCTCCTGCTGCCACAGCTCCTCGACCAACGCACTGTTAGCTTTGGATCAGTGATCTTCAATACACAGGTAACAGAATTTGGCAGAGGGTTACAGCAGCTGGCAGGTGAGTATAACATTATATATATTTTTTAAAAACTTTTGTTGATCTTTATAAAAGAATCCAGCAAAATTATTTCAGGCTGGCTCCCATTTTGCTGAATTTTTAGAGAAGTTCATAATTACGATTCGCTTATCTCATTTTCACTACTCACCTTTACTTATAAAATGTTTAAATTTACATTTTTAAAGGTAATCAGATTTTGTAATGTAGGGGCAAAGATCCTGATTCCAGCGATATGTCACTTACTAGACTGTGTGCTGAGGTTTCAATACAATCAGTGTTTTATCAGCATGAGATTATCACTTGAGGACTAGGTATCACGTGCAGGCCATTCAGGCTAATCTGTATAACCCCACCCCAACCACTGATCGGCAGATTACTGTACACAGGAAGCAGCCAATCAATGGTGTGTAAACAGAGCTCAGCATTCCGAGCACTGCTTCATCTACAGCTACAACAGAGAACCCGGGATTCTATCAAAGCTGCAGCAAGCAGTCCAGTAAGTGACACATCACTGAAATCAGGGTTTCTGCCCCTACATAATGCTGCTTTCTGATTCCATAGCAAAAGCTTGCTGACAGATTCCCTTTAAATAGGTGGTATCTATAGGTTTTCAATGGGGAGAGAAAATATGCAGCTGTTGGACTCCTCTGTGGCTTGCTTCTGTTCTATTGGAAAAGAAGGAATCCGCCATGTTGAAATCCAATGTTCCCTATACTTCTTTCCCCTGATATCTCCCTTTGGGAAAGAGTCTGTAAAATGTTTTGCACATATTTGTAAGTTCTGTAGGATCTGCAGCTTCACAAGACTTCCCTGTAGTGTTCATTGGACACTGTGCAATTCTTAGTCTCTGTCCATGGTGCTGAAGTCACACAGAAATGGCTTATAGTCCTCCAGGCTTCCTACAATTCAGTGCAGGATCATTTAATCCAGGCTGTTTGAAGTATTGTGTAGAATGGAAACAATTGGTCTAAACCAGGGTTGGGGAACCGCTTTTCTGCCAAGGGCCATTTCAATATTTCTACCATCTTTCAAAGGCGGCACAAAATTATCAACTCCTGTAGCATGTAAGCCCGAAAGGGCAGGGTCCTCTCTCCCCTCTATATCAGTCTGTCATTGTTAGTTTGGTTACTGTGAGTGTTATCTGTAATTTGTATGTAACCCCTTCTTATGTACAGCACCATGGAATCAATGGTGCTATCTAATATATAAAGCTCAAGTGTGTGTATGTATGTGTGTATCATAGAATCATAGAATCATAGAATCGTAGAGTTGGAAGGGACCTCCTGGGACATCTGGTCCAACCCCCTGCTCAAAGCAGGATTCGCTAAATCATCCCAGTCAGATGTCTGTCCAGCCTCTGTTTGAAGACTTCCATTGAAGGAGAACTCACCACTTCTCGTGGCAGCCTGTTCCACTCATTGATCACTCTAACTGTCAAAAAGTTTTTTCTAATATCTAATATGTGTCTCCTCCCCTTCAGTTTCATCCCATTGCTTCTAGTCTTTCCTTGTGCAAATGAGAATAAAGTTGATCCTTCTACAATGTGACAGCCCTTTAGATATTTGTAGACAGCTATTAAGTCTCCTCTCAGTCTTCTCTTTTGCAAACTAAACATTCCCAAATCCTGCAACCTTTCCTCATAAGACAGGGTTTGCAGACCGGTCACCATTCTGGTCGCTCTTTTCTGAACTTGCTCCAGTTTGTTGATGTCTTTTTTAAAATGTGGTGCCCAAAACTGGACACAATATTCCAGATGAGGTCTGACCAAAGAGGAGTAGAGGGAAATAATGACTTCACGTGATCTAGACTGTATGCTTCTGTTAATGCATCCTAGAATTGCATTTGCCTTTTTTGCTGCTGCATCACACTGTTGACTCATATTCAGTCTGTGATCTATTAGTATACCCAAGTCTTTTTCACATGTGCTGTCACTTAGCCCTATTCCTCCCATTCTGTATATGCTTTTTTCATTTTTATTGCCCAGATGTAGTACTTTGCATTTCTCCCTGTTAAAAACCATTCTGTTAGTTGCTGCCCACTTCTCCAGTTTATTTAAATCTTTTTGAATCCTCTCTCTCTCTTCTCTAGTATTAGCTATCCCTCCTAGCTTTGTGTCATCAGCAAATTTAATCAGTTTACCCTCAATTCCTTCATCTAAATCGTTGATAAAGATGTTGAACAATACAGGGCCCAGGACAGAGCCCTGTGGTACCCCACTTGAGACATTCTTCCAACTGGATGTGCAGCCATTTACGACCACTCTTTGGGTCCGATCACTAAGCCAGTTATGAATCCACCTAACAGTTGCCTTGTCCATTCCATACTTAGTCATTTTTTCAATAAGGATTGTATGAGAGACTTTGTCAAATGCTTTGCTGAAGTCAAGATATACTATATCTACAGCATTTCCTTGATCCACCCAATCAGTGATACCGTCATAGAAGGAAATTAAGTTAGTCTGACATGACTTATTAGTTGCAAACCCATGCTGACTCTGTTTAATCACTTCATTCTTATCCAGGTATTGACATACATGTTGTTTAATAATTTGTTCAAAGATCTTTCCTGGTATAGAAGTCAGACTCACCGGCCTATAGTTGCCTGGGTCCACCTTCTTCCCCTTTTTGAAGATAGGAACAACATTTGCTCTTCTCCAGTCTTCTGGCACTTCTCCTGTTCTCCAAGAATTTTCAAGATTATGGAGAGGGGTTCAAAAATTTCTTCTGCTATCTCCTTCAGTACTCTGGGGTGTAATTCATCTGGTCCTGGAGACTTGAATTCATTTAGGTTAGCTAAGTGTTTCCTCACTATCTTTCTGTTTATAGATATCCTGGATTCTTCTATTCCCTTAATAGGACAGTGAATAACAGTTGATGTTACATTTCCTTTCTCAGAGAAAACAGATGCAAAATAGGAATTTAAAAGTTCAGCCTTCTCAACATCCTGTCTTACCATTTCATCATTTTCATCCTGTAAAAATCCTATAGCATCTTTGACCTTTCTTTTACTTTTGACATATCCCCAAAATCCTTTATTATTGCTTTTGACATCTCTTGCAAGCCTCAATTCATTTTCAGCTTTAGATAATCTGATTTGTGCCCTGCAAGTTCTGCAAACAGCATTATATTCTTCTTTAGATATGCCTCCCTCTTTCCATTTTATAAACATTTTTTCTTCCTTTTTAGCATGTGCTTAAGTTCTGTGTTCATCCATCCTGGTTTCCTTAAATGCTTCCTATTCTTCCCTCTTTTCGGAATTGTTAACAACTGTGCTTTGAGAATTTCATTTTTCAAGATTTCCCATCCTTCCTGGACATTGTATGTATGTATGTGTGTGTGTGTATGTATGTGTGTGTATGTCCGGGATAGGCATCCGCACCGTCGCAGCTACAGCCACAAAATTTGGCACAGTCACACGTCTGGACCCCGAGAGCGTCCTAAGCTATGTTGTGAGGCAAAATTTTAACCCCGCGCGTTCCAATTCACCAATTTTGCCCCTATCTACATACTGGGGAAAAAGTGTGTGCGCATCAAGCCCCGCCCCTCATTATGATGTCACAATGGTTGCCATGGCGGTCATCATAGGTTGCAAGCCCCGCCGCTCATTATAATGTCATAATGGTTGATTATGGAATGGAGGATGTGTGATGGGTATATGGGCACTGGACTATGGGATGGAGGATATGTATGACGGGTATATGGGCACGGGCCTATGGCATGGCGGATATGTATGATGGGTATATGGGAATTCTACTATGGGATGGAGGATATGTATGATGGGTATATATGGGCACGGGTCTATGGGATGGAAGATGTGTATGATGGGTATATGGGCACTGGACTATGGGATGGACGATATGTATGATGGGTATATGGGCACGGGACTAAGAGATGAAGGATGTGTGATGGGTATATGGACACTCGACTATGGGATGGCGAATATGTATGATGGGTATATGGGCATGGGACTATGGGGTGGAGGATGTGTGATGGGTATATGGACACGGGACTATGGGATGGTGGATATGTATGATGGGTATATGGGCATGGGACTGTGGGATGGAGGATGTATGATGGGTATATGGGCACGAGACTATGGGATGGAGGATAATTATAATTTGTTATAACTAACCACAGTTAGTTACTATGCCCGGGCAGCGCCGGGCTCTTCAGTTAGTATCTCTATATATATCTGAATGTGTGTGTATCACCAACCAATCACGAAGCACAGCAAAACACACAAGAACAGCCAGGGGAGGGCGGCTGTCCAGACCAGGTGCAGTGTAGCTTGTAAGTTATAACTTATACTTACCATACTCTTTGATGTCTAATGCTGCTTTCAGAAATTTTCCTGGTCCATGACATAAACTATGCATATACTGACACCTATTTGTGCTATTTGGTATTATTCCCATTATTCATGTGGTATATCTATGCAGTGACACATATGGTGTTCACTATTTTTGCACTAATATTGCACTTTAATACCTATATATTTTTTGCACTTTATATACGTTTTCTTATTTGTATAATTATGATGTACACCTATAGGGAATTGATATACAATTTTTACTAATTTGTATGCACCTTACTTATGAATATATGTTATCATTTTGTTTTTTAAATTTTTTTTTCACTGTTGAGATATATATACATTTGTTAGCACCATTTACTGTAATAATATGCCTTTATGAAATGGATAGTACTGCCCTCTTATGTATATTTTTATATTATAAAACACTGATGCTTTGCTACTTTTAAAATACCTCAAGTACCTTTATTTATAAAATAATAAAGTATATATATATTTTTACATTCAGGACTTATGGTCAATGTGTTCTTGTGTGTTGTGCTGTGTTCAGTGATTTGACTGTCCTAACAATTATAATTATATAGTCTGTGGGGTTATCAGCTGTAGATACCACTGGGTCTGCATATATCACTGTGTGATTGCTGCTGCTGGTTTTTCCCCTGTTTTCCTTTATGTGTGGTGGTTCTCCAATCACGAAGCAGCAGAGTGGGAGGCGGTTGGAGAGCAGGTCTGAGGACGGATACATCAGGACAGTGCATGGAGAGCGGGGCTGTGGAGGAAGACAGTCTTCAGGACAGGGGCCGAATAGTGTCGGCACCCTCCCAGCCCTGTCCCAGCTCAGTCGGAGCTCCCCGTCGCCAACTGCGCTATCCACCCTCTCCCCTGCAGCTTCCCGGCCTAAATTTAGTCCCCGACTTCTACTGCGGTCTACTACAGCACTAGGACACGCCCCCTCAGGCCGCCCAATCACACGCGCTGCAGCTCTGCTCTAGCTCCGCCCACTCTGGCAAGCTCCACCCACTGCGGACACCCGCGCTAGGCCACGCCCCCGCAGGCCGCCCAATCACATGTGATGCAGCTCCGCTCTAGTTCCGCCCACTCTGCCCAGCTCCGCACACTCCGGCCGAACGAATAGTGATGGGCAGTCCAGCTCATTTTGGTGATCCAGCTCTCACAGCTCCGCTCACCAAAAAGAGTCGGCTCTTTTTCGACTCCTTTTGGATCCTAAATGGATCCCTATTGTATATGTGTTATGGCATCCTAAACTCCGCCCACCTACCGCATAAACCCCGCCCACTCGCTAGGAACCAATTAGATTGCTTAGTGGGCAGAGTTTTGTTCCGGTGGGCGGAGTTACATCTGCCGAACATCGGGATTTTAGGCCCAGTGAGAGCCATTCAAGGATTTTAGTGGCTCTCACTGGGGTGCCGGCTCCCATCGTTCACCGCGGAGAGCCGGCTCTTTGTGTCGGATCGTTCGCGACCGATATATCACTACGAACGAACAATCTGCACACCTCTCTCTCCTGGTCCCGGCGTCACCGTGTGTGGTGCATGGAGAGCGGGGCTGTGGAGGAAGGAAGACAGCGGGGCTGTAGAGGGAGAGAGCAGGGCTGTGAAGGAAGAGAACGGGGCTGTGGACGGAGAGAGCGGGAGAGCGGGGCTGTGGATGGGGAGAGCAGGGCTGTGAAGGAAGAGAACGGGGCTGTGGATGGGGAGAGCAGGGCTGTGAAGGAAGAGAACGGGGATTGTGGAGGGAGAGAGCGGGAGAGCAGGGCTGTGGAGGGAGAGACCGGGGCTGTGGAAGAAGAGAGCGGGGCTGTGGAGGGACCCTGGGACATGGATGTAGAGCGTGGCTGTGGAGGGATAGAACGGGACGGTGGGTGGAGAGCGGGGATGTTAAGGAAGAAGCGGGACCCACAGTTAGGTACTATGCCCGGGCAACTCCGGGCTCTTCAGCTAGTAAATAAATAATAATAATTACTTGAAAATGATCCTGCTATGCTTGGTCAAACAGTTAATTAACTCTCGCCTAACGTGATGTCTGGAGCTGCTTCTCTTTGGTGCAATGATTGATGTTAGGTGGTATTGATCATGTTACTACTTGCAATTGCTTTTCCAGGTTTGCGTTGGTCTGGAGCGCAGTCAACTCTTTGCTGTGATAAGTTTGGTAAAGCACTCGCAGCAGTAAGGCCGGTTTCACATTTGCGTTAAAGGCCGCAGCGTCGGCCTGCGCACGGCCGCCGCTAAGCCCCGCACCCTGCCGCACCTCCGCCGGTAGCTCCGCCTCCGGACGCATGATGCTGCATGCATCCCCTATCTTTATCACTGAGGACGCAGGCCGTGCGCAGTATGAGTTTTGGCGGCACCTGCGTCCTTTTGACGGTGCGCCGACCAGCGCCAAACGCAACCTGTTGCAATTTGGTTGCGCTCGGCGTACCATCAAAAGGACGCAGGCGCCGCCAAATGCATACTGCGCACGGCCTGCGTCCTCAGTGATAAAGATAGGGGAAGCATGACGCATGCAGCGTCATGCGTCCGTAGGCGGAGCTACCGGCGGAGGCGCGGTAGGGGGCGGGGCTTAGCGGCGGCCGTGCGCAGGCCGACGCTGCGGCCTTTAATGCAAATGTGAAACCGGCCTAAGTCATACTGAACATGGATGTATATGACACTACAGGTCTCCTCACAGGGGGAAATTCATCACAGCTCACATTAAATTTATAGAACTCAAGCAGTGGGAGGTCTGCAGTATAGAAATCACATAGGATACACTAGAGCTGCCACTAGGAATTTCAGGACCCCATACTGGCAACATTTTTGGGCCCCCTTGAGACTCCGCCCAGGCTCCACCATAGTTCCGTCTCCAACCTTCCACAGTCCCATCACTCAATCTTGGAAATACTCCACTTCTGCACCACGTCCTCCCCAATCACACGTTAACAGTTCCCATCTAACACCACATCACATATATAGCCAGCAGCTTTTGTTTTGGCCAAAAGATTTTTTAAGCTGCACCACAACAAGGTAGACTCTTTGGCCGGGCCCTACTCTATCCTATTAAACATTTGTTAAAATATCCTGTACTCTTTTTAGGTATATTTTTATTTATGTTTCTTAAATAAATAATACGCTCATGTCGGACACCCCCTGTCTTGTGCTGAGCCCACACCTTTCCATGCACATGTTAGCCGATCTATACAGCTGATATGTGCCCACAACAGCTGCAGGTGGAATCGTGATCCACCCGCAGCTGTTAACTAGTTAAATGTCACTGTCAATTTCTGACAGCGGCATTTAACTCATGCTTACCGGAAGTGCGTCATTTGTCCTGCCCATTGGTGACCCCGTCACATGATCGTGAGTCACCGATGGGTCGGCAAGACAACCAGAGGTTTCCAGCAGACCTCTATGGTTGTCATAACCAGATTGGTATGAGAACCGCCTGGTGGTTGGCGTTCATAGCAAGTGAGCATATCTGCTACGCAGGCGATCTGATCATCATCACCTGTGTGAAGAGATGAGAGTATTGCAGCTCCTAGTCTCCCATGGAGACTATTGAAGCATGCAAAAAGTTTTTAAAAAATATTAAAAGAATAAAAAAATACAAAAGTTCAAATCACCCCTCCTTTTGCCCCATTCAAAATGATACCATAAAAAAATCAAACATACACATATTTGATGTCGCCAAGTTCAGAATCGCCTGATCAATATAAAAAAGAATTAACCTGATCGCAAAATAGCATAGCGAGAAAAAAAGGTCAAAACGCCAGAATTACTTTTTTTGGTTGCCGCAACACTGCATTAAAATGCAATAATGGGCAATGAAAAGATTGTACCTGCACCAAAATAGTATCATTAAAAACATCAACTCGCCACGCAATAAATAAGCCCTCACCCAACCCCAGATTTACAAAAAATAGAGACGCCTTGGGTATCGTAAAATGGCGCAATTTTTTCTTTTTAATAAACTTTGGATTTTTTTTTCACCTCTAAGATAAAAAAGAACCTAGACATGTTTAGTGTGTATGAACTCGTAATGGCCTGGAGATTCATAAGGGCAAGTCAGTTTTAGCATTTAGTGAACCTAGTAAAAAAAAGCAACTGTGGAATTGCATTTTTTTTGGCAATTTCAACACATTTCAATTTTTATTCCCGTTTTCCAGTACATGATATGCTAAAACCAATGGTGCTGTTAAAAAGTACAACTTGTCCCGCAAAAAACAAGACCTCACATGGCAATATTGACCAAAGAATAAAAGAGTTATGGCTCTGGGAAGAATTGGAGCAATAAACGAAAAAGCAAAAACTGAAATACCCCTGGTCGTTAAGGGACTGTGCCACATACATTTTTTTCAATGAAAAATAATACCATATACAAGGAGCAAATACAGTCACACCATGACCAGACCACATATTACCACCACATAGTGAACAAATAGTGCCACAAACAAGGAACAAATACCACCACACCATGGCCACACCACATATTACCACTAGAGATGGGCGAACCCGAACTGTAAAGTTCGGCGTCCGTACCGAACACCTACTATTCAGGCATGGACACCGAACACCAGGAAGTCCGTGTTACTGTTCGGGTTCAGCTGCCCGAACACCGGGTATTTGTCACGCTGTCATGTGCATGACAGCACGGCAAACACTGCTTGTGATCGGCGGTGAAATCATCCACACTAGTCAGAGAGCAGCAGTTCCCATGCTGTCAAAAGACAGCGTGAGCATTCTACTGTGATAGGAGGTATAAAGTTTACCTCCTGTCAATAGTGTCAGCTGATGGGACTACAGCTCCCATCATCCGACACCTGCTGACGCTAATTACAGCAAAAGCAGGAGCGGCTGATGGGTGAAGCCAGCTCCTGCACTGTAAATAAATAATTTAAACGGCGTGGGTTCCCCTGTATTTTTCATAACCAGCCAGGCAAAACTTACCCAAGTGTAATAACCTGCAATAGCAAGACAGGTTATTACACTTGCGGTAATTTAGTTTGGAAAATCGAAAGCTTAGGGGTGATCTTATTACGATGTATAAATATATGCGGGGACAGTACAAAGACCTTTCTAATGATCTTTTTACTCTTAGACCTGTGACGGGGATAAGGGGGCATCCCCTACGTCTGGAGGAAAGAAGGTTTAAGCATACTCACAGATGCAGATTTTTACTGTAAGAGCAGTGAGACTATGGAACTCTCTGCAGTATGATGTTGTAATGAATGATTCCCTACTAAAATTTAAGAAGGGCCTGGATGGCTTTCTTGAAAAGTATAATATTACAGGGTATATACATTGGTTTCCTTGATATTGTGTTGATCCAGGGAGCTAGTCTGATTGCCGTATGTGGAGTCGGAAAGGAATTTTTTCCCCAATTGTTCTCCTGTAATAAACCAACTCCGAGAACAGGTCACCGTTCTGCTGCACCAGTTCTTGACATTGTTGCTTTTGGGCCGGCGTTAACGTCTCAGCAATCACGATTTCCTCCAACTTAGCTTCGGGACGGGCCCCCAGGCAAGGAGATTCCAGTGGTTCTTGGTCCCTCCATGTTTTAAGCAAGTTCACATGGTATACCTGGTGTGGCTTTCTGAGACCGGGCTAGTGTACCTTGTAATTCACGTCCCTGCGCTTTTCCACCACCTCATACAGGCCTTGCTACTTGGCCAGGAACTTATGCTCCACTGTGGGGATAATTACTAGCATGCGTTCCCCAGGCTGGAATTGCCTTAGCCTTGCTGATAGGCTGTATACCCTTGCTTGGGGCTCCTGTGCCTGGAGAAGGTGTTCCTTTACGATAGGTATTACATGAGCCATCCTCTCCTGCAGCTGATCGACATGCTCAATGACACTCCGGTGCGGCGTGACCTCGGCCTCCCAGGTTTCTTTGGCAATGTCCAGGAGCCCTTGTGGATGTCAGCCGTATAGGAGCTTGAATGGTGAGAAACCAGTAGAGGCTTGAGGGACTTCTCTGATGGAAAAGAGCAGGAACGGGAGCAGATAGACAGTCGAGACTGGGACTTTCTCAACGGCTCTCTTGAGCATGGCCTTCAAGGTCTTATTGAAGCGCTCCACCAGGCCATTGTTCTGCGAATGGTAGACTGAGGTCCACAACCGGGCAATCTGGAGGACTCGACACAGGTCCCGCATTACTTCGCTCATGAAAGGAGTACCCTGGTTCGTCAAAATCTCCTTAGATAAACAGGTCCTGGCAAAAATATGGACAAGCTCCCTGGCGATGCTCTTTGCCAAAGAGTTCCTCAGTAGCACCGCTTCTGGGTACCGAGTCGCGTAGTCCATGACCAATAGTATGTATTGATGGCCGAGTGCAGATTTAACTAGGGGACCTACCAGGCAATCCACACAAAGGGGATTTATGTTACAGGCAATGGGACTAAGGGGCTTCGGAAGTGAGAAGCAGAAGCAGTAATCTGACAGGTGGGTCAGGATCTACAATAATTTAGGATTTCTCCATAAAACCCTGGCTAATAGAACCTCTGTAACATTGTCTCCTCAGTTTTCTCTACCCCTAGATGTCCCCCCAAAACATGCGAATAGACCATGCCTAACACCCTCCGCCGGTAGGGTCTTGGAACTAACAGCTGCTCTACTATCTCTCCCCCCCTCGATTTGGTCACCCGATACAACAACTCGCCACTGACCGCAAAATGAGGGAACCTGGTGTCAGCCCCTGGATCTTGAGCAATCCCATTACAGTGACATTATCAAAAGCTCCTTTAACATAAGGTCTCGAAGTTGAGGAATCCCAAAGTTCTCTTCATGTATCTCTAAGTCAGGGAAGCTGGGTTCCTCTGTCACTGTCTCGTCTTCCTTTCCTGCAAGGACACATAAGGGAAACTCCCCCATCATTAATTTTGTCGGAGTCTCCTCCAGAGGGGCCTGGCTTTTGACCAGGACACTCTGTACAGCCCCCTTTTCCTACAAGTTCCGAAATAGAGAAAAAGCCCGCCCAGGATGACAGACTGTTCCTATGGTTACGCGGGCTACAGGGTAGTCCTTGGCATCTCTGTGTATGCAGTGGACGCCCACAAACTTATTAGGGATTAACTGGTGGGATAGTGCAGCGTTGACTAGGGTCACTGAACTTCCAGGGTCCAACAGTCCTAGAACCATTACCCCATTGACGGACATGCCACACGACTGGGGACCCTCGCCGGGTTGACAGTCCACACTGCAGGCCAGGTAGGCAGAGTAGGAGCAGCACTGGTCTAAATTACAGTCCATAGGCTTAGGAGGCATATGACACTGGGCAGCGATGTGTCCAGGATTGTGACACCACCAACAGACCACGTCCTTAATAACAGACTTAGGTGACCCTTCAGCAGGGTTGGGACGCCCCCCAGTTGTGGGTCTAGCCACCCTCTGTGTTGAGCCCGCCCCCTTTTGGTTATCCCATTATGGGGAGGTAGTGAGGTCTGGTTTCTGAGAGATTTCTCCACAACCTGTTATCTCTCAACCAGGCTGACCAAGTCATCTGCATTCTGGGGGTCACCCTAGGCAGTCCATATCTGTATTTGCCTGGGGAGGGAGTGTACAAACCTGTCCATCACCACACGCTCAACCATTTGGGCTGGAGTGGAAGTCTCTGACTGCAGCCACTTTTAAACAAGGTGCAACAGATCAAACATCTGGGATCGTGTGAGTTTGTCGCCAGCATACGCCCAGTGGTGGACTCGCTGAGCCCTAACCGACATGGTCACTCCCAGGCATGCCAGAATTTCATTTTTTAATTTTCCATACTCTTTGGCATCCTGGAGAGCTAAGTCATAATACGCCTTTTGGGGATCACCAGTCAGATAGGGGGCCAGCCCACTGCTCTGATGGTAGCCTCTCACGCTCCGCTACCCGCTCAAACACAGTCAAAAAGGCTTCGACATCCCCCAGTGTCGGCTGTAGGAAGAGATATGGTGAAGACTCTCTCTCCTCCCACTCTATGAGTGCTCACATAAAACCAGCCCATATATGCAGCTTGCTTTAACCCTCCCAACACTTAGTGTGCTGGAGGAAAGATATCCTGCTTTCATTCCACTGACGCCAACATGCGCAGTGATACATATCTCCCCTCGTACACTGTGCCAGTGAGCCTGTCACACACTGCACTGTAACAGGACTTCTCCTTCCCCATGCTGAAAAGTGTATCCTCAAAAATAATATCCTTTAATTAGCCCCTACAGTAATAATGTCCCACATCCTGCTCCCACGTGTCCTCCCATTCTGGACCCCAGGTGTCCTCCCATTCTGGATCCCACGTGACCTCCCATATTTCCCCCATGTCTCGCCATATTGCCCCCATGTCTCTCCATACTGCCCCAATATTATTCCATAGTAGTATAATGCACCACATAGTCATCCATAGTAGATGTAAGATGGCTGCCGGATGGTTCCTTGAGGGGAGATATGTGTCATCGCGGTTTTCAGCTGCAGTGATGTGGGCTCAGAAACATGCTCAAGCACATATAGTGCTGAGAGAGTTATTAGGCCATTCCAGGGTTTTATGAGCAGTCATAAGAGATGGGCGGGAATGACCGCTCACATATCCCCACTTTAGGGACGTGGTTTGGCATATAAAATGGAGGCCGAGTCTCTCATTCAGTGTCTGGAGCAGGAGATGTGTGGATCTCCTGTGTGGTGGTCTATGCTAAGGCCTAAAGAACCGGACACTATCCTGAGCGGGCGGACCCCAAATATGTTGTATCTTTATACTTTCGTGCCAGAAAGGCTGATCTTTTCTTTTGCTATCCTGAGCAGTTCATGCAGTTTAAATGAATTTGCCAGGACATTTCATCAATACCACTTCCTGTACCTACCTCAACCGAAGCTGAGCGAGTACAAACCTCTACAATTGGCGCCAAAAGCATGGGCACACAGTATTAGAAGTATAATGTACCCCACAGTTATATATAGTAGTATAATGCACCACCTTATTCATATATATTAGTATAATGCACCGCATAGTCATACATAGTAGTACAATGCATCCCAGTCATATATAGTAGTATAGTCCACCCCACAGTTACAGTTGTTTTCAAAAGTTTACATACCCAGGCACAATTTTTGCTTTCTTGGACTTTTTTCAGCGAATATGAATGAACACTGAAACTTTTTCTCCACTCATGGTTAGTGGATGGGTGAAGCCATTTATTATCAAACTACTGTGTTTTCTCTTTTTAAATCATAAAGACAACCCAACAAATCCAAATGACCGTGATCAAAAGTTCACATACCCCATTTCTTAATACCATGTATTGCCCCCTCTAACATCAATGACAGCTTGAAGTCTTTTGTGGTAGTTGTGTGTGAGGTTCTTTATTTTCTCAGATGGTAAATCTGCACACTCTTTTTGGCGAAAAGCCTCCAGTTCCTGTAAATTCCTGGGCTGTCTAGCATGAACTGCGTGCTTGAGATCTCGCCAGAGTGGCTCAATGATATTGAGGTCAGGAGACTGAGATGGCCACTCCAGAACCTTCACTTTGTTCTGCTGTAGCCAATGACTGGTCGACTTGTGTTTTGGATCGTTGTCATGTTGGAACGTCTAATTTCATCCCATGCGCAGCCTCCAGTCTGATGATTGCAAATTTGCCTCCAGTATTTGCTGATTACATGCTACATTCATCTTTCCTTTAACTTTGACCAAGTTTCCTCTGCCTTTGTTGCTCACACATCCCCAAAACATCAGCGATCCACCTCCGTGCTTTACAGTAGGAATGGTGCTCCTTTCATGATAGGCCTTGTTGACCTCTCTCCAAATGTAACATTTATGGTTCTCATCAAAAAGTTTAATTTTGGTCTCATCCCTCCAAATTACCTTATTCCAGAAGTTTCAAAGCTGGTCTCTGTGCTGTTTTGCTTATTAAAGCCGAGATATTTTGTGGCATTTGTGCAGTAATGGCTTTCTTCTGGCAACTTGACCATGCAGCCCATTTTTCTTCAAGAGCCTCCTTATTGTGCATCTTGAAACAGCCACACTGCTAGTTTTCAGAGAGTTCAGTATTTCAACTGATGTTATTTGTGGGTTTTTCTTTGCATCCCGAACAATTTTCCTGGCAGTTGTAGACAAAATTTTTGTTGGTCTACCTGACCATTGTTTTGTTTTTATAGAGACCCTGATTTTCCATTTGCTAATCACAGTTTTAACGCTGCTGACTGGCATTATCAATTCCTTGGATATCTATTTGTATCCCTCTCCTGTTTTATACAGTTCAACTACCTTTTCCCGTAGATCCGTTGACAATTCTTTTGCTTTCCCCATGACTCACAATCCAGAAATGTCAGTGGCTGGATGAAAGATGCAAGAGTCTGTCTGGATTGCAAGCAAATAGGTCACAGGTGAGGATGGTACCTTTAGTAGCCATTCAAACTCATTTGTGACAACTTCTGTGCATGTTATCAGGCCAAAATCACCAGGGTGTGTGAACTTTTGATCAGGGTCATTTGGATGTTTTGGGTTATCACTATGATTTAAAAAGCAAAAACACAGTGGTTTGACAATAAATGGCTCACCCAACCACTAACCATCTAATATATAAAGCTCAAAGTGTGTATGTATGTGTGTGTGTGTGTGTGTGTGTGTGTATGTATGTGTGTATGTCCGGGATAGGCATCGGCACCGTCGCAGCTACAGCCACAAAATTTGGCACAGTCACACGTCTGGACCCCGAGAGCGTCCTAAGTTATGTTGTGAGGCAAAATTTTATCCCCGCGCGTTCCAATTCACCAAACAATTTTGCCCCTATCTGCATACTGGGGGAAAAAGTGTGTGCGCGTCAAGCCCCGCTCCTCATTGTGATGTCACAATGCCCCTATTTGCATACTGGGGAAGCAGTGTGTGCGTATCAAGCCCCGCCCCTCATTATGATGTCACAATGGTTGCCATGGCGACGCTGATGTCATCAAAGGTTGCAAGCCCTGCCGCTGCTCATTATGGTGTCATAATGGTTGACTATGGAATGGAGGATGTGTGATGAGTATATGGGCATCGGACTATGGGATGGAGGATATGTATGACAGGTATATGGGCACGGGACTATGGGATGGAGGATATGTATATGGGCACGGGACTATGGGATGGAGGATATGTATGACGGCTATATGGGCACGGGACTATGGGATGGCGGATATGTATATGGGCACGGGACTATGGGATGGAGGATGTGTGACGGGTATATGGGCACGGGACTATGGGATGGAGGATATGTATATGGGCACGGGACTATGGGATGGAGGATGTGTGATGGGTATATGGGCATGGGACTATGGGATGAAGGATGTGTGATGGGTATATGGGCACTCGACTATGGTATGGAGGATATGTATGATGGGTATATGGGCACGGGCCTATGGGATCGTGGATATGTATGATGGGTATATGGGCACGGGACTATATGATGGAGGATAATTATAATTTTCTATAACTAACCACAGTTAGTTATAATGGTTGACTATGGGATGACTATGGGATGGAGGATGTGTGATGGGTATATGGGCACTGGACTATTGGATGGAGGATATGTATGACGGGTATATGGGCACGGGACTATGGGATGGCGGATATGTATATGGGCACGGGACTATGGGATGGAGGATGTGTGATGGGTATATGGGCACAGGACTATGGGATGGAGGATATGTATGATGGGTATATGGGCATGGGACTATGGGATGGAGGATGTGTGATGGGTATATGGGCACAGGACTATGGGATGGCGAATATGTATGATGGGTATATGGGCATGGGACTATGGGATGGAGGATGTGTGATGGGTATATGGGCACTCGACTATGGGATGGAGGATATGTATAATGGGTATATGGGCACGGGCCTATGGGATCGTGGATATGTATGATGGGTATATGGGCACGGGTCTATGGGATGGAGGATAATTATAATTTGCTATAACTAACCACAGTTAGTTACTATGCCCGGGCAGCGCTGGGCTCTTCAGCTAGTGTATATATAATAGTATAATGCACCCCACAGTCATATATAGCAGTATAATGCACCCCCATAGTAATATAATTCACTCCCATTACGCACGTTTAGTTACTGAACAAGCAGAATCCTGCCACTAAGGCCCGGTGAGAAGAGAGGGAGCCCGCTCCTGGTCCCCTCTGCTCGCCAGACCCCATACTCAAGTAAGGGCAGTAATGCCCTGGTAGCGGCCTTGGGGTACATTGGGTACTTATTCCTCAGCAGCGCTTTTTAATGGTGCTGAGAAATAAGGCTCTAGCGCCCCCAGTGCCGATTTTTGTGGTCCCCGTCACGTGATCACCACTATTCGCCAAATAACAACAATCACAAAAAAAGTTCTATTTACAATTGATTTCTCTCCTCTAATATGTTAGATCATAGAGAAATGGGGTACCCCGAGCTCCTTCAATTCAATATCTCCGCCATCCCCGGACCCTTCTGCTCCGTCCCCCGACACTTGTAAAAAAAAATTGAAGGCGCATGTGCAGTAAGCCTGCTGAGATCTGTTGGCCGGTATCCTGCAACAATAGTACATTTGTCAGGGTCTTGTCAGCGCCGGCATTCAGCCTCCGCTGAGCAGGGACTCACCCGCACTGTAGGGGGGCCCGGGGTCAGGTACGGCCAGAAAGTACAAACAGGACCTGGGGATGCTGAAGTTTAGCAAGCAGTGAAGGACCTACGGTCATGTTGTCAGGGTCCTGACAGCGCCGGCATACAGCCTCCGCTAAGCAGGGACTCACCCGCACCGTAGGGACCCCTGGGGACAAGAACAGCCAGACAATAAAGATGCACGGGACCTGAATGTAGAAGATTAGAAAGCCGGCACAGGACCTACAGTCATGTGAACGGTCATGTGACTGCAAGGGGGCGGGGCTTAGCGTCCTGCTTTCAGAGGAGGAAGAAAACTCAGAGTCGGGCAAAGCAGAGGTCAGGCACAATACAGGCAAGTGAGGTACAGGAGGGATAAACAGACGGAAGGTCAGACAAAGCCAGAGGTCATACACAAGATATCAGTACAGTACCAGGGATGAGTCAGAACGGACAGTCAGGGCCAAGCAGAGATCAAAAACCAAACGGACATAGAAGGTACCAAGCAGAATCCAAAGCGATATCCAGTGAACCGAGTCATACACAGGGAATCAAGCAACCAGAACACAGCACCAACACACTCAGGGGTCACCACACAATGCCAAGGGCGAAAGTATAACTGACGGGGGATGGGAGCTTCCTGAGGCTATAAGAAGCCTCCCAGAACCAATGAGAGGCCACCCTAATAGGTCCCAGGTGTGCAGGTGAGTCTGCACTGAGGTCAGAACATTAACGCCAGCAGTGCCGGTCACCCAGCACTGGTATCATGGCACATGTGACTGCAAGGGGTGGGGCTTAGCATTCTGCTTCCAGAGATGGCAGGACACTAAACAGAAATACTCAGAGTCAGGCAAAACGGAGGTCATACACAGATATAGCAGTAAAGTACCAGGGATGAGACAGAACGGATAGTCAGGGCCAAGCAGGGGTCAAAACCAAACAGACATAGAAGGTACCAAGCAGAATCCAGCAAGCAATATCCAGAGAACAGACCGAGTCGTACACAGAGTATCAAGCAACCAGAACACAGCACCAACACACTCAGGGGTCACCACACTATGCCAAGGGCGAAAGTATAACTGACAGGCATTGGAGCTTCCCAGGGGTTTAAGAAGCTCTCCCAGAACCAAAAAGAGGCCACAATTATTAACCCCAGGTGTGCAGGTCAAAACCTGCACTGAGCTCCAGACATTAACCCCTGCCGTGCAGCTCAAAAACCTGCACTGGGATCATGACAGCATTTTTACTATTGGTTCACTTGATCACTGTGATAGACCCTATCACAGTGATCAAAATAAATAAAAAGTAAATCAAACCCTCCTTTATCACCTCCTTAGGCTGGTTTCACATTTGCGGATGGAGGTGCTGCGGAGGGCTGCGTACTTCCTCAGTGAAGCTCCGCCCGCTGCCGCACCTCCTCCGGTCAGCTCCGCCTACATCTGCATACTTCTGCAAGCGGCCTGTCTACCCTATCTTTAACACTGGGTATGCAGGTCGTGCGGATGTATGCGGATGCCTCCACATGCGTCGTTTTGACGATGCGGCGACCTGCGTCGAATGCAACATGTTGGAATTTGATACGGTCGCCACATTGTCAAAACAATGCATGCGGAGGCATCCACATACATCCGCACGACCTGCATACCCAATGTCAAAGATAGGGTACGCAGGCCGTATGCAGAAGTATGCGGACGTAGGCAGAGCTGACCGGAGGAGGTGCGGCGGTGGGCGGAGCTTCACAGAGGAAGTATGCAGCCCTCCGCAGCACCTCTATCCGCAAATGTGAAACTAGCGTAAGTGACATAAAAATGATACAATTTTTTTTGTTTTAATTTTTTCCAGTCTTTGCAGTTAGGGTTGTGCTAGGGTTAGGGCTGTGGTTAGTGTTGTGTTAGGGTTAGAGTTAGAATTGGGTTTTTGAAAAGTGAAAAAAAATGACGATATGAAGGCTAGTGTTCAGCGCAAGTGCTCGCTACTCGAGTTTGCATCGGGTGCTCAAGTATGCACAGAGTATTGCGGATTCCCATGTTTTTTGGGTGTCAAACAGCCATGAAACATGCGGGGCAGGGACTCAAGTATGTCACTCGAGCACGAGCGATATTCGGTGCATACCCGAGCACCCAATGCAAACTGTAGTACTGAGCACTTGCGCTTAACACTAAAGACGACAAATTCAATATGACGACCTAATGTTATTAAATTCTGTGTAGCACCTGTGGGTTAAAAATGCTCACTATACCCCTGGATGAAATCCTTGAGGGGTGTGGTTTCCAAAATGGCGTCACTTGTGAGGGGTTTCCACTGTTTAGGCAATCAGGTGGTGTCCAAACGTAATATGGTGCCCACCTTGAATTCCAGACAATTTTGCATTCAAAAAGTCAAATGGTGCTTCTTCCCTTCTGAGCCCTGCCGTGCGCCCAAATAGTAGTACTGTATTCCCCCACATGTTGGGTATCGGCGTACACAAAAGAAATAGCACAACAAATTTTAGGGTCCAATTTCTCCTGTTACCCTTGTGAAAATAAAAAAAGTTTGGTTGTAATGTAAATTTTTTGTCAAAAAAGTTAAATGTTATTTTTTTCGTTCCACACTGCTTCAGTTCTTGTGAAGCACTTGAAGGTTAATAAACTTCTTGAATGTGGTTTTGCACACCTTAAGGGCTGCAGATTTTATAATGTTGTCACTTTTAGGTATTTTCTGTCATATACTCCCCTCAGAGTCACTTCAAGTGTAATGTGGTCCCTAAAAAAATGGTTTTGTAAATTTTGTTGGAAAAATTAGAAATCGCTGGTCAACTTTTAACACTTATAACTTCCTAACAAAAAATTATATTTCCAAACTATTTTGTGTGACACTACTTTCTGATTTAAAGGCAATCTGTCACCCCATTTTTGGACTATCAGCTGCCGGCACAGCCATCAGGGGCTTATCTACAGCAATTTGTAATGCTGTAGATAAGCCCCCAATATAACCTGAAAGAGAAGAAAAATGAGTTATATTATACTCACCCAGGGGCGGTCCGGGTCCGGTTCGGGTCCAATGGGTGTCGCGGTCCGGTCCGGCGCCTCCCATCTTGTAGCGATGACGTCCTCTTCTTTGCTACCCGTCGCGGCTCTGGCGCAGGCGTACTTTATCTGCCCTGTTGAGGGCAGAGTAAAGTACTGCAGTGCGCAGGCGCCAGACCTCTCTGACCTGGTCCGGCGCCTGCGCACTGCAGTACTCTGCTCTGCCCTCAACAGGGCAGAGCAGTGCGCCTGCGCCGGAGCCATGATGGGAAGCAAAGAAGAGGACGTCACTGCTAGAAGATGGGAGGCGCCGGACCGCGACACCCTTCGGACCCGGACCGCCCGGTCCTCGTTTTTCTTCTCTTTCAGGTTACAGCAGGGGCTTATCTACAGCATTACAGAATGCTGTAGATAAGCCCCTGATGGCCGTGCCGGCAGCTGACTGTCCAAAAATGGGGTGACAGATTCCCTTTAAGGGCATAAAAAATAAAAGTTTGAAAGTTGCAAAATGTTACATTTTTTTGCCAAATTTCATTTTTTTCCCAGAAATAAATCAAGCCATATCAAAGAAATGTTATCACTACCATGAAGTACAATATGTCATGAAAAAACTTTCTCAGAATCAGTGGGATCCGTTGAAGCGTTCTAGAGTTATAACCACATAAAGTGACAGTGGTCAGAATTCTAAAAATTGGCCTGGTCATTAAGGTCAAAATTGGCTCTGTCACTAAGGGGTTAAGTTTTTTTTTTTTCATTATGGTTTACATGTAGAAGGGCCCCATAGGTTGATTGCTTTGGTTGTTGATTGTGGTGGGTCATACTGTGTATAGGGGAATGTCAGCATACTTAATTTTGCTCAATATTGAGTCATACAAATATTAATTTTTTTTTATATTAATATTGAGCAGAATTAATTTCAGCCTATTAGTTCGGCCTCCTCAATAGTCAGTCTTTCATGTGGCCTCTCGGGAAAATTAATCTCCCACAACTGGTCGATTTTGTATAGTGCTATGCTATGTATAGTGCCGTATTGAAGTTGTGCACAAGAGCACCTGTGTGTTACTAACATGACCTATCAAATGATGTATCAGGGGGATCGTAAGACATGTCTAATGATACACCGGGTACTGAGGGGAGGGGGTTGAACGCCTTCTAAACTGCCCAGGGCCCTGGCTACTCTTAACCCACCCCTACAAGTAACACATCAATGTCGGTGACCCACTGAGAACAGCAGCGCCAACATCGTAAGAAAAACAGCGCCGCTGTGGGAGGTGAGTATAAGTTGTTTTTCTTTCTATTTGGGCACTGAAGTGAGTAGTGGACAAACCTTTTAACTTCCTGTTCACTGACTGGAAGTATAAACCTTAAATTTGCCCTGACCTTTGCCAGTTTCCCATGTGTGTCTGAACTCCATGTGTAATGGTGTAAGGGAGGTCCAGAGCCGTAGTCATGGCTGAGCACTGTTGTGTATCTGTGTCCTGGCCTCCTCTCACATGAAAACAGCGTTCTCTCACCAGCATACCTGTGTCTTCTCTCACTGCGCCATCTGGGATTCCACTGTGGTGCTGAAAACCTTCTGCAATTGGATTTGCAAGAATTAAGACACAGTCCAGTTCAAATGCAACAAGTGAAACTTCACTTGAAAAACATGGCAACACATTCTTGTCAGATACAACATCAACAGCCAGTTCCATGCAGTTCTCATTCTGTTCTTTCCCTGTACTCAGTTCCACGTCCTCCAGTACATTACGGGGTAATAGTGCCTGAGGCGGTACCGCAGCATTCTCCCTGTTCAGACTTGCTGTGCTTGGGGATTCTATGGTCTTTTTTGCCCCGGTCCTGAGAGCATCAGCCGATGCAACTATCTGCCACATGTCAAACAATCTGAGCCCTGTACTATTCTGGACCGCTTCTTTTCTCCAGCTATGAACTGCTGCAATCCTGCTGCTTGACACCATACTTTTGTCCTATAGACTCCGAATGGCTAAGCTTCTATTCTTTAACGTTGCGTGACTGCTGTGGCGTTCTGGGCTTAGAGCCCATGTGGACTCTTCGGGTGCCCTTGCCCTTCTCTTATTACACAGCAGTCCCTCCTACAGTTAACTGTTTCCTATCCTAAATCCCACTGAAAACACTATACAATAAGATGCCCTCCATCTAGTGGCCAAACATGAGCACTACACTTTCCCTATTAAAAGTACAAATACAATATGCAGTATTAGAACACAAGATATACATTACTGCACTAAGGAACATATTACAATATTTACATTTTCTACAGGAAACAGTAATACACGTATTAGTGTAGCAGTACCATTATTCATAAGTGGTAATACATATAAACATGTAGCAGTACCACAATATAGCAGCAAATACACGCTAACCTATATTACACTAAAACATACGGTATTATTATTCTATCCCCTTACATTGGCACAGGCACTAACCACAGTTTCTAAAATCTGAGAGGGTTAAAGGAGAAGAGCTGCCTGTCAAAGTCTCTGCTCCCCAGTGCAGTCTTACACCAGATATAGTGAGTCCAGGTCACCAGCAGGCGGCTGTTACATGGACTGACAACTCTGTTGTATTTTCTGCAAAAATCAATGCAGGGTCGTTTTTAGGGGGAAACGGGGGGTGCGATCGCTCGGGGCGCCAGGCAGGGCCGCACCTATAATGAGGCGACTTGCACCAGCTGCTCAAGCGGCGGAATTATGCTGCGGTCGTGCAAGAGGCTGTAATTGATGCGGTCACAGGAGGGAAGGTGTCAGGGCCCCCTGATCATGTGACCCATGACTCCTCCCCTCCTGTGACCTCATCACAGGTCCTGTGCGCATCATTCCTTGGTTTATGCAGGACTGCTGTCTGTCATCGTGAGTGAGCTACTTGTGTGTGTGAGCTGTGTGTGAGTTGTGTGATACATGTGTGTGTGAGCTGTGTGTGAGTTGTGTGATACATGCGTGTGTGTGAGTTGTGTGATACATGTGTGTGTGAGCTGTGTGTGAGTTGTGTGATACATGCGTGTGTGTGAGTTGTGTGATACATGTGTGTGTGAGCTGTGTGTGAGTTGTGTGATACATGCGTGTGTGAGTTGTGTGATACATGTGTGTGTGAGCTGTGTGATACATGTGTGTGTGAGCTGTGTGTGAGTTGTGTGATACATGTGTGTGTGAGCTGTGTGTGAGTTGTGTGATACATGTGTGTGTGAGCTGTGTGTGAGTTGTGTGATACATGTGTGTGTGAGCTGTGTGTGAGTTGTGTGATACATGCGTGTGTGTGAGTTGTGTGATACGTGTGTGTGTGAGCTGTGTGTGAGTTGTGTGATACATGCGTGTGTGTGAGCTGTGTGTGAGCTGTGTGTGAGCGTGAGCTGTGTGATACGCATGTGTAAGTTACTTGTGTGAGCGTGAGCTGTGTGAGCTACTTGTGTGTGAGCTGTGATACAGAGTGTGTGATACATGTGAGCTGTGTGTGTGATACGTGTGAGCTATGTGTGTGTGTGTGTGATACGTGTGAGCTGGGTGTGTGATACATGTGAGCTGGGTGTGATACGTGTGAGCTGTGTGTGATACGTGTGAGCTGTGTGTGTGTGATACGTGTGAGCTGGGTGTGTGATACGTGTGAGCTGGGTGTGTGATACGTGTGAGCTGGGTGTGTGATACGTGTGAGCTGGGGGTGTGTGCGATACGTGTGAGCTATGTGTGTGAGCTGTGTGTGATACGTGTGAGCTGTGTGTGTGTGATACGTGTGAGCTGGGTGTGTGATACGTGTGAGCTGGGTGTGTGATACGTGTGAGCTGGGTGTGTGATACGTGTGAGCTGGGGGTGTGTGCGATACGTGTGAGCTATGTGTGTGAGCTGTGTGTGATACGTGTGAGCTGTGTGTGTGATACGTGTGAGCTGGGTGTGTGATACGTGTGAGCTGTGTGATACGTGTGAGTTGTGTGTATGTGTGGCGATACGTGTGAGCTGTGTGTGATTCGTGTGAGCTGTGTGTGTGCGATACGTGTGAGCTGTGTGTGTGTATGCGATACGTGTGAGCTGTGTGTGATACGTGTGAGCTGTGTGTGCGATACGTGTGAGCTGTGTGTGCGATACGTGTGAGCTGTGTGTGTGTGATACGTGTGAGCTGTGTGTGATACGTGTGAGCTGTGTGTGAGCTACTTGTGTGAGCTGTGTGGTACGTGTGTGTGTGTGTGTGTGGGCTAAAGCAAAAGTTGGCACAACCTGCCAGTGTTCTACGATTTGGGTGAGGACATTCATTGTATGTGGGCTGGTGAATTTTTTTTTGTGTCAGGGCTGCTTTTTGGTCTCAGCCCGGCCCTGTGTAAGGAGCAGAGCCGCGTGTGTACGAGATGTACAGAGCGGAGCCATGTGTGTGCGAGGTGTAAGGAACGGAGCCGTGCGTGTGTACGGAGCGGAGCCGTGCGTGTGTATGGAGCGGAGCCGTGCATGTGTACGAGGTGTACGGAGCGGAGCCGTGCGTGTGTACGAGTTGTATGGAGCGGAGCCGTGCGTGTGTACGAGGTGCACAGAGCGGAGCCGTGCGTGTGTACGAGGTGCACGGAGCGGAGCCGTGCGTGTGTACGAGGTGCACGGAGTGGAGCCGCACGTGTACGGAGCAGAGATGTGTACAGAGCTGAGCAGCGCGTGTGCGAGGTGTAAGGAGCAGAGTCGCACATGTGTGAGGTGTACGGAGCCGCGTGTGTGCGAGGTGTACGGAGAGGAAGTGCGAGTGTACAAGGTGTATGGAGCAAAGCCGCATGTGTACAAGGTTTACCGAGTGGAGCCATTTGTGTACAAGGTTTACAGAGCATGGCCACGTGTGTACAAGGTGTACGGAGCAGAGCCGCATGTGTAAGAGGTTTACGGAGTGGAGCCATGTGTGTACTGAGTGGAGCCGTGTGTGTGCGAGGTGTACAGAGCGGAGCTGTGTGTGTGCGAGGCATAAAAAGCGGAACCGTGTGTTTATGATGTGTGCAGAGCCATACGTGTACAAGGTGTATGGTGGGGAGCATTCATACCTCCCAGCAGGACAGTCCCACTGCCCCAGCTGGTATCTTACTTTTTCCCCGGACACAGGAGTACACGGCGGACCCCCGCGGAGTACTTTAAAATTTGCACGTGACTTTCTCCTGGAAGTGATGTGCTAGAAGCTGAACGGAAATTAGGTAATTTTGGGAGGAGATTGTGACGGAGCCATGGAGGCACTTCAGGGAATGTTTCAGATCCATCACTGTGTCCTTCTCCAACAGCGCGGACATCAGGATCGCCTTGGACTCGGGGTTACCGGCCATGTAAGCGGATCATGATATGTCCTGTCCTGTCCTAGTATCTTTATAGAATCTTTCTCTCTCTGTTTCTTTATCTCTCTAATCTTAATTTTTTTTCTCTCTCTTGGCTCTTTCTTTCTCTGTTTCTTTCCTTCTTTCTTTCTTTCCCCTCTTTCTTTCTCTCTCTCTCGTCTTTCTTTCTTTCCCCTCTTTCTTTGTTCTTTCTTTCTCTGTTTTTTTTCTCTCTGTTCTTTCTTTCTTTTCCTCAGTACCAGTCAGTGTGCCCACAGTACCAATAGAATAAGATGGGTAGGAAACTAGGTGGCACTGGTCATATTGAGCCTCTCATACTTTTTACTGGTGTATAATCATATGCCCTCAGCACCCCCATAAAGTGGGCCAGCCCCAGACAACAGAGTTCAAACAAATCACTATTACTATCAGTCCAAGTGGACAATTATATATGTAAAGTTAATGATGTCCCTGTGCCAAGCAGTGCGGAATATCAGAATACACTGAGGAGACCAGAACAGCGGGGTTTGGGGAGAAGAATTATATGGGGCCCATTATACTGTATGAAGTAATATATGGTGGTTATTATGCTGTATGAAGTTATATATGGGGACCATTATACTGTATGAAGTAATATATGATGCCCATTATACTGTATGAAGTAATATATGGTGCCCATTGTACTGTATGAAGTAATATATGGGGCCCATTATACTGTATGAATATATGGTGCACATTATACTGTATGCAGTAATATATGGTGCCCATTATACTGTATGAAGTAATATATGGGGCCCATTATACTGTATGGAGCATTATATGGGGCCCATTATACTGTATGAAGTAATATATGGGGCCCATTATACTGTATGGAGCATTATATGGGGCCCATTATACTGTACAAAGTAATATATGGGCACATAATACTGTATGGAGCATTATGTGGGGATAGGGGATGACTTTCTGTTTTTGGGGATCTGACCGCTAGGACCCCCATGATCCTGGGAAACATAGCTTTGAAGAGCACCATGTAAATGGAGCTGTGGTCAGTCATACACACTGTGGTGCCATTCACATGTGGCTCTTCAAATAACTCCTTAAAGAGAGTGATGAGGGGACAACAAAGTATAGCAAAAATTCACTGATCGGGGTGATGAGTGCTATAGTTTGTGGGCTGGTGGGATTTGTGTGGCAGGACTGCATTTTTGTCCCAGTCTGGCCCTGTGCCAGGCCTACTATTGCCATTAATGACCCTTGTTCTGGATACTTCTGTGTTGTTCTATGTGCGTGTGATGGCGCTGACATCCTTGTGTTTGGACACCTTTTTTTTTTCTATTTATCTAAATCAAAATGTCCACTACTATACTCAGTTTTACAGGATAGATATGAGAATTTACTTTGTGTGTGTGTGTGTGTGTGTGTGTGGGGCGTCATTTTGCTGTTCGCCTCAGGCAGCAGAGAGGCTAGGTTCACCCCTGGCGCCAGGGGGCGCCTGCCTATCGGCCCTGGCTATTTTATCGATCGAGAGCGAGTTGGCAGAGGAAGCAGACTATTCTGCTTCAATAGAACTTTTTGCAGCAGCAAAGTCAAGGAAAGTGAGCCTTTGAACTTTGATGCCTTCGAGGATTGGATTGATGCAAAGGTAAGGGTACCGTTGCACATAGCGATGCACCAGCAATCCCGACAACGATATGGATCGCTGGTGCATTGCTAAGTGGTCGCTAGTGAGCTGCCACACAGGCAGATCTCACAAGCGACATCGCAGGGGTCGGGGGTCGCTACTTACCTGTCAGACGCGGCGATCCTGATGTCCTCCCGCCCACGTCCACACGTCGCTCGTCGGCGCCACAGGAAGCCCAGCAGGAAGCGCCCGACGAGAAATGATCCAGGACCTTCTTGCGCGACCAGCAATAACCAGCGGGGGAGCCGGTCGCAGGTAAGTATCACATGTAGCGATATCGCTAGCAATATCGCTGCTACGTCACAAAATCGGTGACTTTACAGCGATATTGCTAGCGATATCGCTATGTGTAATGGGGGCTTAAGACACGTTTATCTAAGTTTATCTAAAGTATTCAGCATGTTAACGTTCGGGGGGGGGGGCGCTTTTTCGATGTTCGCCCTGTTGGCAAAATTCCCTAGAAACTGCCCTGATTCAACGCATCAGTTAATGGTGGTTGTACAGTGAATAAGTGGCAGATTGTCAAGACGTCCGCTTTTCTTCCTCAAACTCAACGAGTAAATGATTCAAGCAAAAACTTCTCACCTGACAGAACAAAGTAAAATATCATCTTCCCCGATGTGTATCCAGCAGCGCATTACAAACACAAATTGCTGTGCAAGTCGAAACCACGCACCACTTCCCAGGAGTTACATCTCCTCGGCGGAGTCATCTCTCTTTTCCCTGGCAGGTGTATCTAGCGTGAACTGTTTCATTTATCTTACATTTAAACCATTGCTCAGTGCAAACCCAGAGACCAACATAGCTGCAGGTACAGAGTGTAAGCGTCTCCACAAGACAATGAGAAATGTGACCCAGGAGGTGGACTGAATGACTCATCTATGAAGATTCTGTGATCTTCACTTCACGCTAGGCGTAGCCTCAACTTCAATAGTACTGCCCTGTGTAAATAATATAATACTGCCCCTATGTACAAGAAAATAACTACTATAATACTGCCTCCTATGTACAAGAATACCTCGTATGGCCTTTCTTTCAGACATACTTACATTGTTCAGATGATTAGTTTTGACATCAAGAAATTGAATATCCCGACACACAGAGTCAAAAAAAAATTTGCACCACTGGGAAAAGAGACAGGGATGGAGTGGCTTGTGATGGTGTTCTCCCAGTAAAGCGTTTCCTAGAGGGGGTTCTCATTTTCTTCCAATTACGCGACAAGATCCCTAAAAATAAAATTTTAGGGATCTTGTCGCATTATTGGAAGAAAATGATAACCCCCCCCTCTAGGAAACGCTTTACTGGGAGAACACCATCACAAGCCACTCCATCCCTGTCTCTTTTCCCAGTGGTGCAAATTTTTTTGACTCTGTGTGTCGGGATATTCAATTTCTTGACGTCAAAACTAATCATCTGAACAATGTAAGTATGTCTGAAAGAAAGGCCATACGAGGTTTGGGGAACAACAGGGATCTGGTAATTAGGGAGGCTGACAAGGGTGGCAATGTTGTCATCTGGCCTGTGGATCTTTATACTAAGGAAGCGAAAAGACAACTCAACAACTCTTTGTGTTATCAGGTACTCCCATCAGATCCAACAATTTGTTTCAAGTCAAAATTGGATAAACTTCTTCAGACAGCCCTTACATTTGGTTTCATCGATAAAAAAGAAAAGGATTTCTTGACTACCCACCATCCGAGAGTTCCTACATTTTATATGCTGCCCAAGGTCCACAAGTGTTTACAGGAACCGCCAGGTAGGCCCATTGTATCCGGCATTGGGGGTATCTTTGAACGGCCTTGCATTTATGTTGATTTCTTTTTGCAACCTATTGTGACCTCTCTTCTTTCATATGTGAGAGACTCTTCGCATTTGATGACCATGTTCAAAGATTTAACTGTTCCATCTAATGTTCTTTTGGTTACCCTCGATGTCGAATCTCTTTATACTTGTATTAGGCATGATCTGGGAATCCTGGCGGTGTCCTTTTTTCTGGAAAAACCGTGAAATCGTGGACAGGACTCATTCATCTTGGACCTATTGCATTTCATCCTGGATAAAAACTATTTTGTTTTTGATCGTATGTTTTACAGGCAGGTATCAGGAACTGCGATGGGTGCCCGCTGTGCACCATCGTCCGCCATTCTTTTTCTCGGGTGGTGGGAGATCACGCACGTCTTTTGTATACCAATTTTTATAAAAATCACGTTTTTAGATGGTGTCGATATATCGACGATATTCTGCTACTGTGGACAGGGTCCTTGGATGATTAAGCAATTTGTCAATTGTTTAAATGATAACGATCTCAATATTCGTCTTACAGCCAATTTTTCTGGGTCGATGGCGGAATTTTTGGATCTCAAGTTGACAGTTGAGGATCTACGTATCAGGATGACCCTGTATCGAAAACCCACCTCTACTAACAGTATCTTGCATTATTTGAGCTTTCATCCGAACCATTTAAAAAATGGTATTCCTAAAGGACAATTTTTTCATCTTAAAAGAAATTGCTCTGACCATCGTGATTTTCAGACACAAGCACATGATTTGACGGGACGTTTTAAAAATCGAGGATACCCCAAAAAGGTAATTTCGAAGGCATATGCGGCAGCGAGGGATAGTGATCGGGATAAACTTCTTTGCCAGCAAGCAAGACAGGTTTCAAAACCTTTGGGCGTGGTGACAACCTTTAACAATCAGTGGCAGGATATTCGCAGCATTCTTTCAAGACATTGAGGAATGCTTGCGAATGAACCCGGACTTATCCCACATATCTCTTTGAAGCCAAGTCTAATAGCCAGAAAGGCTTGGTCACTCAAGGACTCATTGTGCCACAGTCACTTTAAAAGGCCCATACTTAGCCTAAATAGGGGGATATGCCTACGTGGCACGTTTGCCTGTGGTGGATGTAACATTTGTAATTTGACAGTGGGGAGTGAAGGGATTTCTCTTCCCACTCTGAGTTTTTTGATTTATTCCAAAACGTTCTTTAATTGCAGATCAAGAAATTTGGTTTATGCATTGATCTGCAAGTGCCCTAAAGTCTATGTTTGCCAAACTACCCAAGAGCTTAGGAAGAGGACCCAGCAACATCTTTCAAATATCAACACTGCTAAGGTGGATAAAGAGAATGGTAAAACATTGACACCAGTAGCTTTACACTTTCTGACATAATGATTGCAGCAAAGGGATTTGGGTTATGGGTCTTGAATCCATACAGGCCAATATCCGTGGGGGTAATATCTCCCTGGAACTTTTAAAATGTGAGTCCAAGTGGATATTCAATCTGCGGAGTCTTTCTCCAATGGGACTGAACGAAGATCTTCTGTTCACCGGTTTTTATAAACAAATATGATCTGGATCGGATATTGACGTGTGTTACTCTTCTGTTTATTGGACTGTTTTTCATGACATTTTTGTCTCCTTTTTAGGCCTTTTCGATCAAATATTTGACAGGCATACCCTTATCTTCAGGATATCTTCATTGCGATATGTATTCTCGATATGGACTAGCCCTGGCGGCTAATATTTGATATCGACTTCTTTACCATCAAGATGTTTTTCCTTGGATATATTATCTTTATATGGATTTGCCTTTGAAGTTTATCAGTTTTACATGGACTCTTTTTGTACTGATCTGTATATGTATTGTATTCTTGTACACATTGATGGCTCCTGTTGGGATCTCGTTATTGATAGCTATTCCTTTATCTCTATCTTTGTTACTTAGGGAGGAGCTTGTGGAGAATTCTTGGAAGCAAAAAGACTTCTTTTTGCTCCAAAAAGTGTTCAAAGTGATTTTACTTTTTGACATACTCTTTTAGGTTTTGCCTATGTGTAACCTTTTTAAGGTCAACTGTGTCAATTTAGTAAACTATTTTGATGGGGCTATAACTTTATGTATCTAACCAACTCCAGTTTTCTGTCATTGAGTATTAAACAGATGGATGGATGCGGGATACTTGGGTTAGTGTTTTTACTTTAACACATTATACATCTCTTCCCCGTTTTCTTTCCCCTCTGGCATCCATGGGTGGAGCTTGTGGAGAATTTCATCAAATCGATTGTGTCCAGTTTACTTACTCTCTTGATGTGTGATTTGTGAACTTTTTCACTAATAAAATATTCTCAGTTTTTGTTTAGGCTTGTTGCTGCCTTTCTTAATGGCATATTGGGTCATTGCTTTTAGTTCTCTTTATATTGGGGGTTTATTTGAGATTGGGAGTGCTCATTATGTGCTTTGGCTTGTATATGATGTTCTGTGTGGCCTTTGCCACGTTTTCTTACACATTTTTTGACTATCTCTTGAGTCCACTCTATTTTAAAGAAACATTGTTGCACATTGGTGCACGTATTTGATTTTGAAGGAGGCATTTGTCATTTTATGTTTTTGTAGGGAAACTTATATATCATCTTCCCTACTCTTGGTTCTATATATATTTCCTCTTCTATTATCTGCTTGACCGGCAATGTACAAAACAACAGTGATGAGGAGATTGGTTGCTATTCTTACAATACTGTTTTTGCAGTGACATCTTTGTATATTTTTTTTCGATAGAACTTGAGAAGTATAGTTCAACTATTTAGTTGAGGAGATTGGTTGCTATTCTTACAATACTGTTTTTGCAGTGACATCTTTGTATATTTTTTTTCGATAGAACTTGAGAAGTATAGTTCAACTATTTAGTTTATACTGGGACTGTGCCTAAGGCTACTTTCACACATCAGTTTTTTGCCGTCAGGCATGATCCGGCATTTTTTAGAAAAAATGGATCCGGCATAAATTTTGGAGAACTGTAGAAACGGATCCGTTTTTTTGCTGGATCCGTCTCTGTTCCTGGAGGCTGGCCAATTGGATCTGAGCATGCGCAGACTTAAAAAAACCGGATCCGGTTGCTGGATCCGTCTTTTTCTGGATCCGGCGCATTCCGGCGCCCATAGACTTTCATTGTAGCAAAAAGCTGGAAGCGCCGGATCCGGCGCTTCCGGCTTTTTCGCCGGAGACAAAAAACGTTACAGTAGACGTTTTTTCAAGACGCCGGAATGAGACAAGTTGCCGGATCCGGCAAAAAACGGATGAAACGCAATGCCATCCGGCACGATCCGGCGCTAATGCAAGTCAATGGGGAAAAACCGGATCCGGCATTGCATTTTGCCGGATCCGTTTTTTCCAAAAAAAGCCGGATCGCGCCTGAAGGCAAAAAACTGATGTGTGAAAGAGGCCTTATAGTTTTTCATTCTTAACAAGCGCCGTATATTCATACGTGGTGAAGAGAGATAACATAACCGCGCTTGCATTGGATGGGCATTGACATCCTTGTATTTTTTTCTTTTCAATAGAATTTGATTAGTATAGTTTTACCATCTAGTTTATACTGGGATTTTGACTTATAATTTTTCATCATTAACAAGCACCGTATATTCATATGTGGTGAAGAGAGATAACATATCTGCGCATACGTTGGATGGGCAACGATCTGTGTCATGGACGCTCTTTTTAGTATGAGAATCAATTTTATATACGCGCTGTCATTATTATATCTTGCGCGCTATACAACTTCTTGTTTCTTATATTTTTGTTTTGATGTATGTATGCTCTATGAAACAACTTAATTAAACTGTTTAAGTGGGGTGGGCAGGGATGTGCCCCGGACGAATGTTAGATAATATACATGCGTCGTTGTTTTAATACTCCATACGTTATAAGTTATATTTATCTCCTATATTGGTGCCTTTATAAATACGAGGGTGTCTGGACATTTCAAATATGCTTAACATGGAAATTAGCAACTATTTTGCCTACTATTTTGATCACGTTATTGGCAATTTTGCAGCTTTATTTCTGTAATTCCCATCATTATATTATTTTTTTTTGCAACATCCTTCTTAGTCTGATGGTCGGATTTCTAACTGTGACGTGACTTTGAGGTCGCTATTTCCTTGGTGAGGGGAGGTCGTACGGCGTGGACTCTGATTCTGCTATGTATAAGCTCTAACTGCGCAAACGCCGATTACGCCACGCTCCTCTGTAACATAGAAGAATTAGCAATCAATGATTTATTTATTGATGCATGTCTTACTATTAATATATTGGTATCTTTTTGGTCTCATTATTATTGTAGGATCGCTATTTCCATGGTACTGCTCGACAATATTATTTGTTTTTTTCACTGCCATGGTTCCGCCCACAATTGGTGACGTACTTTTGGGGCGGATACCGGTGCAGTAACAAGCTGGCACACAACTGCGCAGGCGCTGACAATGTTAAGGTCTGCGCTCAGGGGAAGGTCATACTGCGCAGGCGCCTACTCTGTGTTAGGAACTGTGAAAACACGTATTCTATTATTTCCGGGTTTTCCCGGTATCACTTCCTGTCCACGTGTGCGTTGTGTACACACCATCCTGGGCTTTCCAATGGACTTGTTGCCGCCTCCGGGACATGTGGCTGACGAGGTAATAGCGCAGCTGCACATTATTTGTTGGAATGATGTTTCTTATATATATGATACTTTCTGACTCAACAACTTGCCCCTGACGAAGCCACCTAGTTGTGGCGAACACGCGTCGGGCATCTCCACAAGCTCCCCCAGCAACTGATATCCCCATGTTACGGCATTCAGCCTTCTTTTTGGTGTGATGGGTATTTTTTAGCCTTATTGGCTTCTTGTATCTATAACCCTGGTGAAACTTTATTGACCTTTTTGATAGTTTGTTTCTGTTCCCTTTTGGTTGGGTACTCTGCTTTATTTATGGCGATTTGAAACATTGGGACCACTTATCTAAGCTACATTATAATGATCCACATCTACATATAGGGGACAGATGAATTACCTTATAAATAATTTTGAGGTTGAATTATGCCGAGTGCTTATTGCATGCATGTGTATCTGTTACATTTAAGGCTATATTGATTTATATGATATCTGATATTATATATAGCCGTTGTGCAATATTGAGTCTTGGGGGAGTTATTTAGCTCTATTGTGTGCTAAATAGGGTTTAATTATTGTCATTTTCTGTGACTTTTAAATGTTTTTAATTGGTTTTGTCTTTTTGTATCTAATAAACTTATATTAAATTTATTCGGGTGATCCTGGTTCTAGTCTGTAGCTTTTTCTTCTAATTTACTACTATAATACTGTCCCTGTGTACAAGAATACCACTACTATAATACTGTCCCTATGTATAAGAATATAACTACTATAATACTGCCCTCTATGTACAAGAATATAACTACTATAATACTGCCTCCTATATGCAGGAATATAACTACAACAATACTGCCTCCTATTTACAGGAATATACTATAATACTGCCTCCTATGTACAAGAATATAACTACTATAATACTGCTCACTATGTACAAGAATATAACTACTATAATACTGCCTCCTATATACAGGAATATAACTACTATAATACTGCCCCTATGTACAGGAAAATAACTACTATAATACTGTCCCTGTGTACAAGAATATCACTACTATAATACTGTCCCTATGTATAAGAATATAACTACTATAATACTGCCCCCTATGTACAAGAATATAGCTACTATAATACTGCCCCTATGTACAGGAAAATAACTACTATAATACTGGCCACTATGTACATGAATATAACTACTATAATACTGGCCACTATGTACAAGAATATCACTACTATAATACTGCCCACTATGTATAAGAATATAACTGCTATAATACTGGCCACAATGTACAAAAATATGACTACTATAATACTGCCCACTATGTATAAGAATATAACTACTATAATACTGTCCCTGTGTACAAGAATATCACAACTATAATACTGTCCCTATGTATAAGAATATAACTACTATAATACTGCTCCCTATGTACAAAAATATAACTACTATAATACTGCCCCCTATGTACAAGAATATAGCTACTATAATACTGCTTCCTATGTACAAGAATATAGCTACTATAATACTGCTCCTATGTACAAGAATATAACTACTATAATACTGCCCCTATGTACAAGAATACAACTACTATAATACTGCCCCTATGTACAAGAATATAACTACTATAATACTGCCCCTATGTACAAGAATATAGCTACTATAATACTGCTTCCTATGTACAAGAATATAGCTACTATAATACTGCCTCCTAGCTGTGAGGTTGTGTGTCTGTGGTTTTCCTCATGTCTGGAGCAAGCCCAGGGAGGGGCCACCCTTGGCGGGGAAGCTCCCCAAGCAAGGCCCTGGCTTCCAGGCCTACACTGGGAGGAAACTCCCAACCTTCTCATGTGGATGGAAATCCCAGAGTTGCCTCTGGGGAAAACAAACCTCAGAATCGAAGTCCCAGCAGCATGGAGAAAGATCCTGTGTTGAAGTTCAGCACAGGAAAGAAACAAGAGAAAGCTTTGTCTGTGTGCAAGGATGTTGCAGTTAAACAGTCGGCCAGTCAAGGCAAACAGTGTCCAGAGCCTGGAAGGAAATCCCAGAAGGCATCGTCTGCTGAGAACCTGAGTGCTGGAGGGCAGGTGGCTGCACAGAAGGTGAGGCAGAGTCCATCACCAGCTTCAGGTGTGCAGCTCACTCCAGGCAGACAGAGACGGACATCTCTGGAGAAGCAAACACTCCAGGAGAACCTTCAGCTGAGACATGTGGTGACCAGCATGGCGAGCTCTGGACGCACGAGATTGCAGGCTGGTGGCAGTGGTAAAAGTGTTGCGGAGGCTGGAGTCACAAAACCAGCGATATTAAAAGCCAAGGTGTCATCCCCTAAAGCAGGACCCCAGAAGGAGCTGCCGCGTGCCCCAGAGCTACATCTGGCAGAGGAGATACCAGGACTGGTCAGGAGGATGGGTGAGTTGCAGCAGCAGAGGAATCTTCTGCAAATGGAAATAGACTGCATTTACAAGGTGAAGGCTGCTAATCCTGGGGATCACTCTGTATATGAACAGAGACTGAATGCACTGGGGGTAGAGCTGGCAACTGTGGTGCGGGACATAGACTGTGTACTGGCAAGGATGGGGCCCCTGGCAGAGACATATAGGAACCAGGAGCGGTTTAGGTCCTGCGCGCAGGACTCTGCTGGTTCCCGCACAGACATTGTCCCAGGTGGGACCCGGCAGCAGGTACGGCCGGTGCTGCAGCCCGCTAGCTTCTGTTTTAAGGAGGGTCAGATACTGCACCAGCAGCCGCAACTACATGCGGCAGACCCCAAGCAGTACCACAAGTCCCAGCATACCCAGCACAACAGCAAGACAGTGGACATGAGACTGCATCTACTGTTGGTGTCCAGGAGAGCACTAATTCTGGGGATATTGATACTGTTCATGTGGGGTTGGGGGCTGAAGGGGGTAAAGAGACTGTGGTGGACATTGCGCATCCTGATGACGCTGTTGAGATTGATGATGATAATAATGTGCAAAATGTCTGTGATTTCCCCCCTTTGGTTTCCAGCACACAAGGTGCAACAGGCCCCTCCGCTGCAGACCCTCGCCCTGTCAGTCAGCCCAGTGTGGCCCCACAGGTCCCTCCCAGTAATGTTTGGAGCCGCGGCGCTCCGTCCTTTACCTCCGGCGCCAATTACACCGGGCAGGCATTCAAAAGGAGGAATGTGGTGCGGTTCAGGCACAGAGGTGCCAAGGAGGACCTGCTAGAGAGGAGGCTGGTGGTCAGGGAGCTTCTGTGCCTCCAGATGGGGTTTGCGCCGGTTAATATCTTGGCGGTCATCAATCTGCCAGACAGACAGGGCTATGACATCAGCTTTAAGCTTATGTCTGATCTGGACAGATTCTGGGCCAATTTCCCCAAGTTTAGGGACACTGATGGCTGGAACAAGTTCAGCTTCATTCCAATATCTAAGCCTGATACCGCCACGGTTAATATCATCTTTTGGAATGAGGCTGTTCCCCCGCAGGACATTGTGGTGTGGCTCCGGAGGCATTGCGACCTTGTCTCCGACCTCACCAAAAACAGGGATGAGGACGGTATATGGACCGGTGGATGGAAGGTGCTGGTGAAATTGCGCCAGCACAACAATATCACGGCTCACTTACCCAACTCCTTCTTTATTGGGAGGGAGAAGGGGGTTTGCTTCTACCCTGGGCAGCCACAAAAGTGTTTTAAGTGTGGTAAAGTGGGTCACCTGGCAAACACCTGTACCGTGGTAAAGTGCAGCCTGTGCGGGGAAGTCGGCCACTTAGCGGCAGATTGCCAGAACATCAAGTGCAACCTCTGTGGGGAGGTCGGCCACCCTCACAGGGACTGTCCTGATGCCTGGCACAATATATGCAAGCTCCTTCCTGATGAGGAGTTAGTGACAGGGACAGAGGCTCAGGAGGAGGAGGCTTTAATGTCAGGGACAATACTGATCAGGTCAGAGGTCCACCAGGGGTCCGCTCAGGTAATATCAGAGCAGCTTTGCACAGAGGGGAGCATGGAGGTCGTCCCTCAGGTCCAGCAGCCACATGTAGCCACCACTTCAGTATCACCATCTCTAGCTGAAGAAAGTGGCTGTAATCAGGTTAAAAGGAAAAAAAAGGACAAGGCCTCCCGTAAACCTGAGGAGTATGTCACTAGCCAGGGTGGCAGGAAAAAGTCCAGAGTTCGGCAGGTGTGATGGTCGTGTCCAATAAGTTTGATGTTTTGTCTGAGTCTGATGGGGACTTGGAGGAAGAGATAAAAAGAATAGAGACTGAGTATGACAGGGACGTAGCAGACTACCCCCTTACAAAACCGAAGCCCGTACTTGCTGACACTGAGATACAGTCTGACATGGAGAACGGTGGTAGTCAGAACATCTGTGATCCAGACTTATGATGGCGGCTTTTACATCTCTGCTCCTCTGTTGTGTTATTGTGATGGCGGATTTCTCATTAAAAATAACATCCAGTAATGTGAACAGCATTAAGGTGAGGAAGACGAGGCACGCTGTCTATGACCATCTCCGATACCTGGACGCAGATGTCATCTTTCTGCAGGAGACGCGGCTGACGACTCAGGGGCTCATGAGGGAGGCTGAGAGGGAATGGCGGTCTGGTCCCTCTTTTTGGTCACTGGCTGTGGAGCCGTACGCCGGGGTCGCCATTCTGTTTAACACCAGGGATGTGACAGTACATAGGATGACGGAGGTGGTTATGGGAAGGTGTCTGGTCCTGGAAGTCACTGTCCATGGGAGGCGACTCTGGCTTATTAACATCTATGGGCCACAGACGGTGACTGACAGGATACAGTTATTTAATGATGTCAAGCCTTATCTGTTCACCTCTCTTCCAGTGATAATGGCAGGGGACTTTAAATGCCATACTGACATCAGGTGACAGCTCCTCAGGTAGAACCGTGACGAGGGATGGTAGGATCTTGAATAACATAGTCCTGAAGGCCGGATTAGGGGATGTCTTTAAACGGGGAGGACGAAAGCCAAAATTAACCTATTCCTGCTCCAATAGAGGCAGTAGAATAGATCTGGCTTTTGTAAGTCCCATGGAAGTCATTGGTGCCATGAGTGAGAGAGTCATCCCATACTCAGACCATCTTGCCCTATATTTCTGCCTGGGAGCCACTAAGCGAGCTGATGTTGGTAGGGGGTTATGGAGACTCAATTCTAGCCTCCTCCATGATGTCTCTGTCCAGAGTTGTGTCCACTCCCTTTTGCAGGGTCATCTACAGAGAGTGGACTTCTATGACAACATGGCCGACTGGTGGGAGGACGTCAAGGATGATATCAGATACCTCTTGAAGAGACTGTCAGTTAAGAAAGGCAGGAGTAAGTATAGCCAGTACCTAAGGCTGCGCAAAGAATTGGAGTCACTCTATTCGGAGGGCGGGGGTAACAAAGAGAAGATCGACCGGTTGAAATCTGAGATAAGGCAGTATCAGTACAGCAGGTATACCTCCTTGGTTCTCGAACGGGATTATGGGGTCTTAGGGGCACCTGATCCCTTTGAGAATTGCCGGGAGCGGATGGCCAATAAATTGGTCACAGGTCTCATTGACTCCCAGGGTGTGTTGCAGGAATCTCGGGAGGGTATCCTGGGGGTTGTGAAACCTTATTATACTGACTTGTTTCAGAGGAAGGCTTTGGATAAACATAAAATGACTCAATTCTTGGAGGCAACTCCAACGCCTGATATTAATGATCTGGACTTTTCTCCTTTGACAGCAGAATTAACGGTGGAGGAGGTTAAGGAGGCCATTGATAAGTTACATCTGAAGAAGGCACCAGGTCCGGATGGTATAACAGCAGAATTTTATAAGAAATTCAGAGACCTCCTGGCTCCAATTCTTGTGGATGTTTACAAAAATTGTCTAGAAAATCACCTGATGCCTCCATCCATGAGAGTGTCCTCATTAATTCTGCTGTCTAAAGGTAAGGAGCCGAGCGTCATCAAGAACTGGAGGCCAATTGCCCTCTTGAATGTTGACAGGAAGATTCTGGCAAAGAGCCTGTTTTCTAGGTTAGTCTGTTTGTCCCCGGCACTGTTGGTAGGCTCTCAGTTTGGCACGGTAAAAGGGCGGAACATCTCTGGAGCAGTCATCTCGATACGGGAGATGTTTGAGAGATGTAAAGCTCTGCTGTGGGGGAGATATGTTGTCAGTCTGGACCAGGCTAAAGCCTTTGACAGAGTTGATCATGATTATCTGTGGGCCACTTTGTCAAAGTATGGTATTCCAGGACAATTTGTGGATTGGCTGAAGACTTTGTACAGAGAGGCGGTGAGCTTTCCTCTGATTAATGGTTGGCAGGGTGGCACTTTTAGAGTTGAGGCGGGGGTGAGACAGGGCTGCCCGCTGAGTCCACTCCTGTATGTTTTTGCCATAGACCCGTTTTTGAGGTCACTGCAGGAGTGTAACTTTTGGGGGGTGCTGGTCCCCCACTGCTTGCCTCTAAAGGTGGTTGCCTACGCGGATGATGTGACGCTGGTGATATCTAATCCTCATGAGGTGCAGATGTTGTCTGCGGCCATCAGAAGTTACTCAGAGGCCTCCGGGTCTCTGGTCAACCTTGAGAAGAGTCAAGCTTTGTGGACATTGCAATCTGACCCAGACTTTGATCTGCCGCAGTTTGTTAAGGCCTCCACCCATATTAAGATCTTAGGGGTTAAATTTGGGAGGGAAGATAATGCCATCCTAAATTGGGAGGAAAAATTGGAGACCGGAAATGCAAAGGTTCAGCGATGGAAGAACTGGAGGCTGACTTACAGAGAAAGGGTTGCTATGTTGAAGACTTACCTGGTCCCCATCTTCTTGTATGTCTCTGTCATTTTTCCTTTGCCAGAATCCTTCTCAGCAAGGCTCCTCAGTCTGTTCTTCCAGCTCTTGTGGTGGAACAGGATGAACCTGATAAAGAGGGGTATAACGTACCTACAGCGGAGTGAGGGCGGGCTGGATATGTTAAATCCAAGGGTTTTCTTTGACTCCTTGTTTCTGAAAGTAAATTTTGGGAGCATGGAATCAAACAGTAGCTCCCTGTGGGCGAATAGTATCAGGTATTGGATATTGCCTTTTGCGGAATCTTGGGTGCGAGGCGGCAGTCTCAAGAGGAGGAGATGGACAGGTGACCACCTCCCCCAGTATCTGGAATATGGTCTGAAGTGTGTAAGGAAGTGGGGACTGGAGAAGTCTTACATTGAGAGTAATACGAGGAAAGATCGTGTGCTCATATATGTAGGACTTTCTTCAACTCTCCACTGGTCCTAAGAGATTGTGCCACCAGGACTCTTCAGGACAGTCTCCGATTCCTCAACGGGAGGCGACTTCCAGCAAAGTTTTTTGACATTGCTTGGCTGTCGCTACATGGGAAGGTCTTTGTGAGGGGGAACTTAAAATATTTAAGTGTATCGGATCGGAACTGTCCCCTTGGTTGTCAGCAGGAGGAAACCATGGAGCATTTTATTTGTGATTGCTGGGGAGGTAGGGAAATATGGACGGAAGTATCGACCAAGCTGAAAATCCCCAGACTGCTGTCCCTGAATTACCCTGACATTATGTATGGTGTCCCATCCACTGACGGTACCATCGACAGGGGGACATTGTACCTGATCATTACCACCATTAAGTATTACCACTGGCACATGAGAACCCGAGTGTCCCTCCACAGCGAGCCCTTCCATCCCGTCACCGCAGTCACAAAGATACTGTCCGAGCTCAGATGGATAAGAGCGATAGAGATAAAGAAAAGTCAGAGTAATGAGAGACTATGGAGGAATGTGTCTGTGGGATAATAACATGATTGTGTTACTAAAAGTGTTTATTTCATATTCTTCCTTCCACAGGAGTGAACTCTAAGTTACCTTTATTCCTAATGTATTAATTTAGTTCTATAATTATTGTCTGATGCATTCATGAGAATTTATGTTTTTGTATTAAGGAAGAATTCTGTTTATTTTAATTGTATTTGTTGGTTTTATACAATAAAAGTTGCCCCTATGTACAAGAATACAACTACTATAATACTGCCCCTATATATAAGAATATAACTACTATAATACTGCCCCTATGTACAAGAATATAGCTACTATAATACTGCTTCCTATGTACAAGAATATAGCTACTATAATACTGCCCCTACATACATGAATATAACTACTATAATACTGCCCCTATGTACAGGAATATGACTACAATAATACTGCCCCCTATGTACAAGAATATAACTACTATAATACTGCCCCTAAGTACAAGAATATAACTACTATAATACTGCCCCCTATGTACAAGAATATAGCTACTATAATACTGCCCCTATGTACAAGAATATAGTTACTATAATACTGCCCCCTATGTACAAGAATATAACCACTGTACTACTGCCCCCTATGTACAAGAATATAACTACTATAATACTTCCCCTATGTACAAGAATATAGCTACTATAATACTGCCACTATGTACAAGAATATAACTACTATAATACTGCCCCTATGTACAAGAATATAACTACTATAATACTGCCCCCTATGTACAAGGATATAGCTACTATAATACTGCCGCTATGTACAAGAATATAACTACTATAATACTGCCCCTATGTACAAGAATATAACTACTATAATACTGCCCCCTTTGTACAAGAATATAACTACTATAATACTGCCCCTATGTACAAGAATATAGCTACTATAATGCTGCTTCCTATGTACAAGAATATAACTACTATATTACTGCTCCTATGTACAAGAATATAACTACTATAATACTGCCCCTATGTACAAGAATATAACTACTATAATACTGCCCCTATGTACAAGAATATAACTACTATAATACTGCCCCTATGTACAAGAATATAGCTACTATAATACTGCCCCTATGTACAAGAATATAACCACTGTAATACTGCCCCCTATGTACAAGAATATAGCTACTATAATACTGCCCCCTATGTACAAGAATATATCCAGTGTAATACTGCCACCTATGTACAAGAATATAACTACTATAATACTGCTCCCTATGTACAAGAATATAACTACTATAATACTGCCCCCTATGTACAAGAATATAACTACTATAATACTGCCCCCTATGTACAAGAATATAACTGCTATAATACTGCCCCTATGTACAAGAATATAACTACTATAATACTGCCCCCTATGTACAAGAATATAGCTACTATAATACTGCTTCCTAATGTCTATAAAATGCAATTTTTTTTTTTTCTACAAGATCGTTTAGAACATTTTCTGGCGATAATTTTCTGAGTTGTCAGTACATTTCTATAAAGGTCATTTTGAAGTGTCCACTATGGAGACCAGATTTGTTATTTCGCACAATGTTGTTTGTGTGAGTCCCAGACTATTTTATGTCCGCAAATTCCATGAGTATAACCACTGCGGACTGTAACAAAGCTGATAATTATGGTCGCAGTAAATCTTACTCTGCAGCTGGGTTTAATGTAGTTGTCTGGTAACAGGTGGATATACTTCTGCTCTGGTTCCGTAATAACGTATTTAGCAGAGCAGCTTCGGCCGGATTGGATTGAAGTTGGAGGTGCGGAGTGGCTCATTACAATCAGCAGCCTATTCTCCAGCATAAAACCACACCCTGGTGTGATCATTAATCAATAATGTAAAAAAAATCGTAGATCTGACTCATTGAGGAGAGGTCATGGCCACCATGCAGATTTAAAGAGCCACTCTGCAAAGTTCAGCAATTTCTATCCACCTGCGAACTGGCAAACGTTGTATTGATTTCCTATATAAGATGGTTATTTATAGAGGAGAGTCTTAAGAAAGCAAGGAAGTGTGTATTAGTTATTTTGGGGCATATTGTGCTTTTATGATCTGTACGGTCTCCCATGAATCATTATGATTTAAAAAGACAAAACACAGTAGCTTGACAATAAATGGCTTTACCCAACCACTAACCATGAGTGGAGAAAAAGGTTTGGTTTTATCATTCACTAGCTGCAGAGCCCGGCGCTGCCCGGGCATAGTAACTTACTACGGTTAGTTATAACAAATTATAATGATTATATATATATATATATATATATATATATATATATATATATATAACTGAGTGTAGAGCCCCGCCCACTCCGCATTGCACATTCACTATGATATCCCACATCATCCCGTCAGCCAGAGCCACCGGACTACTACCCCTAATATCCCACATCATCCCGTCAGCCAGAGCCACCGGACTACTACCCCTAATATCCCACATCGTCCCGTCAGCCAGCGCCACCTGACTACTACCCCTAATATCCCACATCATGCCGTCAGCCAGAGCTACCAGACTACTCCCCCTAATATCCCACATCATCCCGTCCGCCAGAGCCACTGGACTACTACCCCTAATATCCCACATCATCCCATCAGCCAGAGCCACCGGACTACTACCCCTAATATCCCACATCGTCCCGTCAGCCAGCGCCACCTGACTACTACCCCTAATATCCCACATCATGCCGTCAGCCAGAGCTACCAGACTACTCCCCCTAATATCCCACATCATCCCGTCCGCCAGAGCCACTGGACTACTACCCCTAATATCCCACATCATCCCATCAGCCAGAGCCACCAGACTACTACCCCTAATATCCCACATTGTCCCGTCAGCCAGAGCTACCTGACTACTACCCCTAATATAATAATAGTTTCCAAGAGAAAAAGGTCGCACTCTGCAGGATAATGATGAATGTTTATTGACACTGAATTACATGTCACATCGGAGATGTGAAGGAGAGTGTGTCAAATGGCTGACTACGGCCGTTTCACGCTACTCGAGTGCTTCCACGGGTCCAGAGATGAAGGGGAGATTGGAGACTGGTCTGTAGTTGTTTGTGCAGGATGGGTCGAGAGCAGGTTTCTTTAGTAATGGAGTAACAATGGCGTGTTTGAAGGAGGATGGGAAAATGCCCGAGGAGAGGGAGAGATTAAAGATTGTAGTTAGGTGGGTTGTGACGACTGGAGAGAGAGACTGGAGGAGATGTGAGGGCATGGGGTCGGTAGTGCATGTAGTCGGACGAGAAGAAGAGAGGAGTCTGGAGACTTCTTCTGTGATGGGATCAAATGTGGAAAGTGAGCCAGGGGAGATGCAGGAAGGGATGGGAGTCACAGCACTTGGTGGTTGGGAGCAGATTTCTTGACGGATATTATCTATTTTTTCTGTAAAGTGGGAGGCCAGGTCATCAGCACAAATGTCTGTGATAGGGGCTTGTGCTTTTGGCCTGAGGAGGGAGTGAAAAGTGTCAAAAAAGTTTCTTGGGGTTGTTGGCTAGTGAGGAGATCAGGGTGGTGAAGTAGGTCTGTTTGGCGAGGTGAAGGGCAGCGTTATAGGTTCTTAACATAAATTTGAAGTGGATTAAGTCTTCTGGTGTGCGGGTGTTTCTCCATAGGCGTTCAGCACTCCTGGAGCATCGCTGGAGAAGTTGAGTTTGCGATGTGAGCCAGGGCTGTTTTACTCTGTGTTTGGAGGTTCTGAGGGTGAGGGGAGCTACTTGGTCAAGTGTGCTTCTAAGAGTGTCATTGTAGTGATGAACAGCCAGATTAGGACAGGAAAGAGAGGAGATTGGGGACAGTGATGAGTGTAGGGAGTCTGAAAGTGTCTGAGGGTTAATGGCTTGTAGATTTCTGAATGTGTGATTGGTAGGAGTGTGCTGGGGTGGGTGAGGATTTGTGAGCGTGAAGGAGAGAATGTTGTGGTCAGAGAGTGGAAGCGGTGAGTTATTTAGGTGGGAGATTGAACAGAGCCGGCCGAAGACCAGATCAAGGGTGTTACCGTCCTTATGTGTCTCAGAGATTGAAAGGCCTAGAGAGGTGGTTAGTGATAGAAGCTGGGATGCAGATGTGAAAGTAGGGCTGTTAATGGGGATGTTGAAGTCTCCCAGGATGAGGGTTGGTAGTTCTGAGGACATGAAGTGCGGCAGCCAGGCTGAAAAGTGTTCAAGGAAGTGGGTGGGTGAGCCTTGGGGCCGGTATATGACCGCTACCCTGAGGGAGAGGGGACGGAAGAACCTGATGGTGTGGACCTCAAAAGAAGGGAATAAGAGTGATGGAACTGGGGGGATGACCTGGAAAGTGCATTGTGGGGACAGGAGAATGCCGACTCCACCACCATGTCTGTTTGTGGGTCTCGGGGAGTGAGAGAATTGTAAGCCACCGTAGGAAATGGCAGCAGGAGAGACAGTGTCAGAATCCTGAATCCAGGTTTGAGTGAGGGCCAACAGATTAAGAGAGTTGTTCAGAAAGTAGTTGTGTAGGAAATGAAGCTTGTTACAAGCAGACCGTGGATTCCAGAGGGCACAATTAAAAGATGGAGATGAGGGAGAGCAAGTAATGTTAATAAGATTATTATGGCTTCGATATGAGGTAGGGTAGGGGTTGAGGTTGGGGGATGGTGGACCAGGGTTGGGGGAGATGTCCCCTGAAATCAGTAGGAGTAGGAAGATAAGGAGCAAATAGTTGTTGGAATTGTAAGCAGTTTTTTTCTGTGATGTGTTTGGGCAAGATGGGCTGAGGTTTCTCAGGAAGGTGAGGAGTACGTGGGAACTGTACATGGGAAAGGGAAGTATAGAGGGGCTGATGGGTATGAGTCGTGATGGAGGGGGGATGGGGTGGTGAATGTGGATGGCAAGGGAACACAGGAGGATAAAAATAACGCACATGGTTAAAGGGGAGAGCAAAGTGTGGGTTACCTGACTCCTGCCCTGACTAACTGCCATGTATAACTGCCGTTTTGCTGGATGCTTAGCTTCTGTGATGCTTTGCTTATGGGATGCCTGCGTGCACCCCACACTGCCCACATCATGCCATCAGCCAGAGCTACCAGACTACTACCCCTAATATCCCACATCATCCCGTCAGCCAGAGCCACTGGACTACTATCCCTAATATCCCACATCATCCCGTCAGCCAGAGCTACCGGACTACTACTCCTAATATCCCCACATCATCCCGTCAGCCAGAGCCACCGGACTACTACCCCTAATATCCCGCATTATCCCATCAGCCAGAGCTACTGGACTACTACCCCTAATATCCCACATCATCCCGTCAGCCAGAGCCACCGGACTACTACCCCTAATATCCCGTATTATCCCATCAGCCAGAGCTACTGGACTACTACCCCTAATATCCCACATCATCCCGTCAGCCTGGAGTCAGAACCAGGGCGCTGAGTGGAACAGTCCTAACTTCTCTACTGGAGATCCCTTTAAGAGAGGCCTGGCGTCAGAACCAGAGCGCTGAGGGATTTACCCTAACTTCCATACCGGAGATCCCTTTAAGAGAGGCCTGGGGTCAGTACCAAAGCGCAGAGTGGATTTTCCCTCACTTCCGTACCGAGGATCCCTTTAAGAGGGGACTTGGGTCAGAACCCGAACGCTGAGTGGATTTGCCCTAACTTCCATACTAGGGATCCCTTTAAGAAAGCCTGGGATCAGAACCAGAGCGCTGAGTAGATTTGCCCTGACTTGCATACCAATGATCACTTTAATAGAACCCTGGGGTCAGAATCAGAGAGCCGAGGGATTTGCCCTAACTTCCATACCGGAGATCCCTTTAAGAGAGCCTGGGGTCAGTACCAGAGCATTTGAAGGCAATTGCCCTGACTTCCATACCGGGGATCCCTTTAAGAGAGGCCTGGAGTCAGAATTAAAGCGCTGGATGGATTTGCCCTGACTTCCATACCGGAGATCCCTTTAAGAAGGGCCTGGGGTCAGTACCAAAGCGCAGAGTGGATTTGCCCTAAATTTCATACCAATGATCCCTTTAAGAGACCCTGGGGTCAGAACCACAGAGCTGAGTGGAACGGTCCTAACTTCCATACCAGGGATCCCTTTAAGAGAGGCCTGGGGTCAAAACCAAAGCCCTGGATGGATTTGCTCTGACTTCCATACCGGAGATCTCTTTAAGAGGGAAGATGTGCCTACGGGATGGAGGATGTGTGATGGGGATATGGGCACGGGAAGGGGGATTCATTTCTGTCATGTGCTCTCTGCTACTTTCAGGGGGGCAGACAATGGCTGGGAGCTTATGTTCCCAGGGATGCTAGATTTCTCCCACCATGTCAGTGTCTGCTGAGGTGTTGTCAAGTGGGAAAACTGTTGCTCATAGCAACCAATCACAGCTCAGTTTCTTTGGAACAGCTCTGGTGAAATGAAAGATGCTTCGTGATTGGTTGGTGATACACACACACACATTCATTTTTATATATAGAGATATGTGAGGGGTATGTAAACTTTTGAGCACAACTGTATAACTAGATCACTGGAAAGTTGGGTGATTCTAACAGCAACCTACAGGGTTCAGACCCAGTTTTACTAGAGTTGTAAATGGCAAATGTGAATATGGAACAGGCCGAAGTTTTATTGCATAACTAGACAGATCCATCATTCAGGAATCTGAGAAAGTTGGGTGGTAATCTGTATGGAACATTTATCAGTTTACTTCCCGGGGTTGTCAATCATATATATAAGACCCTCTGCTGACCGTAGACAATGTTACAAATTCTAACTGAATTTCTTGTTTATAATTATGAACACAACGAACAATTACAAAAACTTGTGTAGTTTCAGTAACCCATCTTGGCCACTAGAGGGCATAGATGTGCTAATAATGGAGAGATACTCTGCAGGATGCTACAACTGCTTGTTCCTGTGACATTACTGATGCATCTGGACCAACTTCACCCCTATTTACTGTAGCAGTTCGGTATGGGCTAGATTTGGAGCTACTCACTGGCTCCAATGGGGATTGTTATGTCGCAATACAAAATTTGCAATCAATCCATAGTCTTATTACAATAATGTCAATGTCAGGGGGCTAATGGACATTTTGGATAACCCCCTATTCACTAATCACTTACCGTAAGGGCTTGTGCACAAGACACGGATCGCACTTGTACCTATGATACTCTATGGTTCTGTGCACATGTCCTATTTTTTCCTCGGACCGAGAGGTTTGCAGAAAAAGTCAGAGACATGTTTGATTTTGATCTGAGTGTCAGATTAAAATCAACAATACAAGTCTATGGGTTCATGAAAAACATTGGACTGCACTTGGATGACATACGGGTGCAGTCCGATTTTCACGGACTAACAGAATGGAGAAGATGGAGAAACCTTTTTTTTTCCTCTCCATGTCCAAGAAAAAGTGATCTGATCACACCCCGATCAAAGTCTGATCAGAATAATAGAACCGTTTTTTTGGATGTGGAGAAAACTGGTCGTGTGATCCTACCCTAATGAGCCAATGTTTGGGCTCCAAATACAGGATTCCAAGTATTTAATTTAGGAATTTCACAATGGCTATTTTGGGGTCTAAGGGGTAAAGTGTCTCCTTGTGGAGAATGACAAGCAAGGCCTGGCATGTCAGAGTGAGGAGACTTATAAGCCATGCATGCTCCTCTGGGAAATTAAATATGGAGAGAAAAAGAGGACTTGAACTCTAGCGCCACCTATCGAAAGCAGCGATCCGCATCTCCGATCTGGACAATAGACAATAGAGGAGGGTCCTAAGCAACCTTATCCCTCCATTTACACGTATGCTCTAATATGACTTATAGAAAGGGGTTCTCAAGTTTGGCTTAACTTTTCCTTGTGGAGTTGCTAATGTGTAAGGCCATGTTCACACTTTCAGTATGAGGCTGGAGTCACACACAACCATTAAAAAATCGGTCCGATTTTTACGGTACGAAATCGCACAAAGATTTCTTGTCCAGGGATCCGTCTGTCATCCGATTTTCCGGCGATGAACCGATTTTATTTGCATCTAAGCATCAAATTGACTTCCAATGCCAATGCCTGATGCTCTTTGACCTGGAGAAGTCTTGCGATTTAATCACAAGTCACACGTGTGGTGCGTTTTCAATGCGATTTTTAATTGCCCCATAGACTTGCATTGTCAAATCCGATACGAAAATCGGTGACAATGCTGCGATTGTCTCGGTCCGAGGAACGGATCCGATAAAAAAACGGATGATGGGAGCAGCACCATAGAATAACATAGGGACGACTGCAATGAGATTTTTTATTGCATTGCATTCGTCCGATTTTATCGCTAGTGTGACTCCGGCCTTAGGTCAGTATTTTACATCAATATTTGTAAGCCAAAATCAGGAGGAAAAGTATATAGAAACCTGTCAACCGTTCTGGATTTCTCACCCACTCTTGATTTTGGCTTACAGATACTGAGGTAAAATACTGACCATATACTGAGGTAAAATACTGACCATATACTGAGGTAAAATACTGACCAAATACTGAGGTTTAAATACTGACCATATACTGAGGTAAAATACTGACCATATACTGAGGTAAAATACTGACCAAATACTGAGGTTTAAATACTGACCATATACTGAGGTAAAATACTGACCATATACTGAGGTAAAATAATGACCATATACTGAGGTAAAATACTGACCAAATACTGAGGTTTAAATACTGACCATATACTGAGGTAAAATACTGACCAAATACTGAGGTTTAAATACTGACCATATACTGAGGTAAAATACTGACCATATACTGAGGTAAAATACTGACCAAATACTGAGGTTTAAATACTGACCAAATACTCAGGTAAAATACTGACCAAATACTCAGGTAAAATACTGACCAAATACTCAGGTAAAATACTGAGGCCGGGGTCACACTAGCGAGGAATACGGACGAGTGAGAGGCGCTAAAAGCACGCATTACACACGGACCAATGATTCTCTATGGGTTTGCTCCCAACAGCCGTATATTTCTCGCCTGTATTCTACGGTCCGTGCCAATCGCAGCATGCTGCGATTGTCAGCATACTACTCCCGTAATACGCCAATGCAAGTCTATGGGTGCGCTAAAAATACGCATTACATACGGACCACACGTGTGACTTGCGAGAAATACGCAGGTCTTTTGGCTGGTGACAGGAATCCATCATCAGGAAGCCTAGACATGCAAATGAGCTCAAAAAGCGCTCCAGACATCCAGGAAGTACGCCTCCATGGAGCACAGCAGCAGCATGGCGCCATATTTCCTTAATATGGAGATGCTTATAGTATTAGTGCAGGAGCGGCCAAAACTTTGGGACCAAAGGGATGCCAATTATGCCAACCGGGCAGGAAAGGAGGCGTCATGGAGGCGCATATGTCGCCAGATGTTCCATGACTTTGGTGATCGGCCACGTGAGGAGCAGCAGAAACTGAGTAAGTACAAGGCCAAAAAATGATTTAAATTACCTCACAAACAAAAATGATTACAGATTCTGCCCCCCTCCCCTTCCTGTCCTTCTCCTTTTTGCCTCCTGAGGCGGGTAGATTTTGATGTGACACATAGTTTCACACTGCCATAATTTTGCCCAGGGCACAAGCTCCTCTTCCTCTTAGCCAACCAAGTTATTAAGTGTAGTTACTTGATACATGAACTATTCTGACCCTGTGTATCTGGCCTGGATGGCCCAATTAGATATGCCAGCCTGGCTAGAAAGCACACCCCAGAAGGCCACATGCCTAGACTACTGGTAGCAAATGTGACCGATCAAATATGTGAAATTCAGAATATTTCCTGTCACATTGCAGTGGAAGATGTGATGAAACGCTGGCGAAGCATCCGGGACCAATACCACCGGGAACGTCAGCAGCGGTCCAGGAGTGGGGGATGCGGGCTACGTGAAACGCAAATATGTGTATTATGACCGCCTCTCCTTCCTCGCGCCAATTCTGGATCTGAGACCGTAAGTACATACCTCACACCACGTTACACCGATACTTTACAGGGCCAAAAATATTGATGTATTTTTGCCTCTGTTCAATTTCATAACAGAACTCAATCCAACCTTACGGATCGAGGAACGGGCTCAGAGACAGAGCCCATAATTGATCCTGTAGGGGATGAGGTGGCTGGCCCATCTTCTCCCCCTACAAGAAGCATGGGTGAAGATGAGTCATCACAGGAGAACCCATTGGCTGCCCAACAAACCACACCACCAGGACCGTCTGCTGCTGCCCCATCACCCATCCTGGAGGAGCAGGGCAACTTGAGCAGCAGCCCAACTGCCCAGATCCGGGGCTCCCCACAGGCTGCTGTTACATCCCGGCGAGGCCGAAGAAGGCGCCAGGTCGCTGTTCAAGAGAGCAGGACCAATGTGGACACAGGGGTCCTAAATTATTTATCTCAAGTCACTACAGATGATGGGGAGGAGGCCTACTCACGTAGCCTGGCCCTTTATCTCCGTGCCCTTTCCCGTGAGGTCAGGCTCCTTATTCGGAGATGTTTTCAGATCCTGCTTGATGCAAGCACCCCCCCCAATACCCGATATGAGCTTTTCGAATATCTGGAGAGGTGGCAGCTTTCCCCCAGAAATCTAATGTGCATGAGACCACCCACACAGAAGCTTGCTCAAGCAGGGTCTGAACATCCTCTAATACGTGGGCCTACACCTCACCCCCTTCCTCCCCATACCCAACCTTCCCAACAACAGCAACAGATTTCTGGCTCTAGCCAACCCCACCAATATGGCCACTTATTCCCACCCAGTGTTGGAGGCTGGTCCCAACCTGGTTGGGGACGACATGGCTATATTGGTGGGTATGAGACACGGGCCTACCCGCCCCAACAAGATGCCCCTCAGCAGTATTACTATGGCCACTACCCCCAACAAGCACAGGAGGAAGGTCAGTACCTACAGCATGGGCAACAGTATGCACCCACACAGGGCGATGTTGCTCAAAGTAGTCAGCAGCAACCACAGGCTGCTCCTCCGCCTTCTCCTTCCCCAACATTCCACAATTTATAAGTGGCTAAAAACATGGAAATTGTAAACCCATACTGTACATGAGTGTTCTTAAGCGGTCTGATGGGAGGAGATGTCCAGTGTGTTTGAACTGGTGCTCAAAATCCCAATCCAAAGTAAAAAAGAGGTTTTCTCCATCATCAAAATGAGCTAAAACTGATAATACTAACATTTGTTATGACGGTTTTCAAATCATATGATTAAGACACCATGACAGGCAAGGCTACCTTATGCGTTTCTGAGACATATTACATGTCTGTAAAAAAGACAATATTTCACGGCGCTATACTGGCAAAGTCAAAGGATGAAAATAGACTACTCACTTGATAATGCAAAGAAAAGGCGTGCTGTCCATATTCACTTAGTAAAATTTAGGCCAACTAACTATAGTCAAAAATCAAGGCAAACAGCCTCAAGAACATCACCCTCTCTCTATGTATTATCAAGTCAGTCTTCTAATTTGATCCTTTGACTTTCCCAGTATAGTGTGGTGAAATATTGTGTTTATTACAGACATGTAATATGTGTCAGAAATGCATAAGGTAGCCTTGCCTGTCATGGTGGCTTATTAATATGATTTGAAAACCTTCAGAATAAATGTTAGTATTATCTTTTGTAGCTCATTTTGATGATGGATAACTCCTCTTTTTTACTTTGGATTACAAATGTGTAAAGTTGCAATGTTGTTATTGCACTATGTATGTTGTTGGATATGTTTGTAATTTTGTTTTAACAACAATGTTGAAATATGCCAAAAGGCCAATTTGGGCCATTGCCCAAGTTTTTCATATGTTTGCCTTACAAACTAAAAAGAAAAACAAAAAAGGCCAAAGTAAAAATTTGGCAACTACACTTTACGTCTCTGTCTTAATTGTCCAAACCCCTATCAAAATACGCTTACCAAATCAATTCAACAGTCATAGATTCAGAAGGGGTAGAAATATATATATTTTGACACACATCAAACCAACATTGCCAACCAACATAGATCCAGCATTCTCTTGCCAAGAAGGTTCCCCCTGAGGTGCCATAAAGTAATTAGTGAAAATATCATGCACTTTGAGGCCAGAGAGCGGTCTACGTTGAGGGTTGATAGGTGGTCTCACCCTACACACATTGTCCGGCCTATGCACAACACCAGCAGAGGAGGAACAATCATGTATCCTGGTGAAGTTATGAAGAACCACACAGGCTTTCACTACTTCATTAACATTTTGTTCACTCAGCTGAATGGCAGACTGGAGTACCTGCCATTTGGCACAAAGAATGCCAAAGGAACACTCCACCAGTCGGCGAGCACGTGATAGCCGCAAGTTAAATATCCTGCGCCTGTGGTGAAGGTTGCGCCGGGGATATTGCCTCATGACATTGCGTGTTAACTGAAAGGCCTCATCTGCCACAAGGACATAAGGGACACATTCTTGAGTGGAGCCTGGTAGCTGGCGTGGTGGTGGTAGATCCAACTGGTTGGTGAGTAGCCACCGAGCCATAATGGAAGTATTGAAGACTCTAGAGTCTCCCGTCCTTCCATAGGCCCCAATGTCAACAATTATAAACTTGTATTGAGGGTTGGCCACAGCCAACAATACAACAGAAAATAATTGTTTATAATTGAAGAATTGGGAGCCAGAGTTCGGCGGCTTACGCACCTGGATATGTTTGCCATCAAGGGCCCCAATACAATTTGGAAACGGGCATTCTTCCTCAAAGTCCCTTGATATCCTCAACCAGTCTTCCATCCTGGCCTCGGGCATGACGACTTGATATAGTCTTGTCCATATTTCACTACATGTTGACCTGACTATGCCAGATATGGTAGATCTTCCAATCAGAAACTCATGGTGTAGGGCAGCATAAGACAGGCCAGTGGACAGGAAGCTGAAGAACAACAGAAAAGGATGATTGTCGAATGCACACATTTACAAAACAAACAGGTCCATACATACCAAACTTGGTAAGATTTCAGAGCAAATAACACACACATCTTGCTTGGCACAATGAGTAAGTGATATTCAGTACATATTCCACATAACATTCGGGTCTGTAAGTTGAAACATATGTGGACTAAGATGAGGGCCTAAAACTTACTACAAGAAGGCAAAAATTCAAACTTTGCCCAACACATCATGAACATAGAGAATGTGGTTGTGTAGTACATACCGTATTGTGAGTAGAAGTCGCTCCTCTGCAGATATAGCTTTGCGCATCCTTGTGTCCTGAAAGGTTATCCCAGGGCGCACTGTCTCCAAGAGTCGATTAAATGTTGCAAGGCTCATGCGACAGTATTGGTAGAATTTTGCAGGATGCTCCCGCAGAGAAGAATAGAGGCGGTGAAAATTAACTCTTGTGAGTCGTTGCCTCAAAAGTGGATGGACCCACATGCATCTCCTCCTCCGCGGATCCACTATCACAGGGTATGGTTGACCAAAGCGGCGTGACAAAAGCCAGTTGAAGAGAACCTGCTCAGTTGTGTTGAAAGTCAGACTGTTTGCCATGTTGCACATACAACACCAACACACCTAGTGAAGGCAAGGTCACAAATGGACAGAATGGAGGCTGCCACCTGTTCCTGAGCCAATAAATAGAGTGCAGGCTAATGATTTAAATAGTTTGCAGGCCTCAAAACCGTTAATTGTCCATTTTGCAAGGCTGCGAGAAAATCTCAGCATATGGATTCAATACGGATGCCATACGGATTACATACGGATGCTGACATGCGCAAAATACGCGACCCCACCTTGCTTACGGATGACACGGAGCACTATTTAGGGGTCATTCATCCGTATTACGCCTGTAAACTACGGACCGTATTTTGCGTCGGTTAGTGTGACCCCGGCCTGAAGTTTAAATACTGACCAAATACTGAGGTAAAATACTGACCAAATACGGAGGTAAAATACTGACCAAATACTGAGGTAAAATACTGACCAAATACTCAGGTAAAATACTGACCAAATACTGAGGTTTAAATACTGACCAAATACTGACCAAATACTGAATATGTGCACGAGGACTAAGGCTGCGTTCACACTGAATTTTTTGAGGCATTTAAAAACCACGAGTTTTTCAAGCAGAAACCTCTTTATTGGTGGATTTTTTGGAAAAGTTTTTTTCATTTCTTGAAACGGTTTTGGGAAAGTTTTCTTTTCCGCTTTTTGATTTTGATACTTTCTAGTTTCAGTGTCAAAGTCAAAAATAAAAAAATATTGATCATTTCCCCTGGCGAGTCCGCTGTAGATGTTCACACTCTGGCTTCAATGTGTCACGTAGGGGCAAAATCCAGTCACAGTAGTCAGACTGTGGTGAGGATCCAGGACTGAAGAGCAGACGGCCTCAGCAATGACAGGACTTAGATATTCTAGAATTGCTATTTAAGCAATTGTCCATTTTTTACAGTGTTTTTTTTTGTGCTTTCTTTTACCACAAAGTAGATGCCAAAGTGGCACTTTGTTAGTCTTAGCAATTAAGGAAGGAATGGTGGGCTTGTCGCTCCTTCTGCTCTCAGATTTCTCATCTTTGGTCGGCATAGAACGGGTTAACCCTTTCCCAGCCTGTCATGCATTGTGAGAACAGAGAGGCAGAGTGCTACGCGGCAGTGACAGGTTCTATAGGCGACTCTTCTGTCAAGGCCAGTGTCTTTGTGACAAGTGCGCTCTGTTCTATGACATGAATCCAGAAACACACGTAGGCGTCTCAATGTGCCAGGACTGACGCAGGCTCCGCTGCAGAGAAAGGATCAGGAACATTATTGCCTTAAACGTTAAGAAATGGGAAGTAATGACGCGTGCTTTGCAGTACGACCTTTCACCTCTGCCAGGGCTAAAAATCAAAACTTTACCCCCACCTTGATTCCTCTTCCATGGATTCCTTCATATGTGGATTTCCAGGTTGAAGCATTAGGTGAACTTGTGATCCACATGTTAAAAAATAAAAAAACATACATATTACTGGTAATTCTAGTGTCTTCCTTTGAACACCATCAAGTCCATCAGACTTTACAGTTATCTCAGCTTCATGTTACTGATACAGAGCTACAAATCCCCTGTATAGACAGTTACATGTTACCTATAGCCACCACTAGAGGGAGCTAATGACATACTGTGTTAGTATTGATTTAATTGTAAAACCTGTATGCAGTGAGCTCCCTCAAGTGGTGGCTGCAGGCAGCTAGAAGATTGTCATTTAACTATATGTCCATTGCATTTCATTCGAGCCTGATGGTAGAAATTGCCATGCAGCATTGGCCAATTTGGGCTAAGAATGGTACAACTCCTACAACTTTATCTATAGGTAGTTATATGTGGATCTTAGATGTTGATTGATGTGTACCCTGCCTCAGCATTAAGTGCACATCTCAAATTAGCCTTATAGGGGTTGACTAATTGTGTATAAAGGTATACTCAGAATACGCAGAATGTTCTCTCAGTACTCTAGAAAAAGTCCAATTTCCTCTCTGGTGGGTATTGTTACCAAACCATTTAAATTGAAGTTGTATAATTACACTTCCACTGTAGTGCCCCATAAATTATTTGGTAAGGGGAGAGATCTTCAGAGTTTTTTTAATCAACATCATAAATCCATTAGAGTCATCACCATATTATCTAGAAGAGGGGTCTTCCAAAAAAAAATTACGTGTCCTAGACTGCGGGTGTATTTCTTACACTGGAAGATGCGGGTAGGAGGGAATAATGGGAATCATTAATCCATGTGACAAAAGAAGGTTTGTGCCCAGACGGTGTGGGTGCAATGAGACTGTGTCTGCAGAAGTTTATGCAGCAGAGACAGAGGAGTGGGGAGAATATCTACTACCCGTATACTGCCTGCATAGCTATCGCTGCTCATTTTGTCAGATGTGCGCTGATGCCATAAAGTACAGCTTTCTGTATTTTTCTACGACAAACCTACTATTTGCGTGTGGACAAAAGTCATAACCTTTTGACAAATTGAGCTCTGCTATATTTGCCTTTACTGCTTTTGGTAATCATGATTGTTAGGGTATGGGCATACGTTGAGTATTTGGATGCAGAAATTTCTGCATTTCTTGGCCGTAAAAAACTAGCAGCATAAACAGGTTTTTTTGTGACACTGCATACGTTTTTGCTGGCGTATTTGGACAGCAATGAATGCTATAGAGAAAGATAACAGATAATGATATAGATGGACATACAGTAGACAGATAGACATACTGTATAAGTGCATAACCCCCCCGACATTTTATAAAATTACACCCTATGAAGATTATTGACCAGCTTTTTTATGATTAGATAAATGAAAAAAACGACATGAGGTGCTCCCCATTTTTTTGTAACCAGCAAATGTAAAGCAGACAGCTGTGAGCTAATATTATCAAACAGGAAGGCCAATGGTTATTGCGCCCTTCCGAGCCTGAAAATACCAGTCAGTAACATCACTGCTCTTCAAACATTCCTAGTTACTCTGCACTCTGGACTATGTCGGATTCGGTGGACTACGACAAACCTACGTGGGATTTTTTTTTAATAAATTCGTGAACTAGGGATAGTGTGGGGAAGTTTTTATTTCAATACATTGTTTTTGTGTGTGTTAATCTTTTTTTTTTTTACTGGGTTAGTAATGGGAATGTCTGATAGACACCTCTTCATTACTAGCACCAGGGCTTGATGTCAGCTGTGTTTTTGGACCCTTCACAGGTGACAACAACTCAAAGAATCATTACTCCAATTGCCACTGCTCAAGGGTACCGTAATCGTGAAAAGTCAAGACCAAGAGTTGGCGCATCTAATATGATGTGCCACTTTTGGGATGGCTGCGAGCTGGTATTTTTTATGCTGAGAAAAGCCCAAAAACCATGGACTTTCCCAGCCTGATTATATCAGCTCACAGCTGTCTGCTTTACTCTTGCTGGTTAACAAAAATGTGGGTGACTACATTTAATTTTTTTCTTTGTTTAATTATACAATGCTGTCCAATAAGCTCCACAGGGACCAATTTTATTATATGTCGGGGGTTGTGCAAGTATATGTTTATATGTCTAGCAAATGAAAACCTGGCACTCAACTTAGTGCTGTGAAGTGCATTTATTGTAGAACCAAATCAAAACGTTTCGGTCAACTTGACCTTCATCAGTTACATACTAAATGTAGTTTAAGACGTTTTGATTTGGTACTACAATAAATGCACTTCACAGCACTAAGTTGAGTGCCAGGTTTCCATTTGCTATACAGACTTTTGGAACCTGCCTTGGCACCCCCCCAGTTGTGCGCACCGTGTTTTCTCCTGTGTTTATATGTCTGTCTATATATTTCTGTCTGTTAATCTATATCAATATCTATATGTCTGTTATCTATCTCAACGAAAGCTATGGTCCCTAAACAGCTTTCAACACAGCAAAGGGATCTCATTGTTGAAAGATATCAGTCAGGAGAAGGGTACAAAAAATATTTCCAAGGCACTAGATGTACCATGGAACACTGTGAAGACGGTCATCAAGACCTGTCTTAAATTTGGCACAACAGTGATATTACCTAGAACTGGACGTTTGTCAAAAACTGATGAAAAGACAAGAAGAAAATTGGTCTGGGAGGCTGCCAAGGGGCCTACAGCAAGACTAAAGGAGCATCAGGCATGTCTGGCAAGGACTGTTTGTGTACTGCATATGACAACCATCTCCTATATTCTTCATGCATCTGTTTAGTGTGGCAAGATGGAAGCTTTTTCTAACAAAAGCATGTGAGAAAACATGCTTGATCATTTTGTCCATGATTCTAAAAGGTATGCTTGGCACAAAGTTAACACTGTGCATCACCAAAAGAACACTATACCCACAGTGAAGCATGGTGGGGGCAGAGTTATGCTTTGGGGCTGTTTTTCAGTAGCTGGAACTGGGGCTTTAGTCAACGTGGATGGAATTATTATTATCATTTTTATTATTATTTTTTATTATAGTGCCATTTAGTCCATGGCACTTTACATGTGCATTATAAAAAACAAGTACAGTGTCAAGATCCAGTCCGGGTTTTGAGTCCTGTCTTCCCTTTTTCTGGGCTGATCATGTCAAGGGTTAACATTGCCTGGCCTCATTTTGAGTTCAGGTTTGCTATTTCTTCCTACTGCGTCAGTTATATTTTCTACCTACGGTGTGAGTATCTGACTCTGGTAGTACCCTGATTTGTCCTGCTGCGCTTTCTGACCTTGCCGGTGTCTGTTCCTCTCTCTCTGCCAGTCCTGTCTTAGTCTTCCCTGATTGCTTTTGGCTTTCCCAGTGTTTGACTCGGCTTTGACTCTGACTTGACGTTGCCTCTGGTCCCTGGTATTATTGTCTGGAATTGACCCTTTGGCTCTCCACTGACTCTGTGCTTGCTTTTTTCCTTGATACTGTGTGACGGTCTAGGTTTTGACTAGGCTTGTTTGACTATTCTGGTGCCACCTGAAGGTGGCTTTGCTGCAGCACTGCAAGTCTGCTTTTGCAGACTTGTTACTATCCTTCCACTCTATTGCCATCTAGTGGAGGTTGCAGTTACCTGCATAGCTGCAGCATGATATAACTGACCATTGACAGGTTTTTTTCTTTCTCTTTACTTCTCTCTTTATGGATCCGCTTCACACGATGTCCAGCCTGACTCGCATGATGCAGGACTTGTCTGTTGAACATAGAGCCCTGGCCACTTCTCATAAACAGCTTCAAAAGGAGCTCTCTGAGACGGTTAGGTCTGTTCAGGGTTCTATTTCCCAATCTGCCTGTAGGCACTCGGACCCCATAGATGTCTCGTTCCACACTCCTGAACCTACGGTCAGGTTCCCAGATAATTTTTACAGAGAGAAGGAGAAGTTCCGTACATTCAGGGAGAGTTGTAAGTTGCTTTTCTCCCTGAGACCCCGATCCTCTGAGGATGAGAGTCAACGGGTGGGGATAAATATTTCGTTACTCCGGGAGGGTCCCCAGACTTGGGTTTTTTCGTTACCTGCTACTGCCCCTGAACGTGTGTATGTGGATAGGTTATTTGAGGCCTTGGGACTGATTTTTGACGAACCAGACCGGGTCAGCATGGCAGAGGACACTATCATGGTTCTCTTCCAGGGTAAACTTACCGCCGAATGGTATTGCTCTGAGTTCAGGCGGTGGGCCATCGAAGTTACCTGGAATCACTCTGCACTTAGATGTCAGTTCAGGAGAGGACTGTTGGATCATCTTAAGGACGCTGTGGCTCTCCATCCGCCACCCAGCTCTTTGGAGGAGGCTATGACTCAGGCCATTTGTATGAATTGGAGGTTGCAGGAGGGAGGCGTAATACAACAAGAGACTCCTTTACGTCCGGCTAATTCCGATGTGGCACCCTATACTGAACCTATGGAAGTAGGGGCCACCAACCTAAAGGAGAAGGAGAGGAGGCAACGGCGAGAGAGGAGATTATGCTTTTACTGTGGAGATCCTGGAAATTGGATAAAGGACTGCCCCTCTTGCCCACTGACTGACAAGCTGACGAGTCTGGGTGATCATCGAGGTCGCCCAGACTCTCAGGTACCTTTTTCCTCTTGTCAAAAAATGTTGCTGGAGGTGAAACTTTGCTATGGGGATTGTTTCACATCCACTTAAGCTTTCGTGGCCTGTGTGTCATCCATGAACATCATTGACTCACGCTTGGTGTCTAAGTGTCAGATAGGAACATTTAGGCTTGAAACACCAATTCATATCATTGCTATTGATAAGACTCTGCTGGTTAAGAACATTGTTAAATTTGTCTCAGATAAGTTCCTCCTCAAGGTGGCTTCCTTGCATTAGGAATGCATCTTATGTTATGTTCTGGACAATTTTCCAGCGGGACTGGTGTTGGGATTCCCCTGGTTACGGTTACATAATTCTGTTATTGACTGGGAATCTTGGGATATTTTAAAATGGGGGCCTAATTGTTCTAAAGGTTGTCTAAAGGTTGTCTTTCTACTGTAATGGTGTCGTCCGTTAATCTGGAGGGTATTCCAGAGTACCTGAAGGATTTTAAGGACGTATTCCCAAAAAAGAGGCTGAGGTTTTACCACCACATCGCTCCTATGATTGCGCTATCAATCTCGTTCCGAGTGCTAAATTGCCCAAGGCCCGTCTGTACAATCTTTCTGGCCCGGAACATTCCGCTATGAAAGAGTATGTCTTTAAAAGTTTACGTAAAGGACACATCTGTCCCTCTGTCTCTCCTGTGGCCGCTGGATTTTTTTTTTGTTAAGAAAAAAAGATGGTGGTTTACGCCCTTGCCTCAATTTTCGTGAACTTAGTAAGATTACGGTGAGAAATACTTACCCTCTCCCGCTCATCCCTGATCTTTTCGACCAATTGTCTGGGGTTAAGTGGTTTTCCAAGTTAGACCTCAGGGGAGCATATAATCTTACTTGTATTGAGGAGGGGGATGAGTGTAACACGGCATTTCTCACCTCTGAGGGTTTGTTTGAAAACCTGGTTATGCCCTTTGGTCTCACCAATGCGCCATGTTTTTTCCGACTTCATCGGGCGTTTTGTGGTGATATATTTATATGCCACTTGGGTCATCTGTGTGCAGTTCTCCAGAGTTACGGGAGAATTTGCTGTTCGCTAAACCTGAGAAGTGTGTATTTTTTGTCCAAGAGCTGTCCTTTCTTGGGGTCATTCTGTCTGCTAAAGGGTTTTGCATGGACCCTGGAAAGGTACAGGCCATTGTTGATTGGGTGCAACCCAAAGATCTAAGAGGTCTTCAGCGCCCTTTGGGGTTTGCTAATTATTATTGGAGATTTATTAAAGGGTTTTCTCAGGTGGTCAAGCCTCTCACTGATCTCACTCGTAAGGGGGCTCATCTTAAAAACTGGTCAGTCTTGGCAGTTGCAGCATTTTCTTAATTGAAAAAATGTTGTATGTCTGCTCTTGTGTTGGTCCAGCCCGATCCGTCTGAACCATTCATTGTTGAGGTAGATGCATCGGAGGTGGGAGTGGGGGCAGTGTTGTCTCAGGGACCCGCCACTTTAACTAACTTGAGACCTTGTGCATTTTTCTCCAATAAATTTTCTCCTGCTGAGAGAAATTATGATGTCGGGAATCGGGAGTTATTAGCCATAAAACTGGATTTGAAGAATGAAGGCACTTTTTGGTGGGGCCTGTTCATTGGATTACGGTGATTACGGACCACAAGAACCTGTCCTACTTTGAGTCGGCTAAACGCTTAACTCCTAGGCAGGCGATGTGGTCGCCTTTTTTTTTCACGGTTCCATTTTTCCATCATCTTTCGGCCTGGTACCAAGAATGTCAAGGCCGATGCCATGTCTCGCAGTTTGGATCCAGTGTCACCTCCCGAACCTCCCTCCTCCATTCTTCTGCACACGGGGTGGTCGTTGCATGGGGTGTCCTCCGAGTTGGAGCGGGAGATTCTTGAGACAGTCTCTTGCTCCTCCGTCATTGCCGGAGAATAAGCTCTTCGTCTCTGTTCAGTATCGGTTTAGGGTTCTCTGGGAGTTTCATGACTCTGCTCTCAGTGGGCATCCAGGGGTCTCGGCTACCCAGAGAGCTATTGCCGGATAGACCTTGGACTCATTTGTCCATGGATTTTATCACTGATCTCCCTCCTTCCAATGGCAAAATTGTGGTCTGGGTAGTGGTTGACAGATTTAGTAAACAGGCACATTTTGTACTGTTGGTAGGACTACCTAACGCAGAAACTTTATCCAAGTTATTTATTGAGCATGTTGTGTGGTTGAATGGTGTGCCTCTGAATTTGGTGTCTGATAAAGGGGTACAATTTGTGTCCAAGTTCTGTAGGGCTTTCTGTAAGAGACTGGGTATTAATTTGACCTTCTCCTCGGCCTACCATCCTGAAACCAATGGGCAGACACAGGGAACCAACCAATCATTTGAGCAAATTTTGCGGTGTCTTGCCACATCTCAGCAAGATGATTGGTGCTCCTGACTGCCTGTGGCTGAATTCGCATTCATTAATCGGGTTAATCAGTCCACTGTTACTTCTCCGTTTTTCTGTAATTACGGTTTTCACCCCCATTTTTTTTAATTTTCCAGGCTGGATTTGGGGTGTCCAGGGGCTTATTTGGCTGTTCAAAGGTTGGAGGTGTGGAGGGAGGTTCAGAAGCACATTGGGGTGGCTCAGGGCAAACAAAAATATTTTGCTGATAAGCGACGATCTGTGGGACCTAAGTTGCTGGTGGGAGACAAGGTCTGGTTGTCTACCAAGAACGTATGTCTGAAGGTTCCTTCCATTAAGCTGGGTCCTATGTTTATTGGTCCTTACAAGATCATTGAGGTTGTCAACCCAGTTGCCTTCCATTTACGCTTACCTCCGTCGCTTCGGATCCCCAATGTATTCAATAAGTGCCTTCTTAAGCCATGTGTACCTTCCTCTGCTGGGTCTCCACCTGCTCTGCCTCCTGTCTCGGTGGAAGGTTAGACTGAGTATGAAGTTGAACGGATTATCGATTCTTAGAGAGTTCGCAGCAAAAATAGGAAAAAAACGTGAAAAATCCTAAACGTGTGCACACAGCCTTATAGGTGGAAAAACATCTGAAATGATTCTTCTCGGTATGATTTTTCTACATTACAAAAACCTGGCAGTTTAACAGGGGTGTGTAGATTTTTTATGTCTGCTGTATATGACTATTTTGATTGAATTAAATTGGTCTAGCAATGCGGTAAACGCATCCCTGTCTGCCATAATGCTTTGTAACTAAATTTGCCATTCAGAAGTCTAGGAAAGAAGGAAACAACTCTTTCCAGTAGAGGTTTAAGTGTTGGCCGGTTGCTCAGGGTGGAGGCTGCTACAGCGTTTCCCCCAGTCATTGCTCTTGGAATGCCAGCGCATAGATCATAGTGATATATATACGGGGCCAGGATAGATGGCGGTGGGTGACGTGCAGACGCGGTACAGATATTAGCCTTCTAATTGGCAGTTTATCATTACACTGCCAGAGAAATTAATAAGACGGTGATCTGCAGCGGCAGCAGAGTGAGGATGAACGGTCATTAATCTGAGATATGTCCACGCTGCATTAAGGGGATGGTGAACAGGAGGCGCGAGGTATAAGGTAGAGGCGCTATGATCAATAATTCAAGCAGAAAATAAACATATGACAATATGGATCAACATCTATCTCTATTGCTGTCTAGAAGGACTCGGAGAAGTTAACTTCTTCTCTTCTGGTCAGATACCACATCTACCCAGTCACAATATCTCTGGGCCAGTGGTAATGGTGGTAGGGGGAGAATGGGGGGAGGGGGTACAAGACTGTCCCTCCAAAGAAGCCTGGAGAAGAAATTGAGAGTATTGAGGCATGAGGTAAGTTTACAGATGACTGGATGAAGCCGTGGACATGAGAGAAACACAGCAAGGGTCAGCGACCTGAGAAGAAATGTAATATGAAGAGTCGTGCAGACCCGGCGTCTTATCGAATTTACTCAGTCTGTGCATCCGCTGCATGATCTTATAGGAGCAAATAACAGAGATTCTGTCCTGGATCAATACACTTTTCCTTGAGATGACAATTGTTGATTTGCAAAAGGGTAAAAACCGACATAATACTTTATAATGGAGCAAGGTGCAAAAAGAAAATTGCCCCAGGGGTTTGGAAGTGTAAAAAATAACAAACTAAGTAATACTCAACTACTGGCACCCACCTGGATTCAGCATAGGCTACATAGAGGTCTGCGCTGACACTCAAAGGGGAGACTTTGTGGTTTGTGACCGCTGCAGCCAGTGACTTGAACAGCGCGTGATCATAAAAACATTAGATGACGCGTTACAGACAGTCAAAGATTGCAGTGATCCTATTGATGGTGAAACAGAAACATTTCCTCTTCCTGTGTCAGTGCCAACCATGGTGAGTATGGCTGGATGTTCTAAAAGACAGAAATGTACAAGAAGAATGGGAGATTTTGCTAAATCAAATTCTCACTGTACAATCGGTAACAATCCTGAAAAGAAGGAAGAATTGGAAGCATTTAAAGAGACCAGGGTGGATAAACATAGAACTTAATCACTTGTTAAAAAGGAAAAAAGAATGTATATTTAATGGAAAGAGGGGGGCATATCTAAAGAAGAATATAATGCAGTCTGCAGGGAATGTAGGGCAAGCGTTAGAAGAGCTAAAGCCAGTAATAAAGTGAGGCTTGCAAGGGAGACCAAAAGTAGTTAAAAAGGATTTTGGAGGTATGTCAAAAGCAAAAGAAAATTCAAAGATGCTATAGGATTTTGACAGGACGAAAAGGTGAATTGGCTAAAAATTATGTTGAGAAGGCCGAACTTTTAAATTCATATTTTACATTTGTGTTCTCTAAGAAAGCAATTGTAGCATAAAGTAATTTTCACAGTGCCATTGAAGGAATAAAAGAATCCACTCTATCTACTGTATAAAAAGAGAGATGTGAGGGAACACAAATTTCAAGGAGGGAGGTATATCTAAAGAAGAATATAATGCTGTCTGCAGAACCTGCAGGGGATGCATCGGATTATCTAAAGCTGACAATGAATTAAGGCTTGCAAGAAACATCAAAAGCAATAAAAAAGATTTGGGGATATGTCAAAAGTGAAAGAAAAGTCAAAGATGTGTAGGGATTCGCTCTGGTAGGTAATGGCAGGGCTGCAGTAACGAGGCAACACACAGGCTTAAAGTCCAATTTCAGTGGTTTAATGTCACTTTGCAAACAGCAGGTTAACAGAAAATAAGGGAAAACATAAATGTACTCCAGCTTGGAGAACCACTGGTCCCAGACTCACCCCTTGCATGGGATGGGCTTAACTAAGCAGCTGCCAGGTCCTGCGGCATCTGCCAGGTGCCATTCCCAGGGTTGTTGAGAATCTTGCTGCTAGAGTCCTGCAGCACGGGGATCCTGTATACAAATTCAGGCTAAGTCCTGCCAAGTTTCTGTAACTTCCAGACACACACTCACCATGTGCCAAACACCAACCTCCATTACATAGCCCCCAGCCCCTCCCACAAGTGAGGTAGACATCACATGGGGTGATGACGTGACCATGACATCATCGCAGGTCCTGTCTTTAGGGAAAAACCAGGCCAAACATTAATCTGCTGGGAGAAATGTATCTCCCATCCAGTAAAACACCCTTTACTGTACCACAAACCTCCCTCCTATGTTCAACCCTATAGGGCTGGACACATGACATACAGTGAACTCTGGACAGGGCATCTGCGTTCCCCTGTAGTCTGCATTCCCGATGTTCTACTGAAAATTAAAAATTTTGCAGAGACAGGAACCACCTGGTGACTCAGGCATTCCTCTCCTTAGCTTGACTCATCCATGTAAGAGGGGAATGATCTGTCACCAACCAAAATGTTCTCCCCAGCAAATAGTAGCGCAATGACTCCAGTGCCCACATGATGGCCAGGCACTCTCTCTCCACAATACTGTACCTGGTTTCAGTTGGGATAAGCTTCCAGCTTAGGAAACTAACGGGATGCTCCTCCCCGTTAACCTCCTGAGACAGCACGGCACTGAGCCCTATCTCAGAGGCATCAGTCTGCACAACAAACTCTCTTTTGAAGTTTGGAGTAATCAGGACTGGTGTACCACACAGTACCTCTTTTAACTTTGTAAATGCCCCCTCTAACTGATCATTTCAGTGGACCATCACAGATTTCCTTCCTTTTAAGCAGTCTGTTAACGGCGCAGACAGAGTTGCAAAGTTGGGAATGAACCGCCTGTAATATCCCACCAAACCTAAAAAGGCTTTTACCTGTTTTGCTGTGAGAGGACGGCGCCAGTTCTGAATTGCCTCCACTTTGTTTACTTGAGGCTTGAGAACTCCTCTCCCAATGACGTAACCCAAGTACCGAGCTTCCTCCAACCCTATGGAACACTTCTTTGGGTTGGCAGTTAGCCCTGCTTGTCGCAGAGAGTCTATCACTGCCTGTACTTTTGCTAAGTGACTTTCCCAGTCGGTGCTGTACACAATAATATCGTCTAGATAGGCTGAGTCATAGCGGCCATGGGGACAGAGAACAATATCCATTAATCGCTGGAACATTGCAGGTGCGCCATGCAACCCAAAGGGTAACACCTTATACTGGAACAGCTCCTCGGGCGTTACAAAAGCCGTTTTTTCCTTCGCCGCCCCTGTTAGGGGTACCTGCCAATAACCTTTTGTGAGGTCCAGAGTTGTAAAATACCGTGCCTGCCCAAATCGCTCTATCAACTCGTTAACCCGGGGCATGGGGTAGGCGTCAAACTTTGAAATGTTATTAAGCTTTCTAAAATCATTACAGAATCTTAGAGACTCATCAGGCTTGGGTATTAGGACTATTGGGTTGGCCCACTCACTTTGGGACTATTCTATGACCCGTAACTGTAGCATAGTTTTCACCTCTTCCGAGATGGCTTGTCGCTGGGCCTCAGGCACCCGATATGGCTTTAGTTGGACTTTGGCCTGTGTCTCCGTGACAATGTCATGTTGGATTAGGGAGGTGCGTCCGGGGAGCTGCGAAAAAACATCTGTATTTCGGCTAATGAACTCCCAGACCTCCTGAACCTGTCTAGGAGACAAAGTATCTGCAATTCTGACTGCGGGTTGGGCTTTTCCTGCCTCACCCCGAGGTAATGGAGCCTTCTCCATCTGAAACGCAGGCAGCAGACTATCCCCACCAAGGTTTTCTCTATCTTTCCATGGTTTAAGCAAATTAACATGGTAAACCTGCTCTGGCTTTCTCCATCCTGGCTGGTGTACCTTTGTAGTCTTCTGGCCCCACCTTTTCCATGATCCCATAGGGTCCCTGCCACCTTGCAAGGAATTTGCTATCTACGGTAGGCACAAGTACCAACACCCGATCCCCAGGGCTAAAGGTTCTTACCTGAGCCTCCCAGTTATAGACCCGACTCTGTGACCATTGTGCTGCCTCCATATGTTCCTGGACTAAGGGTAGGACTGTCTCCATTCTTTCTTGCATTTTTGCAACATGTTCTATCACACTTTTGTGGGGGGTAGGTTGGTTTTCCCAGGTCTCTTTGGCTATATCAAGTAAGCCCTGTGGATGTCTGCCGTACAATAGTTCAAAGGGCGAGAACCCCGTAGATGCCTGAGGCACCTCCCGCGCTGCAAGCAACAAATATGGCAATAAGAGATCCCAGTCCTTCCCATCTTTGGAAACTGCCTTTTTTAACATGCTCTTCAGCGTCTTATTGAACCTTTCTACCAGACTATCTGTTTGGGGATGATAGAACGATGTGCGCAACTGCTTAACATTTAGCAAACGGCAGAGTTCCTTCATAATTTTTGACATAAAGGGGGTTCCCTGGTCTGTTAAAATCTCTTGAGGAATTTCCACCCGCAAAAACATACCCATGAGTTCCTTTGCTATAAGCTTAGCTGATGTGTGGCCCAGAGGAATGGCCTCAGGATATCGGGTAGCATAATCTAGAACTACCAGGATGTGTTTGTGTCCCCTTGATGACTTATTGAGAGGCCCCACCAGATCCCTTGCCACTCTCTTGAAGGGTACCTCTATAATTGGCAAAGGCACCAAAGGACTCTGAAAGTGAGGCTGGGGACTGGTTACCTGGCACACTGGACAGGAATTACAGTGCCGTTTAACTTCTTCATGGACCCCTAGCCAGTAGAACCGCTGCAGAATTCGGTCTAGGGTTTTCTTTTGGCCCAAATGCCCACCAAGTACATGCGCATGCACTAATGCACTAAGTCCATTACCAACCTACGATATGTCTGAGGTACGATTAACTGTTCTACCAGTTCCCCACGTATTTTCTCCACTCGGTACAACAAATGTTGGTGTAGCTCAAAGCGTGGCAACACTGTAACTGCCCCAGGTTGTTGGGGTTCCCCATTGACAAACAGTACGTTTTCTCTGGCCCGGGCCAAAGTAGGGTCTCGGAGTTGCGCCGTACCAAAATTGTCACCTGACACATTCAAGTCTGACAACTCTGGTGCCGTCGGCAAGTCTTCCACCTCTCCAGCCAATACTTCTATGGGAGAATTCTTCCCCTTGTCCACCGAAGGGAAGGTTACCTCTACCGCCAGCACTTCTTCCTCCAGGCCACCAGGTTCATGCCCTACTTCTGGAGAATGTAACCTGGTTGCCTCTGGTGCCGGCAGTTGCTCCGTGGGTGAGACAACAGATGGCCACAGAAAAGAAAATAAAGGAAAGTCTCTTCCAATTATCACCTCATAATGCAAATTAGACACAACCCCCACCTCGTGGCACCGCCTCCCCGCTGGCGTGCTGATCACCACAAGTGCGGTGGGATAGTCTTTTAAATCCCCATGTATACACAACACCCCAATTTTCCGACCCGTATACTCGCTGGTTTGTATCCAGCTGGCTCGTACCAGGGTTACAAGACTCCCTGAGTCCAATAGGGCCACAGCCGGGGTGCCTTCCACTTCAACCCGACACAAATATTCCATATTGGGACCTTTCGGGGTGCCCATTGCACACATCGGTTCGGCATAGTGAGACTGGCGGTATCCAAAGTTGGTGTCCATGGACTCAGCCAGGTGGGGGCAATCAGCTCTCATATGCCCTGGTTCCTGGCACCGCCAGCAGAATATGGGGCTCCTTACTTCCCCTGATAAGTCCTGAGCGGCCTTCCTGGGCTCAGCTTGCAGAACCAGGGGTGGAGACTTAGGGAACCTTCCTGTTACCTTCCGGGGAGTCCCTCCCTGTAGCTCTTTGGTAGCCCCATACCTTTCTATGAGGTCTATCATCTGCATGGCATTAGTAGGGGATGCCTGTCCGACCCATGTCTTGAGGGAGTGAGGCAAAGCCCTTCAAAACTTATCAGTCATTATGCGGTCCAGCATGGCTTTGGGGAACAACACCTCAGGCTGAAACCACTTTCATAACAGGTGCAACAGGTCGTAATACTGGGACCGAGCCAGCTTGGAGGGGGTAAACTCCCACTGGTGTACCCGCTGGGCCCGAACTAACACATTTACCCCAAGATGTGCCAGTATCTCACCCTTGATGACCGTGTAGTCCGCCCTTTGCTCCGTGGATAGGTCCTGATACGCTTTCAAAGGTCCTGGGGCCAGAAACGGAGTGATGATTTCTGCCCACTGGTCCCAGGATAGCTTCTCTCTCTCAGCGACTCCTTCGAACATCTCCAGGTACGTCTCCACATCATCCGACTTCTCCATTTTGGGAACCGCTGTACGAACCGCTTTCCGGACATCATGGATTCCCCGGTTAGTTCCTTTTGTCTGTTCTGTCGTGATATGCTGTATCAACAGCTGATTGGTTTCCTGCTGCTGCTGCACAGCCTGCTGCTGCATAGCCTGCTGTCACATGGCCTCCTGCTGCTGCTGCCGCATGGCCTCCTGCTGCTGCTGCTGCTTTGCCTGCTGCTGCTGCTATGTAGCCTGCTGCTGCTGTCGCATGGCCTCTGAGAGTTTTGACCGTGGCCTCCATTTCTGGAAAGTTCTCTGCCTGGGTCTGTGCCACTTGTTTCACCCAGGACATAGGCTGGGGTACAGATCAAAAATAAGCAAAAGCAAAAACAGCCTGGCCTCACTACGTTTGCCCGCATTCAGTCCACCAATTGTAGGGATTCGTTCTGTTAGGTAATGGCAGGGCTGCAGTAACGAGGCAACACACAGGCTTAAAGTCCAATTTCAGTGGTTTAATGTCACTTTGCAAACAGCAGGTTAACAGAAAATAGGGGAAAACATAAATGTACTCCAGCTTGGAGAACCACTGGTCCCAGACTCACCCCTTGCATGGGACGGGCTTAACTAAGCAGCTGCCAGGTCCTGCGGCATCTGCCAGGTACCATTCCCAGGGTTATTGAGAGCCTTGCTGCTATAGTCCTGCAGCACGGGGATCCTGTATACAAGTTCAGGCTAAGTCCAGCCAAGTTCCTGTAACTTCCAGACACACACTCATCATGTGCCAAACACCAACCTCCATTACATAGCCCCCAGCCCCTCCCACAAGTGAGGTAGACATCACATGGGGTGATCACGTGACCATGACATCATCGCAGGTCCTGTCTTTAGGGAAAAACCCGGCCAAACATTAATCTGCTGGGAGAAATGTATCTCCCATCCAGTAAAACACCCTTTACTGTTATGAATGGGTCACCGAGGAGGAAAAAACAAAACAAGCTAAGTCACAGAAAACCAGAGAGGTTGATAACTATACAGATTGCAGATCCCTGATCCTAACCACACAACTAGCAGCAGCCGTGAAGCGTTCCTACGATGATCCTAGATGCCTCGTCACCGCCGGAGGACTAAATAAGACTAAAGCAAGAAAGGGGAAAACTAACTGCCCCAGAGCAGACCCCAAAGGAAAGACAGCTCCCACACATGTAATGACGGTGAAACAAGATGAAAACACAAACACAGGCAGGAAAATAGGCTGAGCAAACTATGGGGCCCAAACTAACTAGAAAGGACAGGAAAGGAAAGACACTGTCTGTAATCTGCCAAAAACCCTACAAAAATAATGTCCAACACTTCTGATAACAAAATTAACCCTGAAGTCACTAAACTTCTCCCACTATATCAGCACTCTGAAATATTCTGAGACAGAGCAAGGCCAATCTAATAGGGGACAAAAAGCAAATTGGCAAATACAGATAAATAAGAGTAGAAATTCAGCACAGCCCCAGCCGAGTTGGCTGACCACACAAAAAACTGAATAGACCAACAAAATCAAGTGTGAACATTAGCAGAAAAACTTAGCTTGAGCTGACTGGAACAGAGCTGAGAACCAAGACCTGACACGCCAGAAGGAATCACCAGCACCAGAATAGGGCGTCGGCTGACTTAAATCCAGTCTGAAATTCCTGAGGTCCTATCGTCATCCTCATTATCAGGTGGCAGAACTCTACTGATTAAATCAGCCTCACTACCTCCTGTTACCACAAGAAGGAGCCTGGAAGGAGAACTCACAACTGGTAGACCAGAAAATGAACTCACAACAGTACCCCCCCCCCCTTGAGGAGGGGTCACCAAACCCTCATCCACACCACCAGGCCGATCAGGATGGGCCCGGTGAAAAGCACAAACCAATCTATTGGCATGAATATCAGAGGCAGAGACCCAAGAATTATCCTCCTGGCCATAACCCTTCCATTTGACCAAATACTGGAGTCTTCGTCTAACCAAACGAGAATCCAATATTTTCTCTACCTCATATTCCACATTGCCTTCAACCAACACAGGGTCAGGAGGTGCTGCCATAGGAACCACTGGCTCAACAAACCTCTTCAACAGAGATTTGTGAAATACATTATGGATCTTGAACGTAACTGGAAGAGCCAATCGAAAAGAAACAAGATTAAGAATCTCCAAAATCTTATAAGGTCCAATAAATCTTGGCTTAAATTTAGGAGATGCAACCTTCATAGGAATATTCTTAGACGACAACCAAACCATATCACCCACCTTAAACCGGGGACCAATGGTCCTATGCCAGTTGGAAAATCGCTGGGCTTTTTCCTGAGAGAGTGACAACTTATCCTCCACTTGGTCCCATGTCTGCTGCATTCTCTCAACCACAGTGTCCACACCTGGGCAGGACGAAGATTCCACTTGCCCTGAAGAGAATCGAGGATGAAACCCAAAATTACAGAAAAAGGGTGACATCAAATTGGCAGAACTAGCTCTTTTGTTCAACGCGAATTCGGCCAAGGGCAAAAATGAAACCCAATCATCCTGATCAGCAGATATAAAACATCTTAAATAAGACTCCAAGGTCTGGTTTGTTCTCTCAGTCTGTCCATTGGTCTGGGGATGAAACGCGGAGGAGAAGGATAACTGAATTCCCAGAATGGAACAAAATGCTTTCCAGAATCTGGAAACAAACTGGACTCCTCTGTCGGACACAATGTTCTCAGGAATCCCATGTAACCGAACCACCTGTTGTAAAAACCAGGGCACCAACTCAGCGGAAGATGGCAACTTTGGGAGTGGTACAAGATGGACCATTTTCGAAAATCTATCACAAATCACCCAGATAACAGTCATTCTCTGAGAGACAGGAAGATCAGAAATAAAATCCATTGAGATATGGGTCCATGGCCTCTTGGGCACCGGCAGGGGCATCAGCAACCCACTAGAACGAAAACAAGGTATAGACCGAGAACAAGTCCCACAGGACTGTACAAAATTCCTGACATCACGAGATAAGGCAGGCCACCAAAAAGACCGACTCACCAAATCTCTGGTACCAAAAATACCTGGATGACCAGCCAATGCGGAGCAATGAATTTCAGACATCACTCTATTTCTCCACTGGTCAGGAACATACAATTTTCCCATAGGGCAACGCTCAGGTTTAGCCTCCTGAAATTCCTCCAGGGCGCATCTCAAATCGGGAGAAATGGCAGAAAGAACTACCCCTTCACCTAGGATGGTAGTAGGCTCAGTCACATTAAGAGAATCGGCAAAGAAACTCCTGGAAAGGGCGTCTGCCTTAACATTCTTAGTGCCCGGAAGAAAAGAGACCACAAAATTAAAACGCGTGAAAAACAAGGCCCATCTAGCCTGTCTAGGATTCAAGCATTTGGCCGACTCCAGATAAATCAAATTTTTGTGATTGGTGAGGACCACAACTTGATGTCTAGCTCCCTCCAACCAATGTCTCCACTCCTCAAATGCCAATTTCATGGCCAACAATTCCCGATTCCCCACGTCATAGTTGCGTTCAGATGGGGAGAACTTTCGAGAAAAGAAGGCACAGGGATTCATCTTAGAAGTCACAGGGTCCTTTTGGGACAAAACAGCTCCTGAACCAATCTCAGAAGCAACTACCTCCACCTGAAATGGAAGTGAGACATCAGGTTGCCGTAAAACTGGAGCTGAAGTAAATCTTCGCTTAAGCTCCTGAAATGCTGAGACAGCCTCAGGAGACCAATTCAGCACATCAGCGCCCTTCTTGGTCAGATCAGTCAGTGGTTTTACAATACCAGAAAAATTACCTATAAATTTACGATAGAAATTAGCAAAACCCAAAAACTTCTGGAGGGCCTTCAAAGAAGTAGGCTAAACCCAATCATAGATGGCCTGTACCTTGGCCGGGTCCATTTCAATAGTCGACGGAGACAAGATAAATCCCAAAAATGAAATCCTCTGTACACCAAAGAGGCATTTCGATCCCTTAACAAACAGGGAACTCTCCTTCAAAATCTGGAACACAGTCCGGACGTGTTCCACATGAGAATCCCAATCACTAGAAAAGATCAAAAAATCATCCAGATAGATGATCCAAAACTTATCCACAAAATCACGGAAAATATCATTCATAAAGGACTGGAAGACAGAAGGGGCATTAGTGAGCCTAAAAGGCATCACAGGTACTCAAAATGTCCCTCCGGAGTATTAAGCGCCGTCTTCCATTCATCCCCGTGCTTGATGCGAATAATATTAAACGCCCCCCTGAGGTCAAGCTTAGTAAACCAGCAGGCACTCTTAACTCTGGAGAATAAATCAGACATCAGAGGTAACGGGTACTGATATTTAACCGTCATCTTGTTAAGGGAATGATAATCAATACACGGTCTTAATGAACCATCCCCAGAAAGCACATCAGGAGTAGGGATCTTAGGTTCAGCAGCATGTGGCTGAATGAGGTAGGTGGAAATTCCCTGCACTTCAGCAGCAAGTTGCTCCACACGATCAGACAATTGCTTAATCTCCAGTAGGGAAAAAAAAATCCTCCTACGGCCCCAGAGAAAAAGAGGAAAAAATACATAAAAAAAAAAAATTCTGACACTTTTTTTTTTTTTTTCCTTAACAATCTTTTTCTTCTTTTGAGTACCCTAGAATCTGCGGTATGGCTGGTGATTCTGTTATGAATGGGTCACCGAGGAGGAAAGGAGGAAAAAACAAAACAAGCTAAGTCACAGAAAACCAGAGAGGTTGGTAACTATGCAGATTGCAGATCCCTGATCCTAACCACACAACTAGCAGCAGCCATGGAGCGTACCTACGATGATCCTAGATGCCTCGTCACCGCCGGAGGACTAAATAAGCCTAAAGCAAGAAAGGGGAAAACTAACTGCCCCAGAGCAGACCCCAAAGGAAAGACAGCCCCCACACATGTAATGACGGTGAAACAAGATGAAAACACAAACACAGGCAGGAAAATAGGCTGAGCAAACGATGGGGCCCAAACTAACTAGAAAGGACAGGAAAGGAAAGACACTGTCTGTAATCTGCCAAAAACCCTACAAAAATAATGTCCAACACTTCTGATAACAAAATTAACCCTGAAGTCACTAGACTTCTCCCACTATATCAGCACTCTGAAATTCTGAGACAGAGCAAAAAGAGGCCAATCTAATAGGGGACAAAAAGCAAATTGGCAAATACAGATAAATAAGAGTGGAAATTCAGCACAGCCCCAGCCAGGCTGGCTGACCACACGAAAAACTGAATAGACCAACAAAATCAAGTGTGAACATTAGCAGAAAAACTTAGCTTGAGCTGACTGGAACAGAGCTGAGAACCAAGACCTGACAACCCAGAAGGAATCACCAGCACCAGAATAGGGCATCGGCTGACTTAAATCCAGTCTGAAATTCCTGAGGTCCAATCGTCATCCTCATTATCAGATGGCAGATCTCTACTGATTAAATCAGCCTCACTACCTCCTGTTACCACCAGAGGGAGCCTGGATGGAGAACTCACAACTGGTAGATCAGAAAATGAACTCACACTTTACTGTACCACAGATGCTATAGGATTTTTACAAGATGAAAACGATGAAATGGTAAGACAGAATGTTGAGAAGGCTGAACTTTTAAATTCATATTTTGCATCTGTTTTCTCTAAGAAAAGAAATGTAACATCAACTGATCTTCACTGTCCTATTAAAGGAATAGAAGAATCCAGGTTATCTATAAGCAGGTCTCCAGGTCCAGATAAATTACACCCCAGAGTGCTGAAGGAGATAGCAGAAGAAATTTTTGATCCGCTCTCCATAATCTGAAAATTCTTGGAGATCAGGAGAAGTCCCAGAAGACTGGAGAAGAGCAAATGTTCCTATCTTCAAAAAGGGGAAATAGGTGGATGCAGAGAACTATAGGCCGGTGAGTCTGACTTCTATAACAGGAAAGATCTATTAAACAACATGTATGTACGTACCTGATAAGAATGAAGTAATTAAACAGAGTCAGCATGGGTTTGTAACTAATAAGTCATGTCAGACTAACTTAATTTCCTTCTATGACAGAATCACTGATTGGGTGGATCAGGGAAATTCTGTAGATACAGTATATTTTGACTTCAGCAAAGCATTTGACAAAATATCTCACATCATTCCTTATTGAAAAAATTACTAAGTATGGAATGGACTGGCTTAGTGATCCAACCCAAAGAGTGGTTGCAAATGGCTGCACGCCCAGTTAGAAGAATATCTCAAGTGGGTTTCCACAGGGCTCTGTTCTGGGCCCTGTATTGTTCAAAATCGTTATCAATTATTTAGATTAAGGAATTGAGGGTACACTGATTAAATTTGCTGATTTCACAAAGTTAGGAGGGATAGCTAATACTAGAGAAGAGAGAGGATTCAAAAAGATATAAATAAACTGGAGCAGTGGGCAGCAACTAACAGAATGATTTTTAACAGGGAAAAATGCAAAGTACTACATCTGGGCAATAGCAATGAAAAAAAGCATATACAGAATGGGAGGAATAGGGCTAAGCAACAGCACGTGTGAAAAAGACTTGGGTTTACTAATAGATCATAAGCTAAACATGAATCAACAGTGTGATGCAGCTGCAAAAAAAGCAAATACAATTCTAGGATATATTAATAGAAGCATGCAGTCTAGATCACGTGAAGTCTGTTAGGCGTCAGGTTCCTGTCGCTGCACAGCAGGAATCCCAAGCCTTGCTTTCGGCGGTCTCCCATTCCTCTTCGGCCGCAGAGGAGGCTGCTCAGCAGACTCTTGGATCCCGGCGCTCTGCTCAGAATAGGACTGTGGGTTTGGTTGCTGCTGCCACCTCTGGTCCAGCTTTAGCAACGCATGCTGGTGAGCAGCGATCTACTCCAGGGTCTAAGTCCTCCTTTCGGTCTACTGAGCATGCCCGTGGGACGATCTCTCTTTGGAGATCGGAGGTCACATGCTCAGGTCCTTCTCCAGCTCGGATTGGACCATCAGGAAGGTCTCGGAAGGACTATGCTATAAAAGGCTCGCATGGCCGCTCGGCCATGCACTAGTATACACAGTATTTGGTAGAGGTGTGTGCGTTGATGGATGCTTGTGAAACGCTGACTGACTTATTATGAAACCCCTTCCCTTTGATACGCATGTGGTTAGGGTTAGAGTTTACAGTCAGCGCCGAGTTGTGACACTGCCTAGCGCCGCAGTGCTCCCTGCTCCTCACCCATGCTAGCGCCAGTGGGCGCCAAGCTATAAGGCATCACTGTACCACCTCAAATAGCTGCAACCGCCAGTAACGGTGTCGTGCACAAGTTGTGTGCTTTCCTTGCCCTAATCAGGGAGGTTAATGGCGTCCGCGAGAGCAGTGCAGCACGCACCTAGCGTGCTTATATTTCTATTGCTCTCTCCGGCTCCGCAGCTGCCTGTGACCATATTCTAGCGCTCATCCGACCGAGGCCTGTGAGTTTTAACAGGCTTTGATAGTTACACTTTGCGGCAAGGCGGTTCTGTGAAGCAACAGAACTCGCCACTGTACACACCGGGTGACTTTAACCCGGGTGTATTTATCTATTACTTTGCCGTATAGTCTCCGCCATTACCGAGCAGCAGTTTACCATTTCTGCACGGTGGACCCCAGGCTGCGAACGCACCTCATTATCATTTTATTATTTGATGCATTCCACCAGTCATTATCCCCCTCTACTCCTCTTTGGTCAGACCTCATCTGGAATACTGTGTCTAGTTTTGGGCACCACATTTTAAAAAAGACATCAACAAACTGGAGCAAGTTCAGAGCGACCAGAATAGTGACCGGTCTGCAAACCATGTCCTTTGAGGAGTGGTTACAGGATTTGGGAATGTTTAGCTTGCAAAAAAGAAAACTGAGAGGAGACTTAATAGCTGTCTACAAATATCTCAAGGGCTGTCACATTGTAGAAGGATCATCTTTATTCTCATTTACACAAGAAAAGTCTAGATGCAATGGGATGAAACTGAATGGGAGGAGACAAAGATTACATATTAGAAAAACTTTTTGACAGTGAGGGTGATCAATGAGTGGAAGAGGCTGCCACGAGAGGTGAAGATTTCTCCTTCAATGGAAGTCTTCAAACAGAGCCTGGACAGACATCTGTCTGGGATGATTTATTGAATCTTGCTTTGAGCAGGGGTTGAACCAGATAACCCAGGAGGTCCCTTACAACACTACCAAGATATCAGTCAAGATACACTATATATTCCGTATTTCCCGGATCCACCCAGTCAGTGATTTCATCATAGAAGGAAATTTGTTTGCTACAAACCCACGCTGGCTCTGATTAATTACTGTATTCTTATCCAAGTACTTACATACATGCTGTTTAATAATTTGTTCAAAGATTTATCCTGGTATAGAAGTAAGGCTCACTGGCTTGTAATTTCCTGGCTCGATCTTCTTTCCATTTTTTGAAGATAGGGACAACATTTGCCCTTCTTCAATCTTCAGGGACTTCTCCTGTTCTCCAGAATTTTTCAAAGATTATGGCTAATGGTTCTGCAATTTACTCTGCTATCTCTTTCAGTACCCTAGGATGTAATTAATCTTGACTAGGAAATTGAGAGCAGGCGCTGAGAAAGCCTCCTAGAGTGCCTGTCAGATCGCTGATCTGACACAGTGCACTGCAAAGCACTAAAAACAATAAAAGTATACATATTTAGTATCGCCGCGTCCATAACGACCCGCCCTATAAAACTCACACTAGTTAACCCCTTTAGTGAACCCCTTTAAAAAAAGGCAAAAAACAATGCTTTATCATCATTCCGCCGATCAAAAAGTGCAATAACACGCGATCAAAAAGACGAATATAAATAAACATGGTACCGCTGAAAATGTCATCTTGTCCCGCAAAAAATGAGCTGCCATACAGTGTCATCATTGAAAAAAATATAAAAGTTATAGCTGTCAGAATAAATCGAAGCAAAAATAATTATTTTTTATATAAAATTGTTTTTATTGTATAAAAGCGCAAAACATAAAAAAAGATATAAATGAGATATCGCTGTAATTGCACTGACCCGAAGAATAAAACTGCTTTATCAATTTTACCACATGCGGAATGGCGTAAACACCCCCCCTCCCAAAAAGAAATTCATGTAATGCTGGTTTTTGTTCATTCTGCATCCCAAAAATCGGAATAAAAAGCAATCAAAAAATGTCACGTGCCCAAAAATGGTACCAATAAAAACATCAACTCGTCCCACAAAAAATAAGACCTCACATAACTCTGTGGGTCAAAATATGGAAAAATTATAGCTCTCAAAATGAGGTGATGCAAAAACTATTTTTACAATAAAAAGCGTCTTTTAACTTATGACAGCTGCCAAACAAAATCCACCACAAATAGTAAATAAAACCCCCTTTATAAGCCCCTTAGTTAGGGAAAAATAATGAAATAAAAAAAATGTATTTATTCCCATTTTCCCATTAGGGCTAGGGTTAGGGCTGAGATTAGGGTTAGGGGTGTGTTGGGGTTAGGGTTGGAGTTAGAATTGGGGGGTATCCACTGTTTAGGCACTTCAGGGGCTCTCCAAATGCAACATGGCATCTGATCTCAATTCCAGCCAATTCTGCTTTGAAAAAGTCAAACGGTGCTTCTTCGCTTCCAAGCTCTGCCATGTGCCCAAACAGTGGTTTCCCCCCACATATGGGGTATCAGCCTACTCAGGACAAATTGCACAACATCTTTTGGGATCCAATTTCTCCTGTTACCCTTGGGAAAATAAAAAATTGGGGACAAAAATATCATTTTTATGGAAAAAAAGTATTTTTATTTTTATGGCTCTACCTTATAAACTTCTGTGAAGCACTTGGGGGTTCAAAGTGCTCACCACACATCTAGATAAGTTCCTTGGTGGGTCTAGTTTCCAAAATGGGGTCACTTGTAGGGGACTTCCACAGTTTAGGCACATCAGGGGCTCTCCAAACGCGACAAGCACCCGCAGACCATTCCATCAAAGTCTGCATTTCAAAACGTCACTACTTCTTTTCCGAACCCCAACGTGTGCCCATACAGTAGTTTTCTCCCACATATGGGGTATCAGTGTACTCGGCACTAATTGGACAACAAGTTTTGGGTCCAATTTCTCCTGTTACCCTAGGGAAAATAAAAAATCAGGGACTAAAAGATCATGTTTGTGGAAAAAATATGATTTTTTTATTTTCACGCCCGGGCGTTATAAACTTCTGTGAAGCACTTGGGGGTTCAAAGTGCTCACCACACATCTAGATAAGTTCCTTGGGGGGTCTAGTTTCCAAAATGGGGTCACTTGTGGGGGGTTTCCACTGTTTAGGCACATCAGGGGCTCTTCAAACGCGACATGGCGCCCAATCTCAATTCCAGCTAATTTTGCGTCAAACGGCGCTCCTTCCCTTCCGAGCTCTGCCATGTGCCCAAACAGTAGTTTACCCCCACATATGGGGTATTAGCGTACTCAGGACAAATTGCACAATAACTTTTTGGGTCCTGTTTCCCTTGGGAAAATAAAAATTGAGGGTGAAAAGATCATTTTTTGTGGAAAAAAATATGATTTTTTAATTTTTCTGCTGTACGTTATAAACTTATGTGAAGCCCATGGGGGTTCAAAGTTCTCACCACACATCTAGATAAGTTCCTTGGGGGTCTAGTTTCCAATGTTTAGGCACATCAGGAGCTTCCCAAACTCGACCTGACACCGCAGATCATTCCATGAAAGTCTGCATTCCAAAATGTCACTACTTCCCTTCCGAGCCCCGACGTGTGCCCATACAGCAGTTTTCTCTAGTTTCCAAAATGGTGTCATTTGTGGGGGATTTCCACTGATTGACAAGGTTACAGTTAACTGGATTCATCACTGGCTCAGTGATCGCACTCAAAGAGTGATAATAAATGGTTGCACATCCAATTGGAAGAGTGTTTCAAGTGGTGTACCACAAGGCTCTGTCCTGGCCCCAATGTTGTTCAACATTTTACATAGGGGCAGTATTACAGCAGTTATATTCTTGTACACAGGAGCAGTATTATATTAGTTATATTCTTGTACATAGAGGGCAGTATTATAGTAGTTATATTCTTGTATATAGGGGGCAGTATTATAGTAGTTATATTCTTGTACATAGGGGCAGTATTACAGCAGTTATATTCTTGTACATAGGAGGCAGTATTATAGTAGTTATATTCTTGTACAAAGAAGACAGTATTATAGTAGTTATATTCTTCTACATAGGAGCAGTATTATAGTAGTTATATTCTTGTACATAGGGGCAGTATTACAGCAATTATATTCTTGTACATAGGAGGCAGTATTACAGCAGTTATATTCTTGTACATAGAAGACAGTATTATAGTAGTTATATTCTTCTACATAGGGGCAGTATTATAGTAGTTATATTCTTCTACATAGGGGCAGTATTATAGTAGTTATATTCTTGTACATAGGGGCAGTATTACAGCAGTTATATTCTTGTACATAGGAGGCAGTATTATAGAAGTTATATTCTTGTACATAGAAGACAGTATTATAGTAGTTATATTCTTCTATATAGGGGCAGTATTATAGTAGTTATATTCTTCTACATAGGGGCAGTATTATAGTAGTTATATTCTTCTACATAGGGGCAGTATTATAGTAGTTATATTCTTGCACATAGGGGCAGTATTATAGTAGTTATATTCTTGTACATAGGGGGCAGTTTTATAGTAGGATGTTAGGAGCTGTAAGAGAGTAATCTGTTATCTAATTGCTGACAACGAAGGGATAATTTTGACAGTCACACTCCCACACAGCCCTAAACTTGTCTCATTAACGTCTCTTGGAGACTGCCACCTCTCCACAGTGACCGCAGAGTCAGTGGGAGCCTATTCCACTGGAGACTATGCACCTTTTACTCCCTCTGCAACACATCCCCCGAGGGCCCCCACCTTCATTGTCGTTGGGAGGCCAGGTACTGCGTGACAATAATCGTGCCGCTACAATTTACTCGTGTATATTTAGCATCTTTTCAGCTTCACACGGCATGAGTCACATAGACTTTCTAGAGTAATGAGAGGACAGATGTTATAATTGGAGTTTTTGAAACAACAAGTTGTAGAAAGTCGTAACGAAGCTGCAGATAGTGGGATGAATCCGAGGAGGAGGTGAAGGAGAACACGATTGCCATAGAAGCAACTGATTCATAAAACCCAACTCAAGGCATGTACTGCAAAGTGATAGGACTGTTGCTTTGCAGCGCTGGGGTCCTGGGTTCAAATCCCACCAAGGACAACATCTGCAAGGAGATTGTATGTTCTCTCCGTGTTTCCGTGGGTTTCTTATGGTTTCCTTCCACACTCTTAACATACCAATAGGGAATTGTGAGCCCTAATGTGGGCAGTGATGCTGATGTTTGTAAAGCGCTGTGGAATTAATGGCGCTATATAAGTGAGTAAAATAAATAAATAAAAATAAATTATGAGTGCGTAAATGTTGTATATCACCGAGGTCCTTAGCTTAACCCATTATGGACTCAGAAAATTTGGATGTAAAAATAAAATTTACTTTGCTCTCCCCATCTTCCAAGACCCATATCTTTTTAGTCTTCTCTTGACGTAGACATATCAGGGCTTGTTTTTTTTTCAAGTATGAGTTTTAGATTTGAATGACATCATTAACGTTACCATATATTGTGCTGAAAAATGTTCCCAAATGAAATGGTGAACCTTCTCTCTCCCTTTCCCCCTGGAATTCTACCATTTTTTTTTTTGGGGGGGTATGATTTTGCAGTATGTTTTGTGTAGTAAAAATATATATTTTTATTAATTTATTGGCTTAAAATTTATTTATAGTGTGCAAAGACATCAGACAACCTGGAGGAAACCCATGCAAACATGAGGAGAGCAAACTTCATATAGATGTTGTCATTGGTTGGGTTTGAGCACAGGACCCCAAATTTGCAAAATAATAGCGTTGACCACTGTTATCATTCTGTCAAATTCCTTTATATTGCATTTTTGAGGGTAAGATTGAAGTTTATATATGAATATATATATTGTTAGATGGCCGCCAGACAGGTCCTTGAGGGAAGATATGTATCATCGCGGTAGCTTCGATGTGAGCTTGGAAAGCATGCTCCAGGACATATAGTGCCGAGAGAGTTATTAGGCCATTCCAGGGCCAGGTTTCAAGAGCAGTCAAAAGACATGTATGGGATGGATGGGAATGACCGCTCACATATCTCAACCTCAGAGGTGTGGTTTGGCAGATAAAATGGAGGCTGAGTGTCTCATTCAGTGTCTAGGTCTGGAGATGTCTGGATCTCCTGTGTGCTGGTCTGTGCTAAGGCCTAAAGAACCGGACACTATTAAGCGGGCAGACCAGCAATATTGTATGGACCTTTTACTTTGTGTTTTCACTTTGTGCTGGAAAATGCTATCTTTTGTTTGCTTATGCTTAACCCCTTCACCCCCAAGGGTGGTTTGCACGTTCATGACCGGGCCAATTTTTACAATTCTGACCACTGTACCTTTATGAGGTCATAACTCTGGAACGCTTCTATGGATCCCGGTGATTCTGACACTGTTTTCTCGTGACATATTGTACTTCATGTTAGTGGTAAAATTTCATTCAAATAACTTGCGTTTATTTGTGAAAAAAATGGAAATTTGGCAAAAATTTTGAAAATTTCGCAATTTTCCAACTTTGAATTTTTATGCCCTTAAATCACAGAGATACGGCACACAAAAAACTTGATAACTAACATTTCCCACATGTTTACTTTACATCAGCACAATTTTGGAACCAACATTTTTTTTTGTTAGGAAGTTATAAGGGTTAAAAGTTGACCAGCGATTTCTCATTTTTACAACACCATTTTATTTTTAGGACCACATAATAATAATAATAATAATAAATTTTATTTTTATAGCGCCGACATATTCCGCAGCACTTTACATTTCAGAGGGGATTTGTACAGACAATAGACATTACAGCATAACAATAATCACATACAGTAGATTATAACAAATACCAAGAGGAGTGAGGGCCCTGCTCGCAAGCTTACAGTCTATGAGGAAAGAGGTAGACACGAAAGGTGGGTGGTAACAGTTGCCCTGATTGTATGGACCAGCCATAATGTTAAGTGTGTAACAGTACAGACACAGAGGGCTAATGGATGCATAAAGCATGTGGGAACATGATGCTGGGAACCTGGTTATGGTAAAACTTTTGGCTCTGCCACACAGGGATAGGTTAGGTTAATGTGTTGAGGCGATAGGCCAGTCTGAATAAATGCGTTTTCAGGACACGCTTAAAATTGTGGGGATTGGGGACTAATCGTATTGACCTGGGAAGTGCATTCCAAAGAACATTTGAAGCCACTTTGAGGGGTCTATATGATAGAAAATACCCAAAAGTGACACCATTCTAAAAACTGCACCCCTTAAGGTGCTCAAAACCACATTCAAGAAGTTTATTAACCCTTTAGGTGCGTCACAGGAATTTTTTTGAATATTTAAAAAAAAATGAACATCTAACTTTTTTTCACAAAAAAAATACTTCAGGTTCAATTTTTTTTATTTTACCAAGGGTAACAGGAGAAATTGGACTGCAAAAGTTATTGTGCAATTTGTCCTGAGTACGCTGATACCTGATTTGTGGGGGGGAACGACTGTTTCGGCGCATGGCAGAGCTCAGAATGGAAGGAGCGCCGTTTGACTTTTTCAATGCAAAATTGGCTGGAATTCAGATCGGACGCCATGTCACGTTTGGAGAGTCCCTGATGTACCTAAACAGTGGAAACCCCCTACAAGTGACCCCATTTTGGAAACTAGACCCCCCAAGGAACTTATCTAGATATGTGGTGAGAACTTTGAACCCACAAGGGCTTTACAGAAGTTTATAACGTACAGCGGTACAATTAAAAAATCATATTTTTTCCACAAAAATGATCTTTTCACCCCAATTTTTATTTTCCCAAGGGTAACAGGACCCTAAAAGTTATTGTGCAATTTGTCCTGAGTATGCTGATACCCCACATGAGGGGGTAAACCACTATTTGGGCGCATGGCAGAGCTCGGAAGGGAAGCAGCGCCATTTGACGTTTTTGGCTGGAATTGAGATCGGACATCATATCGCGATTGGAAAACCCCTGATGTACCAAAACAGTGGAAACCCCCCACAAATGACACCATTTTGGAAACTAGACCCCCTAAGGAACTTATCTAGATGTGTGGTGAGAACTTTGAACCCCCAAGGGCTTCACAGAAGTTTATAACATAAAGCCGTGCAATTAAAAAATCATATTTTTTCCACAAAAATGATCTTTTCACCCTCAATTCTTATTTTTCCAAGGGTAACAGCACCCTAAAAGTTATTGTGCAATTTGTCCTGAGTACGCTGATACCCCACATGTGGGGGTAAACCACTATTTGGGCGCATGGCAGAGCTCAGAAGGGAAGCAGCGCCATTTGACGTTTTGGGCTGGAATTGAGATCGGACACCATGTCGCGATTGGAAAACCCCTGATGTGCCTAAACAGTGGAAACTCCCCATAAATGACACCATTTTGGAAACTAGACCCCCTAAAAAACTTATCTAGATGTGTGGTGAGCACTTTGAACCCCCCAGTGCTTCACAGAAGTTTATAACGCCCGGGCGTGAAAATAAAAAATTTGTATTTTTTCCACAAACATGATCTTTTAGTCACCATTTTTTTTATTTTCCCAAGGGTAACAGGAGAAATTGGACCCCAAAAGTTGTTGTCCAATTTGTCCTGAGTATGGTGATACCCCATATGTGGGAGAAAACTACTGTATGGGAACACGTCTGGGATCGGAAGGGAAATAGTGACGTTTTGGAATGCAGACATTGATGGAATGGTCTGCGGGTGTCATGTTGCCTTTGGAGAGCCCCTAATGTACCTAAACAGTGGAAACTCCCCACAAATGACCCCATTTTGAAAACTAGACCCCCTAAGGAACTTATCTAGATGTGAGGTGAGCACTTTGAACCCCCAAGGGCTTCACAGAAGTTTATAATGCCAGGGCATGAAAATAAAAAAATCGTATTTTTTCCACAAACATGATCAATTAGTCCCCAATTTTTTTATTTTCCCAAGGGTAACAGGAGAAATTGAACCCCAAAAGTTGTTGTCCAATTTGTCCTGAGTATGCTGACACCCCATATGTGGGAGAAAACTACTGTATGGACACACGTCGGGGCTCGGAAGGGAAGCAGTGCCATTTTGCAATGCAGACTTTGATGGAATGGTCTGCGGGTGTCATGTGCGTTTGGAGAGCCCCTGATGTACCTAAACTATTGAAACTCCCAACAAGTGACCCCATTTTGGACACTAGACCCCCCCACGGAACTTATCTAGATGTGTGGTGAGCACTTTGAACCCCCTTCTGCTTCACAGAAGTTTATAACGCTCGGACGTGAAAATAAAAAAATCATTTTTTTCAACAAAAATGATATTTTTGCCCCCAATTTTTTATTTTCCTAAGGGTAACAGGAGAAATTGGACCCCAAAAATTGTTTTGCAATTTGTCCTGAGTAGGCTGATACCCTACATGTGGGGGTAAAACACTGTTTGGGCGCATGGCAGAGCTTGGAAGGGAAGGAGCACCATATGACTTTTTCAACTCAGAATTGGCTGGACTTCAGACGCAATGTTGCATTTGGAGAGCCCCTGATGTGCCCAAACAGTGGAAACCCCCAATTCTTACTCCAACCCGAACCCCAACACACCCCTAACACTAATCTCAGCCCTAACCCAAGCCCTAACCCTAGCCCTAACCCTAACCCTAGCCCTAACCCTAACCCTAACCCTAGCCCTAATGGAAATAAATACATTTTTTTAATTTTATTATTTTTCCCTAACTAAGGGGGTGATAACGGGGGGTTTGATTTACTATTAATGGCGGTTTTTATTTTTGGCAGCTGTCGCACGCTAAAAGACGCTTTTTATTGTAAAAATAGTTTTTGCATCACCACATATTGAGAGCTATAATTTTTCCGTATTTTGACCCACCGAGTCATGTGAGGTCTTATTTTTTGCGGGACGAGTTGACGTTTTTATTGGTACCATTTTCGGGCACGTGACATTTTTTGATCGCTTTTTATTCCGATTTTTGGGACGCAGAATGAACAAAAACCAGCGTTTCATGAATTTCTTTTGGGGGCGTGCGTTTACACCGTTCCGCGTGCAGTAAAATTGATAAAGCGGTTTTATTCTTCGGGTCAGTACGGTTACAGCGATACCTCATTTAGGTCTTTTTTTATGTTTTGTCGGTTTTATGCAATGAAAACTATTTTATATAAAAAATAATTATTTTTGCATCGCTTTATTCTGTGAGCTATAACTTTTTTATTTTTTCACTGATAATGCTGTGTGGCAGCTCGTTTTTTGCGGGACAAGATGACGTTTTCAGCGGTACCATGGATATTTATATGCGTCTTTTTGATCGCGCGTTATTACACTTTTTGTTTGGCGGTATGATAATAAATCATTATTTTTTGCTTCGTTTTTTATTTTTATTTTTTAAGGGGTTCGCTAAAGGGGTTAACTAATGGGACAGTTTTATAGGGCGGGTCGTTACAGACGTGGCGATACCTAATATGTGTACTTTTATTGTTTTGGGTTTTTTTTATTTTCAAAAAATGGATTTATTGGGGAATATTTTTTTTTTTTTTTACTAATTTATTTGGCGATTTTTTTAAATTATTTTTACACTTTTTTTTATTTTTTTTTTTACTTTATTACATAGTCCCAGGTGGGACATCACTGTCCTGTGACAGATCGCTGATCTGTCACATCACAGATCACTGTGACAGATCAGCCATCTGTCACAGGCAGTGCACAAGGCTTCCTCATGCCTGCGCTTTGCAGGCACTGAGGAAGCCAGCTTCCTCCAGGCCCCCGAAGGCCCCAGTCGCCATCTTGGATCCGGGGGCCTGGAGGAAAGGAGTCCCCCGCAGCAACGCTGCACATTGCGCTGCCGTGGGGGGCTCAGGGAAGCACGGAGGGAGCCCCCTCCCTGCCGATGCTTCCCTTTAACTCCCGGTACACCGCGATCATGTTTGATCACGGTGTGCAAGGGGTTAACGTGTCGGGGGTGGTCCGTGACCACCCCTGACACATAGTGCCGGGTGTCAGCTGTGATAATCAGCTGACACCCGGCCACGATCAGCGGCGCTCACTACGTGGGCGCTGCCGATCGCGCTAGACGTACTATCCCGTCCATGGGCATAGGGGCCCGGGTCCCATGGACGGGATAGTACGTCTGATGTCAGGAAGGGGTTAAGCAGGTTTACAGAGTTTTAACCCCTTCACCCCGAAGCTTGTTTTCACCTTCCTGACCAGGCCAAATTTTATAATTCTTACCACTGTCACTTTATGAGGTCATAACTCTAGAACGCTTCAACGGATCCCGCTGATTCTGAGAATGTTTTCTCGTGACATATTATACTTTATGACAGTTGTAAAATTTCTTTGATATGCGTTTATTTGTTAAAAAAAACGGACATTCGGTGAAAATATTGCAATTTTAAAAGTTTTAATTTTTATGCCCTTTAATCACAGAGTCGTATTGCACAAAAGTGTAAATAAATAACATTTCCCACATGTCTACTTTACACCAGCACAATTTTGGAAACATAATTTTTTTTTTGTTAGGAAGTTATAAGAGTTAAAAGTTGACCAGCGATTTCTCATTTTTACAACAAAATTTGCAAAACCATATTTTTAGGGCCCACATCACATTTGAAGTCACTTTGAGGGGTCTATATGACAGAAAAAACCCCAAAATGACACCAATCTAAAAACTGCACCTCTCAAAGTACATTCAAGGCACATTCAAGAAGTTTATTAACCCTTCAGGTGGTTCACAGGATTTTTTTTGGAATGTGGAAGTAAAAAATAAACATTTACTTTTCTTTCACAAAAATTTTCCTTTAGACCTATTTTTTTTTACTTTCGCAACTGTAACAGGAGAAAATGGACTATACATTTTGTTGTGCAATTTCTCCTGAGCATGCAGATACCCCATATGGTGGGGGAAATCTACTGTTTGGGCACACGGCAGGGCTCGTAAGTGAAGGAGCGCCATTTCACTTTTTGAATGTAAAATTTGCTTGAATAATTAGTGGTTGCCATGTCGCATTTGGAGAGCCCCTGATGTGCCTAAACAGAGGAAACCTCCAACAAGTGACACCATTTTGGAAACTAGATGCCTTAGGGAACTAATCTAGATGTGTATTGAGCACCTTGAACCCCCAGGTGCTTCACAGAAGGTTATAACGTCAAGCTGTGAAAAAAAAAAAAAAAAATCGCATTTCTCCCAGATAAAACTTTTTTAGCTCCAAATTTTGCTTTTTCTTAAGGGTAACAAGAGAAATTGCTCCATACAATTTGTTGCGCAATTTCTCTTGAGTGCGCAAATACCCAATATGTGGGGGAATACTACTGTTTGGGTTCACGGCAGGGCTTAGAAGGGAAGGAGCGTCATTTGACTTTTTGAATATAAAATTTACTGGAATAATTAGCGGATGCCATGTCGCATTTGGAGAGCCCCTGATGTGCCTAAACAGTTGAAACCCCCCTCAAGTGACCCCATTTTGGAAATTATAACCCTTTGGGAATTTATCTACAGATGTAGTGATGATTTTGACTCCATGTGTGCTTTCCAGAAACAGGCAGCAGTTGCTGAGTGAAAATTGCAAACTGCCGTTGTAGTGACCAGTAGGTTGTAGTGACCAGGGCCGGCATCAGCACCCGGTGCACCCGGGCAAGTGCCGGGGCCCTGGTGAGACGGGGGGCCCACTCACGCTGTCTGGGATACCCGCCGCCACGCCCCCCATGCACCGACCCCATCCTCACCCTCCCAGAGACCAACCGCAGTCAGCAATGAGTCATCTCTGAGCTGTTCTCTTCTGGCACAGGACCTGTGATGAGGTCACAGGAGGGGAGGAGTCAGGGGGTCACATGATCAGAAGCCTCGGTGTCTGCAGGACTCTGCTGTGCTGGTGGTCGTCATGGAGCTGGATGAGGGAAGTTTATGTGTGGGGTCAGGACGGGTTTACAAGGGGGATGTAGCAGAGCTGTGTGTGTACGGAGCAGAGCTGTGTGTGTACGGAGCAGAGCTGTGTGTGTATGGAGCAGAGCTGTGTGTGTACGAGGTGTACAGAGCGGAGCCATGTGTGTACAAGGTGTGAGGAGTGGAGCCGCGTGTGTACGAGGTGAGCGGAGCTGTCTGTGTATGAGGTGTATGGAGTAGAGCCATGTGTGTACGAGGTGTACAGAGGGGAGCCGTGTGTGTACAAGGTGTGCGGAGCTGAGACGCGTGTGTAGGAGGTGTGCGGAGCAGATCCGCGTGTAGACGAGGTGTACGGTGCAGAGCCCGGAGCCGTGTGTGTACGAGGTGTACGGAGCAGAGCCGTATGTGTATGAGGTGTAGGGAGCGGGAGCGGAGCCGCATGTGTGTACGACGTGTACAGAGTGGAGCCACGTGTGTACGAGGTGTATGGAGCGGAGCCCGGAGCTGTGTGTGTACAAGGGGTACGGAGCAGAGCCGTGTGTGTACAAAAGGTGTATGGAATGGAGCTCTATGTGTACAAAGTGTATGGCGCTGAGCCATGTGTTTACGGAGCGGAGCAGAGCCGCATGTACAGGCTGAAGCCGTGTGTGTGTGGAGCGGAGCCGTGTGTGTACGAAGCAGAGCTGTGTGTGTACGGAGCGGAGCCATGTGTGTACAAGGCATACAAACTGGAACCGTGTGTGTATGGGGTGTGCGGAGCCGTGCGTGTACGAGGTGTATGGTGGGGAGCATTCATAACTCCCAACCATCCCAGATCCAGCGGGACAGTCCCGATTTTGAGAGAGACTGGCCCAGCCGGGAGGTTACTTTTCCCACGGACACAGGAGTACACGGCGGAGCCCCAAGGAGCACTTTAAAACTCACACGTGACGTTCTACCGGAAGTGACGTACTGGAAGCTGACAGGAAATGAGGTAATTTCGGGAGGAGATTTTGACGGAACCATGGAGGCACTTCAGGGAATGCTTCAGATCCATCACCGTGTACTCCTCCAACAGCGCGAACAGCGGGATCGCCTTGGAATTGGGGATGCCGGCCATGTGAGCGGATCATGATATATCCTGCATCGGGAGGCTCAGGTTGGCACTACAATGGGAGCCGGGCTGATATGGTATCTTTATAGAATATTTCTTTCTCTCTCTGTTTCTTTCTCTCTGTCTGTTCTTTCTTTCTTTCTCTCTCCGTTCTTTCTCTCTCTTGGTTCTCTCTCTCTCTGTTCTTTCTTTCTCTCTCTGTTCTTTCTTTCCCCTTTCTTTCTCTCTGTTCTTTCTCTCTCTCTCTTCTTTCTTTCCTCTTTCTCTCTCTCTGTTCTTTCTTTATCTCTCTGTTCTTTCTTTCTTTCTCTTTCTCTCGCTCTCTGTTTTCTTTCTTTCTTTCCCATCTTTCTTTCTCTCTCTCTGTTCTTTCTTTCTTTCTGTCTCCCTGTTCTTTCTTTCCCCTCTTTCTTTCTCTCTGTTCCTTCCCCTCTTTCTCTCTACCACTCTGTTCTTTCTTTCCCCTCTTTCTTTTTTCTCTCTCTCTGTTGTTTTTTCTGTCCACTCTTTCTTTCTCTCTCTGTTCTTTCTTTCTCTGTTCTTTCTTTTTCCCCTCTTCCTTTCTCTTTCTCTGTTCTTTCTTTTGCTCTGTTCTTTCTTTCTTTCTTTTTCTTTCTTTCCCCTCTTTCTTTCATTCTTTCTCTCTCTCTTTGTTCTTTCTTTCCTCTCTTTCTCTCTCTGTTCGTTCTTTCCCCTTTTTTTCTCTCTGTTCTTTCTTTCTTTCTATTCCCCTCTTTCTCTCTGTTCTTTCTCTCTTTTCTTTTTTTTCTCTCTTTTGCTCTCTCTGTTCTTTCTTTCTCTTTATATTCTTTCTTTCCCATCTTTCTTTCTCTCTGTTCTTTCTTTCCCATCTTTCTTTCTCTCTCTCTGTTCATTCTTCCCCCTCTTTCTTTCTCTCTATTCCTTCCCCTCTTTCTTTCTCTCTACCTCTCTGTTCTTTCTTTCTTTCTTTCTTTCTTTCCCCTCTTTCTTGTTTTCTCTCTCTCTGTTATTTTTTCTGTCCACTCTTTCTCTGTTCATTCTTTATTTCTTTCCCCTCTTTCTTTCTCTCTCCCTTTCTGTTCTTTTTTCCCCTCTTTCTTTCTCTCTGTTCTTTCTTTCCCCTCTTTCTTTCTTTATTTCTCTCTGGTCTTTCTTTCCCCTCTTTCTGTTTCTCTCTGTTCTTTCTTTCGCTCTGTTCTTTCTTTCTCTCCCCTCTTTCTTTCTCTCTCTAATCTTTCTGTTCTTTCTTTCTCTCTCTCTGTTCTTCATATCTCTCTTTTCTTTCCTTCTCTGTTCTTTCTTTCTTTCCCTTCTTTCTCTCTGTTCTTTCTTTCTCATCTCTTTCATACGTACACTACTAATCAATAGCCTCCTTCAAATTAACGTGTTTTGCCACAGAGCGTGTGTCAGTGTGGCTCACATGCGTGACAAGTCCGTTTTTGGCTGGCAACACGGATCCCACATGGCAAGAATCTTGGTATGTGTTAAAGGGGGCCCACTGAGACTCTTTCGCCCTGGGCCCTCAAAAAACTGGAGCCGGCCCTGGTAGTGACCAGTACGTTATTTCCAGCTCATGCTTCTGAAGATACGCACCTGTAAACTATGAAGTCTCTCATCACTACAGAAATGCCAAACATGTGGGCACTAAATGTTGTTTAGGCGCAGAAGGGTGGGGGGCATTTGGATTAGGGAGAGGAGAATTTGCTGAATTTCTTTTGGCGGATGAGGAACCATTTTTGCTTTTCCAGAGCCTTTGTGCTACCAGTAACGTGGAAGTCCCCTATATTTCTTTTAACAGATGACAGACCTGAGTGAGGACTTGCGTTTTTTTGTGGATTGAGTTGAAGCTTTTATTGGGAACATTTTACATAATGTACGCTGACCACTTACTTTAGGGTTTCCATCTAAATCTCTGAGTAACGTGACAGATGAAACTCCCGATGGATCCATTCACTATAATGAGGCAGCAGATTTACTCTGGACTCCGTCTGGCCTCTGTTCAGAGGTGTCCTTTTCAGAAGTGCACAAAACTGCAATCCTAAAAACATGGACACCGCCGATCACAGGTTATATGGCATCCACAGTGACTCCATCTGCCTCATTATAGGGAATTTTCCGCTAGTAGCTCTGTCTGAATCACGTATTTCAGAGATTTACATGAAAACCCCGGTGTAAACACTCAACGCAGAGCGCAGGATAAATCTGCGCCGAGCCTTACTGCGATCTTTGGGAGGCAGAATGAAAAAAATCAACAGCATGTGAAGAATTGGTTTTATTTATTTTTTATGCCGTTACTTGTGCGGTATAAGTGATTAGTTGACTTTATTCTTCGGGTCGGTGCGATTACAGCGATACCAGATTTATACCGAGTTTTTATGTTTGACAGCTGTCACACACTGTGAAAACTAGTTTTTGCATCACCACATTTTGTGAGCTATAATTTTTTCATATTTCGGTTGACAGTCATGTGATGTCTTGTTGTTTTGCGGGACGAGCTGACGTTTTTATTGGCACCATTGTGGGGCACATGACATTTTTTGATGGCTTTCTATTCCGATTTTCGGGGGGACAGAATGAACAAAAACCAGCAATTCAGGAATTGCTTTTTTTTTTTTTTTAAACCATTTCACGTGTGGTAAAATTGGTAAGACAGCATTATTCTTCGGGTCAGTACGATTACAGCGATACCTCATTTACCATATATACTCAAGTATAAGCCGAGATTTTCAGCCCATTTTTTTAGAGTCATTGTCCAGGGGGTCGGCGGGGGAGGGGGAGCGGGGCTGTCAGATCATACTCACCCCCTCCTGGTGCGGTCTCTGCAGTCCCTGCTTCTCAGATGGTCTCCAGCGCCACAGTTCTTCCTGTGTTCAGCGGTCACGTGGTACCGCTCACTAAAGAAATGAATATGCGCATAATGAGTAGTACTATGTGACTGCTGAACACTGGAAGGAGCTGCCGGCGCCAGAGACCATCGGAGAAGCAGGGACTGCAGAGATCGCGCCATGAGGGCGTGAGTATGACAGGGAGAGCCATATGATATTCACCTGTCCCTGATCCACCGCCACACTGTGCTGTCTTCCGCGCCCTCTGGCTGTGACATTCAGGTCAGAGGGCGCGATGACGTGGTTAGTGCACGTCCTCTGCTTGAACAGTCACTGCAGAGACCAGAAAAGACAGAGCAGCGCGCAGCGGTAGGACAGGTGAATATCGCAAGTGCTGGTACCCTGAGCCAGTGGTGACACCGGCACCTGGCCCCCATAGCACGCCGGTTTCCCCGCCTGCTTAGGACACTGGCACCTGGCCCCCCAGCAACGAGAGGGGAATATGTAATTTTTTTTAAATCGCAGCAGCATATGGGGCATATGTCTATGGAGCATCTTATGGGGCCATATCCTTTATGCAGCATTATATGGGAAAACCAAAGGAAAAACAATGTATGTATATACCCTAATGAAAATCAATAAGTAAAAAAGCAAGTGCATTAAATAACATAGGGTACTTGGTAAACACTATTTTGATCAAAAAAGTATAAAGCTGTCCCACCACGGCAAGGTGTACCCATTTGAGACAGTAACTACACTAACGGTTAAAACCTACCTAGTGTGAATAGTGGCAGAGTCTCTGGGTCCCAAACGGACACCCAGCTTCAGAGGGACTATAAGTGAACTACACAGCTCAGTAGAAAGGAGGCCACACCCTATTTGTACTGAATACAAAAATGCTGAAGAAAAAACAAAAAAACTGAACTGGAGTAGACTTGAATGACATGCATGATGTAAAAGCATGTTCACACTGGCCATAAGAGCAAGCAAAACCAAAAGAAAAACAATGTATGTATATACCCTAATGAAAATCAATAAGTAAAAAAGCAAGTGCATTAAATAACATAGGGTACTTGGTAAACACTATTTTGATCAAAAAAGTATAAAGCTGTCCCACCACGGCAAGGTGTAACCATTTGAGACAGTAACTACACTAACGGTTAAAACCTACCTAGTGTGAATAGTGGCAGAGTCTCTGGGTCCCAAACGGACACCCAGCTTCAGAGGGACTATAAGTGAACTACACAGCTCAGTAGAATGGAGGCCACACCCTATTTGTACTGAATACAAAAATGCTGAAGAAAAAACAAAAAAACTGAACTGGAGTAGACTTGAATGACATGCATGATGTAAAAGCATGTTCACACTGGCCATAAGAGCAAGCAAAACCAAAGGAAAAACAATGTATGTATATACCCTAATGAAAATCAATAAGTAAAAAAGCAAGTGCATTAAATAACATAGGGTACTTGGTAAACACTATTTTGATCAAAAAAGTATAAAGCTGTCCCACCACGGCAAGGTGTAACCATTTGAGACAGTAACTACACTAACGGTTAAAACCTACCTAGTGTGAATAGTGGCAGAGTCTCTGGGTCCCAAACGGACACCCAGCTTCAGAGGGACTATAAGTGAACTACACAGCTCAGTAGAAAGGAGGCCACACCCTATTTGTACTGAATACAAAAATGCTGAAGAAAAAACAAAAAAACTGAACTGGAGTAGCTTTATACTTTTTTGATCAAAATAGTGTTTACCAAGTACCCTATGTTATTTAATGCACTTGCTTTTTTACTTATTGATTTTCATTAGGGTATATACATACATTGTTTTTCCTTTGGTTTTGCTTGCTCTTATGGCCAGTGTGAACATGCTTTTACATCATGCATGTCATTCAAGTCTACTCCAGTTCAGTTTTTTTGTTTTTTCTTCAGCATTTTTGTATTCAGTACAAATAGGGTGTGGCCTCCTTTCTACTGAGCTGTGTAGTTCACTTATAGTCACTCTGAAGCTGGGTGTCCGTTTGGGACCCAGAGACTCTGCCACTATTCACACTAGGTAGGTTTTAACCGTTAGTGTAGTTACTGTCTCAAATGGGTACACCTTGCCGTGGTGGGACAGCTTTATACTTTTTTGATCAAAATAGTGTTTACCAAGTACCCTATGTTATTTAATGCACTTGCTTTTTTACTTATTGATTTTCATTAGGGTATATACATACATTGTTTTTCCTTTGGTTTTGCTTGCTCTTATGGCCAGTGTGAACATGCTTTTACATCATGCATGTCATTCAAGTCTACTCCAGTTCAGTTTTTTTGTTTTTTCTTCAGCATTTTTGTATTCAGTACAAATAGGGTGTGGCCTCCTTTCTACTGAGCTGTGTAGTTCACTTATAGTCCCTCTGAAGCTGGGTGTCCGTTTGGGACCCAGAGACTCTGCCACTATTCACACTAGGTAGGTTTTAACCGTTAGTGTAGTTACTGTCTCAAATGGGTACACCTTGCTGTGGTGGGACAGCTTTATACTTTTTTGATCAAAATAGTGTTTACCAAGTACCCTATGTTATTTAATGCACTTGCTTTTTTACTTATTGATTTTCATTAGGGTATATACATACATTGTTTTTCCTTTGGTTTTGCTTGCTCTTATGGCCAGTGTGAACATGCTTTTACATCATGCATGTCATTCAAGTCTACTCCAGTTCAGTTTTTTTGTTTTTTCTTCAGCATTATATGGGGCATATACACTCACTGGCCACTTTATTAGGTACACCTGTCCAACTGTGTGTTAAGACTTAATTTCTAATCAGCCAATCACATGGCGGCAACTCAGTGCATTTAGGCATGTAGACATGGTCAAGACAATCTCCTGCAGTTCAAACCGAGCATCAGTATGGGGAAGAAAGGTGATTTGAGTGCCTTTGAACGTGGCATGATTGTTGGTGCCAGAAGGGCTGGTCTGAGAATTTCAGAAACTGCTGATCTACTGGGATTTTCAAGCACAACCATCTCTAGGGTTTACAGAGAATGGTCCGAAAAAGAAAAAAAATCCAGTGAGCGGCAGTTCTGTGGCCGGAAATGCCATGTTGATGCCAGAGGTCAGAGGAGAATGGGCAGACTGGTTCGAGCTGATAGAAAGGCAACAGTGACTCAAATTGCCACCCGTTACAACCAAGGTAGGCAGAAGAGCATCTCTGAACGCACAGTGCGTCGAACTTTGAGGCAGATGGGCTACAGCAGCAGAAGACCACACTGGGTACCACTCCTCTCAGCTAAGAACAGGAAACTGAGGCTACAATTTGCACAAGCTCATCGAAATTGGACAGTAGAAGATTGGAAAAACGTTGCCTGGTCTGATGAGTCTCGATTTCTGCTGCGACATTCGGATGGTAGGGTCAGAATTTGGCGTAAACAACATGAAAGCATGGATCCATCCTGCCTTGTATCAACGGTTCAGGCTGGTGGTGGTGGTGTCATGGTGTGGGGAATTTTTTCTGGGCACTCTTTGGGCCCCTTGGTACCAATTGAGCATCGTTGCAACGCCACAGCCTACCTGAGTATTGTTGCTGACCATGTCCATCCCTTTATGACCACAATGTACCCAACATCTGATGGCTACTTTCAGCAGGATAATGCGCCATGTCATAAAGCTCGAATCATCTCAGATTGGTTTCTTGAACATGACAATGAGTTTACTGTACTCAAATGGCCTCCTCAGTCACCAGATCTCAATCCAATAGAGCATCTTTGGGATGTGGTGGAACGGGAGATTCGCATCAGGGATGTGCAGCCGACAAATCTGCGCCAACTGTGTGATGCCATCATGTCAATATGGTCCAAAATCTCTGAGGAATGCTTCCAGCACCTTGTTGAATCTCTGCCACGAAGAATTGAGGCAGTTCTGAAGGCAAAAGGGGGTCCAACCCCTTACTAGCATGGTGTACCTAATAAAGTGGCCAGTGAGTGTATATCTATGGAGCATCTCATGAGGCCATTATTAACCTTTGTGCAGCATTACATGGGGCATATTTTTTGTATGGAGCATCTTATGGGGCCATAACCTTTATGCAGCATTATATGGGGCATATTATTCTATGGAGCATCTTATGGGGCCATAAGCTTTATGCAGCATTATATGGGGCATATTATTCTATGGAGCATCTTATGAGGCCATAAGCTTTATGCAGCAATATATGGGGCATATATATGTATGGAGCATCTTGTGGGGCCATAACCCTTATGTAGCATTATATGGGGCATATATATCTATGGGGCATCTTATGGGGCCATCAACCTTTATGGAGCAGCATATGGGGCATATTATTCTATGGAGCATCTTATGGGATCATTATTAACTTTTGTGCATTTCAAGGGGTATATTTTTTGTATGGAGCATCTTATAGGGCCCATCATGAACTTTATGGAGCATTATATGGGCGTATTTTGTATGGAGCACCTTATGGGGCCCATCAGGAACTGTATGGAGCATTATATGGGGTTCCTGATTCAATATGGATATTCAAAAACATTTAACCTACTGATGTCTCAACTAATTTTACTTTTATTGGTACCTAATCTATTTTTATTTTTGAAATTTACCACTAGCTGCTGCATTTCCCACCCTAGGCTTATACTCGAGTCAATACGTTTTCCCAGTTTTTTGTGGCAAAATTAGGGGCCTCGGCTTATACTCAGGTTGGCTTATACTCGAGTAAATATGGTATTTTTTTTATGTTTTGAAGCTTTTACACAATAAAAACTATGTTATAGAAAAAATAAATATTTTTGCAGTGCTTTAATCTGAGAGCTGTAACTTTTTTATTTTTCTGCTGATGGAGCTGTATGGCAGCTTGCTTTTTGCGAGACAAAATGACGCTTTCAGCCGTACTAGTTTTATTTACATCCGTCTTTTTGATCGCTTTTTACTACACTTTTTGTTCGGTGGTATGATGATAAAACATTGTTTTTTGCCTCGTTTTTTATTTATTTTTTTACGGTGTTCACTGAAGGGGTTAACTAGTGGGATAGTTTTATAGAGCGGGTCGTTACGGACTTGGCGATAGCAAATATGTGTACTTTTATTGTTTTTTTATTTACATAAGTAAATGTATTTATTGGGAACATATTTTTTTTCTTTATTTAGGAATTTAAAAAAAATATTTTTACACCTTATAATAATTTTCTTTTACTTTTTAACATTGTCACTATATAATGTCAGATCGCTGATCTGACACTTTGCACTGCTTAGTATCAGATCAGCGATCTGACAGGCCGTGATGGAGGCTTGCCAGCACCTACTCTCGGCAGGCGCATGCAAGCCACCTTACTGAAGGACCCTCAGGACAAGATCACATTGCATTGTTCTGAGGGAAGCGCTCTGGGAGGGGGCTCTCTATGCTTCTCTATGCCGCTGGCACTACTGATCGTAGTGATCGTGGGCATTGCTGCGGGGTGTCAGTTGGCACATACAGCTGACACCCACACCCGATCGCCGCAGTACTCAGCGTAAGGCCGCGTGATCAGTGGCCGTACTAGTATTGCTGTTTGCGGGAACGCACCTCCCGCAGAATATTACTAGACGGACCGCCGTTGCCAACAGAATCACCTTGGACAAACACACGCCAGCCATTGCCGGCGCTATAAACCCTAGCTACGCCCCTGCTTTAGGAGATCGGTTAGGGGTGTTGTTCTCTCAGAGAAATTAGGTATAAACCTCCGGTAATACCCAACGTTGCCGAGAAATGCTATCATCTGGTCGGGGCCAGTTCTGTATGACCTCCATTTTATTTATTTTTTATTTGATAACCTCACGACCAATCACATACCCTAAGTACCGGGCTTCCTCAAGCCCTATTGCCCATTTCTTGGGATTCGCTGTCAAGCCCGCATCTCTGATCGAATCTACTACCGCTTATACCCGGGACAAGTGGGAATGCCAGTCAGTACTAAAGATGATGTCTTTCAAGTATGCTGATGCATACGTCTGAGGAGTGTCATGATCCAGGGTGGATCTGACAGATTAAATCATAGAATCATAGAATCGTAGAGTTGGAAGGGACCTCCTGGGCCATCTGGTCCAACCCCCTGCTCAATGCAGGATTCGCTAAATCATCCCAGTCAGATGTCTGTCCAGCCTCTGTTTGAAGACTTCCATTGAAGGAGAACTCACCACTTCTCGTGGCAGCCTGTTCCACTCATTGATCACTCTGTCAAAAAGTTTTTTCTAATATCTAATCTGTGTCTCCTCCCATTCAGTTTCATCCCATTGCTTCTAGTCTTTCCTTGTGCAAATGAGAATAAAGTTGATCCTTCTACAATGTGACAGCCCCTGAGATATTTGTAGACAGCTATTAAGTCTCCTCTCAGTCTTCTCTTTTGCAAACTAAACATTCCCAAATCCTGCAACCTTTCCTCATAAGACAGGGTTTGCAGACCGGTCACCATTCTGGTCGCTCTTTTCTGAACTTGCTCCAGTTTGTTGATGTCTTTTTTAAAATGTGGTGCCCAGAACTGGACACAATATTCCAGATGAGGTCTGACCAAAGAGGAGTAGAGGGAAATAATGACTTCACGTGATCTAGACTGTATGCTTCTGTTAATACATCCTAGAATTGCATTTGCCTTTTTTGCTGCTGCATCACACTGTTGACTCATATTCAGTCTGTGATCTATTAGTATACCCAAGTCTTTTTCACATGTGCTGTTGCTTAGCCCTATTCCTCCCATTCTGTATATGCTTTTTTCATTTTTATTGGCCAGATGTAGTACTTTGCATTTTTCCCTGTTAAAAACCATTCTGTTAGTTGCTGACCACTGCTCCAGTTTATTTATATCTTTTTGAATCCTCTCTCTCTCTTCTCTAGTATTAGCTATCCCTCCTAGCTGCACAAGTACCTTTTTTTTTTTTTTTCCTGTGAGCTGTTTTGCTCAGGGTTGGTTTTGTCCCCCGGTGGCCAGTATGGTCATTTCACTTGTGCTTAGAGATAGTTTTGCCCCGGTGGCCACTATGGTCATTGCACTGGTGTTTTTAGAGATAGTTTGCCCCCGGTGGTGGTTAGAGTAATTGCACGGGAATCACTAACAGATGTGTTTGCTCTATAAAGGTATGTCAGTAGTGCTCACTGACGTTGGTGATATTATTATTGTTGGGCTTTCCAACCATCCTGGGTGAAGGAAGGAGCTGGGTGGGGAGCTGGAGGAGAGTCCAGGGCGGCTCATTCAGAGTCCTGGAGTGGCAGCCATGGTGTCAGCGAGGAGTTCGTGTAAAGCATGGTGGAGTGGCAGCTATGGTGTCAGTGAAGAATTCCTGCAAAGCTTGGTGGAGTGGCAGCTATGGTGTAGAACTGCACTCAGTTTGCTGGACTCTGTTACTGAGAGCTGCACTAAGTTTGCTGGACTCGGTTGCTGGTTAGCTGCACTCAGGTGCTGGACTCTTTTGCTCCAAGGTGGCAATCAGTGCTGGACACTGTTGCTGTAAAGCTGCACCCAGGTGTTGGACACGGTGGAGGAAGATGCACTCAGGTGTTGCCAGGAGCAAGTGCATCAGAGCAGAGCTAAGTGTTTCCCTGTTTGTCACTTTTCCTCATGTTGGTGTTAGTGCAGCGGTGGGGCCAGTGCCTGCGCCACCCAGCTCCCTAGCAAGGGATAGGTGTAGGGTGTGCCAGGGCTACAGGTTCCTGAGCGGCGCCCGGTACGGAACCAGCATAGAGAACATTAGGGACACTGACTCAGGGGAGTGCAGGAGGTCTCCACGTCCCCCGTTCCCTATTGCAGGGCCCTCCGTTGTAAATGTTTCCCTATCCCCTTTGTCTTGTTGTATTAGTTACCGGCCTGCGGGTCGCGTCACACTGGACAATTAAATGTGCCGCGTCCTGTTGTTTCAGTTACCGGCCTGTGGGCCGTGTCACACAGGACGGGGCACGTGACAATGGGGTTCTAGCACAATGTCCATCAGCCTCTGGAACGTGGCTGGGGCCCCATGTAGTCCAAAGGGCAAGACAACATAGTGGTGCAGACCCTCTGGTGTTATGAAGGCGGTCTTTTCCTTTGCCGACTCCATGAGAGGCCAGAACAAGCGTGGTAAAGTACAGGGCCTGACCCAGTCACTTGATCATCTCGTTCACCCAGGGCATTGGATAAAGATCGAATTTTGACATCTCGTTCAACTTACGGAAATCATTACAGAACCGTAATGATGCGTCCGGCTTCGGGATGAGTACAATGGGATTGACTCACTCCGGGACGCCTCAATTACTCCCAGCCAGAGCATTTGTTTTACCTCACTCGCGATGGCTTGTCTCCGGGCCTCGGGCACACGGTATGGTTTTATTCGTACTCTTACGTGAGGCTCTGTGACAATGTCATGCTGGATGACAGAGGTGCAACCGAGTAATTCCGAGAATACGTCCGTATTCTCTTATACTAATTTCCCTACCTCTCGACTGTTTCGAGAGAATGTCTCCTATCTTTACCTCTCTCTCGGCCTCCCTCCGGGCCGATATCGGAGGGTCCCCAGATGATGTGTCTGGTGTCGCAACCGTAAGCATACAGTCCTGGTCCTTCCACGCTTTCAACAGATTGACATGATACAACTGTACAACTGTTCGAGTTTTTTTTCCCCTGGCAGGTAAACTCGATAATTCACTTCCCCCGCTTTTTCCCAGATTTCATATGGCCATTGCCACTTGGCCATAAGATTGCTTTTGGCGGTGGGTACCAAGACTAAAACCTGATCTCCTGCTTTAAAGGAGCAGACTGACTGTGGCATTTTTGCTATATACGCGGCTCTGCGCTACCTGAGCATCCACCAAATGCTCTTTCACTATAGGCATGACTGCTGCATTGTGGTCCTGCATATTGACGAGATCGATTACACTCATGTGGCGTAGGTTCCTGCTCCCACGACTCTTTGGCTACGTTCAGCATACCGCTAGGATTTATGCCATACAGTAGCCCAAAGGGTGAAAATCCCGTGGAAGTCTGTGGTACCTCGCGAATGGTGAATATCAAGTAGGGCAACATGTCTCAATCCCTTCTATCCTTGGAAACTACCTTCTTCAACATGGACTTGAGGATTTTATTGAAGCGTGCAATTAGTCCGTCGGTTTGGCGGTGATTCAGCGACGTGCCCAACTGCTTTCTTTTGAGAAGCTTGCACAGTTCCTTTGTCACCTAGGACATTAAAGGAGTTCCCTGATCAGTAAGAATCTCCTTCAGTAGCCCAAGGCGACAGAACATGGCAAACAATTCCTGGGCGATAAGCTTAGCTGAGGTGTGCGGAATGGCATCCAGGTACAAGGTAGCGTAGTCTAAGACCACTAATATTTGTTGGTGGCCCTGGGTGGATTTTACTTTAGGCCCTACCAGTTCCATGGCAATCCACTTGAAAGGTACCTCTATAACGGGTAGAGGTACCAACGGAGTCCGGTAGTTTGAGGTGGGTGAGATTATTTGGCACTCAGGACTCGTTTCACAGAACCTCTGCACCTCAGTGTAGACCCCAAGCAAAAAAAAACACTGCAATACACATGTATTAACCCCTAGTCGGGCAAGGATATCACCTCTCAGTTTCTCATAATCCAGGGTATCCTCCCGACTGAGGTCCAAGTAGGCATTCTGGACATCTCCCGTCAGGAAGAGGGCCACCACTTGAGCCCACTGGGATATCAGCAAGCTCTCCCGTTCTGCTGTGTGCTCGAACACGGTGAGGAAAGCCTCCAAATTGTCCTCAGGACTCATCTTCCTCAGTGCTGACCAAACCTTGTACGGGGCCTCAGAACTGGTGAGGGCGCTTCTCGCAGAGTTGCAATCTGCTGTAGAATCAGCTCATTAGTTTCCTGCTATTGCTGATACAGCAGCTGCTGATGATGACTGTGCTGCTGCAATTGGTGCTGCTCCTGCTGCCACTGGTGCTGCTCCTGCTGCCGTTGCGGCAGCTCTTGCTACCGTTGCTCTTGTTGCTGCTGAAACTGCTGCTTCTGCTCTTGCTGTTGCCGCTGGAACTGCAGCTGCTTCAGTATTTCCTCCATCATGTCAGCAGGCTTGAGCAGTAGTGTTGCAAGCTTAATTATTGACATGCAGCGGGCATAGGGTATGTCTCAGTTCACACGGCCTGCATTCTCCAACCATATGTAGTACCAACGGGATAGGTGGCAGTGCGACAGATAGGCAGGGACCACAGGAAAAAGCAAAGCAAATGTCTTTAATGTCCATAAAAACTCACACAAAGGAATGATGTCCTCCATATCGCAGCCGGGTTTCTGTAAACACAGTCCAGAACTCAGAACCTGTTACCGTGGACCAGCGTCGGACTGGCCCACCGGGGAACCGGTGGATTCTCCGGTGGGCCCTGGCATCTGGTGGGCCCTGGCACCTGCAGGCATACAGGGCCAGCAGTTGCCTAGGGCCCCCGCTGCTCCAGGGGCCCCCAGCCAGTGGTGTGTCGCACACCATGCAGCTGCTATGGGGGCCCCTGCCAGCGGAGCAGCAGCGGGTGTCAGGAGGCAGGAGCCCCTGTCCCCGCTGCTAAAGAGAAATGAATATTCACTGCGAAGCAGTGAATATCATTTCAGGTCTCCACCCCCGGAGGCCCCGCCCCCAGCCCAGTGAGCCGCTCTGCATCAGGGCCGGCGCCGCCCTAAGTCCTCTCTGCTCCTGACTCACAGCCAGTGGGCGATGACGTCACTACATCGCGCACCCGCTGTGTGTCTGGCAGAGGGGACAGCTCCTGACACTGAAGCCGGGATCAGCGTGGGAGCGAGGAGGAGAGGTGAGTATTGTGTTTTGTTTGTTTTTTATCTCTCTCTCGCTCTCTATCTGTTTCTCTCTATCTATCTATCTATCTATCTATCTATCTATCTATCTCTATATATCTCTCATATCTATCTATCTATCTTTCTATCTATCTCTATCTATATCTATCTATCTCTATATCTATCTCTATCCATTATCTATATCTATCTATTTCTATATCTATCTCTATCTATCGCTCTATGTTTATATCTATCTTTCTATCTCTACATCTATCTCTATATCTATCTATCTCTATATCTTTCTATATATATATCTATATCTATCTATCTCTATATCTTTCTATATATATCTCTATATCTATCTATTATGTCTATTTATCTCTATATCTATTATCTCTATATTTATTATCTATCTAGCTACCATCTATATCTATCTATCTTTATCTATATATATCTCTATCTAATATCTATATCTATCTATCTCTATACCTATCTATTTATCTATCCGTTATCTAGCTCTATATCTTTTCTCTGTATCTATCTATCTCTATATCTCTCGCTATCTATCGCTCTATCTCTATATCTATATCTATCTCTATATCTATCTTTATATCTATATCTATATATCTATCTCTATCTATCTCTATATCTATATCTATTTCTCTCTATATCTATCTCTCTGTATATCTATCTATCGCTCTATCTATCTTTCTATCTATATATCTATCTATCTATCTATCTTTCTCTATCTATTTATCTCTATATCTTTTCTCTGTATCTATCTCTCTCTATAGCTATATCTATCTATCTCTATATCTATTATCTCTATATCTATATCTATTTCTCTCTATATCTCTCTCTATCTCTATCTATCTATTTATCTCTATCTCTATATCTATCTCTCTGTATATCTATCTATCTATCTATCTATCTTTCTATCTCTATATCTATCTCTATATCTATCTATCTTTATCTATCCATCTATTTATCTCTATCTATTATCTATATCTATCTCTATCTATCTATCGCTCTATATCTATCTTTCTATCTCTACATCTATCTCTATATCTATCTTTCTATCTATCTATTATGTCTATCTATCTAGCTATCTCTATTATCTATATCTACCTATCTCTATATCTTTATCTTACTCTATCTCTATATCTATCTGTTATCTCTATATTTATTATCTATCTTTATCTATCTATCTCTATCTATTATCTATATCTATATCTATCTCTCTATCTATTTATCGATCTCTGTATCTATCTCTCTCTCTATCTCTCTCTCTATCTACCGCTCTCTCTATCTCTATCTTTATATCTATATCTATCTATCTCTATATCTATCTATTATCTCTATATCTATCTACCTATCTATCTCTATATCTATCTCTATATCTATATCTGTTTCTCTCTATATCTATCTCTATATCTCTCTCTATAGCTATCTCTATATCTATCTATCTATATATTATCTCTATATCTATCTATCTATCTCTATATCTATCTGTTATCTCTATATCCATATCTATCTCTATATCTATCTATCTCTATATCTATCTTTCTATCTAACACTATATCTCTATATCTATCTCTATATCTCATTATCTATCTATCTCTATCTCTCTCTCTTTATCTATCTATTGATCTATCCATCTATCTCTATATCTATCTATTATATCTATCTATTATCTCTATTATTTATATCTATCTATCTAGCTATCTCTATCTATCTCTATCTCTCTCTATATCTATCTATCTTTCTAACTCTATATCTATCTATCTCTATACATATCTCTATATCTAGATATTATCTCTATATCTATCTCTATATCTATCTTTCTATAGCTATCTGTCTCTATATCTATTATCTCTATATCTATTATCTCTATATCTATTATCTCTATATATATCTCTATATCTATTTTTATTTATAGCCATCTATCTATATATATTTATCTCTATATCTATCTATATATGTCTATATTATTATTATTATTATTATTATTATTATATCTGTATATCTCTATCTATTATCTATCTCTATCTATATATCTATCTCTATATCTTTCTATCTATAGCTATCTATCTCTATATCTATCTATCTATCTATCTATCTATCCATTATCTATTTTCTATCTGTCTCTATATCTATCTACCTATCGATCTATATTTCTTTCTATATCTATCTTTATATCTATCTCTATCTATCTCTATCTCTATGAATCTTTCTATCTATCTCTATCCATTATCTACTTTCTATCCATTATCTACTATCTATCTCTATATCTATCTATTTCTACATCTATCTTTCTATCTATATCTATCTAACTCTATATCTATATATCTATATAGCATTATACCCTATGAGGGGGTGCATTATTCCCTATGAGGGGGGCAGCATTATACCCTATGAGGGGGCAGCATTATACCCTATGAGGGGGGCAGCATTATACCGTATGAGGGGGGCAGCATTATACCCTATGAGGGGGGCAGTATTATACCCTATGAGGAGGCAGCATTATACCCTATGAGGAGGGTAGCATTATTCCCTATGAGGGGGTGCATTATTCCCTATGAGGGGGGCAGCATTATACCCTATGAGGGGGCAGCATTATACCCTATGAGGGGGTGCATTATTCCCTATGAGGGGGGCAGTATTATACCCTATGAGGGGGGCAGTATTATACCCTATGAGGGGGGCAGTATTATACCCTATGAGGGGGGCAGTATTATACCCTATGAGGGGGGCAGTATTATACCCTATGAGGGGGTGCATTATACCCTATGAGGGGGGCAGTATTATATTCTATGAGATGGCTGCATTATATTCTATGAGATGGCTGCATTATACTATGTGAGGGGGCTGGTTTATATTCTATGAGGGGGCTACCCCAACTCCTTGCTACATAATTAAGACATGTACAACCTTATATTATACCCGGATATTAGCGTGTTTTACCGCATAATTGGTGGTCTGGTTTTTAACTCTATGCAGCTACGTAGTGGGCCCCAAGAATGATTTTCTCTGGTGGGCCCAAGGTGTTCCAGTCCGACGCTGCTCGTATATATGGCTCTGCTCCCACTCTCCCTCCCTCGTATATATGGCTCTGCTTCCACTCTCCCTCCCTTGTATATATGGCTCTGCTTCCACTCTCCCTCCCTTGTATATATGGCTCTGCTTCCACTCTCCCTCCCTTGTATATATGGCTCCGCTCCCACTCTCCCTCCCTTGTATATATGGCTCTGCATCCACTCTCCCAGCCTCCCTTGTATATATGGCTCCGCTCTCACTCTCCCTCCCTTGTATACTGTATATGGCTCCACTCGGCTCCCCCATCCTACTTACCCTCACGTCGCTGAACTTCCCTCCCTGCATCTCGCGGCGCTTCAGCTTCTTCCTGTGCGGAGCGGTCACGTGCTACCGCTCATTTAAGGTGCATGAATATGGACGCCATGCCTATGGGAGAGGAGTGGCGTCCATATTCATGACCTTAAATGAGCGGTACACTTGACAGCTCATTGCTGGATGAAGCCGCCGCGCTGACAGGGACCGCTATGCAGGGTGAGTATCAGCTGCTACACAGCCGCCGGCTCCCCTTGTGTCCGCAGACCGGCAAGAGCACTGCAACGGCCCGGTGCTTGGCCGCGGACCGGTGGTTGGGGTAATTAAATTGCACTACCAGGTAGCGCCAATCGGAGCCGGGGACCAGGGCCCCTATATGGGCCAGGCCCCAAAGCAACCGCTTCGGCTGCTACCCCGGTAGCTACGCCCCTGATTCTGGGGGGCTACATCATACTATATGAGGGGCCTGCATTATATTCTGTGGTGGGGCTGCATTATTCTCATGGGACTACATTATATGCTGTGGGCTACATATTACTATATGAGGGGACTACAGTATACTCTATGGGGGGCTGCATTATATTCTGTGGTGGGGCTGCATTATTCTCTCAGGGGACTACATTATATTCTGGGGGGGGGCTACGTCATACTATATGAGGGGGGCAGCATTATGCCCTGTTAGGGGGCTACAGTATACTCTATGGTGGGGTTGCATTATATTCTGTGGTGGTGCTGCATTATACTATATGAGAGGGGCTGCATTATGCTCTATGAGGGTGCTACATTATATTCTATGGTGGGGACTGCGTTATACCTTATGAGGGGGTTATTTATTTATATAGCGCCATTAATTCCATGGTGCTGTACATGAGAAGGGGGTTGCATTATATTTTGTGAAGTGCTGCATTATATCCTATGAGGGGGGCTGCATTATGTTCTATGAGGTGGCTACCCCTCTATGATTCTACGCCAACACCTGCCATATAATTAAGACGTGTACTACGTTATTTAATACCCTGATATTAGCGTGTTTTACCGCACAATAGGTGGTCTTGTATTTATTTCTAGTTACATAGTGGGCCCCAAGAATGTTTTTCTCTGGTGGGCCCAAGGTGCTGCAGTCCGACGCTGCCGTGGACAATAGCACCACCGTATCTTTTGGTTGCGTCAGCCGCCTTGAGTTCCCTGGCTCTGCGTTAGCTCCACACAGACCTAGGTAGCACAGAGACAGCTGCTCTGCAACTTGCAAACTCCAAACTGACACACCCAAAGCAAAAAATTGACAGATTTAAATGGAATCGTGGCCACAGAGCCACTTCCAAAACTTGGCATGGAGAGAGGGATTCGCCCCACTACCAAACCTGCAAATGCCTCTAAAAATAAAAGCCACTAGCAGTTTTCCTAACAAACTGACTGAGTCACTACTTGGAGACCAATCCACTCTTCCTTTTATACTGCCTTGCGACTCACAGGCATCCTGCTGCGAACACAAGGCACTCCAGCGGGTTTAATAGGAATCCGTCCGCATCCTGGGGGATACATATCGACCTTCGCATATGATCCCCCTCACCAGTGTCGGACTGGGGTGCCAGGGGCCCACCAGTAACATTGACTTTGGGGGACCCACTTTTCATCTGTATACAAATATTACAATACCCTCATTCACAAACTTACCTATATCTCTATATAATAATAAGCTGGGTAGTTTGGTTAATGAATGATGAGATGCTGCTTTTTTCTGCACAGAGTGAATCAAGTGAATTATGCAAAGTACTGCCCATATCGTGGGGATGGGGGGCCCTGATCTGCACTGGGGCCCACCGGGGGATTCCCCTGTTACCCTATGGGCCTGCCCCTCACTGATATATCTAATATATAAAGCTCAAGTGTGTGTATGTATGTATGTCCAGGATTGGCATCCGCACCGTCGCAGCTACAGCCACAAAATTTGGCACAGTCATACGTCTGGACCCCGAGAGTCTCCTAGGCTATGTTGTGAGGTGAAATTTTAACCCCGCGCATTCCAATTCACCAAACAATTTTGCCCCTATCTACATAATGGGGGAAAAAGTGTGTGTGTATCAAGCCCCGCCCCTCATTATGATGTCATAATGGTTGCCATGGCGACGCTGATGTCATCATAGGTTGCAAGCCCCGCTGCTCATTATGATGACATAATGGTTGACTATGGGATGGAGGATATGTATAACGGGTATATGGGCACGGGACTATGGGATGGAGGATATGTATGACGGATATATGGGCATGGAACTATGGGATGGAGGATGTATGATGGGTATATGGGCACTGGACTATGGGATGAAGGATATGTATGACGGGTATATGGGCACGGGACTATGGGTTGGCGGATATGTATGATGGGTATATGGGCACGGGACTATGGGATGGAGGATATGTATGATGGGTATATGGGCACAGGACTATGGGATGGAGGATATGTATGATGGGTATATGGGCATGGGACTATGAGATGAAGGATGTGTGATGGGTATATGGGCACTCGACTATGGGATGGCGAATATGTATGAGGGGTATATGGGCATGGGACTATGGGATGGAGGATGTATGATGGGTATATGGGCACGGGCCTATGGGATCGTGGATATGTATGATGAGTATATGGGCATGGGACTATGGGATGGAGGATAATTATAATTTGCTATAACTAACCACAGTTAGTTATTATGCCTGGGCAGCGCCGGGCTCTTCAGCTAATAAATAAATATATATATATATATATATATATATATATATGTGTATGTATGTATTTCTATGCAGCCGCACGCTCCGGTCCGAGTGCCTGCGGCAGTGCCAGGTTTTCATGCGAGAGACCCGCACTAGAATCGTGCGAATTTCTCGCAAGTGAGTATTAGCCCTAAAACTAATACTGGAATTTGAAGACTATTTAACATGAGATTAAATGTGATTTGCTAATTATGCTGGGTTGACTTTCCGAGGAAAAAGCAGACACATGCATGGCCCCATATTATAGCATTGGTCCAAGTGTGATCTGATGTTTTGGCGGATCACACCCGAACTGAAGGTATGCTCATCTGCATGAGTCCTAAATTCTAATTTTCTGTCACTGAATAAAACTCAAACTGCAGATGTGAAGAGAACCTTATATATCCAATTCTCTGGACTTCACACTGATAGATTTTGCACCAAAACATTAACACAAACTACATCAGAACAAGCCAGAGATTTGTCCTGCTGTTGTGTGTAACTAATTGCCATTTAATTTTGTAGCTTTATGCACATAAACCTGATATACGCTCATTGGGATGACGCAGCAGGATCTCCACCTTATTATGTATGACTACAGATACCCGGTGTAAGATGCAGATGTAATTGCTGAATTTAGCTACACATTAAGCTGATATTTTCACTTAACTCAATCTGATATGACAAGTCGTTAGTGTACATAGGATTGTGGGCAGACATTATTGTATCGTTCAGAAAATAAACATTGCAATGACAAATACATCTCTGCTACATCCGTGCCTGAGGAACTGTTATCCACTTTATTACATGCCATATTTGCTTTACCCCCAATCACATCCAGATCTCTATTCACAATTCTGCGAGCTTCTGAAACCACCTAGTTTTGTAATAAGATTTGCCATTCAGGGTGCTTGGAAAGCTGGGTGATAGCCCCTGTGGATGCTGTAATGGGGTCTCCATAACAGCAGATCACTGGCAGATAATGGGCGCCTGAGGACCGTTACATTGCGTGATCCTGGTACTACATGTCTGGCATCAGAGCTGGGATTGTGTCACCGCTGTCTGCGTGGGACCGTGATGGGCCAATTTGTCACTTGAACAATGCAGCTGTCAATGACATGCAGTAAAAGGTCCCACGGGACACCCAGATCCTCCCGTGGGGCTGCTGGTGGGTGGCTGCCTTGTAACTGATACTGTCATGTGTGCGGGGGACGTTGCTAATATTAGTAGGATCACATAGGGATGATCTATCAGTGCTCCCTTATCACTGTGCCACACTTTATCCAAAGGCTGGGCTCGTTCTCCTGGGTAAGGGTGTGGCAAAGGCCAAATGCTTGCTTCTTAGAAGAGGGTCTTCAAATTCTTTGGAGACAATGGCAGAGAAGGCAAAATTCCCCCTTTACCCATTACACTCAATTTTTTTATGGATATTTGGATCCTGCTTTCTGGCATCCCATCTTTGTCCTATGCCTCCAAACCAAGACACAATTGTGACGTCACTCTCCTGAGCCATACAGCATCACCTTCCACCTAAGTTTTCAGGTAGTTGACATCCCTCTTGCTGCATCACTGATAAGTTCTGTCTGGACTCTGTGACAACCCAGCTCTGTTATATTACGAGATAACTTTAATTTTGCAGTGGTGGGGTCCTGGGTTCAAATCCCACCAAAGAAAACATCTGCAAGGAGTTTGTATGTTCTCCCCGTGTTTGCGTGGGTTTCCTCCCACACCGTAAAGACATAAAGACATACTGATGAGGAATCTAGATTGTGAGCCCCAATGGGGACAGTGATTATAATATATGTAAAGCGCTGCGGAATTAATGACGCTATATAAGTGAGTAACATAAATAAATAAAAAATAAATTCCATTCAACCCTCTCTGAGAACTGTCAGTTAACTCACATTCTGTTCATATCTCTCTTTAATCACCTCCGTCACTGCAGCAGACCCCTCTCCCCACCACTTTCTCCCTCTATTGTCTGTTGCTTTGTGAATTAGGAATCTAACCAGTTTCAATTTATCTCTTCAGAACAAGAAAATGTGAGAAGGAAGTTATTTCTTTACGGTTAGTTGTCCATGGTTTTTTTAATTTGCTGTGCAGCTAAACACGATCCCTTATTCCCTGTTAGGCCGGCGTCTCACGAGAGAGAAATACGGACGAGTGAGAGGAGAAAAAAACACGCATTGCACTCGGACCAATGTTTCTCTATGGGGCAGCTCCCATCAGCCGTATATTTCTTATTTGTCAATAAGACACCTATCCATTATTAACCCTAGACTAGTAAAGGGTTAAAAATAAGCACACACAGACCTTAATTAAAGATTTGTTTAATGAAAAAAGACACCAAGTTTTTGACCAAATGTATTCCTAATCTAATTATTAGTCAAAGACATATAAAAAATACATGAAATGAAATAATTTACTGTATGTAAACCATGTGTCATTTCATGTTGGCTTTTGTATTGATTTAGCGGCTATTCTGCTATGTAGAACTGTATGAAATCTAATATATAAAGCTCAAAGTGTGTATGTATGTGTGTATGTATGTATGTGTGTGTGTATGTCCGGGATAGGCATCCGCACCGTCACAGCTACAGCCACAAAATTTGGCACAGTCGCACGTCTGGACCCCGAGAGCGTCCTAAGCTATGTTGTGAGGCGAAATTTTAACCCCGCGCGTTCCAATTCACCAAACAATTTTGCCCCTATCTACATACTGGGGGGAAAAGTGTGTGCGCGTTAAGCCCCGCCCCTCATTATGATGTCACAATGCCCCTATTTGCATACTGGGGAAGCAGTGTGTGTGTATCAAGCGCCGCCCCTCATTATGATGTCACAATGGTTGCCATGGCGACGCTGATGTCATCATAGGTTGCAAGACCTGCCGCCGCTCATTATGATGTCATAATGGTTGACTATGGGATGGAGGATGTGTGATGGCTATATGGGCACCGGACTATGGGATGGAGGATATGTAAGACGGGTATATGGGCACGGGACTATGGGATGGAGGATATGTATATGGGCACGGAACTATGGGATGGAGGATATGTATGATGGGTATATAGGCGTGGGACTATGGGATGGCGGATATGTATATCAATCAATCAATCAAATTTATTATCGCCAAGTACATATTACATATATACAAGGAATTCTTTGTGGCAAAGAGGCAACATAATATATAACAACAGATACAACAAGTAGCATCTAACAAGACAGATACAGTATATAGTCTACACATGACGATTTAATTGTTGAACAGAGAGTGGATAGAAGCTGTTCATATGGCGGTTGGTGCTGCATTTGGGGACTCTGAAGCGACGTCCTGAAGGGAGTAGTTGGAATGAGGAGTGTCCCGGGTGAGAGGGATCGGATGAAATTTTCAATGCGTGGGATCGAATACTCTTATCATAAAGATCCTGGATTTTAGGCAGGGGGGAGCCTATAATTCTCTCTGCTGTTCTGAAAGTCCTTTGTAAGCGGAGTTTGTCATGCGCAGTGGCTCCCCCATACCAGACTATCAGAGAGGAACAAATCACAGATCTGATGACAGCATTAAAGAATAAGATCAGCAGATTCTTAGACAAACCATATCTTTTCAGCTGACGCAGGAAGAACATCCTCTGTTGTGCTTTTCTTATAACAGCATCCACGTTTTTCCCCCATTTAAGATTATGAGAGATGATAACACCAAGGAATTTGGTCTCTGTGACCCTAAGAACCACTTCGTCATGGATGTAGATTGGAAGTATCTCATGTTGATCTTTCCTAAAATCCACAACCATCTCAGCAGTTTTTTTAGTGTTGAGTACAAGATTATTGGCTTTACACCAGTCACATATTCTTTCCACCTCATTCCTCCGATACAAGTCTTCAGCATTTCCCCTGATGAGACCAATCAGTGTCATATCATCGGCAAATTTCAAGATTTTTACTGAGTCTGCTGAAGAGATGCAATCATTCGTATAGAGAGAAAACAGTAACGGGGACAAAACACACCCCTGAGGTGCCCCGATGTTTGTGACCAAGGTGTCCGAAGTGAATGGTCCAACTTTTACACTCTGTATCCTGGCTGTCAGGAAGTTATAAATCCACAAGCATAAGTTGAGAGGGACTCCAAGAGCTACCATTTTCTTATGAAGTAAATTCGGATCAATGGTATTGAACGCTGAGCTAAAGTCCATGAAAAGAATCCGGACATATGAGTGCCGTTCATCTGTATGATCCAAAATGTACTTCAGTGCCAGATTGACAGTGTCGTTTGCCGAAACATTCTCCTTATAGGCAAACTGAAGCGGGTCCCATAGCTTCTGCGTGAATTTTATCAGGTGGGACATCATAATTCTTTCGAAGACTTTCATAGCTACAGATGTGAGTGCTACTGGTCTATAGTCGTTCAACTCAGAGGATCCCACTTTCTTGGAGACAGGGATAATTGTGGAATTTTTCCAACACTGAGGTACAACGCACTCTTTCAGTGACACATTGTATATATTTGTCAGTATAGGGGCAAGCTGGGTAGCACATACTTTCAGACACATTGGAGATACACCATCAGGGCCAGGTGCCTTTTTGACCTTAAGTCCCTTCAGGATGCGTATCACCTCTGCCTCGGAGATCACTACTTGGGTGTTGCACAATGAATGATCTTTATATGAACAGACTGAGGAGCTTAGAGATGAATAGCCACTGTGTGTATATGGGCACGGGACTATGGGATGGAGGATGTGTGATGGGTATATGGGCACGGGACTATGGGATGGCGGATATGTATATGGGCACGGGACTATGGGATGGAGGATGTGTGATGGTATATGGGCACTGGACTATGGGATGGAGCATATGTTTGACGGATATATGGCACGGGACTATGGGATGGCGGAAATGTATATGGGCACGGGACTATGGGATGCAGGATGTGTGATGGGTATATGGGCATGGGACTATGGGATGGAGGATGTGTGATGGGTATATGGGCATGGGACTATGGGATGGAGGATGTGTGATGGGTATATGGGCACTCGACTATGGGATGGAGGATATGTATGATGGGTATATAGGCACGGGCCTATGGGATCGTGGATATGTATGATGGGTATATGGGCACGGGACTATGGGATGGAGGATAATTATAATTTTCTATAACTAACCACAGTTAGTTACTATGCCCGGGCAGCGCCGGGCTCTTCAGCTAGTATTAATATATATGTGTCTCAATGATATATGTGTATATATATATATATATATATATATATATGTGTGTGTATATATATATATCAGTACAGACCAAAAGTTTGGACACACCTTCTCATTCAAAGAGTTTTCTTTTTTTTCATGACTATGAAAATTGTAGATTCACTCTGAAGGCATCAAAACTATGAATTAACACATGTGGAATTATATAATTAACAAAAAAGTGTGAAACAACTGAAAATATGTCTTATATTCTAGGTTCTTCAAAGTAGCCACCTTTTACTTTGATTACTGCTTTGCACACTCTTGGCATTCTCTTGATGAGCTTCAAGAGGTAGTCATCGGAAATGGTCTTCCAACAGTCTTGAAGGAGTTCCCAGAGATGCTTAGCACTTGTTGGCCCTTTGCCTTCACTCTGCGGTCCAGCTCACCCCAAACTATCTCGATTGGGTTCAGATCTGGCAGAGCACCCCATCACTCTTCTTCTTGGTCAAATAGCCCTTACACAGCCTAGAGGTGTGTTTGGGGTCATTATCCTGTTGAAAAATAAATGATGGTCCAACTAAACGCAAACCGGATGGAATAGCATGCCGCTGGAAAATGCTGTGGTAGCCATGCTGGTTCAGTATGCCTTCTGTCATGATGGGGTTTTGTCTTTGGCCCGTCCTGGTCAGACAGGGGTTAATTGTTTCTGCCTCTCTCTGGCAGAGGGCGGCTATTTAATGCTCACTTGACCTAGGTCCGGTGTCAGTTATACTCCTGCCCTTGGCTGAGTTAGTTGACCTCGTGCGTACGTGTGCCTTGTGCCTGATAACTTGCTTGCTTGTTTGGTTTTGATCCGGTTCTGTCCCTGTTTACGAGTTCTGCCTGTCCCTCTTGTACTACGCTACCTCTCTGTGTATGACCCTCCGCCTGTGACCTGACTATTCTTTGCTCGTCCCTCTGGTACCGCACAGCCCTCTCCGTGTACGAACCCTTGCTTGTCTGACCTGCGTTGTCCTCTCCTCTGCTACAGTTTCCCTGCAGTAGGTACATTACATCGTCTGCAGCAGTAGGACGCTAAGCCCCGCCCCCTGCAGTTACATGATCGTAGGTCCTGGGACACCTTACTATTTTCAGTGCCGCAGGTCCTGTCTGCTAAACCCATCACTACAGTATTGAACCCCGCGCTCTCCCATAGTGTGGGTAAGTCACCCTGCTCTGCGTGGCAGTTTGTCGATGCTGACAGGGTCCTGACACTAGAGCCCTGACACCTTCAATTTTGAATAAATCCCCAACAGTGTCACCAGCAAAGCACCCCCACACCATCACACCTCCTCCATGCTTCACAGTGGGAACCAGGCATGTAGAGACCATCCATTCACCTTTTCTGCGTTGCACAAAGACACGGTGGTTGGAACCAAGATCTCAAATTTGGACTCATCAGACCAAAGCACAGATTTCCACTGGTCTAATGTCCATTCCTTGTGTTCTTTAGCCAAAACAAGTCTCTTCTGCTTGTTTCCTATCCTTAGCAGTGGTTTCCTAGCAGCTATTTTACCATGAAGGCCTGCTGCGCAAAGTCTCCTCTTAACAGTTGTTGTAGAGATGTGTTGCTGCTAGAACTCTGTGTGTCATTGACCTGGTCTCTAGTCTGAGCTCCTGTTAACCTGCGATTTCTGAGGCTGGTGACTCGGATGAACTGATCCTCCTCAGCAGAGGTGACTCTTGGTCTTCCTTTCCTGGGGCGATCCTCATGTGAGCTAGTTTCTTTGTAGCGCTTGTTGGTTTTTGCCACTGCACTTGGGGACACTTTCAAAGTTTTCCCAGTTTTTCGGACTGACTGACCTTCATTTCTTAAAAGAATGATGACCACTCGTTTTTCTTTACTTAGCTGCTTTTTTCTTGCCATAATCCAAATTCTAACAGTCTATTCAGTAGAACTATCAGCTATGTATCCACCAGACTTCTGCACAACAAAACTGATGGTCCCAACCCCATTTATAAGGCAAGAAATCCCACTCATTAAACCTGACAGGGCACACCTGTGAAGTGAAAACCATTTCGGGTGACTACCTCTTGAAGCTCATCAAGAGAATGCCAAGAGTGTGCAAAGCAGTAATCAAAGCAAAAGGTGGCTACTTTGAAGAACCTGTAATATAAGACATATTTTCAGTTGTTTCACACTTTTTTGTTAATTATATAATTCCACATGTATTAATTCATAGTATTGATGCCTTCAGAGTGAATCTACAATTTTCATAGTCATGAAAATAAAGAAAACTCTTTGAACGAGGTGTGTCCAAAGTTTTGTTCTGTACTGTGTATATATATATATATATATATATATATATATATATATATATATATATATATAATGTATTCTATGTGTCTATATCTATTTTTTCGTTTGTGTTTTAACCTGTCATTGGGGTCCATTATATGTCCATTTTGCAAGCCGGCGAGAAAATCTCAGCATACGGATGCCATACAGATGCTTACATGCACAAAAAACAGAGCCACACCTTGACAACGGATGACATACAGATAGAGTTGAGTGAAACGGGTCGAAAAATTTCAAAAGTCGCCGACTTTTGGCAAAGTCGGGTTTCATGAAACGAAACCCGACCCTAGGATGAGGTCGGCCACGAGGTCGGCGACTTACGCGCCAAAGTCGCGTTTCAAAAGTTTGTTTTGCGCTCTTTTTCAGCCAATCAGGATCCACGGACACTGTGGGCAACGTGATGACATAGGCAGGGGTCACCACCATCTTTCAGAAGGGCATGCAAGTGATTGGCTTGCTTTGGTGGGCGTCACAGGGGTTATAAAAGGGCGTGCACGCCGACCGCCATCTTACTTCTGCCGATCTTAGCATAGGGAGAGGTTGCTGCTGCTGATTCTGTAGGGAGAGCGTTAGGCAGGGAAGAAGAAAAAAAAACTGCTTCTGCTGCTAGCGATTTTGCCTGTACAACACACCAGTCACTGTGTGTGCAGTGCAAGGGGAGGCTATATTGTGGTGGATCAGCGGTGTTGGTTGTTAGGCTGCCTTCTAAGGCTTCCTGACAGCTGCATTGCTGTTTACCCACTGTTCTGCAAACTGCTTTTTTAAAAGCAATCCCAATTTTTTTTTTTGTCCTGCTGAGGTACTGAGCGTGCATTTTTTCACACCATACAGCGGTGTACGCTCCTCACACAGTACCGTGTAACGGCTGTTATCACAGCCACAGTGAAGCTATCTGTGTGTCACTCTGTGAGAATAAGTCGAGGACATGTTCCGTTCTTACAGACCTGCACCTACTAGTTTTGTCTAGCTTTCAAACAGTTAAATATATTTGCTGTTTGATCACATTCAAAACTATAGAGAGACAGCGTGTGTCAGTCCGTATACTTAAAAAACACGGAGCTTGACAATTTTACGTACACCGGACAGCCGTGTACGTGCACGCTCCTCTCAGTACCGTGTAACGGCTGTTATCACGGCCACGGTGAAGCTATCTGTGTGTCACTGTGGAAGGATAAGTGGAGGACTTGTTCCGTTCTTACAGACCTACACTCTAGGGAGATTCCTATTCTGCCCAATTCTACATACACCTTGTAGTTTGTGATACACTAGCCAATTTCTGCCTGTGACATAGCGCTCTGATATTCAGTGGGCCTCACACAATCCAAAAGTGTCCAGTGTCCACTAGTGTGTGCAGAAATTCAAAATCTCCCTTATCCTGTAGTCACTTTTTTCACACCTGTGCCATCGAGCCTGTGACATAGCGCTGTGATATTCAGTGGGCCTCACACAATCCATAAGTGTCCAGTGTCCACAAGTGTGTGCAGAAATTCAAAATCTCTGTGATCCTGTAGTCACTTTTTTCACACCTGTGCCATCGAGCCTGTGACATAGCGCTCTGATATTCAGTGGGCCTCACACAATCCAAAAGTGTCCAGTGTCCACAAGTGTGTGCAGAAATTCAAAATCTCCCCTGTCCTATAGACACCTTGTACCTTGTTTTACATTACTATATAGTTTGTTGGATTTTGTCTACATTTCTACAAAAAATGAGGAAGGCTGGTGGAAGAGGCCGTGGAATTGGGCGGGGGTTGGCAGCTGGTAATGATGGTGTTGGTGGTGGATCTGATGGTAGTGGCAAGAGCAAAATAGGACCGAATGCAGGAGGTGTTGAGCCTGCGTCATCGTCTGGCTCCATAAGGCTTCGAAGGCTTAGTTTTCTAGGAGTTGGCAAACCGCTTTTAAAGCCAGAGCATCAGGAAAAAGTTTTGTCTTACATTGCTGACTCAGCCTCCAGCTCTATCGCCTCCTCTTCTGAAGTTGTAAAAAGTAAAAGCACTGAGTCGTCATTGGAGGCTCATGTTCATGAACCACACCTTTCCTTGTGTCCTTCACCCCAACCAAGATTGAAGGATGACGCAGGCCATACTACTGATTACTCCATGGAGCTGTTTTCACATACCATGCCTGGATTATCAAGTGAAATGGTGAATTACCCAGGCCAAGATGAATCTGACATGGAGTGCACTGATGCACAGCCGCTGATAGATGATTCTGCTGGTACATTCACTCAGAGCACTACATTGTCCTCGCAGTGTACAGAGCCAGATTCTGACCCTGATGAGACTCAGGTGCCCCTTCCCGCACACTATACCACCATACACGGTGACACAGAGGGAGGTGCACATGACATTGAAGAGGAGGTGATGGATGACCCAGTTATTGACCCAGATTGGCATCCATTGGGGGAAGAGGGTGCTGCTTCCAGTAGCTTAGATGAGGAGCATCCACAGCAGACATCGACATCGCAACAGCTGTTATCTGGCAGGCCCGGAGCACTCCAAAGACAGGTTCCAAAAATCAAAAGAGTTGCTGGACAGCTTGTCCAGAGGGTCAAAAGATCACAGCGTGCTAGGCCGCAAAATGTCTGCCAAAGTAGGAAGAGTGCAGTGTGGCACTTTTTTGAACAAAATCCACATGACCAGGCCAAGGTTATCTGTAAGAAGTGCGCAAAGACCTTTAGCCGAGGGAAAAATCTGAAAAATTTGAATACCAGTTGCATGCTTAGACATTTAACCACCATGCACTTGCAAGCGTGGACACAACACCAAACCTCAAGTGCCACATGTGCAACTGATCACAAAGAAGGTAGTCAGCAACGCTACATTGTTTCCCCCACTGTAAGCCCACCGGTTAGCACAGCAGCAAATGTTGAGGTGTCGTTGCAAAGCCACAGCAGTCAGGGAATCCCACTGTTATATCAACGAAATACTGAATCTAGGCCATCAGAAAGAACACCAACTCCATCACCATCATCAACCCTCTCTCAGTCCGCCCTGTCCACCGCTACTTCCACCATATGCAGCTCTCAAGTCCAGCTCACCTTCCCAGACACTATGAGTAGGTCAAGAAAGTACTCAGTCTCTCATCCGCGTACACTGGGTTTGAACGCCCACATTGCCAAACTAATCTCGTTTGAGATGATGCCCTATTGGTTGGTGGAAAGCGCAGCTTTCCGCGAACTCATGGCCTATGCAGTACCACGCTATGACCTACCCAGTCGCCACTTCTTCTCTCGCAAAGCCATCCCAGCCCTCCACCATCATGTGAAAGACCGCATTGTCCATGCACTCAAGCAGTCAGTGAGTGGAAAGGTGCACCTCACAACTGATGCATGGTCCAGTCGGCATGGCCAGGGCCGTTACGTGTCCATCACTGCGCACTGGGTTAATGTGGTGGATGCAGGGTCCACAGGGGACAGTGGTGGTGGGACAGTGCTGCCTAGCCCACGGTATAGGAAACAGTTGGCTGTAGGCGTTCGACCCTCCTCCTCCTCCTCCAGAAGCGAAAGCTCGTCCACAGAGCGCAGTCGTACGAGCACTCCATCTGCAGCTGCCACTGTTGCACACGAGGTGTCCCCCTATCGAGCAGCTAGTGGAAAGCGTCAGCAGGCTGTGTTGCAGATGATGTGTTTGGGCGACAGACACACCGCCGAGGTGCTGGCCGAGTACTTGAAGCGACAAACTGAGTCATGGCTGGGCAGTGTACATCTTGAGGCAGGCAAGGTAGTTAGTGATAACGGCCGTAATTTTGTGGCAGCCATAGCCCTTTCAAAACTCAGTCACATACCTTGCTTGGCTCACACCTTGAACCTGGTGGTGCAGTGCTTCCTCAAAAATTATCCCGAGTTAACAGCCCTGCTCCAGAAGGTGCGAAGACTGTGCGCGCACATCCGCCGGTCGCCTGTACACTCCGTTCGTATGCAGAAGCTGCAGCGATTGCTCCACCTTCCCAACCACCGCCTCATTATCGACATTGCAACAAGGTGGAACTCCACCCTGCACATGGTGGAGCGGCTGTGCGAGCAGAGGCAGGCCATAATGCATTTGTGGGAGGATACACGGCCAGGCACTTTGAGAGCAGACATGGAGTTGACAGGTGTGCAATGGTCGAAGCTGAAAGACCTCTGTAAAGTCCTTCAGTGTTTTGAGGAATGCACACGGCTGGTAAGCGCAGATGACGCCATCCTAAGCATGAGCATCCCAATTATGCGTCTGCTCATGCAAACTTTGACGCACCTTAAGGAGCAGGCGTCTGCAGCCAATGTTGATGAGGAGGAAGAGGAGGAGGGAATCCTTGATGACATTCAGCCATTGTCTGCTCAGGGACCTCTCCTGGACGAGGTGGAGGAAGAAGAGGAGGAGGAGGATGATGATGGGGATGATTACTTAGGGGAGGAGGATGCATCTCGTGGGGCAAGTGAAAATGTTGGCGTGGCAAGGTCTGGTACAGGGTTTGTGCCTGACTGGAGGGATGTAGATTTGCCAGAAAGTGCTCCTCCAACCAGCACTCGCAGTGCATCATTGACACCGGGAACATTGGCCCACATGTCAGATTATGCCTTGCAGATCTTAAAAAGGGACCCCCCGCATTGCCAAAATGATGAACGATGACGACTACTGGTTGGCCAGCATCCTGGATCCACGCTATAAAGGCAAATTACAAAACATCATGCCACAGGAGAACCTTGACCTAATATTGGCTAATAAACAAGCAACTCTGGTAAATCGGTTGCTTGAGGCATTCCCAGCACACAGCAGCGGTGATGGTTCTCACACGAGCCGTACGGGCCGGGAGCAGCTTGGCAGAGGTGTTCATGGTGCACACAGCAGAAGTGGCGTTGGAGACAGGGGTTTCATGACAATGTTGTGGACTGATTTTTCAAGTACCGTTCACACAACTGGTAATACTGCATCGATGGAAAGTGACAGGAGACAGCAGTTGTCAACTATGGTTACAAACTACTTTTCCTCCCATATCGATGTTCTCCCACACAGGTCATTCCCCTTTGACTATTGGGCCGCTAAACTGGACACCTGGCCTAAATTGGCACAATATGCCTTACAGGAGCTCGCTTGCCCAGCTGCAAGTGTGCTATCGGAAAGAGTCTTCAGTGCAGCTGGATCAATCCTGACAGAAAAAAGGACCCGTCTGTCAACCCAAAATGTGGATGATCTAACCTTCATTAAAATGAACCATGCATGGGTTTCCAAGGATTTTGTCCCACCTTCCCCTAATGACACATAGGGTGACAGCAGAAAAATGGCTTGCTTTGGTCCACCTCTTCCTGGGACTTGACCTATTTCGCCTTTTGCATCAGCTGAATGTCCAACTTCAACATATGCCACTTTCTAAAACTCCCTAACTGTGCTGCCTCCCCCCCATGGCCGGGGTCACCACCTAGCGCAAGACACCGTGTGAGTGCCGTTGCCCTGGACAGGTGGGTAGGCCGACTCTTGGGCGAGGGCACTGGCACAGGGTCCCTCATAGCGCAATCAAGTGTCTCTGACTGTGGTGGTGCACACCCGCCGTCAGACACACCGCCGTACTATGAGGGGCCCAGTGCCAGTACCGACGTCCACGAGTGGGCCCCCCTTGCTTGGGCAGGGCCCCAGCATTTGCAATCTTTACCTCTCCCTGCTCCTCCGCTGTGTAGTCTGGGCCGTCAAATCCATACTGTGCCTGACACCGTCTGAGCCTGCCTCCTGATGTATAGACATATATTTTGAATGTGTACGCTATCCATACATGTTATCCGGGGATACGGTACCCTTTCTCACCTTTGTGCAATCACGTGCAATCCATACTGGGCCTAACACCGTCTGAGCCTGCCTCCTGATGTATAGACATATATTTTGAATGTGTACGCTATCCATACATGTTATCTGGGGATACGGTACCCTTTCTCACCTTTGTGCAATCATGTGCAAGCCATACTGGGCCTAACACCATCTGAGCCTGCCTCCTGATGTATAGACATATATTTTGAATGTGTACACTATCCATACATGTTATCCGGGGATACGGTACCCTTTCTCACCTTTGTGCAATCACGTGCAAGCCATACTGGGCGTGAGAACGGCTGGCGAGCTGTTAAGCAAGCTACAGCACCTGTGGTTTGCACACGTAAGTTTTTCATTTTTTCAGGAATGACGGTTAGGCCTAATTCCGGAACTGCGGTTGACCTGCACTTACTGGGAAATCATCGTTCGCGGGTAATAATTGTAATCAGTGATCCCCATCACTAACGTTGTTCAGCGGGTTATCTGCACCTGTAAGCGACAAACGCTGGCCTTTTCAGTGTAGCGCACATGCAGCCACGGACATGTAAGGGCATGACACACCAGTTATTGGCCAATCTCATGTGCCAGAGCCTCACGTGTCCCTCTAGTAAGCCGGACTCGGACCGCGGGGCATGACGGAGTCTCGTTCGTTAACGGAATTAAGCTTGCAATGTGTGCATCTTTTCTGTAGCTGGCATGGTTGAGGTTTCCCAGGTGGAGTCGAATTTAACCGTAGGCTCCACTCCTGGTGGTGCCCTTCTGGACATTCCTTTAAGGTTCAGCTTTGCAACCATACTGCCCACGTAAAACAAACACTTTGCCTTCATGAACGCTGTTTGGAGGGTCATGACTCGTGGGAATAACGCCGCCCAATCAGTTAACCTGCTAGAGAGATCCTTCGTTGCTCCCAAGCATGACATCACACTCCCTAGGAGGAAGGTAATGCCACTGTGGCGACCGTACTCCTGGGGGCGACACAAGTGCACTGATGCCCAGCCACTGCTCGATGAATCTGCTGGTACATTGACCCAGACCACTACATTCCCCTCGCACGCTACACGGCCTGAATCTGACCCTGATGAAACTCAGGTTACCCTTCCCATATACAGTTCCATCTTAAACAGTGACAAAGAGGAAGCTGCAGATGAAAGTGCAGGTTCGGCCCACCCGCCATCAGACACACCACTGTACTATCAGGGGCCCTGTGCCAGTGCCGTCGCCAACGAGTGGGCCCCCCCTGCTTGCTCAGGATCACAGCACTTGCAAGGTTGAAATACTGTGCAGTGAGATGGAAGATGGGGACGACGAGGAGTCCAGACTAGTACAGGGATTCCCTAGCGAGGAGACTTATTTGATTGTTTTCAATGTTGGGACAGCAATTTTTGGGGAGCACTAGACTCTGGAGAATGATAGATGGGGCCCACCATACACTGGAACATTCCAAAGGTGGACATCAGACACTGGAGCAGCATTTACAGGGCCCATTATACACTAGAGCATTAGAAATGGGGCCCATTATGTTTGGAGCATTATTTGGGCCCATAAGACAGTGGAGCTTCATCCATGGGGACCAACATATACTGTAGCATTATGTGGAGCTCATCATATACTGTTTCAAACATTATATGGGACCAATGATTCTGTATGGAGAAATAGATGGGCCTCGTCATGAGATGTAAAAAGTGAAGTATTTTTCATTGTACTATACCGCTATTTCTCTGCCGTATCGGAGCATGATGAGTTGTGGTATGTGTTAAAGGGGCGCTCTTTCGCCCAGGGCACATGAAAACCTGGAGCCAGCCCTACCCCCCCACAACTTTAGCCAAATAACCCCCATTTTTCAGTGCGTAACTTGTATTATGAAGTTAATTAAGGTTGACAAGCTTAAGTAAGAAGAATTGATGCTTTTGGCATTCAAATGGGCACTGTAGGTGTGTTTCCTGTCCTCCTCTCACTGCCGACTTTTATTCCCCATTGACTTACATTGGGTTTCGTGTTTCGGGACGACCCCGACTTTTCACTATAATCGGCCGATCTTGCTCGACCCGACTTTTGGAAAAGTCGGGTTTCACGAAACGAAACTCGACCCTAAAAAACCAAAAGTCGCTCAACTCTACATACAGATCACTGTTCAGGGAACATTTCTGCGTATTTCATCAGTAAAATACGAGCCGTATTTTTATACGTTGTGTCTATCTCCAGCCTTATCAGCCAGATTAGGCTGGAAGAGACTGACTGTAATACATGTGTGACAGTGTGGAAACCTTCGCCCATCCATGTCTACTACTTTCTTTTCTACCACCAGTGCTGAGAATAGTGGTGTCTTTTGTCTGCCGAGCAGATGTAGTCATGAACGTGCCAGCCATTTCCATTTACTGTACGGACGATACAGGAACAGCCCAGTGTACTCCTAAACAGAATAATGGAGATTGCTCACACACCACCGGGAGATAAGTGGTGCTACGAGTGTCTTACATCCACTTAGCTGTCTTAAAATAACATGTCTGTTTTGTTCTGTTTATGGGGAAGTTAGGGTGACACGTTTCTTCTCTATTAGATGGTGGCCCGATTCTAACGCATCGGGTATTCTAGAATATGTATGTAGTTTATTTATGAAGTTTTAATAATAATGCAATAATGCACCCCCTAATCCTGATATGCATGGTCCTCTCACCCCTGAATCCTGATATGCATGGTACCCCTCCCCCCCTATCCTGGTATGCATGGTCCTCTCACCCCTCTTTCCTGGTAAGCATTGTCCCCTCACCCCCCTTTCCAGGTATGCATGGTCCCGTCACCCCCCTTTCCTGGTATGCATGGTTCCCCTCACACCCCCCTTTCCTGGTATGCATGGTCCTGTCACCCCCCCTTTCCTGGTATGCATGGTCCCCTCACGCCCCAATCCTGATATGAATGGTCCTGTCACCCCCCTTTCCTGGTAAGCATGGTCACCCTCACCCCACTATCCTGGTATGCATGGTCACCATCACCCCCCTATCCTGGTATGCATGGTCACCCTCACACCCCTATCCTGGTATGCATGGTCCTCTCACCCCCCTTTGCTGGTATGCATGGTCACCCTCACCCCCCTATCCTGGTATGCATGGTCACCCTCACCCCCCTATCCTGGTATGCATGGTGCCCTCACCCCCCTATCCTGGTATGCATGGTCCCGTCACCCCCCATCCTGGTATGCATGGTCTCTGTTAAAATAAAAAATAGTTATATACTTACCTTCGGACGGCATCGGATCTCCTTTCCACGCGCCCGGCCTCACGATCCCAGTAATGCCTTGCGGCTTAGACCGCTAATGACATTGCGCTCTTGTGAGAGTGATGCCATCTCCGGTCTAAGCTGCAAGGCATTACTGGGACCGTGAGGCCGGCCGCGTGGAAAGGAGATCGGACGCCGTCGGAAGGTGAGTATAACTTTTTTTTTAATTTTAATTCTATTTTTTACAGATTAAGCGCTGCACCCGATTGAGCGCCGCTGATTGCTCACGGCTGCCAGGCCGCGACCAATCAGCGGCAGGCGCAGCTTAACGTTACAATCGGTGCAGCGGTATTTCGGTTACAGACAGACATATGCATATGAAGACTTCCGGGTCATAGGCGCAGGAAAAATACCGGCACATGCGCAGTAGCTATTATATGCTTTGCCCACAGTTGGGCAAAGTATACTGCGCAAGCGTGAATGGCCTTATCAATGCACAGGCGCGAATAAACAGGCATCTGTGATATTCACAGAAGAAACTACGTCCAGCAAGCCAAGGGGGGGAGGAGAATAAGCCACGCCTATCGGACCAGACCGCGGAAATTTCCATAAATCGGAAGAGTTATAAAAAAGGTATTTATGCATCAAAGGTGCGGGGACAGGGGGGATCAAAAGTACGACTAGAATACTTAGGTAACACACAATTCAATGATATCTTTACATCTCAAAAAATGGGTGACAGATTCCCTTTAATATTTGGTTGCACACACTTTGGAATAAATAACTACAATCATTTGCTTCCTTTAACCATCAAAAAGATTCCAACACCTCTCACCGGAATTCTGGATCACTCATCTTTCACAAACTGCGCCAGGTCTCTCCTATTAGAAGGGTGCCTTCTCCCAACAGCAATTTTAAGATCTCTCCACAGGTGTTCAATGGTATTTAGACCCGGACTCATTGCTGGCCACTGCAGAACTCTTCAGCACCTTGTTTCCATGCATTTCTGGGTGCGTCTTGACTTTTGTTTGGCGTCATTGTCCTGCTGGAAGACCTATGACCTATGACGCAAACCCAGCTTTCTGACACTGGGCATTACATTGTACCCCAAAATCCTTTGTTAATCTTCAGATTTTGTGGTGCCTTGCACACAGTCAAGGCACCCAGTGCCAGAGGCAGCAAAACAACCTCAAAACATCTTTGAGCCTCCATCATGATCGATTGTAGGTACTGTGTTATTTTGTTTGAAGTCGTCATTTAGTTTTTGGATAATGGTAGAATAATGTGCTTTACCAAAAAGCTTTCACAGAAGGATTTTGGCTTACTCATGTACATTTTGTCAAACTGCAGTCTAGCTTTATTATGTCTCTGTGTCAGCAGTAGGGTCCTCCTGGGTCTCCTGCCATAGCATTTCATTTCATTCAATTGTCAATGGATAGTTTGCAGAGATACTGATTCACCCTGAGCCTGCAGGACAGCTTGAATTAGTTTGGAACTTGATTGGGGCTGCTTATCTAGCATCCAGACTATTCATGGTTGCAACCTTTCATCAATTTTTCTCTGCCGTCCATATCTAGGGAATTTAGCTACAGGGCCATGGGCTGTAAACTGCTTGATTATGTTGTGCATTATGGACAAAGGAACATCAATATCTCTGGAGATGGAGTTGTAACCTTGAGATTGTTGATATTTTTCAACAATTGTGGTTGTCAAGTCTTCAGATAGTTCTCATCTCCTCTTTCAGTTCTCCATGCTTAGTGTGGCATGCACAGACACACTTTCATGGAGATACCATGACAGAGAGGGGCCAGAAAATTGCAGTGTCTGGTTACATGAACTCTTGCAATGATTAGATCTGTTTCACCATCCTATTAAACAGTGCAAGTTTTCTTTGCTTTGTCATTGCAAGGGTTAATTAGTTCAATTGATCTCTTGGAGCTCTCCATTCAGAATTGTCTCAGCTGTTCTGTGTTGTCCATTCCCCTCTGGTATATATGCTTGTCACTGGCACTTGGGTGTTGCCAGTGATAGTGGTTCCTTCCTGATTTGGAGTTGAAGGAGAAGTTCAGTGTTTGGAGAAGGCGGTTGGAGTGTTTTTCAGGAGATTGCCACATGGAGTTGGCTTGTGTGTTTATCATCATCCTCTCCCAATTTGATTGAGCCTCCTATTCCTCCCATTTGTGTGACTGTAGTTTTCTTTTGTCCCTGTTTGTTAATCCCTGTCTGTCTGGTTAGTGTTTTCCAATACACTTTAGGGTACTGTCACACTTAGCGATGTACCAGCGATGTGACGCGGTCAGGATCGCTGGTACATCGCTAAGTGGTCGCTAGTGAGCTGCCACACAGGCAGATCACACCAGCGACATCGCTGGGGACGGGGGTCGCTACTTACCTGTCACACCAGGCGATACTGCGTCCTCCCGCCCGGCTGCATGCGTCGCTCGTCGTCACAGCAGGAAGCGCCGCAGGAAGCTGACGATGAGAAACAGTCCAGCCTGTTCTCGCACGATCAGCGATAACCAGCGGGGGAGACAGTCGTAGGTAAGTATCAGACACAGCGATATCGCTAGCAATATCGCTATAACGTCACTAGTTATAGCGATATTGCTAGCGATATCTCTTAGTGTGACATGCCCTTTACCCTCACTCCTCCCTGGGTGTGGGAGGGAACAGATAAGGGTTAAGATTGGAGCATAGCAAGGTACGAGACCCCAGCATCTCCACCATACAGGGTAATCCGGTGGATAGGGATAGCCTCGGTATCTCTAGTTCGTGGGATCGGGTAGGTGCCCACAATCCATTTTCAGTATGTGACACAATGCAAAGACTGAGTCAACTTCTCCCCTTTTTATTTGGTTTTAGGTGTGATTTTCATATTTCCCACACCTGTTACTTGCCACGGGTGAATTTTAAAGAGCATCACATTCTTGAAATAAAGTTGTTTAACCACATTTTTGGAAAGGTGCCAAAAATTCTGTGTGGCCCATTTTTGGTATTTTAGCTGAAATTGTGTCCAATATGCCTTTTTTCCTCTACTTTTTTCAGTTATTCCAATACACCAAAAGGGAATAAACATGTATAACAAAACATGTGTAATTGCAATAATTTTCTAGGAGAAATACTTAATTTTCTGGAACAATTTTAAAGGTGTCAACACTTTGGGCCATGAATGTAAGTGTAGGAGTTTCATTTTGCAAATTCAGAACTCCAAATCCCCTGCAAGACATAGTGATGCGTAATAACTTACCTGCGATCACCACTAGAGGGAATTATTGAAGGCCACTGTCAGGGGTTAACTTGTCTCAGCCTCAGTCTGGTTTCAGGTTTGCTATTCAGCTCCGCTGCATCCTGCAGGCAGTGTCAGCTATAGTTCTGCCTTCGGTGTGTGTATCTGACTCTGGTATATCTTGATTTTTCCTGCTGTGATCCCTGACTTGCCCCGTGTCTGTTTATTCCCTCTGTCTGTCCTGACTTAGTGTTTCCCTGTAAGTTTGTTGACTCCCTGGTTTTTACTTGGCTTGCATTCAGTCCTGCTTCTGTCTTTTGTCTTTGTATTATCCGCTTCCGACTGTTCCTGATCCCCTGGCTTGTTTCTGACCACGTGTACTGCTGTGACCTCTGGTACATCTGCTCCTGACTGTTTCTGACTAGGCTCGTTTGACCACTCTTTTGCCACCTGGTGGTACTTGTGCTGCTGCTCAGTGTTGCTACGCTGTGTATGTGCAACTTCTCTTCCCTCACCAGCAACCCCTGGTGGAGATTGCGCTATACTGCAGTGCAGTAGCATGACAACCACTGAACCCAATAATAATGCACTATGCAAAAAGTTATGCTCCCACTAGTTGTGGCTGCAGGTAGCCAAAATTTTAACCTTTTCATCTACAGTGGCATGTAACATTTTGGGCATCCCTGGTCAAAATTACTATTGCTGTGCACAGTTAAGCAAGTTGAAGATGAAATGATCTCTGAAAGGCCTAAAGTTAAAGATGACACATTTCCTTTATATGTAAATAAATAAATGTATATATGTTCATCTTTTACATTAAAAAAAAATACAAAAAGGAAAATGGGCTGATGCAAAAGTTTGGGCACCCTTGGAGAATTGTGTGCTCAGATAACTTTGACCAAGGTTTCAGACCTTAAACAGCCTGTTAGGGTTATGGCTTGTTCACTATCATTGTTAGAAAAGGCCAGTTGATGCAAATTTCCCAGCTTTATAAAACCCAGCTTCCTCCAACCTTGCGCCAAAAAATAGCAACCATGGGCTCGTCTAAGCAGCTGCCTAGCACTTGGAAAATGAAAATGATGGAGGCCAACAAAGGAGGCGAAATCTATAATTAAGAAATGGCAGTTAACAGAAACAGTGGAGGTCAAGATAAGATCTGGAAGACCAAGCAAAATTTCAGTGAGACCTTGTAGGATTGCTAGAGAGGTAAATCAGAACCCCCACTTGACTACAAAAGAACTTCAGAAAGATTTAGCAGACTGTGGAGTTGTGGTACATTGTTCTACTGTTCAGAGATACCTGCACAAATACAATAAGTTTGCCAACATTATACGCAAACATTGGCCAATCCTTCAAAAAGACAAAGTGATTGGGGAATTCCTCCCTAGCAACCCTAGATTTGTATATAGGAAGTCACATACGTTAGGGAACCTTGTGGCCCCAATCACAAAGATGGCTTTCGGGGGCCCTAAAGGTCCCCGGAAGGCCATCAGTCAAGGCAATACAGGCTTTTTACCATGTGGGGTGTATGAACACCTCTTTTAAAAAGATGCACCAATTGACCTTTTCTAACTCCAGTGGTACGATGGAGTTCAATATCATAAGGGATAAGAAAGAGAATTGGAGGGATCCAATGGCTGGATATCCTTAAAGACAAAAATGTCCAGGAAGGATGGGAAATCTTGAAAAATGAAATTCTCAATGCACAGTTGTTAACAATTCCGAAAAGAGGGAAGAATAGGAAGCATTTAAGGAAACCAGGATGGATGAACACAGAACTTAAGCACATGCTAAAAAGGAAGAAAAAAATGTTTATAAAATGGACAGAGGGAGGCATATCTAAAGAAGAATATAATGCTGTCTGCAGAACCTGCAGGGCACAAATCAGATTATCTAAAGCTGAAAATGAACTGAGGCTTGCAAGAGATGTCAAAAGCAATAATAAAGGATTTTGGGGATATGTCAAAAGTAAAAGAAAAGTCAAAGATGCTATAGTATTTTTACAGGATGAAAATGATGAAATGGTAAGACAGGATGTTGAGAAGGCTGAACTTTTAAATTCCTATTTTGCATCTGTTTTCTCTCAGAAAGGAAATGCAACATCAACTGTTATTCACTGTCCTATTAAGGGAATAGAAGAATCCAGGATATCTATAAACAGAAAGATAGTGAGGAAACACTTAGCTAACCTAAATGAATTCAAGTCTCCAGGTCCAGATGAATTACACCCCAGAGTACTGAAGGAGATAGCAGAAGAAATTTTTGAACCCCTCTCCATAATCTTTGAAAATTCTTGGAGAACAGGAGAAGTGCCAGAAGACTGGAGAAGAGCAAATGTTGTTCCTATCTTCAAAAAGGGGAAGAAGGTGGACCCAGGCAACTATAGGCCGGTGAGTCTGACATCTATACCAGGAAAGATCTTTGAACAAATTATTAAACAACATGTATGTCAATACCTGGATAAGAATGAAGTGATTAAACAGAGTCAGCATGGGTTTGTAACTGATAAGTCATGTCAGACTAACTTAATTTCCTTCTATGACGGTATCACTGATTGGGTGGATCAAGGAAATGCTGTAGATATAGTATATCTTGACTTCAGCAAAGCATTTGACAAAGTCTCTCATACAATCCTTATTGAAAAAATGACTAAGTATGGAATGGACAAGGCAACTGTTAGGTGGATTCATAACTGGCTTAGTGATCGGACCCAAAGAGTGGTCGTAAATGGCTGCACATCCAGTTGGAAGAATGTCTCAAGTGGGGTACCACAGGGCTCTGTCCTGGGCCCTGTATTGTTCAACATCTTTATCAACGATTTAGATGAAGGAATTGAGGGTAAACTGATTAAATTTGCTGATGACACAAAGCTAGGAGGGATAGCTAATACTAGAGAGGAGAGAGAGATGATTCAAAAAGATTTAAATAAACTGGAGAAGTGGGCAGCAACTAACAGAATGGTTTTTAACAGGGAGAAATGCAAAGTACTACATCTGGGCAATAAAAATGAAAAAAGCATATATAGAATGGGAGGAATAGGGCTAAGTGACAGCACATGTGAAAAAGACTTGGGTATACTAATAGATCACAGACTGAATATGAGTCAACAGTGTGATGCAGCAGCAAAAAAGGCAAATGCAATTCTAGGATGTATTAACAGAAGCATACAGTCTAGATCACGTGAAGTCATTATTTCCCTCTACCCCTCTTTGGTCAGACCTCATCTGGAATATTGTGTCCAGTTTTGGGCACCACATTTTAAAAAAGACATCAACAAACTGGAGCAAGTTCAGAAAAGAGCGACCAGAATGGTGACCGGTCTGCAAACCCTGTCTTATGAGGAAAGGTTGCAGGATTTGGGAATGTTTAGTTTGCAAAAGAGAAGACTGAGAGGAGACTTAATAGCTGTCTACAAATATCTAAAGGGCTGTCACATTGTAGAAGGATCAACTTTATTCTCATTTGCACAAGGAAAGACTAGAAGCAATGGGATGAAACTGAATGGGAAGAGACACAGATTAGATATTAGAAAAAACTTTTTGACAGTTAGAGTGATCAATGAGTGGAACAGGCTGCCACGAGAAGTGGTGAGTTCTCCTTCAATGGAAGTCTTCAAACAGAGGCTGGACAGACATCTGACTGGGATGATTTAGCGAATCCTGCTTTGAGCAGGGGGTTGGACCAGATGGCCCAGGAGGTCCCTTCCAACTCTACGATTCTATGATTCTATGATCACAGAGAACATATCCTGTTTTTCTAGGGGGGTCATATCTTGCTTTAGGTGCCCATGCAACAAATTGTATGTGGGCCGTACCAAACGTCGCTTGATGATCGCATCAAAGAACACTTTTCTAACATTCGCAAAGCCTTTATAGGACACCCTCTCTCACGCCATTTTAAAGACAAGCATAGCCAATATTTGAAAGGCGTTCATTTTTGCGGCATTCAGGTGGTCCATCATAACCAGAGAGGGGGCGATTTCCTTAAGGCAGTGTCTAGAGCAGAGTCCTATTGGATATTCTCCTTGGACAGTTTGGCCCCAAAAGGCCTGAATCATGAACTGGAATTATATGCCTTCTAATATGATTATAGACAAATGAAAACATATGGATGCTTGCATTAGAGGTTTCATATACTTATTAACTATTTTTAACCAGTTCTTTCACATTTATTCTATTTTTATTCGTATATTTTTCTTATTTAAACTGGATTTTTAGTTTATCTATAAGGGGTATTTATATATAAGTAATTTAAATTATTATCCTCACCAGTTATACTAATATTCGGTATGAAATAGGACAACGTCTATAACCAATATTAATATTGTGAAATGCATATGTGGCGCCCCCAGGAGTATGGTCGCGGAGGGTAATGCCAGGCTTGGAGGCAATGATGGGTCTCTCTCGCAGTCAATCCATACATGCAACACAGTTCCACTCTAGGCCAGCAGGGGGAACTCTGAACCAGGATTAAGGGGAGGAGTGCGCTCTGAGGGCTAAGAGGAAGGAGTGGGTAGTTAGTCTGCGGAGGGTGAAGTGTGCAGACGTGTAGAGAGAAGCTGGAGGTTGAGCTGGAAAAGGAGAGCTCCCTCTCAATGAGAGCGCACGAACTGGAGCCTGGTCTCCACGGTTGTACGGATACTAATGGTCCTGCAACAGACACCAGAGGAGTAGGAGGCTGTAAATGCCCTACTCCCATCTAAGACTTGAGGCACAACAGCAGCTTGGATAGTGAGCCAGGACTCAGAGCGAGGAGTCCCCGAGAGAGGCTACAACTGTCTGCCGTGCAAGTAAGTGTTATGAGTTCATTTTCTCCTTCACCTCTGATGTCTGATGAACTCCCTCTGCTGGTGAAAGGAGGTAGTGAAATTGATCTGGATGGGAAGAACCTGTCATCTGAACAAGTGGAGTGTGATTGGACATCCGGAATTTCTGAGTGGATATAAGGCAGCCGACGCCCTGCAGGGTTGCTGGTGATCCTTTCTGCTCTGAGCTCTGGCATCCAGTTTAGTTCCTGTCTACTAAAAGCTAAGTTTTTGCTCTGCTATTTTTCCATGAGATTTTGTCTGTTTACTTAGTGCTTGTGTTCAGCCTGCCCTGGTTGGGACGGGCTGAACTCCATTTTTGTCTCTGATCAGTTGATCTCTTTGCTCTGTCTTCAGAATATACCTGAGTGCTGATATAGTGATTTAGAAGTCTAGTGACTTCAGGGCCTTTTCTATCAGACGTGTTGGAAATTATTTTTGGCAGGGTTTTTTGCGTGAATGTAGCCAACATCTTTTCTGTCCTTTCCTACCTAGTTAGTTGGGCCCTATCATTTGCTCAGCCTGTCTTTCTGTCTGTGTTTGTGTTTTCATCTGTTTTTCACCGACAATACATGTTGGGGGCTGTCTATTGCTTTGGGGTCTGCTCTGGGGCAGTTTAGAATTCCCCTTTCTTTCTTTAGGCTTATTTAGCTCTTCGGCTGTAACGAGGGGTCTAGGGCATCGTAGGAACCTCCCACGGCTACTGTTAGTTGTGGTGAATAGGATCAGGGGTCTGCAATCCGCTAGCTACCAACCTCTCCGGTCTTCTGGACTTAGCTTGTGTTTTTGTTTTTTCCTCCGCCGGTGACTCATTCATAACAGAATCACCAGCCATAACGCAGATTCTAGGGTACTCAATAGCAGGAAAGAATTGTAAAAAAAAAAGGTGTCAGAATTTTTTTTTGTGTATATTTTTTCCTCTCTGAGGCCGTAGGGGGAATTTTTTCTCAATGGAGATTAAGCAATTGTCTGATCGTGTGGAGCAACTCACTGCTGAAGTGCGGAGAATTTCCGCCTATCTTGCTCATTCACATGCTGCTGAACCAAAGATCCCTACTCCTGATGTGTTTTTTGGGGATAGGTCTAAATTTTTGAATTTTAAGAATAATTGTAAATTATTTTTTGCCTTGAAGCCTAACTCATCGGGGAGCTCCGTGCAGCAGGTTAAAATTGTCATCTCTTTGCTGCGCGGCGATCCCCAGGATTGGGTGTTTTCTTTAAAACCTGATGATCCTATTCTAACTAATGTGAACGCATTCTTTCAAGCCTTGGGGTTGTTGTATGATGAACCTAATGCTATTGATCAGGCTGAAAAGGCCCTGTTGGCATTGAGCCAGGGTCAGGATTCTGCAGAGTTGTACTGTCAAAAATTCCGAAAGTGGGCGGTCCTTACTACGTGGAATGATGGTGCCTTGGCAGCTCTCTTTCAGAAAGGTTTGTCAGAAACCGTAAAAGATACTATGGTGGGATTTCCTGTTCCCTCTGGTCTTGACGATTCTATGTCATTAGCCATTCAGGTTGATCGGCGTTTGCGTGAACGCAGAACTGCACGAGAGGTGTTGCCACCTGTTGAACAAATGTCTGAACCTATGCAATGTGACAGAGTTTTGTCTAGGGCGCAACGTCAGGAGTTCAGAAGGCGTAATAAGCTGTGTTTTTTTTTTTGTGGAGATGCCTCTCATATTATTTCTGTCTGCCCTAAACGAGAGAAACGTTTTGCACACACATTTGCTGTGGGTGGTGTTCAACCTAAGTTTTTTCTGGCAATTGCTCTGATCTGCTCCCTGTCCACATTTTCCGCCAAGGCCTTTGTGGATTCCGGAGCTGCTCTGAACCTGATGGACTTGGATTTTGCTAAACGTTGTGGGTTTCCTATGACACCTCTGCGGACGCCTATTCCTTTGAGGGGTATTGATGCTACTCCTTTGGCGAAGAATAAACCTCAGTTTTGGACCCAGGTGGTAATGCGGGTCGCCCCAGACCATCAAGAAAATTGCAGATTTTTGGTGTAGCATAATTTGCATGATACCATTGTTCTGGGGTTTCCTTGGTTGCAAATCCATAATCCAGTTTTGGATTGGAAATCTTTGTCTGTGGTGAGTTGGGGTTGTCGGTGTGCCCTTAGTTACGCTCCTGTTTTCTCCACCTCTCCCCAGTCGCATGATGTTCCTGACTATTTGGCTGATTTTTATGATGTATTTAGTGAGAATGAGTCTTCGTCTTTGCCTCCTCATAGGAGTTATGACTGTGCAATTGAGCTGAGCCCTGGGTGTAAATTTCCCAAGGGTCGACTTTTCAATTTATCTGTACCCGAGCACGAGGCTATGCGATCCTATATTAAGGAGTCGTTGGAGAAGGGTCATATTAGAACATCCTCTTCACCCTTAGGTGCTGGGTTTTTTTCGTGGCCAAGAAGGATGGTTCATTAAGGCCTTGTATTGACTATCGTTCCCTCAACAAAATTACTGTTAAATATCAGTATCCGTTACCCCTAATTTCTGATCTATTCTCCAGAGTCAAAGGTGCTTGCTGGTTTACCAAGCTTGACCTCAGGGGGGCGTATAATCTTATTCGCATTAAGCATGGGGATGAATGGAAGACAGCGTTTAATACTCCAGAGGGACATTTTGAGTACCTGGTGATGCCTTTTGGGCTCACTAATACCCCTTCTGTCTTCCAGTGCTTCATGAATGATATTTTACGAGACTTTGTGGATACATTTTTGATCATCTATCTGGATGATATTTTGATCTTTTCCAAGGATTGGGACTCTCATGTGGAACATGTTCGGACTGTGTTCCGGATTTTGAGGGAGAATTCCCTGTATGTCAAGGGATCGAAATGCCTTTTTGGGGTACAGAGGATATCATTTTTGGGATTTATTTTGTCTCCGTCAACTATTGAAATGGACCCGGCCAAGGTACAGGCCATTTATGATTGGGTTCAGCCCACTTCTTTGAAGGCCCTCCAGAAGTTTTTGGGTTTTGCTAATTTTTATCGTAAATTTATAGCTAATTTTTCTGGTATTGCCAAACCATTGACTGATTTGACTAAGAAGGGTGCTGATGTGCTGAATTGGTCTCCGGAGGCTGTTTCTTCCTTTCAGGAGCTGAAGCGAAGGTTCACTTCTGCTCCGGTCTTGCGGCAACCTGATGTCTCACTCCCGTTTCAGGTAGAGGTGGACGCTTCTGAGATTGGTGCAGGAGCTGTTTTGTCCCAAAAAGATCCTGTAACATCTAAAATGAATCCCTGTGCTTTCTTTTCCCGAAAGTTCTCCCCATCCGAACGTAACTATGATGTGGGGAATCAGGAACTGTTAGCCATGAAATGGGCATTTGAGGAGTGGAGACATTGGTTGGAGGGAGCTAAACATCAAGTCGTGGTCCTTACTGACCACAAGAATTTGATTTACCTGGAGTCGGCCAAACGCTTGAATCCTAGACAGGCTAGGTGGGCCTTGTTTTTCACACGTTTTGATTTTGTGTTCTCTTTTCTTCCGGGCACTAAGAATGTCAAGGCAGACGCCCTCTCTAGGAGTTTCTTTGCTGATTCTCCTATTGTGACCAAGCCTGCTACCATCTTAGGTGAGGGGGTGGTTCTTTCTGCCATCTTGCCCGATTTGAGACGTGCTCTGGAAGAGTTTCAGGAGGACAAACCTGAGCGTTGTCCAATTGGAAAATTGTATGTTCCTGACCAGTGGAGGAAGAGAGTAATGTCTGAAGTTCATTGCTCTGCATTGGCTGGTCATCCAGGTATTTTTGGTACTAGAGATTTGGTGAGTCGGTCTTTTTGGTGGCCCGCCTTGTCTCGTGATGTCAGGAATTTTGTGCAGTCCTGTGGGACTTGCTCCCGGTCTAAACCTTGTTCTCGCTCTAGTGGGTTGTTGATGCCTTTGCCGGTGCCCAGGAGGCCATGGACCCATATTTCAATAGATTTTATCTCTGATATGCCTGTCTCTCAGAGAATGACTGTTATTTGGGTGATTTGTGATAGATTCTCTAAGATTGTCCATCTTGTACCACTCCCTAAGTTGCCATCTTCCTCAGAGTTGGTGCTCTTGTTTTTTCAACAGGTGGTTCGCTTGCACGGGATTCCTGAGAACATTGTATCTGACAGAGGAGTTCAGTTTGTTTCTGGATTTTGGAGGACTTTCTTTTCCAAGCTGGGAATTCAGTTGTCCTTCACCTCTGCGTTTCACCCTCAGACCAATGGGCAGACGGAGAGAACAAACCAGACTTTGGAGTCGTATTTGAGATGTTTTATTTCTGCTGATCAGGATGATTGGGTTTCATTTTTGCCCTTGGCCGAATTTGCTTTAAATAATAGAGCTAGTTCTGCCACTTTGATGTCACCTTTTTTTTGTAACTTTGGGTTTCATCCTCGATTCTCTTCAGGGCAGGTGGAGTCTTCTGCCTGCCCAGGTGTTGACACTATGGTGGAGAGAATGCACCAGATCTGGGACCAAGTGGTGGATAAGTTGTCTCTCTCCCAGGAAAAGGCCCAGCGGTTTTCCAACCGGCATAGGACCATTGGTCCCCGGTTTAAGGTGGGTGATATGGTTTGGTTGTCATCAAAGAATATCTCTATGAAGGTGGCTTCTCCAAAGTTTAAACCTAGATTTATTGGACCTTACAAGATTTTGGAGATTCTTAATCCAGTCTCGTTTCGATTGGCTCTTCCTGTTACATTCAAGATCAATAAAGTGTTTCATAAGTCTCTGTTAAAGAGGTTTGTTGAGCCAGTAGTTCCTGTGGTGGCACCTCCTGACCCTGTATTGGTGGAAGGTAATGTGGAATATGAGGTTGAGAAGATACTGGACTCTCGTCTGGCTAGACGGAGACTCCAGTATTTGGTTAAATGGAAGGGTTATGGCCAGGAGGCTAATTCTTGGGTCTCTGCATCCGATATTCATGCCGAAAGATTGGTTCATGCTTTTCATCGGGGCCATCCTGATCGCCCTGGTGGCGTGGATGAGGGTTCGGTGACCCCTCTTCAAGGGGGAGGTACTGTTATGAGTTCATTTTCTCCTTCACCTCTGATGTCTGATTTACTCCCTCTGCTGGTGAAAGGAGGTAGTGAAATTGATCTGGATGGGAAGAACCTGTCATCTGAACAGGTGGAGTGTGATTGGACATCCGGAATTTCTGAGTGGATTTAAGGCAGCCGACGCCCTGCAGGGTTGCTGGTGATCCTTTCTGCTCTGAGCTCTGGCATCCAGTTTAGTTCCTGTCTACTAAAAGCTAAGTTTTTGCTCTGCTATTTTTCCATGAGATTTTCTGTTTACTTAGTGCTTGTGTTCAGCCTGCCCTGGTTGGGACGGGCTGAACTCCATTTTTGTCTCTGATCAGTTGATCTCTTTGCTCTGTTTTCAGAATATACCTGAGTGCTGATATAGTGATTTAGAAGTCTAGTGACTTCAGGGCCTTTTCTATCAGACGTGTTGGACATTATTTTTGGCAGGGTTTTTTGCGTGATTGCAGCCAGCATCTTTTCTGTCCTTTCCTATCTAGTTAGTTGGTCCCCATCATTTGCTCAGCCTGTCTTTCTGTCTGTGTTTGTGTTTTCATCTGTTTTTCACTGACAATACATGTTGGGGGCTGTCTATTGCTTTGGGGTCTGCTCTGGGGCAGTTTAGATTTCCCCTTTCTTTCTTTAGGCTTATTTAGCTCTCCGGCTGTGACGAGGGGTCTAGGGCACCGTAGGAACCCCACACGGCTACTGTTAGTTGTGGTGAATAGGATCAGGGGTCTGCAATCCGCTAGCTACCAACCTCTCCGGTTTTCTGGACTTAGCTTGTATTTTTGTTTTTTCCTCCTTCAGTGACTCAATCATGACAGAATCACCAGCCATACCGCAGATTCTAGGGTACTCAATAGCAGGAAGGAATTGTAAAAAAAAAAAAAAAAAAAAAGTGTCAGAATTTTTTTTTTTTATGTGCATATTTTTTCCTCTATGTCTTTGAGGCCGTAGGGGGAATTTTTTCTTCTCAATGGAGATGAAGCAATTGTCTGATCATGTGGAGCAGCTCGCTGCTGAAGTGCGGGGAATTTCCGCCTATCTTGCTCATTCACATGTTGCTGAGCCAAAGATCCCTACTCCTGATGTGTTTTTTGGGGATCGGTCCAAATTTTTGAACTTTAAGAATAATTGTAAATTATTTTTTGCTTGAAGCCTAACTCATCAAGGAGCTCCGCACAGCAGGTTAGAATTGTCATCTCCTTGCTGTGCGGCGATCCTCAAGATTGGGCGTTTTCCTTGAAACCTGATGATCCTATTCCAACTAATGTGAACGCATTTTTTCAAGCCTTGGGGCTGTTGTACGTTGAACCTAATGCCATTGATCAGGCTGAAAAGGCCCTGTTGGCATTGAGCCAGGGTCAGGATTCTGAAGAGTTGTACTGTCAAAAATTCCGAAAGTGGGCGGTCCTTACTACCTGGAATGATGGTGCCTTGGCAGCTCTCTTTTGGAAGGGTTTGTCAGAAACCATAAAAGATACTATGGTGGGATTTCCTGTTCCCTCTGGTCTTGACGATTCTATGTCATTAGCCATTCAGGTTGATCGGCGTTTGCGTGAACGCAAAACTGCACGAGAGGTGTTGCCACCTGTTGAACAAATGTCTGAACCTATGCGATGTGATAGAGTTTTGTCTAGGGCGCAATGTCAGGAGTTCAGAAGGCGTAATAAGCTGTGTTTTTTCTGTGGAGATGCCTCGCATATTATTTCTGTCTGCCCTAAACGAGAGAAACGTTTTGCACACACATTTGCTGTGGGTGGTGTTCAACCTAAGTTTCTTCTGGCAATTACTCTGATCTGCTCTCTGTCCACATTTTCCGCTAAGGCTTTTGTGGATACGGGAGCTGCTCTGAACCTGATGGACTTGGATTTTGCTAAACGTTGTGGATTTCCTATGACACCTCTGCGGACGCCTATCCCTTTGAGGGGTATTGATGCTACTCCTTTGGCGAAGAATAAACCTCAGTTTTGGACCCAGGTGGTAATGCGGGTCGCCCCAGATCATCAAGAAAATTGCAGATTTTTGGTGTTGCATAATCTGCAGGATACCATTGTTCTGGGGTTTCCCTGGTTGCAAATCCATAATCCAGTTTTGGATTGGAAATCTGTGTCTGTGGTGAGTTGGGGTTGTCAGTGTGCCCTTAATGGCACTCCTGTTTTCTCCACCTCTCCCCAGTTGCATGATGTTCCTGACTATTTGGTTGATTTTTATGATGTATTTAGTGACAATGAGTCTGCGTCTTTGCCTCCTCATAGGAGTTATGACTGTGCAATTGAGCTGAGCCCTGGGTGTAAATTTCCCAAGGGTCGACTTTTCAATTTATCTGTACCCGAGCACGAGGCTATGCGATCCTATATTAAGGAGTCGTTGGAGAAGGGTCATATTAGAACATCCTCTTCACCCTTAGGTGCTGGGTTTTTTTTTGTGGCCAAGAAGGATGGTTCATTAAGGCCTTGTATTGACTATCGTTCCCTCAACAAAATTACTGTTAAATATCAGTATCCGTTACCCCTGATTTCTGATCTATTCTCTAGAGTTAAAGGTGCTTGCTGGTTTACCAAGCTTGACCTCAGGGGGGCGTATAATCTTATTCGCATTAAGCATGGTGATGAATGGAAGACGGCGTTTAATACTCCAGAGGGACATTTTGAGTACCTGGTGATTCCTTTTGGGCTCACTAATGCCCCTTCTGTCTTCCAGTGCTTCATGAATGATATTTTCCGAGACTTTGTGGATAAATTTTTGATCATCTATCTGGATGATATTTTGATCTTTTCCAAGGATTGGGACTCTCATGTGGAACATGTTCGGACTGTGTTCCGGATTTCGAGGGAGAATTCCCTGTATGTCAAGGGATCGAAATGCCTTTTTGGGGTACAGAGGAATTCATTTTTGGGATTTACTTTGTCTCCGTCAACTATTGAAATGGACCCAGCCAAGGTATAGGCCATTTATGATTGGGTTCAGCCCACTTCTTTGAAGGCCCTCCAGAAGTTTTTGGGTTTTGCTAATTTTTATCGTAAATTTATAGCTAATTTTTCTGGTATTGCCAAACCATTGACTGATTTGACTAAGAAAGGTGCTGATGTGCTGAATTGGTCTCCGGAGGCTGTTTCTTCCTTTCAGGAGCTGAAGCGAAGGTTCATTTCTGCTCTGGTTTTGCGGCAACCTGATGTCTCACTCCCGTTTCAGGTAGAGGTGGACGCTTCTGAGATTGGTGCAGGAGCTGTTTTGTCCCCAAAAAATCTGGTAACGTCTAAAATGAATCCCTGTGCTTTCTTTTCCCGAAAGTTCTCCCCATCTGAACGTAACTATGATGTGGGGAATCGGGAACTGTTAGCCATGAAATGGGCATTTGAGGAGTGGAGACATTGGTTGGAGGGAGCTAGACATCAAGTCGTGGTCCTTACTGACCACAAGAATTTGATTTACCTGGAGTCGGCCAAACGCTTGAATCCTTGACAGGCTAGGTGGGCCATGTTTTTCACACGTTTTGATTTTGTGGTCTCTTTTCTTCCAGGCACTAAGAATGTCAAGGCAGACGCCCTCTCTAGGAGTTTCTTTGCTGATTCTCCTGTTGTGACCAAGCCTGCTACCATCTTAGGTGAGGGGGTAGTTCTTTCTGCCATCTAGCCCGATTTGAGACGTGCTCTGGAAGAGTTTCAGGAGGACAAACCTGAGCGTTGTCCCATTGGAAAATTGTATGTTCCTGACCAGTGGAGGAAGAGAGTGATGTCTGAAGTTCATTGCGCTGCATTGGCTGGTCATCCAGGTATTTTTGGTACTAGAGATTTGGTGAGTCGGTCTTTTTGGTGGCCCGCCTTGTCTCGTGATGTCAGGAATTTTGTGCAGTCCTGTGGGACTTGCTCCCGGTCTAAACCTTGTTCTCGCTCTAGTGGGCTGCTGATGCCTTTGCCGGTGCCCAGGAGGCCATGGACCCATATTTCAATGGATTTTATCTCTGAAATGCCTGTCTCTCAGAGAATGACTGTTACTTGGGTGATTTGTGATAGATTCTCTAAGATGGTCCATCTTGTACCACTCCCTAAGTTGCCATCTTCCTCTGAGTTGGTGCTCTTGTTTTTGCAACAGGTGGTTCGCTTGCATGGGATTCCTGAGAGCATTGTATCTGACAGAGGAGTTCAGTTTATTTCTAGATTTTGGAGGACTTTCTGTTCCAAGCTGGGAATTCGGTTGTCCTTCTCCTCTGCGTTTCACCCACAGACCAAAGGGCAGACGGAGAGAACAAACCAGACTTTGGAGTCGTATTTGAGATGTTTTATTTCTGCTGATCAGGATGATTGGGTTTCATTTTTGCCCTTGGCCGAATTTGCTTTAAATAATAGAGCTAGTTCTGCCACTTTGATGTCACCTTTTTTTTGTAACTTTGGGTTTCATCCTCGATTCTCTTCAGGGCAGGTGGAGTCTTCTGCCTGCCCAGGTGTTGACACTGTGGTGGAGAGAATGCACCAGATCTGGGACCAAGTGGTGGATAGGTTGTCTCTCTCCCAGGAAAAGGCCCAGCGGTTTTCCAACCGTCATAGGACCATTGGTCCCCAGTTTAAGGTGGGTGATATGGTTTGGTTGTCATCAAAGAATATCTCTATGAAGGTGGCTTCTCCAAAGTTTAAACCTAGATTTATTGGACCTTACAAGATTTTGGAGATTCTTAATCCTGTCTCTTTTCGATTGGCTCTTCCTGTTACATTTAAGATCCATAACATGTTTCATAAGTCTCTGTTAAAGAGGTTTGTTGAGCCAGTAGTTCCTGTGGTGGCACCTCCTGACCCTGTATTGGTGGAAGGTAATGTGGAATATGAGGTTGAGAAGATACTGGACTCTCGTCTGGCTAGACGGAGACTCCAGTATTTGGTTAAATGGAAGGGTTATGGCCAGGAGGATAATTCTTGGGTCCCTGCATCCGATATTCATGCCGAAAGATTGGTTCGTGCTTTTCATCGGGCCCATCCTGATCGTCCTGGTGGCGTGGATGAGGGTTCGGTGACCCCTCCTCAAGGGGGAGGTACTGTTGTGAGTTCATTTTCCCCTTCACCGTTGATGTCTGATGAACTCCCTCTGCTGGTGAAGAGAGGTAGTGAAATTGATTGGGTTGAGAAGAGCCTGTCATCTGAACAAGTGGAGCCTGATTGGACACCTGGAATCACTGAGTGGATATAAGGCAGCCGACGCCCTACAGGGGTGCTGGTGATCCTTTCTGCTCTGAGCTCTTGCAACCAGTTAGTCCTGTCTACTGAAAGCTAAGTTTTTGCTCTCTTATTTTTCCATGAGATTTTGTCTGTTTGCTTCGTGTTTTGTGTTCAGCCTGCCTTTGTTGGGACGGGCTGAGCTCCATTTTTGTCTCTGATCAGTTTATCTCTTTGCTCTGTTTTTAGAATATACCTGAGTGCTGATATAGTGATTTTGAAGTCTAGCGACTTCAGGGCCTTTTTCCCTATCAGACGGTTGGGACATTTTTGGTAGGGTTTTTTGCGGATTGCAGCCAGCATCTTTTCTGTCCTTTCCTATTTAGTTAGTTGGGCCCCATCGTTTGCTCAACCTGTCTTTCTGTCTGTGTTTGTGTTTTCATCTGCTTTTCACCGACAATATATGTTTGGGGCTGTCTATTGCTTTGGGGTGTGCTCTGGGGCAGTTTAGATTTCCCCTTTCTTTCTTTAGGCTTATTTAGTTCTCCGGCTGTGAACGAGGGGTCTAGGGCACCGTAGGAAATTCCCACGGCTACTGTTAGTTGTGGTGAATAGGATCAGGGGTCTGCAATCCGATAGCTACCAACCTCTCCGGTTTTTACTGGACTTAGCTTGTATTTTTGTTTTTTCCTCCTTCGGTGACTCATTCATAACATTGGGGGCTGTCTATTGCTTTGGGGTCTGCTCTGGGGCAGTTTAGATTTTCCCTTTCTTTCTTTAGGCTTATTTAGTTCTCTGGCCGTGACGAGGCGTCTAGGACCACCGTAGGCACGCTCTACGGCTACTGCTAGTTGTTGTGGATAGGATCTGGGGTCTGCAATCCGCTAGTTACCAACCTCTCCGGTTTTCTGGGCTTAACTTGCTTTTTCCTCCTCGGTGACTCATTCATAACAGAATCACCAGCCTTACCGCAGATTCTAGGGTACTCAAAAGCAGGAGAGAATTGTAAAAAAAAAAAAAGTGTCTGAATCTTTTTTTTTTTTTTTTATGTATATTTTCTCCTCTTTTTTTCTGGGGCCGTAGGAGGATTCTTTTTTTTTTTTTTTCTTTTTCTCCTTGATGGAGATTAAGCAATTGTCTGATCGTGTGGAGCAGCTCGCTGCTGAAGTGCGGGGAATTTCCGCCTATCTCACTCATTCACATGCTGTTGAACCAAGGATCCCTGCTCCTGATGTGTTTTCTGGGGATCGGTCTAAATTTTTGAATTTTAAGAATAATTGTAAATTATTTCTTGCCTTGAAGCCTAACTCATCAGGGAACTCTGCGCAGCAGGTTAAAATTGTCATCTCCTTGCTGCGCGGCGATCACCAGGATTGGGCGTTTTCTTTGACACCTGAAGATCCTGTTTTGACTAATGTGGATGCATTTTTTCAAGCCTTGGGGTTGTTATATGATGAACCCAATGCTATTGATCAAGCTGAGAGAGCCCTATTGGCATTGAACCAGGGTCAGGATCCTGCAGAGTCATACTGTCAGAAATTCCGAAAGTGGGTGGCCCTTACTACATGGAATGATAGTGCATTGGCAGCTCTCTTTCGGAAGGGTTTGTCTGAGACTTTAAAAGATACTATGGTGGGATTTTCTGTTCCCTCTGGTCTGGATGGCTCTATGTCATTAGCCATTCAAGTTGATCGGCGTTTACGTGAGCGCAAGACTACACGGGAGGCGCTGTCACATTTTGAACAAATATCTGAACCTATGCAATGTGATGGAGTTTTGTCTAGGGCGCAATGTCAGTAGTTTAGAAGGCGTAATAAGCTGTGTTTTTTTCTGTGGAGATGCCTCTCATGTTATTTCTGTATGCCCTAAATGAGAGAAATGTTTTGCACACACATTTGCTGTGGGTGGTGTACAACCTAAGTTTCTTTTGGCAATTACTCTGATCTGCTCCTTATCCACATTTTCCGCGAAGGCTTTTGTGGATTCAGGAGCGGCCTTGAATCTAATGGACTTGGATTTTGCTAAACGTTGTGGTTTTCCTATGACACCTCTGTGGACGCCTATTCCTTTGAGGGGTATTGATGCTACTCCTTTGGCGAAGAATAAACCTCAGTTTTGGACCCAGGTGATAATGCGGGTCGCCCCAAACCACCAAGAAAATTGCAGATTTTTGGTGTTGCATAATTTACATGATACCATTGTTCTGGGTTTTCCCTGGTTGCAAATTCATAATCCAGTTTTGGATTGGAAATCTGTGTCTGTGGTGAGTTGGGGTTGTCGGTGTGCTCTTGGCGACACTCCCGTTTTCTCCACCTCTCCCCAGTCGCATGATGTTCCTGACTATTTGGCTGATTTTTATGATGTATTTAGTGAGATCAAGTCTGCGTCTTTGCCTCCTCATAGGAGTTATGACTGTGCAATTGAGTTGAGACCTGGGTGTAAATTTCCCAAGGGTCGACTTTTCAATTTATCTGTACCCGAACACGAGGCGATGCGATCTTATATTAAGGAGTCGTTGGAGAAGGGTCATAATAGACCATCCTCTTCGCCCTTAGGTGCTGGGTTTTTTTTCGTGGCCAAGAAAGATGGTTCATTTTTTTTTTTTTTTTTTTTAATCCAATAAATTTTTATTGAAATTTTCAAAGACAGAAATGATCTTACAGAAAGAAAACCAAAGATCATAATATAGACAGACAAAAATGCAAACAACAATAACAATAACAATATCAGACAATGAGACCGTAGGAAAAGGAAGGGAGGGAGGGGGGGATCCGGTAAGACTCAAGAAATCCTAATCCGATCCGATGTATAGACTAAATACTAAACTTTATGGGAGATGCCAAGGGGTGGGAAACCCAACCCGCCCAGTTCTTCATTACCCTGTCTCTGACCCCTGCATCTAGTGAAAGAAAGTACTCATGATGAAATGTTGAGTTAAGTCTGACCACCAACTCCGCGAGGGTAGGCGGGAGCGGGGCCTTCCATTTAGCAGCGAGGCTAATCCTAGCAGCCATCAATATATTCGAGACCAAGGGTACGAATTCTAGGGGAAGTGTTTCGATCCCAATGTTTAGGACTGCCAGTTGAGGAGATAGAGGGAAATCAATACCCGTCACAGATTTAAGTAAGTTTGAGACAACTAACCAAAAGGGAGTCAAACTAGGACATTTCCACCACATGTGAGCCAAAGTACCTCTTCCTCCACACTGTCTCCAGCACAAAGGGGAGAAATTCTTTCCAAATTTAGATAAAGTAATCGGGAGATAGTACCATCTAAGATGAATCTTTTTTAGTGTCTCAAGGTGGTTGATACATTTAGATGCCCGCTGTATTGCTTTTATTCCCGCTCTCCACTCTTCATCCGAGGCGTGAAAAGATAAATCCTCCTCCCAACGCGACATATAAGTTGGTCTTATAGGAAATAAAAGGTTATTACAAGCTTTATATATAGCAGATAAGCCCTTGTATTGGTGAGGGTTGGATAGGAGAAATTTTTGAAAAGAAGAGGGGCCTACAGGTAATAAGGGGAAGGAGAGGCGGTGTATTGATGATAATAAATGTTTCACTTGGAAGTGTTGGAAAACCATTTTCTCTATACCAGAGAAGTTCGAGCATAATTTGGAAAAGGACGAGAAGGTACCCTCCCACAACATATCTCCCAGTGAGTGGATACCAGCCTTCATCCAGGGAAGGAGATCGATATAGGGTATGTGAAAGGACAGGGCCTTGATATTTATCAGGCTCGGCGGCAGTGAGATCCAATCTCCCACCACTCGCCTCCAACCTACAAGGGTGGCCTGCATTGTAATTAGCGGAGGGGAATAAGGCGTCGGCCGGAGCGATTCTGCCTCTAGTAGGCACCGTAATGAGGACCCTTCGACAAAGCTCGATTCTATCTGTATCCAGCCCAAATTCTCAAGCGGGGTTGACCACCACTTTTTCACCGCTTCTAAAACAGCAGCCTTATAATACCCGGCTATGTAGGGAACTCCCATGCCACCTTCCGTATATGGAAGATACATAATTTTACCCGCTACTCTAGGTTTTTTATTAGCCCAGATATATCGGTTAGTAATATTTTGGAGTTTAGTGAGGAATTTGGAAGGAATTACAATAGGGAGGGAACTAAAATAATAAAGAATTTTAGGGAGAAGAAACATTTTAAAGGCTTGGACGTGGGCTATCCACGAAAAACCCTGTAAAGGGTGTCTAGAGATTTCGGAATTTAGAGCTGAGACCAAGTTTCCCATGTTAGTTGAGGCGATATATTTTGAGCGGGTAAGGGTTATTCCTAAGTATGGAATTCCGTCATCCCGCCATGTAAAGGGGAGTTCTGTTTTCAGTCTCTCTTGAAGCGGCGAAGGGACTGCTATGGGAAAAATAAGAGACTTAGTCGCATTAAGTTTATAAAAGGAAATTGCTGAGAATAAGGACAGAGAAGTCATAACAGCCGGTAAAGATTTATGCAAGTCAGTACAAGTGATAATAATGTCATCTGCATATAAGCCAATCAAATGGTGGTGTGAACCTATATGATAACCTGAAATATTTTTGTTAGATCTTATGGACTCAGCCAGGGGTTCTATAGCCAAAGAAAATATAATCGGTGACAGGGGGCAACCCTGACGGGTTCCGTTAGTGATCTGGAAGGGGGAGGACAAAAAACCTAAAGATAGCACCCTAGCATTAGGGTTAGAGTATAACGACAGAATAGCCGACAATATTGGGCCATCAAAACCGAACTTTTTAAGGACAGAGCTAAGGTATCCCCAATGTACCCTGTCAAAAGCCTTCTCTGCGTCCAATGAGAGAAGCACACCGGGGACACCCATCTTTTCAGCCACGTCAATAACGTCAATCATACGTCTAGTGCCATCTCCAGCCCTCCTACCGGCCACAAAACCCACCTGGTCTGGATGAACCAGGGACGGGGTAATTACATTCAATCTAGATGCCAATAATTTAGAAAAAATTTTTACATCACAGTTCAGTAATGAGATGGGACGATAATTTCCCGGGTCCTCTGTAGATTTACCTGGCTTGGGTATAGTGACAATGGTAGCCTGAAGGGAGATAGCAGAGACCGACCCAGACCTTTGCCACGAGGAGAAAGTACGGAGGAGGTATGGGGCAAGAACAGAAGAAAAACGTCTATAATAATCGTTAGGAAGTCCATCTGGACCTGGGGCGGAATGAAGTTTAGTAGTTTTTATAACCTGCTTTATTTCAGATAAAGAGAAAGGAGAGTTAAGGGCCTCAAGTTGGGTCTGCGACAATTTTGGGAGAGAGATGGCATCTAGATAGGTTTGGATATCTGTCTGTGATGGAAGCGGGGTATTCACATCTCCCTCTAAGTTATATAATTTAGAATAAAATTGTGCAAATACCTCAGCTATAGCGATGGGGTTACGTATAAGGGTTCCGGAATGATCTCGCAAGGCCTCAATATGAGCTAACCTTTCCCTCTTTTTGATACGTTTAGCAAGTAATGAACCCGCTCTGTCCCCCATTGCATAAAAAGAAGTTTTCATTTTCCTCAAATACTTCTCATGCTGATCTAATAGAAAGGACCTGAGTTGTGAACGGGTTAAGGCCAGTTGTTTAGAAACCAAAGGGGACGGGTTAAGCTTGTTAATGCGTTCCAACCGTTGCAAATCAGCCACTAAGGTCACTCTAGTGTGCTCTTTTAAGTTGGGATGCTCTTTGTATAAAAAGGCCTCTAACAAAAGCCTTATGGGCTTCCCATATAGTTTCATCAGAAACTGACTGATTATCATTGATGGAGAAGTATTCCGCCAGCTGCGCCTCCACATCCGTCCCCACCTCCTGCCTAGTTAAAAGAGCAGGATTTAGTTTCCATTGCCAGGGAGTCCGTGGCCGAAACCCCACAGATATTTCCAAACTGACAGGAGCATGGTCTGACCAGGAGATTGTTCCCACCTCCGCCGAAACACATGCCGGGAGAGTTCCGCTGTCAACTAGGAAGTAGTCAATTCTGGAGTAGGAGCTGTGTCTATGGGAAAAGAAAGAGAAATCCCTCTCTGCAGCATGTAAGTATCTCCAGACATCATGTAAATGTTTTTCCAAACAGAGAGAGCTCAGTTCACCTCGACCCACTTTTGAGCGCGGTGAACAGTCTAAAGCCCTTAAAGGGACAACATTAAAGTCACCACATATAATAACTCCGCCTCTAGCCTCCACCTCCACAACTTTTAACAATTCTCTCATAAATTTCACAGGGGAGAGGTTAGGGGCATACACATTAACAATAGAATATGCTGAACCATCTATAACACAATTCAGAATAATAAATCTCCCTCCCGGGTCCGCAATCTCATTGAGGAGTTGAAAAGGGGTATCCTTTTTAACAAAGATACAGACACCAGCTTTTTTTGAAGTATTATTGGCAAAGAAGGCCGTGGGATACATGAGACTACGGACCCGGTGATTGTCCCCTTCGAGCATATGGGACTCCTGTATACACAATACATCTGCTTTATTTCGGCGAGCCTCCTCCCACAACATAGAGCGTTTAAACGGCGAGTTAAGCCCCCTGACATTTAAAGAAACAAGTTTCACTGTCATGTGTAAAAAAGGTTTCGAAACTGTGGTGAACACGTCTCACCAGACACACCCAGGGACGACAAAAAGGGATACACATCAAAATGAGGGAAACAAGTAAACAGACAAAAAAAAAGAACATCTATGTAAACGTAACAGGCAGTATGAATACTGCAATGGGGCAGATAAACAGCATCAGGAGAGGGAAAAAAGGGAAAACCAGGTCCCTTTGAATACACCATTCTCCCACGCTGCATCAGGGAAAGAAAAGCCATCTGCAGACAGAGGCCACAAGAAGAATTTAAGGCTGTGTGCCACCTAGAGTAGTTTTAGGAAGGTCAACCTGCCGTCTCCCAGTCCGCTCTTACTCTTCTCGAAGGCTGTACTCGGCCAGGTTGTGGACTACCCCTCTCTGGGGAGACCAGTAGGTTCCAATCACGAAGCGCTTGTTCCAGCTTTTTAGGTGAGTGAAAAACGTATCTTGTCTCCATATGCACAAATCGAATCTTCACCGGAAAACCCCAGTTATAAGGAATGCTATTTTCTCTTAATACCTTACACAGGGGCACAAACTCTCTTCTTCTGGCTAAGGTCCCTGCCGAGAGATCCGGAAAAACAGCAATTTTTGAAAAGGGCTCCGGAAGGGTTCTCTGATCTCTCATTGCATGCAAGAAATCTTCCTTTACCCTAAAAGAGTGGAGACAGGCAAGCACATCCCTGGGAAGAGATTGATTAATGTGGGAGGGTTTGGGCACCCGGTGAATCCTTTCTATTCCCAGGGGCCTGGATTGAGCATCAGGGAGAACCTCTTTGAGAAAGGCCGTAAAGTGATCAGACAGATCAGCATCTTTAACAGTCTCAGGAATACCACGAAGTCTTATGTTACATCTGCGGGATCTGACCTCCAAATCCCATAGTTTAAGTTGCTGGGTCGAAAAACGTTCCTCTAGGGCAGAGTAATCATCAGCCAGGACATTATGAGCAGTCGCATATTCCACCATTTTCTGCTCAATATGGTCTGTGCGGTCACCCAGGGAAACAATGTCTTGCCTAAGCTCCCCAATCATACCTTTCATATCGTCATGGAGAGCCTTCCTGAGGGAGGACAAGAGGCGCTGCATTGTGGCCTGGATAAGAGGAATATCTTCTGTTTCCATCGCCACTGTCTCTCTAATGTCCCTAGAGGAGGGATGGGAGGATGCAGAGCCTGAGTGAGATGCCGGTGCCATCTTGGATTGCTGCAGCCCTTCCCTGCTGTAGAAATCTGTAAGCTTTGCCGGGTTACTGCGCAGTTTCGGGGGTCCTCGCGGCATGCTTTGTGCTCCCTGGGTCCTCTAGTAGACAAAGGTGACAAAATCAGCCCGTTTGAGCCGCTTTAAGCCGAGTGGTAGCTTGTGTCTGCAGGAGCTCCCTGACTATGCAGCCTGCACCATGAGCTTCCAGGCCACGCCCCAGAAAGATGGTTCATTAAGGCCTTGTAATGACTATCGTTCCCTCAAAAAAATTATGGTTAAATTTCAGTATCCGTTACCCCTGATTTCTGATTTATTCTCCAGAGTTAAAGGTGCTTGCTGGTCTACTAAGCTTGACCTCAGGGGGGGGTATAATCTTATTCGCATCAAGCATGGGGATGAATGGAAGACGGCGATAAATACTCCGGAGGGACATTTTGAGTACCTGGTGATGCCTTTTGGGCTCACTAATGCCCCTTCTGTCTTCCAATCCTTCATGAATGATATTTTCCGGGACTTTGTGGATAAGTTTTTGATCATCTATCTGGATGATATTTTGATCTTTTCCAGGGATTGGGATTCTCATGTGGAACATGTTCGGACTGTGTTCGGGATTTTGAGGGAGAATTCCTTGTATTTTAAGGGATCGAAGTGCCTTTTTGGTCTACAGAGGATTTCATTTTTGGGATTTATTTTGTCTCGTCAATTATTGAAATGGACCCGGCCAAGGTACAGGCCATTTATGATTGGGTTCAACCCACTTCTTTGAAGCCTCTCCAGAAGTTTTTGGGTTTTGCTAATTTTTATCGTAAATTTATAGCTAATTTTTCTGGTATTGCTAAACCACTGACTGATTTAACTAAAAAGGGTGCTGATGTGCTGAATTGGTCTTCAGAGGCTGTTTCGGCCTTTCAGGAGCTGAAGCGGAGATTCACTTCTGCTCCGGTTTTGCGGCAACCTGATGTCTCACTTCCTTTTCAGGTGGAGGTAGGCGCTTCAGAGATTGGTGCAGGAGCTGTTTTGTCCCAAAAAGATCCGGTGACGTCTAAAATGAATCCCTGTGCCTTCTTTTCCCGAAAGTACTCCCCATCTGAACGCAACTATGATGTGCGGAATCGGGAATTGTTAGCCATGAAATGGGCATTTGAGGAGTGGAGACATTGGTTGGAGTGAGCTAGACATCAAATTGTGGTCCACACAGACCATAAGAATTTGATTTACCTTGAGTTGGCCAAACTCTTGAATCCTAGACAGGCTAGGTGGGCCTTGTTTTTACGCGTTTTGATTTTGTGGTCTCCTTTCTTCCAGGCACTAAGAATGTTAAGGCAGACGCCCTTTCCAGGAGTTTCTTTGCTGATTCTCCTATTGTGACCAAGCCTACTACCATCCTAGGTGAGCGGGTAGTTCTTTCTGCCATCTCGCCCGATTTGAGACGTGCTCTGGAAGAATTCCAGGAGGACAAACCTGAGCGTTGTCCTATGGGAAAATTGTATGTTCCTTACCAGTGGAGGAAGAGAGTGATGTCTGAAGTTCATTGCTCCGCATTGGCTTGTCATCCAGGTATTTTTGGTACCAGAGATTTGGTGAGTCGGTCTTTTTGGTGGCCCACCTTATCTCGTGATGTCAGGAATTTTGTGCAGTCCTGTTGGACTTGTTCCCGGACTAAACCCTGTTCTCGCTCTAGTGGGTTGTTGATGCCCTTGCCGGTGCCTAAGAGGCCATGTACCCATATTTCAATGGATTTTATTTCTGATTTCCTGTCTCTCAGAGAATGACTGTTATCTGGGTGATTTGTGATAGATTCTCTAAGATGGTCCATCTTGTACCACTCCCAAAGTTGCCTTCTTCCTCAGAGTTGGTACCCTTGTTTTTACAACAGGTGGTTCGGTTGCATGGGATTCCTGAGAACATTGTATCGGACAGAGGAGTTCAGTTTGTTTCCAGATTCTGGAAAGCCTTTTGTTCCAAGCTGGGAATTCAGTTGTCCTTCTCCTCTGCGTTTCACCCTCAGACCAATGGGCAGACGGAGAGAATAAACCAGACTGGAGTCCTATTTGAGATGTTTTATATCTGCTGATCAGGAGGATTGGGTTTCATTTTTGCCCTTGGCCGAACTCGCTTTAAATAATAGAGCTAGTTCTGCCACCTTGATGTTGCCCTTTTTCTGTAACTTTGGGTTTCATCCTCGATTTTCTTCAGGGCAAGTGGAATCTTCAGCCTGCCCAGGTGTTGACACTGTGCTATAGAGAATGCAGCAGATTTAGGACCAAGTAGTGGCTAAGTTGTCTCTCTCCCAGGAAAAGGCCCAACGGTTTTCTAACCAGCATGGGACCATTGGTCCCCGGTTTAAAGTGGGTGATATGGTTTGGTTGTCATCAAGGAATATCTCTATAAAGGTGGCTTCTCCAAAGTTCAAGCCAAGATTTATTGGACATTACAAGATTTTGGAGATTCTTAATCCGGTTTCTTTTCGATTGGCTCTTCCTGTTACGTTTAAGATCCATAACGTGCTTCATAAGTCGCTGTTGAAGAGATATGTTGAGCCAGTAGTTCCTATGGCTGCTTCTCCTGACCCTGTATTGGTTGAAGGTAATGTGGAATATGAGGTAGAGAAAATACTGGATTCTCGTCTGGCTAGACGGAGACTCCAGTATTTGGTCAAGTGGAAGGGTTATGGCCAGGAGGACAATTCTTGGGCCTCTGCCTCTGATATTCATGCCGATAGATTGGTTTGTGCTTTTCATCGGGCCCATCCTGATCGGCCCGGTGGCATGGATGAGGGTTCGGTGACCCCTCCTCAAGGGGGGTACTGTTGTGAGCTCATTTTCGGGTTTGCCTCTGGCTTCCGGTGAGGGTTATGGAGCTCGCTGTGCTGACAGAGGAGTAGTGAGTTCTCTATCTGGACTCCCTCTGTTGGTGAAGGGAGGTAATGAAGCTGATCTAAATGGCAGAGACCGGCCACCTGAGGAAGAGGACTGCGATTGGACATCAGGAGTTTCTGATTGGATTTAAGGCAACTGACTCCCTAGTTTCTTGCTGGTGATTTTTCCTGACTGTGGCTTCTGGTTTCCAGTTTGGTTCCTGCCTTCCTAAAGCTAAGTTTTCTCTGCTATTGTTCAAATGAGTTTTGTCTGGTTTACTTAGTTTTGTGTTCAGCCAGCCCTGGCTGGGACTGGGCTGAATCCCCATTTTGTCTCTGATCAGTTGATCTCTTTTGCTCTGTCTTCAGAATATACCTGAGTGCTGATATAGTGATTTGAAGTCTAGCGACTTCAGGGCCTTTTTCTATCAGACGTGTTGGACTTTTTTTTGGCAGGGTTTTTTGCGTGATTGCAGACAGCAGCTTTTCTTTCCTGTCCTTTCTATTTAGTGAGGGCCCCATCGTTTGCTCAGCCTATCTTTCTATCTGTGTCTGTGTTTTCATCTTGTTTCACCGACAATACATGTTGGTGGCTGTCTATTGCTTTGGGGTCTGCTCTGGGGCAGTTTAGATTTTTCCCTTTCTTTCTTTAGGCTTATTTAGTTCTCCGGCCGTGACGAGGCGTCTAGGACCACCGTAGGCACGGTCCACGGCTACTGCTAGTTGTTGTGGTTAGGATCAGGGGTCTGCAATCCGCTAGTTACCAACCTCTCCGGTTTTCTGGGCCTAGCTTGCTTTTTGTTTTTTCCTCCTCGGTGACTCATGCATAACAGGTACAGACCTATACCCCCAACACAATACCAGTGTGCTAAGAGTATGTTGAGGGAGATGAAGGAGACAGGGGTTATCAGAGACAGTTGTAGCCCCTGGGCAGCTCCAATAGTGTTTGTAAAGAAAAAGGATGGTACCATGAGAATGTGTGTTGATTACAGGAAAATTAACAGCATTACACATAAAGATGCCTACCCATTATCTAGAATTGAAGAATCATTGGCTGCACTTAAAACTGCTAATTACTTTTCCACCTTGGATCTCACCAGTGGGTATTGGCAGGTTCCCATGGCAGAGGCAGACAAGGAGAAAACGGCATTTACCACTCCAATGGGTCTCTGTGAGTTCAATTATATGCCATTTGGGCTCTGCACTGCTCCAGGAACATTTCAACGGCTGATGGAGTGCTGCCTGGGACACATGAACTTTGAGACGGTCCTGTTGTACCTGGATGATGTCATTATTTTCTCCAAAACCTATGAAGATCATCTGGAGCACCTGGCTGAAGTGTTTGAAGCTTTGTCCAGTTATGGCCTTAAGGTGAAGCCCTCCAAGTGCCACCTCCTGAAGCCCAAGGTGCAGTACCTCGGTCATGTGGTCAGTGCAGAAGGCGTGGCACCAGATCCTGATAAGGTCACAGTCATCCGGGACTGGCCAAAGCCCAGCAACCTTCATGAAGTACGCCAATTCCTTGGACTGGTAGGCTACTACCAAAGATTTATCAAGGGCTTTACCTAAATAGCCACTCCTATGCAAAACCTTCTGGTGGGGCAGTCCAAGAAGACCAAACAGAAAAATTCCACCTTTGAATGGACTGAAGAGTTGGAAAAGTCCTTCACCAGATTGAAGATGGCTCTCACAGGAGACGAAGTTCTGGCCTACCCAGATTATGACAAACCCTTTGTGCTGTACACTGATGCCAGCAATGTGGGACTAGGAGCAGTACTGTCGCAGGTACAGAATGGAAAGGAAAGAGTGATCTCCTACGCCAGCAGGAAGCTGTGCCCCACTGAAAGGAACCCTGACAACTACAGTCCTTTCAAGCTGGAGTTCCTTGCCATAGTCTGGGCTGTCACCGAAAGGTTCAAACATTATCTAGCCTCCGCCAAGTTCACTATCTTCACGGACAACAATCCGTTGATGCATTTGGACACTGCAAAACTAGGTGCACTGGAACAGCGATGGATGGCTCGGCTATCTAACTGAGTTTACTATCAAGTACCGGGCAGGGCACAAGAATGCCAATGCTGATGCGCTGTCCAGAATGCCTAACCTACCAGATGCCAGAGAAGACCCTGAGGCTCTTGAAGAGATAGAGCTACCTCCCTTCCACCGGCCACTTGCGGCCCAGCGTGCTCAAGGAGTGAGGAACCGACGGTCTGGCTTGAAGGAGGTCACCCTGAATCCATTGCCCCATCATGACTGGGCAGAAACGCAAGATAGTGACTCTGCAGTCCGCCTGGTGAAGGCGCTGCTGACACGAGCTGACTCGCGTCCATAGTCGGATGCTCCTGAAGAAACTCAGCAGTTGTGGAAGGAGTGAGGCCGGCTGTTCATTTATGAAGGGAAGTTGTGTCGGAGGAGTATCAATGCCCGTACTCATGAGCTGGTTTGGCAGGTGGTAGTCCCAAAGAGAGAGGCATCAATGATCCTAGAAGCATACCACAATGGAGCTGGACACTTCGGATGGAAGAAGTTGGAAGCATTGTTCCGCGAGAGGTTCTACTGGGCTGGTATGAAGAAAGCCATTGAGAGGTGGTGCCGGGAGTGTGGACAATGTAACCTGCGCAGAAAGGATCGGGACAGCCATAGAGCTCCGCTACAGCCAAACATCACCAAACAGCCCCTTGAGTTGGTAGCCCTGGACCATGTGAAGCTGGTTCCAAGCCGGTCAGGCTACATCTATGCCCTTACCATTGTGGACCACTACTCAAGATTCCTGGTAGTTGTGCCTGTCAAAGATCAGACAGCCAGGACAGCAGCCAGAGCATTCCAACAGCATTTCTGTAGACCACATGGGTATCCTGAAAGAGTGCTTACGGATCAAGGTCCTGCTTTCGAGGCAGAAGTGTGCCACGAATTCTGTAACTTGTATGGTTGTAAGAAGATCCGGACAACGCCGTATCACCCACAGACCAATGGCATGTGCGAGAAGATGAACCAGGTAGTGATGGACCTCCTGAAGACTTTGCCCTTGGAGGAGAGGAATCTGTGGCCAGAGAAGTTGCCCGATCTGGTAGACCTCTACAACCATATTCCAGTGAACTCTACCAACTGTACCCCAGCCTATTTAATGAGAGCAAGACCTGGTAAGCTGCCTTTTGACTTAGACATGGGAGTCCTGACACCGGAAGTAGCGTCACCAGATGTTGATTGGGACACGGAGAGGCAGCAACAGTACAGGAGAGTTCACGAATGTGTGGAGAAGAGTTTGGCCCAGGCAAGACAAAAGTAGGAGAAGCTTTACAATCAGAATGCACCTGCCGTTCCTTTGTCGCCGGGAGAGCAAGTCTTGAAAAGAAAGAGAAGATTGCACAAATTGGATGATCAGTGGGAAGCTGAACCTTATACCATTCTGCCCTCAAATTTTGATAATACTAAGGTATACCTTGTTAGTAAAGATGGAGGAGAGACCTCAGCAGCGGTATCGAGAGATCATTTGAAGTTATGCCCTGACCAGTTAAAAGAAAGAAAAGAAGAACCAGATAACATCCAGCCCATAGTGGAAGAAGAGAAGGTCAGCACAGTGCTTGGAGAATTCCCTGCGAATTGGACTAAAGTGAATGATGCTATAGTGGTGCCAGTGTTGTTGTTTCCCCAATTGGTAGCACAGGAAGATGTGACTCAAGAGAATCAGGAAAATCGGGTAGCAGATGCCACACCAGCAGTGGAGCCAGAGAACCCTCGCCCTGCCAGTGGTGAACCTGTTGTGCCCATGGTGAGTCTAAGAGGTCACAGTCAGTCTAGTATCCCTGTGTTACATAGAACACCCAGTAGTGTATCCAGTACATTACCCACTACACCAGTCTTTACGCAGGTCTACCCGCATTACACAAGGTATACCACCCCTTAGATATCTTATATAGGTAATGTAAATGTTGAAATTGTTGAAATGTAAATATGTAACCGTTTTTCAAGTTTTGTGCCTACAGGTAACCTGTAAGAGTTTCCGTTGGAACTTTCCAGTTTTGTTTTATGGACACTGAACCACAGGACTTGTGTGTGGTCAAAAACTTTCCTTGTAAATATTTCACCATTTGCCCAGGAATGGACCATGGACATTGATGCTTGGACTTATCATCATAGGACCATTTTTGACACACTTAGTTTTTGTAACTATTTCATTTTTAAAAAATCTTGTAAAATTATTATTGTAACTGTTTATATGTTCATGTTTTTGTTCAGCCCAGGAGTGCTGACTTGCACTAGGGGGGGATGTGGCATCCCAGGAGTGTGGTCGCCACAGTGGCTTTGCCTTCCTCCAGGGGAGGGTAATGCCAGGCTTGGAGGCAATGATGGGTCTCTCTCGCAGTCAATCCATACATGCAACACAGTTCCACTCCATGCCAGCAGGGGGAACTCTGAACCAGGATTAAGGGGAGGAGTGCTCTCTGAGGGCTAAGAGGAAGGAGTGGGTAGTTAGTCTGCGAAGGGTGAAGTGTGCAGATGTGTAGAGAGAAGCTGGAGGTTGAGCTGGAAAAGGAGAGCTCCCTCACAGTGAGAGCGCACGAACTGGAGCCTGGTCTGTAATCAGGACCCTGAACTGCAGTTATCAAGTAAAGGTACAGAAATTGCACCCCGCTGTGTCTTGTCTGCTTCCTACCTTTCCGGCACTGCTACATCCTTTTGCCAACCACTTCTACACTGCCCTGGGACTATAGCTTCACCTGTGGGGAGCTATTGCATCTTTGCTGCACCATACGATCAATCCCAGCGGATCTGTCTGCAGCGTCGGCTTAACATCTCCCTTGCCGAACACCACAGGTGGCGTCACGAACTATTCCATTCCATTAACTTCATTCCCCCATTACTTTGGTGCCCAGGGCCACCCAATGTGCCTCTATGATGTAATTCTCTCCAGCCATATAGCATCCAATAAGTATTCAGGCAATTGGCATCCATGTCACTATCGTGTATTTCTATCCCGCTGGCCAGTTCTACCTGGCATCTATGACAAACCCAGCTCTACTATTTTACTGTTGGTCAGTTCTGCCTAGATTCTGTGATACTCCCAGCTATGCCACATTGCTAGGTAACTGCTTCACTGCTAGCCAGTTCTGCCTCGACTCTGTGACAAACAAAGCTCTGCTTCACTGGGAACCCTGCCAAATACTGTGCCAGAACTGCCTTGGACTCGGTACCAGACTCAGTTCTACTATTTACTCGGCTACATCACTGACCAACATGGCTACACAAGTTATCATAATTTCTGCTCTGCTTCCTTGGTTCGTGTGGTCCAAGTTCTCCTCCTCCAGTTCCCCTCATGCATAATCACCACTGGCTGCTGCAACTAGATTGTTCTGCTGCTTCTACTACATCTGTCCATGCCCCATCAGAACAGGATTTGGCCAGATTTTTTGTCCAGAGGGCGGTCCTATCAGTGACTGACAGCTGTCCTTGTATAAGTGTGCATACAGTAATAGCTGTCAGTCACTGATGAGACCGCCCACTGGACTGGAAATCTCAGAAAGAGCAGAGGATAAAATGATGAAACATGGGGTGGACTGAGTGTTTTCTCACAAAGCTACAGATCATTCTGCTCTGCTCCCTGTGCTCTGTATCACGGGGCCTGCAGATCAGACTGCATTTTCATGGTGACAGGTTCCCTAACTATGTGGTGAAGACCCCTTCAAGCATTTTTACAACAGTTGTCAGCACTAGTTATCCCCTGGAATTAGTGATATTTAATTCCTCTGGTTACTTATATAGACTGATTAAGCTACAGGCGGCCGCACAGCTGCCATCATTATTACTGGGAGATGTGCAGCCGATCATGGGGGTGCTGGAACGTGGGAAGAACACAGGCGAGGCGACCCATGTGTAAGCTTACTATGGGGTGTTCTGTATATACTGTGTATACTGGCAATAGTGTGGAGATACTGTGTGTTGTACATAGTGTGTATACTGTATATAGTGTATAGAACATATATTTATGTAATACAAGCTGTGTACATTGTATCCTGTATATAGTGTGTACTGCTGCCTTATGGTATATATTATATACTTTATATAGTACATATTGTGTATAGTCTATACAGTGTATACTGTATATAGTATATCATGTGTATAGTACATACTGTGTATAGGCTATATAGTATATACTGTATATAGTACTTCAAGTGTACAGTATATACTGTATACAACACTTACAGTATATAGTACATATATAGTACATACTGTATAAACTATATAGTATATATGGTATATAGTACATCATAGGTATAATACATGCTGTGTATAGTATGTACTGTATATAATTCATTCTGTTTATAGTACATACTGTGTATATAGTTTATAAGGTATATAGTGCATCATTTGCATAGTATATGTTGTGTATAGTATATACTGTATATAGTACAGGCTATGTATAAACTATATGGTATATAGTGTATATAGTAGATCAGGTTTATAGTATATACTGTATGTTGCACAGGCTATGTATAGACTATATGGTATATACTGTATATAGTACATGCTGTGTATAGTATATACTGTATATAGTACAGGCTGTGTATAAACTATATGGTATATAGTGTATATAGTAGATCATGTTTATAGTATATACTGTATATTGCACAGGCTATGTATAGACTATATGGTATATACTGTATATAGTACATTCTGTGTATAGTATATACTGTATATTGCACAGGCTATGTATAGACTATATGGTATATACTGTATATAGTACATGCTGTGAATAGTATATACTGTATATTGCACAGGCTATGTATAGACTATATAGTATATACTGTATATAGTACATGCTGTGTATACTATATTCATTATATAGTACATGCTATGTATAGACTATATAGTATATACTGTATATAGTACATGCTGTGAATAGTATATACTGTATATAGTACATGCTATGTATAGACTATATAGTATATACTGTATATAGTACATGCTATGTATAGACTATATGGTATATAATGCATTATGTATATAGTACTTACTGTATATGGTCTATATGGTGTGTACTGTATATAGTACACAATATGACTCTTGTAGAGATAAAGAATAAGTGTATAGGGACAGCCGACTCTCTTTCCAGTATTTAGAGTGTCAGCTCCTTAGCGCAGCGTTTGGTAATACAATATGACTAGTTACAATATGACTAGTTTCTTTTCTCCAGACAGAGGATGATGATGACAAGAAGGAGCTATGACATTCCCGGCACATGGATCACAGGTTTACAATGAAGCCTAGTGGAAGGAGGAGTGAGGGGGACATGATGGGAGCCCCTCCCTGCGCACCTCCCATCACATAAGTAGTTGTGAAGAGTCTCATGCACTCATAGGGACGGCAGGAGAACCTGGAACTGACTTGTGGAGTTAACACCACCTGCCTGGACCACAGAGGGACGGCTGCTCCCCGACTCCTGAGAGGCTGCATCGTCTTATAAGCAGGTAACCTGGAGGACACTACACCTTTAAATCCCCACAAACAACATACAGGTCCCCTAATACATATTCTGATGTGCCATATCTATCACCTGCACCCCATATTTACAGCACATCCTCTAACACTGAGCACCCCGATATTCCATGTAGATCACGTACTATCACCGCATCGTACCCCGTATTTACCAGACCTAGTACACAGCACAATACCATCACATAGGAAAATCATTAATAGAAAACAATGTACCTTCCAAAATCTTGCACCCCATTTTTTTTCCTAGAACGCAGTAGTCACATGATAGATTCTATAATAACATCACACCCCATGAAAGTACCAAAATGCATCATTTTGCACCCTGGAAAACATTTTATACTGCAATGGACCCCACATTTACCTGACATTCTATAGAAAATGTGCAGTCATTCTCTGTACTGCACCCCAATATTCAGACCCAAGGTTTATTTCATAATTGCACTTTAAATTTACTGAATGAAGTTTTATAGCACCCCAATATTATACCCGTCACACCATACAATCTGTAGCCAGAGAACCCTATAATGCACCCCAGGTTTATATGACTTTATTGCACCCTCATTATACCAGACACCGTCTATAGCACATGGCGCATTGGCTTTATCACGTAATCTGCACCTCAAAGGATCAATCACCCCAATATCTGCCAACTCCATGCCCTACAGAACCCCACATTTCCCAAACACAGTGCATAGAACATTAAAGAATGATGTGCCCCAAAATTATATCCGAAAGTTAACCTCGTAAAGCCCAATGTATTCTTACACCATGATCAGTATATACTGTACATTGCTGACTTCCACTTAATTTTTGCTTTAGGGGCTGGATCCCCAAAAAAGAGACGCAGGACAAACAATATCCCGGAGGACGACTCTGCTCCCCGAAACCTACAACAAGCAAAAAGGAACTTGAAGGGCATCCAAGATTCCAGATTCACAGGTACATTTTCCTATAGTGAACTGTTGTAGGATACAGCTGACATATACTGTGGGGTGGTACAGAAATTATTCGGAGGGGTTGGGGGGGTAACACAATGTGACGCATCGCTTCCATTTCTACATAGTCAGTAACCCTGACATCTTACAGTGTTATTTGCTATGCAGTATATTACGATCTATTGCTTCCTGTTATCAGCCATTTCAGGCTGAGGCCGACTGTAGGACAGGTAAATACAATCTACTGCTCCCTGTTATCAGCCAGATAGTCTGTGACTGTACTAATGTCATGAGTGGTAGGAGGTACATGAATCTGCTTGCCCCCAAGACAACTACTTTAGATCCCTTATCTCCAGTGCTGTGAACCTCTGCTGCTCCTCTTATAATGTTCCAGACGAATTATATTTATGGTTAGTGTCCCTTTAAGTTACTGGAAGGTAAAACATCCAAATATGTACCTGTGCCAATTTCAATTGCGCCATTACCAGGTGCATCCGTGCCAAATTTATCACATGCCCGTCCTGAGATGTATACCATTTTAGCAGAAAAGTGAATGTGGGGTACTCTAGTGTTACCCATTCAATGCCCCCCTCATAAGCACCATGACATGGCACCTCCACCCTCCCCATAGTTGCACCCATTGCTGTAGGTTCGATAACGTGCCGCTCCCCCTGCCCAGTCATGACGTGAGTGACACAGAGTCGGAGAGGACAGGGAGATGAGAGTTATTAACTTCATTTAAAGCAATTTTTCACCCCATTACAATCCCCAGGAGGGACACAGTTAATGACCTGAATCTTCATTCAGTCACATAGAAAGCGAATAATGAGAAAAGAGAATGATAATAAAAAAAAGCAGACTATAAACAGTAGACAAAGGGCTGCGTACTCCACCGCCGCCGCAACCTACCACATGCGTATAGGGTTAGTGCCCTCTGCAGCGCCATAGTAGTGATTTAAAGGGCCAGTATCCCACTAGTACAATATCAAAGATGAGAAAATTTGATGCCAAGGCAATATTTTCATTAAAAAAAGGCTCATTTGAAAAAGTGACAAGAAACGTTCCGAAAAGAATTAAAAATATCTTGGCCAACTCACTTTTGGTGTAATAGTGACATTATTATAACAACCTGCTATCAAATTCACGCCACCCAAAACACGGGTAGCATGAATCAGGCACTGGCTGGTATGTTTTATTGTGAAATGCTGTGGGGTTTCAGAGAAAACAAACTTTAAAAAGCTGTCCTGGGACTATGGCCCTAAATCATTAACCCTGGCGGTGTTCATGCTGCACGCCTCTAAATGAATCAGGCGCATCTGTAAAGGGGTGTGCTTCGTCACAAATCTTACTCCAGTCAGAGACTGGAGTAAGATTCGTGGCGTAAGGGATGTCACGTCCCCATAACGCCCCGGCTTGCACACGCAAAACTAATGTGAAAATGCCAAAAGTCGCAAACATTTTGAGACTTTTCAAATTGATAAGGGCGGAATTGTGGCATAATCGCTGTAATGAATCGGGCCCCATGTGCTCCATATGACTAGTCCAAGGTGGCATCTGATCCCCTTGACTAATAGGGTTCTACCTATACACGCACATAGAGAGCAGTCAGACAGCTGTATAATACGGACGACGATCGCTTCGCAATGCATGGACGGGCCGATGGCTGTCGTAACCTGAGCATGACAGCCGCATAGAAATACAGGCTGTCACTCTCGGGTCAGGAGAGCCGCCAGCCAGTCCAAGCATTGCGAGTTGTCCGATTTATACGGCCACATGACGGTGCCCATAGGGACCTGTCAATCAACTGGAGCGGGACAGGCAGAATACGACAAGGATTTGCCTCGGACTAGTCATATGGGACACAGGAACCATTGTTGTTCTTGATGAGGGGGGCATGCTGGAGTCAGATGCTCCTCTCCATGAATTAGGAATGGCGGACAATTGGCATGCTCCTCTGTGTGCGCCTCACCATGGATCCTACTCTAGCCCTTGAATTTGGCGGTCGTGGAGTTTATGGGGTTAATCATTGTATTGATAGAATAATATGTGTTATGCGATGGGGATGAGTGTGGGATGTTGGATGATGTACGCTACACCTATGGATGGACCTATTGTTGGCAGTGGCTGATTTTATGGATCAGGAAGTTATATTCTCCTTTAGTCAGATGTATTCCAACCTGATATGGCTGACAACAGAGAGCAATAGATTGTATTCATTTTCACATCAAATGGAGGTAAAAATAGATTGGGGGTGTCATGTTTCTATAAAAAGGTTGTCAACAAAAGTTAGCAGCAAAGTTTATTATGATGAACATGTGAGGTGGCCCCTGAGGATGAGATGCTGTCAAATTCCCCAAATAAAAGGTACCTGGTTCCCTTTACATTGGCTGGTCGTCTGGACTCCAGTCGCTATCCAGTTAATATCAGTAATTAGGGCTGTCAGGTGGATGACTCCTTCAGAATGACACCTTTCTGCTGCTGATTCTGTCACTCACTGAAATACATTGAGGATTTTCTGCCTGTAAATCCGGAAGGAAATGTTGCAGTGTGAACGTGCCCCTAAGCGCGTCCTTATCCCGTATGCCACCCATGATCCATGTCTGATTATTGAACAGTACAGTCACCACTAACCCCAGTGGGTAATGTCCAGGTCACATCCCTTCCACCTGACCCCTCGCTCGGGTCTTTTCCATTTTCCGATTCATTTAATTTCATCAATAAAGACAAATAGAACATAATAGGAAGACATTATGGGACAGGCCGACTATAATGGCTGTGCTGGAAGCGCAAGAAAGGGGGCAGACGATGGCCACGGAGGAGGAACACAGACGCCGTGTGTTACACGGATGAGCTATATGCACACGAGAGGTGTGGGTGAGAAAAGGAATACATATATACAGAATATTCTGCCATCACTGGGGTGTGATAGCTGCCAGATTATCAGATATTCTGAATTTCCAGACCATCATTAAAAAGCATGGAAAACTCTCTTTTACAGAACCCATCTTCCGCTATTAGTCTATATACACACATGATGGAGTTGTGCACCTTTACTGCTTATATAAGTCCTTAGGCTTCATTCATGCAGACAAATTTTGGCCATGTTTTGTATGCAGAATATGTCTTTCTAATCCAAATCCCATTAGTGCTGAATTATAGGATTTTCTCTCAATGGTGGGATCTCCTATTAATAAAATGTACATAGGCTCTGCCCCATGGCTTTATATAAGGGGATCGGGTACATATTTGGATTTTTTTTTATTAGTCCAGTAGATACTTCCTGCTAGAGATGGAGGCTTACATAAAGATTTAGGAGTGATGGGTACAAGATAAGTAACATAGATAACATTTAATAGGGGTCGGATACATTGTTGCAGGCAGAACAGTTGCTGCAGGGGAGACAATACATTGGGCAGAAAGAGTCACAAATCATTTAATAAGCAAAACAGGGGTTAAATAAGGATATAGGTGTGTAGTCTTAGATTCAGATATTGTATTCATTGTTGTAGGCTGGACATAAGGGGCTCAGACGGGGGGGTCATAGGTTAACAAAGGGACGGATGGACCGATCATAATGCAGAAGTTTTGCTATAAGCAATGGTGCTGCGCCAATATTTGGGATCTCCAGGACAATATTTGACCCTTGACGCTCCGTTGATCGCGGCAGCGTTGTATTCCGCTCTTGTGCACCCCCCTCGATTTGTGTCTATATGCCTGGTATTTTTTATTTTGCTCTCTCAAGGACATATGTGGGCTCATACCTTTTGTATAATACATTGCTGCTTCCGGAGGATGAGTACCGAGACCTTACTACGTGTTTGCTCTGTAGATTTCTTTGTTTTAGAACCTGGAATATAAGTGTAGTAATAGTAGTATCTGGTGGGACTACAAATCACAGCATGCTTCAATGCCGCTGTAAATCTGCAGATTGCAATACAGAAGAGAAATAAAGAAAAAGCTAGCCCACCAGTACAGCAAGGCGTCCTCTGGAGCCCGGAACCTAACATAGCCTCTGACATGGACATCAAATGGTTAAGGGTATAGAGGAGATCTAGCTCAAGACGGAGTCAAAATTCCAGACTTTATTGAAGTGCGTTAAAGTAGTGAGAACTTTTGAAAATGCACGAATGTGTTTCTGGCGCATATACCATCATTAACATTGGGGAATATGTTGTGTCCAGTAGGGGCAGTAGAATTGTCTCCATTCGGTAATGTTAGTTGTATAAAGCTGCAGTACTCCTTCTACCCACTAGAGGCAGTAGAAATTTTGCTGTTTTCAATCTGGCAAAGTAGTCAAAATTAAGAGTCCTCGGTGGTTTATACCTTTAGTTGCCAACTGAAAAGAGGATAAAATATAGAAAAGCTTTCCGGACCTCTCAGGTATCCTCATCAGGCATCATTTTCTATATGGCAGTAATAAAGAGGGTTTCTGCAATGTACCTGCAGTACCAAAGGTGGCCAATTGAGGCAGCACAATTTTTTGACCTTGTTTTGGAGTAAGGACTGTATGCATACTGAAAGCAGAGGTATTGAGTTTCTTAAGGGTGTCTTAAGGTAAGAAATATAGATGGATGGACTGGGACATAAATCTGTAATACCTCTTGCAGCCAGAAGAGGCAGTAGACATGCCTACTCCTGTAATATAGCAGTAAAATTAAAAGATACTTGGAATTTGCCAGGACTTGGAATTTTACCAGCAGAACCCCCTAAAGGAGCACATCTAACCATTTCCTATAGAGGTAAAATTGCCTGCAATGTGTACTGGGAATTATAGTTGGAGTATTAGTACTACCCAGATCCCACATATTTCTGCACTACCACTTGTGTCCAGTAGAGGCGGTAGAATGTGACATCCATCAGACTAGACCTGGTATGTAGTGATGAGCGCAAGTGCGGATTGTCCGTGTTTGTCAGGCAATTCTCGCATGCTTTGTGGTTAACATCTGTGAAACCTGCGGCCACGAGGACTCGAACATGTCACTTGAGCACCTGTGATAATCCGTGCGTACCCGAGCATCCTAGGAAAACTCGAGTAATGAGCACTTGCACTCATCACTAATGGTATGTGATAAGTTCCTTTTTGTTTTTTTTGAAGGAAGATCTCATTAAAAGGGCAGAAATTTTGCATCAACCCATTTTCAGGCCTCTTGCTTGGCCCTCCCTTGGTCATGAACAGACTCAACAGCGCCCTCTAGTTCAGAGGTATCGGGCAATCCGTGATATTCAGTCTGGGTGATGAGCTATAATAGAAGATTTCATTCCATTTTCACCTGCAAATATTATGTTTTACACTAAAAAGGCGATCACATAAAGTGATAAATATCTGATCCAAACTGAGTGCGATCCCCGATGACACTGTTGTCTGCGGCGCACTGTATCCATGGAGATTATTACCATCCATATTGCCTAAAACAAATGACACCAAGGTTCTTCTTAATATTGGCATGACAACCTGGCCTCCCCAACTAGTCCGTCATCACGGCGGGAAGTTCTGACCTGCCCCTCCCCCGCAATTAATGGTTGGCTTTTTCCATATGTGTATTGTATCTGCAAAGTGCTATGTACTCCTCAAGTTACTTAAGACCATGTTCCCACATGCAGTTTTTTTCTGCTGCATTTTTTTATGCTGATGTCCGCTCTAAAATACACAATCCCAATCTGCTCTGGTTATTTTTTTCTTTTCTAATGTATTTTCCCCTTTTTTATGTGTTTTTGGTGCAGATTTAATGCTGTGCAGCCACACTGAGATTTTGTGCTTCTAATCATGACAGTGTTTTACATGTATTATATCAGGTTCTCCAGATGATAATAGGGAAAAAAAGGCTCCAGACAAGCAGAGTTCAACAGCGTTTTTACACTCGCAGACAGCACGAGTTTTCATGAAAATCACATTAATGTCGCCCATTTTCTGCACAAAAACGCGTTTAAGCTACATCAGAACATGGTTTTAAAGGCAGAAAAAAGCTTCCTGAAGATATAGTGCGTTAATTGCGTTACATTCTCAGTGCCCAACTCTGCCAACAATTGTGCCCTGGAATTGGCCACAGCGCCGCATAGTAATCCACTGTGCTCCCTGAATAACCCACAGGGCCAAGCTCAATATCCCAGTCGGAATGATCCATAGTGCCGTCAGAATTATCTATAGTGCTTCCAAAATCAGCCACTGTGCTAAAGACCAAACCACAGTACCCTCTGAATAAGTCACAGGATCAACCACTGTGTGTGGACTCATCTGCTGTGCCCAAAGTCAGCCACAGGGCCACAGAGTAAGCCGATACTGCCAGAATGAATCACAGTGACCCTTGAATTGGTGATATGGCTGCAGTTAACTACTGCATCTCCAATGTTAACCAGTGTCCTCCGCCAGTTCACCTACAGTACTCCAGAATCAACCACAGTGCCTCCACAGTTACCGTAACCACTGTCAGGAACGGACACAGAGAGGAGAGAGTCCCTGTCACACAACAACAGTATATGGGTACGTTTTCGGTCCAATAGTTTATCATAATGCACAATTCCACCTGCTTTGGAGATGATAGCAGACTAGCAGACCCCCTTACTTCTTGGGCCCAGTTGCACCAATGGTATGTCCTCCCTGACCACCTTGTGCTCAGTCAGCCACAGTGCCACCAGTACTGACTACAATATTCCAGAGTCAGCCACAGTGCCACCAGTACCAACCACAGCACTCTCTGTCCCAGGGTTTCAGCTCACTCATACCTTCCCGTGCTTGTGCCCATGAGACCTAATCAAGTGTGGTCAAGACAAGACCGAAGGAGAAGAATGTAAAAGAGGGGCTAGGGATAGAGTGAGGGAGGTATGGCTACCAGCATCGGCCACTATTATGCATTGCATCTTATTTTGTAAAATCCTAGCAATAAAACTGACACATCAGCAACATGTGAATAAAATATCTGTAAGATTGCCATCAGTAATTGTGATTTTTTTTTTTTTTTCATTTGTGTCCATACAGAAAGTCTTGGCAATGGGTTTGCTGGTTTTGATAATGCTGCTGAGTCTCTCCGCTCCACATGCAACCTGTGCAGACTGTGTGTCCTGGTGTTTCTCCTGCGCTCTACAGATCCAAGTCACCAACACCCACTTCAACCCTCTGGTAGGTTTTCTAGGGATGGAGAGCTCCAGCTGAAGAGCTAGTATAAGAATTAGGGCTCATACTCCAATGCGAGAAACTCGGAAGAGTCTAGCACGTCAATACCCGGCATTCGGATTGGAGCGTTCAGCTGCATGTAGTTCTATGCAGCTGAACGTTCCGCTCCCGAGTGTCGGCGGCAGTGCCGGATATTGACGTATTAATGTGCGAGACTCGTCTGAGTTTCTTGCATGTGAATATGAGCCCCTAGCCCCAGTCTTTCCTATGTGCACAACACTGGGTCATGGGCATGTGGGAACCCTGGTTCCAAGCAGCGTAGGTGAGCCATTGCATGATAGTGTTGTATGGTAGGTAAGCTCTGGAAATGATGATGTCCAATAGACTACATTCTTTGTGCTAAGCACATGGCACAAGAAAATTTGCCATTTTTCCAACAAAATCTTGAAAAAGGTGACCTAGTAAATTCTGACTTCTGATGTCACCAGCATTGACTACTTCTTTCTCATGCCACAGGTTTGTTCTTTACAATGTGAAGGATCCATGGCCTCTGTGACAGAGTGGGAGCGATGTGAAAAGATCTTGACTCCTGTAGGAGCCACACTTGAAATTTCCAAAAGGGAGCAAGAGCGAGTTCCCACAGCCTCCGAACTCCTGGAGGTACCAGTCAAGCGTTATGGAGGATTTATGAAAAAACTGGATAAAAATAAATTTTTCTTTAACTCCCCCAAGCGAGAGAGTGGCAGCTACATGGGAGAAGCCATTAAGCCCTATAGTGGTATCCTGCACAAATATGGAGAGAGGGACCTCCTGGAGATACCTGACTCCGAGCAGGAGATGGAGGTCAATAACAAATCGGAGGAGCAGAACCAGGCATGGAACGCAAGAGATGAGAGGAAGCGCTATGGAGGGTTCCTACGCAAATACCCCAAGAGGAGCCTGGACGATTTACAGGGGGTAGAGTTAGACAGGAGGATGGTACTAAACCCAGAGCTGGGATCAGAGCAGGGGTTGGAGGAGGTGGAGACAGAGCAGGGTGTAGAGACAGAACAGGGGGTGGCAGATCTGCAGAAGCGCTATGGGGGATTTATGCGCAGGATCCGACCCAAATTGAAGTGGGACAATCAGAAAAGATATGGGGGATTCCTTCGGCGTCAATTCAAGGTCACTACAAGGTCAGATGAAGATCCCAGCACCTTTTCCGGGGAGTTGTCCAACCTTTAAGAAACGTTAGTGTCTACCATAGTTGGTAAAGTGGTGGTGGAATAGTAAACACTCCAAAAATCTATAAAAACACTTTTCATTCTGTTTGGTTCAACTTTATTTCAACCATCCCATAGACTGGCAATGACACTGAAGGGATCATGTAGCTCTTTAGAAATGTGAAATTAACCTACAAAAACACTGCCCTCTGTAGGTCATCAGGAAGTACTGCACGCAAGTTACGATTTGTTTTGCCACATTACGCTGAATGTATAGTATGTTCTTGTTTGTACTGTGCACAGATGTATATAGCGCTTTACATTATAAAGTTACACAACTAAGTCTCCATAGAGTAGCGTGTGGAGTACAAGAGCTACCGAAATATCACAAGCAACCAATCAACTGAAAATTATAATAAAACAATAAAACTAATACTTGCAGCAAGTGGATGTGATTATTTATGAAACTGAAATGGAATTTATTGATCAATGTAACACATCCATGTAACACAGACCGAGCTCAGATTGTGAAACATGGATGTGTGAAACCGCCCTAAGGAAAAGGTGGCACCAAAAGTGGTCATCTTCCACCTAAAGTGTCAGTTTTGGATGCCGAAGACCATATCACAAAGCCAGCCTTGATATATTAGATACCAAGAGCATAATGATCATGGTCACAGGTTGTATGACGGAGCCTTGAGTGAGATGAGCCCATCGGGAGTTGCCCTATTTTAAACTGCAGGTGCAGTCTTGAACACACCTCTAGTTGAAAACTATTGCGGAGCAGAGAGCCACTGGCACCCTGCCCCACATTTACTCTACATCCGGAGGCCTATCAGCTGCAGATCACTCCGGTATGACGTCAGTGGCGTAGGCAGGGTTTTCTATGTGATGCTACCTCTGAAAGGCCTGTGTCTGCAAAGTAAGTGGCAGCAGATAATCAGCTGAGAGAAGAAGGCCAAGCTACTAGGCGTGCAAACAGGACAGGTAAGAGATTGAGATATTTTTTTTAATCGCAGCAGACTGATGTAGGTGTAGACCGCAGGGGCACAATGTGGGCCACATAGGGAGGTAATAGTATTTTATGGGACCAGAATTGGGGGACATTATTACTGTATGGTGGCCACATAAGAAAACATTATTACTACTTGAGAGTCCCACAGGGAGACACTATCACTATATGGGGATCACACGGGGGGACATTTATACTATATGTGGGCCACATAGAAGCCATCATGAATATATGGGGGCCACATAGGGGGCATTATTACTATATGGGCCCACACGAGTGTATAACTCGGACTGTTGCTATTTTATGGTTTATCAGATAGGACCTGGACCAATATTATTCAGCTCTGGCAAAAATTAAGAGACCACTGCACAGTTTTATAAAAATCAGCTTCTCTACATGTCTGACAGCCATTCCTTTCCAGTGTCAGTTGAATTCCAACCACCTCATTCTACTGTGCTTCTAATTAGGTGATCACCTGAACCAAATCTTATTTAACGAATGAAAGTATAAAAAACCCTGCTGTGGTGTTCACAATCCTCTTGCAATAGGACAAGCTGGATGGCAAAACAAGTGCTAGTAATATCCCAAAAGTAATAGGAATGAAAAAATAACTTTTAACCATGCCATAGGAGTGAGGAAAAGAAGGGCTCAATTCTGGCTTTACTAGCACAGGGATAGAGTGAGTGTCATGTTGCCTCCATCCTTAAAATTTCTAAGACGGCAGTCCATTACAAGGTCAAGCAGCAGACATTGGGGACAACAAAGTCAAGCAGCAGACATCAAAGCTACAAGACAGGCAGAGGGCCGGGATGACCATCATCTTATTTGTCACTCAGCAACCGCAGGATGACGATCAAGTGACCTACAAAAGGAATGGCAAATGGCAGCTGGGGTGAAGTACACGGCAAGAACAGTTCGTACAAGGCTCCTTGAGGCAGAGCACAAGTCGTGTAAAGGTAGAAAAAAGCCTTTCATCAATGAGAAGAAAAGGAGAGCCAGGCTGAAGTTTGCCAAAGACCATAAGGATTGGTTCGTAGAGGAGTGGAGTAAGGTAATCTTCCCTGATGAGTCTAATTTTCAGCTTTACCCAACACCTGGTTGTCTAATGGATAGAAGGAGACCTGGAGAGGCGTACAAGCCACAGTGTCTTGCACCCATTGTGAAATTTGGTGGAGGATCGGTGATGACCTGGGGATGCTTCAGCAAGGCTGGAGTTGGGCAGGTTAATCTTTGCAAAGGACGTATGAATCAAGCTGCATACAAGGTTATCCTGGAAAAACAGTTGATGACTTCTGCTCAGGCAATGTTCCCCAACTCTGAGGCCTGGTATTTCCAGCAGGACAATGCGCCATGCCACACAGCTAGGTCAATCAATGTGTGGATGAAGGACCACCACATCAAATCCCTGTCATGGCCAGCCCAATCTCCAGACCCGAACCACATTGAAAACCTCTGGAATGTAACCAAGAGGAAGATGGATAGTCACAAGCAATCAAACAAGAAGAAATGCTTACATTTTTGTACCAGGAGTGGCATAAGGTCACCCAAAAGCAGTGTGAAAGACTGGTGGAAAGCATGCCAAGAAGCATGAAAGCTGTGATTCAAAATCATGGTTATTCCACAAAATATTGATTTCTGAACTCTTCCTGAGTAAAAACATTAGTATTGTTGTTTCTAAATTATTATAATCTTGTTTTCTTAGCATTATTTGAGGTCTGCAAGCACTGCATTTTTTGTTATTTTGACCATTTCTCATTTTCTTAAAATAAATAAAAAATTTAGTGCTTTTAAATTCGAAGACATGTTGTCAGTAGTTTATAGAATAAAAGAGCAATTTACATTTTACTCAAAAGTAAACCTATAAAGAGAAAAATCAGACAAACTGAAAATTTTGCAGTGGTCTCTTAATTTTTGCCAGAGCTGTATAATGGGGCAATGCAGTTCTGTGTTTTTTTCCTCACAGATCAAATCTTTCTGTGGAATTAATCACAGGATGCTGAGATTTGTTCTGCAAATCGGATGACATTCAAGTTTAAGTGCGTGTAAAACATCAGAATGCATTTGGATGTCATCCAAGTGCAATCCAACGTCTGCATACTCAGAAAATGAAGAAGATGGAGAAAATAAGTTCTCTGATATGATCCTCTTATTTGAGAGAATCACATTGTAGGGAAGTGGACTGACCTATGGACCTATCTGCAGCAGGAAGGTGAATGCAAGATGTGCAGTAAAAGTACTTGAAGTCAACTGATGTATATGTATATGGGGAGACAGCTAGAGACAGTGAAAGATGGTAAATTTCTGGGTTTTGACCACTAGGGGGAGACCAAGAACAGCAGGAAAAGGAGACGGTGCAGTACTAAACTTTGGCCACAAGATGGAGGCAGAGAGCAGTGAGAAAAGGGCTTAGCAGCTTAAGGCTAGGAAACCACATAGTCATGGTGGGCGGAGTTACGGGGACTCGAGAAGGGGAATTCCCGGGGAGGGGAATAAATAGGCAGAGAGAGTTCCAGAAGCCAGCCAGTCCGGGAGGAGGAGTTTAGCAGAGCAAGAGACTGAAGGAGGAAGAGACAGAGAGGAAGAACTCCGGGAGGGACTGGAAGGAGAAACGGTCAGAGGGGTGGCCCTGACAGGAGAGCCGCAGGACAGAGGAAGCCCGGGGGTACCAGACGGACGGACTGGGACAGGTGAAGCGCTGTGGTGGTGGGCCTAAGGCAGCCACAGTGAAAGAGCCATGAGGGGCGTCACTGTAAAGGACAGAGAAGAAGGTGAAAGGTACCCGGACCTGTGTGTAGAAGCTGTCGTGCTGCTGCTGTGTTGCTGTGGTTGTCGGGAGGACGGACAATAAAAAGGACCTGTTGAAAGCACATCGGTTTCTGTCTCCAGTCTGTTCACAGCAAAAAAAGGACCAGCCCCCAGTCGGCATGCATACCTACAACTGGCGTAGTCGGCAGGATCACCACCGCCAATACACCAACGTCAGCGGTACGACCGTGCCGAAGATTGAAAGGACCCAAGCTGAACGGCTGAAGATTTACCTCTGTGGATTACAACATTGAACTGTGTTTGAGAGTGCTGGCTTTAATCGGAAGAACCCTGAACGAAAAGGACTTTGCAGAACTGGCTGTGGCATATAAGCACCTGGAAGAGTCGCAGGAGTTTTCTGCCACATTGGACTATTGGAGCAGCGGCCAGAACAGCAAGCACTTAACCGTCCTGAAGATCCGCCGCAGATGGAGTCCCCGACAACCGGGCCCACGGAGCTGGAGGAGAAAACGGAGGAGCGCTTGCCTGCGGCTCAGGCCATGTCGGAGCAGCCTCGGGAGGAACTGTTGTCGACCCTCCCTGGGGAACCATCGGGCGTGGAGACTGGTCCTGCCGGACGGCGGGATGAAGAACAGGAGATGCCGGGCGATGGGACTGGAAGCAGCGGAGGAGCGGCGGGGACCAGCGACACCTCGGATACGCCGGTCGCTTGGATGAAGGAAGCCGTGGCACCGGGGATGGTGAGCATTCCACTGGCCCAGCCAGTACTGCAGGCAGCGCCCACGCCCCGTATGCGAGCTAGGCCCAAGGGCCCCGACATCGGCCCACAGCCTCCCAGCCTGGCCTCCTCTTGTCCAGCGTCCCCGGCGCCCGATGATTTTGCGGCCCATGCAGGGCTGACCGCTGACCGCTCCATCGACCCAGAGCTTCCCCGCCCGGCGTCGCCCCGTCCCGCATCTCCGGTGAGGAGTGGTTCCGTGGCCTATATCCCGAGACCAGAGGCTGCTTCTGCCGTGCTCCACACCGCGGCTGCGGCCTGTCCATCCAGGTACAAAGCAGCCTGTCCATCCAGGCCCGCAGTCACTCCAGCCCCGCTCCAGATCGCTGTTGCGGCCTGGTCACCAGGCTCCGCGACCTATGCGGGGCCGTCTGACATCCGTGCCACCAGGCCCCAGCTTCCCCGCTCTGTTTCCCACCGGCCAACGTCCCCAGCCTCCTGCCTGCAGCTGTACTAGCAGGAGCTGAGGGCCGGACGGAGCGGAGCCTCAACATCGATGGAGATGAGCGCACCTCTGCCGTGACCTGTGGTGGACCGCTGGGTCCGATGCTGTACCTCGGCGGGGACGCAAGGCCTGGGGTCACTGTCATTGGGCACCAGCGCCCTCGCCGGGCATCCCCTGGGGTCACAGGGCCCTGCGGAGAAGGTGACGATCCATGCACAGGGGCGGCTGAGGACTCCTCTGCCCCCGAGACTTTGCCGCTGCTTGGAGATGCTGCGGCGGCGGAGTTCTCTTCGGCCCATGTCAGGGCTTGGTTCCCAAGTGAAGATACGGCACAGGACATGCGCCGTGGAACTATCCTTGGCCCCTTCTTCCCCTTTTAATGCATCTCTCAGGAGAGAGATGGACTCCTGGGTCTTGGGCAATAAGAACACTCGTGGCCCAGGGACCCCCCGACATCCCGGAGACTCCACGGCTGTGGAGTTTCTTGCTGTTGGCAGAACATCGGCCATCAGGAGACGGACCGGAGCACCGCTGAATATGGACTACCGAGACTGCCGTGCGCTGTTGTGGGTCGCCCTCCAGTCCCAGGGCAGTGGGGTACTCGGTACCGGGCCGGTGTCGGGGGAAAGTATCACAGCAGCTGTGACCCGGTCCGTGGCCCTGGGCGCCCAATGTCAATGGTGGTGTGTGGTTAATGGAATGGAATAGTTTGTGACGCCACCTGTGGTGTTCGGCAAGGGAGATGTCAAGCCGACGCTGCAGACAGATCCTCTGGGACAGATGGTGGGATGCAGCAATGGTGGTATAGCCCTCCACTGGCAGGGCTGTTGTCTCAGGGCAGTGTAGATGTGGGGACACCTTGATGGTGTAGTGTCCGGCGCAGGGAATGTAGCAGTGCTGGCAGATGCAAGAAGGAATGGAGGACACCAGGGCTTGCAGTTTCAACACTTTCTTGGTAACCACTGGTGCCCGCTTCCATGCCGTGTCCTCCGGGGCAGAGACTCAATCAACCTCCCAGGCAAGTTAGGCTTCTCCTCTCCAACACTCCGCCAACATGTACCTTTCCTGAACGACTCCTCTATTGCGCCTTTAGTGTGAAGAGCTCCAGTACCGTGGTACTCTGAAGTTCCTCCTGTCAGATGTTCCTAGAACCTTACTTGTATGACAGACAGCTGTAGCCTCTATCGGGGACTCCTCTCTGAGTCCTGGCTCTCTATTCGGTTGCTGTTGTGTCCCAAGTCTTAGATGGAAGTAGTGCATTTACAGCCAACTACTCCACCGGTGTCTGCTGCAGAACCATAAGTGTCCATACAACCTCGGGGACTGGGCCCCGGCCTTGCACTGAGAACCTATAGGCAGGGTTCCTCTTCCAACCCACAACTCCTCTCTGTTCTCCTACTCCTTCGTTCCGCGCTGTTCCTTCTCTCTCTTATGGAAGCTTAGGTTGCAGTTCTACGTCTTTCTCCTTCTGTTCCTTTCCTAGGGAGCTCGTTCCACTAAGACCAGTCCTCAGCCTCTCCTGACTGACTGTCTTCCTCCGCCTTGAGCTCCCCTCAGGCTGACCTCCTGTCAGCCTGCTCTCAGACTCAACTCCAGACTGAACTGAACTGAACTCCAATTCTAAACCTTCCCACTCTTTTATATCTAACTCCACCCACCTCCCAGCACATCTCGTGTTACGAAGCAAGGACCCACGAAAGGTGCTCTGCTATCCTCTAAACATGGAGCCGCAATCCGGTCCATTGCTGAACTATCCTGTGTGTGGGTGCAGGTGTTGGAGTGTGGAAAGGAGTTCCCAACTTACCTAGTTGGTGGGAAACTACACCTTAGGAGAAGGTGCAGTACCTATGTGGCGACTGAGCCTCAGGGGCGCCACAGTTGCGCAGCATGGGACTGTTCCACGTCCCCTCGGGGTAAAATACCCAACTGTTGATACGGTGGGGATGTGTGGGGGTGCTTCCCACAAAGGAAGGGGGGCACCACTGTTTAAAAGTATTGTTGGAAAATGTATCATGAAGCAGTTTGATAATGATGTGCAATTTGATACGGTTGTAGGAATGATGTCCGTGAAGAAACGGGGATAGTGACTAGTTTAATTGGTTTAAAAGTTGTTTGTATCAAAAATGAAGAGGTTCAACAGGTCCCGGGTACTGAAGTAAGGAAAAATACTTACCATGACTGATCTTAACTGAAGGTACAAGAAAGTTTATAGGGTTGAAAGAGACAGCGGTCCATAGATCAGATCCTAAGTAACACAAACACCCCAAACTGAAAGAGGGAAGCATGCGGTGACCTGGTAGGCCAGAGCCTCAGTCGTTGCGCTCTAATTTGAAAATGGTGCTGAAGGTGAGAAAAGTGCAGGGAAAGCACCCGTTGTTCGTGGCAAAAAAAAGGACCACCCCCCTGTCGGCACGTGTACCTACAATATCACAGTAAGCTGACATTGATCAAGCTTGGAATCAAGCAGATAGTATACCACGTGATCCCTCAAATGTAATAGTAACATCAGGTTGGTTGGTGAGGTGCGGGTTCTTCATGTGTGGCGGCAGCGGTGTGATTCTGCGTGATCTCTCCGGTGTCATGCTTCACATATCTTATTAGAGAAATCTGCTTCTTTCTCTTCTTGAACTGATTATTCATTCTAAAAATTCCCAATTCATGGGTAAAATCTGTCTTCAGTGAAGACAGATTTATCATATTACTGAGAAAGAAGATAGCAACAGGACTGGGACGAGGGGTAGGCAGGGTAGACACCTGCCTAGAGCACTACCTCCTGCCTACCCAAGGGGGCGCACTTAAAAAAAAATTGCTGAATGTCTGTGGTCGCCTGATATCGTCTTGCGGCCGTAGATATTCAGCACATTGACGATCAAGGAGCAGGTACGGAGGTGAGCGATGTCAGTCACTGACACCGCTCACCCCTCTCCTGTGCCCTCGCCATCACTCCCTCCCTGCTGTCAATGGAACTCACAACTATCAGAGTCCAATTGCTGTGTGCGCCACCCGGGACTGGAGCAAAGGAGCTGTAATCTCCCCTGCTTCTCCGTGATCTCTAGCAAGATGCAGGCCTACGCCATATTGGAGAAGGCGCACGCAGGGGACGTTGGATGGCACGGTGCAGTGATTTCCTCACACTGTGCTGTGTCCACTGCTGGAGGGGTTTGGGTTCCTGCAGAACTGGGCCGACTTCTCAGTTGGCTACAGGTTCTACGCTAGGGACGGGCTGCACCTCAATGGGGAGGGTGCCGCTGTGCTGGGGGAGAAAATGGCTAGAAGGTTGGAGGAGTGTTTAAACTAGGGACGGGGGGGAGGGTATTCCTTTTATAGGAGGGGAAGACAGTGCAGATAGAGACCTGGGCACAAATAATGACATTGGGGGTGGAGGTGGCATGGGGGGTGGGGTTAGAACAGTTAATAATTTAAGAAAGAATAGAGGTACAGAGAGATACATAAAGTGCATGTATACTAATGCCAGAAGTCTCGCCAACAAAATGGAGGAATTGGAGTTAATGTTGTTGGAACATAATTATGACATGGTGGGGATATCTGAGACATGGCTGGACGAGAGCCACGAGTGGGCTGTTAATTTACAGGGCTATAGTCTGTTCAGAAATGACCGAACAAATAAGCGAGGGGGAGGCGTGTGTTTATATGTAAAATCATCCTTAAAACCCATCCTTCGTGATAATATATATGAATCTAATGAAAATGTAGAGTCCCTGTGGGTAGAGATAAGGGGAGGGGGGAAAAATAATAAATTACTGATAGGGGTTTGTTATAAATCTCCAAAAATAATGGAAGCTACAGAGAATATCCTCATAAAGCAAATAGATGAAGCAGCGACTCAAGGAGAAGTCATTATTATGGGGGACTTCAACTACCCTGAAATACATTGGGGAACCGAAACCTGCAGTTCCAGCAAGGGTAATAGGTTTCTGACAACGATGAGAGACAATTACCTTTCACAACTGGTTCAGGACCCAACAAGAGGGGGGGCACTGCTAGACCTAATATTAACCAACAGGCCAGACCGCATATCAAATGTAAGGGTTGAGGGTCACTTGGGTAATAGTGATCACAAATTAATAAGTTTTCATGTATCCTTTAATAAGATGTGTAGTAGAGGGGTTACAAGGACACTAAACTTCAGGAAGGAAAATTTCCAACAGATGAGAGATGATCTTGGTGCAATTAACTGGGACGATATCCTGAGACATAAAAATACACAAAGAAAATGGGAGACGTTTATTAGCATCCTGAATAGGACCTGTGCACAATATATACCGTATGGGAATAAACATGCGAGAAATAGGAGGAGACCACTATGGCTAAATAGAGCTGTAAGGGGCGCAATAAGAGATAAAAATAAAGCATTTAGAGAATTAAAGCAAGTAGGTAGTGATGAGGCATTAAATAAATACAGAAGATTAAATAAATTCTGTAAAAAGCAAATCAAGACAGCAAAGATTGAGACAGAGAGACTCATTGCCAGAGAAAGTAAAAATAATCCCAAAATCTTCTTTAACTACATAAATAGTAAGAAGCTAAAAAATGATAGTGTTGGTCCCCTTAAAAATAGTCTGGGTGAAATGATGGATGAGGATGAGGAAAAAGCCAATATGCTAAATGACTTTTTTTCAACAGTATTTACACAAGAAAATCCCATGACGGATAACATGATCAGGGATAAAAATTCTCCATTAAATGTCACCTGCTTAACCCAGCAGGAAGTACGGCGGCGTCTACAAATCACTAAAATTGACAAATCCCTGGGCCCGGATGGGATACACCCCCGAGTACTGCAGGAATTAAGCACAGTCATAGATAGACCACTATTTTTAATCTTTAAAGAGTCCATAATAACGGGGTCTGTACTACAGGACTGGCGTATAGCAAATGTGGTGCCAATATTCAAAAAGGGGACAAAAACTGAACTTGGAAATTATAGGCCAGTAAGTTTAACCTCAACTGTGGGTAAAATCCTGGAGGGTTTTCTAAGAGATACTATACTGGAGTATCTGGAGAAGAATAACCTTATGACCCAATATCAACATGGGTTTACAAGAGACCGTTCCTGTCAGACTAATCTGATAAGCTTTTATGAAGAGGTAAGTTCCGGACTGGACCAAGGGAATGCAGTGGACGTGGTGTACATGGACTTTTCAAAAGCTTTTGATACGGTGCCACACAAAAGGTTGATACATAAAATGAGAACAATGGGGATAGGGGAAAATATGTGTAGGTGGGTTAAGAGCTGGCTCAGGGATAGGAAACAAAGGGTGGTTATTAATGGAGCACACTCGGACTGGGTCACGGTTAGCAGTGGGGTACCACAGGGGTCAGTTTTGGGCCCGCTTCTTTTTAACATATTTATTAATGACCTTGTAGGGGGCATAGAGAGTAGAATTTCAATATTTGCAGATGACACTAAACTCTGCAGGGTAATTAATACAGAGGAGGACAACTTTATATTACAGGAGGATTTATGTAAACTAGAAGCTTGGGCTGATAAAGGGCAAATGAGCTTTAATGGGGATAAATGTAAGGTCATGCACTTGGGTAGAACGAACAAGTTGTATAATTTTGTGCTTAATTGTAAAACACTGGGCAAAACAGTCACTGAAAAAGACCTGGTGTATGGGTGGACGACAAACTCACATTTAGTGGCCAGAGTCAAGCAGCTGCTGCAAAGGCAAATAAAATAATGGGATGCATTAAAAGAGGCATAGATGCTCATGAGGAGAACATAATTTTACCTCTATATAAGTCACTAGTGCGACCACACTTAGAATACTGTGTACAGTTCTGGTCTCCGGTGTATAAGAAAGACATAGCTGAACTGGAGCGGGTGCAGAGAAGAGCGACCAAGGTTATTAGGGAACTAGGGGGTCTGCAATACCAAGACAGGTTATTACACTTGGGGTTATTTAGTTTGGAGAATCGAAGGCTTAGGGGTGATCTTATTACAATGTATAAATATATGTGGGGACAAGACAAAGACCTTTCTAATGATCTTTTTACTCTTAGACCTGTGACGGGGACAAGGGGGCATCCTCTACGTCTGGAGGAAAGAAGGTTTAAGCATACTCACAGACGTAGATTCTTTACTGTAAGAGCAGTGAGACTATGGAACTCTCTGCCATATGATGTTGTAATGAGTGATTCACTACTAAAATTTAAGAAGGGACTGGATGCCTTTCTTGAAAAGTATAATATTACAGGGTATATACACTAGTCTCCTTAATATTGCGTTGATCCAGGGAGCTAGTCTGATTGCCGTATGTGGAGTCGGGAAGGAATTTTTTTCCCCAATGTGAAGCTTACTGTTGCCACATGGGGTTTTTTTGCCTTCCTCTGGATCAACATGTTAGGGCAAGTTAGGATAGGATATGGGTTGAACTAGATGGACTTAAAGTCTCCCTTCAACCTTAATAACTATGTTACTATGTTACTTCACACAAGAGGAGACAGTGGATCGTGAGTATGAGCTTTTTTAAAATTCTTATATTACTGTGCAGGGGAGCATAAAATGAGATGCCGTGCAGATGGGGGGATAAAATGACGGGAGAGGCTCTGCTGATGGGGGGAATAAAATGAGGGGAGGGACTGTGCTGATTTGGAGGAATAAAATGAGGTGAGGGACTGTGCTGATGGGGGTAAAAATCAGGTGAGGGACTGTGCAGATGGGGGAATAAAATTAGGTGACGGGCTGTACTGATCAGGGATAAAATGAGGGGCTTTGCAGATGGGGGGAATAAACTAAGGGTCTGTGCTGAGGAGGGGGAATGAAATTAGGGGCTGTGAAGAGGAGGGGGAATAAAAAGAGGGGCTGTGCAGGGGTGGGTCGCCCTCCCAGGGCTATGGGGGACTCGGTACCGGGCTCGATGAGCTTCACTGGGAGATGTCACGGCAGCTGGGACCCGGCCTGTGGCCCTGGGCGCCCAATGTAAAAAGGGGGGGTGCAGTGTGCTTATTGTGAAGAAAGTTTATGTGTTTCGTGACGCCAACTGTGGTGTTCGGCAATGGAGATGTAAGCCGACGCTGCTGACAGATCCTCTGGGACTGATGGTGTGGTGCAGCAATGATGTTATAGCCCTCCACAGGCAGGGCTGTAGTCCCTGGGCAGAGTAGGTGAAGTGACACGTAGATGGTGTAATGTCTGGCGCAAGGGATGTAGCCGTGCTGGGCAGGTTGGCGCAAGAATGAGTGGAGGACACCAGGGCATGTAGTTCCAAAGCTTTACTCACAGTCTGTTGTACAAACAGGTGCCTATCTCTGTGCTGTGTCCTCCGGGTCAGGGACTCAGTCAACCTCTAGGCCAGATGGAATACTCCTTTCCAACACTCCGCCAACATGTGCCTTTCTGAACGTCTCCTCTTATAGCGCCTTTAAATGAAGTACTCCTAGTACTGAGTTACACTGGAGTTCCTCCTGTCCGATGTTCTTATAAACTCTACTTGTACAGCAGACAGCTGTAGCCTGCTTCGGGGACTCCTTGCTACTAAGTCCCAGCTCTGTTATGAATGAGTCACCGTAGCAGGCAAAAACAGAAATACTAGCTAAGTCCAGAAAACCAGAGAAGTTGGCAGCTATTGGATTGCAGACCCCTGAACCTATCAACAACAACTAGCTGTAGCCGTGGGGGGTTCCTACGGTGCCCTAGACCCCTCGATCACAGCCAGAGAACTACATAGCCTAAAGACAGAAAGGGAAATCTAAACTGCCCCAGAGCAGACCCCAAAGCAATAGGCAGCCCCCAACATATAATGACGGTGAAGCAAGATGAAAAAACACTCACACAGATAGAAAGATAGGCTGAGCAAATGATGGGGCCCAAGCTAACTAAATAGGACAGGACAGGAAAGCTGCTGTCTGCAATCCGCCAAAAACCCTATCAAAACAAGGGCCAACAGGCTGATAGGGAAAAAGGCCCTGAAGACGCTAGGCTTCAAAAAGACTATATCAGCACTCAGGTATTTTCTGAAGACAGAGCAAAAAGGAATTCAACTCACCCCAGCAGGGAATGGCAGAAATTCAGAAAACAAGGCAAAACAAAACACAAATGCAAAAGCAGTGCAGAAAACTTAGCTTTTGAGGAGCATGAATCAGACTGGTCTCCTAGAATCCCTCAGAGAGATCACCAGCAAGGCAGAAGGGCGTCGGCTGCCTTCTATCCAGTCAGCAATTCCCGTCACCCAGTCATCATCATCATACCCAGGTGCTTGGTAATCAGCCTCACTACCTTCCTTCACCAGAAGAGGGAGTTCATCAGACCTCAATGGTGAAGGGGAAAATGAACTCACAACAGTACCTCCCCCTTGAGGAGGGGTCACCGAACCCTCATCCACGCCACCAGGGCGATCAGGGTGAGCCCGATGAAAGGCACGCACCAATCTTTTGGCATGAATATCAGAGGCAGAGACCCAGGAATTATCCTCCTGACCATAACCCTTCCACTTAACCAAATACTGGAGTCTCCGTCTAGCCAGACGGGATCCAGTATCTTCTCTACCTCATATTCCATGTTACCTTCAGCCAATACAGGGTCCGGAGGTGCCACCCCAGGAACTACTGGTTCAACAAACCTCTTCAACAAGGACTTATGAAACACATTATGGATTCCAAATGTGACAGGAAGAGCCAAACGAAAAGAGACCGGATTAATAATCTCCAAAATCCTGTAAGGTCCAATAAATCTAGGCTTAAACTTAGGAGAAGCCACCTTCATAACGATATTTTTTGATGATAACCAAACCATATCACCAACCTTAAACTGGGGACCAATGGTCCTATGTCGGTTGGAAAACCGCTGGGCCTTTTCCTGGGAGAGAGATAACTTATCCACCACTTGGTCCCAGATCTGGTGCATTCTCTCCACCACAGTGTCAACACCTGGGCAGGCAGAAGGCTCCACCTGCCCTGAAGAAAATCGAGGATGAAACCCAAAGTTACAAAAAAAAGGTGACATCAAAGTGGCAGAACTAGCTCTATTATTTAAAGCAAATTCGGCCAAGGGCAAAAATGAAACCCAATCATCCTGATCAGCGGAAATAAAACATCTCAAATACGACTCCAAGGTCTGGTTTGTTCTCTCCGTCTGCCCATTGGTCTGAGGGTGAAAAGCAGAGGAGAAGGACAACTGAATTCCCAGCTTGGAACAGAAAGTCCTCCAAAATCTAGACACAAACTGAACTCCTCTGTCAGATACAATGTTCTCAGGAATCCCGTGCAAGCGAACCACCTGTTGCAAAAACAGGGGCACCAACTCAGAGGAAGATGGCAACTTAGGGATTGGTACAAGATGAACCATCTTAGAGAACTACACAAATCACCCAAATAACAGTCATTCTCTGAGAGACAAGCATATCAGAGATGAAATCCATTGAAATATGGGTCCATGGCCTCCTGGGGACCGGCAAAGGCATCAACAACCCACTAGAGCGAGAACAAGGTTTAGACCGGGAGCAAGTCCCACAGGACTGCACAAAATTCCTGACATCACGAGACAAGGCGGGCCACCAAAAAGACCGACTCACCAGATCTCTAGTACCAAAAATACCTGGATGACCAGCCAATGCAGAGCAATGAACTTCAGACATCACCCTCTTCTTCCACTGGTCAGGAACATACAACTTTCCCCTGGGACAACGCTCAGGTTTGTCCTCCTGGAACTCTTCCAGAGCACGTCTCAAATCGGGCGAGATGGCAGAAAGAACTACCCCTTCGCCTAAGATGGTAGCAGGCTTGGTCACCACAGGAGAATCAGCAAAGAAGCTCCTAGAGAGAGCGTCAGCCTTGACATTCTTAGTGCCAGGTAGAAAAGAGACCGCAAAATCAAAACGTGTAAAAAACAAGGCCCACCTAGCCTGTCTAGGGTTCAAGCGTTTTGCCGACTCCAGGTAAATCAAATTCTTGTGGTCAGTGAGGACCACGACTTGATGTTTAGCTCCCTCCAACCAATGTCTCCACTCCTCAAATGCCCATTTCATGGCTAACAGTTCCCGATTACCCACATCATAGTTACGTTCAGATGGAGAGAACTTTCGGGAAAAGAAAGCACAGGGATTCATTTTAGATGTTACAGGATCCTTTTGGGACAAAACAGCTCCTGCACCAATCTCAGAAGCGTCCACCTCTACCTGGAACAGGAGTGAGACATCAGGTTGCCGCAAAACCGGGGCAGAAGTGAATCTTCGCTTCAGCTCCTGAAAGGAAGAAACAGCCTCCGGAGACCAATTCAACACATCAGCACCCTTCTTAGTCAGATCAGTCAATGGCTTGGCAATACTAGAAAAATTTTGCTATAAATTTACGATAAAAATTAGCAAAACCCAAAAACTTCTGGAGGGCCTTCAAAGAAGTGGGCTGAACCCAATCATAAATGGCCTGTACCTTGGCCGGGTCCATTTCAATAGTTGACGGAGACAAAATAAATCCCAAAAAAGAAATCCTCTGTACCCCAAAAAGGCATTTCGATCCTTTGACATACAGGGAATTCTCCCTCAAGATCCGGAACACAGTCCGAACATGTTCCATATGAGAATCCCAATCCTTGGAGAAGATCAAAATATCATCCAGATAGATAATCAAAAATTTATCCACAAAGTCTCGGAAAATGTCGTTCATGAAGCACTGGAAGACAGAAGGGGCATTAGTGAGCCCAAAAGGCATCACCAGGTACTCAAAATGTCCCTCCGGAGTATTAAACGCCGTCTTCCATTCATCCCCATGCTTAATGCGGATAAGATTATACGCCCCCTTGAGGTCAAACTTGGTAAACCAGCAAGCACCTTTAACTCTGGAGAATAGATCCGAAATCAGGGGTAACGGATACTGATATTTAATAGTAATTTTTTTTTTTTTTTTAAACTCTTTTTATTGGTTTTTACAAAGCAAAACAAACTTATACATTTTAAAAGAGACAGAGTGATATGTAAATTATTACACCACAGGATTGTCAGACATTAGTAATAGTATCTCTTCTTCTCTTTAGGCTTCAATTTGAACTAGGAGTATCTCCCTCCCCCCTCCCTCCCCCTCCCCCTCTCCCACCCTCTCCATATAACATTTTACCACAAACCCCCTCCCCTTATCCTGAAACTTTATCAGACTACAGTTAGAACAAAACCCTCCATTCGGGGTCAACCAGGACGCTCTCCGGCCGACGGTCATCGCTTCTTTAGGTCGTTTAATTCAGTTTTAGTATACCCAATGTTCCTCCCAGAGATTGTGTGATACCACGTTGTGCCCACAAATGGACAAACTATACGCTTTATTTCTTCCCCATTGCAATGTTCCCTAATAAACTATTTCCATTTCATGAAAAATTTAGCTGTATCTTTGGACTTTCTCTTCTCTGCTTCCAATTTATCAAGAAGCATTATATGTTTTAGATGTTCCGTGAGTTCTTTAATGGTTGGTATTTCTTTCTCTAGCCAATATTTTAATAGTAATTTCTTCGTAAGCATAATAATTATATGTACAACCTGCGGGGGGCTTCCGCTTCCCAGTTGTATTTTAGATTGTTCCTCCCAATAATGGAAGAGAACCAAGTTCACAGGGATCTCGTCTATTTTCCATAAATTTTCTCACCGCCCACCAGAGGTCTGTTACTAGTTTGCAAGTCAGCAAACCGTGAAGTAGATCAGTATATGGTGTGCTGCATTTGGGACAGTGGGTGATTCTTTCTGATGCTGCAGAGCCCTTTGGAAACTGGAAGGCGTAAATCGCCCTATGGATTATTTTATATTGAGTTTCTCTCCAGCCTTCATTTCCAAGGAACTGGCGGACTTTCATCCAACCTTTCCTTATTTTGTCTCCCAAATTTTTATCCTCTAGTTGCGTTTCCCATTCCTTTTAGAATGTGTCTGGGTGGCTGTCTAAGAGGATTTCTCTCATCTCGCTGTATAGCTTTGATATAGACGATGAGTTTTTCGCTGAATTAACCATTATGTCAAAAGCATTGCGTGTGAACTCAGTCTGCGTATCTACTAGTTGGGCCATGACATGGTATTTAATTTGTTCAAATTGTACCGTTTGATATTCTTTTAGATTGAATTTCTCTATTATTTCTTTTTTACATAGCCATCTGTTTTCTGTGGGATGTATCAAGTGTGTGATGTCTTTTATACCCCTATCTCTCCATTCCTTATATAATTTATTTTCTACCCCCGGTAGAAATTCTGGGTTGTTCCATATTGGAAGGTATTTTGATATTCTAAACGATAACTTATATTTTTTTCTCACCGTCTTCCAGGTGGCTATGGTGTCCCTAAATATCAGTGAATTTTTTATTTTGGGCGGTAGCATCTTTATTCTTGCGTGTATTAAGGATCTAAGATCCCACGGTTGAGCGTAGTCTTTCTCTATTTTATAGGCAGAATATTTGCTCTCTTCGTGTATTCATTTCAGAAGGTACCTCGCAAGGCATGCTATATTGTAATTTCTAACACTAGGTAGGTTTAAGCCCCCTTCTATCTTTGGAGTCATCAGCTTTTTGAGACTTATGCGCGGTTGTTTGTTCCTCCAGACGAATTTGGGGAATGCAGTGTTTAAAATTTTTATGTCTTTATGTTTCAGAAGTAATGGGATTGTTTGTAGGTGGTACATTAGTTTCGTGGTGCTCATCATTTTAATAAGCTGTACTCTCCCTGTCAAATTTAGTGGTAAGTCTCTCCATCTTTCTAGATCTTTCACTATGTTTGTTATTAGTGGCGGGTAATTTAGTTTGTATTTGGAGGATGGCTCCCCCCTATTTTAACGCCCAGATATTTGATATAGGATTTCGCAATGCTCACCCCCAATTGCGCTTTGTTTAATTTGTCTTGGTTTCTCGTGTCCCACTTTCCCAAGGGAAGTAGCTCGCATTTTGTTTTGCTAATTTTAAAGCCCGAGTAATTCCCATATGTGTGTATTGTTTTCAGTGCCGTTTCCACCTGTTCAAATGGATCACCAAGGAAAAGCAGAATGTCATCTGCAAAAAAGATAGCTCGCACTGCCTCCTTGTTGATCTGAATTCCAGGGAATATTAATGGGTCAGATAGCTCTCTCACCAGAGGCTCCAGCGCTATATTAAATAGCAATGGTGACAATGGGCACCCTTGTCTTGTACCCTTGGACAACTGGAATCTATCAGAAAGGAAGCCTGGAATGTAAATCTGGGCTTGGGGTTTTGAGTATATTTCTTTGATGTAGGCCAAAAAGGGACCTCCAAAATTCATTTTCGCCATCACCTTGTAAAGCCACTCCCATCTGACATTATCAAATGCTTTTTCAGCATCAATTGCTAACAGTGTTGGTTTCTCATTTAGATTGGGTTTGAGATTTACCCTGTCCAATGCCAGCATGACTTTCTTCATGTTGATCGTCGCAGATCTCCCCTTTACAAATCCCGCCTGCGGGTCAGATATTAGTTTTGGCAATATATCTGCCAATCTGTCGGCCAGGATCTTGGACATTAATTTATTGTCTACATTTATTAGGCATATGGGACGATATGAACTTGGCGACATGGGGTCTTTTCCTGGTTTTGGTAAAACCTTAATATATGCTAAGTTGCTGGACCTCGTCATGGGTTTCCCCTCCATTATCCCGCTAAATATTTCTGTCATAATAGGGGTTGCTTCATCTTGTAGAAGCTTAAAAAATTCTCCTGAGTAGCCATCTGAACCCGGGGCTTTCCCATTCCCTAGATTTTTAATTGCTAATTTTATTTCCTCTTCTGTGATGGGTGCATTGAGGAGCTGTTTTTGGTCGTCTGTCAGCATGGGGATATCTGGTCGGTCAAGTAAGGTGTTATTTGGTATTTCTTGATCTGCCGTGGCCGTATAAAGGTTTTTGTAGTATTTTCCCAATATGTTAACTATATCTTTTGGTTTATTTTGTATTTCTCCATTTTGATCCTTTAAATGTAGTGGACCTTGCGCAAAGAATCTATTTCTGACCATGGAGGCCATCAATTTTCCTGCCTTATTTCCGAATTTATGGAGTTTGGCCTCTTGAGATGTTTTAAATAATTGCTCCCTTTTTTCCATCCAAATATTGTACTCTCTTTGTTCCATTATCCAATTTTCCCTATTTAATTTTTTAGGGTGACTTTGAAATAAAGTGTAAGTTTTTCTGAGCTTATTCTTAAGTACGTTGTACTTTTCTTGGGCTTTTCTCTTAATAGCAGACATATATGAAATTATCTTCCCCCTCATGACTACTTTAATTGTTTCCCATAGTAGGGATGGGTTAGTCTCATGTGCTTTGTTATCCTCTTTTATTTCCCCCCACCACTCTTTCAATCTAAGTTCAAAGTCCTCACTGTCATATAAATACCTAGGGAACCTCCACAGATAATCTGTTCCTTTAGGGAACGTTTCTGCCAGGTCCATAACCACTGGTGCATGGTCTGATATCACCAGGTCATGTATTGTGGCCGAAATGAGTTTATTGAGGATGGGTGGAGAGACGAAAAACTAATCTAATCTTGACCATGAGTCCTTGGCATTAGAATAGAATGTGTATTCTCTATCTTGTGGATGGAGATATCTCCACGCGTCATGTAATCCCATGTTCTCTAGCATTAGGGGAATCACTTTGTCGTGGCTTCTCACCACCGATATCTTTTGCGATTTGTTTTTTCTGTCTTCTAAGGTATTCACCACTGAATTGAAATCGCCTCCAATTATTAGATTTTGTGTTGGGTCTTTCAATATTTCCTGCTCTAGATATTGATAGTATTTTTTGTTATTTTCATTAGGGGCATAAATGTTTAATATTTTGTATGTACCTCCAGATGTAGTTATGGTGATTGAATGTAACCTCCCTGCATTGTCCGATTGGGTATCCACTATCTGATGTTGTAAATTTTTATCTATTAGGATTAGTACACCTGCTTTGTTATTGACTGCTGGTGATCCGTATGTCTTGCCCACCCATAGTTTTTCCATCCTCTGGAAATCTGATATCTCTAAATGTGTCTCTTGTAATAGGCCTATATCTGGTTTGATACGTTTGAGATGTCTAAGAATCATTAACCTCTTTTGTGGAGACCGCAAACCCTTTATATTCCAAGTAACTATCCGCATGAATTTTGTGTAGGTGATCTATATGCTAGAGTACGTCTAGGGTATGTGAATCTGGTTGTGTTGCATTGTGTGATGTAGTTTACCTCCTGTTTCACTTCGGGTGGCACATTGGCAATAGGTACTGGGACACGATCGTGAGCGTATTTTGCCTTTCTTTTTCTTTGTGTTCTGATTTTCTTCCGTACTATCATCCGGAGAGCGCCCGGTGCAAGAATCTTAACAAGGAATTCAAGATTATAATTACAATTCCAACAAACATTTTTAATAAGAGTAAACCTATTCCCTTTTCCCTTAACCCATGAGTGACCTGAAGTGTGACTCCAGGGCCCTTGCCAAATTTGGCTTTTGTCAATTTTTGACTTCACTTCTTCCCCACTCATTTTTCTCCCTTACTCCCCTCCTCCCTTTCCTCACTCCCTTTATTTCCTCTCCCCTTCCATCCCCCCTCTCTTATGTTTTCCTTTTTTTTTTTTTCCCTCCTTTATCCCCCCCCTTATGTCTCAATCCCTGACCGTAGGGACAACATTTTAGATTCGTCTTCTGGTATGATCCTGCCGGGTGGATTCTCAGGTTTTCCTAGGAATTTTGGATTGTCCCTGGGCTCTCAGTAATTCAGATGTTAGTCTCGGTCCCCTGTCCTCCGTTTCCATCGGTCAGTCATTATGTTGATTCCTGGGATTGCTTGCAGTTTTTTGTGGTCTCAGTTCCCCGGTATGATCACCTCTCAGGTTTTTGAGGTATTTCTCTGCCTCTTTGGGATTCAAAAACGAGTGTGAAGAGCCGTCTTGGTGTCTAATGTAGAGGGTTGCTGGGTATCTCAATTGGAACCGAATATTTTTTTTGTGCATTTCTGAGCATATTACACTAAAAGCTCTGCGTTGTCTGGTCACCTCAGCAGAAAAATCCTCAAACAAGAGCACCGTTTCTCCCTTGATTTCAAGGGGACGTCTGAGTCTCCTGTAGGACTGAATGATGTCATTTTTGTCTGTAAAGTCCAAATATTTTGTGATGATCTGCCTGGGTCGCGTCTGGTTGCCCGATTCGGTCGGGGTTTTTGGGGGACCAATGCGGTGTACTCGCTCGATTCTCCTGCCTGCTTCAACCCCCAGTGCCTCAGGGATCATGTTTTCGCATAAGTCTCTTAGGCTACTTTCACACATCAGTTTTTTGCCGTCAGGCAGGATCCGGCTTTTTTTTAGAAAAAACGGATCCGGCATAAATTTTGGAGAACTGTAGAAACGGATCCGTTTTTTTGCTGGATCCGTCTCTGTTCCTGGGGGCTGGCCAATTGGATCTGAGCATGCGCAGACTTAAAAAAAACGGATCCGGTGGCTGGATCCGTCTTTTTCTGGATCCGGCGCATTCCGGCGCCCATAGACTTTCATTGTAGCAAAAAGCTGGAAGCGCCGGATCCGGCGCTTCCGGCTTTTTCGCCGGAGACAAAAAACGTTACAGTAGCCGTTTTTTCCAGACGCCGGAATGAGACAAGTTGCCGGATCCGGCAAAAAACGGATGAAACGCAATGCCATCCGGCACGATCCGGCGCTAATGCAAGTCAATGGGGAAAAACCGGATCCGGCATTGCATTTTGCCGGATCCGGTTTTACAAAAAAAAGCCGGATCGCGCCTGAAGGCAAAAAACTGATGTGTGAAAGAGGCCTTAGGTCTTTTATGGGGAATTTTTCAGAGATTCCTATGATCCTGATGTTGCTCCGTCTGGATCTGTTTTCCAGATCATTGATTCTGTCCCTCAAGATCAGATTTTCCTTCGACAATCTGGATATTGTTGCATGGTCATCATATACATCGTCCTCCAGTGTTGAGATACGTGTTTCTACTGCGGTCACATGTTCAGCTGTCTCGTTTAATTGCTTCTGCATGTCATGGAGGGCAGAGCTAATATATTCTTTAAGTCTGGGTGCTATCTCTGGCAGTAAGTGTCCTGCCACCTCCTCAGCCAATTTTTTATAGTCCATATTAGGCACCTGTGTTTCAGGGGGACTGTGTGTCTCAGGAGTATTGCGTGCCTACAGGGCACTAAATGCTTCAGGGGTGCTCTGTACCTCGGGGGTATAGTATGTCCTGGGGGTGCTATGGGTCCCAGTGGGATCCCCTGCAGTCATTTCTCTCGCTCTGTGCAGCATTCCCCCTCTGCCTCTCCTCCCTGCCCCGCTTTCTTCACTGACTGCTTTGCAGCCGCTGCTGAGGCCGACGTCGGCGCCATTTTTTTTTTTCAGAGACGCGCGTGTCTCCTTCCCCCGGCTCTGTGATATCTCCTTACCGCCGTTCCTGAGGATGTATCTGTCCATGAGGCGGTGTGCTAAGTCCGGGCACCCTCCTCCACCTGTTCCAGGTATTTCGGGGGTATGGCTTGCGGTATTTTTGCTGCCTTTTGGCAGGGAATTGGGGAGCGCTGGGAGATCTCCTCCTCACATGCGGGCGCCGGAACCGGAAGTTATTTAATAGTAATTTTGTTGAGGGCACGATAATCAATACAAGGCCTTAATGAACCATCCTTTTTGGCCACGAAAAAAAACCCAGCACCTAAGGGTGAAGAGGATGGTCTAATATGACCCTTCTCCAACGCCTCCTTAATATAGGATCGCATAGCCTCGTGCTCGGGTACAGATAAATTGAAGAGCCGACCCTTGGGAAATTTACACCCCGGGCTCAGTTCAATTGCACAGTCATAACTCCTATGAGGAGGCAAAGACGCAGACTCATTCTCACTAAATACATCATAAAAGTCCGCCAAATAGTCAGGAACATCATGCGACTGAGGAGAGGTGGAAAAAAATGGAGCCTCACTAAGGGCACACCGACAACCCCAACTCACCACAGACACAGATTTCCAATCCAAATCTGGATTATGAATTTGCAACCAGGGAAACCCCAGAACAATGGTATCATGCAAATTATGCAACACCAAAAATCTGCAATTTTCTTGATGGTCTGGGGCGACCCGCATTACCACCTGGGTCCAAAACTGAGGTTTATTTTTCGCCAAAGCAGTGGCATCAATCCCTCTCAAAGGGATAGGCGTCCGCAGAGGTGTCATCGGAAATCCACAACGTTTAGCAAAATCCAAGTCCATTAGGTTCAGGGCTGCTCCCGAATCCACAAAAGCCTTGGCGGAAAATGTGGACAGGGAGCAGATCAGAGTAATTGCCAGAAGAAACTTAGGTTGAACACCACCCACAGAAAACGTGTGTGCAAAACGTTTCTCTCATTCAGGACAGACAGAAATAATATGCGAGGCATCTCCCCAAAATACACAGCTTATTACGCCTTCTGAACTCCTGACGTTGCTCCCTGGACAAAACTCTATCACATTGCATAGGTTCAGACACTTGTTCAACAGGTGGCAACACCTCTCGTGCAGTCCTGCGTTCACGTAAACGCCGACCAACCTGAATGGCTAATGACATAGAATCGTCAAGACCAGAGGGAACAGGAAATCCCACCATAGTATCTTTTACGGCTTCTGACAAACCCTTCCGAAAGAGAGCTGCCAAGGCATTATCATTCCAGGTAGTAAGGACCGCCCACTTTCGGAATTTTTGACAGTACAATTCTGCAGAATCTCGACCCTGGCTCAATGCCAACAGGGTCTTTTCAGCCTGATCAATAGCATTAGGTTCGTCATACAACAACCCCAAGGCTTGAAAAAATGCGTTCACATTAGTCAGAATAGGATCATCTGGTTTCAAAGAAAACGTCCAATCCTGGAAATCGCCACGCAGCAAAGAGATGACAATTTTAACCTGCTGCGCGGAGCTCCCTGACGAGTTAGGCTTCAAGGCAAAAAATAATTTACAATTATTTTTGAAATTCAAAAATTTAGATCGATCCCCAAAAAACACATCAGGAGTAGCGATCTTTGGTTCAGCAGCATGTGAACGAGCAAGGTAGGCGGAAATTCCCCGCACTTCCGCAGCGAGCTGCTCCACACAATCAGACAATTGCTTTATCTCCATTGAGAGAAAAAAAAATTCCCCCTACGGCCTCAGAGATATAGAGGAAAAAATATACACACTTTTTTTTTTTTTTACATTTCTTTCCTGCTATTGAGTACCCTAGGATCTGCGGTATGGCTGGTGATTTTGTTATGAATGAGTCACCATAGGAGGCAAAAACAGAAATACTAGCTAAGTCCAGAAAACCAGAGAAGTTGGCAGCTATCGGATTGCAGACCCCTGAACCTATCAACAACAACTAGCAGTAGCCGTGGGGGGTTCCTACGGTGCCCTAGACCCCTCGATCACAGCTAGAGAACTACATAGCCTAAAGACAGAAAGGGAAATGTAAACTGCCCCAGAGCAGACCCCAAAGCAATAGGCAGCCCCCAACATATAATGACGGTGAAGCAAGATGAAAAAACACACAGATAGAAAGATAGGCTGAGCAAATGATGGGGCCCAAGCTAACTAAATAGGACAGGACAGGAAAGCTGCTGTCTGCAATCAGCCAAAAACCCTGGCAAAACAAGGGCCAACAGGCTGATAGGGAAAAAGGCCCTGAAGACGCTAGGCTTCAAAAAGACTATATCAGCACTCAGGTATTTTCTGAAGACAGAGCAAAAAGGAATTCAACTCACCCCAGCAGGGAATGGCAGAAATTCAGAAAAACAAGGCAACACAAAACAAAACACAAATGCAAAAGCAGTGCAGAAAACTTAGCTTTTGAGGAGCAGGAATCAGACTGGTCTCCTAGAATCCCTCAGAGAGATCACCAGCAAGGCAGAAGGGCGTCGGCTGCCTTCTATCCAGTCAGCAATTCCCGTCACCCAGTCATCATCATCATCATACCCAGGTGCTTGGTAATCAGCCTCACTACCTTCCTTCACCAGAAGAGGGAGTTCATCAGACCTCAATGGTGAAGGGGAAAATGAACTCACAACACGGCTCACTATCCAGTTGCTGTTGTGCCCCCAAGTCTTGTGTGGGAATAAAGTGGTCACTACTTCTATTCCTCCGGTGTCTGCTGCAGGACCATTAGTATCCATACAACCTCGGGGACCAGGCCCCGGCCTTGCGCTTAGAACTTCTAGGAAGGGTTCTCTTCTAACCCACATCCTCTGTTCTCTTTTACTCCTCACGTTCCGTACTAATCTTTCTTTCTATGGAGAATCAGGCTTTCAGTCTATGTTGCTTTATCTTCCTTTCCTGTGCCAGCAGACCCAGGTCACTGAGATCTTCTGCAGCACTTTCATCTATCTAGCCCTCTCTCCGGGGGTCTTCTCTCCAACTCTCTAACCAACTGACTTCTCAATCCTCAACTCTTCCCGCTCTCTGTAATATAAACTAACTCCACCCACATCCCAGCACGTTTCATGTTCCAAGCAGGGAGCCACCAATGGGTGCTTTGCTATACTCCAAGCAGGGAGCTGCCGAAGGTGCTTTGCTACACTACTTTGTGGTGTAGGTGTAGGAGTGTGGTCAGGTGTCTCCACCTTACCTGGATGGTGGGGTACCACACCTCAGGAGGAGGTGCAGTACCTCTGTGGCGACAGAGCCTCAGGGGTGCCACATACCCCCCGTTAAACAGCACGTCCGCGGGCTGCAAGGAAAACAAAGTTGACAATACAGGAACATACAAATTTTTATAATGCTAAACAAACAATTCTTATGCTACACTTCCCAATGTGGGAGGCACTGCTTCTTGAACGTTGCAAACAATTTAACTGTCTATCTATATTTAAAGTTATGCTACCTAATTTAAAGTGCTATAGAATCAAATTCACTATCAACTTGAGTAACACATTTTCTTGCAACACATTTCTTCTTTGTTATTTTTCACATTTTCTACTTTCATAATGAGTGACAACCGTGAATACCTGGTTCGTCACCTGCATACCTTTATTCAATTCTCACATCTTTATTCAAATATTGTAAAACATTCACTATATTTCTTTCTCAATTGAACCCTATAAAATCTGTCATTAATACTTTTACTACACATTATCACTTTCTAGCTTCTTGTTCAAAAATACTAAGCATTATTCATAAGTGCAAAGAGTAGACATTGGTCCAGCCATCATGTCTTGAAATGTCCCTATAATGAGGTAGTCCTTGTTCCAAGGTGAGGTTCCTATGTAAAACCAAAAGAAAGCACCTAAAGAGGTGCAAACTATTTACAATGACCGTTCTGGATCATTCAGCGTCCATGATCTCCTCAGTTCAAGTAATAGAAGAACGCTACCAATAAAACTGGGCAACAACGGGATCAACAAATAAACATCATAATCAAAAATAGAAAAAATAGAAAAACTGGAAACTTGCTAATACCCTCCTGGGCAACAAAAGTTAGTTCAACTCAAGGTTATGGCTAATGATCCCCTCCTGGGGTTCTGGAAGCTGGCTGCTTGGGCTGCTTCCAGGGGAGATGCTCTGGGTGTCCACCTCCTGTTGGGTTGATGATGCTGCCTGAGGTACAGCAGGGTTGGTGACTTCAACAGTTGCTGGTGAAATCTCGGCTACCAGTACTTCAGTAGGAGTAGCAGCTGGTACTACTGGATACTGTTCCTCATTGGTGGGTGGTACTATCGCTCTGATCCTTGGCCTAACATCTGGGGAGGCCACAGCCTGTTGGCGTTGGTAGGAAGCCACACAGGGGCTTTGTGGCCAAGGGATCTCAGGATGTATTTCAATATCCCAAAGCGGCCTAGACTCTTCCAAGTCCTGAAGGTGCCGAATAGTGCGTACCTGCTCCAACCGTACCCTCCTCAGCAGGGATTTCTTCCATCTTCCCATCTCCGACAGCTTAGTGCCCGTGGAGGACTCATCCAACACCCCCATTTCGAGCTGCAGCAGGCCAGCCTCCAACAATGAGGATTCGGGAGGTAGCCCGTTAGGAGGGCCAGCATCTATACCTGTGCCTCCTGGTGGTGCAGTCTCGGCTCCGATGCAGACACCGTGCGGGTACAGGTGGCAGCGGTGGTGGTTGTGGCTGCCCGGGTGGATATCGGAGATGGCGATGGGATAACTGGTGGCTCCCGGTCTGCGGGGGTCTCCGGTGGGACCTGCGCGGCTGCGTCAGGTCCAGGCGGGAGCTCCTCTTCCTCTGCTTCAGCTCCCAGGGTCTCATACAACTCCTCCGGCGGTGACGGCAGAGAGGGGACGATAGATGCTGCCGATGGTATGGCAGCGGCCGCAGGCTCCATAGAGTCTGCCTGGAGAAGATCCTGTATAGCGACAGCGGGTACCGGTGACTGGGGTACCACGGGTGTAGGCCCCTCTGGGGCGTGCTGCCAGTTCATCCTCCGTAATGCCTCCTGCCTCAGTTGCAGATGATGTGTTAGCTGGGTAATCTCCTCCAGCTGTCGGCGGTTCATCTCGGAAGTGGGGTCGGAGCCTTCAGCCATTGCGCCGAGGAGATTTAGCTCGACCTCCTCGCGTTCCGCAGGCCTCCTCCCTTCTCCTTCCAATATGGTGTTCTGGCGTTCTTCCTCCTTCCTGGGCTCTTTTCCCGCCACCGGCTCCTGCCCCTCCTTCTGAGAGCGGCATCTTCTTCCAACTCCTCCATACCAGGCCAGTATACAAACCCCTCGGGGGGTGGGCCATGTTGCTGTCGCATAGAATTTCAGACGGGGAGGCCCAGGACAGTTTGTGGTCTTTTCTTAGGACCAACCATGTTTTCACGCCCTTCTTCACCGCGCCGGCGGCCATTTCTAGCGTTCATTTTACAGTCTATTAAATTGGGTCTTCTGCACATTTTCAAAAGGTTTGAGTCTTAGGCACACAGAACCTGATGGCATCGGGTCTCGTCATCCTGTTCGTGACGCCAAAAAATTGGGTCGCCCTCCCAGGGCTGTGGGGTACTCGGTACCGGGCCCGATGAGCTTCACTGGGAGGTGTCACGGCAGCTGGGACCCGGCCCGTGGCCCTAGGCGCCCAATGTAAAAAGGGGGGTTGTTGCAGTGTGCTTATTGTGAAGAAAGTTTATAAGTGTTTCGTGATGCCACCTGTGGTGTTCGGCAATGGAGATGTAAGCCGACGCTGCAGACAGATCCTCTGGGACTGATGTTGTGGTGCAGCAATGATGCTATAGCTCTCCACAGGCAGGGCTGTAGTCCCAGGGCAGAGTAGGTGAAGTGACAGGTAGATGGTGTAGTGTCTGGTGCAAGGGATGTAGCAGTGCTGGGCAGGTTGGCGCAGGAATGAGTGGAGGACACCAGGGCATGTAGTTCCAAAGCTTTACTCACAGTCTGTTGTACAAACAGGTGCCTGCCTCCGTGCCGTGTCCTCCGGGTCAGGGACTCAGTCAATCTCCAGGCCAGACAGAATACTCCTTTCCAACACTCCGCCAACATGTGCCTTTCTGAACGTCTCCTCTTATAGCGCCATTAAATGAAGTACTCCTAGTACTGAGTTACACTGGAGTTCCTCCTGTCCGATGTTCTTATGAACTCTACTTGTACGGCAGACAGCTGTAGCCTGCTTCGGGGTCTCCTTGCTACTAAGTCCCGGCTCACTATCCAGTTGCTGTTGTGCCCCCAAGTCTTGTGTGGAAATAAAGTGGTCACTACTTCTATTCCTCCGGTGTCTGCTGCAGGACCATTAGTATCCATACAACCTCGGGGACCGGGCCCCGGCCTTGCGCTTTGAACTTCTAGGAAGGGTTCTCTTCTAACCCACATCCTCTGTTCTCTTTTACTCCTCACGTTCCGTACTAATCTTTCTTTCTATGGAGAATCAGGCTTTCAGTCTATGTTGCTCTCTCTTCCTTTCCTTTGCCAGCATACCCAGGTCACTGGGATCTGATGCAGCACTTCCATCCATCTATCCCTCTCTCCGGGGATCTTCTCTCCAACTCTCTAACCAACTGACTTCTCAATCCTCAACTCTTCCCGCTCTCTGTAATATCAACTAACTCCACCCACCTCCCAGCACGTTTCGTGTTCCAAGCAGGGAGCCACCAATGGGTGCTTTGCTATACTCCAAGCAGGGAGCCGCCGAAGGTGCTTTGCTACACTACTTTGTGGTGTGAGGTGTAGGTGTTGGAGTGTGGTCAGGTGTCTCCACCTTACCTGGATGGTGGGGTACCACACCTCAGGAGGAGGTGCAGTACCTCTGTGGCGACTGAGCCTCAGGGGCGCCACAGAGGCGGGAAATAAATGGGCTGTGCAGACAGAGGGAATAAACTAACAGGCTATGCAGATGGGAGAATAAACTGAGGGGCTGTGCAGATGGGGATAAAATGAGGCGCTCTGCAGATGGGAGTTAATAATCAAAGGGGCTGTGCAGATGGGGGAATAAACTGACAGGCTTTTAAGATGGGAAATAAACTGATGGGCTGTGCAGATGGGGGGAATAAACTAAGGGCCTGTGCAAATGTGGGGGAATAAAATGAGGGGCTGTGCAGATGAGGGAGAATAAACTGAGGGGCTATGAAGATGGGGGAATAAACTGAGGGGCTGTGCAAATGTGGGGGAATAAAATGAGGGGCTGTGCAGAGTGGGGGAATAAAATGAGGGGCTGTGCAGATGGGGGAATAAACAGAAGGGTTGTGCAGATGGGGAATATAATGAGGGCCTTTGCAGATGGAGGAATAAAATTAAGAGCTGTGGGGTGGGGGAATAAAATGAGGGGCTATGCAGATGGGGAGAATAAACATATGAGCTGTTTAGATAGAGGAATAAGCTAAGGGGCTGTGCAGAGGGGAGGAATTATAATGAGTGGCTGTGCAGATTGGGGAAGGAATAAACAGAGGGCCTGTGCAGTTGAGGGGGAATAAACTGATGGGCTTTGAAGATGGGGGAATAAACTGAGGGGCTGTGCAGATGGGGAGAATAAACTGACAGGCTTTTAAGATGGGGAATAAACTGACAGCTGTGAAGATGGGGGGGAATAAACAGGGGCTGTGCAAATGTGGGGGAATAAAATTAGGGGATGTGCAGATGAGGGGGGATAAACTGTGCAGTTGGGGAGAATAAAATGAGGGGCTGTGCAGATGGGGGAATAAAATGAAGGGCTGTGGGAATAAAATGAGGGGCTGTGCAAATGAGGAAATAAAATGGGGGGCTATGCAGATGGGGAGAATAAATGTATGGGCTGTGCAGATGGAGAAATAAGCTAAGGGGTTGTACAGAGGCGGGAATAAAATGAGTGGCTGTGCAGATGGGGGAATAAAATGAGGGTCTGTGCAGATGGAGGGAATAAACACAGGGGCTATGAAGATGGGGGAATAAACTGAGGGGCTGTGCAAATGTTGTGTAATAAAATGAGGGGCTGTAACAAAGTAACATAGTAAGGCTGAAAAAAGACATTAGGACATTAGTCCATCCAGTTCAGCCTATAAAATTCTGTCAGAATAAATCCCCACATCTACGTCCTTCTAAAGAACCTAACAATAACTGTAAGATACAATATTGTTACGCTCCAGGAAGACATCCAGGCCTCTCTTGAACCCTACGACTGAGTTCGCCATCACCACCTCCTCAGGCAGAGAAATCCAGATTCTCACTGCCCTAACTGTAAAGAATCCTCTTCTATGTTGGTGGAAAAACATTCTCTCCTCCAGATGCAGAGAATGCCCCCTTGTGACTGTTACCTTCCTTGGTATAAACAGATCCTCGGAGAGATATTTGTATTGTCCCCTTATATACTTATACATGGTTATTAGATCGCTCCTCAGTCATCTTTTTTCTAGACTAAAAAATCCTAATTTTCCTAATTTCTATGGGTATTGTAGTTCCCCCATCCCCTTTATTAATTTTGTTGCCCTCCTTTGTACCCGCTCTAGTTCCATTATATCCTTCCTGAGCACCGGTGCCCAAAACTGTACACAGTACTCCATGTGCGGTCTAACCAGAGATTTGTACAGAGGCAGTATAATGCTCTCATCATGTGTATCCAGACCTCTTTTAATGCAACCCATGATCCTGTTTGCCTTTGCAGCCGCTGCCTGGCACTGGCTGCTCCAGGTAAGTTTATCATTAACTAGGATCCCCAAGTCCTTCTCCAGGTCAGATTTACCCAGTGGTTTACCGTTCAGTGTGTAATGGTGATATTGATTCCTTCTTCCCATGTGTATAACCTTACATTTATCATTGTTAAAATGCATCTGCCACCTTTCGGCCCAAGTTCCCAACTTATCCAGATCCATCTGTAGCAGAATACTATCTTCTCTTGTATTGACTGCTTTACATAGTTTTGTATCATCTGCAAATATCGATATTTTACTGTGCAAACCTTCAACCAGATCGTTAATAAATATGTTGAAGAGAATAGGTCCCAACACCGACCCCTGCGGTACCCCACTGGTCACAGTGACCCAGTTAGAGAATATACCTATCAGGATCCTGACAGCACCGGCGTACAGCCTCCGCTGAGCAGGGACTCACCCGCACTGTAGGGACCCCTGGGGACCAGAATAGCCAGAAAGTATAGGTGTACAGGACCTTAGTGATGAAGTTTAGCAAGCCGGCACGGGACCTACGGTCATGTGACTGCAAGGGGGCGGGGCTTAGCGTCCTGCTTTCACAGAAGACAGCAAACTCAGAGTCAGGCAAAACGGAGGTCGTTCACAGTACGGACAGCGAGGTACAGAAGGGGTAAACAGATGGGAGGTCAGACAAAGCCAAAGGTCATACACAAGAGGGCGACGCGGTACCAAGGGGACAAGCAGAGAGAAGTCGGGTCACAAGCAGAGAGTCATACACGAGGGGTAGCGCAGTACAAGAGGGACAGGCAGAACTCGTAACAGGGACAGAATCGAATCAAAACCAAACAAGCAAGCAAGATATCAGGCACAAGGCACACGTACGCACAAGGTCAACTAACTCAGCCGAGGGCAGGAGTATAACTGACACCGGACCTAGGTCCAGTGAGCATTAAATAGCCGCCCTCTGCCAGGGAGAGGCGGAATAATTAACTCCCAATCAGACCAGGACGGGCCAAAGCGAAACCCCGTCCTGGATCATGACAATACCATTTATAACCGCCCTCTGCTTTCTATCACTAAGCCAGTTACTTACCCATTTACACACATTTTCCCCCAGACCCAGCATTCTCATTTTGTGTACCAACCTCTTGTGTGGCACGGTATCAAACGCTTCGGAAAAATCAAGATATACCACATCCAATGACTCACCTTGGTTCAGTCTATAGCTTACCTCTTCATAAAAACTGATTAGATTGGTTTGACAGGAGCGATTCCTCATAAACCCATGCTGAAATGGCGTTAAACAGTTATTCTCATTGAGATAATCCAGAATAACATCCCTCAGAAACCCTTCAAATATTTTACCAACAATAGAGGTTAGACTTACTGGCCTATAATTTCCAGGTTCACTTTTAGAGCCCTTTTTGATTATTGGTACCATATTTGCTATGCGCCAGTCCTGTGGAACAGACCCCGTCGCTATAGAGTCTCTAAATATAAGAAATAATGGCTTGTCTATTACATTACTTAGTTCTCTTACTACTCGTGGGTGCATGCCATCCGGAACCGGAGATTTATCTATTGTAATCTTATTTAGCCAGATTTGCACCTCTTCTTGGGTTAGATTGATTACCCTTAATATAGGGTTTTCTTTGTCTCTTGGCATTTCACCTAGCATTTCATTTTCCACCGTGAATACCGAGGAGAAGAAGGTGTTTAATATATTAGCTTTTTCCTCATCATCTACAACCATACTTTCCTCACAATTTTTGTAATGGGCCTACACTTTCACTTTTGATTCTTTTACTATTGATATAGTTGAAGAACAGCTTGGGATTAGTTTTACTCTCCTTAGCAATGTGCTTCTGTGTTTCCTTTTTGGCAGCTTTAATTATTTTTTTAGATAAAAAATTTTTCTCCTTATAGTTTTTTAGAGCTTCAACGGTGCCATCCTGCTTTAGTAGTTTAAATGCTTTCTTTTTACTGTTAATTGCCCCTCTTACATTTTTGTTTAGCCACATTGGGGTTTTCCTATTTCTTGTCCTTTTATTCCCACGAGGTATAAACCGCTTACAGTGCCTATTAAGGATGTTCTTAAACATTTCCCATTTATTTTCTGTATTCTTATTTCTGAGGACATTGTCCCAGTCAACCAGATTAAGGGCATCTCTAAGCTGGTCAAAGTTTGCCTTCCTAAAGTTCAGTGTTTTTGTGACTCCCTGACATGTCCCCCTAGCGAAAGACAAGTGAAACTGTACAATATTGTGGTCGCTAGTTCCTAGATGCCCAACAACCTGCAGATTTGTTATTCTGTCAGGTCTGTTAGATAGTATTAGGTCTAAAAGTGCTGCTCCTCTGGTTGGATTCTGCACCAATTGTGAAAGATAATTATTCTTGGCTATTAGCAGAAACATGTTGCCTTTATGGGTTTCGCAGGTCTCTGTTTCCCAGATGGAATAAAATGGGGTGCTGTGCAGATGGAGGGAATAAACAGAGGGACTGTGCAGATGGGGGAATGAAATGAGGGGCTGGGCAATTGGGGGTATAAATTGAGGGACTGTGCAGAGGGGTGAATAAAATGAGGTGCTGTGCAGGCGGGCTTAAAATGAGAGGCTGTGCAGATGGGGGAATAGACTGAGGGGCTATGCAGATGGGGATGGAGCGCTCTCGGTCACCAGGGCAATGGGGCACTCGGTACCGGGCCCGTTGATCTCTATGGGGAATGTCACAGCAGCTGTGACCCAGCCCGTGGCCCTGGGCTCCATTGTAAAAGGGTAATAAAGTCTATTGATGATTCGTGACGCCACCTGTGGTGTTCGGCAAGGGAGGTGTTAAGCCGACGCTGCATGCAGATCCTCTGGGACTGATGGTGTGGTGCAGCAAGGATGTTGTAGCCCTCCACAGGCAGGGCTATAGTCCCAGGGCAGTGTAGTAATTGAGGAGACAGGGGATAGGCGCAGACAGTGTAGTGGATGGCACCGAGATGTAACCGTGCTGAATGTGCTGGTGCAGGAATAAGTGGAGGACACCAGGGCATGTAGTTCCAAAGCTTTACTCACAGTCTGTTGTACAAACAGGTGCCTGCCTCCGTGCTGTGTCCTCCGGGTCAGGGACTCAGTCAACCTCCAGGCCAGAAGGAATACTCCTTTTCAACACTCCGCCAACATGTGCCTTCTCTGAACACCTCCTCATATAGTGCCTAAGAATTAAGTACTCTCAGTACTGAGTTACACTGCAGTGCCTCCTGTCAGATGTTCCTATGAACTCTACTTGTACGGCAGACAGCTGTAGCCTGCTTCGGGGTCTCCTTGCTACTAAGTCCCGGCTCACTATCCAGTTGCTGTTGTGCCCCCAAGTCTTGTGTGGGAATAAAGTGGTCACTACTTCTATTCCTCCGGTGTCTGCTGCAGGACCATTAGTATCTATACAACCTTGGGGACCGTGCCCCGGCCTTGCGCTTAGAACTTCTAGGAAGGGTTCTCCTCTAACCCAAGTCCTCTGTTCTCTTTTCTCCTCACGTTCCGAACTAATCCTTCCTTCTTATGGAGAATTAGGCTTTCAGTCTTTGTCGCTCTCTCACTCTTCCTTTTCTGTGCCAGCAGACCCAGGTCACTGGGATCTGCTGCAGCACTTCCATCCATCCATCCCTCCCTCTAGGGATCCACTCAGCCGCGCTCGCTGGCTGACTCCTCACTCTCTGACTCAGACTACTCAAAAAGCTCCTAAAACTTCCCGCTCTTTCAATATATACTAACTCCACCCGCCTCCCAGCACGTTTCGTGTTCCAAGCAGGGAGCCACCAATGGGTGCTTTGCTATACTCCAAGCAGGGAGCCGCCGAAGGTGCTTTGCTACAGTACTTTGTGATGTGGGGGTGCAGGTGTTGGAGTGTGGTCAGGAGTCTCCACCTTACCTGGATGGTGGGGTACCACACCTCAGGAGGAGGTGCAGTACCTCTGTGGTGACTGAAGCCTCAGGGGCGCCACAGGGGAATAGACTGAGGGGCTGTGCAAATGTGGGGATATAAAATGAGGGTCTGTGCAATTACCCTGATCTGCTCCTTGTCTACATTTTCCGCTAAGGCTTTTGCAGATTCAGGAGCAGCTTTGAATCTGATGGATTTAGACTTTGCTAAATGTTGTGGTTTTCCCATGATACCCCTTCGGACTCCTATCCCTTTGAGGGGTATTGATGCTACTCCTTTGGCGGAGAAAAAACCCCAGTTTTGGACCCAGGTGATAATGCGGGTCGCCCCGGACCACCAAGAAAATTGTAAATTTTTGGTGCTGCACAATTTGCATGATACTATTGTTCTGGGTTTTCCCTGGTTGCAAACTCATAATCCTGTTTTGAATTGGAAATCTGTGTCTGTGGTGTGTTGGGGTTGTCAGTGTGTTCTTAGTGACAGTCCTGTTTTCTCCACCTCTCCCCAGTCTCATGATATTCCTGACTATTTGGCTGATTTTTCTGATGTATTTAGTGAGAGTAAGTCTTTGCCTCCTCATAGGAGTTATGACTGTGCAATTAATTTAAATTAATTCAAATGCCTGTTTGTAAATTTCCCAAGGGTCGGCTTTTCAACTTATCGGTACCCAAACATGATGCTATGCGATCTTATATCAAGGAGTCATTGGAGAAGGGTCATATTAGACCATCCTCTTCACCTTTAGGTGCTGGAGGGGTTTTTGTGGCCAAGAAAGATGGTTCATTAAGGCCATGTATTGACTATCGTTCCCTTAACAAAATCACTGTTAAATATCAGTACCCGTTACCCCTGATTTTTGATTTATTTTCCAGAGTTAAAAGTGCCTGTTGGTTTACCAAGCTTGACCTCAAGGGGGCGAATAATCTTATTCGCATCAGGTACGGGGATGAATGGAAGACGGCATTTAATACTCCGGAGGGACATTTTGAGTACATGGTGATGCCTTTTGGGCTCACTAATGCCCCTTCTGTCTTCCAATCTTTTATGAACAATATTTTTGATCTTTTATCTGGATGATATTTTGATCTTTTCCAGTGATTGGGATTCTCATGTGGAAAATGTGCGGACTGTGTTCCGGATTTTGAGTGAAAATTCTCTTTCAGTCTTTGTCGCTCTCTCACTCTTCCTTTTCTGTGCCAGCAGACCCAGGTCACTGGGATCTGCTGCAGCACTTCCATCCATCCATCCCTCCCTCTAGGGATCCACTCAGCCGCGCTCGCTGGCTGACTCCTCACTCTCTGACTCAGACTACTCAAAAAGCTCCTAAAACTTCCCGCTCTTTCAATATATACTAACTCCACCCGCCTCCCAGCACGTTTCGTGTTCCAAGCAGGGAGCCACCAATGGGTGCTTTGCTATACTCCAAGCAGGGAGCCGCCGAAGGTGCTTTGCTACAGTACTTTGTGATGTGGGGGTGCAGGTGTTGGAGTGTGGTCAGGAGTCTCCACCTTACCTGGATGGTGGGGTACCACACCTCAGGAGGAGGTGCAGTACCTCTGTGGTGACTGAAGCCTCAGGGGCGCCACAGAGGAATAGACTGAGGGGCTGTGCAAATGTGGGGATATAAAATGAGGGTCTGTGCAGATAGAGTAATAAAATGGGGCACTGTTCAGATGGGGAATAAAGTGAGGGACTGTGCAGAAAGGACAAATAAAATAAGGGGCTGTGCAGGAGGGCACGATGTGAGAGGCAGTGTGCGGAAGGCCATGAAATGAGGAGATGTGCATTTGGGCCAAGATATGAGCTGCTGTGAAGGGGGATAGCAAAGTATAGCAAATGAGCTGTGGTGACCATACTGTATATGGGGCTGTAGTGAGCATTATACTGTTTGGGGAGTTGGTTATGGGCCATAACACTGTATAGGGTATTGTGGGGAAATCATAGTATACATGGGGGCTGTTTTGGACTATACTATCATACTATTTAAGAGGGTCTGTGGTGAACATCACACTATATATGCGGGGCTGTGTTGGTAACCATAATATATATTGGGGGGTTGTTGTGGATATCATACCATATCGGCCTGGCTGTGGTGACCATCATACTGTGTAGGGGGACAGTGAGGAGTGGTTACAGTTTGAAGAGGTCAGCATGGTGGGTAGTATGAGGGCATAGTGTCAAAAGGGGCATAGAATGGATATGGAAAGGGGGCAGCATAAAATAGAGGTACAATATGGAGAGGGGTTAATGTGGCACCCCCAGGAGTATGGTCGCCACAGTGGCATTGCCTTCCTCCTAGGGAGCGTGATGTCATGCTTGGAAGCAATAAAGGATCTCTCTAGCAGTTAACCAAAACACACAACACAGTTTCCATTCCAGGTCAGCAGAGGGAGCTCTGAACCAAAACTGGGGGAGGAGCTACTCTCTGGGGGCCAGGAGGGAAGATTTGGGGGTTCGTGTGAGTAGGGCAACGTGTGTGGACATGGAGGAGAAGAGCTGGGAGATTGAGAAGAGAGTTCAGGCTCATTCCCAGCTATAGCGCATGATCTGGAGCCCGGTCTCCAAGGCTGTACGGACACTGATGGTCCTGCAACAGAAACTGGAGGAATAGGAAGCTATAAATGCTCTATTCCCACATAAGACTCGGAGGCACAACAGCGACATGTGAGCCAGAAGAGGAAGGCTACAGCTGTTTGCCATACGAGGGAGTTCTAAAGAGAATAAGCAAGTGGAACTTCAGTGTAACACAGTACTGCAAGTACCTAAAAATAAGCGCTAGTGGATCGCCCACCAGGGCAGTGGGGTACTCGGTACTGGGCCGGTATCTCAGAGGGAAGTGTCACAGTAGCGGTGACCTGGTCTGTGGCCCTGGGCGTCCATGTAAAAGGGGTTGAGAGCGGCTCATTAAAGTTTATAAGTGGATAATACGTGATGCCACCTGTGGTGATCGGCAATGAAGGGGTTAAGCCGACACTGCAGGCCTCTGGGACAGATGGTATAAGGCAACAAGATGTAATAGCTCCCCACAGGTGGAGCTGTAGTCCCAGGGCAGTGGTAATAGGTGTTGAGGAAGAGGGTGTAATGTCTGGCACAGAGATGTAGCAGTGCTGGAGGGTTTGCAGGAAGAATGCAATGACACAACAGGGTGCAGTTTCCGTAAATGCAGTCCAGCGTCCAGATTACAGATGGAACAGGAGCTGATTAGCCTGGAAGCAACTTAGGAATCTCTCTATGCAGATGGGTTGTGTAGTCTCCTTTCTAGCGCTTATTTGAGGTACTTGCAGTACTGTGTTACACTGAAGTTCCACTTGCTTGTTCTCTTTCAGAACTTCCTCGTATTGCAGACAGCTGTAGCCTTCTTCTTCTGGCTCACATGTTGCTGTTGTGCCTCCGAGTCTTATGTGGGAACAGAGCATTTACAGCTTCCTATTCCTCCGGTTTCTGCTGCAGGAACATCAGTATCCGTACAACCTTGGAGCCCGGACTCCAGATCATGCGCTACAGCTAGAAGTGAGCCCTGAACTCTGCTCATTCTTCCAGCTCTTCTCCTCACGTTCTCCTCACGTCCACACACGTTTCCTTCCTCACACAAACTAACCAATTTTCCCCCTCCTGTCCCTCAGAGCTCCCTCTGCTGGCCTGGAGTGGGAACTGTGCTGTGTGTTGTATTTAACTGATAGAGAGACCCTTTATTGCTTCCAAGCAAGACATCACACTCCCTAGGAGGAAGGTAATGCCACTGTGGCGACCATGCTCCTGGGGGCGCCACGATAGGAAGGAGGCTACACAACCCATCTGCATAGAGAGATTCCTAAGTTTCTTCCAGGCTAGACAGCTCCTGTGCCATCTGTAATCTGGACCCTGGACTGCGTTTGGCAAACAAGGTAAAGGTAAAGAAACTGCACCCTGTTGTGTCCTTGCCTTCTTCCTGCAACCCCGTCAGCACTGCTTCATCACGGTGCCAGACACTGCACCCTCTTCCTCAACACCTATCCTCACTGCCCTGGGATTACTGCCCTACCTGTGGAGGGCCACAACATCATAGCTGCACCACACCATCTGTCCCAGGGGATCTGGGTCGCCCTCCCAGGGCTGGCGGGGTACTCGGTACCGGGCCCGATGAGCTTCAATGGGAGATGTCATGGTAGCTGGGACCCAGCCCGTGGCCCTGGGCGCCCTTTGTAAAAGGGGAAAATTTCAGTGTGATTAAAGTTTATGAATGATTCGTGACGCCACCTGTGGTGTTCGGCAATGAAGATGTTAAGCCGACGCTGCAGACAGATCCTCTGGGACAGATGCTGTGGTGCAGCAAGGATGTTATAGCCCTCCACAGGCAGGGCTGTAGTCCCAGGGCAGTGTAGGTGAAGTGACACGTAGATGGTGCAGTGTCAGGCGCGGAGGGGGGACGTAGCAGTGCTGAGTAGGTTGACGCCGGAATAAGTGGAGGACACCAGGGCATGTAGTTGTGGCGCCCCTGAGGCTCAGTCACCACAGAGGTACTGCACCTCCTCCCGAGGTATGGTGCCCCAACATCCTGGTAAGTTGGAGGCTCCTGACCACGCTCCAACACCTGCATCCCACACAACAGAGTAGTTCTGCAAAGCCATATTGCGGCTCCCTGCTTGGAGTGTAGCAGAGCACCTTTGCTGGCTCCCTGCTTGGAACACGAAACGTGCTGGGAGGTGGGTGGAGTTAGAATACTTAAAGAGTGGGAAGGTTTAGAATTTCAGGGAGTTCGAGGTCAGTCAGTGGGAGAGTCACTCAGAGAGGAGTGAGGAGAGAAGATCCCTGGAACAGGGATTGAGGAAGGAGGTGCTGCAGCAGACCTCAGTGACCTGGGTCTGCTGGCACGGGAAAGGAAAGAAGGAGAAACACATTGAACCGAAACCTGATCTTCCATAAGAAGGAAAGACTAGTACGGATCGTAGGAGTAAAAGGGAACAGAGGACGAGGGTTAGAGGAAGAACCCTGCCTAGAAGTTCTAAGCGCAAGGCCGGGGCCCGGTCCCCGAGGTTGTACGGACACTAATGGTTCTACAGCAGACACCGGTGGGGTAGTGGGCTGTAAATGCACTACTCCCATCTAAGACTTTGGGGCAGAACAGCAACATTGATAGTGAGCCGGGACTCAGGAGTAAGGAGTCCCTGAAGCAGGCTACAGCTGTCTGTCGTACAAGTAGAGTTCTTGGAAACATCTGTCAGGAGGCACTCCATTGTAACTCAGTACTGAGAGTACTTCATTCTTAGGCGCTATAAGAGGAGATGTTCAGAAAGGCCCATGTTGGCGGAGTGTTGGAAGGGAGCATTCCATCTGGCCTGGAGGTTGATTGAGTCCCTGACCCGGAGGACACAGCACGGAGGCAGGCACCTGTGTGTGTGGCGCCCCTGAGGCTCAGTCGCCACAGAGGTACTGCACCTTCTCCTAACGTGTAGTGCCCCACCACGTAGGTAAGTTGGGAACTCCTTTCCACACTCCAACACTTGCACCCCACACACAGGATAGTTCAGCAGGACCACATTGCGGCTCCATGCTTAGAAGGTAGCAGAGCACCTTTCGTGGGTCCTTGCTTCGTAACACGAGATGTCCTGGGAGATGGCTGGAGTTAGATATAAAAGGTTGGGAAGGTTTAGAACTACAGATCAGTTTGGAAGATCAGTCTGACAGGAGGTCAGTGAGGAAGGAAGCCACTCTGGAGGAGTGGGGATCCCTGGAAGGAGGGATGGAGGAAGGAGTGCTGCAGCTGCCTCAGTGACCTGAACCAGCTGGCACGGGAAAGGAACAGAAGGAGAAAGACGTAGAACTGCAACCTAAGCTTCCATAAGAGAGAGAAGGAACAGTGCGGAACGAAGGAGTAGGAGAACAGAGAGGAGTTGTGGGTCGGAAGAGGAACCCTGCCTATAGGTTCTCAGCGCAAGGCCGGGGCCCGGTCCCCGAGGTTGTATGGACACTTATGGTTCTGCAGCAGATGCCGGTGGAGTAGTTGGCTGTAAATGCATTACTCCCATCCAAGACTCGGGGCACAACAGCAACTGAATAGAGAGCCAGGATTCCGGAGAAGGGAGTCCCTGAGAGAGGCTACAGCTGTCTGCCATACGAGTAGAGTTGTTAGGAACATCTGACAGGAGGAACTCCAGAGTACTACGGTACCGGAGCTTTTCAATAGAGGAGTCGTTCAGGAGAGGTACATGTTGGCGGAGTGTTGGAGAGGAGAACCCTAACTTGCCCGGGAGGTTGATTGAGTCTCTGCCCCGGAGGACACGGCACGGAGGCAGGCACCAGTGTGTACCACGGACAGTGAGTAAAGCTTTGGAACTGCAAGCCCTGGTGTCTTCCATTCATTTGTGCCCTAACACCGTCAGCACCGCTACATCTGGGTACCAGCATTCCTCACACCGTCTGCGCCTATCCTCATCTATTGCAATTACACTGCCCTGGGGTTACAGCTTCACCTGTGGGGAGCTACACCATCTTTGCTGCAACACACCATCAGCCCCAGAGGATCTGCATGCAGCGTTGGCTTAACATCTTGCTTGCCAAACACCACAGGTGGCGTCACGAACTATCACATAAACTATATCACAAACCACCATTGATTTGGGCGCCCAGGGCCACGGACCGGGTCACCGCCGCTGTGACACCTTTCCCACTGACACCAGCCCGGTACCAAGTACCCCACGGCCCTGGGAGGGCGACCCATGTGTACTACAGACTGTGAGTAAAGCTTTGGAACTACAAGCCCTGGTGTCCTTCATTCATTCTTGCGCCAACACACCCAGCACCGCTACATCTGGGTACTAGCTTCTACACCGCTTGTGCCTCTCCTCTCCCCTTACATCTACACTGCCCTGGGGCTACAGCTCCACCTGTGGGGAGCTTCACCATCTTGGCTGCAACACACAACCGGCCCCTGAGGACCTGCATGCAGCGTCGGCCTAACATCTCACTTGCCGAACACCACAGGTGGCGTTACGAACTATTCCATTAACTACATTCCACCATTCAATCTCCCCTTTTAACATTGGGCGCCCAGGGCCACGGACCGGGTCACCGCTGCTGTGACACATCCCGCTGACACCGGCCCGTTACCGAGTACCCCACAGCCCTGGGAGGGCGACCCATAGTTCCAAAGCTTTACTCACAGTCTGTTGTGGTACAAGGGCCCGCATCCGTGCCGTGTCCTCCGGGTCAGGAGCTCAGCCAACTTCCAGGCAAGATGAAGTCTTCCTTTCCAACACTCCGCCAACATGTGCCTTTTCTGAACGTCTCCCTCTTAGCGCCTAGAGTGAAGTACTCACAGTACTGAGTTACACTGGAGTTCCTCCTGTCAGATGTTCCTATGAACTCTACTTGTACAGCAGACAGCTGTAGCCTGCTTCGGGGACTCCTTACTACCTAGTCCCGGCTCACTCACGATGCTGTTGCGCCCCCTAGTTTGGTGTGGGAATAAAGTGGTGACAACTTCTATTCCTCCGGTGTCTGCTGCAGGACCATTAGTACCCATTACCCAGAACTGAAGAGTCATTAGCTGCACTTAAAACTGCTAACTATTTTTCCACCTTAGATCTCACTAGTGGGTATGCCCTGATGAAGTGAGCTGGGACAGCTCAGGAAACGCGTAGGCACCAATAAATTTCCTTGAATTATACCTACAGCAGCGCAGTGTATCATTGCACCTTAAAGACATCTTCACTAGTGGGTATTGGCAGGTTCCCATGGCAGAGGCAGACAAGGAGAAAACAGCGTTTACTACACCATTGGGTCTCTGCGAGTTCAACTACATGCCATTCGGGCTCTGCACCGCCCCTGGGACATTTCAACGGCTAATGGAGTGCTGTCTTGGACACAAGAACTTCGAAACAGTCCTGTTGTACCTTGATGATGTCATTGTTTTCGCCAAGACTTATGAAGACCATCTGAAGCACCTAGCTGAGGTGTTTAAAGCCTTGTCCAACTTTGGCCTGAAAGTGAAGCCATCCAAATGCCACCTCCTGAAGCCCAAAGTACAGTACCTCGGTCATGTAATGAGTGCAGAAGGTGTGGCACCGGATCCTGACAAAGTCACTGTCATCCGGGACTGGCAGAAGCCCAGCAACCTCCTTGAGGTACGTCAATTCCTCGGTTTGGTAGGCTACTACCGACGGTTCATCAAAGGCTTCACTGAGATAGCCACACCTATGCAAAATCTTCTGGTGGGCCAGCCCAAGAAAGCCAGGAAGAAGAGTCCTACATTTGAATGGAATGAGGAACTGGAGAGGTCCTTCACTCGACTGAAGATGGCTCTCACAGGAGATGAAGTTCTGGCCTACCCAGATTATGACCAACCATTTGTGTTGTATACTGATGCCAGCAACGTGGAACTGGGAGCAGTACTGTAACAGGTACAGAATGGCAAGGAAAGAGAGATCTCCTATGCCAGCAGGAAGCTTCGTCCCACTGAAAGGAACCCTGACAACTACAGTTCCTTCAAACTGGAGTTCCTCGCCATAGTCTGGGCTGTGACTGAACGATTCAAGCATTACCTAGCTTCAGCCAAGTTTACCATCTTCACGGACAACAACCCGTTGACTCACTTGGAAACTGCCAAACTAGGTGCACTGGAGCAGCAATGGATGGCCCGGCTGTCTAACTATGAATTTACCATCAAGTACCGAGCAGGGCACAAGAATGCCAATGCTGATGCGCTGTCCAGAATGCCCAATCTGCCAGGTGCAGGAGAAGACCCTGAGGCACTCGAAGAAATAGAGTTACCTGCCTTCCACCGGCCAATTGCGGCCCAACGTGCCCAAGGAGTGAGAAACAGACGGTCAATCGTGAAAGAGGCCACCCTAAATCCATTGCCTCATCATGACTGGGCAGAAATGCAGGATAGCGACCCCGCAGTCCGCCTGGTAAAGGAGCTACTGACACAAGCTGACTCAGAACCGGATCCAGATGCTCCTGAAGAAACCCAGCAGTTGTGGAAGGAAAGAGGCCGGCTGTTCATCTATGAAGGAAAGCTGTGTCGGAGGAGTATCAACAACCGCACTCATGAGTTGGTCTGGCAGGTGGTAGTCCCAAAGAGGGAGGCATCAATGGTCTTAGAAGCCTATCACAATGGAGCTGGACACTTCGGATGGAAGAAGTTGGAGGCCTTGCTCCGGGAAAGATTCTACTGGGCTGGTATGAGGAAGGCCATTGAAAATTGGTGCCGGGAGTGTGGACAATGCAACCTGCGCAGAAAGGACCGTAACAGCCAGCGAGCTCCTTTGCAGCCAATAATAACCAAGCAGCCACTCGAGTTGGTCGCCCTGGACCATGTGAAGCTGGTCCCAAGCCGTTCAGGCTACATTTATGCTCTTACCATCGTAGACCACTATTCCAGATTCCTGATAGTCGTGCCTGTCAAGGATCAAGTAGCCAGGACAGCAGCCAGAGCATTCCAACAGCACTTTTGTCGACCGCACGGATATCCCGAGCGTGTGCTTACAGATCAAGGTCCAGCCTTTGAGGCCAGGAATTCTGTAACTTGTACGGTTGCAAGAAGATCAGGACAACACCGTACCATACACAGACCAATGGCATGTGTGAAAAGATGAATCAGGTGGTGATCGATCTACTGAAGACCTTGCCTTTGGAAGAGAGGAATCTGTGGCCAGAGAAGTTGCCAGATCTGGTCGACCTCTACAATCACATTCCTGTGAATTCCACCAACTGCACTCCAGCCTTACCTAATGAGAGCGAGACTTGGCAAGTTGCCTATTGATTTGGATATGGGAGTCCATACACCTGAGGTAACATCACCAAATGCTGACTGGGATACAGAACGGCAGCAGCAGTACCGTAGAGTACAAGAGTGTGTAGAAAAGAGTCTAGCTCAGGCAAGACAAAAGCAGGAAAAGAACTACAATCAACATGCACCTGCAGTTCCCTTGTCACCAGGAGAACAAGTCCTAAAGAGGAAAAGAAGGATGCATAAATTGGATGACCAATGGGAAGCTGAACCCTACACCGTCTTACCATCAAACTTTGACAACACCAAAGTGTGCCTTATCAGTAAGGATGGAGGAGAAACCTCATCAGCAGTATCGAGGGATCATCTGAAATTGTGCCCTGACCAACTGAAGGACAGAATGGAAGAACAAAACAACCTTCAGCCCATAGAGGAAGGAGAAGAAAAGGTCAACACTGTACTCGGAGAATTCCCTGCAAACTGGACAAGAATGGATCAAGCCATCGTAGTTCCTGGCCTAATCTTTCCCCAGCCTACTGCAACTGAAGTAGCAGAGACTCAAGAGAACTCTGAGAATCAGGAAGTTCAGGCAGCGGATGTTACACCAGCAGTGGAGTCAGAATCTTTGCCCTGCCAGTGGTGAATCTGTCATGCCCATAGTGAGTCTAAGAGTTCGTAGACGGCTACTACCCAGTTTACCCACACCAGTGCTACGTACAGTAGGTCTGTCCGTAGTACCCAAGGTATTCCACCCCTAAGGTTCCGCATATAGATAAGTTTTGTAAATGTTAATCTGTAAATAAGCAACATTTCAAGTTTTGTGCCTACAGAGACTCTGTAAGACTTTTTGGATATTTTATTTTGTTTCAATGGACAGTTGGACCACAGGACTATGTGTGGCCAAAACTCTACTTGTAAATAGTTTACCAACTTGCTCAGGAATTGGACCATGGACATTGACACTTGGACTAATCGTCATCAGGACTATTTTTGAGCTTTGGGGGTTTTTTTTGTGTTTTTTGTATTTTTCACTTTTGGAAATCTTGTTATATTTATAATTGTTTATATGTTTACATGTTTTCTCTTCAGTCCGGAAGTACTGAATTGCACTAGGGGGAATGTGGTGCCCCCAGAAGTATGATCGCCACAGTGGCATTGCCTTCCTCCTAGGGAGTGTGATGTCATGCTTGGAAGCAATAAATGATCTCTCTAGCAGTTAACCACAACACACAACACAGTTTCCATTCCAGGTCAACAGAGGTAGCTCTGAAACAAAACTGGGGGAGGAGCTACTCTCTGGGGGCCAGGAGGGAAGATTGGGGGGTTCGTGTGAGGAGGGCAACGTGTGTGGACATGGAGTAGAAGAGCTGGGAGATTGAGCAGAGAGTTCTGGCTCATTCCCAGCTATAGCGCATGATCTGGAGCCCGGTCTCCAAGGCTGTACGGACACTGATGGTCCTGCAACAGAAACTGGAGGAATAGGAAGCTGTAAATGCTCTATTCCCACATAAGACTCGGAGGCACAACAGCGACGTGTGAGCCAGAAGAGGAAGGCTACAGCTGTCTGCCATACGAGGGACTTCTAAAGAGAATAAGCAAGTGGAACTTCAGTGTAACACAGTACTGCACGTACCTAAAAATAAGCGCTAGGAAGGAGACTACACAACCCATCTGCATAGAGATATTCCTAAGTTGCTTCCAGGCTAGCCAGCTCCTGTGCCATCTGTAATCTGAACCCTGGACTGCATTTGCCAAGCAAAGTAAAGGTAAAGAAACTGCACCCTGTTGTGTCCTTGCCTTCTTCCTGCAACCCTGTCAGTACTGCTTCATCCCTGTGCCAGACACTGCACCCTCTTCCTCAACACCTATCCTCACTGCCCTGGGATTACTGCCCTACCTGTGGAGGGCCACAACATCATAGCTGCACCACACCATCTGTCCCAGGGGATCTGTCTGCAGCGTCGGCTTAACATCTTCATTGCCGAACACCACAGGTGGCGTCACGAATCATTCACTCATAAACTTTATTCCATCACTTAACCCCTTTTACATGGGCGCCCAGGGCCACGGACCGGGTCACCGCTGCTGTGACAGTCCCCTTTGAGAGACCGGCCCGGTACTGAGTACCCCACAGCTCTGGGAGGGCGACCCATTAGCTTTGCGGGGAGACAATGTGAGATATAGAAAGTGTAATGGAAAATTAGAGAAGGGCAGCCATGGTATAAGCTGTGGTTCATAAGGGCGGATGGAGTGGCAGTTATAGCTGATAGTCTTATTTAGGGTCTGTAGTGCAGCGTTAACACACTATGCAGTGATGAGGCAGGGACACAGCAAAGTTCAAAGCAAAAGTCTCTTTAATGTTTAAGTCACAAATAATGCACAGCACACAATATGCTCCGGATCGGAGCCGGGAACCATATCCTCTGGATTACAGCCAAGAAACACTCCAGTCCACCTCCTGAGACTGGTTGCCATGGGCGACTGCACCGCTGTGTATGCTGTGGGTGCCAGGCCTTACATCTCGTAATGTGAGAAATCTGTATTCACTGAAGACAGATTTTACCTGTGAATTGAGAATTTTGAGAATGACTGATCAGTTCAGGAAGAAAAAAAGACAATTTCTCTGACATCATATGTTACGAAGTAGCTTATTTTCATGTCTACTATTGATTTATGAAATAAAAATTAAAACAACAGTTACTATGTAAAGGGAATCTGTCACCCCATTTTTCACCTTATCTTTCAGTCCCTGATGGCGGTGTCGGCAGCTGATAGGCAAAAAATGGGGTGACAGATCCCCCTTTAAATCTGTGAAGAAATTAATGATTTTTTTTCTCTTATTAAAACCATTTTTTTGTCCAGTGATTCATGAGGTTTTGTAAAAGATGTTGAAGGATCTATTTGCTTATATGAGCTGCCATGTTGGATGGAAATGGAAACATGTGACTTTTTCATTTGTCTAGTGGTTTACAACCTGTTGCAAATCTACAACTCTGAGCATACAAGGACAGGATGCCCAGTCTATGCAACTAAGGCCTGAAATGACTGTTCACTCATAGGGTATGTGCACAAGTTGCAGATTTGCCTGCAGAATTTTCTGCAGTGAATCTGCATCTCTTGCCAGAAAACGCAGGTAAAAATCCGCACGTTTTTGATGAGGATTTGATGATTTTTTTCCTGCGGATTTGTCTGCACTTTTGTAAGCTAAATAAAGATATGTTATTTAACAAAAAAAAGAGTTGTAATGTTATTTCTTTGTCCAACCTCTTATTTTGCATACTCCATTACACACAGATAGATAGATCTATAGATAGATAGATAGATAGATTGATCTATAGCTAGATAGATCTATCCATTTATCTATCTATATCTATCCATAGATATATCTATAGATAGATAGTATCTATAGATATATAGATCTATAGATACATAGATATAGCTATCTATCTATATCTATCTATAGATATATCCATAGATATATCTATCTATAGATATATCTGTGGATAGATATGTAGATAGAAAGATAGATAATAGCAAGGCCGATGTTTATTAATGAACAATATGTTTCATTTTGGAAAAAAATGGCGTGGGCTCCCGCGCAATTTTCTACGCCAGAGAGGGAAAGCCAACGACTGGGGGCAGATATTCATAGCCTAGGAAGGGACCATGGTTATTGCGGTGTCAATAAGACTAATCCTATAGTTTTTAAGGGTTAAATAAACACACCCAGCCAGAAAAAAGTCTTTTAGGGTGTGTATACATGTAAGCTTTATTTTTTCACATTTTTTAAGTGTTTTTACCGGCAAAAATGCTTACAAGAAGCATCCCATTCATTTTAATGAATTCTGCACTTTTTGTGCATAATGATGCGTTTTTTTCCACGAAAAAAATGCGTTGCGGTAAAAAGCGCAGCATGCTCATTAATTTTGCGGAAAAAAACGCATTTCTAACTATTTTCTATGAGACTGGAGACGCTCCGGAAAAAAACGCATAAAAAACGCGCGTTTTTTGCGAAGGAGTCCGGTTTTCAGTCAGGAATTTTCTGCATACGTGGGTACATAGCCAACATGAAATAAAACACTACACAGTTTTCCCATTTTATTGTATGCCTAATCCATGCGACGCCCTCGATCTCCTGAAAAAAAAGAATAAATAAATAAACAAACAAATACACCCTGTTCTGACATAGTCCATTTAAGGAGTGTCCCACGACGTTCTCCCCTATAGAACAGTGATGTTCTCCCCTATAGAACAGTGACATCGGGTGATGTCACTGCTCTTCAGGGCCTCCCACGATGCACTTACAGGAGACAATGGCTCCTGCAGTGCATCACTGAGGTTACCTGAGTTCAGGCTCTCACTTTACAGCAATGCTACGTGAGAATTAGGGTTAGGCCGGAGTCACACTGGCGAGGAATACGGGAGAGTGAGAGGCGCAAAAAGCCCGCATTAGACACGGACAAATGATTTTCTATGGGGTCACTCGCACCAGGCGTATATTTCTCCTCCGTATCCTACGCTGCGTGCCACTCGCAGCATGCTGCGATTGTCAGCGTACTACGCCCGTAGTACGCCAATGCAAGTCTATGGGTGCGCAAAAAATATGCATTACACACGGAACACACATGTGACCTGCGAGCAATACGCAGGTCTTTTGGCTGGTGAACAGGAAATGGACCAATCCATCATCAGGAAGCCTAGACATGCAAATGAGGTCAAAAAGCGCTCCAGACATCCAGGAAGTACACCTCCACGGAGTACAGCAGCAGCATGGCGTCCACATATATTAATGTAGAGATGCTAATTGTGCTGGTGCAGGAGCGTCCAGAAATATGGGACCCACGCGACGCAAACTATGCGAACCGCACAAGAAAGGAGGCGTCATGGAGGCGCATCTGTCGCCAGATGTACCATGACTTTGGTGACAGACCACGTGATGAGCAGCATAAAATTCGTAAGTGCAACCATAAAAATATAATTAACCTTAGCGCGCACTATAAAAGGAATCTACAATCAGCCCCCCCCACTTCCTGTGCATGTACTTTTATTAGCCTCATGAGGCCGTTACATTAGGATGTGACACGTGGCTTCACACAGCCATGATTAGGGGTTAGGCCACAAGCTCCTCATCCTCCTAGCCACTAAAATTAGTTTCAGGGGAGCTAATGAGACCCTGGGTATCGGCACAATTACATATGCCACCATGGGTAGAACGCACACCCCATAAGGCCCCATGCCTAGACTACTGTTTGAAAATGTGACCTCTCAAATATCTGATTTTGACAATCTTTCCTGTCACATTGCAGTGGAAGATGTGATGAAACGGTGGAGAAGCATCCGGGACCAGTACCGGCGGGAACGCCAGCAGCGGTCCAGGAGTGGGGATGCTGGCCATGTCAAGCGCAAATATATATACTATGACCGGCTGAACTTCCTTGCCCCAATTCTGGCTCTGAGACCGTAAGTACATACCTCACACCACATGACACAAAAACATTACACAAATACTTTACAGGGACAAAAATATTGATGTATTTTTGCCTCTGTTCTATTTCATAACAGAACTCAATCCAACCTTACGGATCGAGGAACGGCCTCAGAGGCAGAGCCCATTATAGATCCTGTAGGGGATGAGGTGGCTGGCCCATCTTCTCCCCCTACAAGAAGGATGGCTGAAGAGGAGGCTTCACCAGAACACACAATGGCTGCCCTACACAACACACCACCAGGACGGTCTGCAGCTGCAACCTCACCCATCCTGGAAGAGATGGGCAACTTGAGCAGCAGCCCAACTGCCCAGATCAGGCCCTCCCCACAGGCTGCTCTAGCATCAAGGCGAATAAGAAGAAGGCGCCAGGTCACCATTCAAGAGAGCAGGACCAATGTGGACACTGGGGTGCTGAATTACTTGTCCAGAGTCACTACAGATGATGGTGAGGAGGCCTATGCACGTAGCCTCACCCTTTATCTCCGTGCCCTTACCCGTGAGGTCAGGCTCCGTATTAGGGGGTGTATTCAGATCCTGCTTGATGCAAGCACCCCCCCCCCCAATACCCCATATGAGGTGTTTGAATTTCTGGAGAGGTGGCAGCTCTCACCAAGAAATTTAATGCGCATGAGACCATCCACACAGATGCTTGCTCAAGCAGGGTCTGAGCAGCCCCTAATACGTGGGCCAACACCTCAACCCCTTCCTCCCCCTACCTATCCTTCTATTCCGCAGCCCCAAATGTCTTCATCAAGCCAACCTCACCAATATGGCCACTTGTACCCACCCAGTGTTGGAGGCTGGTCCCAACCTGGTTGGGGACGATCTGGCTATCTTGGTGGGTATGAGCCACGGGCCTACCAGAGCCAACAAGAAGCCCCTCACCATCATCATTATTACTCTGGCCAGTATCACCAACAGGCCCAGGAGGCTGGACAACTACAGCATCATGGGCAACAGTATGGCCCCACACAGGGCGATCTTGGCCACAATGTCCAGCAGCACCCACAGGCTGTTCCTCCCCGTTCCCCTTCCCCTACATATGAGGATTTATGATTCAAAATTTTGGAGATGTCCAGTAACAGGTAACTGGTGCTTCTAATCTAGACAAAAAAACAGGTGTTCTCCTTCACCAACATTTAGAACATAATTTAACACTCACATTTTTAAACAATGTTTTCCAAACATATGAAACAATCCATCATGACAGGCAACGCTACCTCACGCCTTTCACACAGATATTACATGTGTGTATAAAAGAGAAGATTTAAATGCGCTATACTGTTACCTGAAAGGATGAAAATACACTAATCACTTGCTAATGCAAAGGAACGGCGTGCTTGCCTTTAGTTAAGTAGTCAACTTTGTTATTAGCATTCTCTAGTAAACCAATTTGAGGCGACCAGCATTCACAATATCACGCTCTCTCTATGTCTTAACAAGTGAGTTTTGTATTTTCATCCTTTCCAGTATAGCATGCTTAAATATTGTCTGTTCTACAGACAGGTAATATCTGTGTGAAAGATGTGAGGTAGCCTTGCCTGTCATGGTGGAAGCTTTCTATGATTGGAAAACATTATGAGGAAATGTGAGTGTTATCTTATTGACTTTATGTAGGTGATGGAGCTCACCCTTTGTTGCCTAATCAAGGTTAATGTAGGCATGCAGCAATGTTGTTATTGCATAATGGTTGTTGCAGTTTTTTTCTGTAATGTTAATGTTACACCAAGTTAAAGAAGGCCCAAAGGGTCATTTTGGCCATTGCCAAATTTGTGTTATGGCAAAATTATGTTTGCCTTTAAAAAAAAAAAACAAAAAAAAAAAAAGGCAAAACTAAAAATTTGTCTACTCTAGTTAACGTCTCTGTGTGATTTCTCACTATCCCTCACAACATACTAACAGACACCAACCAATGCAAAGAAACACTCATAGAATCATAAAAAGGCTTGAGTAATATATATTTAGACCCACTTTGAAACAAAAAAATTATAACATAGACACAGCATTCTCTTGCCAAGAAGTTGCCCCCTCAGGTGAGATAAAGTAATTCGTGAATATATCATGCACTTTGAGGCCAGAGAGTGGTCTATGTTGAGGGATGATAGGTGGTCTCACCCTGCGCACATTGTCCGGCCTACGCACAACACCATCAGAGGAGGAACAATCATGTATCCTGGTGAAGTTATGCAGAACAACACAGGCTTTGACAACTTCATTCACATTTTGCTCACTCAACTGAATGGCAGACTGGAGTACCCGCCATTTGGCACAAAGAATCCCAAAGGAACACTCCACCAGTTGCCTAGCACGTGATAGGCGCAAGTTAAAAATTCTGCGCCTGTGGTCAAGGTTGCGCCGGGGATATGGCCTCATGACATTACGTGATAACTGAAAGGCCTCATCTGCCACAAGGACATAAGGGACTGATTGTTCGGGGGAGCCTGGTAGCTGGCGTGGTGGTGGTAGATCCAACTGGTTGGTGCGTAGCCGCCGAGCCATTATGGAAGTATTGAAGACTCTAGAGTCTCCCGTCCTTCCATAGGCCCCAATGTCAACAATTATAAACTTGTATTGAGGGTCTACCAGAGCCAACAATACAACAGAAAGGTATTGCTTATAATTGAAGAATTGGGAGCCTGAGTTCGGCGGCTTACGCACCCTGATATGTTTGCCATCCAGGGCCCCAATACAATTTGGAAACTGGCAGTCCTCCTCAAAGTCCCTTGAAATCCTTAACCAGTCTTCCATCCTGGGCTCGGGTAGGACCACCTGATGGAGTTTTGTCCAGATTTCTGCACATGTAGACCTCACTATGCCTGAAATGGTTGACTTTCCAATGAGAAACTCATGGTGGAGGGCGGCATAAGACAGGCCAGTGGACAGGAAGCTGTCGAACAACAGAAATAGTACAGGTTAGAATGGGTAAAGTAAAAAAAAATCAGTTACATGCCGACCAAACTTGGTAGGGAATGATAGAGAAGAACACACACATATTTGGTGGCACAATGACTAAGTGATATGCAGGACATATTAGATGTAACATTCTGGTGTGTCAGGTGAAACATATTTTGAGTAAGTTGAGGGTATTAAACTTTGTCCAAGAAGGCCAAAAAACATAAATTAACACACACATTATGAACATAGAGAATGTGGTCGTGGAGTACATACCGTATTGTGAGTAGAAGTCGCTCCTCTGCAGATATGGCTTTGCGCATCCTTGTGTCCTGAAAGGTGATCCCAGGGCGCACTGTCTCCAAGAGGCGATCAAATGTGGAAATGCTCATACGACAGTACTGGTAAAATTTCTCCGGATGCTCCCGCAGAGACGAATAGAGGCGGTGAAAATGACCTCTTGTGAGTCGTTGCCTCAAAAGTGGATGTACCCACATGCGTCTCCTCCTCCACGGATCCACTATCACAGGATATGGTTGCCCAAAGCGCCGTGACAAAAGCCAGGTAAAGAGAACCTGCTCGGTTGTATTGAATGTCAGACCCTCGGCCATGCTGCACAAAGAACACCAACACACCTCGTGAAAGCAAGGTGAGAAATGTACAGAATGTAGGCATCCACCTGTTTCTGAGTGTCTAAATAGGGTGCGGGCTAATGATTTAAATTGTTTGCAGGCCTCAAAACCGTTAAATGTCCATTTTGCAAGGCTGCGAGAAAATCTCGCCATACGGATTGCATACGGATGCCACACGGATTACATACAGATGCACACATGCGCAAAATACGCGACCACACCTTGCTTACGGATGACCTACGGAGCACTGTTTAGGGGTCATTGATCCGTATTACGCATGTAAAATACGGAGCGTATTTTGCGCAGGTTAGTGTGACTCCAGCCTTAGGGTTAGGATTATGGGACCTCTTTCCTGGCTGCGGAGGGATACACAGCGAGGATTATCTCCGCCTGTCAGTTCATCACGGAAGCCCCTGTAGAGCACTGACATCATCTGATGTCAGTGTTCTACACGGGAGATCATCATGGGACACTCGTTATTATGTGGACTATGGCGGAAAGGTAAGTATAGGGTGGTTTATTATTTTTATTACAGTAGATCGAGGGCTTCGGAGAATTAGGTGTATATGGTGAGTATGTACTCTATGTTATATGTTGTATGTACTGTCTTGTAATGTATGTTTTTTTGTTGTTTTTTTTTTACATTTGCTATGCATTGTCTGATGGGACTTCTTTCCCATCATAGGCAATGCAGTACAGTAGTCCCATCAGACAATGGCTGCTTACACAGCAGACAGGGACACACACAGGGACACACAGACACGCACACACACAGACACGCAAACCCCCGCACACACATACACACAGACCCCGCCCCACACACAGACGCGCACACAGTCTCCGCCCACACACTTCTCTCCTCCCAATCTGCAGCGTTTCTCGCACCCACATCCGCAGCAAATCCGCAGATGTTTTTTACACCTCCGGTTTTGCTGTGGATGTGCCTGATTCAATGGAAGTCAATGGGTGCAGAAACGCTGCAGATCCGCAAAAAGAATTGACATGCTGCGGAAAAAAAACGCTGCGTTTCTGCGCAGATTTTTCTGCAGCATGTGCACAATAAATCTCCATTTCCCATAGGTTTACATTGGCTGTGCACTACACTGCGGATTTTATGCAAATCCGTGCAGCCAAAAATGCTGCGGATCCGCATCAAAATCCGCAACATGTGCACATAGCCTTAGATTTTCGGTCTGAGTTTGGATGGACCGCACTTGGACAAATATCATTCAATGGATGCCACGGGTTCCTGCATTGTCAAATTTTAGTCTCTGCATCACCATCTAGTGGCCCTTGAGGTTACTGCAATCTCTCAATACAAAGCGTAATTTTAGCCTCCATTTCTCATAGTATTATAAAGATGTGGAAAAGCTGGGTGACATCAGATGTGACCCTCATTACAACAGATATCACTCAGCTTTTCTAGACTCCTGAATGTAAAGAATTGCTCAAAAAGGCAACTTATGCAGTGATACAGACAGATTTGTCATTTTTTATTCTGGCAAAAGTGGTGCCATGTGATTTGTTACCCAGCTTTCCCCTAAATAGAAAATTAAGGCCGGTTTCACATTTGCGCTTTATAGCGCAGCGACGGCCTGTGCACGGCCGCCGCTAAGCCCCGCCCCCTGCCGGCTCCCTGCCCGCCCCTTCCGGTCATCGCCGACTACTAGCGCACATGGACGCTTGCGATCTGCGCACCCTATCTTTAGCATAGGGTGCGCAGATCGTGCGCTGGCCGTGCGTTAGCAGGATTTTGCCGTGCGCTGCGCACTTTTGAAGGTGCGCGGTGTGCGCCGAACGCAGCATGTTGCATTTTGGCACGCACGGTGCACCTTCAAAAGTGCGCAGCGCACGGCAAAATCCTGCTAGCGCACGGCCAGCGCACGATCTGCGCACCCTATGCTAAAGATAGGGTGCACAGATCGCAAGCGTCCAAGTGCGCTAGTAGGCGGCGAAGACCGGAAGGGGCGGGCAGGGAGCCGGCAGGGGGCGGGGCTTAGCGGCGGCCGTGCGCAGGCCGTCGCTGCGCTATAAAGCGCAAATGTGAAACCGGCCTAAGAAATAGAGGACAGAAGATAATAGATCAATGAATTATCCATTCTGTGCGGCAATGCTGGGAGTTGCTATATTGAAGAATTAAAGGTTGAAGTCAGACCACTGAGGCCTCTTGATTATTTAGACTCTTAACCACTGAACCACCACCACTTAGACCAATGCAGTGTACAAGTCCACCACAGTTCTATTTCCAGACTTTCTGTTCCCTTTTTAAGATGTCTGCTTGCTTTCAGTGAATGAGAACACTCATTCTTTGCGTTTAGAAGCTAGAAACCCGATTGTTTCCTACAATTGTGAGGCCCCTACCAAGAGGAGCCTCTATACAAGTCCTGCGGCTGTGTGACACATGAAGGAGGGAATTCAGCCTCGCAATCCATCAGAAATCAAGGATCCTGAAAATGGTGAAGATAAGACAATGTTCCAGAACTCATCATTATTTTTATTTTTCTGCCCCCTTTCATTTAAAATAAGCTCTGGAGGCAGATTCTCAGGGAGATCTATATCCGCCCCAAAGATCTTAACAGCTCATTTACATATTAAGAAAAATGTGAATTTCTCTAGAATAAGACATCGGATCGCAGATATCAAGGTATCATTTTATTCATCTTCCTATGCCCTACATGCCCATATAGATGGCTTAGAAGGGTTCATCCCACTGACAGATGCCCTAGATGCCTTGTGCATGCCCTAGAGAGAATATGAAATATGAATACCCCTTTAAATGCAGTCTTAGACTGGATGTGTTTGTTTATGTGTCATTTTGCATTACTATGTGCACCTAGGTGGAATATACAGACAGCTCTCATTAGTTATGGTTGTGTATAGATGACAGGACAGAACACAGGCAATAAAACCAGGTAGAAAATAAAAATAGTGCACATCCCATAACACCTCTAAGGATACATTCACATGTACAGTAATCATCCATTGGAATGGATCCAAGCAATCCATAAACAAAAAGTTGTGCAGACACAACTTTTTTCTTGTCTAAAAAAAACTGATTTAAACTGGATCCGTTTTTTTTAACATTGAAGTCTATGGAAACCGGATCCTTAAATTTGTCATTCGCTTTCTTCCATTAGAAACTGATCAAGTAAGAAAAAAGGGATCCTTGTAAAATGGGAGGAAAATAGATGACTAACTAATGAATCCACTGTCCATTGACTTTAATGTTAAAAAATGGATCCAGTAGAAATCAGTGTTTTTAGGTGGACAAAAAAAGTTGTGTCTGCACAAATTTTTTTGGCAACAGATTCCTGTTGGATCCGTTCTAACTGATGATTACTGCACATGTGAACAGAGCCTTGGACAGTTAAGGGCCTTTAACACATAGCGAGATCGCTAGCGAGATCGCTAAAGCGTCACCGATTTTGTGACGCAACAGCGATATCGCTAGCGATCTCACTTTGTGTGACACGTACCTGCGACCGAACCCCCGCTGGATATCGCTGATCGCGCTCAAATGTCCTGGGCCATTTTTTCCTCGTTGGCGTCCCACTGGCGCCGACTAGCAACGCATGGACGCAAGCGGAAGTCGTCATCATCGCTGCGGTGTGACAGGTAACAGCGACCGCCGACGGATCGCTTATGCGTCGCTGGTGAGATCTGCCTGTTTGGCAGCTCACTAGCGACCACTTAGCGATGCACCAGCGATCCTGACCGGGTCGTATTGTTGCCGGGATCGCTGGTGCATCGTTAAATGTAACGGGACCTTTAGAACTGCATTCTGAATTAAGCTGCTTTTCTGTTAGCTCTCAGGATGCAGCACTTCAAATTTGCTTATATCGTCCTGCCGGTTTGGTGTCTGTACAAAACATGATGTGAAGGAGACATTATTACAGTACTTGTCTGCCACTGATGAAGAAAATGTATAACTCTCCCAATGCAAAGCAGTCGCATTATGTAAGATAATTTGCTATAGAAAAGTATGCGCAGTATAGTCAATGAGCCATGCATGTGCTAAAGGAATCCGGACAAATTTTGCATGCAGCTCTGAATGTGACTGGAGTATAAGATATGAAGATATAAAGCAAACTATATGAAGTTTCTCATTCAAAGTGAAACTATGTAGTAATGACGAAAAATACAGGCAAATGAGCAATAAGGCAAAAAACAACGTTGCCTGTAGCTTTAAGGCGCCTCATTGTACTTTGGCTCCGGTTTGGATCCCTCAGCTTGTCAGCTCGCCATATTAAACATGCCGTTGAATGTTTAATGGCATTCATTATGATTCTGCTGATCCAGGATATTGATCACTAACTTGCTGTATTGCAAATTCTACATAAATTAATTGCCCTCTGGAACTCTGTACTAACACAGACCTGCTGAACCCACATCTATGGGAAAATAGGGGAAGATCATACCTTGACACCCCAAATCCGTATAGTGGGACTTCCAAGAAAGCGGCGCATCATCGTTGTGATGGATTTTAGATATAATCTATTGTTCCTTGTTATCCATCCCATTAACAGACTGTACAATGAGATTCTCACAAGCCTAAACCAGCGGATAACAGGGAACAATAGATATAATTCAACTAGACCTGATGAAGGTGAAGCTTCACCTTAAGGGCTCGCCCACACTTACGTATAAATCAGATGAGCGCAATCCGTTAAAAAATCTGATTGCACTCGGACCAATGTTATTCAATGAAGGCAGTGCAGATCTGCTTTTTTTTCTCAGCTCTATTTGGCATGAGGAAAAAATCGTAGTATGCTGCGTGTATCATACAAGACTTGCCAATGTAAATCAATGGGTGCGACAAAAAAAACAGACGCTACACGGACCATCCATATGGTGTCCAATATTTTACGCACACAAATCAAAAGAACCAGGAAATTGCATCAACCAAAGGAAGTTTGTAGCCAGAAGCCTCCCCCAAAAAACATGCCTCCACAAGGCGAACATGCAGAGAAAAATCAGCTGATAGCACGTCAGTCCCAGGATGCACGTTGCAAGTCCAACGACCCAATCGGACATCAAGTGTTACAAACAATAGAAAGTAGCAGCATCCAGTCCAGGTGATGAAAAAGAAAAAAGCCTTTATTCCACCATGATACGATGTTTCGACCACAATTGGTCTTTGTGATGAGTGGCGAGAGTGGACCCTCTGGGTCACGGCACCGAAGCTCCCAGGGGCGAGCTGACCAGGTGGTGCCGACCCCTATACAGGGACCGTTAGGAGCAGGCCAGAGGGAGTCGAATACCGCGACAGCTGATACCAAGAGGGACGGCTCCGTGTGAACGAGATTGCCTAACTGGCCTAGGGAAATGAGGCTAGCAAGGCGGAGGCTAAGACAGGCTGAAAGGAATACGGATGTGGAGGTGCAGGGAACTAAGTTGGGGATCACATCAAGCAGGGATCAGGGGCAACCGGAGGCAGGGCGGCCGGAGTCAGGAGTGACCAGAGTCAGAGTGAACGGAGTCAGGAGCAACCGGAGACAGGAGCGACCGGAGTCAGGAGCGACCGGAGTCAGGAGTGACCAGAGTCAGAACGACCGGAGTCAGGATGACTGAAGTCAGGAGAGACCGGAGTCAGGAGCGACCAGACTCAGAGCGACCGGAGTCAGGATGTCTGAAGTCAGAGAGCGTCAGGAGGGGGCCAGAGTACCGTACAGGATGCACATGATAATCAGGCGCCTCCATGAGGGAGGAGCCGCCTGATATACCCTGTGCTGGAACTTGACTGGAGATCGCTCCACCGGGATGGTGCAGAAGGAGTTAAGGGGAGAGAGGAGCGCGCGCCCGCGGCCTAAGGCGCATGCCCAGGACAGGAGCAAGACAGGGAGGAAGATTAGCATGTTGGATCCCCCGGGCTGCTGGACGGAAGGCTGAGGACGCAGCACGGCGGCAGGAGCGGTGAGCGGGGAGACGGGAGGAGATCCTGGGAGCAGCAGCAGGGGGAGCGGGGCCCGGCATGACTGTGCGTGTCGATACCGACCTGACAGCCGGCGCCGGCATGACAGGAAGCGCCGGCACCGGCATGACAGGGAGCGCCGGCAGCGGCCTGACAGGCGGCGCCGGCATGACAGTCTTTATCAAGTATGTACTTGATACAGACCAATTGTGGTCGAAACGTCGTGTCATGGCGGAATAAAGGCCTTTTTCTTTTTCACCCCTGGACGGGATGCTGTTCCATTTTTATTGTCCAAAAGGCAAACATGTCGAGGAACATAAATGTGGAGCTACTCATAGTCATAATACAGGACAAGTTTGTATTGTGGGACTGCAGCCAGCCCGCCTATATCGACGAGACAGTAAGGGTAGCAGCCTGGTACTAGATGTGCCGCAGAATGTTCCCAAATTATGAAGACAGCACCCCAGAAGATCAAGGCGCACTCAGTAAGTACAGCTTTTATATACGGTATTGATCATTGAACTTCATTCTGCCAAACAAATAAGTCGGAAAAATAGAATAGACATAATAAGCAAAACAACAAGACAGTTCTAAGTCACGCTAATAACTTTTTGCTTAGCGGACCACAAACCTTGTCAGTGAGACAGTTGTCCAAAATCATCCTTGTATGTTGTGTTTTTATTTATTCATGGCGGAGCTGCCATGACCAATACCGCCGCATCAGCTCACCGAACGAGGTTCCGTCCCCTTACAAAAAAGGCCTTACTAATACCTGGACAGCCTTCAATTTCTAAACCAAATTATTGATCAACGTCCGTAAGTTTTTTTAGTTGCTATGTATTTATTGATTTGTTGCAAAGTGCTAATGGGTCGCCCTCCCAGGGCTGTGGGGTACTCGGCACCGGGCCGGTGTCAGGAGGATGTGTCACAGCAGCGGTGACCCGGTCCGTGGCCCTGGGAGCGCAAGCAATGGGGAGATGTAGTTACTGGTAGAATAGTTTATTTAGATGGTTCGTGATGCCACTCGTGGTGTTTGGCAAGGGAGATGGTAGGCCAACGCTGCATACAGATCCGCTGGGACTGTTGGTGTGGGGCAGCAAAGATGGTATAGCTCCCCATAGGTGGAGCTGTAGTCCCAGGGCAGTGTAGGTGCAATGGATGATGAGAGGTGCAGAATGGTATAGATGCTGGTACCCAGATGTAGCGGTGCTGAAGGTGTTAATGGCGAATGAATGGAGGACACCAGGGCTTGCAGTTTCAAAGCTTTACTCACAGTTCGTGGTACCCACTGGTGCCTGCCTCCGTGCCGTGTCCTCCGGGGTAGAGACTCAATCAACCTCCCGGGCAAGTCAGGGTTCTCCTCTCCAACACTCTGCCAACATTTGCCTTTCGTGAACGACTCCTCTATTGCGCCTTTTAGTGTGAAGAACTCCAGTACCGTAGTTCTCTGGAATTCCTCCTGTCAGATGTTCCTAGAACCTTACTTGTATGACAGACAGCTGTAGCCTCTATCGGGGACTCCATCTCAGAAGTCCTGGCTCTCTATTCAATTGCTGTTGTTTCCCAAGTCTTTGATGGGAGTAGTGCATTTACAGCCAACTACTCCACCGGTGTCTGCTGCAGAACCATAAGTGTCCATACAACATCGGGGACCGGGCCCCGTCCTTGCGCTGAGAACCTATAGGCAGGGTCCCTCTTCCAACCCACGTCTCCTCTCTGTTCTCCTACTCCTTCGTTCTGTACTGATCCTTCTCTCTCTTATGGAAGCTTAGGTTGCAGTTCTACGTCTTTCTCCTTCTGTTCCTTTCCCGTGCCAGCTGGCTCAGGTCACTGAGGCAGCTGCAGCACTCCTTCCTCCATCCCTTTTTCCAGGGATCCCCACTCCTCCCGAGTGGCTTCCTTCCTCGCTGACCTTCTGTCAGACTGAACCCCTAATCCTACACTTTCCCACTCTTTTATATCTCTAAATTCCACCCACCTCCCAGCACATCCAGTGTTCCATGCAGGGAACCACCAGAGGTGCTCTGCTACTCTCTAAGCACTGAGCCGCAATGTGGTTGTGCAGAACTACCCTGTTGTGTGGGGTGCGAGTGTTGGAGCGTGGAAAGGAGTTCCCACCTTACCTGGATGGAGGGGCACTACACCTTAGGAGAAGGTGCAGTACCTCTGTGGCAACTGAGCCTCAGGGGCGCCACATACCCCCCGTTAAACACAGCACATCCGCGGGCTGCAAGACAACAAAGTTGACAGTACAGGAACATACAAAATTTTATAATGCTGCATAAACAATTCTTATACTAAACTTCCTAGTATAAGAGGTACTTATTCTTGAACGTTACAAACAATTCTTATTTAACTATCTAAATTTCAAGTCAAAAAGTGCAATTTTTCATTCTAAGTGCCATTATCTGTGACTCACTATCACTTCAGTATTATTCAGCTTTCCTTCTCTAGTACACGTTTCTTTATCATTTTTCTCTCTTCTAGACGCAAGACGCTGACCGCAAATACCTGGTCCGTCACCTGTCATGTTCAATTCTTTATTCTTAATTTTCTATCAAAACATTTCTCACTCTATCTAAAAGCCATTTACTAACTGCACACTCCTTCCTCTTGGCCCTCAGAGAGCACTCCTCCCCTGAATTCCGGTTCAGAGATCCCCCTGCTGGTCTGGAGTGGAACTGTGTTGCATGTATGGATCCTAGTTACTAAGATTCTCATAAGATACATCATTATCAAAAATACTTTGCATTAAAACTTTCAACAATTATTCTTGTAAGTGCTGGACACCGCTCCCAGCCGGGATTTCTTGCAGTGTCCTTTGAGGTAGACATCATCTTCGCAAAGTGTCCTTATGTAAAATCTTGACATCATCTTCGCAAAGTGTCTTTATGTAAAACCAAGAGAGGGCGCCTAAAGAGGCGCAAACTATTTACAACAGAGTTTGTGATGCACTCCAAGTTCATGATCACTGTAGTTCAAATGGGAGGACGCTGCCAATCAAAAACTAGGCAACAACTGGAAAAAAAACAAAACCATGATATGCAAAAATAAGGCACAACTGGTGCTAAACAAGCCCTCCTGGGTAACGAGAGTTACTGTAAATTCTTAATGCTGGTCCCCTTCTGGGGTTCTGGAAGCTTGGGTACCGCTACCAGATGTGGTATCTTCACTTTGATTGTGGTTTCTTGCTAAACGCATGTATTCTGCTTCCCACAGGGAGAGATAGGGGCTGGTCGGGTAATCGAAAGGGCCATAGAAACGTCCACTGCCTGGGGGGATGGCGCATCCGCTGACAGCACTGTTGCTGCGGTTGGCGATTCTGCCAGCGCCGTCACTAATTCCTCTGGATCTGACTCCTCAGTGTCCATTGGAACTTCAGTCAATGGTACTGCAGTCGGGGATCGTCGGCTGAGGTCAACTGGGCCATTCCTATCCAGGGGTTCCGCTCCCAAAGCTAGGGTCAACCCCGGGGCAGGATTCATACCTGGCATTTTCAGCCACGGTTCCGGCTCCGGTACCGGGTGGTAGATAGCAGCAGCCGCAACTCCCGAGGTGACTGGTGGGATGGGCCGCAGTTGGATCCGTGCCGGGGCCAGGCCGGTCTCAGCCGGGGTCGTCGGTGGAGGTCGGTACAGCCGCGCCCGGTCCAGGCAGGGGCGCGGTCCCGGCCCTCCGTTCTGCTCCAGAGCCCTCATATATCTCCTCCGGACGGGACTCACCCAATGACAACATTGGTTGTTAGGTGGTGGTGGCCCGCTGCAGAGGATGTATCAGCGGTTGCAGCCTCCGCAGGGGCGGCCTGGGAGCGAGTGGCCTCTCCTCCCCCTGTTCTTCTGACTTCCCCTCTCTTTTCAACACGGCGTTCTGGCGTTCTTCTTCCTTCCTCGGCCCCTTCCCGCCACTGGCTTCTTCTGCCGCTCCTTCCAGGGGCGGCGTCTTCTTCCAGCGCCTCCATACCAAGCCAGTATACGAACCCCTCGGGGGGAGGGCCATGTCGCTGTCACATAGTAATTCAGGCAGGGGAAGCCCAAGACTCTTCGCGGTCTTTTCCTAGGACCTCCTATCTCTTCACGCCCTTCTTCTCCGTGCCAGCTGCTATTTCTAATGTCCATTTTACAGTCCATCAAATCAGGTCTGCTGCACATTTTCAAAAGTATAAAGTCCAACAAATCCTAGGCACACACAACCCGATGGCATCGGGTCTCATCATCCTGTTCGTGACGCCAAAATTGGGTCGCCCTCCCAGGGCTGTGGGGTACCCGGTACCGGGCCGGTGTCAGGGGGACGTGTCACAGCAGCAGTGACCCGGACCGTGGCCCTGGGCGCCCAAGTCAATGGCGGAATGTATATGTAGTTAATGGAATGGAATAGTTCGTGACGCCACCTGTGGTGCTCGGCAAGGGAGGTGTTAAGCCGACGCTGCAGACAGATCCTCTGGGACAGATGGTAGGATGCAGCAGTGATGGTATAGCCCTCCACAGGCAGGGCTGATGTCCCAGGGCAGTGTAGTTGTAATGGTTGTGGAAAGGCGCAGAGAGTGTAAAAGATGGTACCCAGATGTAGCGGTGCTGAGTGGGTTGGCGCAAGAATGAATGGAGGACATCGAGGCTTGCAGTTCCAAAGCTTTACTCACAGTCTGTGGTACACAAGGGTGCCTGCCTCCGGGCCGTGTCCTCAGGGTCAGAGATTCAGCCAACCTCCAGGCCAGATGGAAAGCTCCTCTCCAACACTCCGCCAACATGTACCTTTCCTGAACGACTCCTCTATTGCGCCTTAAAGTGTGAAGATCTCCAGTGCCGTGGCTCTCTGGAGTTCCTCCTGTCAGATGTTCCTAACAATTCTACTCGTATGGCAGACAGCTGTAGTCTCTCTCGGGGACCCCTTTCTCTGGAGTCCTGGCTCTCTATTCAATTGCTGTTGTGCCCCAAGTCTTAGTTGGGAGTAGTGCATTTACAGCCAACTACTCCACCGGTGTCTGCTGCAGAACCATAAGTGTCCATACAACATCGGGGACCGGGCCCCCGCCTTGCGCTGAAAACCTATAGGCAGGGTCCCTCTTCCAACCCACATCTCCTCTCTGTTCTCCTACTCCTTCGTTCCGTACTGATCCTTCTCTTTCTTATGGAAGCTTAGGTTGCAGTTCTACGTCTTTCTCCTTCTGTTCCTTTCCCGTGCCAGCTGGCTCAGGTCACTGAGGCAGCTGCAGCACTCCTTCCTCCATCCCTTCTTCCAGGGAACCCCACTCCTCCCGAGTGGCTTCCTTCCTCACTGACCTTCTGTCAGACTGAACCCCTAATCCTACACTTTCCCACTCTTTTATATCTCTAAACTCCACCCACCTCCCAGCACATCCAGTGTTCCATGCAATGTGGTTGTGCAGAACTACCCTGTTGTGTGGGGTGCAAGTGTTGGAGCGTGGAAAGGAGTTCCCACCTTACCTGGATGGTGGGGCACTACACCTTAGGAGAAGGTGCAGTACCTCTGTGGCGACTGAGCCTCAGGGGCGCCACAGTAGCAAAGCACCTTCGGCGGCTCCCTGCTTGGAGTATAGCAAAGCACCCATTGGTGGCTCCCTGCTTGGAACACGAAACGTGCTGGGAGGTGGGTCGAGTTAGTTTATATTACAAAGAGCGGGAAGAGTTTAGGAGTCAGTCTTTCAGGAGTCATTCATTCAGGCAGTCATTCAGTCACTGGGAGTTAGTGAGGATGCAGAAGGACAGAGAGTGAGACAGAGAAGATCCCCGGGAGAGGGATGGATGAAGGAAGTGCTGCAGCAGGCCACAGTGACCTGGGTCTGCTGGCACAGGAAAGAGACATAGAAAGGAAACCTGATTGTTCCATAGAAAGAAAGGATTAGTACGGAATGTGAGGAGTAAAGGAGAACAGAGGACGTGGGTTAGAGGAGAACCCTTCCTAGAAGTTCTAAGCGCAAGGCCGGGGCCCGGTCCCCAAGGTTGTATGGATATTAATGATCCTGCAGCAGACACCAGAGGAGTAGAAGTTAACAATACTTTATTCCCACATCAGACTTGGGGGCACAACAGCATCAGGGAAGTGAGCCATCAGAGAAGTGAGCCGGGACTAGGAAGCTAGGAGTCCCCGAAGCAGGCTACAGCTGTCTGCCGTACAAGGAAAATTCATAAGAATATTGAACAGGAGGAACTCCAGTGTAACTCAGTACTAGGAGTACTTCATATATAGGCGCTATAAGAGGAGACGTTCAGAAAGGCACATGTTGGTGGAGTGTTGGAAAGGAGTATTCCATCTGGCCTGGAGGTTGACTGAGTCCCTGACCCGGAGGACACAGCACGGAGGCAGGCACCTGTTTGCACAACAGACTGTGAGTAAAGCTTTGGAACTACATGCTCTGGTGTCCTCCACTTATTCCTGCGCCAACACACCTGGCACTGCTACATCTTGGTGCCCGACATTGCCTCACCTACGCCTTCCCTTTGCCTCTAAATCTACACTGCCCTGGGACTACAGCTCCACCTGTGGGGAGCTATAACATCTTTGCTGCGCCATACCATCAGTCCCAGAGGATCTGCATGCAGCGTCGGCTTAACACCTCCCTTGCCGAACACCACAGGTGGCGTCACGAACTATTCATTTAATCAACTACATTGCTCCATTCAATTCCCCTTTTACTTGGGTGCCCAGGGCCACGGACCCGGTCACAGCTACTGTGACATTCCCATCTGAGAGACCGGCCCGGTACCGAGTACCCCACAGCCCTGGGAGGGAGACCCAAACTGTGCGTCACGAACAGGATGACGAGACCCGATGCCATCGGGTTCTGTGTGCCTAAGACTCAAAGTTTTTGAAAATGTGCAGAAGACCCAATTTAATAGACTGTAAAATGAACGCTAAAAATGGCCGCTGGCGCGGTGAAGAAGGGCGTGACAAAATGGGTGGTCCTAAGAAAAGACCGCAAACTGTCCTGGGCCTCCCCAGTCTGAACTTCTATGCAACAGCAACTTGGCCCACCCCCTGAGGGGTTCGTATACTGGCCTGGTATGGAGGAGTTGGTTGAAAACGCCACCCCCAGAAGGAGGAGCGGAGGCCAGTGGCGGGAAAAGAGCCCAGGAAGGAAGAAGAACGCCAGAACGCCATCTTGGAAGGAGAAGGGAGGAGGCCTGCGGAGCGCGTGGAGGTTGAGTTGAATCTCCCCGGCGCCATGGCTGAAGGCTCCAACCCCGTCTCCGGGATGAACCGCCAACAGCTGGAGGATGAGATAACCCAGCTGACGTGCCGCCTGCGACTGAGGCAGGAAGCGCTATGGACATTGAACCTGCAGCGCACCCAGGAGGGGCCTACACCTGCGGTACCCGCAACACTGGTACCTGTCACCGCTACACCGGATTACCCCCAGGAAGACCCGGTAGCACCTGAGATGGCGGCAATGACCCCGGCAGCGTCTGTGGGCATCTCCCCGCCGCTCCATGCTGCCAAAGGAGCCGAAGCGGAGGAAGAGGAGCTCCCGCCTGGACCTGACGCGGCTGCGCAGATCCTACCGGAGACCCCCGTAGACCGAGAGCCGCCAGTTGTCCCACCGCCGTCTCCGGTATCCACCCGGGCAGCCATGACCATCGCCGCTGCCACCAGGAACCACATCGTGCCTGTACCGGACCCGAGACAATGCCACCGGGAGGCACCAGGTATAGATCCGGGCCCTCCTAACGGGCTACCTCCTGAATTTACATTATCGGAGGCTGCCCTGCGGGAGCTTGAAATGGGGATATTGGATGAGCCGTCCGGAGGCACCATACTGTCGGAAATGGGGAGGTGGAAGAGGTCTCTACTGAGAAGGGTCCGGCTGGAGCAGGGGCGCACGATTCGACACCTTCGGGGCTTGGAGGATTCCAGGCTGCTTGGGGATATCGAAATCCCTTGGTCACCAAGCCCCCGTGTAGCTGCCTACCAACGTCAACAGGCCGCGGCGTCCCTAGATGTCAGGCCACGCAGCAGAGCCGCAGAACCACCTGCGAGGGAGGAACAGTATCCATTAGTACCAGCTGCTACTCCTACTGAACTCCTGGTAGCAGAGACATCATCAGCAACCATTGATATCACCACCCCTGCTGTACCTCAGGCAGCAGCCATGCCGGATGAGAATCAGCAATTCCTCAACCCATCTGGACACCCAGAGCATCTCCCCTGGAAGCAGCCCAAGCAATCAGCTTCCAGAACCCCAGGAGGAGATCACCACTAGTAATTTACAGTAAACTAACTTTGTTGCCCAGGAGGGTATTTGCACCATTGTGCCTGCTTTTCAGTTTTTCAAATATTTTTTCTATTTTTGATTATGTTATCTGTTGATCCAGTTGTTGCCTAGTTTCATTGGCAGCCTTTACACTTGAACTGTGGAGATCATGGAAGCTGAGTGATCCAGAACTGTACATGTAAATAATTTGCGCCTCTTTAGGTGCTCTCTCTTGGTTTTACATAGGAACCTTCCCTTTAATAAGGATTACCTCATAATAAGGACATTTCAAGACATGACGGCTGGACCAGTGTCTACTCTTTACACTTATTAATAATGTTTAATATTTTTTGAATAAGAAGCTAGACAGTGATAGTGTGAAGTGAAAGTATTAATGACAGATTTTATAAGGTCTAATTGAGAAAGAAATATAGTGAATATGTCACAGAGTTTGAATAAAGATGTGAGAGTTAAATAAAAATGTGAAAGACAAACCGAAAATAAATGTGTCGCTAGCAAATGTGTTGCTCAAGTTGATAGGTAAATAAGTATTTGATCCCTCTGGCAAACAAGACTTAATACTTGGTGGCAAAACCCTTGTTGGCAAGAACAGCAGTCAAATGTTTTTTGTAGTTGATGATGAGATTTGTGCACATGTCAGGAGGAATTTTGGTCCGCTCCTCTTTGCAGATCATCTCTAAATCATTAAGATTTTGAGGCTGTCGCTTGGCAACTCAGAGCTTCAACTCCATCCATAAGTTTTCTATGGGATTAAGGTCTGGAGTCTGGCTAGGCCACTCCATGACCTTAATGTGCTTCTTTCTGAGCGAATCCTTTGTTGCCTTGACTGTATGTTTTGGATCATTGTCTTGCTGGAAGACCCAGCCACGAACCATTTTTAATGTCCTGGTGGAGGTAAGGAGGTTGCCACTCTGGATTTTACGGTACATGACTCCATCCATTCTCCCATTGATGCAGTGAAGTAGTCATGTGCCCTTAGCAGAGAAGCACCTCCAAAACATAATGTTTCCACCTCCATGCTTGACAGTGAGGACGGTGTTCTTTGGGTGATATGCAGCATTTCTCTTCCTCCAAACACGGCGAGTTGTGTTAATGCCAAAGAGCTGAATTTTTGTCTCATCTGACCACAGCACTTTCTCCCAATCACTCACAGAATCATCCAGGTGTTCATTGGCAAACTTCAGATGGGCCTGCACATGTGCCTTCTTGAACAGGGGGACCTTACGGCGTAATGTGTTACCAATGGTTTTCTTGGTGACTGTGGTCCCAGCTGCCTTGAGATCATTAACAAGTTCCCCCCGTGTAGTTTTAGGCTGATCTCTCACCTTTCTCATGATCAAGGATACCCCACGAGGTGAGATTTTGCATGGTGCCCCAGATGGATGTCGATTGACAATCATTTTGTCCACAACAAAGCACCAAACTGATTTGCACTGCTGCAGCACATGTGTCCATACACCTGATGTGCCGTCATTCAGTGATGGAGCCTCGGACGCGGGCTGCAGCATCTGAGGCTCCGTCACCATTAGCGCTGATGAATCATCTGCGCTAGCGAGTATAGTATAACGCAATCGCGTTATGCTATACCGTTTTAACCAGCCCATCAATGCTATGCGTTGAACGGGCTGGTTAAACATAATGTGAACCTGGCCTTATCCTAGTATATATATCCGCCATCCTGATATGTGTGTTTCCCATCCTGGTATATATATTTCCCATCTTGGTATATATGTCCCTTATCCTGGTATATATATATACCCTATCTTGGTATATATTTCCCTTTTTTGGTATGTATATCCCCCATCCTGGTATATGTTCCCCTTTCTGCCGCTGTTCTTTAATGCAAAGAAGGATTCTACTCACCTTTCCTCCGCTCGCCTGCCGTGCTGTGTCCTCTCCTGAAGCCAGCACATTGACTAAGGCTATCGTGCATGCGGACATCAGCTGCTAGCCTCTGATTGGTTGGCAGCTTGTATTGCAGTGTTCAGATCCGGCGGGTCTATGTGCCGCAATACACTTCAGCTGAATGTGCATACAAGAACGGACATCCAGTTGAAGTTTGCTCTGGCGTCAGCGGGCTCTCACCTGCACGGGCGCAGTTGCAACCTCTGCTGCTGCATCGCATTGCGGGAGATGTAGTGTTTCCTATATGACAGATGTGAACCAACTGTCCATCTGACAAGGTATGGATGCATTGCACTGACTCTGAGCCACCAGTAGGCAGCAAGAAACCAACAAAATTCTGAATGCAGCTTTGTGTGTGACTGGAGTATAAAACATCCTATTCATATGTAGATTTAACCTGTAAAATGATGGCAGATCTATGTGTCAATGTATTCTATGTGTAGAGCTCCTTTCAGCTTCTAATGGATGACCTTCTTCTATAGTGACCCCATTTATGTACAGCTCTCGCCTTCCCCCGCTGTCCCCGCATTCTGCCTTTTCATACGCCACGCTCGTTATTCCGTGTCCATTTATAAACAAGGTTAAATACACTGAACACCTATATACATTCCTTACCTGATGCCTGATATTTGATCTTTGTTTCCCTGGAAACAAATAAGAAAACTGGTCTCAATGGGGAGAAAATGTGATGAATTCAATAACGTAAAATCTGATGGAGAATATAAGCAGCTAAGGCTGGTTTCACATTAGCGCTTTTTAAGCGCACGCACGGCCGGGGGTAGCTCCGCCCCCGAGCCGGCTCTCTGCCCGGCGTGCCCGCCCCTTGCTTGTAGCGCCACCTCCTAGCGCACAGCGGCGCCTGCGATCGGCGCACCCTATCTTTAGCATAGGGTGCGCAGATCGTACGCAGGCCGTGCGCTAGTTGCGCTTTGACCTGCGCTGCGCACTTTTGACGGTGCGCCGTGCGCGCCAAAATCAAACTTTTCGGATTTTGGCGCGCACGGCGCACCGTCAAAAGTGCGCAGCGCAGGTCCAAGTGCAACTAGCGCACGGCCTGCGCACGATCTGCGCACCCTATGCTAAAGATAGGGTGCGCCGATTGCAGGCGCCGCTGTGCGCTAGGAGGTGGCGCTACAAGCAAGGGGCGGGCACGCCGGGCAGAGAGCCGGCTCGGGGGCGGACCTACCCCCGGCCGTGCGTGCGCTTAAAAAGCGCTAATGTGAAACCAGCCTAATGGACAACGTGCCAAGAAGATTTATCATAGGACATCACTGCTGCCCAAACCCCGCAGCATCAACTCTGCTAGGACTGCTGTACAAAGTGTCACTTCATCAGATACACGGTATCACACAAAGTGGGATTAGATATAGATCTCACCAGGCAGTATCACACATGATGGGAGTACATATAAAGCTCAGCAGACAGTATCACACATGATGGAAGTACATATATAGCTCAGCAGGCAGTATCACACATGATGGGAGTACATATATAGATCAGCAGGCAGTATCACACATCATGGGAGTACATATATAGCTCAGCACGCAGTATCACACATCATGGGAGTACATACAGTCATGGCCAAAAGTATTGACACCCCTGCAATTCTGTCAGATAATACTCAGTTTCTTCCTGAAAATGATTGCAAACACAAATTCTTTGGTATTATTATCTTCATTTAGTTTGTCTTAAATGAAAAAACACAAAAGAGAATGAAGCAAAAAGCAAAACATTGATCATTTCACACAAAACTCCCAAAATGGGCCAGACAAAAGTATTGGCACCCTCAGCCTAATACTTGGTTGCACAACCTTTAGCCAAAATAACTGCGACCAACCGCTTCCGGTAACCATCAATGAGTTTCTTACAATGCTCTGCTGGAATTTTAGACCATTCTTCTTTGGCAAACTGCTCCAGGTCCCTGATATTTGAAGGGTTCCTTCTCCAAACTGCAATTTTTAGATCTCTCCACAGGTGTTCTATAGGATTCAGGTCTGGACTCATTGCTGGCCACCTTAGAAGTCTCCAGTGCTTTCTCTCAAACCATTTTCTAGTGCTTTTTGAAGTGTATTTTGGATCATTGTCCTGCTGGAAGACCCATGACCTCTGAGGGATACCCAGCTTTCTCACAGTGGGCCCTACATTAAGCTGCAAAATTTGTTGGTAGTCTTCAGACTTCATTATGCCATGCACACGGTCAAGCAGTCCAGTGTCAGAGGCAGCAAAGCAACCCCAAAACAAATATGTTGATGCCTTTGCCCAAAAAGCTCTACTTTTGTCTCATCTGACCAGAGAACATTCTTCCAAAATGTTTTAGGCTTTTTCAGGTAAGTTTTGGCAAACTCCAGCCTGGCTTTTTTATGTCTCGGGGTAAGAAGTGGGATCTTCCTGGGTCTCCTACCATACAGTCGCTTTTCATTCAGACACCGACGGATAGTACGGGTTGACACTGTTGTACCCTCGGACTGCAGGGCAGCTTGAACTTGTTCAGATGTTAGTCGAGGTTCTTTATCCAACATCCGCACATCTTGAGTTGAAATCTCTTGTCAATTTTTCTTTTCCGTCCACATCTAGGGAGGTTAGCCACAGTGCCATGGGCTTTAAATTCTTGATGACACTGCACACGGTAGACACAGGAACATTCTGGTCTTTGGAGATAGACTTGTAGCCTGGAGATTGCTCATGCTTCCTCACAATTTGGTTTCTCAAGTCCTCAGACAGTTCTTTGGTCTTCTTTCTTTTCTCCATGCTCAATGTGGTACACACAAGGACACAGGACAGAGGTTGAGTCAACTTTAATCCATGTCAACTGGCTGCAAGTGTGATTTAATTATTGCCAACACCTGTTAGGTGCCACAGGTAAGTTACAAGTGCTGTTAATTACACAAATTAGAGAAGTATCACATGATTTTTCGAACAGTGCCAATACTTTTGTCCACCCTCTTTTTTATGTTTGGTGTGGAATTATATCCAATTTGGCTTTAGGACAATTCTTTTTGTGTTTTTTTCATTTAAGACAAATTAAATGAAGATAATAATAACAAAGAATTTGTGTTTGCAATCATTTTCAGGAAGAAACTGAGTATTATCTGACAGAATGGCAGGGGTGTCAATACTTTTGACCATGACTGTATATACTGTAGCTCAGCAGACAGTATCACACAATCATGGGTCGCCCTCCCAGGGCTGTGGGGTACTCGGTACCGGGCTGGTAACTCAGGGGGAAGGTGTCACCGCAGCGGTGACCCGGTCCGTGGCCCTGGGCGCCCAAGTAAAAGGGGAATTGAATGATGGAATAAAGTTGAATGGTTAGTGACGCCACCTGTGGTGTTCGGCAAGGGAGATGTTAAGCCGACGCTGCATGCAGATCCTCTGGGACTGATGGTATGGTGCAGCAAAGATGTTATAGCTCCCCACAGGTGAAGCTGTAGTCCCAGGGCAGTGTAGATAAGCATTGCAGGAATGGTGCAATGTAGGCATGAGTGGAGGACACCAGGGCATGTAGTTCCAAAGCTTTACTCACAGTCTGTTGTACAAACAGGTGCCTGCCTCCGTGCCGTGTCCTCCGAGTCAGGGACTCGGTCAACCTCCAGGCCAGATGGAATACTCCTTTCCAACACTCCGCCAACATGTGCCTTTCTGAACGTCTCCTCTTATAGCGCCTTTAAATGAAGTACTCCTAGTACTGAGTTACACTGGAGTTCCTCCTGTCCGATGTTCTTATGAACTCTACTTGTACAGCAGGCAGCTGTAGCCTGCTTCGGGGACTCCTTGCTACTAAGTCCCGGCTCACTTCTCTGATGCTGTTGTGCTCCCAAGCCTTGTGTGGGAATAAAGTGGTAAAAACTTCTATTCCTCCGGTGTCTGCTGCAGGACCATTAGCATCCATACAACCTCAGGGACCGGGCCCCGGCCTTGCTCTTAGAACTTCTAGGAAGGGTTCTCTTCTAACCCACATCCTCTGTTCTCTTTTACTCCTCACGCTCCGTACTAATCTTTCTTTCTATGGAGAATCAGGCTTTCAGTCTGTCGCTCTCTCTCTCTTCCTTTCTTGTGCCAGCAGACCCAGGTCACTGGGATCTGCTGCAGCACTTCCATCCATCTATCCCTCTCTCTGGGGATCTTCTTCTCTCACTCCTTACTGACTGACTCACTGACCAACTGACTACTGACTCCAGTCCTAAACTCTTCCCGCTCTCTGTAATGTAAACTAAGCTCCACCCACCACCCAGCACGTTTCGTGTTCCAAGCAGGGAGCCACCAATGGGTGCTTTGCTACACTCCAAGCAGGGAGCCGCCAAAGGTGCTTTGCTACACTACTTTTTGGTGTGGGGTGCAGGTGTTGGAGTGTGGTCAGGAGTCTCCACCTTACCTGGATGGTGGGGTACCACACCTCAGGAGGAGGTGCAGTACCTCTGTGGCGACTGAGCCTCAGGGGTGCCACATACCCCCCCATTAAACACAGCACGTCCGCGGGTTGCAAGGAAAACAAAGTTGACAATACAGGAACATACAAATTTTTATATTGCAAAATGAACATGTCTTATACTAAACTTCCCAATGTGGGAGGCACTGTTTCTTGAACGTTACAAACAATTTAACTGTCTATCTATATTTAAAGTTATGCTACCTAATTTAAAGTGCTATGGAAGCAAATTCACTATCAGCTTGAGTAACACATTTTCTAGCAACACATTTCTTTTCTGTTATCTTTCACATTTTCTAGCAACACATTTCTTTTCTATTATCTTTCACATTTTCTACTCTCTTCTTTTCCTTTTGTCTTAGGAGTGACAACTGCTATTGCCTGGTTCGTCATCTGCATATTTTTATTCAATTCTCACATCTTTATTCAAACATTGTAAAACATTCACTATATTTCTTTCTTAATTAAACCCTATGAAATCTATAATTAATACTTTCACTACACACTATCACTTTTTAGTTTCTTGTTCAAAAATACTAAGCATTATTAATAAGTGCAACGAGTAGACATTGGACCGGCCATCATGTCTGGAAATGTCCCTATAACGAGGTAGTCCTTGTTCCAAGGGCAAGTTCCTATGTAAAACCAAGAGAAAGCACCTAAAGAGGTGCAAACTATGTACATTAGCAGTTCTGGATCACTCAGCGTCCATGATCTCCACAGTTCAAGTGTAAAGGCTGCCAATGGAACTAGGCAACAACTGGATCAAATGGGAAAAACAAGAAAAACAAAAACATGATAACCAAAATAGAAAAACAAGCACAAAGGTGCAAATACCCTCCTGGGTAATAAAAGTTAGTTTAAATCAACATTATGGCTAGTTATCCCCTCCTGGGGATCTGGAAGCTGGTTGCTTGGGCTGCTTCCAGGGGAGATGCTCTGGGTGTCCTCATCCTGTTGTTGATTGCTTACCGCTCGCAGGTACTCTGCTTCCCAAAGAGTGAGATTGGGGCTGGTCGGGGTAAATGAAAGGGCAACGGAGATGTCGACTGCCTGTGGGGATGGCGTGTAAGCGATTGCCGGAGGTACCTCTGCTGCTACCAACAATTCAGCAGGTGTCATCGCCGGTACTACTGAGTTTTGTTCCTCCAGTTTCATCGGGACCTCAGTTAGTGATACTGTAGCCTGGGGTCATCGGCGGGGGACAATTAAACCATTCCTATTCGCTGGCTCTGTTCCTAAGACTAGGGTCATGTCAGTAGCGGTAATCATACCTGGCGCTCCCTGATGAGGTTCTGGTCCCGGTACAGGTATATGGTCGTGAGCAATGGCGGCTGCGACCCCCGGAGTTGCCTGCGGGGCAGGTCGTAGTTGTATCCGAGCAGGGGCAAGGTTGGTTTCTGCTAAGGCCATCGGTAGGGGCCTGCACGGCCACGCCAGGTCCGGACGGGGACGCAGCCCCTGTCCTCCATTCTGCTCCGGGACCCTCATATACCTCCTCCAGGCAGGCCTCATCCAGTGGCAATATCTGCTTTGAGGTGGTGACGGGCGCTGCAGAGGGTATCTCAGCGGTCGTATGCTCCGCAGGGGCGGCCTGGGGGCGAGTTGCCTTTCCTCCCCACATTCTTCTGGCCTCTTCCCTCCTTCCATCATGGCGTTCTTCTTCCTGCCTGGGCTCTTTTCCCGCCACTAGCTCTCGCCCCTCCTTCTGAGGGCAGCGTCTTCTTCCTACTCCTCCATACCAGGCCAGTATATGAACCCCTCGGGGGGTGGGCCATGATGCTGTTGCATAGAAGTTCAGACAGGGGAGGACCAGGACACTTCGCGGTCTTTTCTTAGGACCACCCATGTTGTCACGCCCTTCTTCACCGCGCCGGCGGCCATTTTTAGCGTTCATTTTACAGTCTATTAAATTGAGTCTTCTGCACATTTTCAAAAGATTTGAGTCTTAGGCACACAGAACTCGATGGAATCGGGTCTCGTCATCCTGTTCGTGACACCAAAGTTGGGTCACCCTCCCAGGGCTGTGGGGTACTCGGTACTGGGGCAGTAACTCAGGGGGAAGGTGTCACAGCAGCGGTGACCCGGTCTGTGGCCCTGGGCGCCCAAGTAAAAGGGGAATTGAATGATGGAATAAAGTTGAATGGTTCGTGACGCCACCTGTGGTGTTCGGCAAGGGAGATGTTAAGCCGACGCTCCATGCAGATCCTCTGGGACTGATGTTATGGCGCAGCAAAGATGTTATAGCTCCACACAGGTGAAGCTGTAGTCCCAGGGCAGTGTAGATAAGCGTTGCAGGAATGGTGCAGTGTAGGCACAGGGATATAGCGGTGCCAGGTGTGTGGCGCAGGAATGAGTGGAGAACACCAGGGCATGTAGTTCCAAAGCTTTACTCACAGTCTGTTGTACAAACAGGTGCCTGCCTCCGTGCCGTGTCCTCCGGGTCAGGAACTCAGTCAACCTCCAGGCCAGATGGAATACTCCTTTCCAACACTCCGCCAACATGTGCCTTTCTAAATGTCTCCTCTTATAGCGCCTTTAAATGAAGCACTCCTAGTACTGAGTTACACTGGAGTTCCTCCTGTCCGATGTTCTTATGAACTCTACTTGTACGGCAGACAGCTGTAGCCTGCTTCGGGGACTCCTTGCTACTAAGTCCCGGCTCACTTCTCTGATGCTGTTGTGCCCCCAAGTCTTGTGTGGGAATAAAGTGGTTACTACTTCTATTCCTCCGGTGTCTGCTGCAGGACCATTAGTATCCATACAACCTCGGGGACCGGGCCCCGGCCTTGCGCTTAGAACTTCTAGGAAGGGTTCTCTTCTAACCCACATCCTCTGTTCTCTTTTACTCCTCACGTTCCATACTAATCTTTCTTTCTATGGAGAATCAGGCTTTCAGTCTATGTTGCTCTCTCTTCCTTTCCTGTGCCAGCAGACCCAGGTCACTGGGATCTGCTGCAGCACTTCCATCCATCTATCCCTCTCTCTGGGGATCTTCTTCTCTCACTCTTTACTGACTGACTCACTGACCAACTGACTACTGACTCCAGTCCTAAACTCTTCCCGCTCTCTGTAATGTAAACTAAGCTCCACCCACCACCCAGCACGTTTCGTGTTCCAAGCAGGGAGCCACCAATGGGTGCTTTGCTACACTCCAAGCAGGGAGCCGCCGAAGGTGCTTTGCTACACTACTTTGTAGTGTGGGGTGCAGGTGTTGGAGTGTGGTCAGGAGTCTCCACCTTACCTGGATGATGGGGTACCACACCTCAGGAGGAGGTGCAGTACCTCTGTGTCGACTGAGCCTCAGGGGCGCCACAATCACACATGACGGAATTAGATACATAGCTCAGTAGACAGTATCTCACATGATGGGATTAGATATACAGCAGACAGTTTCACACATAACAAGATTGGATATACATCTCAGCAGACAGTATCACACATGACAGGATTACATATATAGCTAAGTAGACAGGAAGACACATGATGGGATTAGCTATACATCTCAGTTGACAGTATCACACATGATGGGATTAGATATACATCTCAGCAGATTACATATATAGCTCAGCAGACTGTATCACTCATGATGGGATTAGATACATAGCTCAGAAGACAGTATCATACATGATGGGATTAGATATACATCTCAGTTGACAGTATCACACATGATGGAATTAGATATAGAGCAGACAGTATCACACATGATGGGGTTAGATATACATATCAGCAGATTACATACTGTTTATAGCTCAGCAGACTGTATCACTCATGATGGGATTAGATACATAGCTCAGAAGACAGCATCATATATGATGGGATTAGATATACATCTCAGTTGACAGTATCACACATGATGGAATTAGATACAGAGCAGACAGTATCACACATGATGGGGTTAGATATACATCTCAGCAGATTACATACTGTTTATAGCTCAGCAGACTGTATCACTCATGATGGGATTAGATACATAGCTCAGAAGACAGCATCATATATGATGGCATTAGATACATAGCTCGGCAGGCAGTATCACACATGACAGGATTTGATACAGAGCTCAACAGACAGTATCAGGTAGGTTTAGATACACATCTCAGACAGGGCTGCCACTAGGAATTTCGGGGCCCAATACTGGCAGAATTTTGGGTGCCCCCTTGAGACTCTGCCCAGGCTCCAACCCAGGCCCACCTCCACCCCTCTAACTGCCCGTCAAAAGATTTTTTAAGCCGCCATCAAGACAAGGTAGACTCTTTTGGCCGGGCCCTACTCTACTCTAACCTATTAAACATTTGTTAAAATATCCAATACAATTTAGGTATAGTTTTATTAATTTTTCCATTTTTAATATGACAAATACCACCGAACCATGAACAGACACCATATTACCAGCACATAGTGACCTATAATACCACATGCAAGGAACAAGTACCGCCACACCATGTCCAGTCCACATATTACCTCCACAGTGACCGAATAATAGCACATACAAGGGACAAATACCACCGCACCATGAACAGACACCATATTACCACCACATAGTGACCTATAATACCATATACAAGGAACAAATACCGCCACACCATGTCCAGTCCACATATTACCTCCACAGTGACCAGATAATAGCACATACAAGGAACAAATACCATCACACCATGGCCGGTCAGCATATTACCACCACATAGTCACTGAATACTACACTACAAATCAGTAATAAAAAAAACACAATATTAATATCACCATAAATGCTATTATACACAGGAGATCTGTACTTAGCATGCATTGTCTGTGTACAAGTAATACAGTGATCACCGGTGACATTATACACAGGAGCTCTGTATACAGTGTCAGTGTACAGGTAATACAGTGATCACTGGTGACATTGTACACAGGACCGCTGTATATAGTATACAGTGTATAGTGTCAGTGTACAGGTAACACACTGACTCACCAGTGACGTCTCTAGGTGAAGTCCTTTATCTTCGCTTTTAATCTTCATCCAGCACAGACCGCCGTCACTTCTTCCAGCCAGGGCTCATCTCTGCAGGAAATAACACAGTTATCTAGAGCACCGCTTGCAGAACACATTACTTACCGTATATACTCGAATATAAGCTGAAATTTTCAGCCCATTTTTTGGGGCTGAAAGTCCCCCTCTCAGCTTATATTCGAGTCATATACACCAGGGGGGTCAGAGGGGGGATGTCAGGTCATACTTACCGGTCCTGGCACAGTCTCTGCAGCCCCAGCTTCTCCGTGATCTCCCTTCCTTCCTTCAGCGGTCACATGGTACCGCTCATTACACTCAAGAATATGTGCATATTCATGAGGTGTAATGAGCGGTACCACATGACCACTGAAGGCAGGAATGGAGATCGCGGAAAAGCTGGAGGCTGCAGAGACCATGCCAGGACCGGTAAGTATAGTGATACTCACCTGTCCGGGATCCATCGCTGCTTGCTGCTGTTTGGCACGTCATCTGTCAGTGACGTTCAGACAGCAGGGGGCGCGGTGACGTGTTAGTGCGCGCCATGCCCAATGCAGTCTGAACGTCACTGACAGATGACATGCCAGACAGCAGCAAGCAGCGGCACCTGGCCCCAGCGACGGAGAGGTGAGTATGTCATTTTTTTATTTTTAAATGCAGCAGCGGCAGTGGCAGCACATGGGGGCATAATGTATGGAGCATCTTATGGGGGCAGCACATGGGGGCATAATGTATGGAGCATCTTATGGGGGCAGAACATGGGAGCATAATCTATGGAGCATCTTATGGGGGCAGCATATGGGGGCATAATCTATGGAGCATCTTATGGGGGCAGCATATAGGGGTATAATCTATGGAGCATCTTATAGGGGCAGCATATGGGGGTATAATCTATGGAGCATCTTATAGGGGCAGCATATTGGGGCATAATCTATGGAGCATCTTATAGGGGCAGCATATAGGGGCATAATCTATGGAGAATCTTATGGGGGCAGCATATGGGGGCATAATCTATGGAGCATCTTATGGGGGCAGCATATGGGGGCATAATCTATGGAGCATCTTATGGGGGTAGCATATGGGGCCTATTCTACAGAGCATCTTATGGGGCCATAACCTTTATGGAGCAGCATATGGGGCATATTATTCTAGGGAGCATCTTATGGGGCCATTATTGACCTTTGTGCAGCATTATATGTTGTGTATTTTGTATGGAGCATCTTATGGGGCCATCATGAACTATATGGAGCATTATATGGGGCTCCTGATTCAATATGGATATTCAAAAACATTTAACCTACTGATGTCTCAATTAATTTTACTTTTATTGGTATCTATTTTTATTTTTTAAATTTACCAGTAGCTGCTGCATTTTCCACCCTAGGCTTATACTCGAGTCAATAAGTTTTCCCAGTTTTTTTGTGGCAAAATTAGGGGGGTCGGCTTATACTCGGGTCGGCTTATACTCGAGTATATACTGTATAATTTTTTTCCCTCAAAATTCTAAACTACACCAGAAGAAGAAAAAAAGGTGACAGTATTGTTCTGCACATTTTTAGGACCACCTCCCCATTTAAAACAGTATCCTCAAAAAATAAAATAAATACATCACTGCACTAATGTTATCCCTTAATTAGTCCCTATGGTAATAATATCCCCCATCCTGGCCCTGTGTGTCTCATTCTTGGCTCCAGCCATATGTTCTCTATTCTGCCCCCATGTGATGTCCCATCCTGCCCCATATGATCTCCCCACCCTCCCCATCTGTCCCATGATCCTGCCCTATCTGTCCCTTGATCCTGCCCCATCTGTCCTATGATCCTGCCCCATCTGTCTCCATCGTATCCATCCTGCCTCATGATCCTACACCACCTGTCTCCATCGTGCCCCATGATCCTGCACCATCTGTCTCCATCCTGCCCCATCTGTCTTCATTCTGCACCATGTCTCTATCCTGCACCATGTCTCCATCCTGCCCCATTTCTCCAGTCCTGCCCCGGGTCTTCCATCCTTCCCCTTGTCTCCATTCTGCCCCTGTGTCTCCATTCTGCCCCCCGTGTCTCCATTCTGTCCCTTGTCTACATTCTGCCCCATGTCTCCCATCCTGCCTCCATGTGTCCCATCCTGCCCCCGTGTCTCCCATCCTGCCCCCGTGTCTCCAATCCTGCCCCCGTGTCTTCAGTCCTGCCCCATCTCCATTCTGCCCCGTGTCTCCCATCCTGCCCCGTTGTCTCCATCCTGCCCCCGTGTCTCCATTCTGCCCCTTGTCTACATTCTGCCCCCGTGTCTCCCATACTGCCTCCATGTCTCCTATCCTGCCCCCGTGTCTCCCATCCTGCCCCCCGTGTCTCCAATCCTGCCCCGTGTCTCCAGTCCTGCCCCATCTCCATTCTGCCCCCATCCTGCCCCCGTGTCTCCAGTCTGCCCCGTGTCTCCATTCTGCCACGAGCAGGATGGAGACACATGGTCCATGTGTCTCCATCCTGCCAGTGAAACATAGTGCAGCTTGCTGCTTTCAATAATAAAAAACCTTTCTTCTTACCTGGCCGTGCTCCTGCGGCGATGATCTCTCCAGGCGTTTTAAGTGCACACTTGCCAAGAAATGACAATGGCGTCATACGTCGGCGACGTGCGCGCTGACGTCAGCTGCCAGCCTCCGATTGGCTGGTGGCTTTAACTATTGCCATGTGGGCCTGCCAGGAAACAGAGTAACTGAATCTGCGTCTCGGATGCAGGTTCAGTTACTGTAACGGCAGAATCCTGCCGCTGGGGCCCGATCAGCAGAAGAGACGGGGCCCGATGCGGGCCCCCTCTGCTGATCGGGCCCCATTCGCCAGTCGCGGCAGTAATGCCCTGATGGTGGCACTGATCTCAGAAGACAGTATCGTACATGACAGGATTAGATGTACAACTCAACAGGCAGTATCACACATGACAAGATTAGATACAGCAACTCAGCAGACAATATTATATAGGATTAGATGTACAGCACAGCATGTAGTATCACAAATAAGATTAGACACACATTTCAGGAGACAGTATCACATAGAATTAGATGCACAGTTCAGAACACAATATCACATAGGATTCGATGTACAGCACAGCAGACAGTATCATACACAGCAGGACTAGACACAGTGGCTCAGTATACAGTATCATATTAACAAAGGATAGGATTAGATACAGCATGTTAATAAACAAAATGACCCCTGACAAGATTAGATGCATAGCACAACAGACAGTATCACGCATTATAGGATTAGATGCATCAAGTCAGCAGACAGGGTCATACAGGATGTGGTTAGAGACAGAAGTACAGTAGACAGTATCACCCATGACAGGTTTAGATAGAGCAGCTAAACAGACTGTACCACACATAATATTAGATGCAGTATATCACACATGAGTACTCGTTAAGAAACAGCAGCGCATCAGATACTATCACATGTGGTATTAGATACATTTCACCAGTTTTACACATGATATGATTAGATACAGCAGCCCAGCAGACAGTATCACACATGATCAGATCAATGCCTTGTCTATACAATAGGTTTGGGCGCAGATCCCTGTTTTCCTCTGACAGGATCTGATTCAATTTTTTATGCAGACAGAAGACTATTTCAAGCCCCCATCATGCAATGTAGGTGAATAGACATGAGAAGGGCGCCATCTTGTGGGGGATAAGAAAATAACAAGTGCATAATGTTCAGTGCACTATATCTGCAGGTGAGTGGCGGACACAGACTGAAGAGGGCCCCTGTGCAGGCACAGAACATTGGCCCTTTTATGTGTCTGACAGAAGCTGCATGCAGCTTTGGAGATAGAAGTAGGCCCCTTTGTGTCTTAGGCTACTTTCACACTTGCGTTTTTTGCGGTGCGTTTTTTGCGCATTCAAACGCATGAAAAAAACGCATACAAACGCTGCGTTTTTTTCCAGCATTTTTATGCGCATGCAGGAAAAAAAACGCAGCGTTTTTAGTGCGTTTTCAGTGCGTTTGCGGTTTTTTGCACTTTGTTTTTCCTCACCAAAAAAAAAATCTAGATAACAATCTTGCAACACACACCACCAATGGGACACCAGTGGCGGTGTGGTATGTTAATATATAGACCCTGTCTACAGTATTCTTCACATTTGCTTGATTTTTCTCGTGTCAACATGGATCTGCGCTGGAAGAGTTTTCACTTCAACTTGGATGTGGACATCGCGATGGATAGGGCATATGCAGTTGCTTGCCATGAACAAAGGGAGAGAGAGAGACAGCGAAGATGGCAGCAGCGGCATATGTGGATACATCCGATTGTTGAACTCCGGGAGAGCCGTGGGGCGTACCACACCCTCTACAGTGAGCTACAGGCAAACCCAGAGAAACTTACAGATTATATCCGGATGTCCCAAGAAAGCTTCAGGGATTTGCTTGCTCGTGTCCAACAATCCATCCGGAGACAGGACACACAGCTCCGTCGTGCGATTCCTCCTGAGGAACGGATACTGGTGTCATTACGGTACGTAATATTTAAAAACCAAGGGGTGTGGTCTGATGTTTTTTTTTTTTTACATGTACTATTCAAAACCTGGCCTAATTATTTTTCGTGAATGTACTAATTTTTTATTTTATAGTTTTAAAAAACCATATACAGAAATATTAATTTTACTTCTTTCTCTGTTTCGCAGATTCCTGGCGACTGGAGAGACCCTATCTTCACTACACTTCCAGTACCGTATTGGAATCTCCACCTTGTCTGGAATTGTTGCGGACACCTGCCGGGCCCTCTGGAACGTTCTTTGTCCAGAATTTATGCCCCTGCCCACCGCTGAAAAGTGGATGGAAATTGCTGACAAATTCCCCAACTGTTTGGGAGCGGTGGATGGGAAACACATACAGATCATCAAACCCAAAAGAACTGGATCTGAGTACTATAATTACAAAAGTACTTTTTAACAGTACTCATGGCCATTGCTGATGCCGGATGTATGTTTGTAGCAGTGGACATTGGGACATTTGGCAGTGGTAATGACTCCCAGGCTTTTAAAAACTCAGATATGGGCCAGAGGTTGTATGGCAACCAATATAATTTCCCTATGCCACGTCCTCTTCCCCACACCGAAGCTCCGCCACTGCCCTTTGTAATGGTTGGGGAAGAGGCTTTTCAAATGTGCGCAAACCTACTGAAACCCTACTCCAGCCGTGACTTGGACCACACCAAAAAATCTTTAATTACAGGCTGACCAGGGCCAGAAGAACTGTAGAGTGTGCTTTTGGGATTCTTGTCTCCAGATGGCGAATTCTCGGCACAGCCATTAATCTTAAACTTGAAACAGTGGATGAGGTGGTGAAGGCCTGTGTGGTTCTACATAATTTTGTGATGGCTAAAGAGCACCCGACCTTTGAACTCGATGATGCTGCTACTAACCCATTGCCTGAATTCACTCGGCACCCTCTCAGGTCATCCGTTGAAGTTGGCCAAATGAGGGACCAATTTGCGGCCTACTTTATCTCTGACGTAGGACGGGTGCACTGGCAAGATGAAATGGTGTAAAAATGTTTTCGTGTGTGTATGTTAATAAAAAACCTGTTTTGATACCTGTACCGAGTGCACTATGTTTTTTACACTCCAATAAAATAAACAACTTCCCATGTATACCTGTGAATTCATAATGTTTTCACACCTGGGCAGGTAAATACACATGAGTTAAAATGCAGCATCGCTAGTCTGCGCGAAATATATTAGTACGTAAGCGACGCTGCAGGTTAAATATCATATGTGTATTAACCTGGCCATGATTGATAAATAGTTATGATTAGAGTTGAGCGACTTTGGTAGGATTGGGTTTCATGAAACAAAATTCGTTTAAAATGAAACTGGTCCGACTAGTGGAAAAAAAGTCGGAGTTCCGTCCAAAACCTGACCCCAATGCAAGTCAATGGGGAATAAGAGTCAGCATTGAGTGGATGAATGTAATCCGCTCAATGTCGACTTTTATTTCCCATTAACTTACATTGTGGTAGGGTTTCGAACGAAACTCCGACTTTTTTTTGCCCTAGTTTGACCATTTTCATTTGAAAAAAATCTTGTTTCATGAAACCAGATCCTAGTCGGTCAACTCTAGTTATTATACTAGGCCTGGGTATTGGCCATATGACGTGTATTTTACCTATCAGTAGATTCAACACACACGTAATAAGAGTATGTTGTTAATTACAAGGTATATCTATAATCCCCCTTGCCTAGTATCACAATATGTGAAATGAGGATGGTAAAAACAGCCAATCCTCAAAACACTTTTTATGACACCTGGCAAAGTTTAAGGCGCATTGTGTGTACGGCGCAGTGTGTGTAGGCGGCGCCAAAAACATTAATCAAACTTTGTTATGGTGAACCAGATATTTAAATTTATTTTTAACCAAAAAACTTATAAAAAACTTTATTTTTTTCTGCGTTTGGGGGCAGATGGTTGCAAGTTGGGGGTGTGCAGTGAAGATGAACAGCTTATAGTCGATGAAGGTGTTCTAGGGGAAGGGGCAACAAAACTTGTGGGGGAAGGGAGGCCAGTTATGGGAATAGAACTAGATACACTAGGAGGAGAGGACAGAGGTTCAGCTACAGTGGTCCTAACTGTTTGTCTCCTTAAACTGGCCTGCCTGGACCTCCTTGGGCCCAATCCCCGCCTTGATTGTTGGCGCCGCCTGGAACTTGGGGCAAATAAAGAATGTGGGTCCCCCGTCTGCTGCTGTGGCTGCTGCTGTGCCTGAAGCTGTGCATGCTGCTGCTGCTGTTGTGGCTTCTGCTGATGCTCTGTGGTGGCGGTGGCAGTGCTCGTCCTTGCAGTGATGATCCAGGATTGCGGAGTGGTGGTGGCAGGGCTAGTACATGTTATAGTGTTTGCGGCAGGGCTGTTCCACGTTTGAGGAGTGGTTACTGTGGCTGTGCTCCAAGCATGCATGGGGGTGGCGGTGGTGCTCCAGACAGGAGCAGCGCTTGCCATGGTGTTGTCTGCGAAGTGACCAGCAGCACTCAGACTTGTTGTGGTGTAATGGTGGGTGTCCTGGCTTTGAATAGAGGTGTCCGTGCAGTGGTATGCAGCACAAGTCGGTAGTGAGGTGAAGCGAGTCAATGGTGGCACAGTTGGAAATGACACCACTGACTGCTGCCCGTACCGATTATGCTGCATAGCCTGCAAGAAAGCATTGTTGCAGGCAGTGGCGGATTAAGTGGACTATGGGCCCGGGGCTGTTCATAAAACCTGGGCCCCTGTACCCCCCTTCCCACCTGAGCGCTGCGGTCCCCATGCGGGAATTGACAGCCGTACGGACCGCAGCACTTGGTTTGCTGCGGGTCCATACGGAAAACCCGCCACCATTCCACCACGTGTGGACATGGCCTAAAAAGACGTTGCACATAAGCTGTAGGCCTACGGCCAATACGCACAAAATCGCCCAACGTGATCCTGGTCATAGGGGATCCACTTTAATGTCCCCACTTTAATTTGAAGTCCCCTTACTTCATCCATTGCAGTCCCCTATCACCCACTCACTTCATCTGCAGTGCCGCTTCATCATTTGCAGCCCCTTATCCCCCCTTCCATTTTATCATGTGCAGTCCCCTTCCCCCCCAACTTCATGTGCAGCCCCACTCCCCCATCATCATGTGCAGTCCCCCTTACCCCCAATTCATCATGTGCAGTCCCCCTTACCCCAATTCATCATGTGCAGTCCCTCTTACCCCAATTCATCATGTTCAGTCCCACTTACCCCTTAATTCATCATGTGCAGTTCCCCTTACCCCCAATTCATCATGTGCAGTCCCACTTACCCCTTAATTCATCATGTGCAGTCCCATTTACCCCCAATTCATCATGTGCAGTTCCCCTTACCCCCAATTCATCATGTTCAGTCCCACTTACCCCTTAATTCATCATGTGCAGTCCCACTTACCCCCAATTCATCATGTGCAGTCCCACTTACCCCCAATTCATCATGTTCAGTCCCACTTACCCCTTAATTCATCATGTGCAGTTCCCCTTACCCCCAATTCATCATGTGCAGTCCCACTTACCCCTTAATTCATCATGTGCAGTCCCACTTACCCCTTAATTCATCATGTGCAGTCCCACTTACCCCTTAATTCATCATGTGCAGTCCCCCTTATCCCCCACTTCATCATGTGCAGCCCCACTTATCCCCACTTCATCATGTGCAGCCCCACTCACCCCCCCTTCATCATGTGCAGCCCCACTCACCCCCTTTCATCATATACAGCCCCCAGTCACCCCCCCTTCATCATATACAGCCCCCAGTCACCCCCCTTCATCATATACAGCCCCCAGTCACCCCCCCTTCATCATATACAGCCCCCAGTCACCCCCCCTTCATCATATACAGCCCCCAGTCACCCCCTTCATCATATACAGCCCCCAGTCACCCCCTTCATCATATACAGCCCCCAGTCACCCCCCCTTCATCATATACAGCCCCCAGTCACCCCCCTTCATCATATACAGCCCCCAGTCACCCCCCCTTCATCATATACAGGCCCCAGTCACCCCCCCTTCATCATATACAGGCCCCAGTCACCCCCCTTCATCATATACAGGCCCCAGTCACCCCCCCTTCATTGTGTACAGCCCCCACTCACCCCCTCCCCCATTTAATTCATTTTATAAATAAAAAAAAAATAAAAAAGTTCCCCATACTTACCTCACAGCCGGCTCGCTCCCCAGCAGCGCCTCTGCTTTCAGCATCCTCCGGGACATGTCATCGCGCACGCCCGACATATGACCCGGAAGTACAGCCGGAGCTGAGCAGCCGTCAAGGTGACGGCCGTGCACAGCTCCCGGCCCCTCATAGAATGTGACGCGGGCGGCTGTCTGCTGCCGGCGGCGTCACAGCATAGGGCACGGCCGGCCCTGTACAGGTGCTGGGGGAGCGGTCCGGGGGGCATTTGCCTCTCTGCCACCCGGCCCAGCCCGCCCCTGCCCCTGCCCCTGGGCCCCCAAAAAACCTTGGGCCCGGGGCGACCGCCCCATCCGCCCCTATTAAGATCCGCCATTGGTTGCAGGCCTGCAGCACACTCAGCCGTTGCTTAGGACTAAGGTGTTCCGCCATACCCTTTTCAATCTTACTAAAAAAATGGTGCACTGGTCTGTTGACCTCCAGACGGTCAAGGCGCTGTTCGACAGAGTGGAAGCGGTGTTCCATGTGGTTAAAACCACGTTCCATGAGTGAAAAACCGCTTTCCACTCTGTCTGACAGCGACTTGAGGCTGGCATTAAAGGCCTCGCTCAAGTGCATAAACTCGGGCAAGACATTCCTGTCCAAGGCCCTCTGCCGCTGGCGTGTAGTGCCCGTATAACCAGTGGCAGAGACCTGGGACAGGGGAACACCTGATTGACCAGCTTCCTGGTCAGCAGCTGTTTGTGTTGCTGATGTGCAAGGTGCTTCCGGGCTGTCGGATGGCTGAGATGGGTCCGAGGAAGTCCGATGAAGGACCGCTCCAGGGCCAGATTGCAGGGTGCTGCTCCAGGTGCTGTGGAAGAAAGGAAAACCATTACTATCATGCCTTTACAAGAAGCATCAGCTGTGGATTAGAAAAACACAGATTAATAAAAATAAAAACCAAAAAATTATCATACTTACGATCTGGTGGCAAGGACCGGTCTTAGGAACTGCAACGCTTGATAGTACCGGTATCTTGTTCTTGTCCTTGACGCTGAACCACTGAGAACCTGGCCCTCAGCACGAACATCATCGTTGAAGCGGTCCTTGATCGAGCGCCAACATGTTCGGACTTTGTCCACTGTTGGAAAAACAAACAAACAACATTTAAAAATTGTGTATGATACACGATATATGCTAACACTAAACCCAACAGTGCCATCACGAACAAGAGTCAATGCGGCACAATACAGCAATACAATACCCAAAGCAGTCACTGTTGAGCCAGATGACACTGTTGGGTTTCCTGCTAGAATATATCTAGCACGAAACCCAACAGTGCCATCACGAACAAGAGTCAATGCGGCACAATACAGCAATACAATACCCAAAGCAGTCACTGTTGAGCCAGATGACACTGTTGGGTTTCCTGCTAGAAGATATCTAGCACGAAACCCAACAGTGCCATCAAGGACAATAGTCACTGCGGCATAACAGAGCAGGGAAATACTTACTAAACGCCTTTTTGGAGGATGCAGTGGCGCTGTCCCAGCCATCCATCAACGCTGCGGCCACCTCATTCCATAGCCGCCGGGTCACCAGATTGTCTTGGTATAGCCGGTCACGGCTCTCCCACAACGCGGCACGCTCCTGGACCAGGCGGATAAGGTGCTCATTATCCAGGTAGACGTCTTCATCCCGTTGTGGAACCTAGACAAAAAACATTCATTAGAATATTCGAATTTTGTGTGAATAAAAAGTTACAAAAAAGATCCAGAAAAGAGGAAATATAGAAGATAAAAAATAAAGAACATTACAAATCATTTGATACTTACATTCTGTCATGCCCTCAGCCGCAGGCACGGTCTCTGCCGCACAGGGAGACCGGCGCCTATCTCGCAGCTCCACTGCTACTACTCACCCTGTCCGTGGCTCCAGACAATCAGCGGCTCCTTTCTCTGCTAAGAACTTGCATCCTCTTGGCAGGTCTCCTGGTTATGCTCTTAGGAGGCGTGCCCCGCTTCCTGCACATACTTAAAACAGCAGGGCACCTGTTGTCTATTAGGGCTGTCTGTGCTGTGATGCTCTGTGCATAAAAGGCATCCTCCCTCAAGAGGGAGTTGCCTGAACAATGTGTTCATTCTGTGGGATCGCTGCCTCCCACTCAGGCCACACTCTGCTTTGCTCTGCGTTCTGAATGCCATTGCAATATTCTAATATCTCTGTCTCCTCAGAATCCTCTGCTGGCAGTTCCCACTCCTGGATCCCTCTGGACACTCCGGTTCCTACCCCAGACTGACCAAGGCTTTCCTCTTGGAATCATCCAGTGACCATCGCAGGCTAGATCAGCCTTTCTGTGATTACTCAGACCTTCTAGGTCTCTCACCACCTCCTCTATACGGTCTGTATGGGTCGTCCCTCTGGTCCGGGCATCGCGGCATTAAGGTCATCTGGTGTTGTGACGGGGGAGCCCCTGTATAGGGGTACACCTTGCCCGGTGCTCCACTACGTGGTTCTGTGTCGTGGTCCAGAGGGTTCTTCTCTCAGGCACCTTGTCCATTTGTTTGCTTTATTTAATAAACATCTTTAGTTTATTTGATGCTCTTCTCCTGTCTCTTGTGTATCGGGTATACAGCTACCACTGCACTATCAGTGGTCTAGTGGGTCCACTATACATCTTCACGCCCTGTGGGTGTAACAGTTTGTTCAGGCCATGGACTCCGCTGATACCCGATACTCAGCCCAGGGTGAGCTGGCTGTGCTTCGACAGAGTCAGGATCAGCTAGTGGCCTTTATGCAAACTTTGGATACCCATCTGTCTACTCTACAGACAGCCGAGCCCACCAACGCCACCCAGCTAGCACAGCTCCATCTGGAACTCACTCACCAACTAGAGATGCAGACCCGCTTGTTGGACTACATGACCTCCGTGGAGGACCAGTTAACTAAAGTACTGCCGGTTGCTGCATCCCCAGTCCTTCAGCCCCCAGTGCTGCATCCTATGGTTGTGACCTCTACAGGACCCAGTCCTCATCTCTGCAAACCTCCTCGTTACAATGGTGACCCCAAGTTGTGCAGAGGATTTCTCAACCAATGCTTGTTGCATTTTTGTTTTTCGCCTCAGCATTATCCGACTGACATGGTCAAGGTGGCTTTCCTTGCCTCACACCTGGAGGGAGAGGCTTTAGCCTGGTTCAACCCCCTAATGGAGTGGAATGATCCCATTGTGTCTGATCTGCAGGTATTCCTGGACACCTTCCGCAAGATATTCGATGAGCCTGGTCGTGCCACATCTGCTGTGGAGTCTCTCTTCAATTTGCAACAGGGCTCTCTCTCTGTCGGTCAGTATGCCATCCGTTTCCGTACCCTGGCTTCGGAGCTCCAGTGGACCAATAAGCCTTTGGTCGGAGCCTTTCGGCGAGGATTATCCGGAAGAATCAAGGATGAATTGGAGGTCAGGGACCTACCTGAGACCCTGGATGATCTCATATCCCTCGCCATTCGAATTGACCTGCGTCTCCAAGAGCGCTCCAGGGAGAGGATTCTTGAGAAGCGATTTCATCGTCCTGCATCTTCACCGAAACCTCGGTTTCCGCCTTGTCCTGCTCCGGTTTCTAAGAATGAACTCATGGAGCTTGATCGCGTTAAGGTGAAGAGGAACAGGCAGGAGAAAATGTCCGATAGGAATCTGCATCGTTGTGGTGGATGCCCTGCTCCCAGTCCATGCAGTGGAATGGAGAGGCCGGAGAAACTCTTCCGCCTGGGACAGGTAAGAGAGGCCTCCCTAGGTGAGAATGATTCCTCACCTCCACTAACTATATCCATACAGGTGATCTTCAGAAAGGTGCGGTTCTCCGAGACGGCCTATCTGGACTCTGGATCGGGTGGAAACTTCATCCAGCAAGCAGTGGCCATGCAGTTCGGGATCCCTATCACTCCTTTGCAGCCGTCCCGGCACATCATCTCCGTAGATGGAAGACCCCTGAAAGATCCCATTCTTGGTATCACCGAAGAGGTGGAGCTTCAAATCGGAGCACTCCACAAGGAGAGAATTGCCTTCTTTGTGTTACCGAATCTTTCTCCACCGTTTCTACTAGGTCTTCCGTGGCTGCGCCATCATGAACCTGTCCTGGATTGGCAGTCAGGAGATGTCCTTCGATGGGGTCAGTCTTGTCACAATCACTGCCTCGTACCCGTACGGCCTGGTTCAAGCCTGCGTCCTCCTGCAGCCTTACCCGGGTTACCCGCTGCCTACTGGTCCTTCGCAGATGTATTTGACAAGAAGGAGGCCGAAACTCTTCCCCCACACAGGCCTTATGATTGTCCCATCGACCTAATCCCCGGATCCACTCCGCCTCAAGGTAGGATCTACCCTCTTTCTCCCACTGAGACTCAAGTCATGTCTGATTACATCAAGGAGAATTTGACTCGAGGGTTTATCCAGAAGTCCTCTTCTCCGGCTGGAGCTGGATTCTTCTTCGTCAAGAAGAAAGATGGATCTCTTCGTCCGTGTATAGACTACCGTGGTCTCAATTTAATAACGGTAAAGAACAGATACCCTCTTCCCTTAATTCCAGAGCTCTTTGATCGTTTTCGAGGTTCCAGGATTTTTACCAAGTTGGATCTCCATGGGGCTTACAACCTCATCAGGATACGATCTGGGGATGAGTGGAAAACCGCCTTCAACACGCGAGACGGTCACTACGAATATCTGGTGATGCCTTTCGGACTAAGCAATGCGCCCGCCGTCTTCCAGGAGTTTGTCAATGACATATTCCGTGACCTGCTCTATGTTTGTGTGGTGGTCTATCTAGACGACATCCTGGTATTTTCTCCCGACTTACCATCTCACAGGAGGAATGTTCGTCTCGTTCTTCAACGTTTGAGAGAGAATCGCCTCTACGCGAAGTTTGAAAAATGTCTGTTTGAACAGAGATCTTTACCCTTTCTTGGCTTTATCATTTCTGATACAGGTCTCGAGATGGATCCAGAGAAGGTCTCCGCCGTGCTTAAGTGGCCCCGACCTGAGGGAATCAAGGCCATACAGCGGTTTCTGGGATTCGCCAATTACTATCGGCAATTTATCCCTCACTTCTCCTCCCTGGTAAGACCACTCACCGCTTTGACTTGTAAAGGTGCCAAACCAAGGGATTGGACTCCTGAGGCCGAGTCGGCTTTCACTTCCCTTAAACAAGCCTTCTCTACTGCCCCGGCTCTTCACAGACCAATGATCAACAAGCAGTTTTTCCTGGAGGTGGACGCCTCGTCATCTGGAGCCGGAGCGGTCCTCACGCAGAAACTGTCTACCGGTAAGATGGTGACCTGTGGATTCGTTTCCAAGGCATTCTCGCCCTGCGAGCGTAACTACTCAATTGGGGATAGAGAGTTACTGGCAATTAAGTTAGCCTTAGAAGAGTGGCGATATCTGCTTGAAGGCGCAGTTCATCCAGTCATCATTTACAGAGATCATAAAAACCTGTCCTACCTCCAGTCAGCTCAAAGACTCAACCCTCGCCAGACTAGTTGGTCTTTATTTTTTGCTCGTTTCAATTTCTCTCTCCATTTCCGCCCTGCAGAGAAGAATATCAAAGCCGATGCGCTTTCCAGGTCATTCCTGTCAGACGACCTTGAAGAGGAGCCTCAGCATATCATTGAACCATCCAAGATGATCACGGTGGCTCCAGTCAGTCTGTCGCAGATCCCACCCGGTAAGACTCTTGTAATTGAAAGAGACAAGAGGAGAGTTCTACGCTGGGGTCATTCTTCTAAGCTGGCCGGACATGCCGGTCAAAAGAAGACATTACAGCTAATATCTCGATACTACTGGTGGTCCACCTTGCGCCAAGATGTTCTGGACTTCGTTGCAGGCTGTCCCGCCTGTGCTCGTAATAAAACACCCAAGAAACTGCCAGCCGGTCGCCTCCTTCCGCTCCCGGTTCCGTCTGCTCCCTGGCAACACATTGCCATGGACTTCATCACGGATCTGCCAGCATCATCCGGTTGTAGAGTAATCTGGGTTGTTGTTGACCGATTCTCCAAGATGGGACATTTCACTCCGCTCTCCGGTCTTCCTTCCGCCCCTAAACTCGCAGAGCTCTTCATTCAGCATGTCCTTCGGCTTCACGGACTTCCACTCCATATTGTCTCTGACAGGGGAGTTCAGTTCATTTCCCGCTTTTGGCGGTCCCTCTGTAAGTTGTTGGATGTCACCCTGGACTTCTCCTCGGCCTATCACCCACAATCTAATGGCCAAGTGGAGAGAGTGAATCAAGTCCTCACAAGCTATCTGCGACACTTTGTGAATGGTCACCACAGCGACTGGGCCAACCTGATACCATGGGCGGAGTTTTCATACAACAATCATGTCAGTGAGTCCTCCTCTAACTCCCCATTTTTCATTGTTTATGGACAGCATCCTAGGATCCTGACTACACTGCCTCTTGCTTCTGGCAATCCTGCAGCTGAGTCCCTGGCAAAGGACTTCTCAAAGGTCTGGACAGAGACCAGGACCTCTTTAGAGCAGGCATCGTTGCAGACCAAGGAGCATGCGGATAAAAGACGTCTGGATCCGCCACCTTACCAACCCGGAGATAAGGTATGGCTGTCTTCCAGGCACATCCGTCTTAAGGTCCCTTCTTATAAACTGGCTCCTCGTTTCATCGGTCCCTTTGAAATGCTCCACCGGATCAACGATGGGTGCTATCGTTTGAAGTTGCCAGCCTCCTTACGGATCCATAACTCCTTCCATGTCTCCCTGCTGAAGCCAGTTGTTCTCAGTCGCTTCACCCAGGATCCAGGTAAATTTCCTTCTCCTGTCAGTTCCGAGGATGTCTATGAAGTGAAGGACATCCTGGCCATGAAGAGAAGAGGGGGCAGATCGCTCTTTCTGGTTGACTGAAAGGGATATGGTCCTGAGGAGAGATCCTGGGAGCCTGAGGAGAACATTAATGCCCCGATGCTTCTTAGAAAGTTCCTGGCGGGTTTGAAGAAGGGGGGGCGTAAGGGGGAGGGTACTGTCATGCCCTCAGCCGCAGGCACGGTCTCTGCCGCACAGGGAGACCGGCGCCTATCTCGCAGCTCCACTGCTACTACTCACCCTGTCCGTGGCTCCAGACAATCAGCGGCTCCTTTCTCTGCTAAGAACTTGCATCCTCTTGGCAGGTCTCCTGGTTATGCTCTTAGGAGGCGTGCCCCGCTTCCTGCACATACTTAAAACAGCAGGGCACCTGTTGTCTATTAGGGCTGTCTGTGCTGTGATGCTCTGTGCATAAAAGGCATCCTCCCTCAAGAGGGAGTTGCCTGAACAATGTGTTCATTCTGTGGGATCGCTGCCTCCCACTCAGGCCACACTCTGCTTTGCTCTGCGTTCTGAATGCCATTGCAATATTCTAATATCTCTGTCTCCTCAGAATCCTCTGCTGGCAGTTCCCACTCCTGGATCCCTCTGGACACTCCGGTTCCTACCCCAGACTGACCAAGGCTTTCCTCTTGGAATCATCCAGTGACCATCGCAGGCTAGATCAGCCTTTCTGTGATTACTCAGACCTTCTAGGTCTCTCACCACCTCCTCTATACGGTCTGTATGGGTCGTCCCTCTGGTCCGGGCATCGCGGCATTAAGGTCATCTGGTGTTGGACCGGGGGAGCCCCTGTATAGGGGTACACCTTGCCCGGTGCTCCACTACGTGGTTCTGTGTCGTGGTCCAGAGGGTTCTTCCCTCAGGCACCTTGTCCATTTGTTTGCTTTATTTAATAAACATCTTTAGTTTATTTGATGCTCTTCTCCTGTCTCTTGTGTATCGGGTATACAGCTACCACTGCACCATCAGTGGTCTAGTGGGTCCACTATACATCTTCACGCCCTGTGGGTATAACACATTCCGTATCACCACCGGGACTTGGCTTGGCTGCTCATGCCGTTCGCCCTCACTAGTCGCGTCCGCTGAAGATGACGATGTCTGAAAAAAAAACAAAAAAAAACGTTAGAGATTTTGAGAAGCAGCAGATATACTTACCAGACGCACAGAAATAATCACCTCACGGTCTGCTTGCGCCAGTTCCTGCCGGGATGGTGAATATTAAGATTCCGAAGACATACTGCATGTAAAAATAACACAAAGCATTAGTACATATACAATTTAAAAGGACAGGCATACATTTTTAGATGTAATAATACTCACATTCTTGCCGCTGAAGCTGAAATTGAAAATGGGGTCTACTTTTGCAGTCTTTCTGCTCTCCAGGCTGTCTGTATAGCTGTGGTACAGTGCTGGCAGACACCTACTTTTATACAGACATGAAGTTTTTTTAGGTGGGGATTTTTTAGAACTTGTCTAACCAATGGACACCAAAAAACGCATGCGCAAAAAAACGCATACATGCGCATGCCAATGCGCACCCATAGACAATAATGGTATTTCTTTGCGCAAAACGCGCGCATACGTGCAATCAGGGTTACTGGTTAGGGGTCCACTCAGATTTTCCCACCCCCCCGCCTGAGCTGAACCCCTAGCTATGCCTCTGCCCATTTCCTAAACTTTTTCTCCTTGACAGAGCATTTATGTTTTGTTTTTTTTTGCACTTGTGCTTAGAGATCAAGCAGATGTTCGTGTAACAGGTTCGGTGCAAGCACAGACCTCAATGCATGGACTGGCCGCGGGACTTCCAACCTGAGCGTGACAGCGCTATGTAATTCTATAAGGCTGTCATGCATGGTTCAGGAGAGCCGCGGACTGTCCGTGCATTGCCGTCCATGCTCAGGCGGTGTTGCACGGATGTCTACATGAGCCTTATACACAGTCATCTTGAAGAATGCAATGAATGCAATGAATCTGTCTGTATTAGGGTATGTGCACACGGTGCGGATTCTGCTGCGGATCCGCAGCGGTTTTGGCCCTGTGGGTCCACAGGAGATTTAGGTGCATTGTACAGTACCATTGTTTTCAATGGTAAACTGTGGCGCGGATCTGCTGCGGTTTACAATCCGCAGCATGTCAATTCTTTTGTGCAGAACCGCTGCGGTTTCACACCTTATCCATTATGAGGTGTGAAACCGTAGGGCAAAACCGCAGATAAACCGCAGGACTTTATCTGCGGATTTTACTACAAAATTCGCACCACCAAAAAACTACGTGTGCACTTACCCTTAGTGTGCTATGCCAGTGTTGTCTATGAATTTTATATTAGATGTATTAATAAAGATGCTCAGATATTTGCCTTGTACTTCTTTCTTTTGTTAAGTGTGGTCTTTAGCAGGCTAGTATGTATGGGTACATGGTAAAGTTGTCTTATATGCTACAATACCACGTAAGGCCATGTTCACACATTCAGTATTTTACATCAGCATGGGCTTTCCCATTGACTTGTAGTATAAGTTACAGAGCGTCTTCCTAACAGAAAATGCCAGAGAAATGGTCGTCACTTCTTTTTACCGCTTGGCGCATTTAGAAACCTGAAGTGGTAAAAAGACTGAATATGTGACAGCGAGCGCTTCTCACACAGAGCGGCTTATGTTCATTCTTTTGACTATTTTCTGGTTGCTACAGTGGTTTCTGTGAGGGAATCTGACTGAAAAAGACATCGTGTGCACAAAGCCAAAGAAGGAGCGATTCCTTATGCAGTTTCCACTACAAACCCATTTTTGAACATCTCAAAAAACTCTAAGACTATGTGCACACAATGTCTTTTTTTATTTTTGTTTTATTACAAGATTCAGGGATTCAGTGGAATTAGATGTTAAGTGAGTACGGCCGGGATCACACTACCGTGTGTGATGCAAGAAACTCACACGAGTCTCTCTCATCAACTCCCCGCACTGCCGCCGACACTGGGACTGGAGCGTGCGGCTACATGTATTTCTATGCAGCCGCAGCTCCGGTCCTGAGCGTCGGCGCCGGGTGTTGATGCGACAGACTCGAGCGAATTTCTCGCATCACACACGGTAGTGTGATCTCGGCCTTTAATGGTGTTTGTTATTTTTAAATAAAAATGGCAAACTGTGTTTAGTCTTATTTCTAATAAAGGACTTTATTCTGACTGTCTTTATTTCCCGTACAACTATCGGATTAATAATGGATAGGCGCTTTATAGACGCTTCTCCATTACTAATCCGTGGGCTTGATGTCACCTGATAATACAAAGGTGACATCAACCCCACAAATATGAACCCCACTTGCCACCGCTACAGGGCAAGTGGGAAAAGTCGGCTAAAGCTCCAGAATTGGCACATCTAATAGATGCGCCTTTTCTGGGGAGCTGTGGGCTACTGTTTTTAGGCTGGGGGGGAAAATATCCATGGCTCCTTACCAGCCTGAGAATACCAGCCCCCAGTTGTGAGCTTTAGCACAACTGGTTGTCAAAAACGGGGGGGAATCAAAGGACATTTTTTTAACATTATTTATTTAAATAATTTAAAAAAAAACAGAGTGGGGACTCTTCTATTCTTGATAACCAGTCTTGCTGAAGCTGACAGATAATTTTTGCCTGGTTGATTATAGAAAATGTTGCGGGTACGCTGAGTTTTCTATGCGGATTTTTCCCATAGACTTACATTAGATGTGGAAAATCTGCAGGTAAGGCTAGTTTCACATTTGCGTCTTTGTGCGCAGTGCATCGTGCGCAAGTAGAAATGCATGCAAAAACACGCATGCAAAAACACGCATGCGTTTTTGCGTTTTTTAATGCGAATGTGTTATAAATGGAGAAAAAAGTACAGTCAGACATTAGGTTTTTATACTCACATTTCAAACAATGTTTCTTTGTGTAGGGGGTGGTTTAAATCAGTGTCTAGACATGTTTACACTTAAAATGCATGCGTACGCAAACGCATGTCCATGCGCACGCCTGCGTTCCCATAGACTGTAATGCGTTGTTTTGACGCATTCCGTGCGCAAGCGTACACATGCCGGTTTTTTTTACGCCTTCGGGCAGACCCAAAAATGCAACATGTTGAGTCCGGCACGTCTAGACGCACACCTGGAAAACGCATGCACACGAAAACGCAGACGAACGCATGCAAATGCAAGGCCATGCGTCCGCCATGTTAAACATAGATACGCATGACGCATGCGCGTGGATGCGCACGATGCGCTGCACACAAAAATGCTAATGTGAAACCAGCCTAAAAAACGCACATTTCCGAGGAGGAAATGCATAAAAAACGCATGTAATCCACAGCTAAGTAAAACAATGAAGTACTGTCAAAGAAAAATACCAAACAGTATCAAAAACAAGGCATCTTTATTTAAAATATGACATACCAAAAAGACACAAAAAAAATAGCGTCAAAAATGCATGTTAAAGACCATCACAGAAACGCAAGGAAAAAATCGCAAGAAACCTAATTTAAATTATAGATGCAGAAATTCTGCAGCGTCAAAAACTCACCAAAAGCTCATCTTGGGAACGTAGTCTTAAGGCCGTGCAAGTCTCTCACATCAATACCTGGCACTTGGGACCGGAGTGTGCGGCTTGCATGTATTTCTTTGCAGCTGAGTGCTCCTATCCCAAGTGCTGGTGGCAGTGCCGGGTATTGATGCGCGAGTTTCTCGCATTGCAGTTGCAAGTATGACCCCAACCTAAGTTTAATACTGTCAAGAAAAAAAATTAAAAAAAAGCTGCTCCCTGGTCACCGCACCTCACCTCTCAAAAACAACAACAAAAAGGAGAACAAAAATGTGACATGCATCCAAAAATGGTAGAATCATAGAATCGTAGAGTTGGAAGGGACCTCCTGGGCCATCTGGTCCAACCCCCTGCTCAAAGCAGGATTCGCTAAATCATCCCAGTCAGATGTCTGTCCAGCCTCTGTTTGAAGACTTCCATTGAAGGAGAACTCACCACTTCTCGTGGCAGCTTGTTCCACTCATTGATCACTCTGGCAAAAGTTTTTTCTAATATCTAATCTGTGTCTCCTCCCATTCAGTTTCATCCCATTGCTTCTAGTCTTTCCTTGTGCAAATGAGAATAAAGATGATTCTTCTACAATGTGACAGCCCTTTAGATATTTGTAGACAGCTATTAAGTCTCCTCTCAGTCTTCTCTTTTGCAAACTAAACATTCCCAAATCCTGCAACCTTTCCTCATAAGACAGGGTTTGCAGACCGGTCACCATTCTGGTTGCTCTTTTCTGAACTTGCTCCAGTTTGTTGCAGTCTTTTTTAAAATGTGGCGCCCAAAACTGGACACAATATTCCAGATGAGGTCTGACCAAAGAAGAGTAGAGGGAAATAATGACTTCACGTGCTCTAGACTGTATGCTTCTGTTAATACATCCTAGAATTGCATTTGCCTTTTTTGCTGCTGCATCACACTGTTGACTCATATTCAGTCTGTGATCTATTAGTATACCCAAGTCTTTTTCACATGTACTGTTGCTTAGCCCTATTCCTCCCATTCTGTATATGCTTTTTTCATTTTTATTGCCCAGATGTAGTACTTTGCATTTTTCCCTGTTAAAACCATTCTGTTAGTTGCTGCCCACTTCTCCAGTTTATTTATATCTTTTTGAATCATCTCTCTCTTCTCTAGTATTAGCTATTCCTCCTAGCTTTGTGTCATCAGCAAATTTAATCAGTTTACCCTCAATTCCTTCATCTAAATCGTTGATAAAGATGTTGAACAATACAGGGCCCAGGACAGAGCCCTGTGGTACCCCACTTGAGACATTCTTCCAACTGGATGTGCAGCCATTTACGACCACTCTTTGGGTCCGATCACTAAGCCAGTTATGAGTCCACCTAACAGTTGCCTTGTCCATTCCATACTTAGTCATTTTTTCAATAAGGATTGTATGAGAGACTTTGTCAAATGCTTTGCTGAAGTCAAGATATACTATATCTACAGCATTTCCTTGATCCACCCAATCAGTGATTCCATCATAGAAGGAAATTAAGTTAGTCTGACATGACTTATTAGTTACAAACCCATGCTGACTCTGTTTAATCACTTCATTCTTATCCAGGTACTGACATACATGTTGTTTAATTATTTGTTCAAAGATCTTTCCTGGTATAGAAGTCAGACTCACCGGCCTATAGTTGCCTGGGTCCACCTTCTTCCCCTTTTTGAAGATAGGAACAACATTTGCTCTTCTCCAGTCTTCTGGGACTTCTCCTGTTCTCCAAGAATTTTCAAAGATTATGGAGAGGGGTTCAAAAATTTCTTCTGCTATCTCCTTCAGTACTCTGGGGTGTAATTCATCTGGACCTGGAGACTTGAATTCATTTAGGTTAGCTAAATCCCTTAGTGACCGACCAAATTTTGACCTTAATGACCAGGTCAAATTTTTTAAATCTGACCAGTGTCACTTTATGATCACACTGATTGTGAGACTGTTTTTTCGGGAGATATTGTACTTCATAATCGTGGTAATATTTCTTCTATATGACTTGCGTTTAATTGTGAAAATATTGGAAATTTGGTGAAAATTTTGAAAATTTTACAATTTTCAAACTTTTAATTCTTATGCCCTTAAATCAGAAAGTTATGTCACACAAAATAGTTAACTTTTCCCGCATGTCTATTTTACATCTGCATCTTTTTTTTTTAACATCTTTTTTCTTAGGAAGTTACAAGGGTTAAAAGTTTATCTGCGATTTCTCATTTTTCCAACAAAATTTACAAAACCATTCTTTTTTTAGGGACCTCCTCACTTTTGAAGTGACTTTGGGGGCCTATATGACAGAAAATACCCAAAAGTGACACCATTCTAAAAACTGCACCCCTCAAGATACTCAAAACCAGATTCAAGAAGTTTATTAACTGTTCCAGTGCTTCACAGGAACTAAAGCAATGTGGAAGGAAAAAATGAACATTTAACTTTTTTCACAAAATTTTTACTTTAGCTCAAAATTTGTTATTTTCACAAGGGTAACTAAAGACCCTGAAATTTGTTGTGCAATTTCTTCTGAGTACACTGATACACCATATGGTGGGGAAATCCACTGTTTGGGCGCACAGCAGGTCTCAGAAGGGAAGTAGCACCATTAGAATTTTTGAACACAAAAATGTCTGGAATCAAGAGCAGACATCACATTGCCTTTGGATAGAAATAGATCACACTCTCCATTATCGCTACATGCCATTGGACCACCTGATACAATTGCGGATGATGAGCGAACTTTCACCACAGGAAGAATACTGGTGTATCTACCATGCTATACAGACTTAGGGCAGTTTCACATGTCAGTGGCTCCGGTACGTGTATTAACAGTTCTCTCATGTGTGGTAGGGGGCCGGGCTAGGGGGGTGGACCACTGCTTACCAGACGAGGCAAAGACGAGACGGAGACAGCTTCCACTTGTAACAGTTCCGGATTTATTTGTCTTCCTCCTGACGACAACCAAACACGCACCGCAGCTTCTTTACACCACTGTATCGCCAGGCCCGGGTACCTATTCTTCAGCTCCAGTCACAGTAACGCACCTCGCGGATCTTTCACTGGGGGCTGTCCTAGACCAATCTACCCCCAGCGCTTCACCTGCCAGAGGTCGTCTTCCAATCGGTACCCCCGGGGCCTCGTCTGTTCTGCGGTCCGTTAAGTCAGGGCCTCCCCCTGACTGTCTCTTCTCCTTGCCTGTCCTGCGGTCCGTCAGGTCAGGGCCACCCCCCTGACTGTCTCTCCTTTGTCCGTCCCCCTGGCCAAGCTCTTCTCCCTTTTCCAATCTTCTTCTGAGCTCCTCCCGGGACTAGACTCTCCTGGAGCCCCACCTTCTTCTATTTATCCCCTCTCTCACAGGGGAATTTCCCACCCGAGCTCCTATCTCCCCGCCCCCCATGACTAAGCGGATTCCTAAGCCCTAAACTGATGTTAAGTCCTGTACTACTCTCCCCTGCCATCTTGTGGTCATTTCACGGTACTGCACTCCCTTTTCTGTCTTTCCCTGCTGTTACCTTTCTAACGTGTCAATCTCTGTCCCTAGTGCACAAACCGTCCCCTCCTTCTACAGTCACGTCTGTCCGTCAAGTTACCTTCCCCACACATGTACCGGAGACACTGACACACATAGACCCATTCTAATGAATGGGTGTATGCACATATCAGCGTGTTTTCACGGACCGTGTGCAAAAAACGCTGACATATCCGTTTTTGTGCAACAGCACGGATTACACGGACCCATACTAGTCAATGGGTCCGTGTAAACATGTACCGCACACGGATAGCGTCCGCGTGCGGTCTGTGAGTGATCCAAAAGCTTTTGAGCGATACGTATTCACACGGACACCACACGGATGGCCTACGTATCCACATGGACACAGATAGCTCCGGAACCGTTTTCTCCGGTACCGGAATTATCTGGACGTGTGAAACCGGCCTTACTGTTATATCATGTTAGTAGCAATTAGCACCCCATTTTCACTGCTCTACATGAATGATTCCAGAAATAAAACATGTATGAATGAATAAATGGAGATCTACTACTTTGTTGTGTACATTTATACTAATACAAACAGTGAGTATAGATGTGTATAACCTACCACTACCAAAGCTGGAGAGCTGGAAAAATGTCAGCTGTCAAATGTACAGTAAAAACATTAAGAACCTTTATTAACTCATTCTTTAAAATTGTATATAAATAGAGACAAAAAAAGGAAAAAATGTAAAAAAAATTCCTTAAAAGGACCTTCTAAATACAGGTTTATACTAATAAAATGTATATTAATAAAATTTAGACTTTAGGCATCATTTCCTCTTTAAATTAGGAGAAAGTACTGTTATCTTTATCTTAATATCCCTTAAAACTGCTCACAGGGCATGAAGTTCTATTTCATAATTTAGTCCCTTTGGGGCCAAACTATCCAATATAGTGTGATATTGTATTTTTACTACTGGAATAAATAACTTGCCAGTTTTATAGAGTGGGTTGGTCAGGACGTGGCGATACCTATTATGTGTAAGTTTTTTTGTTTATCACATATGCTGTGTTTTGAGTGGCGAAACGGATTTTCCTGATTTGTGTGTCCATTTTTGCTTTTGGGACATGTATAATTTTTACTTTGATCACTTGCCTCATGCAGTGCTTTAGAGCAGTCAGTGTCTCACTGACATTGCCTGTGAGACCCAGCTTATTGCTTCATCTCACAGGCCACCCACCGTACTCTGGAGTCATCACACGACCTCATGGCACCATTGTAACCATCGGGACTCGCGATTCTCATCGCGGGGGTCCGATAGTTACTAAGGGGATCTTGTGACACCCTTGTAACAACTAAAATACCGCTATCACTATTGACAGTGGTATTTAAGGGGTCAATCAGCCCCAATGGGTCACAAAACAGTCCAGAGCCTATACTGCAGAGTGTCAGCTGTCACATACAGCTGACACCCGCGAGAATCGCCACCACTATACTCTTATTCCTCAGCGCCATTAAAAGGCGTATCGGCGGTCGTTAAGGGGTTAAGGCCATGTGCACACATCCAGTATTTGGTGAGTTTTTTACCTCGGTATGGGTAAGCCAAAATCAGGAGAGGAACAATCAGAGGAAAAGATGGAAACACGTCACCACTGCGAGGCAGAAGTTGGATTCTTATTGTCAGCTTCTTATTCGGCAATTTTTCCTTTTCTGTTTTTTATAGGTTTAACAACAAAAAATAAGCATCACAATAATAACATACACTGCAGCGAGGCGCCCTGATGTGAATACACTTAAAATCAGCTACAAAAATTATAAAACTGGCACAAAAATGGGCATCAAAGCGGGCATCGAAGGATGTTAATGAAAGGGTTAAATGATTTTGGGCCACTGATATCAGACTGCAAACACTGGGAAAGCATGGTTGAAACGCAATGTCTGACTTTCATTTGTTCATTTTCATAGATTTTTTATTTATTATTACTTTTGTCAGATTCAAGTTATTTCCGTCACCAGTGTGGGTTTTTCTGTTATTAAACGAGGGGTGCCAACAATATGTATTCTTTGTGCGTGATCAGTGGCCCAAGTCATTTAACCCCTTAAAAATATCAGTCACTTATTCAAATCTGTGAAAAAGAGCTGTTTGCCCACTTTGATGCCAATTCTGATGCCCAGAACCCATTTGGGCCAGGCTAGAGGGACCTGAGGATGATGTGGGGCATCACTATCTGTATATTCTTAATGTGACATCAGTGGCCCAAACTCATTTAACCCCTTAAAAACATCAGTTACTTATCCAAATCTGTAAAAATCATCTATGTGCCCACTTTGATGTCAATTCTGACGCCCAGAACCAATTTGGGCCGGGCTAGAGGGACCTGGGTTTGATGCGTGGCATCACTATCTGTGTATTATTAGTGTGAGATCAGTGGCTCAAAGTCATTTAACCCCTTAAAAACATCACTTATTCAAATCTGTGAAAATTGGCTGTTTGCCCACTTTGATGCCAATTCTGATGCCCAGAACCCATTTGGGCCAGGCTGGAGGGTCCTGGTTTGATGCGGAGCATCACTATCTGTGTATTTATAGTGTGCCATCAGTGGCCCAAAGTCATTTAACCCTTTCATTAACGGCCTTCGGTGCCCACTTTGATGCCCATTTTTGAGCCAGTTTTATAATTTTTGTAGTTGTTTTTAAAGGGAATCTGTCATTAATTTTTTCGCCTATCAGCTGCGGCAACCGGCATCAGGGGCTTATCTACAGCATTCTGTAATGCTGTAGATAAGCCCCCGACGTACCCTGAAAGATAAGAAAAAGGAGTTAGAATATACTCACCCATGGGCGTCCAGGTCCGGAGGGTGTCGCGGTCGGTCCGGCGCCTCCCATCTTGCAGTGATGACGTCCTCTTCATTCCTGGCCATTGCGGCTCTGGCGCATTGCTCTGCCCTGTTGAGGGCAGAGCAGAGACCTGCAGTGCGCAGGGCCTCTTCCGGCGCCTGCGCACTGCAGTAATCTGCTCTGCCCTCAACAGGGCAGAGCAGTGCGCCTGCGCCTGAGCCACGACAACCAGGAATGAAGAGGACGTCATCACTGCAAGATGGGAGGTGCCGGACCGTGACTCCCTCTGGACCCGAACCGAACCCGGACCGCCCCTGGGTAAGTATAATATCACTCATTTTTCTTATCTTTTAGGTTACATCGGGGGCTTATCTACAGCATTACAGAATGCATTACAGAATGCTGTAGATAAGCCCCTGACGCCGGTTGCCGCAGCTGATAGGCGAAAAAATTAATGACAGATTCCCTTTAAGTGTATTCACATCAGGGCGCCTCGCTACATTGCATGTTATTATTGTGATGCTTATTTTTTTTTTGTTAAACCTAAAAAAAAAAACAGAAAAGAAAAAACTGTCAAATAAGAAACTGACGAGTTAGAAACCAACTTCAGCCTTGTGTCACCACTGACCAAATACTGAAGGTGTGAATGTGGCCTAAGAACTGCGGCTCTGGACATTGAACACGAGCCCTCACACTGGCCATTTACAGAGCAAAGCAATGGGGTCTTGGAAAATGGCCATACAAACCAAATAATAAAAAAACTATACAAGATGGGTATCGCCGAATCCGCACTGACCTGAGGAATTATGTTACCAAATCATTTTTAGGCTATGTGCCCACGTTGCGCTTTTGAAGCAGAATATTCCTGAGCGGAAACGCACACCCTCTTCCCGGGAAACCGCAGGCGTTTTATGACGCGCTTTTGTAAGCGTTTTTGACGCTTTTGTTAAGCATTTTCCTAAGCGTTTTTGCAATACAATTGTATGTATGCGGAAACACACACATTTCCGCAAAATTAATGAATGTTGCATTTTTTTCTGCTAAGCGTTTCCGAAGGGCAAAAAAAACGCACCATTAGCACATGTGCGGATTCCATTATGATTACATGGGATGCTTTTCTTAAGCGTTTCCCCGGCAGAAACGTGCGTCTAAAAGCACTGCGGGAACGCTTAAAAAAAGCAACGTGGGCACACAGCCTTACAGTACAGTGAACACTGTAATACCTAAAACCCCCAAAATGGCGGAATTGCGTTTCTGACCCTTTTTTCAGTATGTTGTGCACTGATACTGGGGGATTCCCGCCAATATCAGTAATACCACTAATACTATACAGCAGTTCTCAGTCGGTGACTCCCTTAGATGTTATGAACTACAAGTCCCAGCATGCCTGGTATGTCAATACTGGTAAATGTACCGACGTGACAGCTTAGGAGCCACAGTCTGGATACCGCAGCTACAGAGGGGTGCTCATCTGAGTTTTCCGGGGGGAAAGGTTACGCAGGGACACACGCCGTCGCCCTGGGAACGTTGAGCGCTGGGGCCAAGTTTCCGGGGGCCGTCATTGTTGCTGCACAATAAGATGGCGGCTCAGCAGGAGGAAGCGGTGGGAGAGTTTGTGTCGGTGACCGGCTCGGAGGAGGAGAGAGCGCGCTTTTTTCTCGAGTCCGCCGGCTGGGACTTGCAGGTACCGTGGGGCGGAGGTTGGGAAAAAGGGAGGAAAGGCGCGAACGTAGGGTAGAGAAGTGTGAACACCCTGGGAGGAGAACGCACTGTCATCTACCTGACCCACCCGAGACCGATCCACGGCCCCTCCCCTCCTATCACTTTTAGTCCCACTGTCACTGCCCCAGATAAACCTCCATCTAGGCATCTCTGTTGGACTACAAGACCCATCATACTTTTGCATTATTTTCAATTGTAAAGCATGCTGGGAGTTGTAGTTCCACCCCTTTATAGTTAGTTAAAGGGGGATTTTTACAGTGTAGCTCTCACCACTTAGTGACAGTTCATAAGAATTATGTGCACTGTGAAATTGAGGAAAATTGGCCACATTTTGCTGAATCAGCACCGTCACTGCGGAAAGAACTATGTCCCATCAATCAGTGATAATAAAGATGTAGGAACCTGTCTGTGGATGGAAACGAGCCAGCTAAGAACCTGTGCAATACGTCTCACAGCTGAGGGTCCGTCACAGTTGTACCTAGCAGATCAACTGCATAAATCTCTCCTATCTGGATTGTTCCTAACAATGTATCAGGCTGGATATCTCAGAGGAATATCTAGCCAAAAAAAAAGCCCCAGGGTTGTCCAGAATTCAGAATGTAACAGAAGCGTTCCCATTCACAGAGTGCAAATATAAACTTTGAAAATGTTGAAATAAAGATGAAAAATAAGTTAAGGAACTTTGTACAAGAGAACCAGATGTCACCTGCCTGCCAGCTGTCACTAAGCACCACACCCGGGCTCGGTGGTAAACATTGGCAGGTGGCAAGAGGATAAGAGGCTATGGACACAGAGTTGTAAAACAGGATGATCCGATACTCACTGCACCATGGAAGGATCCGTTCCCAACCACAGCAAGGAATGAGTATCCAAATTCTATGTAAAGTAAACTTCTCCCCTTAGGTGTTGGCTTCTATCCGAAAGTTAGCCTATTTGGTTCAAAGTAATGGAAGTCGCCTTTAAAGGAAACCTTTCAGCAGAACTGTGCTTAGTAACCTACACACAGTGTCAGGTCAGCACCATTATACTTTATAAAATGATACCTTGGTTGCTGAAATCGTCTTGTTGTTCTTAATCTTAATTTTCAGTTTTGTGCTAATGATATGCTCGTGTAATCAAAATGGCAGCGCCTGCACACTTTCTCTTATCGGTTAGTGTCTATTATTTTCCTGTGTTTCAAAGGGAAAAAAAATCACCATCAATATGGCGCCGTCGGGTGCGCCTGCACATTAGCATCTATCGTGTACCGTTAGATGCTACTGCGCAAGCGCTGCCGCCGGCTCCTTGTTGCTGCAGTCAAAAAAAAAATGTACACTATGTCAAAATGGCGCCAGAGGCGGCGCATGCGCAGTAGCATCTATCGTATACCGAGATATGCTACTGCGCCATTTTGTTGCCGTATAAATTTTTTTTTTGGTTGCTTGCGCAGTAGCATCTGTCGGAACGCGATAGTTGCTAATGTGCAGGCGCACCCGACGGCGCCATATTGATGGTGATTTTTTTTTTTTTTTCTTTCCCGTGAAACACAGGAAGATAATAGGCACTAACCGATAAGAGAGTGCATATTCATTATGTAAACTAGAAGGCAGAGCGGTGACCTGTTAGCAGTCTGCATTATGAATATCTAATCTGAGCACCACATACACTGTGTTCCAAATTATTATGCAATATTTCCTCATATTTTCTCTAAATTACCTATATGAATTGCAGTCATTGTTATTTTCCAGTCATCTAATATTCTAGTATAATTGCAATGTTTTTGAACAAACTGCCTATGCAAACAGTATATTTTTACAAATAATAAACACTCAAAATGCATGTTCCAAATTATTATGCACAGCAGAGTTTTCAACCTTTTTATTTTGAACAAAAAAATGGTGAAATTATAAGCATTATCAGCTTATTACAAAATGAAATCAAACAGTTTTCAAGTCAAAACTTTATTCTCGGTGATGTTACATTTGCACATAGGACCCCTTGTTGGAAAGAAGCTTCTGAACTCTCTCGTCCATTGAATTTGTCAGTTTTTGGATGGTTTGTGCTTCAATTGTTTTGCATGTGGACAGAATACCCTCCCAGAGCTGTTGCTTAGATGTGAACTGCCTCCTGCCTTCATAGACACTCCTTTTTGATGATGCTCCAGAGGTTCTCAATGGGGTTGAAGTCAGGGGAAGATGGTGGCCACACCATAAGTTTGTCCTCTTTTATGCCCATAGCAGCCAGAGATGCAGATGTGTTATTTGCAGCATGAGACGGTGCATTATTATGCATGAAAATGATCTTGCTGCGGAAAGCACGGTTCTTCCTCTTGAAACATGGCTGGAAGTGCTGTTTTAGAAACTCCACATAGATTATGGAGTTCATCTTTACCCCTTCAGGGATCCTAAAGGGGCCGACAATCTCTCCCCATGATTCCAGCCCAAAACATTACTCGACCTCCTCCTTGTTGGCGCCTTAGCCGTGTTTTCATGGAGTGTCCATCAACAAGCCATCCTCCACTCCATCCATCTGGACCATCGAGCGTTGCACGGCACTCATCAGTGAACAAAACAGTTTGGAAGTCAGTCTTCATGTATCGTTTGGCCCACTGGAGCCGTTTCTGCTTGTGTGCAGTGGATAGAGGTGGTCGACAGGATGGCTTACGCACAGCTGCAAACCTCTTAAGGACCCTGCATCTTGTTGTTCGGGGGACGTTGGAGGCACCAGCAGCTTCAGAAACTTGTCTGCTGCTATGACAAGGCATTTTTGCAGCTGCTCTTTTAACCTGACGCAATTGCCTGTTGGAAAGAGTCCTCAGTTTTTCCTTACCAGCACGCACACGTGTGCTGGGAATCAGCTACATACTTCTTGATTGTGCGATGTTCACGATGAAGTGTCTTGGCAATGTTGATTGTAGTTATGCCTTGACCTAAATACTCCACAATTTGTTGCTTCTCAGCAGCCGACACATCTTTTTTTCTTTCCCATTTTGGCAAAAAATGTAGGCTGCTTAATAATGTGGAACAGCCTTCTTAAGTAGTCTTGCCTTAATTTGGACACACCTGCCAAACTAATTTGCACAGGTATCTGCAATTGCTTTCAGTGATATAAAGAGCCCTGACACACATCACCATCAATGAGTTTAAATGACAAAGAAATTCTAACCTTATCACTCCTAAACTCTTTTTGCATAATAATTTGGAACACAGTTTACATGAACCCCGCTTAGGGCATGAGAATATAATTAACACAAAACTGAAAATAAAGATTAAATAACAAAAACTGCATGCCCTGCTCTCTGAGGGAGCGCGTGCTCCCTAAGCACAGTGCCCTGGATCTGCGCATACCCAGGGCAGCATCGGAGGAGGAAGAGGAGGTGCGGAATGAGGGCCGAGGCGGTGAGTGAGTTGGCTTCTCTGCCCAGGGGCAGTGTGCAGGGACGACAGCGCTACAGAAATATTGGACAAGATCTTTATCACAGTTGCGGAACAAAGAAATTCGAACAACAAAACCAGGAGAAGAGTCTTGAGGAGATCATTTGCATATTCCCAGTGCTTTCTGGGATAAGTGAAGAGTCTCCGCGAGCTCAACTATCACTGGGTTTGGGCCGTTGCAACTGAAAAGAGGAAATCGGAAAACCGCGCGCCGATAGGCGCGCAAATTTTGGCTCATCTTTCATTGTTTTTAAGAAATCTCAATATGGAAGAGGCCAGAAGCCATTTGGTGAGCTGCATTTCTTGCTACATGTTCACAGACTTACCAGTGGAAAAGCCAAACTTCACATGCCACAAATGCAAGCTTGTGTCCCTGTTCGAGGAAAAGCTGCAAAATCTCGAAGAGAGGTTAGCTACGTTGAAGATCATTAAGGAAGGTGAAGAGTTCTTAGACAGAGCAGAATTATCTCTTCATGTTACAGAAAGAGAAGAAATTCGAAGTGCACCTGAAGAAACAGAGGAATGGAGACATGTGACCCAGAGAAGCAGGAGGATCAGGAGGCAGTCAGCACCCATACTGCTCAGAAACCAGTACCAGGCTCTCACGCAGGAAAACGATGAAGAAATACATGAGGATAAGACTTTGCCCACAAACGGCAACCTTGTACGCCTTCAGAGTCCTCCTGGATGGAGAAAGAAAAACGTTGTGAAGAAGAAATGGAGAGTGGTGGTCATGGGGGATTCCCTGTTGAGAGGAACAGAGGCCGCTATCTGCAGACCGGATATAACTTCAAGAGAAATGTGCTGTCTTCCAGGTGCAAAAATTAAAGATGTGTCTGACAGGATATCAGGACTCTTCAGACCTACAGATGACTACCCATTCCTGCTACTACATGTGGGGACAAATGACACCGCAAGAAACGACCTGGAAACCATCTGCAGAGACTTTGAAGACTTAGGCAAGAAAGTGAAAGAACTGGGAGCGCAGATAGTCTTCTCTTCCATCCTCCCAGTGGATGGCCATGGAACAAGGAGATGGAATAAGATTCTGCAGGTGAACAACTGGCTACGTCGATGATGCCGTCAGCAACTATTTGGATTTATGGATGACGGAGTGAATTACCTATACGATGGACTACTTGCTAGAGATGGGGTGCACCTTACGAAGACTGGAAAACATGTATTTGGAAGTCGCCTTGCTACACTCATAAGGAGAGCTTTAAACTACAACAATGCGGGAAGGGAAGCAAAAGGCCAGAAAAAGCCATACACCTGACAAATGCTATTGAGAACTCTGCTATTAGAAGTGGAAAGGAAGAACAAAGACAAAAGAATCTAATTAATACAAATATTGGAGAAAGAGAAACCAGTCACAAACTAAAATGTTTCTATACTAATGCACAAAGCATGGGCAACAAACAAGGGGAATTGGAACTACTAACACAGGAAAAGAAATATGTCATTGGAATCACTGAAACTTGGTGGGACAATACACATGATTGGAATACAAGACTAGAAGGATACAACTTATTTGCAAGAAACAGACTTGATAAACGATGAGGAGGTGTCGCATTGTATGTTAGAAACGCGTATATCTGCACAGAGATTGAAGCTTCAGAGACTGGGAGTTCTGTGGAAACTGTTTGGGTAAGAATACAAGGACAGAACAATGGAAAGGACACCATTGTAGGCATTTACTACTGGCCGCCTGTGCAAGCTGAAGATATGGATGAACTCTTTATGCATCAAATGGCCAAGTTCTCCAAAAAATGACAGTTGTCATGGGAGATTTCAACTATCCAGACATTTCTTGGGACTCTCTCTCAGGCAAAACTAACAGGTCAAGGAAATTCTTATCCTCTCTTGCTGACAACTTTATCTTCCAAAAGGTAGGGGAGAAAACAAGGGGAACTGCTACCTTGGATCTAATCCTTATAAACAGGGAGGAAATGGTTGAGGAGGTAAAAGTGGCCGGGACCTTAGGAGGTATAGCGACCATGCTATTTTAGAATTTTGGATAACTAGAGGAGAAAGACCTGTGAAGACTCAAACGTCAAGGTTAGATTTCAGAAAGGCAGATTTTAAGGGATTCAGAAAGAGAATTGGAGGGATCCAATGGCTGGATATCCTTAAAGACAAAAATGTCCAGGAAGGATGGGAAATCTTGAAAAATGAAATTCTCAAAGCACAATTGTTAACAATTCCGAAAAGAGGGAAGAATAGGAAGCATTTAAGGAAGCCAGGATGGATGAACACAGAACTTAAGCACATGCTAAAAAGGAAGAAAAAAATGTTTATAAAATGGAAAGAGGGAGGCATTTCTAAAGAAGAATATAATGCTGTCTGCAGGGCACAAATCAGATTATCTAAAGCTGACAATGAATTGAGGCTTGCAGGAGATGTCAAAAGCAATAATAAAGGATTTAAGTAAAAAAGTCAAAAGTAAAAGAAAAGTCAAAGATGCTATAGGATTTTTACAGGATGAAAATGATGAAATGGTAAGACAGGATGTTGAGAAGGCCGAACTTTTAAATTCCTATTTTGCATCTGTTTTCTCTCAGAAAGGAAATGTAACATCAACTGTTCTTCACTGTCCTATTAAGGGAATAGAAGAATCCAAGATATCTATAAACAGAAATATAGTGAGGAAACACTTAGCTAACCTAAATGAATTCAAGTCTCCAGGTCCAGATGAATTACACCCCAGAGTACTGAAGGAGATAGCAGCAGAAGAAATTTTTGAACTCCTCTCCATAATGTTTGAAAATTCTTGGAGAACAGGAGAAGTCCCAGAAGACTGGAGAAGAGCAAATGTTGTTCCTATCTTCAAAGAGGGGAAGAAGGTGGACCCAGGCAACTAGAGGCCGGTGAGTCTGACTTCTATACCAGGAAAGATTTTTGAGCAAATTATTAAACAACATGTATGTCAGTACCTGGATAAGAATGAAGTGATTAAACAGAGTCAGCATGGGTTTGTAACTAATAAGTCACGTCAGACTAACTTAATTTCCTTCTATGATGGAATCACTGATTGGGTGGATCAAGGAAATGCTGTAGATATAGTATATCTTGACTTCAGCAAAGCATTTGACAAAGTATCTCATACAATCCTTATTGAAAAAATGACTAAGTATGGAATGGACAAGGCAACTGTTAGGTGGATTCATAACTGGCTTAGTGATCGGACCCAAAGAGTGGTCGTAAATGGCTGCACATCCAGTTGGAAGAATGTCTCAAGTGGGGGGTACCACAGGGCTCTGTCCTGGGCCCTGTATTGTTCAACATCTTTATCAACGATTTAGATGAAGGAATTGAGGGTAAACTGATTAAATTTGCTGATGACACAAAGCTAGGAGGGATAGCTAATACTAGAGAAGAGAGAGAGAGGATTCAAAAAAGATATAAATAAACTGGAGCAGTGGGCAGCAACTAACAGAATGGGTTTTTAACAGGGGAAAAATGCAAAGTACTACATCTGGGCAATAAAAATGAAAAAAAGCATGTACAGAATGGGAGGAATAGGGCTAAGCAACAGCACATGTGAAAAAGACTTGGGTATACTAATAGATCACAGACTGAATATGAGTCAACAGTGTGATGCAGCAGCAAAAAAGGCAAATGCAATTCTAGGATGTATTAACAGAAGCATACAGTCTAGATCATGTGAAGTCATTATTTCCCTCTACTCCTCTTTGGTCAGACCTCATCTGGAATATTGTGTCCAGTTTTGGGCACCACATTTTAACAAAGACATCAACAAACTGGAGCAAGTTCAGAAAAGAGCGACCAGACTGGTGACCGGTCTGCAAACCCTGTCTTATGAGGAAAGGTTGCATGATTTGGGAATGTTTAGTTTGCAAAAGAGAAGACTGAGAGGAGACTTAATAGCTGTCTACAAATATCTAAAGGGCTGTCACATTGTAGAAGGATCAACTTTATTCTCATTTGCACAAGGAAAGACTAGAAGCAATGGGATGAAACTGAATGGGAGGAGGCACAGATTAGATGTTAGAAAAAACTTTTTGACAGAGTGATCAATGAGTGGAACAAGCTGCCACGAGAAGTGGTGAGTTCTCCTTCAATGGATGTCTTCAAACAGAGGCTGGACAGACATCTGACTGGGATGATTTAGCGAATCCTGCTTTGAGCAGGGGGTTGGACCAGATGGCCCAGGAGGTCCCTTCCAACTCTGCGATTCTATTACTTGCTAAGAGATTCCACTGTGGTAGCCTGAACACTAAGCGCTCAGCCTTACTCTTGGACATATTCAAATCTCTAACAATATCATTCATTTCACTATGTGTTATAAGGTGTGGATCACTTGAGGTTGCTGACAGAAAGTCTGGGTCGTGAGAGGAAGAAGCTACATGACACCAAGTGCCTTCATCTTCTTCGCTTGACTCGACTGAAAATGTTTCTGGTGCTTTTGGAGCAGGCAGTTCTCCTGTATGTGGTACTGGGCGTATTGCAGATAGAATGTTTGGATTCTGTAAAGTCCACTTCTTCTTTGAAACTCCTGTTCTAATGATGTGGGGGAGGTACCATGCAGAAATTTCAATTGGTAGTGTGATCGGTTGACTCCAGATCACTGGGACTTCAAAAGGCACAGATGGCCTCTTGCTATGCAACCATTGGGTTAGACGTGATGCACATCTATTTCCGCATATGTGTGGAGCCCAACTGTTGTCATGATCTTCTATTCTGTAGCCAAAATACAAGTTGAACGCTTTCCTTATCATGGTGGTAAAGTTTCGCCTTTGTGTCGCAAAAGTGACTCTTCTGCATATCTAGCAAAAACAAATCTTTGTTAATGCAAGAACGAGGCATATCTGGAAAAATCATATGGAAACATATCAATATGCTAAGAAATTTGTCAAACTGTATACCTTACACAGAGAGCATTTATAAAAGTAGGTGACGCAGCTGTAGTTAGGATTACGTCATGTGAGCTTAGTTGGCGTTTTTTGATTGATCACCCTTTGATGTTAGGATAGACTAGCCACTAACAATGCAATAATGAAATAATAAAGATACAATTTTTATATAACCTGCATGATTGGTGTCATAAGTAATTACAACCTTCTGTGGATCTTGATAATTAGAGCCAATTGGCAAATTTAAGCATCATATTCGTTTTCAGCACCACACAATTAGTTAAGTTCAACTATTTTCGTCTCTGAGCCAATTTGGCTGTGGAATATTTACCTGCAGTGTTGGTAATGCCTGCTTAGGCCACGCTCAGTATTTAGTAAGTATTTTACATCCGTATTTGTAAGCCAAAACCAGGAGTGGGTGATAAATATAGAGGGATCTATTATCAGACCACTCCTAGTTTTGGCTTACAAATACTGACCAAATACTGAAGGTGTGAATGTGGCCTTAGATCCATTATCTGTAGCAGTTTGGGGAAGTTTGAAATCCATCCCTAGTTACATCAGAGACTTGGGCTGCTCCTCCTCCATGCTTTAAACTGTAGCTCTGCTTGTTTGTGCACAAAGCAATTCATTTCATTTTTTGTGTTTTGACATAGCTGCAGATTAAAATCTTGATGTCAGCAAGCGTAGCCGCACTGCTATATGTCCCTCTCAAAAGGACTTGCATTGTTTCTGAAATTGACAGTCGTTGCCTCTTTAGTGCTTGCAAAAGATCAGAGTGTTGACAGTGCAGGGCAATGGGATTTGTAGTTCACCTTAACTTAGCTGATCGTCTAATACTGTCCAGTATATTATAGAACAAGTACAGGGGCGGTGTAATTCATAAAATACCCAAGCCCTTCTAAGTATCAGAAATGTTTTGGTATAGGAAAAAAAACCTATTTGATTTTCTCCTCTTTCCAGCTAGCTCTGGCCAGTTTCTATGAGGATGGAGGAGATGACGACATAGTGACACTTCCACAGCCTCCCCAAGGTTCCACTTCACGTGGTTCGGGACCCAGGTAAGTGCCCTGACAATGACATGCTTCCTATCAATAAACATCACTGATACATGGGATGCATTAGCAATTTTATTTAAGTTTTTGAACTTTCTTAAAATAAAAATACTGTGTTTTTTTTTTTTTTTTTTTTTTTTTTTCTTTGTATTTGGTTCTGATGGCAGAAAGAATAATAAAATTGAAACTTGTACATTTCGTAAAGAGGTCTTGAGCACTGTCCTGAGTCCAATCGTGTCACCCTAGCCGTATAACAAATGGGTAATAGGGCTAAAAATCTTGTACAGGACAAAAATGTGTGTGATCTTCTTTTCAAGCAGGGTATTGGCATTTTAACGGCGCTGAGAAATAGGAGTATAGTGCCCCCCAGTATCGGAAAATCTCTGCAGTTTCGGCTACCAGGGGTAGTCGAGACCCTGGAGTATATGATCAGGGATGGTTTTTACGGTCCCCATCACGTGATCGTCGTTATTCACTGAATAACGGCAATCAATAAAAAAAAAATTAATTTTAAATCAGACTTTTATCTCTCCGATATGCTCTAGCATATCGGAGAAGGGAGAAGTGGGGTCCCCCTGATACCTCTGCCATCCCTGGACCCTCCTGCTACGTCCCCAGCCGGCCAGCCGTGTCATTTTCCTGGAAAAAAATGGCACACGCGCCGAGATCTGCTGGCCGGTACCTGGCAACAATAGTGAGTTCTTCCTATTAGTTCCTTTTGATCACTGTGATAGACCCTATAACGGTGATTAAAAAAAACAATCAAATATCCTCCATGGTCACCCCCTTAGTTAGAGAAAAAAATTATAAACTAAAAAAATTTTTTTTCCATTCATTGCAGTTGGGGTTTGGTTGAAATTATAATTTGGGAGAATGCAAGAGTAAATAAAAAATGATGACAATATGACAGCTAGTGTGGAGAGCAAGTGCTCTCGCGTTTGCATTGGGTGCACGGAGTATCGCGGATCCCTACATGGTTTTTTTTTTGTTTGGTTTTTTTTTTTTTTTGTGGGTGTCAACAGTCATGAAACATGAGGGGCGGGCACTTGAGCATCTGTGATGTTTGGTGCATACCTGAGAACACAATGCAAACTGGAGTGGCGAGCACTTGCGCTCAACACTACTGGTGACACATTCAATGTGACAATCTAATGTTGTCACATTCTGTATCATACCTGTGGGTTCAAAATGGTCACTGTAAGGGTGTGCACACATTGCAGATTCTGCTGCGGATTTTTCCGCACAGAATTGTCAAAATCTGCATGTCCAATGACCTGCGGATTAGCCTGCGGTTTTCCCCTGCGGTTTGACACCTGTCATGGAGCACAGGGCTGTGGAGTCGGTAAGCCAAACCTGCGACTCCGACTCCTCAATTTACCTTACACCGACTCCAACTCCGACTCCGACTCCCACACATATTGCTTATATTTAAGTGAAAAATTTATTGTAGTACAATGTGAACCTCAGACATTTAATCATTTCTATGATACAATAATCAAGACATTTAGATAGAACAGAATATATATTGGTGTACTACCCGGTTTTCATTCTTTTTGGTACAGATACGATATGGATTGACATATATGGATAGATAGAGCAGATTTCTAATCTGCTTTTGCTATTGAAAACATTATCTATGAGCTCAAAAACCTTTCAGGTGATGCGGTTTTTTAAAAAGATCAGCTTTTGCAGCTGAAAAATGTATCCTCAAAAAACACAGGAAAAACGCTGTGTGTGAATGTAGCCTTAGATCAGGAATAGAACAGCCATTTATAGGACATTTCATAACTTTCCCCAAACTCCTATGAAAAAATATTCAGCACATCCTGCATTGAATTACTGTACCCAATTTATTATATATTTTAGGAGTCGGAGTCGCTCCATTTTATACCGACTCCAACTTCGACTCCGACTCCACCAAAATGAGCACCGACTCCGACTCCACAGCCCTGATGGAGCAGGTGGCAAACCGCTGCGGAATCCGCACAAAGAATTGACATGCTGCGGATTTAAATCTGCGCTGAAAAATCTGCAACGTCTGCACTGCGTTTTCTATTTTAGATTTACTATAGTGGTACTGTACAACGCAGCAGAAACTGCTGGCATCCGCAGGGCCAAATCTGCTGTGGATCCGCGGCAGAATCCGCAGCGTATGCACACACCCTAATCCTGGATAAAATCCTTGAGGGGTGTGGTTTCCACTGCCTAGGTACATCAGGGGCTCTCCAAACACGACATGGTGCCCGCCATCCATTCCAGCCAATTTTGCATTCAAAACATTAAGTGGTGCTCCTTCCCTTTTGAGCCATGCTGTGCGCACAAACAGTGGATTTCCCCCACATACGAGGTATCTGCGTACTCGGGAGGAATTGCACAACTATTTTTTGCAGGGTCCATTTTCTCTTGTTACCCTTGGGGAAAATAGAAAAGTTTAGGTCTAAAGTAAATTATTAGTGGAAAAAAGTTAAATGTTCAATTTTTCCTTCTATATTGCTTCAGTTTTTGTAAAGCACTTGAAGGGTTAATAAACTTCTTGAATGTGGTTTTGAGCACCTTGAGGGGTGCAGGTTTTAGAATGGTGTCAGTTTGGGTATTTTCTGTCATATAGAGGTAATAACTCTAGAACGGTTCAATGGATCCCACTGATTCTGAGACATTATACTTTATGATAGTGGTAAAATTTCTTTCATATAACTTATGTTTGATTATGATAAAATCTGAAGTTTGGCGAAAATTGTGCAATTTTCAAACTTTTAGTTTTTATGCCCTTAAATCAGTCATGTCACACAAATTAGTTATTAATAATTCCCACATGTCTACTTTCACATCAGCACCATTTTTTTAAACAATTTTTTTTTTTTTTGTTAAAAAGGTCAGCAATTTCTCATTTTTACAACACCATTTTTTTATTTTTAGGGACCACATCATATTTGAAGTGACTTAATATCTTTTTTTTTTTTTTTTTACATTGTCCCACTATGAGACATCATCCTTACACTGACAGATTGCTGATCTGATACTCTACAATGCTTTTGCACTGCAGAGCAGTTTCTGACAGGCTCTTAGCCGCTCACAGGCCACCTTTCCTGAAGGATCCTGTGGCCATCTTGCAGCTCAGGGTCACCGTGGAGACCATTGGCACAACTTGATCGCATCACGTTGTGCTGATGGGAGCAGATAGGGAGCCCCCTCCCTTGGCAATGCTCCTTGATGCTGCTGTCACTATTGACAGCGGCATCAGAGTGGTTAGCACCGATCGTGGGTGTTGCTGCAGAGTTTCAGCTCTCACATAGAGCTGACACCCGCACCCGTTCGCACTCAGTGTGAGGCGCTATAATATATATAACGCCTCACACTGATATTATAATACACACTGCTCTGCGGGGGCTGCGTTATATACAGTACAGACCAAAAGTTTGGACACACCTTCTCATTCAAATAGTTTTCTTTATTTTCATGACTTTGAAAATTGTAGATTCACTCTGAAGGCATCAAAACTATGAATTAATACATGTGGAATTATATAATTAACAAAATAGTGTGAAACAACTGAAAATCTCTTATATTCCACCTTTTGCTTTGATTACTGCTTTGGACCCTCTTGGCATTCTCTTGATGAGCTTCAAGAGGTAGTCACCGGAAATGGGTTTTTACTTCACAGGTGTGCCCTGTCAGGTTTAATCAGTGGGATATCTTGCCTTATAAATAGGGTTGGGACCATCAGTTGTGTTGTGCAGAAGTCTGGTGGATACACAGCTGATAGTCCTACTGAATAGACTGTTAGCTGCTTTTTTCTTGCCATAATACAAATTCTAAGAAAAACAAGTGGCCATCATTAATGATGGCCACTCGTTTTTCTTAGCTGCTTTTTTCTTGTCTTAATACAAATTCTAACAGTCTATTCAGTAGGACTATCAGCTGTGTATCCACCAGACTTCTGCACAACACAACTGATGGTCCCAACCCCATTTATAAGGCAAGAAATCCCACTTATTAAACCTGACAGGGCACACCTGTGAAGTGAAAACCATATCCGGTGACTACCTCTTGAAGCTCATCAAGAGAATGCCAAGAGTGTGCAAAGCAGTAATCAAAGCAAAAGGTGGCTACTTTGAAGAACCTAGAATATAAGACATATTTTCAGTTGTTTCACACTTTTTTGTTAATTATACAATTCCACATTGTAAAATAATGCTTATCCTGTAAAATACTCAGGACTAGTTACCAGATAAAAATATAGTGGTTTATTTGGATTCTTCCATCAAAGAAAGGTTATTACAGAAAAACAGGTGAATAAAAATAAGTGAAAGAGAGATTGTCCATTATTCATAGCAAAGCAGCATGTATTCTTCTTCTCTCCGAGATCCTGAATAGCAAATGGCTGCTGTGTCTCAGTTCGGCTTCTCACATAGCCGTCAAGTAATATACCAGCTGTTATGTCATGTCATGGCCCAACACAGGCGACATCTTCGTGTCTGTCTCTCATGATGGTGAGGGAAGAAGACAGCGACCTCTACAGTTAGCCATGAATTATATACGTCTCTTGAAGCACGTGATCTCGGTATATATGGAGTTTGACATTTACCTCAAGGCTAAACTTAAATATGTAGTGAGCTGACATTTACCACTTGCTAAAATAGCACATGCAATGGAAGGCAATGTCCCGTACAGAACATATAAGAATACAACTCCATATATATAAATCCATAACTAATAATATTTAACAATTCCCCCTTTTGAGGGAGACAGACATTAATTGGAACCCTCAAATATAACAAGATCTTTTTTTCTTTTCTTCTTCTTTGACAAAATAATTTAATATCAATAACAATAATATCAGATTACCGTTATAAGTACTCAATGACATAATTGATGTGAATTCATGTTATGGTAAGCCGTGAACAATATTCATATAAAATATGTATAATTATACTTCCCTAAGTCTAAATTGAAGCATCTCAGGTCCAGTCATCATTTGATGTCATCTGGTCTTCATTTTGATGTCTTCTGTCTTCTTCTTGGTTCTTTTAAAAACACAGTTTTTCTATAGCATATAGATGTTGTAGAAATTGTGTTGTGTATCAAATCAAAGTCCATAAATTCAAATGTTGATAAGAAACAAAGTCTATAGATGAAATGCAGCTTTAATATCTGTGCAGTGTCACCTTTAAAAACCTGGGCTTACATTGGCTCGCCTTGGATATTCTGGAATCCTCCGGCACTGGTCTTTGAACAGGTGTGACGTCTTTGGTCAGCAAAGCAAGGGTTAAAATGACTCTTCCTTGCTAAACATAGCACCATAACCAGTCCTTGTCCTAATGCACAGGACATATGTCAGGGTTAATTACCTTCATTGTTCACCAGCCTTCATCAAAGCTTTTCAGGTGATTGAAAACCTCTGGAACTTGATAAGAACGTGATAACACAGTTCATCTCAGCATCATAGGATCATCGTCCTCTGGTTGTCAGGTTAGACACTTTAATCGTGACCGTCAGTGGTGGATACTGCACTTGTGACTGTCAGTGGTGGATACTGCATTTGTAATTAACACAGTCTATTACTCAGTAATCATAGCTTTGTTACCTTCTGGGACTTCTGGATCGCGGCATTCTTCTTCTTGCAACTGATAAGAATCAATGAAGTTTAGAAATGTGAAAAGTCTTTATTAACATAATTTCAATATCTTGCTTGAAGTCTTCATTCCCTATTCTATACCAAATCTGGTAATTTTCCTATCCTATAATATCACAGCGTACCATAGCAATCAGTAATATCCATATAATTATTATCAGAATTTGTACTGTATATGGATTTCAATGTTTGAAATAATAAACCAATAATAAGTGATAATACATTATTATCCATATTTTTTTCATGTGATAGAACATTTTTTTTATGTCTTAGGTGTAATTACCTTTTTCAACCCATAGGTGTCACTGTGTTTTATGTAACCAGTGTTTTCATCTTTATTAATAAGGAATATATTTATTATACTAATAATATGTAGGAATGTATAGCCATGAACCAAAATAAGAATATATGAGTGAGCGAATGAATGAATAAAAGAATTGTTGCATATAACTCAGAAGTGAAACATTTCCTTAGTAATAGAACCATATAATTGCTATATTTAATGAAGCAATATTCTCAGTAGATATTACTTTACTAAATATTGGTGAAAGAATTAAAAATAATGAAAAATAAGAATAAAAATAAGAATAAGGCCTTTATGTTGATGCAGAGTAGTTATGTCTTCAGTAACATATACCCTTAATATTTCCATGATCTGGATTATTTCATAATGGTCATAAACTTGTGTTACCAAAATATTCAAATTATGCAACTTTGCATGTAATTCCTCTTAGTGTAAAGAAATGACTCTTTATAATACTTGTTATTATACCCAATACAATACAAATGCCAGTCATTTCACTGGCTACCTATTCGCTACAGGGTCCAGTATAAACTCATCTCTCTCACCCACAAAGCTCTCCACTGTTCTGCACCGCCTTATATCTCCTCTCTCATCTCTGTCTATCGCCCTACACGTGCCCTCCGTTCTACAAATGACCTAAGACTAACATCCCCCGTAATCCGAACCTCGCACCTCCGTCTCCAAGACTTCTCTCGTGCTGCTCCAGCTCTCTGGAATGCACTTCCCCAGACGATCAGACTGATACCTAGCCCTGACCTATTCAAGCGCGCTTTGAAAACCCATCTCTTCAAAGAAGCCTATCACATCAACTACTCAGCAAGCTAACTTTGCCCTGTTCCCTCCTTCCAAATATTATTCTGAATCTGCACCCTACTATTCATCTGTCTCCACACCCTTCATGCACATGATAACTGCACTTGATACTTGTCTATTGCGCTTAAACACACGGGCTGATGACCGGATCATGCAGCTTTATATGAAAATCCCTATTATAATTGCCAGACCTGAATTAACAAGCATTTCTCACCTACTGTGTCCCCCCATTTCCTTGTAGATTGTAAGCTTGCGAGCAGGGACCTCACTCCTAATGTCATTGTTTGAATTGTCTTAACTTGTATTGAATTTATTGTCTGTACATGTCCCCGCTTAATTGTAAAGTGCTGCGGAATATGTTGGCGCTATATAAATAAAAATTATTATTATTATTATTATTATAATACTTATACCATTGTACCTTATTAATATTTTTTCCTATTAAAATGTGTGAAGAAGAGGTATTAATCAAATGTGATGATGTAGTCAGGATCAAAAACATATTTTCCCCCTTAATACCAAAAAATATTGTTCTATGAAATAATTCATTTATCAAAACCAAAATTAAAAAGAATTAATTTATAAATTGTGTAAATATTATACTTGCTTATACCATTATTTGTCTGAAGATGTGTAACCATTAAAATTAATTTGAATATCATAAAATTATCCTTTGGAAAAATTAATTTGCATAAACCATTTTGATGTGCGATTGCACTTTGCACTTATCCACAATTAACTAAATCAAGAAATAATTACTATAGAAATACAGAAATATATGTTGTATAGATAATATTTCATTATATATCCTAATATTCTAATAATTTAACTGATCTGCATATTTCTCCTAAAGATAAAAGCTTTGGGGTTTTTTTTTTTTTCCTCTCATTCAGAATCCTGAGGCCTCATACAAACGTATCACATTACTCCTAAGCAGCTGCTCATACACTCAGTCACTGTCACTCAGACTGTGTCACATATTTAAGTTTAAACCAAATACCTCACATACGAAGGTGTGATGAATACACGTATTTTAACCCAAATTATCCTAATTATCAATGCATTGTAAACTATTTCAATTTAGTCTTAATATTTCTTTGAATATTCCTCCACATGACATAAATATATGTTGTATAGCTATACTTGACATTTAGGCCTGGAAAAAAAAAATTCCATTGGTTTGCAAAAGTTGAGACCCCCTTAAAAATTCTTTCCCTAAGGAACAGGGACATAGTATACTGGTATACTTGTATTATTAGAACAAGTTTCAAATTTCACCTGCTGTGGTTGTCATTCGAACCATGCAGTGAAGGCACACACACAGAACATATTTTAAAATGCAGTTAGTTATTTCCTTTTAAGGGTTAGATATATAAAATCATGCAATTATTGCAACTTCCTGTGTCATAAAGGCATAAATCCTTGGAAGAGAATTTTTCCCGATTAAGTCCTGCTTTGAAATGAAAATTCTAAGGAAACATAAAAAATAAGGTTAATATCATATTCATAATTCTAAATATTATTACTGATGTAGATTTTAATTTTCATTAAAAAATACAGTTCTACTATTTCTACTTCTACAAACACTCTATATATACTGTATGACTATGTATATATCCACAAACCATAAAACTACAGGATTATACTCTATAAAATAATTACATATAACTCACTAATTGTATAACACTGTTACACAAAATATATATATAATTACTTTTTCTAGCCAATTCCTAAACCCATACTTATTTCTCTGCAAAAAATATCCTGAAAGGTTCTTGCCATTTTAAAGCTGATAGATTCTTGGAGCAGAGTATTCAGTTTACAAGCCATGATGTCACTCACCACCTGTTTCTGTCTGTCAAATTCGGCCATCTTGGTTACAGAAAGAAGATCAAAACTCATCATTTTTCTTAATTCAATTTGTGTCTTTTCGGTGTTCCTTTGCATCATTCCATATGGCTTATAACAAACATGTGATTTCCTTTGTTCTTCATATATTTGATTTTGGGGAAAACTCATTTTAGAAGGTTTTGCTAATACAAGCTTCTGATAAGATTTTACTCTGCCTGTCTTTACAAAATTAGCACAATTTACTTTCCTCTCACGATTCTCGTGTTTTCTGGCAAAATCAAGGGATTGCGCACATTCAAACAAAGAATCTTTTTGTGATGCAATAACACGAGATGCAGGATTTAGAAACCAAAATTTGCTTACAAAACTCCTTATGAGGGACGGTGTTTTGACATTCTCACTCAGCATTCTATACAAACGTTCATATATGGACATGAACGTAAAAATACATTCCTTCCGACCAATCCTTAATTTTTGAAGAATATCAATATCTGGATGATTTTCATTTGATGAACAAAAAATGAGAATTTTTAATCTGTCTTTATCAGTTAAATTCTCATGTATTTCACCAGATAACTTTAAAGACAATCTCCTAGCAAAATTTACAGGGATCCACATTTTGAACAACTGATTCTTCTCCTCGTTAGATAAATCAAATTTATCAACACAACTTTCAAAAACCTCAGAGTTTCTACAAACATGGATTGTATTGTCATATGCAGGTATTATTTTGCATATCTCTAGCAAAGCTTTTCTTACTTTCCTTCAGATTTTGGCCTGTGAGTCGTCTATTTTTAGTGGTCCGTCTTTCCCTTGTACGTCCTCTACGTCAGTTCTGAAGTCTCCTCCTACTTCTCCATCTTGTTCCACGTCTGCAAGGTCACCTTCAATGGCCGCTACAGACACTTGATTACAGTCAATCTCCCTAACTTTACAGCCAATCTCGAGAACATCACAACAATCATTTTTGGATTTCTCTGACACAGATCTATGAAATATATCTACCATCTGTAGAATATTTTTTAATCTCTCTCTTTCTCTATTGAAAAACTTAGAATCTAACCTTTGATTCTCGAGTTCACACTCGGCATATAAACTTAACCATAAAACTTCTGAATTAGAATTGTCTACAGACTTAAATTTCAATTTACTCTGCTTAGCAAGACAATTAATGACATCCATTTTATCTTACCTTGAAATGTCTCAGCTTGTTCCTTTGATGGACAACGCTGGGCTCCTGTCTTCACACGTCTGGCTTACGTCTGGTACTTTTGGCCCTTGTAGTACTTCTCAATCTATCTGGCACTTCTTAGTCCTCACGTCTAGGTTCCGTCTGATTCTTGTGAATAGTGGAGTTCCTGACAACTTGCACATATGAGCAAAGTTCAATCCCCCTTGTGGGCAAGTTGAGGGAAATCAGCAAAAAAGTACAAAAATTCAGATCTGGCTGCCTCTCCAATGTAAAATAATGCTTATCCTGTAAAATACTCAGGACTAGTTACCAGATAAAAATATAGTGGTTTATTTGGATTCTTCCATCAAAGAAAGGTTATTACAGAAAAACAGGTGAATAAAAATAAGTGAAAGAGAGATTGTCCATTATTCATAGCAAAGCAGCATGTATTCTTCTCTCCGAGATCCTGAATAGCAAATGGCTGCTGTGTCTCAGTTCGGCTTCTCACATAGCCGTCAAGTAATATACCAGCTGTTATGTCATGTCATGGCCCAACACAGGCGACATCTTCGTGTCTGTATCTCATGATGATGAGGGAAGAAGACAGCGACCTCTACAGTTAGCCATGAATTATATACGTCTCTTGAAGCACGTGATCTCGGTATATATGGAGTTTGACATTTACCTCAAGGCTAAACTTAAATATGTAGTGAGCTGACATTTACCACTTGCTAAAATAGCACATGCAATGGAAGGCAATGTCCCGTACAGAACATATAAGAATACAACTCCATATATATAAATCCATAACTAATAATATTTAACACACATGTATTAACCCCTTCACCCCCAAGGGTGGTTTGCACATTCATGACCGGGCCAATTTTTACAATTCTGACCACTATACCTTTGAGGTCATAACTCTGGAACGCTTCCATGGATCCCGGTGATTCTGACATTGTTTTCTCGTGACATATTGTACTTCATGTTAGTGGTAAAATTTCATTCAAATAACTTGGTTTATTTGTGAGAAAAACGGAAATTTGGCGAAAATTTTGAAAATTTCGCAATTTTCCAACTTTGAATTTTTATGCCCTTAAATCACAGAGATACAGCACACAAAAAACTTGATAACTAACATTTCCCACATGTTTACTTTACATCAGCACAATTTTGGAACCAAAATTTTTTTTTTGTTAGGAAGTTATAAGGGTTAAAAGTTGACCAGCGATTTCTCATTTTTACAACACCATTTTATTTTTAGGACCACATCACATTTGAGGTCACTTTGAGGGGTCTATATGATAGAAAATACCCAAAAGTGACACCATTCTAAAAACTGCACCCCTTAAGGTGCTCAAAACCACATTCAAGAAGTTTATTAACCCTTTAGATGCGTCACAGGAATTTTTTTGAATATTTAAATAAAAAAAAAATGAACATCTAACTTTTTTTCACAAAAAAAATACTTCAGGTTCAATTTTTTTTATTTTACCAAGGGTAACAGGAGAAATTGGACTGCAAAAGTTATTGTGCAATTTGTCCTGAGTACGCTGATACCTGATATGTGGGGGGGGGAACGACTGTTTCGGCGCATGGCAGAGCTCAATGGAAGGAGCACCGTTTGACTTTTTCAATGCAAAATTGGCTGGAATTCAGATCGGACGCCTTGTCACGTTTGGAGAGTCCCTGATGTACCTAAACAGTGGAAACCCCCTACAAGTGACCCCATTTTGGAAACTAGACCCCCCAAGGAACTTATCTAGATGTGTGGTGAGAACTTTGAACCCCCAAGGGCTTCACAGAAGTTTATAACATAAAGCCGTACAATTAAAAAATCATATTTTTTCCACGAAAATTATCTTTTCACCCTCAATTCTTATTTTACCAAGGGTAACAGGACCCTATAAGTTATTGTGCAATTTGTCCTGAGTACGCTGATACCCCACATGTGGGGGTAAACCACTATTTGGGCGCATGGCAGAGCTCGGAAGGGAAGCAGCGCCATTTGACGTTTTTGGCTGGAATTGAGATCGGCCACCATGTCGCGATCGGAAAACCCCTGATGTACCTAAACAGTGGAAACCTCCCACAAATGACACCATTTTGTAAACTAGACCCCCCAAGGAACTTATCTAGATGTGTGGTGAGCACTTTGAACCCCCCAGTGCTTCACAGAAGTTTATAACGCCCGGGCGTGAAAATAAAAAATTCGTATTTTTTTCCACAAACATGATCTTTTAGTCACCATTTTATTTTCCCAAGGGTACCAGGAGAAATTGGACCCCAAAAGTTGTTGTCCAATTTGTCCTGAGTATGCTGATACCCCATATGGGGGAGAAAACTACTGTATGGGCACACGTCGGGGCTCGGAAGGGAAGTAGTGACGTTTTGGAATGCAGACTTTGATGGAATGGTCTGCGGGTGTCATGTTGCCTTTGGAGAGTCCCTGATGTACCTAAACAGTGGAAACCCCCCACAAATGACCCCATTTTGAAAACTAGACCCCCCTAAGGAACTTATCTAGATGTGAGGTGAGCACTTTGAACCCCCAATGGCTTTACAGAAGTTTATAATGCCCGGGCATGAGAATAAAAAAATCGTATTTTTTTCCACAAACATAATCAATTAGTCCCCAATTTTTTCATTTTCCCAAGGGTAACAGGAGAAATTGGACCCCAAAAGTTGTTGTCCAATTTGACCTGAGTAGGCTGATACCCTACATGTGGGGGTAAAACACTGTTTGGGCGCATGGCAAAGCTTGGAAGGGAAGGAGCACCATTTGACTTTTTCAACTCCGAATTGGCTGGAATTGATATCAGACGCCATGTTGCATTTGGAGATCCCCTAATGTGCCCAAACAGTGGAAACCCCCAATTCTAACTCCAACCCGAACCCCAACACACCCCTAACCCTAATCTCAGCCCTAACCCTACCCTAGCCCTAACCCTAATGGAAAAATGGAAATAAATACATTTTTTTTTTTATTTTATTTTTCCCTAACTAAGGGGGTGATAACGGGGGGTTTGATTTACTATTTATAGCGGTTTTTATGTTTGGCGGCTGTCACACGCTAAAAGACGCTTTTTATTGTAAAAATAGTTTTTGCATCACCACATATTGAGAGCTCTAATTTTTCCGTATTTTGACCCACCGAGTCATGTGAGGTCATATTCTTTGCGGGACGAGTTAACGTTTTCATTGGTACCATTTTCGGGCACGTGACATTTTTTGATCGCTTTTTATTTTGTTTTTTGGTACGCAGAATGAACAAAAACCAGCGTTTCATGAATTTCTTTTGGGGGGGTGCGTTTACACCGTTCCGCGTGCGGTAAAATTGATAAAGCGGTTTTCTTCTTCGGGTCAGTACGGTTACAGCGATACCTTATTTAGGTCTTTTTTTATGTTTTATCGGTTTTATGCAATGAAAACTTTTATATAAAAAATAATTATTTTTGCATCGCTTTATTCTGCGAGCTATAACTTTATTTTTTTGCGGATGATGCTGTGTGGCAGCTCGTTTTTTGCGGTACAAGATGACGTTTTCAGCGGTACAATGGATATTTATATGCGTCTTTTTGATCGCGCGTTATTACAATTTTTGTTTGGCGGTATGATAATAAATCATTATTTTTTGCTTCGTTTTTTATTTTTATTTTTTAAGGGGTTCGCTAAAGGGGTTAACTAATGGGACAGTTTTATAGGGCGGGTCATTACGGACGCGGCGATACCTAATATGTGTACTTTTATTGTTTTGGGTTTTTTTTATTTCTAAAAAATGGATTTATTTGGGGGAATATTTTTTTTTTTTTTTCTAATTTATTTGGCGATTTTTATTTTTTATTTTTTTTAATTTATTTTAACACTTATTTTTTTTTTTTTTACTTTATTAAATAGTCCCAGGTCACATCACAGATCAGCAATCTGTCACAGGCACTGCAGAAGGCTTCCTCATGCCTGCGCTTTGCAGGCACTGAGGAAGCCAGCTTCCTGCAGGCCCCCGAAGGCCCCCGTCGCCATCTTGGATTCGGGGGCCTGCAGGAAAGGAGCCCCCGGCAGCAGCGCTGCACATTGCGCTGCCGTGGGGGGCTCAGGGAAGCACGGAGGGAGCCCCCTCCCTGCCGATGCTTCCCTTTAACCTCCGGTACACCGCGATCATGTTTGATCGCGGTGTGCAAGGGGTTAACGTGTCGGGGGCGGTCCGTGACCGCCCCTGACACATTGTGCCGGGTGTCAGCTGTGATAATCAGCTGACACCTGGCCGCGATTAGCGGCGCTCATCACGTCGGCGCCGCTGATCGCGGTAGACGTACTATCCCGTCCATGGGCATAGGGGCCCGGGTCCCATGGACGGGATAGTACTTCTCATGTCAGGAAGGGGTTAATTCATAGTTTTGATGCCTTCAGAGTGAATCTACAATTTTCATAGTCATGAAAATAAAGAAAACTGTTTGAATGAGGTGTGTCCAAACTTTTGGTCTGTAGTGTGTATGTGTGTATATATATATATATATATATATATATATATATATATATATATATATACACTCACTGGCCACTTTATTAGGTACACCATGCTAGTAACGGGTTGGACCCCCTTTTGCCTTCAGAACTGCCTCAATTCTTCGTGGCAGAGATTCAACAAGGTGCTGGAAGCATTCCTCAGAGATTTTGGACCATATTGACATGATGGCATCACACAGTTGGCGCAGATTTGTCGGCTGCACATCCCTGATGCGAATCTCCCGTTCCACCACATCCCAAAGATGCTCTATTGGATTGAGATCTGGTGACTGAGGAGGCCATTTGAGTACAGTAAACTCATTGTCATGTTCAAGAAACCAATCTGAGATGATTCGAGCTTTATGACATGGCGCATTATCCTGCTGAAAGTAGCCATCAGATGCCTGTTCTTAGCTGAGAGGAGTGGTACCCAGTGTGGTCTTCTGCTGCTGTAGCCCATCTGCCTCAAAGTTCGACGCACTGTGCGTTCAGAGATGCTCTTCTGCCTACCTTGGTTGTAACGGGTGGCAATTTGAGTCACTGTTGCCTTTCTATCAGCTCGAACCAGTATGCCCATTCTCCTCTGACCTCTGGCATCAACAAGGCATTTCCGGCCACAGAACTGCCGCTCACTGGATTTTTTTTCTTTTTCGGACCATTCTCTGTAAACCCTAGAGATGGTTGTGCGTGAAAATCCCAGTAGATCAGCAGTTTCTGAAATACTCAGACCAGCCCTTCTGGCACCAACAATCATGACACGTTCAAAGGCACTCAAATCACCTTTCTTCCCCATACTGATGCTCGGTTTGAACTGCAGGAGATTGTCTTGACCATGTCTACATGCCTAAATGCACTGAGTTGCCGCCATGTGATTGGCTGATTAGAAATTAAGTCTTAACACACAGTTGGACAGGTGTACCTAATAAAGTGGCCAGTGAGTGTGTATGTATGTATATATATATATATATATATATTTTTTTTTTATGCATGTCGAGAGGGGGTTAACGGTATAATCCGTCAACGTCTGAAAATTGTAGATTTACTCTGTCGCCTTATTGGGGGACACAGAACCGTGGGTGTTATGCTGCTGTCCACTAGGAGGCGACACTATGCATAATCTGAAAAAGATTAACTTTGGCTCCTCCTCTGCAGTATACACCCCTGGACGGCGTCAGCCTTCTCCAGTTTTTGCTTAGTGTCGCAGGAGGCACACCTAAGTTTTTTTTTTTTTTTTTACTCCGTCTTTTTCCTGGATTTTTTTCCAAAGGACTACAGATGAAGAAGAGAGGGTCTCCAGCGAGACTCCCGGCATGGCTCCCTCCTCGGTCCCCCATTAGGGGTACCCGGTTGAGGTCGAGGTGGCTATTCCCCATGTCGCTCCCTCACCAGTCCCTTGGGTACTGGTTCGAGGTCGAGACCCCCCCTGCTTCCTCAGTTCCGTCTGGGTCGAGGCGACGATGAAGCCCCCTGACGGTGACAGCAGCACCCTCCCTAATCCCCCTCTGGGGGCATTAGGTTGAGACACCGCAGGTAGGGCCTGTACCAGGGACCCCAGTCCACCTGTGGGCTCCTTTTTGGGACCGGGGGAGGTGCAGAGAGGCACGGCACTTATCAGAGACCGGGCTCCCTGCGCCCCGGTCTCTGCAGTAATCACGCCCCAAGGGACCCTCCACAGGGCCCCAGTCACATACATGGCCCCCCCCCCCCCCCCCCCCCGCCTGGAGACCTCAAATTTAGGCCGCAGCTTCGGCCTAGCCAAAGTCTCTGCCCCATTCCCGCCCCCCGGATGACGAAAATGACACTGTAGTGTCATAGAAGGGGCGGATCGAAGCAGGAAGGGCGCGCTTTTACATGGCCCAGCGCGCCCTTTTCCAGCTCTCCGCCCCCTACCCTCTCCCCCTCAGAATCCGGTGGCCATCTTGCTGCACCTGGAGGAACGCAGCACAGAGTCTCCGGGGGGCACAGGACGTGGGACTTATCAGCGCTGGACCTAAGGGGGAGCACCGGTGGGGTAAGATCACAGCTGGGTCCTTGGTACTCAGCTGTGAATTCCTATACCCTATAGCGCTCTCCTACTCCTTTCCTCTGCGTAGATACCCCTGTAGGGCCTCCACTAATCAGACTAGGTACTATGTCGGGCTCAAGGAAAAGAACCAGGCAAGACTGCTTTTATGCAGTCTGCACAGCCTGCAAGGCCACTCTCCCCAGCGGCAGCACGTACCCGCACTGCCGGGATTGTACCCAAAAAACAGGATCAGAACCCCAAGAAGTCCCTACCAACGCTTCTGCGACCGCTACTGCGCCGGAATGGGCGACTCAGATGTCGCAGTCTATGACACAGTCTATAGATAACCTGACCTCCACATTACTGCAGGGTCATGTCTCGGCTATGAACGTTACTCAGCAAAGGGATGTCCGGTCTCATGATCAGGGCGCTTCCGACAGTTCGAGGCGTAAGCGGACCCACAGGTTGCGTTCATCTGCGTCCTCACATAGCAATAGGTCATCCCCCTCCATGGAAAGACACAGTGGCCTCAGGTCACCGAGGCCGCCCCCTGATAGAGAAGGACAATGCGGATCTCCACAACGATCCCAGACCACGGGAAACCTCCGCTCTAGTTCGCCCGCTAGGGAGCTCCTTAGCGATGCGCAGGACTCAGAGGGCATATGTGACTCCAATTCAGATAACGAAACAGAGAACGCTTTGCTCCCTTGTCCCCCTAGCAATACTGCGATAGTTGAGGATATAGTCTCTTCCATCCTTCGGGTGCTGGACATTTCAGATCCAACCCCGGAAGCACCAGAACACAAGATTTCCTTTGAAAGTGTTCAGAAACCATCGAAGGTCTTCCCTAATCACCCGGAATTTCAAAAAATCCTTTCTAAGCATTTTTCGCAGCCTGAGAAAAAATTTGCCAATCGCAAGTATTTGGAAGCAAAATACCCCTTTCCACAGAAAGACACCAAGGATTGGACAGATCCGCCTGAAGTGGACCCTCCAGTCTCTAGACTAGCAGCACAAACGCTTCTCTCGCTGCCGGACAGTTCAACCCTCAAGGACACAGCAGACAGACAGGTAGAATGCATGGCTCGTTCAATCTTTGAAGCTGCAGGTGCCTCTTTGGCTCCCGCATTTGCTTCAGTTTGGGCAGCCAAGGCCATCATGGCTTGGGCTGATCTATTGCAAAAGGGCCTTCAAGCTTCAAATCCTCAGATGGCGGACCAGGCGGTGCAAATTGCAGTAGTGGCAGATTACATGGTCCATGCAGCGTTGGACTCTGCAAGAGGGATAGCGGGAATAGCATCAAACGCCATCACAGTCTGGCGTATTCTCTGGCTAAGAGAATGGAAAGCGGATGCGGCCTCAAAAAAGCCCCTAACTAATCTCCCGTACTTCAGTGGCCGTCTTTTCGGTGAAAAGCTCGATACAATGATATCCAATGCTACCGGGGGCAAAAGTACTTCCCTCCCTCAACTAAGACCAAAACGCACGTTTAAAAGGCGTAATCAATCTCGTTTCCGATCCTTTCGGAATTCTTCAGGCTGGTCCGTCTCACGCCCAGCACAAAACCGTAATCGTTCCCCCCCTCCGCAGGGACAACACACGTGCGGCACAGAGGCCGGACAGGAACTGGCAATCAAAGGCAAGCCAGGCAAAACCTAAAAGAGGAAAACCTCAGGCTTTTCCCTCATCTTGACTCGTGTCCTATGGAAGACACCCCACTTGTAGGCGGACGACTGCTACTCTTTCAGCAGGTCTGGCTGCCTATTACAGAAGACAAGTGGGTCAAGGAAATAGTGTCTTCAGGATACAAAATCGAGCTTACTACCAGCCCACCGCACAGGTTTTTTCCCTCTGTCCCTCCAAAATCCCCGCTCAAAGCTAAGGCCTTCCGTCAAGCGGTTTCTTCCCTCCTGCGAGCAGGAGTCATAGTGCCAGTCCCAGCAGAAGAGCGCTTCCGAGGTTTCTACTCCAACCTGTTCGTGGTGCCCAAGAAGGGAGGCAGCGTCCGACCCATACTAGACCTCAAGCAACTCAACAAGTACGTTCGAGTTCGTCACTTCCGCATGGAATCACTCCGGTCAATCGTTGCGTCTATGGAAAAAGGAGAATATCTTGCCTCCATAGACATACAGGACAAATACCTGCATATACCGATTGCTCCCGCCCATCAGAGGTTTCTCAGATTCGCAATCAACCAAGACCATTACCAGTTTGTGGCCCTCCCATTCGGTCTCGCCACGGCTCCCAGAACATTTACAAAGGTCATGGCAGCTACCATGGACGTTCTGCACTCCAGAGGCATAGTAGTCGTTCCATATCTGGACGACCTTCTCATCAAGGCCCCCACCCTCAAGGACTGCGAGGTCAACGTCTCGATCACAATCGACACTCTGAGGCGCCTGGGATGGTTAGTCAATTTACAGAAGTCCTCGACTACCCCGAGTCAGTCTCTGACCTTCCTGGGGATGCTATTCGACACCTCCAAGGGTCTGGTGATCCTCCCCAGGGACAAGGCACTGGCTCTCCGTCTGGGAGTTCACACACTCCTCCGCAAGTCCCCCAGATCTCTGGTATGCCATGAGAGTACTTGGCAGGATGGCAGCAGCAATGGAGGCGGTACCATTTGCCCAGTTTCACCTCAGACCCCTTCAACTGGCCATCCTCAAGTCCTGTGACAGGAATCCGTTCTCCCTCGACAGGGAGTTCCGGTTATCAGCAAACACCAGGAGGTCCCTGCACTGGTGGCTCAAGCCAACCTCGCTTGCAAGGGGAAAATCCTTTCTCTCCGGTCAATGGAAGGTTTTGACCACCGACGCAAGCCTTATGGGTTGGGGCGCGGTGCACCTACATCACAGAGCGCAAGGCAGGTGGTCACCAAGGGAATCGACCATGCCCATCAACATCCTGGAAATTCGGGCCATCTTCCTGGCGTTGAAAGCCTTCCATCACTTGCTAGCAGACTCTCATATCAGAGTACAGTCGGACAATGCCACGGCAGTGGCATACGTGAACCATCAAGGCGGCACCCGCAGCATCCAGGCGATGACCGAAGTAACACGTATCCTAGAATGGGCGGAGGCTGCAAGGTCGGTACTCTCCGCGGTCCACATTCCGGGTGTGGACAACTGGGAAGCCGACTATCTCAGCCGACAAGAAATGGACTCCGGGGGGGGGGGGGGGGGGGGGGGAAATGGTCTCTCCATCCAGAAGTCATCTGTCATCGTTGGGGGACCCCGGACGTGGATCTGATGGCATCCCATCTCAATGCCAACGTTCCCAACTTCATGGCCAGGACGCGCGATCGGCGGTTGCTCGGAGCAGATGCCCTGGTTCAGGACTGGACCCAGTTCCAGCTTCTGTACATTTTTCCACCCCTCCCCCTGATCTCCAGAGTCCTGAGGAAGATCAAACAAGGGGGTGTTCCCACCATTCTGATAGCTCCAGACTGGCCCAGGCGTACATGGTACGCCGACGTCGTGCAACTCACAGCAGACGCTCCCTGGCGTCTCCCCACACGTCCCGACCTCCTGTCATAAGGCCCGTTCTTCCACCAGAACTCAGGGGCTCTCAATTTGACGGCGTGGCCATTGAGACCTGGGTTTTGACCCAAGCAGGTTTTTCACCGGACGTTGTTAAAACCATGATCAGGGCTCGAAAGCCAACTTCATCCAGGATTTACTATCGTACCTGGAAGGTTTTCTTCACATGGTGCGAATCTAGTGGGCAGATACCACTTCCCTATTCTCTTCCAAAGGTCCTCGGTTTCCTTCAGTCAGGCCTGGACGCCAGGCTATCACTGGGCTCACTGAAGAGCCAGGTGTCAGCGCTTTCAGTGCTCTTTCAGAGGCGTAATGCTAACAAGCCACAAGAGAAGACTTTTTTTCTCCAAGGGGTTTCCCGATTGGTTCCCCCCTACAAACGTCCGTTGGAGACGTGGGACCTCAACCTGGTCTTGACAGCACTACAGTCACATCCTTTCGAACCCCTTAGGGTGATCTCACTCCGCTTTCTATCACAGAAAGTGGTTTTCCTGGTGGCAATCACCTCGCTACGCAGGGTGTCTGAACTTTCAGCTCTTTCCTGCAGACAACCCTTCCTGGTTTTTCATCAGGATAAGGTGGTTCTCCGTACAGTACCATCCTTCCTTCCGAAGGTCGTGTCCAGCTTCCACCTCAATGAGGAAATATCACTACCGTCTCTTTGCCCGGCTCCCGTTCATAGGGTAGAGAAGGCTCTGCATACGCTTGACCTTGTCAGGGCATTGCGTATTTACGTGTCTAGGACTGCTCCCTTCCGGAAGTCTGATTCACTTTTCCTTCTTCCAGAAGGCGTTCGCAAGGGCCTACCGGCTTCCAAAGCCACCCTTGCTAGGTGGATGAAGTCCACCATTCAAGAGGCTTACCGCCTCAACAATTCTCCCCTTCCAGCCGGTATCACGGCACTCTACGTCCACTGTCTAGGGGACTGTCAGCACAATATTCGTCCACTGCTTCCCACCCAGGGACTACTTTGGGACGTCCCACGGTTCTGTGTCCCCCAATAAGGCGACAGAGTAAAGGAGATTTTTGTGTACTCACCGTAAAATCTCTTTCTCTTAGCCTTTATTTGGAGGACACAGCTCCCACCCTGTTGCCCTTGCGGGCCGCTGTTACGGTTGGGTTCTCATATTGTTGTTTGAGCCTGTTTATAGTAGCCTTTTTTACAGGCATGGTTATGTTTCTGGTATATTCCTCCTAATGCTTTTGCATAAAACTGGAGAAGGCTGACGCCGTCCAGGCGTGTATACTGCAGAGGAGGAGCCAAAGTTAATCTTTTTCAGATTATGCATAGTGTCGCCTCCTAGTGGACAGCAGCATAACACCCACGGTTCTGTGTCCCCCAATTAAAGGCTAAGAGAGATTTTACGGTGAGTACACAAAAAGGTCCTTTTTTTTTTTTTTTTTTTTTTTTTCTTAAAAAAAAATTGTCATTTCTGATATTTTCTTAAATGCAAAACAAGTCACGGTAAATTCACCACTAACAAAGTACAATGTGTCCTGAAAAAAACAGTCTCTTTTATCACTGGGATCTGTTAGTGTTTGAGAGTTATTGCCGCATAAAGTGACACTGGTCAGATTTGAAAACTTTAGCCTGGTCACTAAGGGGTGAAACCAGCGTACGGATTTGACATTGTATGTTCTAAGAAATTAATGTAATTTCCATTTGTATTCTCTATTTAGCCTTAGCCCCTGATTAATCAATTGATGGCATGGTGGTTTTTTGTTTTGTTTTTGCAAAGACAGGTTTTAAAATTTTTCTTTATTTTGTGTCGAATTCATGTTGTGTGTAAGGACCGATTTTTGGTCTGAAAACACGTCAACTTTGTAACTTGTTGTTTGTTTTTGTTTTTTTTTTCCATCTCAGCGATCACAGGGTGACGTCTTTCAGAGACCTAGTGCACGCACAGGAAGAGGAGGAAGAAGAAGAGGAAGGGCAAAGGTCAAATTTCCTATATATTCGCCCAGTGTTGAGTGTGTGATTCAGAATATTTGTGGCGATGCTAATGTCACTGGTAACAGTTTTGTGACCCAAATAACACATGGTTGCAGGAAGCTTAGATATAAGCAGCTGTTTGTTAGGCTTGTGTTCAAGGTGTTTTAAATTATCTATGGTTTTATTTCCCTCAGTGGCGGTCAAGCGAGAGTTTCCACAAGGCATGTCACCAAATGGCTCCGCATAGCTTAGATTCTTTGGTTGCTCTGAATGTGGTGTGTAGTGAGGAAGGAAGATTTAAAGGGAACCTGTCACCTGTTTTGGCCACTATAAGATGCGGCCACCGCCTTTCAGGGCTTATCTACAGCATTCTATAATGCTGTAGATAAGCCCCCGGTCTGACCTAAAAGATAAAAAAATAAGTTTTATTTACCTCACCCGGGGGGGGGGAGGGGTGCAGTCTGGTCCAATGGGTGTTGCAGGTCTGGGTCTGGCGCCTCGCATCTTGTGACGCTGCTCTTCTGCTTGCTTCATGGCTCCCTGGCATCGCGCTCCTGCGCAGGCGTACTTTGTGTCCTGTTGAGGGTAGAGCAAAGTACTGCAGTGCGCTGGGCCTCTCAGACCTTTCCTGGTGCCTGCACACTGCAGTACCTTGCTCTACCCTCAAAAGTACAAAGTACGCCTGCGCAGGAGTGCGATGCCAGGGAGCCATGAAGCAAGAAGATGGGAGGTGCCGGACCCGAACCTGCGACTACCACCGGACGGCCGGGGGAGTATAATAAGTTATTTTTCTTATCATTCGGGTCAGACCAGTGGCTTATCTACAGCATTATAGAATGCTGTAGATAAGCCCTGAAAGGCGGTGGCCGCGTCTTATAGCGGAAAAAAGCAGACGACAGGTTGCCTTTAAATACGGGGTTTTTCCAATCATAGACCTTTTTATAATTAAATTCTTAGGGACAGTATTATAATAGTTATATTCTTGTACATAGGGGCAGTATTATAGTAGTTATATTCTTGTACATAGGGGCAGTATTATAGTAGTTATATTCTTGTACATAGGGGCAGTATTATAGTAGTTATATTCTTGTACATAGGGGGCAGTATTATAGTAGTTATATTCTTGTACATAGGGAGCAGTATTATAGTAGTTATATTCTTGTACATAGGGGGCAGTATTATAATAGCTATATTCTTGTACATAGGGGGCAGTATTATAGTAGTTATATTCTTGTACATAGGGGCAGTATTATAGTAGTCATATTCTAGTATATTAAGGACAGTAATATAATATTTGTCTGTGGATTATGATATTGCAGGTTTTATGCTGGTGGTTCAGAGAGAAGCGGGCAGCAAATTGTTGGTCCTCCAAGAAAGAGGAGCCCTAATGAGCTGGTGGAAGATCTCTTCAAAGGAGCCAAAGAACATGGAGCTGTTGCTGTGGACAGAACTACCAAAAGCCCTGGAGAAAGCAGCCGATCATCGGTAAGCCCAGTGATAGGATGCCTATGCAGACTGCACCATAATAGCTGATAATCCAGTTTCTATTGGCACCTGCTGACCCTGATACTCTATAAATTCCCGTGAGCACTTCATTAGGTCCAAGTAATTGAGAACTCTGCTTTGGCTGATAATCTTTTCTCTTTTCAGCCATTTGCAGGCGGTGGGTACAGGCTGGGGGCAGCCCCAGAGGAGGAATCTGCCTATGTAGCTGGTGCTCGCAAACATCACCAAGGACAAGATGTGAGTATCTGACAATATTTTATCTGAATGTTTCTTGGATTTGTTGGCGCTGTCCGGTCGCTTAGATTTTCTACGGGTTTATGAGTAGTTAAATTCTCATCCTCTGCTGCAGGTCCACGTAGTCCTAAAGCTCTGGAAGAACGGATTCAGTATGGACGAAGGTGAACTGCGTAGCTATCAGGATCCTAGCAATGCACAGTTCTTGGAAGCAATACGCAGAGGGTATGCATTTGGGGATATTTTTTTATTAGTGATCTGGGGTCACAAGAAAGGATTCTGTAATGTTAAACATTCAGGAGATTGAGTGTATGATTAGATAAACTACTGGGGATCCAATTGCTGGAAGCCCATAAAAGAAAAGCTTAATAAAATGCCACTTATTCTTTTGATGGTTTTTTTTTTTTTTTTTTTTTTAGGCAATATTGTCACTTCACTAGTGACTCAGAAGATCCTTTTGTTTTAGGCAACTATGTTAGACATATTTATTGTATTACTACTCAATATACCACTAATATCTAAATGACCAAAAAGACTTGGCCAAGGCCCATTAGCTTATATTGTATGGTATAGTCAAATCCTCTTACGAGGGTTAAAGCTGCTACTTGACACTGACGATGAGTTTTGGGGGCCACTCATTTTAGTAGGAAACAGAATGCTACTTTAACCTTGTTTCTCCAAATATATAAAATCAGGGAGATTCCAGGCGAGCTCCGCAGGCTAGCCCAGGGCGGACAGGTGAACTTGGATATGGAAGATCACCGTGATGAAGACTTTGTGAAGCCTAAAATGTCCTTCAAAGCTTTCACAGGAGAAGGACAGAAACTCGGCAGGTGAGAGATATGCCCCCAATTATATTGATGCCTCTTGTATTAGGACATTAATACTGTAGTTTTTCTAACACTTATAGTTTTCTTTTCCTCCTTTTTGGTTGCTGCCAGTACAACCCCCAATGTCCTGAGCACAGCGTCCCCCTCACAGCAGGCTGAAAATGAAGCCCGGGCCAGCTCCTCGGTGAACATCGACAGCTCCGACCCCACCACTAACATTCAGATTCGGCTGGCAGATGGGGGAAGACTGGTCCAAAAGTTCAATCACAGTCACCGGTAAGCATTCCACTTCCATCGTGTCTATCCACAGCGGTTTACCAATGTTCATATTTCAATTAGAGATGTGTAAAATCATGATTGCATGGCACCTTCACCAGCAGTGAGGACAAAGGGGGGGTCTGGCTTCACGTCTCACTGAAGAGCTAAGTGATAGTGATGACCCAGTTCAGGATACAAATATTGTTGATACAGAGATACAAGTATTTTTCTGTGTCATGTGTACATCTTACGTCAGGTACAGGTGTGTGGAGCAGGTTCAGTAACTGACACTCCTCTACCCATGGCATGTTTCAGCTGTGTTATACTGCCAGTAATGGCAGCAATTGGACGTAGCATTTTTGTGCTTCATTTTTGAATGCAGGTTCAAAAATATTTTTTAAAAATATTAAATAATGTATCATATTTTTCTGTTAAGACACACTCTTATTATCCGAATTGTAGCTGCAGTGGAATTTGCCTGCTGTAGTGGAGTGGGTTTCCGTGGTAGCTGCTGCAGGAAGATTCCTGGTGGAAGCAGGAGTAGGGCGATGCTGCTGGCCCCATACTGGTAGGGCTGGATGTTCGGCAGTGCATCAGCTCCACCGACATTTTGTGACAGTCTGAAGCCCCGCACTTTCCATACTCTTCAATGCGGTGGACTCCGTGAATATGGCCACCGGAGGCAGCGTATATGCAGTTTGAGATCTCTGCAATGAGATCTCCTCTTTCAAGATCACCATTGCGCATGCCGCTGCCTCCTGCAGCCATTGTCCCAAAGGCCACTGCATTGAAAAGTATGGAAAGTGCGGGGCTCTGGGCTTTCACATAATGTCAACGGAGCCCCTGTACTGTCAAACACCCTGTCCCTAGCAGCTTGGGGCATGCAGCATCATCCTGCTCCTGCCGCCGCCGAACACCCTGCAGCAGCGACCCTGCCACCTGGGACCCCGCTCCATCTCCGTCCTCCCGGGTAAGCTACCGTAAAAGTGGATTATAGCACACACCACCATTTTATTAAAACTTTTTTTTATTTTCTCCTCTCCAAAATTTAAGGTGCGTGTTATAAACCTTCTAATCTGCAAAATACGGTATAGGCCAAAATTGTCCCTCATTTCTCAAATTATAAATAAGGAAATTAAATAAAATAGGGATTTTTGTGTGTACTCACCGTAAAATCCTTTTCTCCGAGCCAATCATTGGGGGACGCAGGACCATGGGTGTTATGCTGCTTGCCACTAGGGGGACACTAAGTGAACACAGAAAAAAGTTAACTCCTCTGCAGTATACACCCTCTCGCTGGCTGAGATTTCCCCAGTTCGGTGAAAAAGCAGTAGGAGCATTAAACAAATAACAATAACTCTGTCAAAACATAAAGACGCTACAGTAAGCCAATAGGCTAAACAGGGTGGGTGCTGTATCCCCCAACAATTGGCTCGGAGAAAAGGATTTTACGGTGAGTACCACAAAAATCCCTATTTCTCCTACGCCTCATTGGGGGACACAGGACCATGGGACGTCCTAAAGCAGTCCCTGGGTGGGGAGCATACAACTGCTAATACCCCCCATGTACCACTGACTTAACATTGTGGTACTGCCGATTGCAGGATGCGTCTGCCAAGAGCTGCATCCGCAGAGGCCTGAGAATGAATTTGGTAATGTTTTATAAAGGTATGCAGACTAGACCAAGACCTGTTCTGCCGTCGCCAGGTGCCGACTGACCCAAGAGGTGCCCACTGATCGGGTAGAATGCACCTTAATTTCTGCTGGGACAGGTGTGTCCCTCACACGGTAGGATTCCTGAATAGCCAAGCGAATCCACCTGGCTAGCATGGCTTTTGAGGCGGCTAGACCCTTGGAAGTACGAACAGGGCATCGAACTTGCGGAAGGGAGCCGTCCGCGAGATGTACCGTCTAAGAACCCTAACCACATCCAGGGTGTGGAGGGCCTTTTCAATGCGATGGACTGGTGCCGGACAGAAGGAAGGCAAAACAATTTCCTCATTGAGATGAAAGGAAGACACGACTTTGGGCAGTAAAGACAGGGACGTCCTGAGAACTGCTTTGTCCTGATGAAAATTCAGGAACGGAGGACGGCAGGACAGGGCCACCAATTCTGAAACTCGTCTGATTGATGTAATTGCCACTAGAAAGACCAGCTTCCAAGAGAGAATAGTTAGTGGTACGTCCTGCAGTGGTTCAAAAGGAGGCTCCAAGAACCAAGTTAAAGTACCAAGATTCCAATGGCCTTTTATAGGGAGGCGCCACATGGGAAACTCCCTGAATGAACGTCTTCACCTGCTGTTTGGTGGCAATTTTGCGTTGGAATAGAACTGACAAAGCTGTAATTTGGCCCTTGAGCGAGCTAACTGCGAGGCCTGACTCTAATCTGGATTGTAGGAATTCCAATATGGAAGGAATGGAAAACACCAGAGGGGATCGTCCATGGTCCTTGCACCACGAGAAGAGTGTTTTCCAGGTGCGGTGATAAATGCACATGGACAGGGGCTTCCTAGTACTAATCATGGTGGAGATCACATCATGAGAAAAACTAGCCTGTGCTAAAATCCAGGATTCAACGGCCACGCCGTCAGACAGGGCCCCATAGTTCTGGTGGTAAATCGGGCCCTGTGAGAGTAGATCCATGCGAGCTGGAAGTCGCCAGGGAACGTTGGCGACTAGTTGTACTAGTTCTGCGTACCATGCCCGGCGCAGCCAATCTGGCATGACTAGGATCACTGCTACTCCCTCTGCTTTGATTTTCTTGATGACACTCTGGGAGCAAGGGAAGAGGGGGGGGGGGAAATGTACAGGAGCCGGAACAGGTGCCATGGCAGAACTAGGGCGTCCGCTCCGATGGCACATGGATCGCGTGATTGGACAATAAATCGAGGAACCTTGTTTAGTCTTGAGGCCATGAGATCCACATCCAGAGTCCCCCAGCGATGGCAAATCTGCTTTAAGACTTCCGGATGAAGAGACCACTCTCCTGAGGCAAGGCCTTGGCGACTGAGAAAATCCGCCGCTCAATTGTCTACCCCCGGGATGTGGATTGCTGAGATGGGCGAATGGTTGGTCTCCGCCCAATGGAGGATGTGACTCACTTCGTGCATGGCCATCCTGCTCCGGGTACCCCCCTGACGGTAGATATACGCCACAGCCATGGCGTTGTCGGATTGGATCCTGATGGGGGTGACCTGCGAGGAGATGGTGGAAACTCAGTTGGTGCTAATCTGATCACTCGTATCTCCAAGATATTGATGGAGAGACGTGACTCTCGAATTGACCAACGACCCTGTGCCATGTGGTGACGAAAAACCGCACCCCAGCCCAGAAGACTTGCGTCGGTGATCACCACCGACCATCGTACTGGGAGAAAGGACTTCCATTGATTCAGGGAGGATTTCAGTGTCCACCACTTGAGGGCTTGTCTGACCCGCAGGGACAGAAGGAACTGACAGTCCAGGGAGAACAGGTTCTTGTCCCAAGTTAACAGCAAAGCATGTTGTAAAGAGCGGAGATGGAACTGTGCGAATGGGACTGCTTCTATCATAGAATCGTAGAGTTGGAAGGGACCTCCTGGGCCATCTGGTCCAACCCCCTGCTCACCATTTTTCTGAGAACTCTCATGCTGAAACGTATGGAGTGAGAAACCGGTCGGGAAAGAGTCCGTGCTCCCTGTTGTAAGGCTCGGGCCTTTTCTGGAGGGAGAATGACCAACCCGCGGGAAGTGTCCAAGATCATTCCCAAAAAGGAAATCTGCTGGGCCGATGTTGGTGAAGACTTTTTTCGAAGTTTATCTTCCAACCCAGGCGAGAAAGTGTATTTACTGTGATATCCACGGATTCCTCGCAGGCTGGAAGAGACAGACCCTTGATTAGCAGTTCGTCCAGATACGGCAGTACCACCACTCCCTGAGTGTGAAGAACGACCATGACAGCTGCCATGACCTTGGTAAAGACCCTGGGGGCGGTAGCGAGTCCGAAGGGCAAGGCAACGAACTGGAAGTGTTCCTTGCGAATTGCAAAATGCAGGAACTGCTGGTGGGACAGGCAAATTGGGATGTGAAGGTAAGCATCTTTGATATCGATGGATGCTAGGAACTCTCCTTTTTCCATTCGGAATCGCGGTACCTTGAAAAACTGATTTAACAGCTTGAGGTCCAGTATGGGCCGCATTGTGCCATCCTTCTTTGGAAGGTTTGAATAAAAAACCCCGAACCTTTTGTCTTGAGGGACCGGAATGATTACTCCGTCCCTTTTGCAGCTCATGAACGGCCTGAAGGAAGGCTTTTGTCTTGGCAGGCGAGGATTGGAAAAAACGTGTTGGAGGAGGGGAAGAAAATTCTATTTTGTATCCGGAGGACGCCAGCTCCCTGACCTACTCATCGTGACAGGGACGCAGCCCACTCAGGGGGACTAAACGCATGGAGCACCGTAGCAGCGGCGACGTATGGCGTGGGAGTCCAAACCGGGTCTCAATCCGTGCATGGCTGATTAGTTTGGGCACTGGGCAAGGCAGACTTGCAAGCGGTAAAGAACGCGGTGTGCTTCTTAGTAGCCCTTTTGGCTTCCTTTAGATTGAGACATAGTGCCCCTGAAAGGGTTACAGGCAGAGCCTGGGCTGCAGCTTCAGGGAATGTGCAGACAATGGGTTAAGCTTTGTTCTGAGGGCAGATGCAGCTTACCCACGGTCCTGATGCTGTGTCCCCAGGAGGAATAGCGGTGGCCCTGCAGCGTCACCAGATGCTGTCAGTGCGCGCCCTGCAGCCGTGACAGAGCCTGAGGCGAAAAGGACATGGCCCCCGAGACTAGCAGGGCGCTTCTCATACAGAGCGAGAAGCGCCAAGGACGTGGGCGGCGGCGCTATGTAAATTGCGGCCTAGTCAGCTGGGAACTAAATTTCAGGGCCTGCCTGCAGTGAGCGCCGGGTGAAGGAGAGAATGGGGGGGCCGCGACAGGGCAGGGTGCCGGTGTACCGCAGCTGACACTAGGTCAGCGCTTCTCCCAGGGACCAGGACCCGACCCCATACCTCCAATCCGGTGCTCACTCAGTCCAGGACCCAGCCTGCAGATCTCATCCTCCCGGGCGATGCAGCAGAGCCGGGGGAGTTCTTAAAGGGGTATACCTCAATCGATTTCCCCCCCCCCCCCCCAGGCAGGGGGATGGAGAGGCCATGGGGCTGATTCAGGATATCCGAAGCGCTCCTAAATTCTTCTCTGTGTGCTCCGTGCGCTTGCCCTCGTATCTGTGTGGGGAGATCGGGACCGTAAAGGAACAGTCGCCCAGAAGAATCCGGTATGCCCCAGTCGTCGCAGGAGAGCGTACGGGGAGGTATACTCCGCGTTCTCGCCTATTGTTGGTTCGGGGGAGAGCGGACCCTTGAAAGGAATCCGTCGCCCCCTTCACTCTGTTAATTAAAAAAATAAATTACAGAAAAAATTTCAAAAATCGAAAATAAAAACGTTGGGGTCTGAAGCCAGACCCAAGTGCCTCCTACAGACACTAAGCAAGAACTGGGTAAATCTCAGCCAGCGAGAGGGTGTGTACTGCAGAGGAGGAGTTAACTTTTTTCTGTGTTCACTTAGTGTCGTCCTAGTGGCTAGCAGCATAACACCCATGGTCCTGTGTCCCCCAATGAGGCGTAGGAGAAATAAAGATTTTGTATTGCAGAGTCTGTAAAAGTCCGGTCAATGAAATGCTTTTATTTTATTCCATTTTTCCAAAACAAATGGAATAAAACTAAAAGAACAAAATTCCGTTTGTATTCCAAAATGATACCAATAAAAACTACAGCTTTTACTGCATAAAAAGTCCATATGGCTATTGACGGAAAATTAATGACGTTATGGATCTTGAAAGGATGGGAAGAACAACAAAAGCACAAAAATGAAAATTCGCCCCAACCGGGAAGTGATTGAGAGGTCTATATTGATTTGTTTTTTGGATGCAGTGAGACCTCTTCTCTCCAATGATGTCTGGGCTCTATTTGTAGGGGTAGTAAGGAAGGTCAGAGACCAGTGACAGGTGAATGACTAGTAACAATGCATCTTTAAAAAAAAAAAAAAAAATGCCCCCAGTAGCACAGACATAGTATTTTAGGAGGGAGTGTACTGATCTTGTGAAGCAGAGCGGCCTCATCTTTATATTGGCAGAGGCATAATGAGGAAAATCGAGAAATAAGAGTCGATAGAAAAAGCAGCAGAGAGTATTAGGTGTTAGTGTTAGGTGGATTCATAACTGGCTTAGTGATCGGACCCTAAGAGTGGTCGTAAATGGCTGCACATCCAGTTGGAAGAATGTCTCAGTGGGGAAAATTAACCCTAAAGTCTGTTCTGGCGGCTGGAAAAAAAACTCTCTCTTGGGTATACTAATAGATCACAGACTGAATATGAGTCAACAGTGTGATGCAGCAGCAAAAAAGGCAAATGCAATTATAGGATGTATTAGCAGAAGCGGTGACCAGAAAATTGCCCACACAGAGAATTGCCATTTGCATCATCACAAAGTTTCAGATCTATGATATTTGAGGTGCAAGGTGAGGATGTTCACATGATATGTGAAAATTGCCCACAGACATGAATACCCACAGGAAAACAGTAGCGAGTTATAGGTAAGATGCTCTGCAAGACACGGGGATAGCATGCAAGTATACGTGAGATGCTCTGCAGGCCAGAAGAATATTCTAGAATTATAGGTGAGATGCTCTGTAGGACAGAGAATAGTATAGAATTATAGGTTAAGTGCTCTGCAGGATGGGGGATAGTATACAGGTATAGGTGAGATGCTCAGCAGGGCAGGAGAATAATATACAATTATAGGTGAGATGCTCTGCAGGACAGAGAATAGTATATAGAAATTATAGGTTAAATGCTCTGTAGGACAGGGGGATAGTATACAGGTATAGGTGAGATACTCTGCAGGGCAGGAGAATAATTCTCTCTGCAGGGCAGGAGAATTCTAGGAGAGATGCTCTGCAGCACATTTGCTTCTGCTTTTTGAGGGCAGGAGTCATAATGTTCTGTTGGTTCTTGAACTACATAGTAACATAGTAATTAAGGTTGAAGGAATACTTTAAGTCCATCTAGTTCAACCCATATCCTATCATAACTTGCCCTAACGTGTTGATCCAGAGGAAGGCAAAAAAAACCCATGTGGCAAACAGTAAGCTTCACATTGGGGAAAAAATTCCTTCCCGACTCCACATACGGCAATCAGACTAGCTCCCTGGATCAACGCCCTATCAAGGAATCCAGTGTATATACCCTGTAATATTATACTTTTCAAGAAAGGCATCCAGTCCCTTCTTAAATTTTAGTAGGGAATCACTCATTACAACATCATATGGCAGAGAGTTGCATAGTCTCACTGCTCTTACAGTAAAGAATCTACGTCTGTGAGTATGCTTAAACCTTCTTTCCTCCAGACGTAGAGGATGCCCCCTTGTCCCCGTCACAGGTCTAAGAGTAAAAATATCATTAGAAAGGTCTTTGTACTGTCCCCGCATATATTTATATATTGTAATAAGATCACCCCTAAGCCTTCGATTCTCCAAACTAAATAACCCCAAGTGTAATAACCTGTCTTGGTATTGCAGACCCCCTAGTTCCCTAATAACCTTGGTCGCTCTTCTCTGCACCCGCTCCAGTTCAGCTATGTCTTTCTTATACATCGGAGACCAGAACTGTACTCAGTATTCTAAGTTGTGATCTTTTGTTTTGAGAACTCAATGGCACTTTGAAGAGCGATGCAGTCGGCATTTCCAAGTCACCACTGCATTGATAGTATGAAATGCATGATATTCAAACCCCAAGTAAATCATAACTTTGTTGTTCCTCTGGCTAGAATACTTTAGATGAACTCAAAATACACTTTTATTGAAAATAAATTAAAAAAAATATGGGGAGAGAGCTATTAAACTACATGCTTTAACTAACCAAAATACAATTGGCTGGCACAGCAGGAAAGCCAATGTTCACTGGGGTTGTACCAAAAGGAATGACAGGATTGCCAATTTGAAACAATGGGGGTGGGGAAGCGCTGGAAGGAACATGTGAAATAATGTCAACAAGGAAACCCAGTTGACTTCCATGGGCTCCATTGAAATACAATACAGCACAACACAGGCAGCAAAGAAAATGCAGAATGGATTTCACCACAAGTCTCTGGGTCCAGCTTACTTCTCCGGGTTCTGCAGGTTCGGTTCACTCATACCTAGTCCCAGAGTACAGATTATGTTCTTACGAGCTGTCAGTCCACTGTGCTAAAAATAATTCCACTCTGTGTGGTGTGTATGGGCCTAGAGACCCTTATTCCAATCCATTCTGCAATTTCTTTCATCCTATGCCTGCCTACATCTGCAGTATATGTGTATGATGCATAACTACGTAGGATCTGTTCACTCTAACTCTTGGTAGTCATAAGTGGACAGGGAAGGAAGTGCAGGTGCCAGACTCACTGCCACTGAAATCAATGGGAGAGCGGCGCTGCTCTGGCACTTCCGGCTCCTCTGTTGGTCAGTGACATCACTATGGAGATGGATCGCCCCCATGGCTGTAGGGTTACTCTGTACCGGGCCGGTGTCTCAGAGGGATGTGTCACGGTGGCAGTGACCCGGTCCGTGGCCCTGGGCGTCCATTCGAAAGGGGTGAAACGTAGCTGAAAAAATTTTATAGGTAGATGATACGTGACGCCACCTGTGGTGCTCGGCAATGAAGGGGTTAAGCCGACGCTGCAGTGCAGATCCTCTGGGACAGATGGTATAAGGCAGCAAAGATGTTAAAGCTCCCCACAGGTAGAGCTGTAGTCCCAGGGCAGTAGTAATAGGTGTTGAGGAAGAGGGTGTAATGTTAGGCACAAAGATATAGCAGTGCTGAAGGGGTTGCAGGAAGAAGGCAATGACACAACAGGGTGCAGTTTCCTTTACCTTTACTTTGCTTTGTAAGTGCAGTCCAGGATCCAGATTACAGATGGAACAGGATTTAATAAGCCTGGAAGCAACTTGGGAATCTCTCTATGCAGATGGGTTGTGTAGTCTCCTTTCTAGCGCTTATCTGAGGCACTTGCAGTTCTGAGTTACACTGAAGTTCCTCTTGCTTGCTCTCTTTTAGAACTCCCCTCGTATGGCAGGCAGCTGTAGCCTCCTCTTTCTGGCTCACACACGCTGCTGTGCCTCCGAGTCTTAGTTGGGAACAGAGCATTTACAGCCTCTTGTTCCACCGTTTTTTTTTGCTGCAGGACCATCAGCATCCATACAACCTCGGATACTGGACTCCAGACAATGCGATACAGCTAGAAGTGAGCCTGACTTCAGCTCAATCCTCCAGCTCATCTCTCCCACGTCCACATACTTCGCCTTCTCCACACGAACTCCCTTAACTTCCCTTTCCTGGCCACAGAGAGCAGCTCCTCAGCAGTTTGGGTTCAGAGCTCCCTCTGCTGGCCTGGAGTGGGAACTGTGCTGTGTGCTGGATTTACCTGACAGAGAGATTCTTCATTGCTTCCAAGCATGACATCACCCTCCCTAGGAGAAAGGTAATGCCACTGTGGCGACCATACTCCTGGGGGCTCCACAAAGACACACAGGTCAGTGGGTGCTCTTGTCTGCTGGCCTGGCTGTCTTTCGAGAGCCTGCAAAAACCAGGGCTCATCCCACTGAATGCCCACACTTGATCCCCACGGGTAGAACACCACTCGGACAAGACAGGGTGAGGGGAACACACATTGGTAAGACTTGGTTTAACAACAGAAAAAAAACAGAGGTGCAACGACTGTGGTCGCGATGAAGGCCACAAGCAGGCATGGGGGTACAGATGCCTGCTTCTGCTGGATCTCCGTCCTCACTGAAGACGCAGATCCAGATGACATGCATGGTGTTACAGAGACCCGTCGGGTCCCTGCACTGCAATACATGCTGCACTGCGACACATGCAGTGGCTGTGAGCTGACGTGCAGCCACAGGGAGGGGCGCATGACAATGGCGCACACTCCGTTGTCAGTTGCCGGGCTGTGCGGTGGATACAAAAGACACTGGGCGACGTTGGAGCAGAGGAAAGGTGAGTAGAATGTTTTTAATTATGCATTAGGGGCATAACGGGGACACACACACTAGGATTGGCGACATATATACCAGGAAGTAGGCATATATACCAGGATGGAGACCATTTGGACCATACATACCAGGATGGGGACCATATTTACCAGCATTGGGACATATACTGTATACCAGGATGCAGACATATTCACCAGGATGATGGGCATATATACCAGGATGGGGGACATTTCACTACATAATGAAAGGGGCAATTCATAAATCTTTATAGAAATTAGAACACTACAGGGGCCCATACATCTGACCAATGTGTGTGTGTGTGGGGGGGGGGGGCAGGTCCAAATTTGGCAATGGGGCCCATCGGGCTTCAGTTACACCACTGCAAAAACATACATTCTCAGCAAGTACACGAGGTGGTACAAGTGGCAGAATTTCAACTTTCTGCTGTGTCTGCTGGGCTTCCAGGAACAACTATCTCTGCCAGCAGCTCCCTGCTTTTGTTGGGCTCCCACGGAGATGTGACCTGCAGTCCCATGTAACTCCACAGATAATACATTGATACTTCTGTGATGGCTCCTATGGATCACACTGCTGCTGGTTCTGCATGTGCTGCTGTTTTGGGCTGGTGGGAGGAGTAAGGCAGAATCAGTGAGAGATGAGAGCAGACTATATCTATCGCTGATAATGACAGACTGCTACAAACACAGATCTTCATTTTTGCAGTTTTGCACTAGTTCAACTGTAAATCTCAAGTTAATCACAGATCATGTGAACATTCTCACCTTGCACCTCAAAAATCATAGCGCTTAAACTTTGTGATGCTGCAATTTTCCTGTGGACATTTTTCAGGGAACCAGCAGCCGCATCCAGTCTAGATCACGTGAAGTCATTATTTCCCTCTACTCCTCTTTGGTCAGACCTCATCTGGAATATTGTGTCCAGTTCTGGGCGCCACATTTTAAAAAAGACATCAACAAACTGGAGCAAGTTCAGAAAAGAGCGACCAGAATGGTGACCGGTCTGCAAACCCTGTCTTATGAGGAAAGGTTGCAGGATTTGGGAATGTTTAGCTTGTAGAAGAGAAGACGGAGAGGAGACTTAAAGGGAATCTGTCACCCCTCTTTTGAGATATCATATAATGATATCATTCAATTGTGTGTCACATAAGGATTCTCTAAGTACTTTTGCTTCCCCCTGACCCCGCACCTTTCATGCATAAATACCTTTTTATATCGGTTCAGATGTATGTAAACTGCCGCAGTCCGGTCCGCTGGGCGGGGCTTATTCACCTGCTCCCCCCCCTCCCTGTCTACACAAGAAGAAATGTGTAGAGCAAGACAGGGAGGGGGGGAGCAAATGATAATGATAAGGGTGCCCATACTTTTGCACGGTCAAATTTTGTTTAAATGCAGATTGCACATTTTCTGTTAGTACCATAAACCTCATTTGAATCCAGAAATATAACGGAGTCCATCAGTTATTAGATATATGAAACTGAAATAGCTGTTGCAAAAACCAAAATTGTTATAAAGAAAAAAGGTTAACATTAATAGGGGTGCCCAAACTTTAACATATGACTGTATCTCAAGGGCTGTCACATTGTAGAAGGATCATCTTTATTCTCATTTGCACAAGGAAAGACTAGAAGCAATGGGATGAAACTGAATGGGAGGAGACACAGATTAGGCCTGTTTCACACTTCAGTTTTTTGTTTCAGTTAAAACCCGCCAAAAAGGCGGAAAGCAGATCCGTTCCTACCTGAAGTGAACAGATGCCACCGGATCTGTTTTTTTGACGGATCCGCAGAATTTTAAAGGAACCGCTGCCCAGAGAGAGAGACTTTTTTCACTGTCTGCCAGAAATGATTTCAGGGTTAAATTTCCTCCTGACTTCATTCCTCCAGGCATGCGCTGTATAACAATGCGGATCTTGCAGTAAAAAAAAAAACGTTACATGGTCTGTCCAGGCATCTCGGCGGACGCAAAAAATTTGACGGAACCGCAAAAAAAAACGGATCCAACGGATGGCCAACCGTCAAGATCCGCCGGTAATGCAAGTCAATGGGGAAAAAACGGATCCGCCAAAAAAATGGCGGATCCGTTTTTTTGCAAAAACGGCGGATTTTGACTGATGGTCAAAAACAGAAGTGTGAAACAGGCCTTGGATATTAGAAAAAACTTTTTGACAGAGTAATCAATGAGTGGAACAGGCTGCCAGGAGAGGTGGTGAGTTCTCCTTCTATAGAAGTCTTCAAACAGAGGCTGGACAGACATCTGACTGGGATGATTTAGCGAATCCTGCTTTGAGCAGGGGCGTGGACCTGATGGCCCAGGAGGTCCCTTCCAACGCTATGATTCTATTTACAGAGGCAAATAGAGGCGAGTGGGTAATTGCTGATTGTTGGGTAGCACAGACTATGTTACAGGCTCATGATATGAGGAAGGCAAGTAGGAGGTCACACATGGAGAACTAGATAATGGAAGGAATAGTTGCACAGAGTAACAGTAATTTTTAGTAATGTAAGGCGTTTAACGAGTGCAACTGTAGAAGTTTTAGGGTCCTCTCTGCTTGGTGCACAGATGTTACCTTATCTCCTAAACGAACACTTTACACCAATTACTTTCTGCTGTCACTGACATTATCTGTCTCTTGCAGGATCCGTGACATCCGTATGTTTATTGCGAGCGCCCGACCAGCAATGGCTGCTACCAGCTTTGTACTGATGACAACTTTCCCAAACAAAGAGTTGACTGATGAAAACCTGACACTGAAGGAGGCAAACCTTCTGAATGCCGTCATTGTGCAGCGATTAATATGACATCACATCCCCCCCCCCCCCCCATCCCATCATTCTATTCCAATCTTCCCTTCTGTGCTAACCTCTTCTGGTGACATGAAGCCATTCTGTCTTGTAGTCCTGGGTTCCCCAATGCTTCGGGTGGACTCTCATATCCTCTCTAGACGTACATTTTGCAGGATTTGTAATAAGCATTGGACTTAAAGTGAAATAAATAGGAAATAATACCAAAAAACCTTCAATGCTGTCTTAATGATTTACATGTCAGACCTGAATCCTGAGCTTGGCCATTTATCCCAAATGCCTGAGGTAAGGATCGTAGAAAAGCTTCCTATATCCAAAAATGGTTCCCTTGAATAAGAGATCCGGTGTGAATATTGCAAATGTCTATATTTTAATACTGTCGCTTTCAGGTCCAATATTCTGAATGGATTAATTTTGGAAAATATCTTTGTAGGCGAAGTACCACCGCACTCTCTTCACGATACAGAGCTCCAAATCTGCTGCATAAGTATAGTTTTACATGATAAAGTCCTGTCTACCTGCAGCCACCACTAGAGGGAGCTCACTGCTTTGCATTCTGCTATCTTATTGCTCCCTCTTGTGGTGGCTCCAGGGAGCCAAAAGTTTAATATTAGCTCAAGAGATAAATTCAAATGGAATTGACTTTTACAAAAATAAGTGTTCGTCAAAATGAAGATTTTTTTTTTTTTGGGAAGTCTCTTCCACATGGAATCAGCAAAATAGTGACCACTGTTCACCATTTTTTCTGAACCATGATGGGCCATCAAAAGGATAAAAAAAAAAAATCCTTATATTCACCTCACCTCTTCAGCCCCTCTGCCCCTCTGCTATTCTCCAAAACTCGAAAACCTGTCTGGCCCTTGCACATCTTCTGATACCCTGCTGCTTGTGTTCTAATCTTCTGGCCTCTCACACGTTGCCGGATTTCCGTCTGTCATGGCGCTCCGGGCGAGTTCTGCGCATCAGAGCAAGACGATCATGTTGAATGCTGTGATGTCATTATGATGACTTTCTGATCGCTTGCACAGAACTCCTAGGCACCATGACAGCCGGACGACCAGTAAAGAGTAGGAGGCCCCAAGATTCCAATGCGAGCAGTGGGGAATCAGAAGATGCAGCGAGGACAGACAGGTGGCGGTAAGTTGCAGAGGAGCCGGGGGGGTGAGTATAAAGATTTTTTTTACATAATTTTCAAATTTATTTACCTTTTATAATGCAAACATAATAAACAAAGAATAACTTCTTCGCAAATACAGTGCCAGCAAAAAAAAAACCTTTACAAGTTCCACAAAAATCTTAGCATTCAACCAGTGCAGCTTTAATTTTACCAGAGCAGTGTGAGAAGTGAAAGCTGAGCTTTGATTGGTTGCTATGGGTAAGCCAGTTTTGCTATTAGACCGTTTTTGATGATCTCCCCCATTGTGTACACTTTAAAAAGTGAAATCATGATGCAGATTTTACATGTAAGGTTTTTTTTTTTTTTCTGGAACTGTACATTGTCCCAGGAACAGGTGAATTCGTATTTTTCCTGATCCGCTCATCACTGTTTAGGTCTATGCAAGTGACTTAGAGAGCTGACCAATATAAAGATATATGAAAGAGAACGTGAAAGCTGATACATGGCTGGACAACGGTCTGCATGATCACAGACAGGTACATTTCAGAGAAAAGCAAACTTTAAAAGCCGCCAGAAATCAAGCAGCACTGGAGACGAGTTGGACATGGTTTTTCCTCCCTGAATGCATGTATAAACATACCTGGCTGAAGTCTTGTGGTTTGGGCAGCATGTATCACCTGTCAGGTTTCTATCAGGTTCTCTTTAAAGAATCAGCAATCGCCTTTTTTTTTTTTTTTTTTTTTTTTTTTTTAACTAATTGAATAAACAATAATGTTGCCTTTTAGCTAAGCATAATATACTATTCCATTGGATATGTCACCTTCTTCAATCCTCTTGCAGATCCTACAGTCTGTACTGCAGTAGATCAACACTAGACAGCTGGATTATAAACTATGGGTGTCTCTTAGAAAAGTTATGCTTTCCAGGCTCATCAGCTGTGGCAAAATTAAGACTCCCAGTAAGTTGTCAGGGCATGCGGGTAAGGTAATTTTGGCAGCAAAGCTGGAGATCCGCTTAGAAAGATTACCAGAATGGTCTGTGCTTATTGACCCCTAATCTTTGGCTCTGATATAATGGGGGAGATGGGGCTCAGATATTATGGTAGCGCATTGCAGATGGAGCAAACTACATCACAGGTATGCTAGCAGGAAGGGGCAGAGGTGTACCTATCGGCTTCTGGGCCGCAGCACAAATTCTGTAACAGGGTCCACACCTAGCACATACTGTTTATAATCAAGGTACCCAATGTGGCAAAGGGCATTTTGGGCAATGCAATTACTGCCTCTACACAGCTGGTGGTTGGATAATAAAATGTCTCATATTATTTTTTTTTTTACAATTTTGCTTTGGCTATGAGACTGGACTGGGTATTATTTATGGGTTTTAATTCCCGTTTTTAGCCAAGTAAAGCATGTTCTTTATATAACAATAACTTCTGGCCCTTTTAACACATTTTGTTTCAGTTTGTCTACATTTTGAAGACTCCCGTTTGCTGTCGGTGAATGGAAACATCCTTTTTACATGCAGAGGCTGAATTGTTTTCAGACAGGTAAAAGGCTTGTAATAACAGAGCTCTTATGTACCGTACATAGCCCCGTGCCTGTCAGGTGGAAATGATCAGGCCAGATCCTCGGTGAATGTGAAGAGCAGTAATCGGTAACCAGAGGTGGAGAACCTGTCCTGACCATTTCTAACCCAAAAGGGCTGCATCCCTTGTTACAATGTGTCACTGCTCTTGCGTGTATCTGTCAGCTTATTTGTAGCTGGTCGATCTACTCGAATCTGGTTGTACTTGTTTGCATCAAAACACTTTGTTGCCGAGATGTTACAAGCCCAAGAGTGCGAACCTGAACCCATGGGTGACTTGTGAGTGTGTTTATAATTAATGTGGTTTACAATGGAGCTATTAATAATGCAGGTGGCCAGGCTAATTAGTGGCTGCAGCGGGAAGCAAGGATTAAAGGGATATTCCCATCATAAACACTGTAAGAGCACATTCAGATGTCCGTGCAAAGTGCTCTGAGATCGGACACAGTGTACAGACTGGCCGCAGGTCTCCTGACCCGAGTGTGACAGCATCATTGAAATATATCAAGCTGTCATGCACTGGTCTGGAGATCCGCAGCCAATTTCTGCTTGGCGATCTGATCTCGGACCAATTTGCATGGACTTCTAAATGCGCCCTAACTCCCATAGCAAGAATGGCCAGCCTGAATACACTAATGGAGGGGTTACCGGACCCCCTTCCTCCCAACAGATCACTTTTATTCCAATCATAGACATTTATAGCATATGTGTAGGATGGGACCTCCACCTCTCAGAAGCAGTACTGAAATGGCTATTCTTATTACACTCATACACTGTAGTGATGGGAGCAGCAGCCATTCACTGTCTTCTCACTTTTCTTGGCCACGACCAGACACTTTTGCTGAATTGTTGAACCAGCCTTGTGCACTCCCTGAACCAGCAGATGACTCTGGGGGATTTCATCTCTAAGGCCAGGATCAGACAGTTGTATTTCATGGTCCATATACCAACTGCAATGCACAGACTTACCATGGAAGCATTGCCTCTTAGACCCTTACAAGACTGTAAGTTCAGGTTGAGGGACCTGCAGTCAGCCCAGGGGCTTTACAGTCCGCATACAGACCATGAAATATCCCTGTCTAAAGCCTGCAAAATTGTTACTGCAGTCTTATTAAGCAGATGCTTTGTAGAGTATAGCCACAGTAGGGTGACCCCTAGTCTACATGGATGTAATACTTCGTGCAGAGGTGTGAGCCAGAGGACTGCTGCACAAATGCACCGTTGCTATCATTATTGGTGTAGTGAGAATGGGAGTCTTCTGGTATTGGAGAAACTAACAATAGTGCATTGAAAACAATATTATGATCTAGGAGAAAACTGTCTCATTTTTGACACACTTGTATGGTTATGTGGCGATTGTGAGTGTGTGTATAGATAGAGAGAGGGATGGAGATAGATAGATAGATAGATATATATATATATATATATTATAATATGTATATATGTATGAGAGATACAGGGTGGGCCATTTATATGGATACACCTAAATAAATGGGAATGGTTGGTGATATCAACTTCCTGTTTGTGGCACATTAGTATATGGGAGGGGAAAAATCTTTCAAGATGGGTGGGGGCCATTTTGAAGTCAGCCATTTTGGATCCAACTTTATATTTTCCAATGGGAAGAGGGTCATGTGACCCGTCAAACTTATTGAGAATATCACAAGAAAAACAATGGTGTGCTTAATTTTAATGTAACTTTATTCTTTCATGAGTTATTTGCAAGTTTATGACCACTTATCAAATGTGTTCAAAGTGCTGCCCATTGTGTTGGATTGTTAATGCAACCCTCTTTCTCCCACTCTTGACACACTGATAGCAACACCGCAGAAGAAATGCTAGCAGAGGCTTCCATTATCCGTTGTTTCAGTTGCTGCACATCTCGTATCTTCACAGCATAGACAATTGCCTTCAGATGACCCCAAAGATAAAAGTCTAAGGGGGTCAGATCAAGAGACCTTGGTGGCCATTCAACTGGCCCACGATGACCAATCCACTTTCTAGGAAACTGTTCATGTAGGAATGCTCGGACCTGACACCCATAATGTGGTGGAGCACCATCTTGCCGATCATTCCTACATGAATAGTTTCCTGGATAGCGGTGTTGCTATCAGTGTGTCAAGAGTGGGAGAAGAGGGTTGCATTGACAATCCAACACAATGGACAGCACTTTGAACACATTTGATAAGTGGTCATAAACTTGTAAATAACTCATGTAAGAATAAAGTTACGTTAAAACTAAGCACACCATTGTTTTTCTTGTGAAATTCTCAATAGGTTTGTGTCACATGACCCTCTTCCCATTGGAAAATATAAAGTTGGATCCAAAATGTCCGACTTCAAAATGGCCACCATGGTCGCCACCCATCTTGCAAAGTTTTCCCCCCTCCCATAGACTAATGTGCCACAAACAGGAAGTTGATATCACCACCAACCATTCCCATGTTATTTAGGTGTATCCATATAAATGGCCCACCCTGTATAATCACCAAATAGAGTATGCATTGCATTACTGCACTAGAAAATATGAAAAATTGAGAACACTTAGCTCATGATTTGGCCAATTTATGTGTATCCAGCAGTTTTTATTTACAGCAGGAATTCTACCTTCCCATATAAATGTAGACTTCAGTCTGAGAGGATTACCATTAGATAAGTTGATTCTCGTTGCTAGGAACCTATCGTGGCTGCCGGGTACACACAAATTTGCAAATTTATGCGTTAAGTAATCTCAATTTTTCATATTTTCTCGTGCAGTAACTCAATTCAAATTTCATATAGTTTGTTTGCATGCTGTAGCGCTACAGAGTGCTACTTTGTTGGTTACGTATTGAGATGGTTACTCTTAGTAAGCACCTGTTCACACCTGTTTTCTGTTTGGAAGTGATGGTCAGTCTTTTGATATTTTTATATAGATGGATATCAGTGTCATGTAAAAGTTTGAGCACCCCTGGTCAAAATTACTGTTATTGTGAACAGTTAAGCAAGTTGAAGATGAAATGATCTCTAAAATTCCTAAAGATGAAACATTTGCTTTGTATTTTAGGCAAAAATGTATATAATTTTATTCTGTCGTCCATGACAGCACCACCAGAGAGAGAGGGGATCCGCCCTCCAAGAACAGGAAATCCTACAGATACATAAGGGCGGCACCTCTCCCACGCATCAGTTGGTTTCCTGCTCCTGGAGGACAGGATTCCCTACAGATCATGCCATCATGGACGAAGGAATCCCCAGGCCGGCTGTCCGACTCAGGTAGCGGGGGGGGGGTCTCCTACCTCGGGCAGTGCGGAGTCCCCTGGAAGCGCCACGGTGACCCGCGCAGGGTATCACGCCAGTGTGCGGGGCAGGTGGGAGCGGGGTCCGGGGATGCCTGTCTCCTGTGCCAGCGCCGGCAGGTAAGTAGGGTTCCCCCCAGGATCCTGGTCCTTGTTCCGGGTGGTGCGGCTCCCCTCCCCTGGATTGGGGTCGTGCGGCTGCGCTTCGGTGGCGTCCGGGGAACGCTATGTGTCGGCGCTGGTGGCCTGCGCATACTCGCGCGCGCCGGGCCGGGGGTGGCGCGGGTGAGAGGCGGGGCCGGTGGTCAGCGACCGGACGTGACGGGGGGCGGGGCCGGTGGCGTTGATGGCCTGCGCGCCCGGACCGGAAGTGGCGGGGCTGGTGGCGCCAGACCGGAAATCGGGTGCCGGCCGGCTTTCTCTCCCCGTGCGTTGCGGGCGCCGGCAGGGCGGGGGGCGCGGCACACGGGGTGGACGTTGGGGAAAATGGGGGTGGGGGGGGCAAAATCAGCCCCTGGCCACGTCACCTGCGGACCCGTATTTCCGGGGGGATAAAAGGGCACTGATGCAGGATGGATGAGCCGGAAGCTCCCGTGCCACAGCTGGACAAGGAGCAGGTCCCGAACCAGCTCCCAGCAGAAGAAACGAACTGGACAATCCGGCCACAGAAGTTCCTCCAGGCCGAAGGATCCAGCTCGCCTCCGACCCGCGCCCCCCCCCCCCGTGATCCGGTACCTACGCCTTCTGCTCAGGGTAAGAGATCTTCGTGAATGTGCCCTGACGCAGTGTCCCCCTTATGTTTTTCCTCCTATAGGGGAAGAAATGTACTGACAAGGCAAAAAACAGGGAATGCGCCCTTTGTAAATGCCCCTTGCCGGATGCCTATCCTAAGAGGCTGTGCCAGTCATGCAGACTGTAAAAAAGGAAAAAGGGGGGGCGTAGTCCCAAAAAGTTACAAGCATACTTCCTGCTCTGTCCCCCCCCCCCCTCCTGTATGTGGCAGAAGAGACCCCTGACTTCGCTACAAGTCTAAGGGAAATAATCAGAACGGAGGTTAAAGCCCTAAAATCCGTACCCCAGGGGGAGTCGTCTAGGAAGAGAAAGAGGGTGAGCTTCTCAGTCAGGCTCTTCAGCAGACCCTAGAGGGAACGAAGACTCCTCAGATCCCTCCACCTCCGCGTCCTCTTCAGAGGAAGACGCCAGCCGTTTCTGCCTAGGTCTTGACCAAGGGGACAAACTAGTCAAGGCAGTTAGGGCTACCATGGGGGTAACACGCCAGACCTGAACGGTCAGCACAGGACCTAATGTTCGGGGGTTTAGACCCCAGGAAACGCAAGTCGTTCCCGTTAAACGACAGGGTCCAAAATTTGATTAATAGAGAATGGAGGAAACCGGAAAGAAAAGGCTCCCTACCACCAGCCTTTAAACGGCGGTATCCCTTTGAGGACCCTGTGGTGAATAAATGGGATAAAGCCCCGAAATTGGATGCAGCAGTGGCTAAGGCGTCCAAAAAATCCACTATTCCTTTTGATGACATGGTCTCTTTGAAGGATCCGCTGGATAAAAAGGCAGACTCCTACTTGAAAGGCACATGGGAAATGTCGGCTGGCGCCCTGAGACCGACGGTCGCAGCTACCTGCACGGCCAAATCTATGATGGTTTGGCTAGACCAATTAGAAACACAGCTGGTAGACAGAGCCTCGAGGGAATCTATCTTAAAAACCCTACCTACCATCCAGGATGCGGCAGCCTTTTTAGCCGACGCTTCAGCAGACTCTGCGAGAATGGCGGCCAAGGTCGCAGGGCTATCGAATGCAGCCCGACGGGCTATATGGCTGAAATGCTGGCCCGGGGATATCCAGGCCAGATCCTGGCTTTGCTCCATCCCATGTGAGGGAGAATATCTATTCGGACCATTCCTAGATGAACTCCTGGAGAAGGCTGGCGATGATAAAAAGAAATTCCCTTCCCTACCCACCACTATAGGAGTCCCTTTGCTAGGAAGAGATTTTTTCGGAGGAGGTCGTCCGGGGACCGGGGCAGATGGGAAGATAAGAAAAGAAAAGGTACCGGTTTTATGTTTCGAGGGGGACGCCAAGAAGCATCCCGTGAGTCCAAGAAACCTCCCCAATGACTAGAAGCCACGGTGGGAGGTAGACTATCGGCCTTCTACCTAGCCTGGTCGCGGATCTCGAACAGTAACTGGATCCTGGGGTTGGTGGCCGCAGGCCTAAAGCTCGAATTTGCCTGTGTCCCCCAGAGCAGCTTTAGAGCCACTCCGCTTAGGTCTTCCTTGGCGGAACAGACTGCCATAGAAACCAAAGTTATTGAACTATGCCAGAAGGGGGTACTGATAAAGGTACCAGAGGCAGAGAAGGGCGGAGGCTTCTACTCCCCCCCTATTTTTGGTCCGTAAACCGGATAATTCCTACAGGACCATAGTTAATCTGAAGGCGCTTAACAGATACCTAGTCATTCAACCTTTCAAAATGGAAACGATCAGCTCCACAATAAAGTTGCTGTTTGAAAATTGTTTTATGGTGGTATTGGATTTAAAGGACGCTTATTACCAAAAACCCATCTATGCGTCTCATCAGCGTTTCCTTAGAGTGGCAGTTCATTTGGAGGGGTTGTTGCAGCATTTCCAATATGGCGCCCTTCCCTTTGGTATAGCAGTTGCCCCCCCGGGTGTTCACTAAAGTTATAGCGGAGGTTATGGCCCATCTACGGGAGGCAGACATCCTAGTAATCCCCTACCTGGATGACTTCCTTATTGTAGGAAAAACAGCAGTCCATTGTCTGGATCAATTGCAGAAAGCAAAATTGGCTTTGGAAGGGTTAGGGTGGCTATTAAACATCAAGAAGTCCCGTCTACAGCCCATGAAGGTCCAGCAGTTCTTGGGCTTAATCCTTGATTTGCAGAATCGGGAATGTCGTCTTCCTCCCAAAAAATTGGCCCGACTACGTCAGCAGGTCTTGAACGCCTACAATAGCCCTTCCATGTCTCCCAGGAAGGCAATGTCCCTCCTGGGTTCTCTCTCATCCTGCATCCCCACGGTCCGGTGGGCCCAGTTCCTTACAAGGGCGCTACAGAGCGAGGTTTTACGCCACCAAAAAATCCTGGGCGGGTATCTAGAAGGCCGGTTGACTCTGTCCCAACAGATTTTGAGATCCCTTGAGTGGTGGCTAGACGAGAACAATCTAGCCAGAGGGGGGTACCCTGGGAATATAACATAACCCGGGTAGTCACCACGGACGCAAGCCCTACGGGTTGGGGGGCCCACATGGGGGAAACCTTAATTCAGGACCTGTGGGATAGTCATCAGTTGGAAATGTCCTCCAACCTGAAAGAATTAACAGCCATAGAGAAGGCAGTTAAAAACCTTCTTGTGTATCTGCAGGGGCACCATGTTCGTATATTCTCTGACAATCAGGTCACCGTGGCTTACATCAACCACCAAGGCGGCACTCGGTCCAAGCCATTGATGGAGGTAGCAGAACGGCTGTTCCAGTGGGCAGAGCAACATCTGTCTTTAACAGCTCTGCACATAAAAAGAAAGGAAAACACCACGGCAGACTTCCTGAGCCGCAACCTCCTAAAGCAAGGAGAATGGTCCTTAAAAGCGTCCATCTTCAACCAGATAGTACAAAAATGGGGGCAGCCAGAAGTGGACCTCTTCGCCACCAGAGAGAACAGGAAGGGGCCGCAGTTCTGCTCCCTGAATCCCAGGGAGAACCCTCTGGCAGTAGATGCTTTTCTAATCAAATGGGACTTCAGGCTAGCATATGCCTTCCCTCCCCTGGCTCTACTACCCCTGGTGATGAGGAAAGTCAGGAAGGACAAAGCGAGGATTATAGTGATCGCCCCGTTTTGGCTCAGGAGGGCATGGTTCTCATGCCTGAGGACCATGTCGGTATCCGACCCTTGGGTCCTACTAAACATCCCAGACCTCCTGTCCCAGGGCCCAGTTTTCCATCCTCAGGTAGCTGGCCTACATCTGACGGCGTGGATTTTGAACGGGCTCTGCTAAAAGAGAGAGGTTTTTCCCCGGCCCTAATTAACACCCTGCTTAAAAGCAGAAAGCCGGTTACAACAAAAATCTATGTGAGGATCTGGAAAAGATTCCTTCAGAGCTCGGGAGTAGTAGCTGGACAGTCCACTCCCATAGCGCAGATCTTAGAGTTCTTGCAAAAAGGTCTGAATATGGGACTCTCCACCAGCACCCTCAAGGTACAGGTGTCAGCTCTTGGGGCACTGTTCAACTGCAACATCGCCAATAACTATTGGATCTATAGGTTTATTAAGGCAACAGGCAGGTCCAGACCGATAGTGAGAAATAAATTTATGCCATGGGATCTAAACCTAGTCCTTACGGCCATGACAGAGGCCCCGTTTGAACCTATATCATCAGCTTCCACGAAAAACCTATCCCTTAAAGTGGCTGTCCTGGTGGCATTGACATCTGCCTGTGGAGTCAGTGACATCTAGGCACTATCTAGACTCCCTACTTACATACAATTCAGGGATGATAGGGTAATTCTTACACCCGATCCGGCATACCTGCCTAAAGTAGCCTCCAGTTTCCATAAAACTCAGGAGATAGTTCTTCCATCCTTCCTCCCTAATCCCACGAACGATAAGGAAAGTACACACGCTAGACGTTAGGAGATGTCTCCTAGAGTACCTGTCAGTTACCGACCGCTGGAAAAAAGATAATGCCTTGTTTATCTCCTATCAGGGCACCAGAAAGGGCCTTAGAGCTTCAAAAAGTTCGCTAGCGAGATGGATTAGGGAGGCCATTTCTTTAGCATCACCTCAAAAGGCAAACCGGCCCCTGGCAAGCTGAGGGTGCATTCCACCAGGGCCATGGCAACTTCGTGGGCAGAGAGATCGGAGGTCTCAATCGACCAAATATGTAAGTCAGCTACTTGGTCCTCTCCGAGCACCTTTTATAACCATTATAGACTAGACCTGGGTGCTTCCTCAGACCTCTCCTTTGGTGTCAGGGTTCTGCAGGCTGTAGTCCCTCCCTAAAGTAATTATTACTCTCTCTAATTCTCTCTGGTGGTGCTGTCATGGACGACCGAATAAAGTCGTAGTTACTCACCGGTTAACGGTATTTTTCGGAGTCCTTGACAGCACCTGTACATTCCCTCCCTTTAGTTTAATTTGGGTGTGCACTTCTTCCTCTTATATGTACACGGGTAATTGATAGTCGTGTAGAGTATTGTATATAAATTATGCTATTAACCATTACGGTCCTCTTGTGCTCTGTAAACCAAATAATGCGTGGGAGAGGTGCCGCCCTTATGTATCTGTAGGATTTCCTGTTCCTGGAGGGCGGATCCCCTCTCTCTGGTGGTGCTGTCATGGACTCCGAAAAATACCGTTAACCGGTGAGTAACTACGACTTTTTGTTTTTTACATTTAAAAAGGAAAATGCACCTTTGGAGATTTGTGTGCTCAGATAACTTTGACCAAGGTTTCAGACCTTAATTAGCCTGTTAGGGTTATGGCTTGTTTATTATCATTGTTAGCAAAGGCCAGGTGATACAAATTTCCCAGCTTTATAAAACCCCAGCTTCCTCCCCTAACCTTGTGCCAAAAACAGCCATAGGTTCTTCTGAGCAGCTGCCTAGCACTCTGATAATGGTGGAGGCCCACAAAGCAGGAGAAGGCTATAAGAAAATAGCAAAGCGTTTTAAATTTTCCCTTTCCTCAGTTGGAAATGTAATTAAGAAATTGCAGTTATCAGGAACAGTGGAGGCCAATATAAGGTCTGGAAGACCAAGCAAAATGTCAGTGAGAAATGCTCATAAGATTTCTAGAGAGGCAAATCAGAACCCCCGCTTGCCTGTGAAAGACCTTCACAAAGATGTAGCAGACTCTGGAATTGTGGTACAATGTTCTACTGTTCAGACACATGCACAAATTTGGCCTTCATTTAGAAGTCATCACAACAAAACCTCTCCTGTGTCCTCACCATAAAATTCAGCGTTGGAAGTATGCAAAAGAACATTTTAACAATCCTGATACATGTTGGAAACAAGTACTGTCGACCAATGAGAAAAAGGGTACAGAATTTCTGGAAAAGAACATATCGCCAACCATTTAGCATAGTAGTTGATCAGTCTTGCTTTGGAGTTATGTTGTAGCCAATGCCACAGGGGGAACATTTCACGGGTAGAGGGAAGAATGGATTCCATGAAATGTCGTCAAATTCTTGATGCAAACATAACACATTCTGTAAAAAAGCTGAAGTTGAAAAGAGGATGGCTTCTATAAATGGATAATGATCCTAAACACACGTCAAAATCCACAAAAGACCTCAAAAGGCGCAAGCTGATGGTTTTACAATGGCCCTCACAGTCCCCTGATCTGTACATCATTGAAAAGATGACCCAGGAATCTCACAGAACTGAATTTTCCAAGGAAGAATGGGTGAAAATCCCTCAAACAAGATTTGAAAGACTCTTGGCTGGCTCCAAAAAGTGTTTACAAGCTGTGATTTTTTTTTTTTTTTTCAAAAGGGGTGGTACTAACTGCAGGGTGCCCAAACTTTTGCATTTTCCTTTTTAGAATTTTTAAAATTTAAAAGATGAAAGGATGTGTTTTTGTTGTCAAAAATACAAAGGAAATATGTCCTCTAACTTTAGGCCCTTTAGAGATCATTAAATCTTTAAATAGCTTAACTGTTCACATTAACAGTAATTTTGACCAAGGGTGCACAAACTTTTACATGCCACTGTATATACATGGTATGGTGTAGGTATGTGAGCACTGTGTCTAGTGCTGTTATGGAGGAGATATAGGCTGTCACTTTAACCCCTTCATGACCCAGCCTATTTTGACCTTAATGACCTGGCCATTTTTGGCAATGCTGACCAGTGTCCCTTTATGAGGTAATAACTCGGGAACGCTTCAACGGATCCTAGCGATTCTGAGATTGTTTTTTCGTGACATATTTGGCTTCATGTTAGTGTTAAACTTGGGTCAATAATGTTTTCATTTAGTTGTGAAAAAAAACGGAAATTTGGCGAAAATTTTGAAAATTTCGCAATTTTCACATTTTTAATTTTTATTCCGTTAAACCAGAGAGTTATGTGACACAAAATAGTTAATAAATAACATTTCCCACATGTCTACTTTACATCAGCACAATTTTGGAAACAAAATTTTTTTTTGTTGGGAAGTTATAAGGGTTAAAAGTTGACCAGCGATTTCTCATTTTTACAACAAAATTTACAAAACCATTTTTTTTAGGGACCACCTCACATTTGAAGTCACTTTGAGGGGTCTATATGGCAGAAAATACCCCAAAGTGACACCATTCTAAAAACTGCACCCCTCAAGCTACTCAAAACTATATTCAAGAAGATTATTAACCCTTCAGGTGCTTCACAGCAACTAAAGCAATGTGGAAGGAAAAAATGAACATTTTAATTTTTCCAATAAAAAATTTCTTTTAGCATCAATTTTTTCATTTTTACATGGGCAACAGGATAAAATGGATCCTAAAATTTGTTGGGCAATTTCTCCTGAGTACACCGATACCTCATATGTGGTCATAAACCACTGTTTGGGCGCACGGCAGGGCTCAGAAGGGAAGGAGCGTCATTTGACTTTTTGAATGGAAAATATGCTGGAATATTTAGCGGTTGCCATGTCGCGTTTGGAGAGTCCCTGTGCACCTAAACATTGGAGCTCCCCCACAAGTGACCCCATTTTGGAAACTAGACCCCCCAAGGAACTTATTTAGATGCATAGTGAGCACTTTGAACCGCCAGGTGCTTCACAAATTGATCCATAAAAAAAAGGACTTTTTTTTCACAAAAATTTTCTTTTAGCCTCAGTTTTTTCATTTTCACATGGGCAATGGGATAAAATGGATCCTAAAATTTGTTGGGCAATTTCTCCTGAGTGCACAGATACCTCATATGTGGTCATAAACCACTGTTTGGGCACACTGCAGGGTCCCGAAGGGAAGGAGCACCATTTGACTTTTTGAATGGAAAATTAGCTCCAATCGTTAGCGGACACCATGTCGTGTTTGGAGAAGCCCTGTCTGCCTACACTTTGGAGCTCCCCCACATATCACCCCATTTTGGAAACTAGACCCCCTAAGGAAGTTATCTAGATGCATAGTGAGCACTTTGAACCCCCAGGTGCTTTACAGAAGTGTATAACGCAGAGCTGTGAAAATAAAAATATTTTTTTTTCCTCAAAAAATGATTTTTTTAGCCCGCTATTTTTTATTTTCACAATAGTAACAGGATAAATTCGACCCCAAAAGTTGTTGTCCAGTTTGTTCTGAGTACGCTGGTACCCCATATGTGGGGGGGACCACTGTTTGGGCACACATCGGGGCTCGGAAGGGAAGTAGTGACGTTTTGAAATACCGACTTAATGGAATGGTCTGCGGGCGTCATGTTACGTTTGCAGAGCCCCTGATGTGCCTAAACAGTGGAAACCCCCCACAAATGACCCCATTTTGGAAACTAGACCACCCAAGGAACTTATCTAGATATGTGGTGAGCATTTTGAACCCCCAAGTGCTTCACAGAAGTTTATAACTCAGAGCCGTGAAAACAAAAAAAATCATTTTTTTTCACAAAAATCATTTTTTTAGCCCCCAATTTTTTATTTTCCCAAGGGTAACAGGAGAAATTAGACTCCCAAAGTTGTTGTGCAATTTTTCCTGAGTACGCTGATACCCCATATGTGGGGGTAAACCACTGTTTGGGCACACGTCGGGGCTCGGAATGGAGAGAGTGCTGTTTGACATTTGAACGCAAAATTGGCTGGAATAAATCGTGGCGCCATGTCGCGCTCGGAGACCCCGTGATGTGCCTAAACAGTGGAAACCCCTCAATTCTAACTCCAACCCTAACCCCAACACACCCCTAACCCTAATAATAACCCTAACCACAGCCCTAACGCCAACACACCCCTAACCCTAACCCCAATTCCAGCCCTAACCCCAATTCCAGCCCTAACTGGAAAAAAAAATATTTTTTTTATTTTATTATTTGCGCCTGGCTATGGGGGTCATAAAAGGAGGGTGTATTTACTTTTTTTTTTCATTTTGATCACTGTGAGAGTGTATCACAGTGATCAAAATGAAAAATGAACGGGCAACCGGCAAATTCATGGGCGCCGCCATCTTGGACAATGGCAGGCGCACTGCACATGCGCCCGCCATTTTGCAAGATGGCGGCGCCCATGATCCGGACGCCGGGAGCACGATCGGAGGTCCTGGGGGGATCGGAAGGTGGGAGGGAGCGATAGACAGGGGAGGGGGAGCAGATGATGACGGCGGCGAACGATCGCCGCCGTCCATCGGTGGCGGGGGCCGATCGGCCCCGCCAGTCGGTGTGTGGGGGGGTCGGGGGTCGGTGTCCAGCCATGTCCGATGCTATTGCAGCATCGGCCATGGCTGGATTGTAATATTTCACCAAATTTCATTGGTGAAATATTACAAATCGCTCTGATTGGCAGTTTCACTTTTAACAGCCAATCAGAACGATCGTAGGCACGTGGGGGCTAAGCCACGCCCCCAGGGATTAACTGTAGAGTGTCCTTTGTGTGCGGGTCGGGTGACCTTTCAGTGACCCCGGTCACCCGACCCGCAGGGGGGCTATTTATAGCATGACGCCTACGTAGGCGTCATAGGTCGTTTGGGCACGACTTTTCATGACGCCTACGTAGGCGTCATGGGTCGTGAAGGGGTTAAAGGAAATCTGTCACCAGGTTTTTATTACTCCATCTGAGAGCAGCATAATGTAGGGACAGAGACCCTGGTTCCAGTGATGTATCACTTACTGAGCTGCTTGGTGTCCTTTTGATAAAATCATTGGTTTATCTGCTGCAGATCAACCAGTTTTCTGCATGCTGAGCTCTGTATAACTCATCCCACACCACAACTTTCTGCCTATGCACAGTGTACACAGAAACTGTCCAATCAATGGGGTTGGGGATAGGGTTATACAGAGCTCATGAATATGCTTGACTAGTTCACATCAAGTTTACTAGTTCTGTAGTGATCTCCTACTTATAAAACATGATTTTCTGAAAATGACACCAAACAGCCCTGTAAGTGACACATCGCTAGAATCAGGGTCTCTGCCTTTACATTATACTGCTCTAAAATTTGGTGGCAGATTCCCATTAACCTTCATTTTCCATTTTTGCATAGCATCTCCATTTTTAGGGATCTGGGGCTGGGTGAGTGCTTATTTTTTGTGAGGCGAGCTGATGTTTTTCTTGACACCATTTTGGGGTAGATACAGATGTGCTCAAAAGTTTACATACCCCGGCATAATTTTTGCTTCCTTGGCCTTTTTTTGCATAGAATATGAATGATAACACCAAAACTTCTTCTCCACTTATGGTTAGTGGTTGGGTGAAGCCATTTATTGTCAAACCTGCTGTGTTTCCTCTTTTAAAATCATAATGACAACCCAAAACATCCAAATGACCCTGATTAAAAGTTTTACATACCCTGGTGATTTTGGCCTGATAACATGCACCAAAGTTGACACAAATGGGTTTGTCACCCCACGTTAGGGGCATATGACAGCTGATCAAATCAGTTGTCATGTGCTGGGAAAGATGCGGTCTCTGTCATAGATTACGAAGGGTCAAAATACACTTCAGCTAAGGCCTCATTCACACAAACGTTTCAGTTTTTACATCTATGAGAAATTAAGCTTTTTTTTTTTTTACCCGTATAACCTTTGCATAGCCTCCATGGTGCATCCGTCTTTTTTTCTTCACATCCGTTTTTCACTGAAGCAGGTAGACTATCTGAAATTTTACTTATCTATTGACTGTTAACATATCTGTGAAACATTGGGATGGAATAGTAAAGAACAAATTCTGTCTTCCCTTTTTTTTATACTGATCCCCACAGGCTTTAATGGCCGAGTATAATCCACAACATGGCTGTGACTAGGACCTGCTCGGAGTCTCACAGGTTGGAGACAGATATGTTGTAGTGACGTCTATACGAGACTCTATGGGTGCGTGTGTGGTCTGAGAACCAAAACGGACAGCACTAAGACGTGTCAGATGTGTGAATGGAACCTTGTGTTGGAGATGAACCCGGGGGCTCTTTGCTATGGAGGTACTGAGAAGAGTACAATAATGTAAGCACATTAGTGCAGCCTGTTATCGGTGGGGTTGGGGTTATGATGTGTTACGGGGTGACTAATATTGGTGTGGGCAGACATCGGGGATCATTTATGTAGGGAATGTCGGAAATGCTTGTCACAGACTGATGGTCTCACTATGTGGGCACACGTGTTGTGGGTGCTGAGGGCACTGAGCATACCTTTATGAGGACCTGTGGCTCCCACTGGTAGTTATGGTATCGCTGACGTGCCGGGGGCTTCAGGTGATCAGAGTTTGCACTGAGGATGCTGTCTGCAAGTCGGTCACTTGTGTGTTTTCATTGTGTTTTTGACGTCACGATTTCTTTTGTCTTTTAGTGGTTTGTTTTATTTTAAATAAAGTTGTTTTGTTTTTGAAACTTCTTGGTATTTGGCTTTGGTAAAACTTTATTGACGTCATGTGCACATCACATGCAGCTTTCATGTGCGCATTACCTGAGGCTTTTCCACATCTATTTGTAAATTTATGGTAGAAATCTGCCCAGACTCCTAAGTGTAGCTGAGAGAGAAATTGACCTGCTGTTGTTACTCTCCCCGTCAGTGTGCATACGCCTGTTGTGCCCTCAGCTCCGGGTATAAGGCCCCTTGTCCCAGGCGCAGCCGCACACACCAGCTGGGAGCGGTGACCGTTCCTTCCTCATACATTGTTATAATAACAAAGGGCTCCTTCATGGCCTGAAGTCACGTGACACCCCACGAGCCCTTCTCTCGCCTCAGGCGGCCATTTTTAAACCTGGAACCCCACCCTCTGACTTTAGCTTGCGAGTAGGCGCGGATAGAACAAGCCTGCCAGTATTGGAAATGGCCGCCCCGAGCGTCACTCTCTCCTAACCTGACAAACAAAGCGTCTTGGAAGGAGCCGGCGTCGTGATGTCATTACAGCGTTTCGTGAGGCGAACCAATGAGAGGACTTTAGAACGTAGTCCCCTCCCGCTGTTGACGTCACTACGTTTTCAGGGTATCCCAGCGCGGCGGCGGCTAGTTTCCAGTGTGAGCTGTGTGTAACGGTGACCAGTATGGGAGTAACTGTGGATTCCATCTGCCCCGGGGACGGTAATGCCAGCTGTGCATATAGCGGAGGCGGGGAGGACCTGTCACGTGACGTCTCGTTATTATAACCGGGGCTAATCACGGCGTGGGGAGGGGAGCAGGTATAATACGGCCGGTTATACAGTGAGCCGGGGTAGGGGTGCTACCTGTAATAATAGACTGTATGGGGGAAACGACCTATAATAATCCAGAGAATAATGTATGGGCGAGGGGTGGGACATGTAGTAATACACTGTATAATGTATGGGCGAGGGGTGGGACATGTAGTAATACACTGTATAATGTATGGGCGAGGGGTGGGACATGTAGTAATACACTGTATAATGAATGGGCGAGGGGTGGGACATGTAATAATACACTGTATAATGTATGGGCGAGGGGTGGGACATGTAGTAATACACTGTATAATGAATGGGGGTGGGGTTGGACATGTAGTAATAAAGAGAATAATGTATGGGCGAGGGGTGGGACATGTAGTAATACACTGTATAATGAATGGGGGTGGGGTTGGACATGTAGTAATAAAGAGAATAATGTATGGGCGAGGGGTGGGACATGTAATAATGAGAATAATGAATGGGGGGGTCATGTAATACATTATACAGTGTATGGGGGAGGGGTGGGACATGTAGTAATCCAGAAAATAATGATTTAGGGGGTAATGTAATACACTGTATAATGTATGGGGGAGGGATGGGACATGTAGTAATACACTATAATATGGGAGGAGCGGTGGGGCATATAATGTGCTGTATAATGTATGGGGGAACGGTGTGACGTAATATACTATATAATATGGGGAGGGGTGAGGCATATAATACACTGTATAATGTATGGGGGAAAGGGCCTATAATAATCCATAGAATAATGAATGGGGGGGGGGGGAGTGGTAGGACATATAATACACTGTATAATGTATGGGGGGAGGGGTGGGGCATATAGTAATACACTGTATAATGTATGGGGGAGGGGTGGGACATGTGATAATACACTAATATGGGGGGAGGGTGGGTCATATAATGTGCTGTATAATGTATGGGGAAGTGGTGGGACATGTAGTAATACACTATATAGTGAATGGGGGGAGGTGTAGGACATATAATAAACTATAATGTATGAAGGAGAGGTGGGGTATGTAATACAAGGTATAATGTATGGGTGAGTGGTGAGACATGTAATACACTGTATAATGTATGGGGAGGGGTGATGTCTGTAATAGACAGTATAATGTATGGGGGAGAGGTGGGACACATAGTAATAGATTATATAGTATATTGGCGGAGGAGTGTTGCATTATACCATCTATTATAGGTTTGGGGGGGGAGGTGGGATGTGATAATGTGTTTATGTACAAGGGGGTACATGTAGTAATTTGTTTGGTGAGGGGTCAGATAAATAATAGACAGTATTATGTCTGGGGAGTGGTGATACATGTGTATAGGGGATAATCTACACACAGACGATATTATTGAGGGTGGTATGGGAGAGATACATTTATAATAATGCACATGTAGAATATATATTTATCCGTGCACTCAGTGTAATAAGTTATTACAGTATGGCAGTGCGTTACACATGTATTGGCGGTTCTGTGTATTGTGGTACAATGATAGCCCCCCCTTATAATACAATGCCAGTATAATACAAAGGTCTCACTCCCCCATTATACATATAGTCCATGACATAAATATCCACACAGTGTCTATACAGTATAAGGAGCGATGCACATTATTATGTGCATAGTAACCTCTTTCTATGGATCTTATAGAAGGTGGGGGTCATCCAGTTGTGACCGCCCTTCTATAAGTCGCGGGGCCTTTGGTGGGTGCTACAGGGAATGACGCTGTTGGTAATATACTATATTATAGGATGCGTGAACTCCAACCATCCAGACTTTGGGTCTGTGCACACGACGTTTTGTAAAATCAGGTGACTCCGTCGAGTTTTTCAAGCAGAAGACGCTTCTAGAAACTCTAGCGTTTTTCCCTTTGTCGTCTTTTATGTTTCATCTTTTGCCGTTTCCTCAGCGGTTTTCCTATGGTTTTGGACGCTGGCATTATTTTGGAGGGTTTTATAATGTCTCGTAACATTTGCAGTCTTTTTTTTTTTTTTTTTTTTTTTATTACTCCATTGAATAGCTAAGAAAAGGCTAGAGTTTTTGTAAATAAAAATTTAAAAAAACCTCCAATCCTTCCGGACATCTTCTGAGCCTTCCTGTTGATCTGTTATAGAAAGTGTGTGGCATCTCCCAAGTAGAAAACACCAGAAGAATGGACGGGTCACTTCTTTTAACCACTGGCATTTTTAGAAACCTGAAGACGTTAACAGACGTTAAAGTTGGTTTGTAAATAGAGAGGCACATGGTAATTCTTTTTGATCGTTTTCTGATCGGTTTTTCAGATGGCTTCTCCTACTGAATCCGCCAAACAAAACCGTTGTGTGCACATACCCCTAGTGTATAAAACTCACACCCATCTAATGGTTTTCACAGCTAATTATGTTACAATTGTCCGGGAGCTGAGCAGTCTATACTATATGCTATTGCATTTTACCTGCACACATACATTGTGACGACACGAGAGCAAGCAATTTATGCTGCAATTGAATTTCATTCACATGAGTGGCTGGATTGGGCACAAGTGTAACAACACCTCAGCTGTGAAATAGTATTAGACTAGGACAGATTTAAATGATTTAGATGTAAAGAAGGTTCCAATACAGTGACAGGAGAACCATCATGAAACTCTCGTATAATGGGGAGTGCAGCTCTGAAGTATAATACAGGATGTAACTCAGGATCAGTAATGTATGTACACAGTGACTGCACCAGCAGAAAAGTGAGTGCAGCTCTGGAGTATAATACAGGATATAACACAGGATCTGTACAGGATATGTAATGTGTATGCACACAGTGACTCCACCAGCAGAATAGTGAGTGCAGCTCTGGGGTATAATACAGGATGTAACTCAGGATCAGTAATGTATGTACACAGTGACTGCACCAGCAGAATAGTGAGTGCAGCTCTGGAGTATAATACAGGATGTAACTCAGGATCGGTACAGTATAAGTAATGTAATGATGTATGTACACAGTGACTGCACCAGCAGAATAGTGAGTGCAGCTCTGGAGTATAATACAAGATGTAACTCAGGATCAGTACAGGATAAGTAATGTAATGTATGTACACAGTGACTCCACCAGCAGAATAGCGAGTTCAGCTCTGGAGTATAATACAGGATGTAACTCAGGATCATACAGGATAAGTAATGTATGTACACATTGACTCCACCAGAAGAATAGTGAGTGCAGCTCTGGAGTATAATACAGGATGTAACTCAGGATCGGTACAGGATAAGTAATGTATGTACACAGTGACTGCACCAGCAGAATAGTGAGTGCAGCTCTGGAGTATAATACAGGATGTAACTCAGGATCATACAGGATAAGTAATGTATGTACACATTGACTCCACCAGAAGAATAGTGAGTGGCAGCTCTGGAGTATAATACAGGTTGTAACTCAGGATCAGTAATGTATGTACACAGTGACTCCACCAGCAGAATAGTGAGTGCAGCTCTGGAGTATAATACAAGATGTAACTCAGGATCAGTACAGGATAAGTAATGTAATGTATGTACACAGTGACTCCACCAGCAGAATAGCGAGTGCAGCTCTGGAGTATAATACAGGATGTAACTCAGGATCAGTAATGTATGTACACAGTGACTGCACCAGCAGAATAGTGAGTGCAGCTCTGGAGTATAATACAGGATATAACATAGGATCGGTACAGGATATAACACAGGATCGGTACAGGATAAGTAATGTATGCACAAAGTAACTCCACCAGAAGAATAGTGAGTGCAGCTCTGCAGTATAATACAGGATGTAACTCAGGATCAATACAGGATAAGTAATGTATGTACACAGTGACTCCACCAGCAGAATAGTGAGTGCAGCTCTGGAGTATAATGTAGGATATAACACCGGATCCGTACAGGATAAGTAATGTAATGATGTATGTACACAGTGACTCCACCAGCAGAATAGTGAGTGCAGTTCTGGAGTATAATACAGGATGTAACTCAGCATCAGTACAGGATAAGTAATGTATGTACACAGTGACTGCACCAGCAGAATAGTGAGTGCAGCTCTGGAGTATAATACAGGATGTAACTCAGGATCAGTAATGTATGTACACAGTGACTGCACCAGCAGAATAGTGAGTGCAGCTCTGGGGTATAATACAGGATGTAACTCCGGATCAGTACAGGATGAGTAATGTATGTACACAGTGACTCCACCAGCAGAATAGTGAGTGCAGCTCTGGAGTATAATACAGGATGTAACGCAGGATCTGTACAGGATAAGTAATGTAATGTATGTACACAGTGACTGCACCAGCAGAATAGTGAGTGCAGCTCTGGAGTATAATACAGGATATAACACAGGATCGGTACATGATAAGTAATGTAATGGTGTATGTACACAGTGACTGCACCAGCAGAATAGTGAGTGCAGCTCTGGAGTATAATACAAGATGTAACTCAGGATCAGTACAGGATAAGTAATGTAATGTATGTACACAGTGACTCCACCAGCAGAATAGCGAGTGCAGCTCTGGAGTATAATACAGGATGTAACTCAGCATCAGTACAGGATAAGTAATGTATGTACACAGTGACTGCACCAGCAGAATAGTGAGTGCAGCTCTGGAGTATAATACAGGATGTAACTCAGGATCAGTAATGTATGTACACAGTGACTGCACCAGCAGAATAGTGAGTGCAGCTCTGGGGTATAATACAGGATGTAACTCCGGATCAGTACAGGATGAGTAATGTATGTACACAGTGACTCCACCAGCAGAATAGTGAGTGCAGCTCTGGAGTATAATACAGGATGTAACGCAGGATCGGTACAGGATAAGTAATGTAATGTATGTACACAGTGACTGCACCAGCAGAATAGTGAGTGCAGCTCTGGAGTATAATACAGGATATAACACAGGATCGGTACATGATAAGTAATGTAATGATGTATGTACACAGTGACTGCACCAGCAGAATAGTGAGTGCAGCTCTGGAGTATAATACAAGATGTAACTCAGGATCAGTACAGGATAAGTAATGTAATGTATGCACACAGTGACTCCACCAGCAGAATAGCGAGTGCAGCTCTGGAGTATAATACAGGATGTAACTCAGGATCAGTAATGTATGTACACAGTGACTCCACCAGAAGAATAGTGAGTGCAGCTCTGGAGTATAATACAGGATGTAACTCAGGATCAGTACAGGATAAGTAATGTATGTACACATTGACTCCACCAGAAGAATAGTGAGTGCAGCTCTGGAGTATAATACAGGATGTAACTCAGGATCAGTAATGTATGTACACAGTGACTCCACCAGCAGAATAGTGAGTGCAGCTCTGGAGTATAATACAGGATGTAACTCAGGATCAGTAATGTAATGTATGCACACAGTGACTCCACCAGCAGAATAGTGAGTGCAGCTCTGGGGTATAATACAGGATGTAACTCAGGATCAGTAATGTATGTACACAGTGACTCCACCAGCAGAATAGTGAGTGCAGCTCTGGTGTATAATACAGGATGTAACTCAGGATCATACAGGATAAGTAATGTATGCACACAGTGACTCCACCAGAAGAATTGTGAGTGCAGCTCTGGAGTATAATACCGTGTTTCCCCGAAAGTAGGACCCCCCCGAAAGTAAGACAGGGTGGGGGTTACGGGGGGGTCCTTCAATGTAAGGCCTCCCCCGAATGTAAGGCAGGGTTGGGGGCCGCTGTGAAATGTAAGGCCCTTACCTTTGGGCCGCCGCTGTCCCCCATTGGGTCCCCAGGCTCCAGAGGTGTCCTCAGGTGCAGTTGGGCGGGTCCATCGCTCATGGGGTTAACTCGCCATGTTAACCCCGCAATCCGCCCAGCTCAACAGCTCATTGGCCGCCCCTGTTCCCCACGTCACCGCCGGCCCCCGGCTCGAGCACTGATTGGTCCAGCAGTTCGGGCTGTAATTGGCCGCCCCAGCCCCACGTCACCGCTGTTTCCCTGCTGATTGGCACAGCGTTCCCTGCAGCACAGGCCTTCCGCACCCACAGCCGCACCGCAGAGGAAAACGTCCAGCATTTAAAAACCAAGTAGGGAAACATGTACTGTATAGGGTATGGGGCTGTGTGCAGTGGGATACGGCACTGTTATGGGGTGTGGGGCTGTGTGCAGTGGGATACGGCACTGTTATGGGGTGTGGGGCTGTGTGCAGTGGGATACGGCACTGTTATGGGGTATAACAGCATGTTAATAAATGTTAATTTATTGGTTAAAAAGAAATTGTCATTTTTTTCGGCTAATGTAAGACCTCCCCCGAAAGTAAGACAGGGTGGGACTTTTTGGGGTAAAATTAATGTAAGACAGGGTCTTACTTTCGGGGAAACACGGTACATGATATAACATAGGATCGGTACAGGATATAACACAGGATCAGTACAGGATAAGTAATGTAATGATGTATGTACACAGTGACTCCACCAGCAGAATAGTGAGTGTAGCTCTGGAGTATAATACAGGATGTAATTCTGGATCGGTACAGGATAAGTAATGTAATGTATGTACACAGTGACTCCACCAGAATAGTGAGTGCAGCTCTGGAGTATAATACAGGATGTAACTCAGGGTCAGCACAGGATAAGTAATGTATGTACACAGTGACTCCACCAGCAGAATAGTGAGTGCAGCTCTGAAGTATAAAACGGGATGTAACTCAGGATCAATAATGTATGTACACTATGATTATGAAAGCCGCAATTTTCATCTGCACAACTGCAGATCTCCTGTCCTGAACTATCCATATCATATATGCCTATGAGATCACTGGCTGTAAACGATGGCCTCTGTATGGTCCTGTGCATCTAGCTATAAGCATGCTGATTACCATGTCCTTGTTTCCCTCTTCAGGACAGACATTCCCAAAGAAGGGCCAGAAAGCTGTGGTGCACTATGACGGTGAGTCTGGGAATCCATGTGGATTCATATTCTGTGTGTGAATCCTCCCATCCAACTGTACAGAGCAATTATATAACCTAAGTAACTAAGTGCCCCGCTATCGGCATGTCATTGATGGTCTATAATGGGATCCCAAGGAAATATGAAGTTTTAATCTGAGGTCATCACTGCATGTACGCATTCCTGAAGCCTCCGGGGTGATTTATCAGTGAATGTCCACCATGTATCAGCGTTCTCAGGTTCACAGTCTGCTCATTTCTTTGCAGGGGTTAGAGCACAGATTTTCTAATGCAGAGCTGCACATCCGCTACTGTGACACAAATGTGTAACCTCTGCCTGCAGCTACCACTAGCGGGAGCTTTCTGTACAGTTTTACTATGAAGTACACTATATAAATTGTATAAAGTAAGCTCCCCCTAGTGGTCGCATCAGGCAGACTATCTCACATACAGTCCATGGACCACAGCGGGGCTGTTTCTAGAGTAATAAAAACCATACTATATTCTGATTTTAGCCCACGATGAATATAGTTTTTGGAGAAACTTTCACAAATTGTCCTCCAAATCTCAAAAACTTTTTCTGCTCAGAAACTCCGTAAAAAGACTCCGTGTGTACATGGCCGTAAACAATCTTTCAGTCCTGCATGAATGAAAATGATTACGGTGACCCTGGTTCAGTGACGCTGCACCAGAGCCCTGCAAACCTACCCCCTGGCATTCCCAGTGTCTGATTAATAAGTCGCTGTGATGTCGTTCGAGGTACAATGATGATGTCACGCTGGTGCTAATCATCAGAGGAACGTGAATGCCAGCAGATAGGCGGTTTGCAGTGCTCAGGGCTGACGGCCATGGACTACTGACATGGCTGGAGTATCAGGGTCCTTTGGATCACCTTGCTCTGCTCTAGTGTCGGATTATCAGATGCTGATCTGCTCTGCTGTCTTTTCTGTGTCTGCTCCATTTTTTTCCAGCACAGGATGTCACACTGCCTTTTGCTTCCTGCAGTCTCCCCCGCTTCCTGCCTCGCTTCCTCTCAAAGATTTATCCTTGTAGAGTTTTTTATATCCCCGTTATGAACCATGTGCTTACATTTTCGATGATGGAGGAAGCTAAGAACTTGTAAAAAAAAAAATCCAGCCTAGACAATCCTTTGGACTGAAAAGCTTGTTTAGTTCACAAACTTATCAAATTTCTCCTACACTGATACGTTGTAACAAACTCAGGATAGGAGTGAAATTTATGCTGTGGATGAATTTAACTCACAGATGATGCACTCAATTAGGTACAACTGTAACAAACCTTCACCTGTAAGAAGTATGAGGCGACGACAATTTATTTTGGAAGTAAACAATATTTCCATTTACTGATGGGAAGATCTTGAAAATGGGGAGTTGAAGTCACCTTGGTGGAGGGGCGGTGTTCAATGTATTTATTCACTTTGATTGGAGCTGAGCTGCTTTACCTCCATACGGCCACTAGGCGGTATGCTGTTTTAGCTTTGTACACTGTATCTCCACTGGCTGCTCTACTCGGTAGCAGCTGATCGTTGGGTCGCTGGGTCGCTGGTTTTGCACCCCATTTGGTCAGAAATTGGTAACTTATATGTTGACAGCTCTGCAGTAGGAATCAAAGAAAGTGGTTTTATAATTTATCTCTCCATATTAGGGTATCTCCCAGATGGAAGGAAGTTTGACTCTTCCCGTGATAGGAATAAGCCCTTCTGTTTCTGCGTTGGAAGGAATGAAGTGATCCGCGGCTGGGAAGAAGGAGTGGCACAGGTTCGGGAGCAGTGGAGGCTTTTTACCCCCAGGTTTCTTATGTTGTGTGTAGAATCCTTGTAGATTTACTCCTTTTACCTTTCATATTACAGATGAGCGTGGGTCAAAGAGCACGTCTGACTTGTACCCCTGATTATGCATATGGCAGCACAGGTCACCCAGGCATCATCCCTCCAAATGCCACCCTTATCTTCGATGTGGAGTTGCTGCGATTGGAGTGAGGGTCACCTTGACCCTAGAGTGTAGGTAAGGATCACCTGTGCTTCATGTCTGGTGAAGAACAATGAAATAAGCATGTCTATAGTATATAGGTTTTTGTTCACCATTTTACTGAATTATGCTCCACAGCTGCATTCACTGTTCTGGTTGTTAGAAGTCGGTAAGATTGTCTTCAGACATCCACTATCCATTCCTATAATGCAGGGAACAGTTAGCTTTCCCAACATTAGATGACTGCCATTTATGATTTATTTGACCTTTTAGAGAACGCAAATCTCAAAATTTTGTGCACTGAACAAGCAGTGCATGGTGGGAGATTTCCGCTCCGAAACTTGGAGAGTAGTTAGTGCATAATTCATTATATAACACAGGTTCAGTGCAAGATCATTGATATATGTACACTGTGGCTCCACCAGCAGAATAGTGAGTGCAGCTCTGGAGTATAATACAGGATGTAACTCAGGATCAGTACAGGATAAGTAATGTATGTACACAGTGACTGCACCAGCAGAATAGTGAGTGCAGCTCTGGAGTATAATACAGAATGTAACTCAGGATCAGTACAGGATAAGTAATGAATGTACACAGTGACTGCACCAGCAGAATAGTGAGTGCAGCTCTGGGGTATAATACAGGATGTAACTCAGGATCAGTACAGGATAAGTAATGTACGGTATGTACACAGTGACTGCACCAGCAGAATAGTGAGTGCAGCTCTGGGGTATAATACAGGATGTAACTCAGGATCAGTACAGGATAAGTAATGTACGGTATGTACACAGTGACTGCACCAGCAGAATAGTGAGTGCAGCTCTGGGGTATAATACAGGATGTAACTCAGGATCAGTACAGGATAAGTAATGTATGTACACAGTGACTCCACCAGAATAGTGAGTGCAGCTCTGGAATATAATACAGGATGTAGCGCAGGACTAGTGTCCCTAGAACAGTTATCAGCTTTCTCCATACTGTCCATAAGTGACTTTTCCTCTACTTATCTCTCTCCCCTTAGGAGATATGCTCAGGAACAACTTCCCCATTTTTTTGTCTGACTGTCTTTTCTGATTCCTCTTTAAGGTGCGTCCGATGACTATACTACCGTGTGAACAGAGTGCCGAACACAGTGGACACAAAGCCTGCCCTTTTACCCTCCACACTTCCACATGCTGCCTTCTTGCCTTCCTATTCTGGGGCATTACTGTGCAGTCACATTGGATGCTGTTATGAAGGGGGTAAGGTGGCTGCACCAGTTACTGCCCCCCTCCTCCAAGCCAGTAAAGTCAGAGCTCTGTAAAGCAAGTAACATTAGTTACTTTGATCACCTGCTGAAGATGCCCCCTGATGCCAGCCTAAAGAATGCACTGGAGGGATGAGGACAGCACCTGTAATGTACCCTCTAACCATTCCAGAGACGTCTGCCCGAGCACTGCACAGCCTGCCAAATGTCATTCCAGCTCTGCAGTGTCACGACTGCTTTTTCCCTTATGTGGCAGGGTTCTGTCCTGTCTGTGCTGCATGCAGCCCCCACCTCACACTATCACATTAAACAGCTTTTCTCTATCTATGGAGGTCTCGTGTCTCTACTCTGACGTCACAATAAAGACTCTGTTTCCTGACAACCTCCGGTGTATATTACATCTTTTATTATATTTTTGTGTGTGTTGTGAATGATGATACAAAGTACAAATGGCATCAAAGTCAAAAGGATATGCTTGGTTCATCATTGTCGTCCATTTGTTCCCCCATTATAGCCTATGGGCGTGTCCTATCTGACGGCTCCTATCACTGCCCAGCAGTTGTAATTGTCTCGTGACTTTAGATAATGGGTGCTGGAGTCACGGTTCTATCAAATATGCCACCTAGTCACAGCAGTATCGCTCAATGCCTCGGTGAGCGTTGCTGCTGTAAATAGGTGGCATGTTTGGTCTGGCCCTATTTGCAGCAGTATCCAGGCCGTGAATTTTATTAGTGATGTATAGAAGTACAACACCACTGTATTCATGTACCTATTCCTCATTACCATGGTTAGCAGTCCTGGACTTCCATTATTGTTTTAAATGGAGCTGATCATTTTACCATCTGCTGGGAGAAGTACCCCAGTCGACAAAGCTTTTACGCCAGAATTATTGCTTTAAAAAATGCCTTGGAAACAAAAGGCTATGCAAAAACAGTGACTTGTATTTTCTCCCAGCTCCAACAAAGTAGTCAACCCTTTCGTTGTCAAATTCATGACGTGCAGCAGTGTTCCTTAAGCCACAAATCTCATTTCAGTCCCTAATTGGGAGTAATATTTGTGTCTAGCCACGCGTCCGATTCTTAGGAGTTGGGCATCTCACACTCCACCTCGCCCCCATATCAAGACCAGTGTGAAAATCGGGGCCTATGACTACTAAAGGGAACCTGTCAGCTGATTCACGCAGTGCAATACAGTCAGAAGATTCGGCCAGAGACCATAGTGAAAGACGAGTCCCTGGATTGCTTTTCCCAGCGTTGACGCTGATGATTGGCAGGACTCAAAATAAGAGACCTATAAATCACCTTACATGGGGACACAGTGAAGCCATCTGGGGGCAATGTCAGACCTTTAATATTTTGGTTGCAATTGTGCAGCAGCTCTGATTCGGGCTGCCTGTGGTTTGGGCAGTATGAATCAGCTGGCAAGTTGCCTTTATTTTACATAGTGTCCCAAGCATGTCATTTAAGCGCTATCCTTATCGATCATTAAAGAAGCACTCCTCACATCAACATTTTTTACCTCTTAATATACTGCAGTCATATAGCACTGTGTATTTGCAATTGCTCATTTTACCTTTCTACCCAGGTAATTCTGTTTTTCTATGCAGAAAAAGGAAGTCTCTTGTTCCTGCGTTTATCATCCCAGTTTTCAACTTCTGATCAGCTGCTCCCACCTTCCCCCGCCATAGAGTTTTGCAGTGACTCATGACTTGTGCAGACAAAATTGACCAACTGTTTAAAAAGGTTTAATATATCCAGTTTGTGTTTTTTTGTTCTCATACAAACTGTATCAAACATTGCTCATCTAGAAAACCCCACCTCACTACACCAGTCAGTGCATTCCCATAACTCGTGGCAGCAGAAGGATCAGCTCTAAGGAAGGTGAAGCAAGATTCTGAGCTTCTACCATTTCATGATAAAATCACCAGCAGCCATTCAGTCTACAGCCAGTCTGGTGGTGGTAAATAATGCCGCTAACAGAAGATGCCAAAAAAATAAGATGATACCTATAGGACAAATGCCAGCACCTGCACCAATCGAAAAAAAAAAGATTTTCTTATAGCAAAGATTCATCTCCCTAGTGCTGTATGTGACATCGAAACAAAAAAAAAAAAGTTCATAAGAGCAGCTGCATTTGCACAATGTAAAATAAAAGTTACATATTTGACAAACTGGTTCTTTTTAAAACCAGGGCTCATGCAGACGACCTTTAATAAGGAAACCAATGAGGAGTATGGTGCCCTACTGCACCTCTGTATGTCCCCCATTTACTTTAGAGGGAATTTCTGATGGGTTCTGTAAGAATTTGCAGGAGATATTCTTCCATATACGTCCAAGTATAGTTTCTCTGTAATAAGGTGATGTAAGGAAATCACATCAAGCATTGGTCCCCAACCTCTTACCTCAAGAGCCACAATCCATTCTGCGAGATGGTAGCGAGCCACCACCAAAGGCGCCGACCCTCCTCCACTGTAGTATCACCCAGGGCCCCAGTTTTCCGGTTATAAATGAGACTACTACGCTTCTCTACAGAAACCACTTTGTGCCACCCACCATTATAGGCAGTATGCTTACATACAAAGGTTACCACTGTGCGGGACAACTCACAAAAGTCACCATCTAGAGAACTTCTCTTCATAGCAGTTTGCTAGATCTGGTGCTAATGCACCAAGCTGGCAGATAGCCGTGAGCCACATAACGTAGCCTAGAACTACATGTGGCTCCCAAGTCACAGGATGTAGACCCTTGCCATACAGCGACATGTGCCCAACTGCTCCATATTAAGGACTTGACAGCATCTCCATGTCAGGACAGAATGGTATTTATAACTTTGCAACAGCACCATTCAAAAAAATATAATTATATACATACACACACCCTGTTCAAAAAAATGAAGGTAACAATGTAACTCCTAGTCAATCACACCTCTGTGAAATCAACGTGCCCAGGTATGAAAACACTGGTAGAAAGGATAGGCAATTATCAAGACAACCCCTATAAAGGAGTGGTTCTGCAGGGGGTGACCACAGACCATTTCTTTGTTCTCATCCTTTTTGGCTGTTTTTGAGATATATATATATTATAGACATACATACAGGGCTGTGGAGTCCGTAAGCCAAATCATTGACTCAAAAGTATTCTGACTCCTCAATTTCCCTGACTTCCGACTCCACAGCCCTGTGTGTATGTAATGTAAAATATATATGTATATATATTTTATATATACACATACATACATACACTTATCCGAATAGCTACATTGGTAACCTGAAGCGCTCCCGATAATCAGCTGTTCGGCGCCACCGCTGCATGTGCCTCGGCTGTTTCACACGCATAACACATGTATGGGTAGCCCAACAAAGAGGCTATCCTTGCATGTGTTGTGACTGTGACACATGCAGCTGCAGCGCCAAACAGCTAACGGTAGCCTCCCATATATCCAGGTTACCGATGCAGCTTTTCAGGAAATGCTATAGCTATTCGGATAAACACTTAAGAAAAGCTATTCAGTTATCCCTAATTAAATATATTATATATACACACATATACATACATACACACACACCTTGGGCATCAGTAGTCATGTAGTGTTATTTACATATCCCAATACTTTTGACTCATCATTTGCCCAACACGTCTTGGCTCCTACTTATTAGAAAAGATAATGCAGGTTATTACAGTTAGTCCTTGTACATGGCAGAGCAATGTGTGCACAGAGCGTGTACAGACCTATAGACACAATGTGGTGCTATGGGGATATTTTCCACTGGAATTAAAGGACCCCTATAAAACATTGTACGAAGTCTGGCAGAAATCTGTCTTTACAGACATGTAGCAGGACCTGTGGGCACTCCATTATCATAGCAACAATCTGCACGCTAACCAAAACTAGAGGTATAACACCGTGTGGTATCTCTTGTAACACTGGTCAGCGCACAGCCCGGGCTTACTGGGACAATCGGGACAATAATAGCGACTATCTTTCCTAATGCCGTGACTGTAACAAACCCTGCAGCGCTTCTGTGGATTGGACCTTTTTAGGGTCGCTGGAATTTTGCTCAAGAAATGTCTACCAGTCAGCCTGAGAATAGTGTCGTCTGCAAATACCGCTTCAACGTCATATCCGATTGTCACCAGCTGGGTAATCAGCTCAGTCTTAAACTTCAGTAAGGAAAAGGGGGTTCCCGGATTGGCGGTCTTGTACACGACGTAGGAGTTCAAGGCTGCCAGCTGGATCAAGTGGACGGCCACCTTCCTGTACCAGGCAGTGCTCTTGCGGACGGTTTGTGAGAAGGGCAATGTTTCTTCCGATCTGTCTGCACCACCCATGTATTTATTGTAATCTCGCAGGCACACTGGCTTGAGAGTAGGTGCCCGGTGGCCAGTGCTCCGCACTGGGGTGGTAGACTCATCATGGATGGTGGACAGTAGAAGGACACTTATCTTGTCAGTATATTTGAGGGCAAGTAGGTTTCCATTTCTTAGGGCAAAAGATTCTCCCAGATTTGGCTTTTTTGCAAGCAGCTGGTGTGGCAGTCCCTTCTGGTTACGACTTACGATGCCACAAGCCACTGTGTTGCAGCTTCTAAGGGCATTAAAAAGGGCAACAGAGGTATAATTATTATCCACATATAAGTGGTACCCCTCGTGGAGAAGGGGTTCCACTAAGTCCCACACCACCTCTCCGCTCCTGCTCAGGTTACAAGGACACTTAGAAGGGTTTGAAGATTTTTCCTTCCTTTCACCAATTTTAAAAGCCCTTGTGTACCCTGTAGCACTTTCACACAATGTGTACAATTTGATGCCATAGCTTGGACGCTCATTGGGAATATTCCCGTGCATCACCCGCCCTTTATAGAGCAAACGGGATTCGTTTATGGTTAGATTTTGGCATGGTGTGTACACTTCTGCAAATCGTGCATTCAGGCTACTGATCAGGGGCCTGAGCTTATGCAGACGGTCTGGGTTGGGGGACAAAGTCAGCTCAACGCTACTGAAATATAAGAAGCGGAGCAGCTGCTCATACCGGTTTCTAGTCATAATGGCAGAGAACAAAGGAAGACACAAGACGGAGTGCATATCCCAGTAGGACCGGATAGTAGGTTTTTTAACAATGCCCATTGCTAAGGTAAGTCCCAGAAATTTTTTGAGTTCTTCCACATTGGTGGGCTGCCACTGCATGGCTCTGGAATGAGTGATGTGGGGGACGGCAGCGATAGACTGCTCAGCATAAAGGTTGGTGTAGGTAACCATCTCCTCCAGAATTTCGTGTGTTACAAACGCATAGAAAAAATCAGCAATTTGGAAATTTTTAGCATCGATATTAACTCCGGGTTTGGCAGTAAATGGGGGAATATTGGGAGGCTTAAAGTCAGGAGCTGTCCACCCCAAATCTCCTGTACTAGTACAAGGGATGTCACCATTATCATCTTCTGACAATGTAACTTCTATCTCCGCCGCACCACCTTTACCATCATCGGGCGCCTCCTTGCGACATTTCTTAGCTCGCGTCTTCTCTGTCCAAGAATCGTCATCCGAGGGGAAGTATTCAGAATCGGAGCCATCGCTGAGTTCACTGCCCGACTCCTCAAAGAAGTCAAAGGTCTCATCTGCTGGAAAATGCTCGGTCGCCATCTCTATGAACACAAAATCCAACAGATGGAAAGAATTTATACTCAAAAAGGTAAAGTACGACCAATACAGACTACAGAAAAAAAAATAAAAACTGTCTATAACTAAAGGGTTAACAACTTCTATAAACAAAACACAATGCGGACACGAGGTATCACAGGAGGGTGGGTGCATGGGACAGCGGGGAGGGGCACGGACAGGAAAGGGGGGCTTCTGAATGTCACTGGTGTGCAGTACAGGAGGGGAGGAGCAGAGGACAGGGCAGACTGTCCTGTGTGTACAGGGAGTAAGCGTATTGGGGATACTTGGATCTCTGCAATGGTCTTCAGTCCTGCAGCCCCCAGCAATGCTCTGCACTATGGCCTCCTGCTTTGTGAACCCCAGCGATGTTCTGCAGCTGCTGCCTTGACTCCGACACACAGTGAACGGTACCGGCTAATGAAGTGGATATTTTTAGGGAATGATGTCACCGGAAGGGGCGGGGCCTCGTTCAGTCTGAGTCCACCAGGGAAGACTCGATAGCAGGAAGCAGAGTTGTGCTGCTAAAGAGGACATGACTGAGGAGCTGCATCATGGGGCTGAGGACACAGGACTCAGTGAGAGGGGGCAAAGAAACATGGAGAATGCTACTATATGGGGCTGCTTATTGGGGGAGGTGCTTTCACAGGAAGAGGGTTGATGTAACTTTAGTGGCGCTGTATGAGGGAGATGATGAAGAGGGGCTGTGCGGACAGAGGAAGCTGTGGGGGAGAGCGGTGGCAGTCACCTGCTTATTGTTTTAATTGTTGCTTATCTCTTTTTTGCCATCCAGCAGATTTGTAAAAAAAAAAAAAACAGATCCGTCGCAGATTGTGAAAAACTGATGTGACGGATCCGTTTTTTCGCCGGATCCGACTGCCCTACCTGGTAATAATAATTGGAGCATGCTCAGTTTAAAAAAACGGAATCCATCGCTGGATTCCATCAATTGACTTTTCGATGGAGACAAAAAACGTTACTTTGTCCATCGTCTCTGCCCAATGGACACAAAATTTCTGCCGGATCCAGTGAACAACGGACGAAACGGGAGGCCATCTGTCGCAATCCGTTGCTAATACAAATCTAGCTGGATCCGTTTTTTTCTAAAAATGACAGATTGCGACTGATGGCTAAAAACTGATGTGTGAAAGAGGCCTAACGTGGCTCAGTTCTACGTATTGATTTCTAAAGTTCTTTGTTATAGACTTATGACAGCAAGAAACTTGCTTCGAAAAAGCAGGTTTTGCCTTAGTTTTTGCTTTTTTTTGCCTGCGTTTTTTTCATGGTACATTTTGTCTCTTGTGCATGAGTAGGTAATAGCAGGTACGCAGGATGCAGTGACGAGACGCGAGACTGAGTTGTACTTTGGGGAGAAACTCATAAATTTAAGCAGCTAGGGCTATACTAAGCAACCAAAACAAAGTAACAGGTATTGTCCTCACAGGGACTCAGCACAAACACTTTTAAAGAGAACATGATTAACCCGGCAAAGGCCGGTTACTATAGGGCCACGATATGGCCTGCTACGGGTCCTTATTTCCTATAGTGTCACTTATCCGTGCTGATGTCCCTCGGCGTTTCTGATGAAGCTGCTTTGGCGTCCCAGCTGCTGAAGATCTGCCGTAGTCTTCGGGCGCCTCAGCGCCAAGGAAGAGTTGGGGTACAACAGGCCCTGAGAGGAGTCCTTTGATGAGGTAACCCCCTGTAGAAACAGCGGGGTTCCGCTAGTTAGCGAGTTCAATCAGTCTCCAAGCAGGGTTGTGTCGCAGTTAAGCCTGTTTCACACTTCAGTTTTTTGTGTCAGTTAAAATCCGCCAAAATGGCGAAAAGCGGATCCATTGGTAAAGTGATGTGAACAGATCCGATGAATGAAGCATTTTAAAGGAACCGTAGCCCAGGGAGGAGAGAGAGATTTTTTTTTTCCAGCCGCCAGAACAGACTTTAGGGTTAAATTTCAGGCTGAGTGAAGTCTTTCGGGCATGTGAAGTGTGGATCCTGCCGTCCCAAAAAAACGTTGCATGCTCCGTTCGGGCATGTCGGCGAACGTCAAAATTTTGGCAGATCCGCAAAAAACGGATCCAACGGATGGCCATCCGTCAAGATCCGCCGGTAATGCAACTCAATGGGAAAAAAAACGGATCCGCCAAGCAAAATGGCGGATCTTGACTGATGGACAAAAACTGAAGTGTGAAACAGGCCTTACCAGGAGTGGCGGTTGGCAGGCCACGTGCACGGCCTGGGCAAAGAGCTTCTCCGTAGGCAAGGAGTAGGCCCAAACTGCCGACTGCAGCGGGGTGATGTCAGCTGCGGGCGATGATAACCAGGCCGCGGGCTGGAGTGAAGCGGCAGTGGCCGCGAGAGGTGGCGGGCAGGCCGCAACGGGCTGGAGCACAGCGGCAACGGCTGCGGACGACCGCGGGCAGGTCATGACCCCCGATTGGAGTGAAGCGGTAGTCTGTTGGTAAGTTCGGCGCTTCCTCTCCGCAGGCCACTATAAATCTCAGCTCTGCCGCTGGTCTCCTCCTTGGTCACCGTCTGTCATTCTGGCCCTCTAAACTCCCACAGTCTCTTGCTTCGTGTCTGCCGTTCCGCCAACTGACTCCCCTGTGTGCTCCCTGTCCCTTTTATACTCGCCCCTCCCCTTGCTGTCCTGTCACTCCCAGCAGTCCACTCTCCCCCTCCGTTCCCCGGGTACAGTTCCCTTAGGAACCTAGATGGCGGTCCCCTTGGTTCCGGCCCGGACACTCTGCGGGGGCCCTCCTCCCTACACATGCTGATAAAGTTTAGTGCATAAAAAAAAATCTGAGTACTTCATCAGGTTTTGGCAGCAAAAACTGATACCTGCGTTTTTTGCACCACACATTGCTTTAAAGCTGAAAGAAGTGACATGCTGCATTGGGCAAAAACCAAGGCATTGCATAAAATACTGAGGCCCCAAAAAACAGTGGCGTGCATGAGATTTCTGAAATCTCAGCCTGTGGTGGTACTACTGTAAAACGCAGCTGAAAATTTGCATTAAAACACAATGTGTGAATATACCCTAAAATGCACTTTTCCCCCCTCAAATTTAGAAGGAAAATTGGGGTGCGTGTTATAGTCAACTGAGCTTACCGGGGGAGGGGTGGTGGTGGTGGTGCAGGGTTACAGGAAGCCAGCAGATAAATGGGGCAAGGCTGCAGGCCCTGAGCTGGAAGGAGGGATGTCTACAATGAGGCAGAAGCAGAGTTCCTGCTCTGCGCATTGATTTACCAGCAGTGGGCTTCAGGAAAATGGCCACTGGAAGTGGTGCATACGCAGATTGGGATCTATGCTTAGCTGAGATCCCAATTTGCGCACACGCCACCGGAGGCGGTCATCTCCTTGAAGCCCACTGCCAGGAAATCAATGCACTCTGCTCTGCCTCCTTCCAGCCCAGGACTCGCAGCACTGCCCCACTTCTGCCACCTCCGGCTTCCTGCAGCAGGGACCCTGCCTCCTGTGACCCCGTTCCACAGACGATGTCCCTCAGGTAAGCTACCATAAATTTGAGTCGGTGAAAAAAAAATGTTTTTAAAAATATAAAAAAAATAAAGTTCAAATCATCCCCCTTTCGCACCATTGAAAATAAAAAAAACTCAAACATACACACATTTGGTATCGCCGCATTCAGAATCGTTCGATCTATCAATAAAAAAAGGATTAACCTGATTGCTAAAGGGCACAGCGAGAAAAAAAGTCAAAATGACAGAATTACGTTTTTTGGTCGCCATGACATTGCATTAACCCCTTTACTTCCAAGGGTGGTTTGCATGTTAATGCCAGGGCCAATTTTTACAATTCTGACCAGTCTCTTTATGAGGTAATAACTCTAGAACGCTTCCATGGATCCCGGTGATTCGGACATTGTTTTCTCGTGACATATTGTACTTCATGTTAGTGGTTAAATTTCATTCATATAACTTGCGTTTATTTGTGAAAAAAATGGAAATTTGTTGAAAATTTTGAAAATTTCGCAATTTTCCAACTTTGAATTTTTATGCTCTTAAATCACAGAGATATGGCGTACAAAAACTTAATAAATAACATTTCCCACATGTTTACTTTACATCAGCACAATTTGGGAACCACTTTTTTTTTCGTTAGGACGTTATAAGGGTTAAAAGTTGACCAGCGATTTCTCATTTTGACAACACCATTTTATTTTTAGGGACCACATCACATTTGAAGTCACTTTGAGGGGTCTACAGTCATGGCCAAAAGTTTAGAGAATGACACAAATATTAATTTTTACAATGTCTACTGCTTCATTTTTTCGAATGGCAATTTGCATATACTCCAGAATGTTATAAAGAGTGATCAGCTTAACAGCAATTAATTGCAAAGTCAATATTTGCCTAGAAAATGAACTTTATCCCCCAAAACACATTTCAACATCATTGCAGCCCTGCCTTAAAAGGACCAGCTAACATCGTTTCAGTGATTGCTCCATTAACACAAGTGTGGGTGTTGATGAGGACAGGACTGGAGATCAATCTGTCATGATTAAGTAAGAATGACACCACTGGACACTTTAAAAGGAGGCTGGTGCTTGGCATCATTGTTTCTCTTCTGTTAACCATGGTTATCTCTAAAGAAACACGTGCAGTCATCATTGCACTGCACAAAAATGGCCTAACAGGGAAGGGTAGCGCAGCTAGAAAGATTGCACCTCAGTCAACAATCTATCGCATCATCAAGAACTTCAAGGAGAGAGGTTCCCTTGTTGCCAAAAAAGGCTCCAGGGCGCCCAAGAAAGACCAGCAAGCGCCAGGACCGTCTCTTAAAAGTGTTTCAGCTGCGGGATCGGGCTACCAGCAGTGCAGAGCTTGCTCAGGAATGGCAGCAGGCAGGTGTGAGTGCATCTGCACGCACTGTGAGGCGGAGACTCTTGGAGCAAGGCCTGGTCTCAAGGAGGGCAGCAAAGAAGCCACTTCTCTCCAGGAAAAACATCATGGACAGAGTGATATTCTGCAAGAGGTACAGGGGTAAAGTCATTTTCTTTGATGAATCCCCTTTTCGATTGTTTGGGACATCTGGAAAACGGCTTATTCGGAGAAGACCAGGTGAGCGCTACCACCAGTCTTGTCTCATGCCAACTGTCAAGCATCCTGAAACCATTCATGTGTGGGGTTGCTTCTCAGCCAAGGGAATGGGCTCTCTCTCAGTCTTGCCTAAAAACACAGCCATGAATAAAGAATGGTACCAGAATGTCCTCCAAGAGCAACTTCTCCCAACCGTCCAAGAGCAGTTTGGCGATCAACAATGCCTTTTTCAACATGATGGAGCACCTTGCCATAAAGCAAAGGTGATAACTAAATGGCTCAGGGAACAAAACAGAGATTTTGGGACCATGGCCTGGAAACTCCCCAGATCTTAATCCCATTGAGAACTTGTGGTAAATCATCAAGAGACAGGTGGACAAACAAAAACCTTCAAATTCAGACAAAATAAAAGCATTGATTTTGCAAGAATGGACTGCTATCAGTCAGGATTTGATCCAGAAGTTGATTGAGAGCATGCCAGGGAGAATTGCTGAGGTCCTGAAGAAGAAGGGTCAACACTAGTGTTGAGCATTCCGATACCGCAAGTATCGGGTATCGGCCGATACTTGCTGTATCGGAATTCCGATACCGACTTCCGATATTTTTTCAATATCGGAATTCGGCATCGGAATCGGAAGTTCAAAGTTGATTGACAGACTGACGTCATCATGATGCGCGGTGTGTGCGCATCATGATGCGCCGTCATTTCGGGCCTTCCGGGGGTCTCTGCCGGCCTGCCGGGGGGCTGTGTGGACTGCCCGGGGTCTGTACCGGCCTGCCGGGGGGCTGTGCCGGCCTGCCGGTGGTCTGTGCACCCTGTGGGGGTCTGTACCGGCCTGCCGGGGGGCTGTGCCGGCCTGCCGGTGGTCTGTGCACCCTGTGGGGGTCTGTACCGGCCTGCCGGGGGGCTGTGCCGGCCTGCCGGTGGTCTGTACCGGCCTGCCGGGGGTCTGTGCCGGCCTGCCGGGGGGCTGTGCACCCTGTGGGGGTCTGTGCCGGCCTGCCGGGGGGCTGTGCCGGCCTGCCGGGGGGCTGTGCTGATGTCCGGGGGTCTGTGCAAGCATCGTCCGATGGGACTACAAGTCCCATCGGGCGATGCCTGCTACCATGACAGTGATTGACACATTAGCCAATGATGGGACAGTAGTAGTCCCATCATCCGGCTAATGTGTTAAATGTTAAAAAAAAAAAAAAATACTACATACATACTACATGCATGCTACATACATACTACATACATACTACATACATGCTACATACATACTGCATGCTACATACATACTGCATATATACTACATGCATGCTACATACATACTACATGCTACATACATACTACATACATGCTACATACATACTGCATGCTACATGCATGCTACATACATACTACATGCATGCTACATACATACTACATGCATGCTACATACATACTACATGCATACTACATACATACCACATACTACATACATACTACATGCATGCTACATACATACTACATGCATGCTACATACATACTACATGCATGCTACATACATACTACATGCATGCTACATACATACTACATGCATGCTACATACATACTACATGCATGCTACATACATACTACATGCATGCTACATACATACTACATGCATGCTACATACATACTACATGCATGCTACATACATACTACATGCATGCTACATACATACTACATGCATGCTACATACATACTACATGCATGCTACATACATACTACATGCATGCTACATACATACTACATGCCACATACATGCCACATACATACTACATACATACTACATGCTACATACATACTACATATATACTACATGCATGCTACATACATACTACATGCTACATACATACCACATACATGCTACATACATGCTACATATATACTACATGCATGCTACATATATACTACATGCATGCTACATACATACTGCATGCTACATGCATGCTACATACATACTACATACATACTGCATGCTACATACATACCACATATATACTACATGCTACATACATACCACATATATACTACATACATACAATACATTCATACAATACATACATAGACATACAGTACATATAACATAGAGTAACATACTTACCAATACTTGTCACATTGTTCCCCGAAGCCATTGTCTTTTCCGGAATAAATATTAACATAACAAACCACAAAAATACTCACCCACGATCCGAAGCAGTCCACGAGTGTGTCCCACGACGATCTTGGGTAGAGAACTGCAGCATCAGATGATGCTGCCGTTCTCTACGGGCTGCAGGAATCCAATGACGGAAGGTAGGTATCCTTCCGCACTGTATTCCTCCGCCACTTAAAAAAAAAAAAGTCCCTAGTCTCACTTTATGCCATTGCTGCGTGGGAAATTCCCACACAGCAATGGCATAAAGTGAGACTAGGGACCTTTTTTTTTTTTTTAAGTGGCGGAGGAATACAGTGCGGAAGGATACCTACCTTCCGTCATTGGATTCCTGCAGCCCGTAGAGAACGGCAGCAACAGCTGATGCTGCAGTTCTCTACCCATGATCGTCGTGGGACACACTCGTGGACTGCTTCGGATCGTGGGTGAGTATTTTTGTGGTTTGTTATGTTAATATTTATTCCGGAAAAGACAATGGCTTCGGGGAACAATGTGACAAGTATTGGTAAGTATGTTACTCTGTTATATGTACTGTATGTCTATGTATGTATTGTATGAATGTATTGTATGTATGTAGTATATATGTGGTATGTATGTAGCATGTAGTATGTATGTAGTATGTATGTAGCATGCATGTAGCATGTAGTATGTATGTAGCATGCATGTAGTATATATGTAGTATGTATGTAGCATGTAGTATGTATGTAGCATGTAGTATGTATGTAGCATGCATGTAGTATATATGTAGTATGTATGTAGCATGCATGTAGTATATATGTAGTATGTAGCATGTAGTATGTATGTAGTATGTATGTAGCATGCATGTAGCATGCAGTATGTATGTAGCATGCATGTAGTATATATGTAGTATGTATGTGGTATGTATGTAGCATGTAGTATGTATGTAGCATGCATGTAGTATGTATGTAGTATGTATGTAGCATGTATGTAGCATGCATGTAGTATGTATGTAGCATGTAGTATGTAGCATGCATGTAGTATGTATGTAGCATGTAGTATGTATGTAGCATGCATGTAGTATATATGTAGTATGTATGTAGCATGTAGTATATATGTAGTATGTATGTAGCATGTAGTATGTATGTAGCATGTATGTAGCATGTAGTATGTATGTAGCATGCATGTAGTATATATGTAGTATGTATGTAGCATGCATGTAGTATATATGTAGTATGTAGCATGTAGTATGTATGTAGCATGTATGTAGTATATATGTGTTATGTATGTAGCATGTAGCATGCATGTAGCATGCATGTAGTATGTATGTAGCATGCAGTATGTATGTAGCATGCATGTAGTATGTATGTTGCATGTAGTATTTATGTAGTATGAATGTAGCATGTATGTAGTATGAATGTAGCATGTATGTAGTATGCATGTTGTATGTATGTAGCATGTAATTTTTTTTTTTTTACATTTAACACATTAGCCGGATGATGGGACTACTACTGTCCCATCATTGGCTAATGTGTCAATCACTGTCATGGTAGCAGGCATCGCCCGATGGGACTTGTAGTCCCATCGGACGATGCCTGCACAGACCCCCGGAGCCTGCACAGACCACCGGCAGGCCGGCACAGACCACCGGCAGGCCGGCACAGACCCCCGGAGCCTGCACAGCCCCCCGGCAGGCCGGCACAGCCCCCCGGAGCCTGCACAGACCACCGGCAGGCCGGCACAGCCCCCCGGCAGGCCGGCACAGACCACCGGAGCCTGCACAGACCCCCTGGCAGGCCGGCACAGCCCCCCGAAAGGCCCGTACAGACCCCAGAGAGGCTGTACAAGGGCAGGAAAGGGTTTTTCTTATTCCGATACCGGAAGTCCCATAGACTTGAATGGGACTTCCGGTATCGGAATCGGCAATACCGATACTTTTTTTAAAGATCGGCCGATACCATCCGATACGATACTTTGAAGTATCGGACGGTATCGCTCAACTCTAGTCAACACTGCAAATATTGACTTGCTGCATTAACTCATTCTATCTGTCAATATAACCTTTTGCTACTCATAATATGATTGCAATTATATTTCTGTATGTGATAAAAACATCTGACAAACACACATAAAAACCAGAGGCCAGCAGATCATGTGAAAATATATTTGTGTCATTCTCTAAACTTTTGGCCATTACTGTATATGATAGAAAATATCCAAAAGTGACACCATTCTAAAAACTGCACCCCTCAAGGTACTCAAAACCAGATTCAAGAAGTTTATTAACCCTTCAGGTGCTTCACAGGAATTTTTTGAATGTTTAAAAAAAAATTGAACATTTTACTTTTTTTTTTTCACAAAAAAAAATTACTTCAGGTTCAATTTTTTTATTTTACCAAGGGTAACAGGAGAAAGTAGACTGCAAAAGTTATTGTGCAATTTGCCCTGAGTACGTTGATACCTGATATGTGGGGGGAACCACTGTTTCGGCGCATGGCAGAGCTCAGACGGGAAGGACCGCTGTTTGACTTTTTCACTGCAAAATTGGCTGGAATTCAGATCGAATGCCATGTCACGATTGGAGAGCTCCTGATGTGCCTAAACAGTGGAAATCCCCTACAAATGACCCCATTTTGGAAACTAGACCCCCCAAGGAACTTATCTAGATACGTGGTGAGCACTTTGAACCCACAAGGGCTTCACAGAAGTTTATAATGTACAGACGTACAATTAAAAAATCATATTTTTTCCACAAAAATGATCTTTTATTTTCCCAATGGTAACAGGACCCCAAAAGTTATTTTTCAATTTGTCCTGAGTACGCTGATACCCCACATGTGGGGGTAAACCACTATTTGGGCGCATGGCAGAGCTCAGAAGGGAAGCAGCGCCTTTTGACTTTTATGGCTGGAATTGAGATCGGACACCATGTCGCGCTTGGAAAGCCCCTGATGTACCAAAACAGTGGAAACCCCCCACAAATGACACCATTTTGGAAACTAGACCCTCCACGGAACTTATCTAGATGTGTGGTGAGCACTTTGAACCCCCAAGTGCTTCACAGAAGTTTATAACGCCCGGGTGTGAAAATAAAAAAAATCATATTTTTTCCACAAACATGATCCTTTAGTCCCCAATTTTTTTATTTTCCCAAGAGTAAGAGGAGAAATTGGACCCCAAAAGTTGTTGTACAATTTGTCCTGAGTAGGCTGATACCCCACACGTGGGGTAAACCACTGTTTGGGCACATGGTAGAGCTTGGAAGGGAAGGAGCGCCGTTTGACTTTTTCAATGCAGAATTGGCTGGAATTGAGATCAGACGCCATGTTGCATTTGGAGAGCACCTGATGTGCCCAAACAGTGGAAACCCCCCAATTCTAACTCCAACCCTAACCCCAACACATGCCTAACCCTAATCTCAGCCCTAACCCTAGCCCTAACCCTAACGGGAAAATGGAAATGAATACATTTTTTTAATTTTATTATTTTTCCATAACTAAGGGGGTGATAACGGGGGTTTTGATTTACTATTTATAGCGGGCTTTTATATTTGGCAGCTGTCATACGCTAAAAGACACTTTTTATTGTAAAAATAGTTTTTGCCATCACCACATTTTGAGAGCTATAATTTTTCCGTATTTTGACCCACCGAGTCATGTGAGGTCTTGTTTGTTGCGGGACGCTTTGACGTTTTTATTCGTACCATTTTCGGGCACGTGACATTTTATGGTCGCTTGTTATTCCGATTTTTGGGACGCAGAATGAACAAAAACCAGAATTTCATGAATTTCTTTTGGGAGGTGCGTTTACACCGCTCCGAGTGTGGTAAAATTGATAAGGCGGTTTTATTCTTCAGGTCAGTATGGTTACAGTAATACCTCAATTATGTCTTTTTATGTTTTGGCGCTTTTATGCAATGAAAACAATTTTATATAAAAAATTTTATTCTACGAGCTATAATTTTTTTTTTCCGCTGATGACGCTGTGTGGCAGCTCGTTTTTTGTTGGACAAGACGGCGTTTTCAGCGGTACCATGGTTATTTATATCCGTCTATTTGATCACGCGTTATTGCACTTTTTGTTCAGCGGTATAATAATAAAGCATTATTTTTTGCTTCGTTTTTTATTTTTATTTTTTAAGGGGTTCAATAAAGGGGATAACTAGTGGGACAGTGTTATAGGGCGGGTAGTTGCGGACGCGGCGATACTAAATGTGTACTTTTGTTTGTTTTTTTATTTAAAAAAAATGAATTAGGGAATTTTTTTTTTTTTTTTTTTTTTTTTTTTTTTTATAAACTATATTTACACTTTTTTTTTTTTTTACTTTATTACATTGTCCCGGGGGGGGGGGGGACATCACTGTAATATGTCAGATCGCTGATCTGACAGTTTGCACAGCACTCTGTCAGATCAGCGATGTGACAGGCGCTGCTGCAGGCTCTCAGAGCCTGCTCTCAACAGGCATTGAGAAAGACGCATCCCTGCAGGCCCCCGAAGGCCCCCGCGGCCATATTTGATCCGGGGACCTGCAGGGACGAAGGTCCCCGCAGCAGCGCTGCACATCACGCTGCTGCGGGGGTCTCAGGGAAGCACGGAGGGAGCCGATGCTACCCTGATCCTCCGGCACACTGCGATCATCTTTGATCGTAGTGTGTCGGGGGCGGTCCGTGACCGCCCCTGACACACAGTGCCGGGTGTCTGCTGTGATAATCAGCCCATGATAAGCGCCGCTCATCATGTTAGAAGAACTATTCCATCCTTGGGACTTAGGTCCCAGGTCACATGGACGGAATAGTACGTCTAATGTAGGAAAGGGGTTAAAATGCAATGAAGCTATGTGCACACGGCGTGGATTCTGCTGCGGATTTTGCCCTGCGGTTTATCACCTCCACAATGGAGGAGATGGCAAACTGCAGCAGAATCCGTAGAAAAGAATGACATGTAAATTCTTTCTGCGGATTTGAAACCGCAGGAAAAATCCGCACCGTCTGCACAGCGGTTTCAATTTTCCATAGGCTAGAATGGTACTGTACATCACCTGCAGCTCTGCTGCGGATCCGCAGGGCCAAATCCGCTGCGGATCCGCAGCAGAATCCGCACCGTGTGCACATAGCCTAACAGGCGATCAAAAGAACGTATCTGCACCAAAATGGTATCATTAAAAATGTCAGCTCGGTGCGCAAAAAATAAGCCCTCATCCAACCACAGATCAAAATTGGAGATGCTACAGCTATCAGAAAATGGCACAATTTTTTTTTTTTTTTTTAACAAAGTTTGCATTTTTTTTTAACACGTAGATAAAAAAGAACCTAGACATGTTTGATGTCTATGAACTCGTAATGACCTGGATAATCATAATGAGAGATCAGTTTTAACATTTAGTGAACCTAGTAAAAAAAAGCAAAACAAAAAACAAGTGTGGGACTGCACTTTTTTTTTTTGCAATATCACCGCACTTGGAATTTTTTTCCCGTTTTCGAGTACACGGTGTCATTCAAAAGTACAACTCATCGTGCAAAAAAAAAAAAAAAAGCCCTCACATGGTCATTTTGACCAAAAAGTAAAAAAGTTATGGCTTTGGGAAGCAAAAAATGAAAATGCAAAACCAAAAATACCTCTGGTCGTTAAGGGGTTAACCCTTCAGGTGCTTCATGAGAACTAAAGCAATGTGGAAGGAAAAAATGGCTGGATTCAATGGCAGCACCATATCACATTTGGAGACTCCCTGATGCACCTAAACAGTGGAACCCCATCAATTCGCACTCCAACCCTAACCCCAACACACCCCTAACCCTAATCCCAACCCTAACCCTAACCACAACCCTAACTTTAGCCCAACGCTAACCCTAATGGAAATATACATTTTTTTTACATTTTAATATTTTTACCTAACTAAGGGGGTGATAAAGGGGGGGGTTGATTTCCTATTTTTTTTTTCATTTTGATCACTGTGATAGGGTCTATCAAAATGAACCAATAGGAAAAATTTCATTGGGCATACTGCGCATGCGCTGACCATTTTCTTCCCGGAAGAAGACACCGCAGGCAGGGGGACTTCACAGGGGGGGGGGGATGCAGGGACACCGGAGGTACTGGGGGACCTCATTTCTCTCTCCTCTGATGTGCGATCACATCAGAGAAGAGAGAAATAAAAAGGGAAATCTGACTTTTTTTTCCGGTCGCCGTTACTCCAGCGATTGCAACACTGCGGTTGGTAAAACCGACCCGAATCATGTTCTCTGGGGTTTCAGCTACCCCCGGTTTCCGAGACCCCAGAGAAATTCCGACGCTGGAGGGGCGCTGTACACCTATTTCCGTTAAAAAGCGGCGCTGAGTCATAAGTACTTTTAACTGCCGCCGTTAAGATGTATCGGCGGTCGTTAAGGTGATAACAAGCCAGATGAGGCGACTAAATTGGAGTGTGTATGAGGAGCTCCTGGAACCAACTTCATTCTAGTCTATTCAGTGATGAACTGTCTACTTTGGAGTTGATTTTTTGAGGACTTCGATCCAGCAACTCCATTCTAGTGACCTAACTAGTGAGCCGCCTGCCTGCTGAATGTGAATTTTTTTTTTTAAAAAAACATTATATTCAGTATGTAAAATAGGGGGAAGGTTACTGAGGGATCATTGACCTGTCCTAAGCCAGACAGATGAATATGTAAGCAGAGCAGTACATAAAGGCCCACCCCTACGCTCGAGAATCTCAATAACTGAAAACTACAAATAAAGATTAAACAACTACTACAAGACGGATTTCATAAACCAAGGTATCATTTTAATCCATAAAATGGCGCCAACCTGACACTGTGTGTAGGTTACTCAACACAATCTTCTGACAGGTTCCCTTTAAAATGAAGTCCTCAAAAAATCAGCTCTACTCTAGAGCAATCCACAGTGAAGTGTTCAATGTTTGGAGTAAAGGGTGGGGCACTAGCTGAGATCTCTGGTAGGTTGCATGGATGCCATACCCCCCGCCTCCCTTTATTTCCTGCAGGCTCCACCTCTTGACAAATTATTCAGATTTCTGATTGGTTTAAAACTTACTTGCATCCCCTCTAGATGGAAATAAACCTGTAGATGTGGGAAGATCCTGACCATTGATTGATAGTTCCTGATAAGCACCAACCAAAGTATCACACAAGCTGGGCTACAGTTACTGAGTAGACAGTATCACACATGATAGGCTTAGATACAACAGCTTAACAAAAAGTACTAATTAGAATAGACTTTGATACATAGACTTAGCAGACAAAGGATGGGCTTAGATACAGTAATTGAGAAATTATCACACAGGACAGGCCATGAGACAATAGCTTACATAGCTTGGTCAGGGGGGTTAACTCTTTCAATTACCAACATAGCAACATCTGAAGGGTCAGAATTATGAACCGGGGTGAAGTGGAAGGAAATGGCAGATAGACATTGGGAGTAAACCACTCAGTATAACAGTTAACACCTAGTTCTTATTTTAAAGGGGCCAGTGGTGCAACCTATGCATTGTAGTTTGCAAATATTACATGATGCTAAATTAATAACAAAAGTAGTATTGCATTTAATGTATTGATTTATGACAATCTTTGTTATTTGAATAAGAAAAAAATGACCTCTAATACTGCATTACCGAGCAACAAGGGCAAATTTCTTCCCAACATTTATATGATCCTTTGCCACAACTAAGGATACCACTTGTATCCAAAATGGTTCAGTTGGAATTGCTCCTGTCCTTGTTTGTTCTATACATGTTTTTAATTGAATTCTCAAGGGAAAGAAAGCAACGTTTGTGCCAGTGAAACGCGCATTGGGGCAGACATCCGGTTTGGAGTCACCACCTTGTAACTTTACAACCTTTGATAGTTATACCTAGTACTTTTTGTGACTTACTTTTCTCACCTGATTGGGATGGCTCTCTCTGAGGTTGAAATCAATTTATGGCTTTATACTAATGCCTAACACTTAAGAGTGTGTGCACACGCTGAGGAATGCTCTGCGGAATTTTCCGCGCGGATATTGTAAAATCCGCAGGTAAATCCGCAGGTCAGAAGACCTGCGGTTTATCTGCGGATTAGCCTGCGGGTTTGCCCTGGGGTTTATCATCTCTACAATGGAGCAGATGGCAAACCGCAGTGGAATCCGCAGAAAGAATTGACATGTCAATTCTTTCTGTGGATTTGAAACTGCGGAAAATTCCACAGCATCTGCACTGCGGTTTTCATTTTGCTTAGAAAATAAAAGGTACTGTACAATGCAGCAGAAACTGCTGCAGATCCGCAGGGCCAAATCCGCTGCGCATCCGCAGGGTGTGCACACAACACCATTGAGGGGTGAGTCCTTCCTATTTGCACAGTCTTGGAGTATGTGTTACTGTTATGTATTGTCTTTAATCTTGTTTCTTGCTATTTAATAAAAATTTATATTGGTTTTTATTAAATTATCACCTAGTACTCCATTTTTCTCTTGATTTTCCATGTAATCTGGAGTTGGTGCAGGCATATATGGGGTGGGCCACCATTAGTCCCTACTCCTTAGCATCTATTATGCGGCTGGGTTTGTTATCACCACATCACACATATGTCTAACACTGCTTACAGTCAAGGAGATCACATGAAGCATAGATGCAAGGGACAGGAATCATGATGTAATCAAAATGTTATCTGTGGGTATCTCATGACTTTAGCACTATTTATAGCAGTATTATGTATCTGCTAACGCTGCATATAATTGTTGGGTATAATAATGAACATGCTCTGATAAGGTAATCATTCTATGGAAATATCCCGTCATCAGTAGCACTCTCCAGGCTTTTAAAGGAGGAATCCATGATGATTCTGCTATGTATCAGAAACACATGTCTGAGGATCACCTTTGTGGAGTTCTTAGGTCGGACTACCACTGATATTCAGGCAAAGTGCCATCCCCATTGAGATATTTGACATGATTTGCATTGCTAAGATATTTTTAATGTTTCTCCATCAAACTTAATATTCCCCTTCCCTCCTATGTTAGAATGGCAAATCAGAGAAGCCGAGAAATGGAACATGGTTGCTGTGGCCTTTTTTTTAGCTTTGCATGGTGCTGTACTGTTATATTGGCGCTGGATGCAAAGTTGCAAAGTAATTATAATCTTATGGTGCGAGTGTTTTACCCCTTTCGTGGCGAGAGCCAACCTGTGCGAAAAAATTCTCCCCATGGGCATGACCCTGCAAGTGAAATTGAGGGATCCCAGTAGGGATTGCATCTGGGTAAGGCCTCTTTCACACATCAGATCCGGCTATTTTTACGAAAACTGGATCCGGCGAAATGCAATGTCGGATCCGGTTTTTCCCCATTGACTTGCATTAGCGCTGGATGGCCATGCGTTTCGTCCGGTTTTGGCCGGATCCGGCAATGTGTCGCAATCCGGCGTCTGGAAAAAAACGGCAACTGTAACGTTTGTTGTCTCCGGCGAAAAAGCCGGACCCTCCGGATCCGGCGCTTCCGGCTTTTTCACACAATGAAATTCTATGAGCGCCGCAATGTGCCGGATCCGGTGGCCGGATCTGTTTTTTTTGGTCTGAGCATGCTTAGTAGCCCTGCCCACAGCAAACATATATAAAACCATGACAGTGGGACCCTCTGCCACAGCCAATATGCCAGCCAAGAGAGGAGCCAGCCACAGGAGAAGGCAGGAAAGTACTGCACCACCCCAAATGGAGTCAAGGGACCTTGATGAACAGGCAGAGGGGAATCCAGCAGCAGACGACAGACGGTAATTATCAAGTCCCCCATTCCTCAAAACTAGGGCCATGGAATATCAATATATTCAGTGGCCCTTTGTTTCTCTTTATTCACCAGCAGAAGACGCCCTATAGATGCAGCAGCATCAGCAGCAACAGCAGGAGTGGAGACTGGCCAGCAGGAGGACACCACATCTTCTTCTGGGAGCCCTCCCTCCACCATAGCACCCAGGAGTTGGTAAAAATCAGGGTGTACTGGTAGAAGCCAGAATGCAGACTCAATGTCTGACTTGGCCATAAGGACTACGTGTCCTGCCCTTCTCATCATTTCAACTGCCCTAACAAAGGACACTTCACCGTAGTATCATTGCTTGGTATGCCGTCATTCACTGACCGACCTTTCGGGTAGTGAAGGTGGTGAATCAGCCGGTATTTGCCCGACTCTTTCTTAGGGACAATACATAAAGGGGAAATTCGTAAGTTTGAAAATGGGGGGGGTCGTTGAACGGGCCACAGAATCGCCCACATTTTATTTCCTTGACTAATTTATCAAGCAAAATATCTGGGGATTTCCTTATTGATTTTAAATTGGGAGACGACGAGGGGAACTTCGAAAAAACGGATGGGATGAAAAAAACAAAGGAAAAATCAGACCAGATTTGTGCTGCAGCTGACTTATTGGGGTATTTGTCTAACCACGGCCCCATTTTTTCCACGTTCACTGGGGTCACGTGATTCACCCTGCACGACAGTCTTGGGGCTACTTGTTTTTTGAGGAGGTCGCGTGCATCTTGCCACAGCGTGAGACCTGCAGCAGATCGAGCACTCATGTTTGTATTTGCAAAGGCCGTAGAATTTGCAATGTTCCTCATTAAAGAGCCAACACGTGTCCGGTCCCAGACAGCAGCTGAATCCGCATTGGTGATAGATCCAGCGGCCGTTCTGGGAAAGGATTGCGTGGTCCTCTGGGCCATCATCAGACATAACCATGATTAAAAACACATGCACAATTTTTAAAACAGAGTATTTTTGCACGTTTGTCATACTGTGTTTTTTCTTTGTGTTTCAGACCTAACCATGAGTCTGTGGCCTTGACCCCCCAACCCAATTGCGGGTTAACTGCCAAACGGCGGCGGAAATCTTCATTGTATTTCCACCAAGCCAATCCTCCATGTGCCTTGTAAGGCCTGTTTCACACATCAGTTTTTTTTAAATCCGTCAAAATCCACCGTTGTGCAAAAAAAACGGATCCGCCATTTTGCTTGGCGGATCCGTTTTTTTTCCCATTGAGTTGCATTACCGGCGGATCTTGACAGATGGCCATCCGATCGATCCTTTTTTTGCAGATCTGCCAAAATTTTGGCGTCCGCCGACATGCCTGAACGGATCATGCAACGTTTTTTCGGCGGCCGGATCCGCATTTGACATTGCGCATGCCCGGAGGATTTGGCTCGTTCGGAAATTTAACCCTAAATTCTCTCTCTCCTCCCCAGGCAGCGGTTCCTTTAAAATTCTTCCTTCGATGGATCCGTTAAAATAACGGTCCGGTGACAAACGTTGCCATCAGTCCAAGAACGGATCCGTTGTCCGCCATTTTAGCGGATTTTAACTGAAGCAAAAAACTGATGTGTGAAACAGGCCTAAGAACTGTAGATACTGTCTAAGGCCTCTTTCACACTTCAGTTTTTTACAATCAGTCACAATCCGCCAGGTTTAGAAAAAAATGGATCCGCAATTTTCTTTTGAGGATCCGTTTTTTTCCCCATTGACTTCCATTATTGGCGGATTGTGACGGATTGCCGTCCGTTGCATCCGTTTTTTTTTGCGGATCCGCCAAAAGTTGCTGTCCGTCACCATCCTCAAAGATTTCAAAACGGAGCTTGCAACGTTTTTTTCTCTGGCGGATCCTCCAGACACTCATTTAACCCGAAATTCTTTCTGGGTGCCGGACAAAAAAATAAAATTCTCTCTCTCTCGCTCTCTCTCTCCTTTTCCAGGCTGCGATTCCTTTAAAATTCTTCACTTGTCGGATCCATCAAAAAAACGGACGGGTGGCATCCGTTCTCATCAGTACTAAAACGGATCCGCCATCCGTCCTTTTGGCGGATTTTGACTGATGCAAAAAACAAGTGTGAAAGAGGCCTAAGTAAATAAACAATTTGGAACACCTCTCCGGGTGTTTCTCACCTATGACGCATCCCAAAACGGCGAATGCCTGCAACCAATTATTAATGGTTTTGGCTACATTGGGTTTCCATTCGTAAACCTTATCCCCTGCTCGTCGCTCTTTGTCAATCGAATGCTACTCAGGATACATTAGCGACCATATATAAATGAATTCATTCGCCCAAATTTGTTCCTTTGTACTGATGTCTAGATGTGACCCTAAGGGTGGAACTCCGCAAAAAAAGGCCATCCTTGTAAATTTCTTGGCGGGGTCTCGACACCCTCTGTGGTTTGTAGCATTTTTTTTATTTACGAATATCTTATTCGTTCCTAGATTAATACTATTGGCTGTGTCAACCATGCTAATGTTAAACCTGTCACCGCACCAAGCCCCAACATAAGGGTACTCACCCTTTTGTGGACCAGACCATTGATGGCTTTAATCTTGTGTTGCATCATTACCCACACTCTGCTGTTCAACACGCCGTTTCAACCTATGAATCGAGGATTCTCCCCTATGCGATTCGTCCGACGAATCCTCCGACAAACATGGGGAGCGCCATCATGACGACCTAGAGCACCGACTACGATGGTTAGATCTAAATCTGTGAGAACAGCGTTGACTACTGTATCTCCCACGATACCGCTCTGAGGATGAAGAAATGCTGCGCGCGGAGCGTCTACCTGTGCCATGTTCTGTAACTTGAGTCGGGGTACCAGCACCCTGTATAGGAAGATTAACGCCGACACTCAGCAGCGATAATATTGCTGGGTTGTCCTGGTGCTCTCCTGTTACTAAGTGCGTTATTGCCACCTGTCCGCCAGTCATTTGGGGTTGAGCTGTACTAAATATGGCCGGATAAGGAGAAAATGGGGAACCCTCCCTCTCCCCTAGTTGGCTAATGGCAGTTGGGTAAAAAGGCTGAATGGATTGCGATATAGCCCCCCTAGGTGATAATAGATGCTGCTGTGCTGTTGCACAAGCCTCAAACCCTCTCCCCATGTTCCCAGACGTATCCCCTATCTGCTGTGGACCCAAGGGGTTAACCCCCTGTAAAATCAGTTTCTCCATTACTGGAGCTCCTGCTTCTGGTGAAGAAGAGGATGAGCCATGTGCTCCCGCCATCCCGTATAATCCCCTCTGCCCAGCCACTTGTATTTGCTCTGGTGGTGGATGTTGCAGTACAGTAACTCTGACAGCTGGACCCGGAGAGTGTGCAGAACTAACATGCCCCAATCCCGGTGAAACGCTCCCCCCCCTGAGGCTGGCCGTCTCCCGCGGCTGAGGTGTAAGAAGGAGAGACGGCGGTGTGCGGTGCCCTTTAAGGCCGGAACTATTGGGGCTGTCATTACTGTTGGCGGGGGAGTTTTCCTCTGAGAGGGAGAGATCTTTCTGTCAGGCAGCCGGAGGAGGCATGGGGTTAAAAAGGGGACTTGAGCGTGGGAACGGGAGAAACTTGGCGGGAAGGCGGCAGGAGACGGTTGACTCCTCCTCAGCTTCTACTGACGAATCCTCTGTTTCTAGACCTTCATGTGCTTGCGACCCGTGCCCGGCGCCATTTCTGAGGCATCCCCACAAAGGATTGTTTATACATTCCAGCGTACCTAAGACAAACAGGACTGAATCCTTCGGCACTGTCGGGCGGCAGTGTTACTTGTTTCTTCGTCGCAGAGCCAGAGACTTTGTGCATCATTTGAAATGCAGCCGGGAGATATTCCAGCCTTCCCCCTGCCAGAACTGCAACTGATAAGTTTCCCGTTTTAGCTTTTATATTCTTTTGCCATTGCTTTTACCTCCCTGCGTGGAGTATTACTGTAATTGATTGTTCTGTAAATCCCTGTTACCCCCTTCTCTTTCTCTGGTTTCTCACTGCATCCGACGAACTGTTTCTCCCTTTACACATGTAGGATGGCAGGAGGCTTCAGTATGTCTCTGAGAGCGCGCAGTTGATCTGCGCATGCTCCACTTTGATTGAAGTGGCAGGCTCAAACGTGCCGGCGGCCAGGTTGCTCTGCGAGGTTGCCGACCGTCAGGTGCTGCTGTTTGAGTCTCATCAGGGAAGGAGCAGCTTCCAGCTAAAAACGCTGTCAGCCAATCGCTACCTTCCCTGCTGATCCTGTCTCTTACTGCGGCTTGTAGCAGGTCCATGGTGGCGGCTGCCCAACTGGTCCGGCTAACTCAGACTGATTGTACTCCGGTCACGTGGTTAAACGTCACCAAGAGGCAGGGACGGCCCCTAGGGGAGGAAACATCCCTCCGTCGGTGTCACTGCATGGGAGAACCCATTATCACCCAAACAGGGGGCCCAGAAGTCGGGACAACGGCCAAATATGCTGCAGTGTCCCTCACACCTCTAAAAGGGGTTATGAAAAAACCTTCAGAAAAACCTTTAGACACTTTCTGCCATCTTCCCGTGTGGGAATTCTTATAGTGAACATGCCATTCCTTCCCATCTCACCAATTTCTGTGCTTTTTTTTCTGTAACTTAATCCTTGGTACTTGGCTGTTGCTGAGTGGCGCTGACAACACTTTTAAAGCAATGAAATACCGAATGCTTACCAGAACAAAAAGAGCACTCTTGCTTGTACCTGCTATTCTGCAACCACTTGCAACTTGAGTCAATGAAGGCAAAACATAACCCTTTTTGAATGCTATTCACATTTGCCGCTGCAGTACTCTGTTGTCTAAATGAGGATAAAGGCTTCTGAGGAAGCATGGAATTCAACCAAAGGCCAACATCCATAACACCCCATTTTAATTTCTTATGAACTGACAATTTTTGACAGAACTGCTTATCATAATTAAACCATGCAAATCCCCCAAAATTCTTAATCACCTCTAACACAATGTCTAAATGCAGTCACAGCATCCTTCTGGAAATCTATCGCCAATAATTGATGAGAAAATGTAAAAGGCTTGAAGCCAATTATGAAAGGATATTGGAACTCCCCTCTGCCAATCATGCTCTCATTTTTTTTTTTGTCTTGCTTTAAAAATTATTTTGAAGGTGGAAGTAGAGATATGTCAACAAACTCATTCTCCCAATTTTTATTTTTTTTTATATTTAATGAGAGATGATAACCTAACAGGGATACATCATATGTTAATGCTTCTTTAATGCACGTCTCATTAATACCTTGAGACTTGCTGCAAGAAGCATCTATTCTTTGATTTCTAAACACTGTTTTTCGGTGATTACTTTGTATCTTTGTTCATACTGCACACACAAACAAACAATACAACATTTGAAAGGTAAACTTGCCCCCTTTAGCAAGAAAATATCCAATCAAATCACACATCCACAATTTGATCACAAAATACAGTTTAAACATTAATTTTCATAAACCTGCAGTAAGGAAAAATTACCTGCAGGTGGCACCACAGTACCCCAAAGCACACTACCACAAAGCTGCTTACAGACATCACAAACAAATCCAAACATTTGCCTTGGGGTCTTTCTAGCTTGCTCAAGTGCTATTTTAGGCACATTGGAGGATTGCACACGTCACTGCAGGTGTCACATATGCAAACACATTTGTAAACATGCATTGCTTTTTCGGTGATTACCTCACCCCATACACAAATGGTGAGTCACATATGCAATCACATTTGTAAACATGCACTGCTTTTTCGCTGATTACTTTGCCCCCCACACACAAATGATACACCATTTGAAAGGTAAACTTGCTCCCTTCAGCAAGAAAATAGCGAAACAAACCACACATTCATGATTTTATCACTAAATACAGTTTAAACATTCATTTTCATAAACCTGCAGAAAGACACACTGACCTGCAGGTGGCACCTCAACCAGAAGACATTTTGTGGCCTCTACTTACCAAACCAATCTACATATATAAATACCTGTCTGTGTTCATCAGCTCATGACATACATTTACATTTGACCAGCTTGCTTTTTCTGAAATTTCCTGCGCTCCCGATGACCAATGTGCGAAAACTTTGCACGGGCCAAGCTAGTCCTTATTTAATACAGAATTAGTACTAACACTTATCTACAGCTGAACTGTCCTCAGACCTAGCAAAGGCTAGTCATGTCATTAAATATATCTTGCAAGAAAGAATTAGCGTTATTTAAACACAGTGGGGCAGAGCCCTCATTTATCTCACCCATTTCGGTGTTTTTCCATGATCCTGAATCCTGATCCCTTGTCACTCGGGCAGACCTTCTTGGTGCTGTGCCCCGATCAAGCTCTGCCTGCCTTGCAGCAGCATAGCAGTCAGGTGGTCCTCCAGCTGTCAGTGCACCCTCAGCCTGATCTTCAGCCCTGTGGTACCCAGAGCCTGCTACTCTGTGGGATTGTATGTCCCTGTTGCTGCCAGCTGTACAGTTTTGAGGTGGCGAGGCTGTGGGAGCCGCTTGCCAGGACGATAATCCTTGTTCTCTGGGCTCAAGGGGAGATGATAAGCTGACCCGTGTACCTCTCCTCATGGTAGACCGACTCCGCTGCCCTGATCCTGATGGTTCCCCTCTAGACGTTACCTCCGTCGTCCTCGTCCACTTCCTGCGCTGCTGATAATCAGGTGGGGAATAGGAAGACCTGGGCCTTCGGGTCCTGACAGACAGCCGGATATCATCCACACCGCCTGCTTCTTTCTGCAACTCAGAGCGTACGTCCGTAACTGGCGGAGCCGTATCCTCTATTGACCCTGCCGCTGGTTCTTCGGCTAAATAACACCGCAGCCATTCTTCACCACCCGATGACTGGGAATTTTCAATGAGGCAATGTAATAACTCCTCCATCTTCAAATGTTCCTGTCAGGATGACACCACAAATAGCGCGCCTTGGTTTAAATAGAGGACTGAACCTGCCCCGCCTTCCTGCCGCATCCACCAATCAGCTGGTGCAGATTGAGCGGGAAAAGACATCTCCAGGTTGGTATATTCTGCCCAGCAACCTGGTCAGCCTGATCCTGCTGGCTTCATTAACCCTCGGCATAACTCAGACAAAAACAATAGTTTTAGCAGATAACTCTCGACTGATTAAGTCCCATGAGCCCCATTAATCTTACAGACCAGGGGCTTCACATTCTATGAAGGTTTGGGTAAAGTCAGACGGTCGTATAAATCTGACCGGGATGGAACACAGTGCACGGACTGGCCAGCAGCTTCCTGACCAGAGGTTTGCAATCGCCATCACATTTATACGACAGTCTGACTGCGCCCTTATACTGCGTCCAGGGGACAAAATAGGTAAAATTGACTATTTTCATTTTGCTTTTTTTGGGGTTTTTTTTTTTTTTTAATAGATGAGGCCCAGCAGAAAAAAGTTCAAGAATCAACCACGCCATTAAATCTTCGGTGTCCAAAAATATATAAAAAATATCAATATTATAAAGGCACGTCAGCAATATATGACACTTTTGTTAAGGCACTTATGAAAATCGGTTACAATGTGTAGAAAAAAAGAGCACAAGATGGGGTTTTTGAGGGCAATCATGGAGACAGGAACCCATTAAGAGATGAACACTGAGTAACACATGGTGACAGGTCACGAGAACAAAGTCCTGGGAAGTCATTCAGTAGTAGCTCTCCTGTTACTGACATTATCTGTAACCTGTTCTCCCACTTCCCAGTTGTGACCTCAAAGTCTTGTGACCCATCTGATGTCACCACCACTCCCTCCTGGAAGAGTCATATAGAGAGGAGAGCAGGAAGACAGGTGATTGCAAGCTGAGAAGACAGAAACTGCACTCACCAGGTGAGTACCTGCCATTATTACCTGTATAATCAGCAGAAGATAGTATGCAGATGTAGCAGAACCAAGTTCGCTATTTGGCTTGATAAATGTGGAAGTATTACGACTGTGGTCTTACATAGGACTGCAGGTGAAATTACTACATCATCTTTGGTCAACACAAGAAAATAGACTTATCTCAGCTCTGCTGCCTCAGCGTATGTGAGGTCTGTACAAACGATTAACACTGTAAGGCCATGTGCACACATTGAGTATTTGTAAGCCAAAACCAGGAGTGGAACGGTCAGAGGAAAAGCATAATAGAAACATTTGCACCACTTCTGCATTTTTCACCCACTCCTGGTTTTGGCTTACAAATACTTAGGTAAAAAACTCACCAAATACTCAATGTGTGCATGAGGCCTTAGGGTCTGTTCACATTGGGATTTGGAAGCAGAAGGTAAGGGTAGACTCTCTAAATCCTCTTCAAAAACTTGATGCTTCCGTTTAGTGGCTATGTGCGCACGACGGGTTTTAGGCTACGTTCATCCATTGAATTTTTTACCTCAGTATCTGTAGCCAAAACCAGGAGAGGAACAATGAGAGGAAAATTATAATAGAAACACGTCACCACTTCTGGATTTATCACCCACTCCTGGTTTTGACTTACAAATACTGAGGTAAAAAACTTGTCAAATACTGAACATATGAACGTGGCCTAATTAAACTCGGCCAAACTTGGCAAGATTTTCAAGCAGGAGATGCTTCAGGAAACTCGAGGGTTTTTTTTTTTTTCTGAAGCCCCTTTTATGTAGTTTTTCTGGGGGTGGAGAGTTGGAGAGGTCACATCCTTATTTTTTGTTTTGCTTCAGCCAGTGGGTTTTTTTCATAAAGAATTTTCCCAGTTATTTTTGTAAATTCTTTTGTACTGTCATTTTTTTACAGTCATTTATTTCACTGCATTAAATAATGAAGAATCTGAAAGCGTTTTTTGTAAGCAAAAATAATGGTAAAATGATCAAAAAAGTCTGTCCGTCTTCTGGACATTTTTGAGCTTTCCCATTGACTTGTTGTAGTATAAGTTACAGAGCGTCTTCCTAGCAGAAAACGTCAGAGAAATGGTCATCACTCCTTTATTTTTGGTGAGTTTAGAAACCGGAAGTGGTAAAAAGACTGAATATGTGACAGCGAGCGCTTCTCACATAGAGTGGTTTATGTTCATTCTTTTGACTATTTTCTGGTTTCTCCGGCAGTTTCTGTGAGGTAATCTGACTAAGGCTGTGTGCCCACGTTGCATTTAAGCGTTTCCGCAGCGCTTTTAGACAAGCGTTTCTGATGCGGAAACGCTTAAGAAAAGCATCCAATGTAATATAATGGAAAACGCACATGTTGTGCTAGTGGTGCGTTTTTTTTCCGCTGCAGAAAAGCTAAGCGGAAAAAAACGCAGCATGCTCATTAATTTTGCGGAAAAGCACACGTTTTCGCATACATACAATTGTATTGCAAAAACGCATAGGAAAACGCTTAACAAAAGTGTCAAAAACACATGCATTTTCCCGGGAAGAGGGTGTGCGTTTCTGCCCAGGAATATTCTGCTTCAAAAGCGCAATGTGGGCACATAGCCTTAAAAAGACATCATGTGCAAAGAGCCAAAGAAGGAGCATTTCCTGATGCAGTTTCCACTACAAACCCATTTTTGAACATCTCCAAAAAACTCTTAAGACTATGTGCACACAATGTCTTTAAGGGTGTGTGCACACGCTGCAGATTCTGCTGCGGGTCCGCAGCAGTTTCTGCTGCGGTGTACAGTAGCATTATTCCCTATGGGAATAAAAAACCGCAGTGCAGACTGTGCGGATTTTTCCGCGGTTTTGAAACCGCAGAAAGAATTGACATGTCAATTCTTTCTGCGGATTCCGCTGCGGTTTGCTATCTCCTCCATTGTGGAGATGAAAAACCGCAGAGCAATCCACAGGTAAAACCGCAGGTCTTTTGACCTGCAGATTTACCTGCGGATTTTACAAAATCCGCGCTGCCAAATCCGCACCCCATTCCACAGCGTGTGCACGTAGCCTAAGTGGATTTTGCCGCAGATACTGCTTGTAAAAAACGCTATAAAAAATGAACATGTCGTACACCAATGCAAAAACTACATTGCTGTGCACCAGGAGTGGGTGATAAATACAGAAGTGGTGATGTGTTTCTATTATAACTTTTCCCTCTGATTGTTCCTCTCCTGGTTTTGGCTAAAAATACTGAGGTAAAAAACTGACCAAATACTGAATGTGGGAACGTGGCCTTGAACGTTCTTTGCAGCCTTTTGATTGTACAGTGCCTAGTTTAAAGCGGATTCCATCAAACCAATTCAAAGAAATGGCATGCAGTTTTTTTTTCCTCCATTCTTCAAATCCTCTTCAGGAAATAAATAAAAACCTCTCGAAAATCTTGAATGAAAGTGGATTTCTCATAGAAATGAATAGGAAAAGTTTTTCCAGCCTTAAAGTGGTTTTTGAGGAAGGTTTTGGAGAGGATCGGCACAACAAAACCCTCTCTGAATATAGCCCCATACAAGTGTTTTTTTTTCTTGAATCTTCAGATATTCTTTTTTCCACCAAGACCAGTTATTCCGGTTTAGTATTTTCTTACAGTTCTACTGTGGCCCCTGGGGGCCATATACTATTTTTAGCTTAGTGAAATGCAGTTCCTCCCTGAAATTTTACCTGCATAGCCTCTAGCATTAATTTGGACACGGGATCATTATTGCACCCACACAAGGTTGTCACCCAACTTTCCAAGAGTCCTGAATAGCAAATCTCCGTAGTGATGTGACTATAAATCCTGAGAGTTATAGTTTTGCAACATCTGTAAGGACACAGATAAAGGGCATTTTTATTGCATGGTGGAAGCTGCAATTTCAAAACCAATGGAGGGTCACAGGTTAAAAGACACTTTCATAGGATGATGGGAGTTGCAGTTTTGCGACAACTAGAGTGCCACTTGCTTACTTTAGTAATATGACAGGTAATTCTGGTATTACCTGACATGAAGAACATTAATGACGTAGCCATCGGCCGCACCCAGCTGTGAGGTGACGCCAATTTATCATATGAGGCACATCTGAATCAGAAGTCTGACCTGATACTTTGTGATTCAGGTCACAATATATGAATGAGGGACCTGAAAAATGCAGCAAACGTTTATTTCCTGCAGTAGAAATACCGGCTCTGCCTGGAAATCCCTCACCAGAGCGTCTCAGCAAGTCTTTATTCTTGCGCTTCCTGGAAAGCGTTCTTGCCAAACCATCAAAGGACACTTTTGTTTATTTTTGCAACAATGCATCACCTCCTCGACCATTTGACATTCAGAAGTGCAGAAAAGCTGGAGAACCCTGTCAGAGCCAATATAGTCTGGTGATTTTTGACTTTGGGAAAGCTGGATAACAAAAATGGAAGATGTTTTTATCTCAAGATGCTAAAAAGTCTGTGCTAAAGTTGATTTAATTTGGGAATGCTGAGAGACGACCAATGTGACCACCAGGAGCGGACACATCATTGGTGCAACCTGTTCAGCCGCATAGGGGTCCAAGAGGTCTGGCGCTAATTTCCACCTTGAAACCACGTGGAATTGCGCATTAAAATACATATTGGACTGCAAAGGGCCCGTATATTGTTCTTACACAGGGGCCCACTCCTGTGTGTGTCCGCTCTGACATTGCTGTGCACATGTTCAGTCTTTTGTTACCTCTTTTAACCACATCAGGTTTCAGAAATGACAAAGTGGTTCAAAGAAGTAGCACGTTCACTCTTTGGGTTGCTTTCATTGGAAGCCGACTGCTCTTTATAGTAGAAAGCAGAAGGAAAATACACCAATGCTTGAGCAACCACAAAAAAAGAGGATGACAAATCAACCAGTGAAGCTGCTTCTGGGAAGAGCCGAGAGCAAACACCCTCGAGGCTTCAAAGAGTTTAAGGGTATGTGCACGCAACGCCTTTTTTTTTTTTTTTTTTAGGTAGATTCCACCCGAAATCCGCCTGAAAAATGCCCCATAAAACAGTGTACAGCAATGTCAAAATGTCATTGATGTGTACATGTTCAGACTTTTATTTCTTTTAACCTCTTCAGAGTTTGGAAACCTTGAAGGGGTTAAAAAAAAGTGACCTGCTCATTCTTCAGATGACTTACACTCAGAAGCCTCCCGCTCTTTATACTTCACAGAGAGAGAAAGATGTCGCTGGCAATTACAAAACCGCCTGCAAATCCAGCTCAGAAAAATGACCACTGACGTTTTCCTGAAGAATGTCGGCATCTAAATGACGCTGTGTGCGCATATACCCTTAGGCCGGGGTCACGCTTGCAAGTGCTATGCGAGAAACTTGCATAAGTCTCTTGCCTCAATACCCAGCACTGCCGCCGACACTCGGAACCAGAGGACTCAGCTGCATAGAAATACATGCAGCTGCACACTCCGGTCCTGAGTTCCAGGTGCAGTGCCAGGTATTAATGCGATAGAGTCATGCGAGTTTCTCGCTCTGCAGTTGCAAGTGTGACCCCGGCCTAAGAGTGGTTTTACAATGGAAATGAATAGAATGTTTTTTGAGAGTTTATTGAGCAATTTTTCAACGGTCTTTTACAGTGGATCAGTTAAAAAAAAAAAACCTCCTCAAATAGTGCTGTGTGCACATAGCCTAACCAAAAAGTTAATTCCTCTCATTCCAGGTACTTGAATCATGTCTCTGTATCCATCTCTAGAAGACCTGAAGGTGGACCGAGCATTACAGGTGAGAGTGGACTCATATTTTTTTGTGGTTTTCTTTTTCCTAGTAGAAATGTCCCCTTTCTTTCAAAATTTTGATTTTACAAATAACAGATAGCCCTTTAAACTAATAATTTTACAAAACTTCCCTGCCTGCAATGACTGAGTGCCCTAGAGAAGCAGCTGGAATCACAAGGACAACATCTGCAAGGAGTTTGCATGTTCTCCCCGTGTTTGCGTGGGTTTCCTCCAGGTATTCCGGTTTCCTCCCACATTCCAAAGACATACTTAGGGCTCATACTCACTTGCCAGAGACTCGTATGATTCTCGTGCGAGTCTCTCACATGAAAACCTGCCACTGCCGCCGGCACTTGGGACTGGAGCGTGCAGATACATGTATTTCAAGTGAGTTTGAGCCCTGATAGGGAATTTAAATTGTGAGCCCCATCAGGGACAGCGATGATAATGCAAAAACTGTAAAACGCTGCGGAATATGTTGGTGCTATATAAATAAAGAGTTTATTTATTTATAAGAGCTGCTCTGCAGTGTCTTCCAAGTGCTAATGTACTCTGCATGACTGCCATCTCCTTGTCAGACATCTGGGGTTAAGTAATCATTACCCTCCCTTATTTGTATAAAATGCCAGGGACACCGAGAAGGAAACTACAGAGGAAGGTGCGGTAGCAGGTGACTAGTCACATGTATATGTACTGAGTCACATACTGTCAGCGTATGCTCTGGTGACATGATGGTCACGTGACAGCCATGTATCAGCAGTGATTCCATGTGCCATGACACAATCTGGAGCAGTGTGGTGTTATCTCACATGATATAATAACAGATATCGCTCCCTCGTAGGTGAGATGGCGACACGTGAGATACTGGAGAGTGACCTGTTTATTTTGATTTATGTTTTCCAGGCTCAGTCCAACCAAATGATCAACCAGTCACCACCTGCAGCCATAATGCCATCTGCAGCCTGCAGTCAAAGTAGGTGTCACCCAGCAAATGTTTAATCTGTGATGTTCAAGCTTTAACCCCTCACGACTGGGCATTTTTCTGTTTTCGTTTGTTTTCATTCTCCCCTTCAATTGTAATGTGCACCTGACAAGCTCGGGTGGAATCGCTATCCATCTGCGGCTGTTAACATGTTAAATGCTGCTGTCAATCTCTGACAGCAGCATTTAACTTGAGCGTGTCAGAAGCACGTCAAAAGACCTGCCCATCGGCGCCCTTGCACGTGATGATGGGTTGGCACGACAGCTGGGGATTTGCAAAAGACCCTCGTGCTGGTCATTGCAGATCTCCTTTTAACGTCAGCCCGTGGCTGGCATTCATAGGAGATAATTTTTTCTGCTACACATAGCAGGGCTGAAGCCTTGCTATGTGTATCACAAGCAATCAAAAGATCGCAGCTTCAAGTCTCTTAAGGAAATTATTGAAGCAAGCAAAAAAAAAAAAAAGTTTTAAAAAATATTTACAAAAAATAAATAATATTTTCAAATCACTCGCTTCTCACTCCATTCAAAATTTTAAAAAAATGCACATATTTGGTATTGCCGTCTTCAGAAATGTCCGATCTATCAAAATATAAAAATTAATCCGATCAATAAACGGCATAATGATAAAAAAAAAATCAAAGCGACAGAATTATTTTCTTTTGGTCGCCGCAACATTGCGATAAAATGCAATACCAGGCGATCAATACGTTGTATGTACCCCAAAATGGTATCCATAAAAACAGCAGCTCATCTCGAAAAAAATAAGCACTTAGGCTATGTGCACACACTCCGGATTGGTCTGCGGATTCTTATCTGCGGAACCGCAGGTAAAATGACCTGCGGTTTGCCACCTGGACAATGGAATAGGTGGCAAACCGCAGCAGAATCCGCAGAAACAATTGACGTGTCAATTCTGCGGATTCAAAACCGCAGCTTTTCCGCAGTTAAAAATCCGCAGCATGTGCACAGCAGAATGTAAATCACATAGGATAACATGCTACTGTACACTGTCTGCAGAACTGCTGCAGCCAAAACCGCAGCGGAACCGCAGCGTGTGCACATAGCCTTACCCAGCCCCAGATCCCACAAAATGGAGACGCTACTGGTCTCGGAAAATGACGCTTTTTTTTCTCCTTACAAATGTTGGATTGTTTTCCAACACAAATAAAAAATAACCTATACGTGTTTGGTATCTGCAAACTTGTAATGACCTGGAGAATCATATTACAGCTTTAGCACTTAGTGAACATGGTAGTAAAAAAAAAAAAAAAACACACCAAAATTGTGGAATTGCACTTATTTTTTAGCAGTTTCACTGCACTTGGAATTTTTTTTCTCGTGTTCCAGTACACTATATGGTAACATCAATGGTGTTGTTCAAAAGTAAAATTCGTCCCACAAAAACAAGCTCTCAGATGACTAGATTGAAGGTAAAATGAAAATGTTAAGGCTCTGGAGAGAAGGTGAGCAAAAAAAACCAAAACAAAACTGAAAAACGCAAAGTCGTGATGAAATTAAAAAGTTGCATACCATTGTGTTATACAGCCAAAACCGCCACCCATTGTACAGGGTGGGCCATTTATATGGATACACCTGGGTGGGCCATTTATAAAGTTGATTCAAAATAGCAGGCTTCAAAAATGGCCGCCATGGTCACCACCCATCTTGAAAAGTTTTCCCCCTCCCATATACTAATGTTCCACAAACAGGAAGTTGATATCACCAACCATTCCCATTTTATTTAGGTATATCCATATAAATGGCCCACCCTGTATATACACAATATGATCCTGTGTCAGAGGTCTGGGGAGCCGAGCAACAGCATGTCGCAGCCTGTAGGATAGCAGATGGAAAAGGTTGTCTGCCTATAGAACCAGCCTATAGTGGAAGGACATCTACATCGCCCTCTGCTGGAGGATTGTGATTACAGCACGCTCCTTGCATGTAAACTGCCAAACCCCTAAGGAAAGACATCACCAATCACCGACAACTAGAAAAGAGCACACACAAATAGCACAGCAACCATATAAACATCCAACAGAGAGGTCTCCAAAGAATTTGTGTGCAAGTGAATGGCTCCTGTTTTCTGTTATCAGCCATAATTTACAGTGGGGGTCATCTGAGTCATAGCTTTTTATGCCAACCATCAAGTGCCATTTAGACCTCAGGACTATACTCATACTGGGGTTCTGTATGACCAAACGTGTAGATATGTGCGCGGCTGGAGGAAAATGAGATTTCAGCATTAATTTGTTTTTTCTTTTGATAGGTCTCTACCCAAATCTGTCAGAACTGAACGATTACATGGGACTGTCACTGACGGACGAGGAGATACAGCTCAATATGTCGCTGGTTCCATCTGGAGGAAATGTGAGTGTGGTAATAATACTAATCTACTCACCATGGCAAGAAAGCCAAACAATCCCTACAAGCCAGATACTTCTCACAGCTAGGGGTTTGTTACAATGGTGTCCAGTCTGGATGATCCTCAGTAAACTAGACACATCAGCAGCAATAATAAATTTGATAGACTGTTACAATGAATCAGTGCAGGAAAAATGTACTGGCTGCCAACACACAGGAGATTGTGCAGCCTGGAAATCCTCTTCTGTGAGAAGTCCAAGAAGGCTTTGTCACATGTTGCGTTTTTGCAGTTTTTTTATGCAACTTAAAAGCAGTTTTTTTACAGTCACAGCAAAAGCTATGAGATTTCAGAAATCTCATGCACACACTTGCTTTCTCCCCTTCCTCCTGTCATTTAGAAAACTGTAGCATGTCTATTCTTTCAGTGGTTTTGTAGTGTTTTTTTTAGCATAGCAAGCAATGAGAACGTGCAAAAACGCAACCATGTATTTTTTCTGTTTTTTGATGAATGAAAATAATTTTATTAAACATATATTGTGGACAAATGACACGTATAGGGCTCGCTCACATTACCATATAAAAATAGCTCCGATGTTGCTCCTGAAAAGTTAGATGAGTGGAATCTGGTTCAACTTTTGTTATGCAAGTGCACATTTTTTTTCTCACCTACAATCCGCTCGCAATGCATTTTTAACATCATCTTATACATACTGTAGTGTAATTTAAAGCTATTTTACAAACCTAGTAAGATAATGTCACAGGTTCCCTACATACAATACACCCTTTAGTGACTCATGTGGCACTAAAGGGTGTTTAGCCTTAAACTATTAAACTTAAAAAATAAAAAATGCAAGGTCCCCTACTATTTTTGATAACCAGACAAGGTAAAGCAGAAACCTGTGTCCCTGGTTATTGGGCCCTTCCCAGCCTAAAAATACAAGCCTGCAGTTGCCCCAGAATTGGCACATCACATTAGATGCTCCAATTCTGGCGCTTTGCCTGGCCACAGCACCAGGTCAATCAAAGTAATGGTAGTTGGTGTTGATGACAGCTGTTATTTGTGAAAAATCACAGCTGCCATCAAGTACTGGTGTTAGTAATGGAAAGGTGTCTACCTGACATCCCCATTACTAACCAAGTAATCAAAAATAAAATCACAAACTCAGAAAAAAAAACAATAACTTTACTTGAATAAAGACTCCAACTCACACCATCCTTCATTCATCAACTTATTTAAAAATATTTAAAAAATCCCATTCAGGACCGCCAGAATCCAATTGATCTGATGTAGTCCAGAAATGGATACCTTGAAATCATAAAAAGACAGAAATAAAAACAAGAGACAGTCCATTTTTCACCAATTTATTATCAAAAATGTTCCCACGAAGCTCCGATGAGGTCAACGTTCCTCGAATCTGGCTCCAACGACTATGCATAACAGTAAAGTGATCGCTATGCACAGGCGCCGAGTACAGATGACAACGCTCACCAGAGCCGCCGGGTATCGCTGACTGCTGAGTGAGTCAGAGCTGCTGCTGAGTAGTGTTGTTAGTAATCAGTGTCGTGTATAAGTTTTCAGCATGAGGATGTAGAAATAACCTTTCCTATTCACAAGTAAGCACAAGTCATAATAAAATGGCATCTTGTCATTTCTCATTCTATACAATGGGTAGACCATCCTTTACATTGTTCATTCTCCTTACCCTGCAGGAAGTGGCAGTCCCCCACACCCTCCTGGGAGGTCTGGTGGCCCCGGTCACCGGAAATGATATTGGTTTGAGAAGAGCAGAAATTAAGAATGGAATCAGGGAGCTGATCTTATGTAAGGACGAAAAAGGCAAGGTGGGCCTGAGGCTGCGGGCTGTGGATAAGGTGAGGATATGCAGGAGGGAAGTCCATGGACTAGAACGGCTTGGATGAGGCAGTGGGACTAACACTCTGCAATGGTCTTCTCATTTTAGGGGATCTTTGTGCAACTCGTCCAGGCCAATTCTCCAGCCTCCCTGGTAGGCCTGAGGTTTGGGGATCAGATCCTACAGATTGATAACCAGGACTGTGCTGGATGGAGCAGCGACCGGGCGCACAAGGCACTAAAGAAAGCCGGACAAGACAGGATCAGCATGATAGTCCGAGATCGGTGAGTTGCTGCTACATACGGGCAGGATACAAACAGGCATCATATCCAAAAACCCAAGAAGGGGTTAATGAAATGCTGACCACATACCACAATACACAAAAAAAAAAAAAAAACATCCCCCCTATTCCAGGCTGTGCTCCAGATCTTCTGTTCATGTGACTGCAGCTGTCATACCTTGTATACCCAAAGTGACCACTGCAGCCAATCACGTTTATGGAACAGGACAGTGGTTAGTTGCAGTAGTCACATGGGTTGTAACACACCATGGATGACTGGGGATGTCGTGGGTAGGTACACTTTACTTATTCTAGGTGTATTGCTGTCTGTAGACAGCTTTTTAATTAACTTGGGCAAACTCCTTTAAAAGAAACTATTTTCCCCTCAAAATTTCTGTATTGTTTATAAATCAAGGAGACACATAGGTCTATATAAGATCTGTGTCCACAAAACAGTATAACATGGTTTTGAATTATTTTATTTGCAAGTTGCTGCATTTTGTTTTAGATACATTGGGACATTTTAAAAAAAATGGAAGCATCTAGAAGAGATGGGCAATGGTTAACATGGCTGTCATCACCAGCCAATACGGTTGTCAGCTGGGTTGGTCAGAAACTAATAACTCATGAGTTAATAAGAAAGCAAGTAAGGGAGAAATGGCTGTCATGTGGACTGTTGCCTATCGTTTTCCCCCAAAAACAATACTGAAGGAGGAGGGGTTTAGGCCAAGACTTTTCTTCTTACGATTCTTAGTGGAATGATATACTAAACATTACAAGATTTATTGAGCGTCCAATATAGAATTGAATTTTAGTTTCTTTATTTCTTTATAAAGAGCCAGAAAACAGGCACAAATCATGAAATATACACCAAATATTCCCCATTATTTCAGTGACAGCTGCAGAGTATAAAACCACTATGGAAATACAGGGAAGGACTAAGGCGGCAATGTACCTAGAATGCTGCCCTCTGGTGGATGGTCTGATTCTGTCTCCATTGGGTCTGTAGAGGAACGGATGCAGAAATGCTGCTGTCTTCTTCCACACAGGGCTCACATCAGGGATTGCGAGAAAACCTTTAAAATAGGGTTAAAGAGGAACAGGCCAAATAAATCTTGGCAATTGTACACATCCAAGAGAGTCCACTGCAACATCTGGCACACCTGACAATAGTGATGAGAGTTAAGGGTTTGATGGGGGAGGGGTGGGGTTACCACGTTACAAAAAAAAAAAAAAAAAAAAAAGCTGTGTGTGGTGGTATTGTGTCAACTTCAGTGGAACTCTTCTGCTATATTACATACAACTCATGGACAGGTTGGACATGGTTTTTCGAAAAAAAAAAAAAAGCCATCCATTTCTAATCTTGTTCAACCATGGGGTCAGATAAGTTTAGTAGGTATAATTGGAACAGTGCCTACTAGTGGCCATTGCATCATATGAGATTGTCATATAAATAGCAGCAGTGCCCTCTAGTGGTCATATCATCAGTTGGTGGAAAGCCTCTCTATTGGTCACAGCATCAGATAAGATAATATACTGTAATTAAAGCAGTGCCCCTAGTGATCATATCATGAGCTCAGTTTAGTAGGAATAATGAGAGCAGTGCCCTCTAGTGGTCATATCAACTCATTTTGTAGGAATATTTAGAGCAGTGCTCTAGAGTGGTGGTCTTATCAGTTCAGTAGGTATAATTAGAACAGTGCTCTCGTGGCCACTGGAATATATTCCAACATAATATAATTTCATGGGGCCAACATAAAACTTGTAAATGTACAGTTTTCCAGTAACGTACATTGACCTATCCCTACCCTTACAGAGCGTGCTCAATCCATCATGTCTTTCTTAACATTGATTTCCAGTAAAACCAACACAAAGCAAAATCCATTATCTAGAGGTCATGGGGTGGAACTGGGCAGCTGCTTCCATTGTAAAATCGAAATGACAGTTGTGCACCGGCCTTAAAGGACCCCGTGGTATTTTTAGCTTCCTATATCACACTGCTATAGTGTGAATATTATATCTCTCACAATGAGCTAAAGCAGACACCGAACCAGCAGGGTATAGAGGAAACTATGCAGCTCTGGGTGTGACTGGAGAGAAGACCTGATGTAGCCTTTGCACAAGATTACTTAGATTATTAATTTACACATTTATAGACGTTTTTTCCCTAGACCTGTAGAGGGCGCCACTAACCGTCACCTGTTTTTTTCTCAGTCCATTCCAGCGTACAGTCACTCTACAGAAGGACAGTTCGGGACACGTCGGCTTTGTGTACAAGAAGGGCAAGATCACCTCACTGGTGAAGGACGGCTCGGCTGCCAGGAACGGGCTGCTCATCAACCATTACCTGTGTGAGGTCAACGGGCAAAATGTCATTGGACTCAAGGTGAGCCAACAGACAAATCTATAGAGGACGGGAGCGGAATCTTATAGTTTTGTGCACGATTAAGGGTGAAAATTTATATATCAGAGAATTGCATGAATAACAATTCTCTAGTGGAAACGTAAGGGGGACAAAACACAGAAATGGCAGCCAGAATCGCACAGATACCTGGAGCCATTTCCATAAATAGCTGGAGATTATGGAATTGCTATTCATGCAATTATTCACATATGTATAGACATTTGGGGAGCAGATGGTTTAGTGCAGGGAACAAGTGATGGCTGATTTTGTAGAGTGCAGAAGAATGGGGGTTGGAGTATAATTCAGGGTACAAGTGACTGGTGTGTGCTGGAGTATGAGGCGAAAGGATCATGCAATGAATAAATTCAGCGAGTGCTATGTGAGCAATTGCTGGACATTTGCGAGATAATGATTTTTGTAGATGTTATAAAAGATTTCCTCTCTTCAGGACCGTGAAGTAGAAAATATTTTGGCATCATCTGGGCACAGCATAACAGTTACCGTGATCCCCACTGTCATCTATGAGCACATTATAAAAAGGTAAGATTTTACTTAAGGGAGCATGATGGTGTATACTAAAGGACAACTGGGTCAATAGGGTGTCAATGTCAGAGAACTGCTCTTATCCTGCCCTGCAAGTATCCATGGGGGCTTAAAAAAAAAAAAAAAAAGCTATTATACACTTACACGCACATATAAAATATATATATATATATATATATATATATATATATATATATATATATATATATATATATATATATATATATATACACACACACACACACACACACATTTTATATATATTTATATATGCAATCAATTCACTATTTCATCAATGAGACATACCAAAAAAATATTAGCCCCTGTATCAAGGAGATCCTCTGCACCATTCTAGTCCGCCACAAGCAAGAATAGAGGGCAAAGAGCTGTGGAATTAATGGTGCTATACAAGTAAAATAAATAAATGATAAAATATTCTGATACCTCTGATGTCACCTGATTTTCCATGAGAAGAAAGGCTCAGGCATGATAAAAATTCAACATGCCCAATCTTTCAAATGGGCTGAACGAATGTTGGCAGAACATCAAATATTCGGTTGGTGGATAAATGGTGTGTTAAGCTGATGTGGGTGTATATACTGTAGAAATTATAGAATATTTCTTCTGTCAGATGATCCTGTTTCCCAGCTGGGAGTTAGACCACGGTAACACGTTCAGTATTTTACATCAGTCTTTGCAAGTCAAAACCACGAATGGAACAGTCCGAGGAAAAGTACAGTGGCATATAAAAGTTTGGGCAATCTTGATCAAAATTGCTGTTGTTGTGTAAAAAAAAAAAAAAAAAAAAAGATATATTTTTTCACATTTGAAAGATTACAAAAAAGAAAATGGGCCGATGCAAAAGTTTGAGCACCCTGCACGGTTGGTACCTAGTAGCACCCCCTTTTGCAAGCATCAAAGCTTGTAAATGCTTGATGTAGTCAGACAAGATTCGCAATTCTTGTCTGAGGGATTTTCATCCATTGAAAAATTCTTCCAGTTCTGTGATATCCCTGCGTGGTCTTGCATTCTCTGATATTTTGAGGTCTAGCCAGGGGTGAGCCGCAAAATGACGCCCCCCCCCCCCCCCCCTGCACACAAAGTAAATTTTTATATCTATATTGTAAAACTGAGTACAATAGTGGACATTTTGATTTAGATAAATAGAAAAAAAGGTGTCCAAACACAAGGATGTCAGCGCCATCACACGCACATACAACAACACAGAAGTATCCAGAACAAGGATCAATTAATGGCAATAATAGGCCTGGCACAGGGCCGGACTGGGACAAAAAAGCAGCCCTGCGACACAAATCCCACCAGCCCCCAAACTATAACACTCATCAGCCCCAATCAGTGAATTTTTGCTATACTTTGTCGTCCCCTCATCACTCTCTTAAGGCTAATTCACACGTCAGTATTTGGTCAGTATTTTGCATCAGTGTTTATATGCCAAAGCCAGGAATGGAACTTACCGAGAAAAAAATATAATTGAAAGACTGACTCCTGTTCCTTATTTTGGAGACATTCCTGGTTTTGGCATACAATTACTGATGAAATACTGATCAAAAATACTGATGAGTGAAAGAGTCCTTAAAGGAGTTATTTGAAGAGCCACATGTGAATGGCACTACAGTGCGTACGATTGACCACAGCTCCATTTACATGGTGCTCTTCAAAACTACGTTTCCCAGGATCATGGGGGTCCCAGCGGTCAGATCCACAACAAACAGAAAGTCATCCCCTATCCCCACATAATGCTCCATACAGTATTATGGTCCCCATATAATGCTCCATACAGTATATTGGGCCCCATATATAACTTCATATAGCATAATGGGCCCCATATAATTCTTCTCACCATACCCCACTGCTAGTCTCTTCAGTGTATTGTGATCCTCCGCACTTCTTGGCACAGGGACATCATTAATTTAACGTATATAATTGTCCACTTGGACTTATAGTAATAGTGATTTGTTTGTACCCTGTTGTCTGGGGTTGGCCCACTTTATGGGGGTGCTCAGGGCATATGATTATACACCAGTAAAAAGTATGAAAAGCTCAATGTGACCAGTGCCACCTAGTTTCCTACCTCTCTTATTCTACCAGTACTGTGGGCACCCTGACTGGTACTGAAGAAAAGAAAGAAAGAACAGAGAGAGAAAAAAAGAAAAGAGAGAGAAAGAAATCAGAAAGAAACGGAGAGAAAGAAAGAACAGAGAGAAAGAAAGAGGGGACAGAAAAAATAACAGAGAGAGAAAGAGGGAACAGAAAAAGAAAGAGGGGAAAGAAAGAAAGAAAGAACAGCGAGGGAGAGAGAAAGAAAGAGGGGATGAAAGGGGAAAGAAAGAGGGGAAAGAAAGAAACAGAGAAAGAAAGAGAAAGAAATAACAGAAAGAGGGGAAAGAAAGAAATAAAGAAGAAACAGAGAGAAAGAAAGAGGGGAAAGAAAGAAATAAAGAAGAAACAGAGAGAAAGAAAGAGGGGAAAGAACAGAAAGAAAGAACAGAAAAAGAACAGAGAAAGGAAAAAGAACAGAGAAAGGAAAAAGAACAGAGAAAGGAAAAAGAACAGAGAAAGGAAAAAGAACAGAGAAAGGAAAAAGAACAGAGAAAGAAAGAGTGGACAGAAAGGAGAACAGAGAGAGAGAGAGAGAAAGGAAGAACAGAGAGAGAGAGAGAGAGAGAAAGGAAGAACAGAGAGAGAGAGAGAGAGAGAGAAAGGAAGAACAGAGAGAGAGAGAGAGAAAGGAAGAACAGAGAGAGAGAAAGGAAGAACAGAGAGAGAGAGAGAGAAAGGAAGAACAGAGAGAGAGAGAGAGAAAGGAAGAACAGAGAGAGAGAGAGAGAGGAAGAACAGAGAGAGAGAAAGGAAGAACAGAGAGAGAGAGAGAAAGGAAGAACAGAGAGAGAGAGAGAAAGGAAGAACAGAGAGAGAGAGAAAGGAAGAACAGAGAGAGAGAGAGAGAAAGGAAGAACAGAGAGAGAGAGAGAGAAAGGAAGAACAGAGAGAGAGAAAGGAAGGAGAGAGAGAGAGAGAAAGGAAGGAGAGAGAGAGAGAGAGAGAAAGGAAGGAGAGAGAGAGAGAGAAAGGAAGGAGAGAGAGAGAGAGAAAGGAAGAACAGAGAGAGAGAGAAAGGAAGAACAGAGAGAGAGAGAAAGGAAGAACAGAGAGAGAGAGAGAGAAAGGAAGAACAGAGAGAGAGAGAGAAAAAGGAAGAACAGAGAGAGAGAGAGAGAGAGAAAAAGGAAGAACAGAGAGAGAGAGAAAGGAAGAACAGAGAAAAAGAAAGATTAGAGAAAGAAAAAGGGGAAAGAAAGAACAGAGATAAAGGAAGAGGGGAAAGAAAAAAAGAAAGATTAGAGAGAGAAAGATTCTATAAAGATACTATAGCAGCCTGGCTCCCATTGTAGTGCCCACCTGAGCCTCCCGATGCAGGACATATCATGATCCGCTCACACTGCCGGCATCCCCGAGTCCAAGGCGATCCCGCTGTCGGAGGACACGGTGATGGATCTGAAGCATTCCCTGAAGTGCCTCCATGGTTCCGTCACAATCTCCTCCCGAAATTACCTCATTTCCGATCAGCTTCTAGCAAGTCACTTCCAGTGGAACGTCATGTGCGAATTTTAAAGTACACCTCAGGGCTCCGCCGTGTACTCCTGTGTCCGCGGGAAAAGTAAGCTCCCGGCCGGGGCAGACTCTCTCTCTCAAAATCGGGACTGTCCTGCTGGGAGGTATGGATGCTCCCCACCATACACCTTGTACACGTATGGCTCCGCACACCTCATACACACACGGTTCCGCTTTTTATGCCTCGCACACGCGGCTCCACTCAGTACACACATGGCTCCACTCCGTAAACCTCGTACACATGCGGCTCTGCTCTGTACACCTTTTACACACGTGGCTCCACTCCGTAAACCTTGTACACATGCGGCTTTGCTCCATACACCTCGTACACACATGGCTCTGCTCCGCTCCATACACACACGGCTCAGCTCTGTACACACAGGGCTCCGTTTTGTACGCCCCATACACACAGCTCCACTCCTTACAACCCTTACCCACGCAGCTCCACTCTGTACACCTCGCACACACACGGCTTCACTCCGTAAACCTCATACACATGCAGCTCTGCACCTTTTACACATGTGGCCACGCTCTGTACTCCTTGTACACACACGGCTCCGCTCTGTAAACCTTGTACACATGCGGCTCTGCTCCATACACCTTGCACACACGCGGCTCCGCTCCGTACCGTACACCTCGCACACATGGCTCCACTCCGTAAACCTCGTACACACGCGGCTCTGCTCTGTATACATGCGGCTTCGCTCTGTACACCTCGCTCACACGGCTCCACTCCGTAAACCTCGTACACACGCGGCTCTGCTATGTACACCTTTTACACGTGGCCACGCTCTGTACTCCTTGTACACACACGGCTCCACTCCGTAAACCTTGTACACATGCGGTTCTGCTCCATACACCCTGTACAGACACGGCTCCGCTCACCTCGCACACGCTCTGCTACATCCACCCTGTAAACCCCTCCTGACCCCACATAGAAACTTGCCTCATTTTGCTAAACAAAGAATATATACAAAAAAAACTTCCCTCATTCAGCACAGCTGTTTTGCATACACTGAGACCCCTGAACATGTGACCTCGACTTCTCCCCTCCTGTGACCTCATCACAGGTCCCGTGGCAGAGAATAGAACATAGTGGCAGAGCAGGGACTGAGATGATCGATAGACCGAGGGCTGATGCGCACAGGACCTGTGAAGAGGTCACAGGAGGGGAGGAGTCAGAGTTCACATGATCGGGGGCCCTGACTCCTTCCCTCCTGTGACCTCATCAATTACAAGCCTTTGCACGCTACCAGCAGCACCAGCGTGCAGGCTAAATTGTAGGTGCTGCTGGTAGCAGAGCGCATAATGCCGCCCCTGTGCACAGCAGCTGTCTGCTGCCTGAGCCACATGCTCAAATGGCCTCATTATAGGTGCGGCCCTGGGTCTAGCCACAGTTTTTCAATGATGTTCAGATCAGGGGACTGAGGGCCATTGTAAAACCTTCAGCTTGCGCCTTTTGAGGTTGTCTATTGTGGATTTTGACGTGTTTAGCATAATTATTTATTTGTAGAAGCCATCCTCTTTTTCACAGATGGTGCTATGTTTGCATCAAGAATTTGTTGAAATTTCATTGCATCCCTCCTTCCCGCTACCCGTGAAATGTTCCCCGTGCAATTGGCTACAGAACAACCCCAAAGTATAATTAATCTACCCCCATACTTAATGGCTGGTGAGATGTTCTTTTCCTGAAATTACATGCCCTTTTTCTCAGATCATTGTTGCTTAAGAGTTCTATTTAAATCTCATGGATCCACAGGAAAGAACTTGTTTCCAAAATGCATCAGGCTTGTTTAGATGTTCTTTTGCATACTTCTGATGCTGAATTTTATGGCAACGACACAGGAGAGGTTTTCTTCTGATGACTCTTCCATGAAGGCCATATTTGTGCAGGTGTCTCTGAACAGTAGAACAATGTAACAAAACTCCAGAGTCTGCTAAATCTTTCTGAAGGTCTTTTTCAGTCAAGCGAGGATTATTTGCGTCTCTAGCAATCCTACGAGCAGCTCTCAATGAAGTTTTGCTTGGTCTTCCAGACCTTATCTTGACCTCCACTGTCCTTGATAACTGTCAATTCTTAATTACATTTTAAATTGAGGAAAGGGCAACTTGAAAATGCTTTGCCATCTTCTTATAGCTTTCTCCTGCTTTGTGCATCCACCATTTTCAGAGTTCTAGGCAGCTGCTTAAAAGAACCCATGGCTGCTGTTATTTGACAAAAGGTTAGAGGAGGCTGAGTTTTCATAAAGCTGGGAAATTTTTATCACCTGGCCTTTCCTAAAGATGATAGGGTTATGGCATGTTCACTAACAGGCTAATTAAGGTCTGAAATCTTGGTCAAAGTTATCTGAGCACAAAAACTCCAAGGGTGTCCAAACTTTTGCATTGGCCCATTTTCCTTTTTGTAATTTTAAAAATGTAAAAAATTACTATATATATTTGCCTAAAATACAAAAGGAAATGTGTCATTAACTTTTGACTTTTTAGAGATCATGTCATCTTCAACTTGCTTAACTGTTCACAATAACGGTAATTTTGACCAGGGGTGCTCAAACTTTTACATGCCACTGTATATTACAAACTTGTGCACCACTTCTGCATTTTTCACCAACTCCTGGTTTTGGCTTATAAATACGGATGTAAAAAACTGGCCAAATACTCAACGTGTGTACTTGGCCTTAATGGCGGGTAACTAAATATTTGGACTGTATTTTTTTTTCCAGAATGTCCTCCGGACTGCTAAAAAACTCCATGGATCATTCTATCCCAGAGGTATAAAGTCACCTGGCCAGAAAACCAACTGCGTAAGCCCCAAATAATTGGTCTGACAGCCTAAAGATACGCACAGTCCTAATATGCACTTTATAAATGTGGGACCTCGAACCTCTTCCTATGAGAGCCCCTGCTCATCTAACCTATGAACTGTCCGCATCTTATCCAGAGATTATATATATATATATATATATATATATATATATATATATATATATATATATATATATACTATATATAAAGACTAATGAGAGAGAACATGTGCAGCAAGAGTTAAATCTACACAGAAGTCACTCATCGAGAGGGTAAAACTGTACACCAAGGAGCTGTGTGTTACAAGTAACCCTAACACGGAGGTTAAAGATTGACAGAAAATAGTCTGTGCCCTGAATGTGGTCTATCGCCTCCTTACAGGAATCACTCATGTTGAGCTGGAGTACGATCTATAGGCACCATGTTATAGAGCAGGATGAGCTGAGGAGATTGATATATAGGTTTGTGGGAAAATATTCAGTATAACTAATTTTATTAATTTAAATCCCTTCCAATTCTATGCTTAGGAGTCCAGTAGGTGGTCCTACAACAGACTGTTAATCACAGATTAAGCCCACCCATTGGTCTCCTGAGCATAAAAGAATAAATTTAAATATACAGATTATACTAAACCTTGTCCCTTAAAACCATATATTAAATTGCTCGCCTGTCTTCAATGTAACTGTGGTTTCAGGAGAACTTGCAGAATGTCTGTACCTGCATCTAGCTCTTCCCCTCCATGAAATCTTATATGCACCGTCACTGTCATCTGTGTCAGTAATGGGAAAGTCTGTCATTGAATACAGATTTTTATAATGAATTGAGAGTTAAAGATCAGTTCAGTCTAGGAGGAGAAAGAAGATTTCTCTGATAAGGTATATTACATAGCTGCTTATTTTCACGAGTACTATGGATCTATGACATAAAAATGTAAACAACTGTTTATCTTTAAATATTCCCCTGTAATATAATGCATGTATTGTTCCATTTCCTTCTCTTGTAACCATCATCGTGAGAGTCACCCGCTGGGGTCACACTTGCGAGTACGATGCGAGTCTCTCGCATCAATATACAAATACATGCAGCCGCACACTCCGGTCCCGAGTGCCAGCGGCAGTGCCGGGTATTGATGCGCAAGTTTCTCGCATCGTACTCGCAAGTGTGACCCTGGTCTTATACTGCAGCCAGTCTACATTGTAATGGCAGGTTCCAAAAAAAATCCCATCATTTCTTGGCGGTGTACGACATTTGATGGGTAAATCGGGGATTTACCTTAGCTAGTGAGATCCGACAATGCAGATTCCCTTTAATGTTTACCATTGTGTTTTGTTATAGTGTGTCCGTGCTTTTGTGTGTAACGAAATATTGTGACTTTAATAAGAATAAAATCAAAAATAATTTACCTGTTGTGATTTGTCTGGTCTTCCTATAACCTCAACCACCTCCAACACGACCCACAGCGCCCGTGGGGAGCAGACAGACGACCACGAAGACGGACTTGGCTGTTGATGTGGCTCAGGCCAGTTTAATACATTCAGCAGGACGGACAACAAATGACAAGCAACATCAAAAAATATAGATCTCTCTATGTATATATAGATTTATAGCGTCAGTGATTTCATTCCAATATCAGTTAATATTTCCTGTCCGCAAAGCTTATTGGGAGGAAGTAATGGGACCACGTGCCTGGTGTCATTGGTCACTCACTCCCAGGACATTAAGGGGAATCAGGTAAGTGCAAAGAAAAGGTTTCTAAGTGCTGAAAAATATGAGGCCAGTCCCTGCGGAGTCTGTGCTCAAACTCATCAGCGCCCCCTAGCAAGCATTAAACACACTGTGGCATGAGTGACCAGCACACACACTACAGCTCCCAAAGAGGGAGCAAAATAAAGGAGGAGCACAGCTTTTTTCCACGAGTGCTAGCTTATAAACAGGAGCGAAGGGTGGCAGTGCTTAGCAGCGTGTTCCTGCAACGTGCCAGCTTCTGCCCAGCCAAAAGGTCTGCAGACCACAATGTAACAGCATGATTGTTGTGAGGTCAATGACAAATTCCCCCATTCATCCGACAATGCAAGGCTTGTGCACACCCAAGGGAGGTAGCTGCAGGTATTGAACGTGGGATATAGACAAGCAACTCTGATACCCTCTTAAAGGGATGGAAGTTGAGAGAGCGCTTGATTGGGGTCATGCCACTTTGCAAAGTCACAATAAGGGAAAAAAAAAAAAGGCAGCAGCAAAGCCAGGGCATGGAGGCAGCAGCAAGGAAAAGGGGTTTTGGTGTACAAAGGGCACAAGCAACCAAAGTGAAGGCGAGAGACTAGAACAAGTGTAGTCAGGACCGGCCTGGGGCATGTATACACAGCACTAGTTCACACATACAACATATATGTAACATAGTACATTCAATAGCCACACACTCTCGTCAGGTCATATAGGGCACTAGAACACATGTCATCACAAGCAAGTACACAGTTAACATGGAGAATTCCTGTACATGTGGTGATCACTCCCAATGGTGGAGCTAGACACTGGAGGACCAGTTGCAGGTAGAGGAGATCTGAGGAAGGACAGATGAGCAGGTGACCTGTCTAGTCGGATCAGCAGCATCTACTTATCAGCTCTGGAGGTATATACACAACTGACCGCAGCAGACCGTGCCCCATGCAGACCACAGTCAGACTGGCACAATGACCCCAGACTCTGGATAAGCAGACATACCCATCCCGATTTTACGGAAGTGGGCCATAGTATCAGCATACGAAGAGTGTTTCTCTTGCAGAACGCAAGTAGTTGGCAGATAGTCTACACACTGACCGCCAGGAGGAGGATATCCTTCCCTTTTAAGCCACCACCTCCCCTCCAAAGTTCTACAAAGTGCTAAGTAAAATGTCCAGCGGCAGCCGCCAAGTTTAGGGCTGGCTGGTGGAGGCACTGACCGGGCGACAACTAATCCTACGGATTGAGTGCAGGGCCACAGAGCAGCAGCCACGCATCAAGGAGCTGATGTTATATACTGGCTGTCCTTGACGCCTCTGTGCGCGACACAGCCAGGCTACTGTAGGTACCACGGGGATCAGTACAGCCAGTAGGTCCACGACAAAATGTCGACTCCAGTAACTAAGAGGCGCATCGGGATCCTCGCCTTCTGCGTTTTCTGCATTGGCAGGGCCATCTGTTACCAGAACCACACAGCTCGAGTCAGCGCTTCCACATTCTGGCTCTATTGGTTCCTTGGTGGTGGGACTGGCTGCAGCCTGTGACTGGAGAACTTTCTCGAATATAGAATCAGGCTCTGGGGTGCCCGCAGCTTCGTCTGTCTGCACTCCGCAATCACTGACGCTGCTAGCCTGGACAGCCGCCTCTGCGCACAATGGAGGGGGCTGCACGGTAAGACATAAAGGGCCTTCACCCAGGTAGAACTCTGGGCCAGAGGACACGGCACTGCTGTCATCTGGGGCAGCGTACCCGCTATCTCCAGTGTCCTGAGAGTGGCGATCTCCGACAGGAGGCTCGCTCAGTTTGGTGTACGTTGAGCTACGGGTGAGAGAGCGAGCTGGTGAATCCCCGGCAGAGCCTCCACCTTCGGCGCCTGGTACAGAGCCATCATGTGCCAGCTCCATGTTCTGCAGGAGAGTCTCCAGCTTTCGGTTCTGAATAGTGATGTCAGTAAAGTATTTCTGCATGCCCATATCTCCATCGCCCAGGCGGCCACGGACGCCGTCCATGACCTCACGTAGCTGCTGAATCTCTCGCTGAGCAGCTTTCAAAGCCAATTGCGCCTCCACTCGATGACACTCCTCTTCTATCCAGTCTTCCTGCATCCGACCGAGCTGAGACCTCAGCTCATCAACCTCCGTGTCTCTAAAGAGTAGAGAAAAGAACACAGCAAAGCAGGAAAAAGTTAGTTGGAAGTCAACGCCTTAATGACCAAGGCTAGAAAGGACGTAAAAGTTGTCCAGTTTTGGGTACAATTTTTTGTTTTATTTTTTTTATTTAACTGCATGCTTTTATAATTGGGTTTCTTGAAACCTTGTTTGCGGACCACTGCCTCTTTGTTGCCGTTTATTGCAGAATGGGTTAACTGAGAATCCTTCAGTAAGCTCATTCTGAGGCACTGACAAAAGAGCGTTTGTAACTCTTATCTGTGATTTTTAGCTCCTCTCAGCTGATTTATGACAGCAGATCACATCAAAGTTGAATGTGCAGAGAAACAAAGAGCCTGTAAAAGCCAAATGGTGTTAAATCTTTAATGAAACCAAGTTTAAAAAATATTTTTTTTAGCTCCAAATACATGTAGTTAAGTAAGAAAGAAAAATTAAAGTTTTAAAAAAGTCCCCACAGATCCTTTTTTTTTTTTTTTTTATCTTAGCAGTCTTGACTTTTATATTTTATCACTGACCTGGCGGTATGAGACTGTTTTGTTCATAACAAATTATATTATGTTTTGTTGCTGTTTTAATATACATATAACCAACATAATTTATATAAAACATTTTTTAGCCCCACAATATACACAGTTGCATCTCACAAAATTAGAATATCATCAAAAAGTTAATTTATTTCAGTTCTTCAATACAAAAAGTGACTCTCCTATATTAAATAGAGTCAGTACAGAGTGATCCATTTCACGTGTTTATTTCTGTTAATGTTGATGATTATGGCTTACAGCCAATGAAAACCCAAAAGTCATTATCTCAGTAAATTAGAATACTTTATAACACCAGCTTGAAAAAAGATTTTAAAATCCGAAATGTTGGCCTACTGAAATGTATAGACATAGTCTTCGGTAAGTTAGGGGGACCTCAAACTGCACTGCTGCTACGGACCGTGGAAACATACCATTAAAGGTGGAGAGGTCCAAGTCTCCAACCTTATTAGGGTAAGTGCACACGTTGCGGATTGTGTTGCGGATTTTTCCGCACGGATTTGGCAAAATCTGCAGGTAAATCCGCAGGTCAAAAGACCTTCGGTTTCGCCCTGCGGTATGACACCTGTACAATGGAGAAGGTGTGAAACCGCTGCGGATTCCAGACAAAGAATTGACATGCTGCGGATTTGAAACCGCAGCAAATCCGCAGCATGTGCACAGCGTTTTTGTTTTTCATTGATTTCAATGGTACTGTACAACACAGCAGAAACTGCTGAGGATCCGCAGGGCCAAATCCGCTGCAGATCTGCAGCATGTGCACATACCCTTATGCACCTGTAAAAACCTTGAACTGTCCCCTCCTCCACCCCATGAGGCATGGGACAGAAATATAAGAAAACAACAAATATACAAACTCTCACCAAAGGTAAAGAGATATATAGGGAAGGATAGGAATGTGTACATAGGCTAAATCGAAGATCTGCGATTCACAATACGTAGTGATCATCTAACCCCAGATCTGCCAAGAGGATGTGAAACACTTGTGAAAGTTGTAGAACTATAACTCACACAATCTGAATCTCATCTGAACAGTTTAACCCAAGTGTGGTCAGCAGAATTGATAATGCAGCTCTGGAAGCACCTTGAGCATAAAACATAACTGAAAGAAAACCTGGACATTTCAGAAGTTTCCACTATATAGAATCGAACTGGCAGGAGACCAGAGGGGGGGAGGGGGGGCACAAGTCTAGTCTGGCTCTGCCACCGTCCGGGTCATCCCAGCGCTTATAGAGGTGATTGACAGGTCTCTTGCACTCATGTACATAGGGAGCGACCTGTAAATCACCTCTTGGAGCGCTAGGAAGAACCGGAGCCAACTAGTCTGGTCTCCAGCCACTGCTTCAAAGTATATTTTCTCTGGTAGGTTCCCTTTGTGATCAGTTCAAAAGAATTAATGCTAAAAAAATAAATTAAAGAAGTTTTCTGAGCCCAGTAGAAATTCCTGCAGCCACGCTGTATGTGAATGCAGTGCACACACTGTCAGGATTCCCTCTACACGTCAGTGCGAATATGCCGATTAGATTCTAGGGGGCATGTGACCGCAACTATGCAAATCACATGTTTCCACTCATGTGACCACCCACTCGCTCTTGAGAACGGGTGAATCCTGACAGTGTGTGCACTGCACGCTTTCACAAATCGTCACTCTGTGGTCACAAAAAAGATTCTGCTGAGCCAGAAAAAAAAAAAAAAAAGTCATCACAGTATCATGAAAAGTTCTGCAATTGTCTAATATGTTTTTTCATTCAGCTAAACGTCAGTTTTCAATATCTCTACTTTCCGTCAGTGAATGGCATCATTTTTGTTTACACCTAGTGGACGAACATTGTCCTGACCTAATACTTTCCAAAAGCTGAGCTTTTTTTTTGTAAATTGTACCCATAGTGAGCTCAGCGGTGCAGTCACGTGACGACAGTAAGGATGACACATTATGGGATACAGCACATTGAGTAGGTGAGAGGACGTTGGAGCAGATACCCAGCCTCACCTGTCCTGCAGGGCATCCTGCATGTCTTTTAGCCTTGCCCTCAGGTGCCGGATGCAGACCTCTTTCTGCTGCAGGGGGGTGAGGTATTGCTCAGGGGTGGGTGGCTTGATTCCATGATTTTCACTGCATAGGCTGTATTTATTTGAACGTCTAAGAAAGCAAACAAAAATGTCAATTATATATCACAAATATTGACTTGAGGATTGCCACTAAGTTCCAGTGTAATATTCTGCATTTGTATATAGGTGCCGTGCAATGCTTCACTGATCCAGAGCTGCATTCTGATTTATACTCACATCCAAAGATGCAGTCACAATTCTTTTAGTTTTCTAGCTGCAGCATCTCACATGTCAAGTAGACCCTGCTAATTCAGTGTCTACATGGACAGCAGCTCACCTGTATTGTATGTATGGCTGTGCCTGGGACTGCAGATCAGCACATTTAGCCTGTGCCGTGGCCCCTGATAATGGGGACCCTGGAGGTTAAGAGAGTTCCCTTTCAATATACTACAAATTACATTATTGCACTTACAATATTTGGGGTTTGCCACCTTTGGTCTGTAAGGGAAACTACAGGTTTTACTACCCCCAACTGATTTAATCTGCGTTAGCCTGGATCACACTCCCGTTTTTTAAAATCCGTCATTTTCTGTTAAAAAACGGATCTGCCATTTTTTTTTGAGGCTCCGTTTTTTTGTCCCATAGACTTCCATTAGCGGCTACCGCGGATCCGTCAAAAAAACGGATCCGTTTGCATCCGTTTTTTCACACTTTGACGGATGCATGCGGATGCCAAAAAACGGATGTGTGAAACAGGCCTTAGCTCTAATGTAGATTTATTTCCATACCTTGGTTTTAGCAATCCTTTATTCCACTCCTGACCAACTGCTTTTCCAGTTTTTATGTAAATGAGCCACAAGTGCAGGGGCTCCGCTTTTACAGCGTCTCAGCCCCTCTCCCTTTTTGCCTGCCTACTGCCATTCTCCGGTTGCTGACTGACAGGTAACTCTGGTTGGAGCTACCTGCCTCCCCCACCGAAGATATCGCGTGGGTGCACCCATTCCTTCGGGTGGTGTATGGGCAGCAAGTCTTGATGACAGGGAATGACAGCACCTGAACAAGATCTCCGGGGGCGAAACCAGGCAACTCAGACAAGAGTGACCTGTCAATCGATGACTGGGGGATGGCGGATTGTAGGAAAAATGGGGAGAACAGCCAGTAAGCTGTAAGCACAGGGAAGAGTCTCCTCATTTACATAAAAATTGGAAAGTCGGGGGGCGTGGCTATGCAGCGGTGAGAGAAGGACGCACGCTGTAGGAGCTCCCATTAATCCTGTGAACATCCTGCGCTTACCGCCTGTAGTGAGAACAGGACCTGGCAGCGCTTGGTGCCCACCGGTGTCGGGACCCCCTGGGAGCTCAGAGGAGAAACGCTAGACGGCTCCGGTGAGCGGGAGCCCTGGAAGACGGGGGTAGACCCTATGAAATCCCCCCCCTCAGGAATGGAGAGGAAATTGAACAGGAAGAAATGACCCTTAGCCTGCATCAGTTGCTCAGACACCTGTTTATCTCCCTCACTAGGACATCCCTGACGGAGAAAATAGAGGATGTCTACACTGAGGTGGGGAGACTCCGTCACGACATGCAGGCCATGAGAGGGCGCATCACGGAGGTGGAGGCGAGAGTGTCCCAGGTGGAAGACACCATTACGCCAATGGAGGCTAAGTTAACTAAAGTAGCGGGATCTACGAGCGTCTGGAGGCAAAAGGCAGACGACCTAGAAAACAGAATGCGGCGAAATAATATCCGATTCATCGGTCTGCCTGAGTGCTGTGACGGTCAGCACCCTGAGCCATTCTTAGAAAGCTGGCTTAAGACCTCTCTGGGAGATGAATTCTCCTCTGTATTTGCCGTTGAGAGAGCCCACAGGGTCCCCACCAAGCCTTTACCTCCGGGAGCCCCACCTAGACCCTTCCTGGCACGTCTCAACTGTAAAGATAGAGACACCATTCTACGCCTCGCACGGCAAAAGAGCCCCATCAAGTTCATCGACGCCGTGATCTCAATCTTCCCGGACTTCTCCATGGAACTCCAGAAGCAGCGTGCGCAATTTATCGACATCAAGAAGCGGCTCAGGGAAAAGAACATTGTATATTCCATGATTTATCCAACTCGGCTTCGGGTCATCCACAGGGGTTCCTCCGTGTTTTTCACGGATCCGGCGGAGGCTACCAAATGGCTGCGATCCCATAGAGGATCTCCTGCAAAGGAATCCTAGAGTGTATACTTTCATCTGGATCCTTTTACTGCAGGCCTGATTGGAGCTCTCCTGGCGGGCACCCAGATATCTACAATACCGGACACTACGTTTAGTGATGGTATCCCCTTGTTTGTTTTTCGATAGAGGAGCGGGACTTTGCTCCTATGTTACTAAGTTTATATTCAGTTTTCTTTTCAAAAGCTTTAATTTATTTTAGCTTTAAGTGTTATTTAGGTAAAAGTTGCAGCAAATGGAAGTTTTGCTATTTGTGTGGTGTCTCTAAGTTCTACATAGGCGCCGATGCACAACATATCCAGATAAATGGAGATGGGTACGGATTTAATATGCATGACATGGAATGTGAGGGGTATCAAGACCCCCCGAAAGAAGGTTAAAGTTTTTTCACAAATCAGGCACTATCGCCCTCATGTTGTGGCTCTGGTCGAGACACACTTGACCAGAGATACGGCTCGGACTGTACAGGGTTCAGTGGTCTATAAATGCATTTCACACCAGCTACTCCAGAGGGGTCTCATTCCCTATACACAAGGACGTTAGATGGGAGGTCCGGGAGGCCCGGAGAGACTCGTAGGGGCGCTTCATATTTGTGTATGCACTGATTAACTCTAGGAAGTATGTCATTCTGTGTGTTTATAATCCCCCTCCAGCTGGTACGTCAATTCTGCAGAAAGCATTGAGTTTTGCTTTGAATTACCCAGACGCGGATGTCATTTGTATGGGAGACTTTAATTTGGTGATGAATAATTGCCTAGACAGATTGAGACTGGATGGTGGGACACCGTCGGCAGTCACATCCCAATTATCACAGTTTATAAAGGGTAGTGGATGGTTAGACCCTATGGAGAACATATCACCCAGAAACAAGGGAGTATACGTGCCATTCCTCCACTAGACGTTCCTTATCCCGTATAGCAGGGCTGTGGAGTCGGAGAGTCGGAGTTAGTTTTGGTCGGAGTCGGTAGAAATGTACCGACTCCAGCTTTAAAAAAAAAATGTATTAATATTTCATAATTGAACTTTCATATGAATTTTATAAATGTTACTCAAATATATATGTTCTATCAAACTATGAACAACAGTGATAAGCAGTTCTGCTGGAGATAGAGACATTTCTTACTTCTTGTGTGTCACTGTTCTCCACTGCCCTTATCTAATCTTATACTTGGTTAACCTCATGCTGCCCCAACCCCCCTACTTACAATGTATGAAACTGAAAGTGAAAATGTGTTGCAAATTCTTAGTAGTAAAGCTCCTCCTCTAGACTAGATCATACTAGGTGTGCGTCTTCCAAGAATCTCACAGCTGCCTGCTACTCAGAAGAGGAAGACTGTAAGAAGTATTATCCGTTCAACAAACTTTGCATCAGTTAACTGTGAGTACATGAGGAATAATAACAGTATTACTGACCACTATATCAGTTGTATGACCTGGCAATAATTTTGTACAATTGTTTTTAGGAAAAACAATTGTCATTTGGATTGTGAATGCAGAATTAAAAACCTGAGAATGTCAAAGAAGCATCACATTAAATCAGCTGTATTTGAACATTTCACCATCACTCAAGATAGAAAACATTATGTCTGTCAGTGTATGACAAATGATCCAGACGAAAACAAATGCTGTGAAGCCAAGATGAGTGCATATTCAGGCAAAGATAAAAATGCTCCTACCAGAGCTTCTAATCTAGAGACATTTACAGCGCTTTCATCCAGAAGTACTGAAAGCAGTGGATGAGAAAGACTGCATCCAAACCAATGAACCAGTGCCCAGCTCTTCCAGCCAAACAAAGGAGCAGAGAACTTTGCAGCCATCAGTTGCAAGATATTTTGTCAGTGACAAAGTTACTGTGACAATGACAGTAGATACATTTAAAAAATAGATCATAGAGCTTGTTGTAAAGGATAGTGTGCCGATTTCATTATTTTCACGACCAGCTTTTATGTGTCTGAATGGGGAAATGGCCCGCAAGCTTGGTGTTTCTCTGGAGAGAGAGAGTATTAGAAAATTAGTAATCTAAGTAGCTTTTAAACAAAAGGAAGAACTTAAAAAAACTCTCAAGGGACGCTTTCTGTTTCTTAAAATGGATGCCTGCACACGTCACAGAGTGAACTATTTTGCCATCAATGTCCGATTTGTTTGTGACAAAAATTGAAATAGTTACCAAGACATTGGCAGTAAAAGACACCAAAGCTCATCACACCAGTGAGTTTCTCCAGGTCTTGGTGGAAAAGGTTCTGCAAGACTATGAACTTAAAAAAGAGCAAGTTCTTTCTGTCGTAACTGACAATGCTTCAAATATGATAAGTACTATTAAGCTAATGAATGAGAGTAATGATGGTGACCAGCAGCTAGAAGAACATTCTGGGTCCACAGACACAGAAATGTTTGAAATAGAGGAACACAGTATTGTAACTGAGGAGCAAACTGAAGTTGCTTCAGATGAACAGCAACATGATAGTTTAGATGATCTTGTTGAAACTATGTCAATATGTTCTTTCATTCATCACATGCGCTGTGTTGTGCATACGCTACAGCTGGCTATAAGAGACAGTCTGCAAGAAATTAAAGGTGCAAAAATTAAAGATGTGTCTGACAGGATATCAGGACTCTTCAGACCTACAGATGACTACCCATTCCTGCTACTACATGTGGGGACAAATGACACCGCAAGAAACGACCTGGAAATCATCTGCAGAGACTTTGAAGACTTAGGCAAGAAAGTGAAAGAACTGGGAGCGCAGGTGGTCTTCTCTTCCATCCTCCCAGTGGATGGCCATGGAACAAGGAGGTGGAATAAGATTCTGCAGGTGAACAACTGGCTACGTCGATGGTGCCGTCAGCAAGGATTTGGATTTCTGGATCACGGAGTGAACTACTTATACGATGGACTACTTGCTAGAGATGGGGTGCACCTTACGAAGGCTGGAAAGCATGTATTTGGAAGTCGCCTTGCTACACTTGTAAGGAGAGCTTTAAACTAGAACAACATGGGAAGGGAAGCAAAAGACCAGAAAAAGCCATACACCTGACAAATGCTATTGAGAACTCTGCTATTAGAAGTGGAAAGGAAGAACAAAGACGAAAGAATCTAATTAATAAAAATATTGGAGAAAGAGAAACCAATCACAAACTAAAATGTTTCTATACTAATGCACAAAGCATGGGCAACAAACAAGGAGAATTGGAACTACTAACACAGGAACAGAAATATGATGTAATTGGAATCACTGAAACTTGGTGGGACAATACACATGATTGGAATACAAGACTAGAAGGATACAACTTATTTGCAAGAAACAGACTTGATAAACGAGGAGGGGGTGTCGCATTGTATGTTCGAAATGCGTATATCTGCACAGAGATTGAAGCTTCAGAGACTGGGAGTTCTGTGGAAACTGTTTGGGTAAGAATACAAGGACAGAACAATGGAAAGGACACCATTGTAGGCATTTACTACAGGCCGCCTGTGCAAGCCAAATATATAGATGAACTCTTTATGCATCAGATGGCCAAGTTCTCCAAAAAATATGACATAGTTGTCATGGGAGATTTCAACTATCCAGACATTTGTTGGGAATCTCTCTCAGGCAAAACTAACAGGTCAAGGAAATTCTTATCCTCTCTTGCTGACAACTTTATCTTCCAAAAGGTAAGGGAGAAAACAAGGGGAACTGCTACCTTGGATCTAATCCTTATAAACAGGGAGGAAATGGTTGAGGAGGTAAAAGTGGCTGGGACCCTAGGAGGTAGCGACCATGCTATTTTAGAATTTTGGATTACTAGAGGTGGAAGACCTGTGAAGACTCAGACGTCAAGGTTAGATTTCAGAAAGGCAGATTTTAAGGGATTCAGAAAGAGAATTGGAGGGATCCAATGGCTGGATATCCTTAAAGACAAAAATGTCCAGGAAGGATGGGAAATCTTGAAAAATGAAATTCTCAAAGCACAGTTGTTAACAATTCCGAAAAGAGGGAAGAATAGGAAGCATTTAAGGAAACCAGGATGGATGAACACAGAACTTAAGCACATGCTAAAAAGGAAGAAAAAAATGTTTATAAAATGGAAAGAGGGAGGCATATCTAAAGAAGAATATAATACTGTCTGCAGAACCTGCAGGGCACAAATCAGATTAGCTAAAGCTGAAAATGAACTGAGGCTTGCAAGAGATGTCAAAAGCAATAATAAAGGATTTTGGGGATATGTCAAAAGTAAAAGAAAAGTCAAAGATGCTATAGGATTTTTACAGGATGAAAATGATGAAATGGTAAGACAGGATGTTGAGAAGGCTGAACTTTTAAATTCCTATTTTGCATCTGTTTTCTCTCAGAAAGGAAATGCAACATCAACTGTTATTCACTGTCCTATTAAGGGAATAGAAGAATCCAGGATATCTATAAACAGAAAGATAGTGAGGAAACACTTAGCTAACCTAAATGAATTCAAGTCTCCAGGTCCAGATGAATTACACCCCAGAGTACTGAAGGAGATAGCAGAAGAAATTTTTGAACCCCTCTCCATAATCTTTGAAAATTCTTGGAGAACAGGAGAAGTGCCAGAAGACTGGAGAAGAGCAAATGTTGTTCCTATCTTCAAAAAGGGGAAGAAGGTGGACCCAGGCAACTATAGGCCGGTGAGTCTGACTTCTATACCAGGAAAGATCTTTGAACAAATTATTAAACAACATGTATGTCAATACCTGGATAAGAATGAAGTGATTAAACAGAGTCAGCATGGGTTTCTAACTAATAAGTCATGTCAGACTAACTTAATTTCCTTCTATGACGGTATCACTGATTGGGTGGATCAAGGAAATGCTGTAGATATAGTATATCTTGACTTCAGCAAAGCATTTGACAAAGTCTCTCATACAATCCTTATTGAAAAAATGACTAAGTATGGAATGGACAAGGCAACTGTTAGGTGGATTCATAACTGGCTTAGTGATCGGACCCAAAGAGTGGTCGTAAATGGCTGTACATCCAGTTGGAAGAATGTCTCAAGTGGGGTACCACAGGGCTCTGTCCTGGGCCCTGTATTGTTCAACATCTTTATCAACGATTTAGATGAAGGAATTGAGGGTAAACTGATTAAATTTGCTGATGACACAAAGCTAGGAGGGATAGCTAATACTAGAGAAGAGAGAGAGAGGATTCAAAAAGATTTAAATAAACTGGAGAAGTGGGCAGCAACTAACAGAATGGTTTTTAACAGGGAGAAATGCAAAGTACTACATCTGGGCAATAAAAATGAAAAAAGCATATATAGAATGGGAGGAATAGGGCTAAGTGACAGCACATGTGAAAAAGACTTGGGTATACTAATAGATCACAGACTGAATATGAGTCAACAGTGTGATGCAGCAGCAAAAAAGGCAAATGCAATTCTAGGATGTATTAACAGAAGCATACAGTCTAGATCACGTGAAGTCATTATTTCCCTCTACTCCTCTTTGGTCAGACCTCATCTGGAATATTGTGTCCAGTTTTGGGCACCACATTTTAAAAAAGACATCAACAAACTGGAGCAAGTTCAGAAAAGAGCGACCAGAATGGTGACCGGTCTGCAAACCCTGTCTTATGAGGAAAGGTTGCAGGATTTGGGAATGTTTAGTTTGCAAAAGAGAAGACTGAGAGGAGACTTAATAGCTGTCTACAAATATCTAAAGGGCTGTCACATTGTAGAAGGATCAACTTTATTCTCATTTGCACAAGGAAAGACTAGAAGCAATGGGATGAAACTGAATGGGAGGAGACACAGATTAGATATTAGAAAAAACTTTTTGACAGTTAGAGTGATCAATGAGTGGAACAGGCTGCCACGAGAAGTGGTGAGTTCTCCTTCAATAGAAGTCTTCAAACAGAGGCTGGACAGACATCTGACTGGGATGATTTAGCGAATCCTGCTTTGAGCAGGGGGTTGGACCAGATGGCCCAGGAGGTCCCTTCCAACTCTACGATTCTATGATTCTATGATTCTAAGGACATGCTGCTGCACTGATTGGCAAGGTGAGAAAATTGGCTACTGTTGCCAGAACCCCTAAAGTTGACTCAATTTTGAAGAGACGTGCTGGAAAAGGGGCAATTATTGATCAAGCCACACGATGGGGCAGTACTTACTTAATGATTCAGCGCTTGGTTGAACTGAAAACCTTTCTTGTAGACATGGCTAACCCTCAACTGACGCTAAATGAAAGTCAGTGGAATCAGGTGACTGAGCTGGAAAAATTGCTAGAGCACCCATTTACAGTGACTAAAAAATTACAAGCAGAGGACTTAACTCCAGGTATTTTCTTAAAGGAGTGGAAGAACCTGATGTTTCGCCTGTCCCAAAGAGGAGGGTTAATTGCAAGTGGCACTGCTACATCAATGAAACGGAGAGAGGAGCTACTATTACAAAATAACATTCTTTTGGCAGCTGTTTATGTAGACCCAATGCATCGGATTCTTCTAGATGATCAACAGCTAAGTAAAGGAAAAGAAGCTCTGTTTGAAATAGCAGTAAGGATGAAAGGGTTGCAGAACAGTCAGGAGGAACAAGAAGAATTTGGTCGTCCTGCCACATCTTCACCCTCATCATCAACTAATGAAGAATTTAATTTCGAAAAATATTTGGATCACAAGGACCGTGCAAAGCGTTCCCGCATAGAAGAGTCATCCCCATCAAGGAACACAGCCAGTACATTTCAGCAGAATTTTTCATGTGCATTAAAAGAAATTGAGAAATTTGACCGTTCATCAAAAATAACAGTGCAACAAGCGATTCCTCTGTATCCTGACATTGTCAGAGATGTTGCCCGAGTGGTTACTGCTTTGCCACCAACACAAGTTAGTGTAGAGAGGTTTTTCTCTGCTCTCAAAATAATTAGATCAGATTTGAGGGCATCCATGAAGGAGGATCTGACAGAGGCAATACTTTTTCTGAGGACAAATTTATAGATTTCTTCTTATTAACTGCATAAAAGTGTTTATTGCATATTTACTTACAGTTTAGAAAAGTTTATAAAAGTTATTTGCTATATTCTAATTGTATTCTAATAAATGTAGTTTTTGCTCTAAGTGGTCTGATTACTTATATGATGGTGAGAAACTGAATAAGCACGATGTTTAATATTTTACAACAGTAAATTTGTTGTTATGAATTGGCCATTTATGAAGGAGTCGGAGCCTGATAAAATCCAGGAGTCGGAGTCGCAACTGTGGCTTACCGACTCCACAGCCCTGCCGTATAGATTATATTTTTGGATCTAGTGGTCTGGCACTATGGGTGGATAGTATTGAACATGGAAGCAGAGGGATTTCAGATCATAGCCCAATCATCCTCAAACTCAGGTATGGCCCGCCAAGTGATAGGATAACATGGAAATTAAACCCTTTCTGGCTGAAATTGATTAGGCTACCTGACAGAACAATTGACCAGTTACATGTTTTCGTGTCCTCTCACCCTGAACACCGGAATGTTAATTTATTTTGGGACGCCCTTAAGGCGTACTTGAGGGGCTGCCTATCTTCCACGATCTCCTACATCAAACGGGTGACGTCGGGGGAGGATGACGAAATAGAGCAACGATTGAAAGAGTCAGAGGTCGCTTACGTATCTGATCAAACTAGTGGTAATACAGTGGAGTGGTTGACGGCCCAAAGATTATATACTCAACATATAGACTCCAAGTCCAAACGTAAATTATTCTTTACTCGCCAATCCTACTTTGAACTAGGGAACCAGTCTAGTAAATTTCTGGCCTATCTGGTGCGGCAGCACAATACAACTAACACAATATTACAGATCCGCAGCTCAGATGGTGCAGTGGTATCCTCGATGGAAGAAATAATGGGATGTTTCCATGATTATTATAGCTCACTGTACAGATCGAAAAGCGACATTGGTAGCCAGGGGTGTCTAGACTATCTATCAGATATAACGTTTCCCACACTAAGTGCTTCTCAGCGAGCCTTTATGGATGCTGAGTTCACTCTGGAAGAGATAGAAGATGCCATGAGGGATATGGCCTCTGGTAAAGTCCCTGGGCCAGATGGGTTTCCTATTGAGTTGTACAGGAAATACCGGGAGATTTTGGCACCACTTTTGTTGTCGGTGTTTCGGGGGATTTGGGGGGGCCATGCCGGAGTCCTTCTATGAAACTAATATAATAGTGCTTAAGAAAGAAGGGAAGGACCCTATGGACTGTGGATTTTATCTCCCCATATCTTTAGTAAATGTGGATTACAAAATTTTTACGAAGATTTTGGCAACTAGGCTAAATTCAATTATTTTGGAACTTGTACATCCTGACCAGACTGGCTTTATGCCTGGGAAAAACACCTCCATTAATATTAGACGGGTTCAATCGGTGGTTCAATACAGCTCCCTGGTACCGGACAATTGGTGGGCATTGACATCGTTGGATGTGGCCAAGGCCTTTGACTCCCTTGAGTGGCCTTTCCTCCACACATGCTTGCAGAAATACGGTTTTGGAGATAGATTTTTAAAATGGGTTAGTACTTTATATATGAAACCTAAAGCCCGTGTCATTGTAAATAGCTCCGTTTCCGAGTCCTTTTCTTTGCACAGGGGGACTCGTCAGGGGTGCCCCCTTTCTCCGGCCCTCTTTGCTCTTGCAATAGAGGCTTTGGCAATTCGCATGAGAACTTCTCCTAATATTATGGGTATAGAGATAGCAGATCGGGTAGACACCATAGGCATGTATGCCGACGATATGATAATATTTATGGATAGAGCATTTATTTATGGATGGAGACATTGACGGGGGTGATTGCCACTATAAATGAACTCAGTAGATATTCCGGCCTGTATATAAACTGGGAGAAGTCTGCTCTGATGCCTCTTTCTCATGCTCCGATGCCGAGACTTGGGACTCTCTCCTCGTTGCCTATTGTATCACATTTTAAATATCTGGGTGTTCATATTTCTCAATCTAGCACACTAGATCTCCAACTTAAAGTATATCCGTTACTAGAGATGGTTAAGGTTAAATTTACGATTTGGAGCAAACTCCCGCTGTCTGTGGCTGGACGCATTAATCTAATTAAAATGATACTACTCCCTAAGATCAGTTATTTTCTCCAACATAGTGCTGTGGTAGTGCCTAAATCTTTTTTCACTAATTTGAATTCCCAGATTACGTCTTTCATATGGGGGAAAACCAGGCCAAAAACTTAAGTTGTCCACCCTACAAAGGCCAAAAAAAGGGGGGGAGGGGGTAGCGTTACCGGATTTTTTTCTGTATTATCTGGCGGGACAGGCAAGAGCTATAAATAAGCGGATGCCTGGTAATTGTCTTCCTAATTCTGAAAGTCATCTGCTTCATGCCGCATGTGCCGATTGCCCGCTGGGGTTCTTGGAGATGGAAAAAGTATGCTTCGTCTGGCAAGACTAGTGTGGAGACAGATTAAGAGGGTGGTTGGATTTAGTGATATCATAGCTGAAATGCCCTTATGGAATAATAGTTATTTTCTGACATTGCTGGCCCACCCATCTGCCGAATTCTGGCCTCAGTACAATGTCTCTACGATAGGGGATATATATGAATGTAGGACACTATTATCTTTTCAACAACTGCAAGTTAAGTGCAATGTCCCGAGGTCACAATTCTTCTGATATTTGCAATTAATATCAGCCTTTCAATCGCATATGAGAAATATCGGTATGAATAATGCTATTTCGTCTCTACCCTTGATAGGCATTCTTAAATCACAGGGTCCCCAGGGTCTCATCTCCTCACTGTACACACACATGCTATCGGTGGGGACGGAATCTGCCATATGCCTGGTTGGGGGAAATGGGAAAGGCTCATCCCTGATACACAGGGAGAGGAGTGGGAGGAAATTCTGGAGTCACCAACTGAGGTGTCTCCGTGATACAACTTTATATTATAAAACAATCATATTTGACTCCGACTCGACTTTTTAAGATGGGCAGTTTCCAATCTTCAGAGTGTCTGAGATGCCATGCATCCGATGCAGATTTTAGTCACATGATTTGGCAATGTCCAATTATAGCACACTATTGGAAAGAGGTAACGTCATTATTAACCTCCCTGGCACAGATTCCTGTTCCCCTTGAGCCATTGGTTTGTCTGTTTGGGGTGTGGGATGAGGAGACATGAGGACATTATACGGGAATTTTCCTGCGGGAGACATTGTTTATGGCACGGAAGGTACTGGCACTACGGTGGATGGGGGGTTCGGATCCCTCCCTTAGGACTTGGATAGAATTGGTGAACTCAATTATACCATACGAACGCACGCTCTACCAAAACAGAGGGATGCCCGGGCAAATCTGAGAAGATATGGGAGAGGTGGAACTCCTCTCACCTCACGTTGTAGGACGGAGATATCGCATAATAAAGAGCTAAACATACAGACATAGGCTGCAAATAGTTGTTTTGTAGTAGTAGTAGTAATGTTTTAGAAGTTGGCAGGCTTTATTATTTGAATAAAAAATACATAGACTAATGTAAGGCAATTGACAGTGTTCTATTCTATGCACAGTTGGTATACATATGTTGCTTGACATTGATGCTCTGTGATATGTATGTGTGTTACATGATATTTTCATTGCTGTCAGATTGCATATTGTATATCCTGCCTTTGGTTCAATAAACAAATTAAAAAAAAAAAAAAAATTGGAAAGTCGATTACTGACGAATGGAATAAAGGGCTGAAAAAAAAATACAAATATACGGAATGAATCTGTATTACAGCGACCTAACATGGATTATATCAGTTGGGGCTATTAAGATCCCTTTAAATGGCAGCCAGCAGAGTTATGACTGCAGCTTTGGACGTAACTAGAGACTATTTTTAGGTTGATCAGCTATTTAGGAAAACACAATGTTAAAGTGACAGGTGACTGCCCGTCTATAGTTACCTGGACGCAGGGCTGCTGTCACTTCCTTTATAGGAGTTGGATGTGCTGCTGCTCACAGAGGACGTCCCATACGGATCCCTCATTGATACAGGAGGTGATGTTCGTCTGTGGAGGGGGGAAAAAGGGCAGAGACTTTAATCCAAAAATATTACATGGAGAAGCAGAAGAGATGGAAGTGTGGTGAGGTGGGGGATTACCTGCGTGAGCCAACCGATGACCTTCTGCCTCCTGGCACAGACATAGGTGAACTGCAGCAGGGTGGCACTACCGGGCGGCACAGGGCACCTACTAGAAAAGATTGCATTTATATTACGCTCCAATTAGCCTGAGGATAGATCCGTATGTGAAACAAGGACATGTCATACAATACACTGCCAAAACCTGGCACCACACATCTCACCTAACCTCCTGGTCAGGGGCAGACATACCAATGGGGCAAAATGTGCAGTGGCACGGAGGCCCAAGAGGAAAGGGGGCTCACTTCCGCCTCTGAAGCAGTAAGCAGCTTCTGCTACGGTTACATAAAGGGTTACATTATTTTGGACTGCAAAGGGCCCATACACTCATTTTGCATAGGGGTCCTATTCTATGCCCTGCAGCTTTCTGACACCGTTTTGCGTTTTTAGCACTAGCCCTAGCCTGATCTGAGACCCTGGCACCAGATACCCATTGTGACCCTCTAGTGCCAGTTCCCTAAATTAAAGCGATAACCTCCACCATGAAGATCCACACCTACAGACACTACACATCTCCATAAAGCCATTCCAATCATAACCATTTTTACCAAAGCTTGACAGCAAAGGATAACCCAATATTCTCATTTATTTGCAAGAAATCTTCCTTATAGCAAATAATCAAAATTGGATTTGTCGGAATAGATAAATAAAAATATAAAAACAGAACAAAATAAGACGCACAAACAGCAAAAAGTCTAAGCATTAACCTGTGCCCACAGAAATGCCCAGCATCACTGACACAGCCCTGACCATTATTGTACTACAAAGATGCTTGTGTGCCCGGCAGCTCCACATTTAGCTGCACTGTATGTATTATATACTTGTTTTATATGGAGGCAATAGACAGGGACGTAAAATAAGCACAAAAGGGAAACAATGCTCCATCACACACCAACCTGCAGGAGAGACCACAACCGCCCCGTCTCCACATGAGCGCTACGGAGGAGGATGACATCACACACTGACATGGCATCCTGCCCATCACTCATGCATCCCACAGGGTTACCATAGTAACAGTGATGATGCCCGATTAGGATCGCAGGCTGTCAGATACGACGTTCTCCTGATCCTCCACCCACTAATAGCTCAAAGCAACAGCATCCAAGCTGCAGCCGCTCAGCTATCATCAGATGCCCAGCAGTAACAAGTCGTAGCCAGGAAATCTGTGTGTGGCACAGGCATTAGAATATGCGCTGACTGGCAGCTTTCTAAACAGCCCCTGGCGCTGCCCTCCATACATCACGTCTAATGCCAAGCTAATGTACCATAGGGGCAGCCTCTGCAGATGCAACGGTGCCAGTATAGCGTGGGAACTAGCTTAGGACCGCCACATCCACGCAGAGATCCTCTACATCGGCACCATAACGTTCATAAACAAGGTCACCTTATCTGGTGAGAGATGGAGACCACCTACCCCAGGATAAGACCGAGCAACAGAAGAAGTATGAAATATGCCAATACCACAGGCCAGGGCAGGGATGGAAGCAGGACTCCAGCTGTTATAAAACTACAACTCCCAGCACGTCCTGACAGCTGTTTAAACAGAGTGCTGCCCCCAAAAGAGGGTTTCTAGCTTTTTGCCACAAATTTTTACTTTGGAAGGTTCCAAAGACGCAAGAAAAATATATAAAAAAAAAAGGAGAAAAAAAAATAAAAATGCCATTTGCAAATGTCTCAGCACATTGGAATAGACAGCCCTAATGTTTTATGGGGATCATGGAAAAAGGGGTCTGCAACATTTGGCCACAACTTCTCGCCCAATAATCTGGTGGGTTCAGATGGTAATGCCACCCATCTCCTAAGTAGCGAAGGGGGCAGCAAGACTCTCCTGCTCGCAGAGGGTGTGGACCCTGGATGAGATTTTTGGGCCCCCTTTACTGTATATGCCAAAGACGCATCATGAGTCCATCAGTGTTCACATTGGCATCACAAACACGACCTATACAGGTCCTCAGAGAGCATGGAGATGAAGACCCCAGCTCACAATAGCTCCATCTCCTCCAAAAGTAGGAAACGAGGAAGATGGCAACAGGACAATGGGTTACATCCAAAAAAGGATGAATGTCAGGTAAAGAAGAGAATGGGTAGAGGGGGGTTAGTGATGAGCCAGCAATCGGATGGACCCCCACCCCATACATCCCAGACATTGTATCCAGAAAATACAATGACACTGAGCAGATCCCAGGCCCCTCGGCATCTATAATTAAATGTGCAGGAATCCTGCGCTCACACCCCGGTGCTACACAGCTCTTGCTTCCTCAGCAGATTTGCAGCGTTCTGGACCCAAGAGATCCACCCACACATCACTGACGGAGGCTTAAAACGGAGAAGCAAACAGATGCCCCAACCCTACAACCATCACAGCGGATCAGGGCAGTGGTAATGCTACGGCTGTGTGTGACCTTCACAATAACAGCAAATGCACGGAAGAGCCAGTGTAGACATCCGGAAAGAATAGTGGCCAAGACTGCGAGATATATATGGAGGGATGGAACAGAGATAAACAGCTCTAAGTCACCTTTATCACAAGACCAAAGGTCGCATGAACGAACGGAGCTGGTACGTGACTACTGGACCATACACACGCTCACAGATAGGGCTGCAAGCTCTTGGGACAATTCACAGTGAAGTTTGTCCTTGAGGAATACAGTATATGGGCACCTCCAAACAAACAGACCCCTGGCTGTAAACAACCAAACCCAATAGGACAGATATGGGGGACATAAGTGACACCGATCCCCAATTTTTCCTGATAAAAACAAGCAAAGTGTTTATATAGACAGTAAAAAACTGATGGGGGGGGGCGTAATGATTGACCCCCAATATTAAACTGCGGATCACCGACGAGGCTACCCCCACCCCCAGATCACCATCGAGGCTATCCCCCCCCCGGATTAACGACGAGGCTACCCCCGCCCCCGGATCACCGACGAGGCTACCCCCACCACATTATTAATAGTAATATCTGATAACTACCAAACAAAAGCAGCGCCCTCTAATGATCAATAGTGCCACACTCTGCACCCCATTATCCTCCACAGTGCCAGTCTGTGCACCCCGTCATACACCAGTGCCACTGCACCCTCTAATCCCACACAGCGCCACGCTCTGCACCCCTTAATCCCACACAGCGCCACGCTCTGCACCCCTTAATCCCACACAGCGCCACGCTCCCCTTAATCCCACACAGCGCCACGCTCTGCACCCCTTAATCCCACACAGCGCCACGCTCTGCACCCCTTAATCCCACACAGCGCCACGCTCTGCACCCCTTAATCCCACACAGCGCCACGCTCTGCACCCCTTAATCCCACACAGCGCCACGCTCTGCACCCCTTAATCCCACACAGCGCCACGCTCTGCACCCCTTAATCCCACACAGCGCCACGCTCTGCACCCCTTAATCCCACAGTGCCACGCTCTGCACCCCTTAATCCCACAGTGCCACGCTCTGCACCCCTTAATCCCACACAGTGCCACGCTCTGCACCCCTTAATCCCACACAGTGCCACGCTCTGCACCCCATCATACACCACAGTGCCACGCTCTGCACCCCATCATACACCACAGTGCCATGTTCTGAACCCCATCATCCTCCATAGTACCACACTCTGCACCCCCAGTGCTACACAGTGCCATGCTCTGCACCCCTTAATCCCACAGTGTCACGCTCTGCACCCCTTAATCCCACACAGTGCCACGCTCTGCACCCCTTAATCCCAAACAGTGCCACGCTCTGCACCCCTTAATCCCAAACAGTGCCACGCTCTGCACCCCTTAATCCCACACAGTGCCACGCTCTGCACCCCTTAATCCCACACAGTGCCACGCTCTGCACCCCTTAATCCCACACAGTGCCACGCTCTGCACCCCTTAATCCTACACAGTACCACGCTCTGCACCCCTTAATCCTACACAGTGCCACGCTCTGCACCCCTTAATCCCACACAGTGCCACGCTCTGCACCCCTTAATCCCACACAGTGCCACGCTCTGCACCCCTTAATCCCAAACAGTGCCACGCTCTGCACCCCTTAATCCTACACAGTACCACGCTCTGCACCCCTTAATCCTACACAGTGCGACGCTCTGCACCCCTTAATCCCACACAGTGCCACGCTCTGCACCCCTTAATCCCACACAGTGCCACGCTCTGCACCCCATCATCCTCCATAGTGCCACACTCCACACCCCCAGTGCTACACAGTGCCATGCTCTGCACCCCGTAATCCCACACAGTGCCACGCTACACACCCCATAATTTCACAGTACCACTCTCTGCACCCCATGATTCTCCAGGGTAACACTCCACACCGCGCACCCCCTAAACCTGACATCCTAAACAGTGAACACCGCCCCCTTTCTCCTCACTGTGTAACTATGTAAACTCCGCAGCTGCCCCCATGCAATCTCTAGAGCTGCCACAGCAGTAGCGCAGCCCCCAATACACTGCACAGGAGCCCCCCGCTGCCCCCTCACCCCCCGGTGTGTGGCGGGGTCCCGGGCGCAGTCACCTGCGGGGCTCTGCATGATGCTGCCGCAGCTCCGGCCGGCGGAGGAGGAGGAGGAGAGGACGGGGGAGGGGAGGGGAAGCTGCGTCACTTCACATTCATTTAAAGACACAGAACACCTAGAGCCGAGCGGAGACCTGGATGAGCCTGTGCCCCCATACAGGGCAGTAGTGGAGCATGCTGGGACTTGTAGTGTCTCTGTCCCTAATAATGATGGGGCATAAGATCAGTATAGAAATCAATGTGCTTCAAGCTCCTGGACCCCCAAATTTCACAAGCCATGTATAGCCCTGCCGCTTTCACACATCAGTTTTTTGCCGTCAGTCACAATCTGCGGCATCGACGGATCCTTCGCAGATTGTGAAAAACTGATGCGATCCGGCGAAAAAACGGATTCGTCACATCAGCTTTTTCATGCGTTTCTTCTGTTTTTCGATGGATCCATTTTTAAAAAACGCCCAATGGGAAGCTCCCAAACGTTACTGGAAACCTATATATATAGTGTTCCTACACCCCATCTTGGACAGGTTGTAGAGCAAGTGGCAAAAATGGAAGGTGTGATGGCGAGCATGGTGAAGATCTATGTGGATTTTACTTTTGAGGCAAATAGTTTGGAAGCGATTGTTCTTGAAAAGGAGCGAGAAAGCGCATCATGCGTCTGCGCCGGCGTCGTTTTCGGATCCACCCTATCGCTGCACTGAGAATGACACGTGGGGTGTATATGGAGTTGAGAGGATACCCTGAGAAGTTCTTTAACCATGTTCGGATGAAAACTTTGACATCTTGGTTGCACATGTTGGAGACTTCATCTGTAGAAATGACACATATTGCTGCTTCTCCTATCTCCGGCGGAGCGTCTGATGGTTACTCTCCGGTAAGCCATTTGTATTGTTTCTCCTCCTACAGACTTATATCTGTAATGTTGTTGCTGGTAGTTTGTAGTAATTATTGTCTTTGCCTTTTTGAACAGATTCCTTGCAACTGGAGAATCCCTTTCCTCACTTCATTTCCAATTCCGACTCTGGATTTCCACCATATCGGGGATTGTAAACCACACCTGCCGCCAGGGGCGGGAGGCAAATGCCCCCGGGCCGCTTCCCCAGCAGCTGTGCAGGGCCAGCCGCCTGATGGCCCTGCACAGTGAACTGGGTGCGGCCGTGTCTGCTGTGCTGTGCTGTGATATGATGCGGCCGGCAGCAGACAGACACGGCCGCGCACATCACAGTCTGTTTCAGCCGCGGTCCGCGGCTTTAAGCTTATGAGACAGAATGTGCTGTGCACGCAGGCGGCGCGATGACGTCATTGTCTCGCGCCGCTCTATAGGCCAGAAGAGGACACAGAGGCCGCGGTGCCAGGAATCAAGATGAGGTGAGTATAAACTTTATTATTTTTATATGAATGGGCTGTGGGGCCATCATACTATATATATATATATATATATATATATATATATATATATATATATATATGGGGTTGGGGCCATCAAACTGTATATATGGGGGAAAACGGGGGCCATCATACTGCATATATGGGGGCTGGGGCCATCATACTATATATATGAGGGGGAAACTGCGGCCACCATACTATAAACATGGGGGAAAACTGCAGCCATTATACTGTATGTATGGGGGGAATCTGCGGCCATCCTACTGTATATATGGGGGGGAAACTGCTGCCATCCTACTGTATATATGGGGGGAAACTGCGGCCATCCTACTGTATATATGGGGGGAAACTGCGGCCATCCTACTGTATATATGGGGAGAAACTGTGGCCATCCTACTATATATGGGGGGGGGGAAACTGTGGCCATCCTACTGTATATACAGTTGTGGCCAAAAGTATTGACACCCCTGCAATTCTGTCAGATAATACTCAGTTTCTTCCTGAAAATGATTGCAAACAAAAATTCTTTGTTATTATCTTCATTTAATTTGTCTAAAATGAAAAAACACAAAAAGAATTGTCCTAAAGCCAAACTGGATATAATTCCACACCAAACATAAAAAAAGAGGGTGGACAAAGAGATTTCAACGCAAGATTGTGAGGATGTTGGATAAAGAACCTCGACTAACATCCAAACAAGTTCAAGCTGCCCTGCAGCAGGGCTGCCACTAGGAATTTTGGGGCCCCATACTGGCAAAATTTTTTGGGCCCCCTTGAGACTCCACCCAGGCTCCACCCCTCAAACTGTCCACAGCCCCACCGCTCTCTCTTAGAAAAATTCCACTTCTCACCAATCACACATTAACAGTTCCCATCTCCAGATCACACACATAGCCAGCAGCTCTTGTTATGACCAAAAGATTTTTTAACTCTGCCACCACTAGGTAGACTCTTTTGGCTGAGCGCTATTCTACTCTAACCTATTAAACATTTGCTAAAATATCCAATACAATTTAGGTATATTTTTTTATTTATTTTTCAATTTTTAAAATGACCAATAATATCACATCCAAAGGGACAAATACCACCACACCATGCCCAGACACCATACTACCACCACATGGTGACCAATAATACCACATACAGGGAACAAATACAGCCATACCATGTCCAGGCCACATATTACAACCAGTGACAGAATAATAGCACATACAAGGGACAAATACCACGGCACCATGACCAGACCACATATTACCAGCACATGGTGACTGAATACTACAATACTGATCATTAATAAAAAAACATATTACTATCACCATAAGTGCCATTATACACAGGAGATCTGTACTTAGTATGTAGTGTGTGTACAGGTAATACAGTGATCACCAGTGACATTATACACAGGAACTCTGTATATAGTGTCAGTGTACAGGTAATACAGTGATCACTGGTGACATTGTACAAAGGCACTCTGTATATAGTGTATAGTGTCATTGTACAGGTAACACAAACTCACCAGTGATGTCTCTAGGTGAAGTCCTTCATTTTTGCTTTTCATCTTTCATCCAGCACAGATCGCCATCACGTCTTCCAGCCAGGGCTTGTCTCTGGAGGAAATAACACAGTTATCTAGAGCTCCACTTGCAGAACACATTACTTAATTTTTTCCCAACTTCTACACTACACCAGATGAAGAAGAAAAAAAGGCGACATAGTGTCGCTCTGCACAGTAACAGAACCTCCCCCCATTTAAAACGGTATCCTCAAAAAAATAAAATAAATACATCACTGCAGTAATAATATCCCTTAATTAGCCCCTATGGTAATAATATCCCCCATTCTGGCTCCAGCCATATTTTCTCTCATCCTGCCCTCATGAGTATCCATTCTGCCCCCACATGATCTCCAGATCCTGCCCCATCTGTCTACATCGTATCCATCCTGCCCCATGATCCTGCACCATGTGTCTCCCATCCTGTACCCTGTGTCTCACATTCTGCCCCCTCCTGTGTCTCACTGTCACATTCTGCCCCCTCCTGTGTCTCTCTGTCACATTCTGCCCCCGTGCCTCACATTCTGTCCCCTCCTGTGTTTCACTGTCACATTCTGCACCCTCCTGTGTCTCACTGTCACATTCTGCCCCCTCTTGTGTCTTACTGTCACATTATGCCCCCATGTCCATTCTGACCCCGTGTCTCACATTCTGCCCCCATGGGCATTCTGCCCCCTTCTGTGTCTCACTGTCACATTCTGCCCCATGTCTCACATTCTGCCCCCTCCTGTGTCTCACTGTCACATTCTGCCCCCTCCTGTGTCTCACTGTCACATTCTGCCCCATGTCTCACATTCTGCCCCCTCCTGTGTCTCAATGTCCCATTCTGCCCCCCCTGTGTCTTACTGTCACATTCTGCCCCCCATGTCTGCATTCTGCCCCCATATCTTGCATTCTGCCCTCACGTTCTGCATTCTGCCCTCATGTCTCACATTCTGCCCTCATGTCTCACATTCTGCCCCATGTCCTTTCTGCCCCATGTCTCACTGTCACATTCAGCCCCCTCCTGTGTCTCACTGTCATATTCTGCCTGCCCCCATGTCTTGCATTCTGCCCCCATCATGTCTGCATTCTGCCCCCATCATGTGTGCATTCTGCCCCCATGTCTTGCATTCTGCCCCCATGTCTTGCATTCTGCCCCCATGTCTTGCATTCTGCCCCCATGTCTTGCATTCTGTCCCCATGTCTGCATTCTGCTCCCATGTCTGCATTCTGTCCCCATGTCTTGCATTCTGTCCCCATGTCTGCATTCTGCCCCCATGTCTTGCATTTTGCCCCCATGTCTGCATTCTGCCTCCATGTCTTGCATTCTACCCCCATGTCTTGCATTTTGCCCCCGTGTCTACATATTTGGCCCTGTGTGTCTCTAATCCTGCCCCGTCTCCATATTTGCCCCTGTGTGTCTCCAATCCTGCGCCCTGTCTCCATATTTGCCCCTGTGTGTCTCCAATCCTGCCCCGTCTCCACATTTGCCCCTGTGTGACTCCAATCCTGCCCCCTGTCTCCACATTTGCCCCTGTGTGACTCCAATCCTGCCCCGTCTCCATATTTGCCCCTGTGTGATTCCAATCCTGCCCCGTCTCCACATTTGCCCCTGTGTGACTCCAATCCTGCCCCCTGTCTCCACATTTGCCCCTGTGTGACTTCAATCCTGCCCCCTGTCTCCACATTTGCCCCTGTGTGACTCCAATCCTGCCCCCTGTCTCCATATTTGCTCCTGTGTGACTCCAGTCCTGCCCCCTGTCTCCACATTTGCCCCTGTGTGACTTCAATCCTGCCCCGTCTCCACATTTTCCCCTGTGTGACTCCAATCCTGCCCCCTGTCTCCACATTTGCCCCTGTGTGACTACAATCCTGCCCGCTGTCTCCATATTTGCCCCTGTGTGTCTCCAATCCTGCCCCGTCTCCATATTTGCCCCTGCGTGACTCCAATCCTGCCCCGTCTCCATATTTGCCCCTGTGTCTCCAATCCTGCCCCCTGTCTCCATATTTGCCCCTGTGTGACTACAATCCTGCCTGCTGTCTCCAATCCTGTCCCCTGTCTCCATATTTGCCCCTGTGTCTCCAATCCTGCCCCCTGTCTCCATATTTGCCCCTGTGTCTCCAATCCTGCCCCCTGTCTCCATATTTGCCCCTGTGTGACTACAATCCTGCCCGCTGTCTCCATATTTGCCCCTGTATGTCTCCAATCCTGCCCCGTTTCCATATTTGCCCCTGTGTGACTCCAATCCTGCCCCCTGTCTCCATATTTACCCCTGTGTCTCCAATCCTGCCCCCTGTCTCCATATTTGCCCCTGTGTCTCCAATCCTGCCCCCTGTCTCCATATTTGCCCGTGTGACTGTAATCCTGCCCGCTGTCTCCATATTTGCCCCTGTATGTCTCCAATCCTGCCCCATCTCCATATTTGCCCCTGTGTGACTCCAATCCTGCCCCCTGTCTCCATATTTGCCCCTGTGTCTCCAATCCTGCCCCCTGTCTCCATATTTACCCCTGTGTCTCCAATCCTGCCCCCTGTCTCCATATTTGCCCGTGTGACTCCAATCCTGCCCCGTCTCCATATTTGCCCCTGTGTGTCTCCAATCCTGCCCCCTGTCTCCATATTTACCCCTGTGTCTCCAATCCTGCCCCCGTGTCTCCATTCTGCCAGGGATACATATTGCCCCTTTCAAAAATAAAAACTTTCTTCTTACCTGACCTCGCTCCTGCGCTGAAGATGGAGCTGCTGCTGCTGTGTGAGCTGAAAGGACCTGTGGTGACGTCATCGTCATGTGATCAGGGGGCGGATCTGATCAATGCTGAAGGCCTGTGATAATGATGACGTCACCACAGGTCCTTCAGCTCTTCTCTATCTTTCGGATGTCGGGCGCTGTGGCGGCTCTGCTGATGTGTGCGCTGCAGGCCCGATCGCAGCGCACACTTGGAGCCTGCCCGGCGCCCCTATGACGCACAGCACTTGGGGCCCGATGACTGGCAGCACAGGAGCGGGGCCCCTGATCTGCGGGCCCCCTTCTGTACTGATGTTCATCGGGCCCCATACAGCAGTAAGGGCTGTCATGCCCTGATGGCGGCCCTGCCCTGCAGTCCGAGGGCACAACATAGTACGGGTTGACAATCTGTCGGCATCTGAATGAAAAGGGACTGTATGGTAGGAGACCCAGGAAGACCCCACTTCTTACCCCGAGACATAAAAAAGTCAGACTGGAGTTTGCCAAAACTTACCTCAAAAAGCCTAAAACGTTTTGGAAGAATGTTCTCTGGTCAGATAAGACAAAAGTAGAGCTTTTTGGGCAAAGGCATCAACATAGAGTTTACAGGAGAAAAAAAGAGGCATTCAAAGAAAAGAACACGGTCCCTACAGTCAAACATGGCGGAAGTTCCCTGATGTTTTGGGGTTGCTTTGCTGCCTCTGGCACTGGACTGCTTGACCGTGTGCATGGCATTATGAAGTCTGAAGACTACCAACAAATTTTGCAGCATAATGTAGGGCCCAGTGTGAGAAAGCTGGGTCTCCCTCAGAGGTCATGGGTCTTCCAGCAGGACAATGACCCAAAACACACTTCAAAAAGCACTAGAAAATGGTTTGAGAGAAAGCACTGGAGACTTCTAAGGTGGCCAGCAATGAGTCCAGACCTGAATCCTATAGAACACCTGTAGAGAGATCTAAAAATGGCAGTTTGGAGAAGGCACCCTTCAAATATCAGGGACCTGGAGCAGTTTGCCAAAGAAGAATGGTCTAAAATACCAGCAGAGCATTGTAAGAAACTCATTGATGGTTACCGGAAGCAGTTGGTCGCAGTTATTTTGGCTAAAGGTTGTGCAACCAAGTATTAGGCTGAGGGTGCCAATACTTTTGTCTGGCCCATTTTTGTGGTTTTGTGTGAAATGATCAATGTTTTGCTTTTTGCTTCATTCTCTTTTGTGTTTTTTCATTTAAGACAAATTAAATGAAGATAATACCAAAGAATGTGTTTGCAATCATTTTCAGGAAGAAACTGAGTATTATCTGACAGAATTGCAGGGGTGTCAATACTTTTGACCACAACTGTGTATGTGTATTTATATATATATGGGAACTGGGGTCATATATATGGGGTGAGCTGGGGATATCTTACTATATACCGTATATGGGGAGAACTGGTGCCTCCATACCATATATATGGGGCTGTGGGACCATCATACTTTATATATGAGGGAACTGGGGTCATCCTATATATATGGGGGAACTGGGATCATCCTACTATATACACGGGGGCCATAAAACTATTTATTTGGTGCAGTGGGGACCTTTATACTATACAGTATATACAGGGCAGTGGGGCCATCATACTATACTATTGAAACTAAAAATTTCCAAACATTATATAAAAAGGCACATCTGACCTAAAACGGGAAAGGTTTATTCTGATTTCATGTCAGATACAGAAAAACATGCAGATTTGTATTTTTATGCAGTATATAGTGGATATAAACTTCTGGTTTCAACTGTATATACATAGGGGGGCAGTGGGGACCTTCATACAATATATAGGGGCAGTGGGGACCTTCATACTATATTTAGGGGCAGTGAGAGCATCTTATTTTATATAGGGGGTATGTAGCCATTTGACTATATATAAGGGTTTTGGGGACCATCATATTTTGTTTAGTGGTATGTAGGGCCATCATTCTGTATATTCAGAGCTTTGTGGGCACTCAGAGGACATTATTTGTTATAAATGGGGAGATTGTTAGTTTTGATAGGGGCACTCAGGTTCCATTCATTTTTTCTTAGGGCTCAGTTCTGCTCACATATCTCTGTAGTAAGCTTGGTTCTCCTCCCATATCTCTGTAGTAAGCTTGGTTCTCCTCCCATATCTCTGTAGTAAGCTCCGCTCTTCTCCTATACTTCTGTAGTAAGCTCAGTTCTGCTCCCATAGCTCTATAGTAAGTTCTGTTCTGCTCCCATATCTCTGTAGTAAGCTCTGTTCTGCTCCCATATCTCTGTAGTAAGCTCTGTTCTGCTCCCATATCTCTGTAGTAAGCTCTGTTCTGCTCCCATATCTCTGTAGTAAGCTTGGTTCTGCTCCCATATCTGTAGTAAGCTCGGTTCTGCTCCCATATCTCTGTAGTAAGCTCGGTTCTGCTCCCATATCTCTGTAGTAAGCTTGGTTCGGCTCCCATTTCTCTGTAGTAAGCTCCAGTTAGTTTCCTTAAGCTTGGTTCCGGTCTCATGTCTATGTAGTCAGCTTGCTTCTGTTACACAGGGCCGGCGTTATGGGCAGGCAGACCAGGCAGCTGCCTAGGGCCCCCGCTCCTCCAGGGGCCCCCAGCCAGCGGCACATCACACAGCCACTATGGGGCCCCTGTGAGGCAGGAGGGCCCGCCTGCCCCCAGCGCCGACTCCCGCCGCCGCACTGAAGGAGGCAGTGATGGGGGAGAGAGCGTCAGCTGACGCTCCCTCTCCCATCATTCCCCGCTCTGCCTCTGACACAGCGGGGGCGCAATGACGTCATCGCGCTCTCACTGTGTGCAGGAGGAGACAGGAGCAGCCAGCAGCGCGGGCATGAGGAGAAGGTGAGGAGTGTTGTTTTTTTGTTTTTTTTTAAATCAGTGCGAGTACTAGACTGTGGGGCCACTTTGGGGGGACTATATACCATGCTGGGGGGGCGCTATATACCATGCTGGGGGGCTATATACCATGCTGGGAGGGCCATATACCATGCTGGGCTGTATTATACCATGCTGGGGGGACTATATGTATACCATGCTCGGCTGTATCATACCATGCTGGGGGGCTATATACCATGCTGGGGGGGCGCTATATACCATGCTGGGGGGGCGCTATATACCATGCTGGGGGGCTATATACCATGCTGGGAGGGCCATATACCATGCTGGGCTGTATTATACCATGCTGGGGGGACTATATGTATACCATGCTCGGCTGTATCATACCATGCTGGGGGGCTATATACCATGCTCGGCTGTATTATACCATGCTGGGGGGGCTATATACCATGCTGGGCTGTATTATACCATGCTGGGGGGGCTATATACCATGCTGGGCTGTATTATACCGTGCTGGGGGCTATATACCATGCTGGGCTGTATTGTATTATACCATTCTGGGGGGCTATATACCATGCTGGGCTGTATTATACCATTTTGGGGGGGGCTATATACCATGCTGGGCTGTATTACACCATTCTGGGGGGACTATATACCATGCTCGGCTGTATCATACCATGCTGGGGGGGGGGGGGCTATATACCATGCTGGGCTGTATTACACCATTCTGGGGGGACTATATACCATGCTCGGCTGTATCATACCATGCTCGGCTGTATTATACCATGCTGGGGGGGGCTATATACCATACTGGGCTGTATTATACCAGGCTGGGGGGGCTATATACAGTGCTGTGCTATATTATACCATGCTGGGCTGTATTATACCATTCTGGGGGGCTATATACCATGCAGGGCTGTATTATATCATTCTGGGGGGGCTATATACCATGCAGGGCTGTATTATACTATGCTGGGGGGGCTATATACCATGCTGGGCGGTATTATACCGTCCTGGGCTGTATTATACCATTTTGGGGGGGCTATATACCATGCTGGGCTGTATTATACCATTCTGTGGGGGATATATACCATGCTAGGCTGTATTATACCATGCTGGCCTGTATTACACCATTCTGGGGGGTGCTATATACCGTGCTGGGCTGTATCATACCATGCTGGGGGGCTATATGCCATGCTGGGCTGTATTATACCATACTGGGCTGTATTATTCCATTCTGGGGTGCTATATACCATGCTGGGCTGTATTATACCATGCTGGCCTGTATTACACCATTCTGGGGGGGGGGGCTATATACAGTACCATGCTGGGCTGTATTATACCATACTGGGCTGTATTATTCCATTCTGGGGTGCTATATATCATGCTGGGCTGTATTATACCATGCTGGGGGGATATATACCATGCTGGGCTGTATTATACCATACTGGGCTGTATTATTCCATTCTGGGGTGCTATATACCATGCTGGGCTGTATTATACCATGCTGGGCTGTATTATACCATGCTGGGCTGTATTATACCATGCTGGGCGGGCTATATTATACAATGCTGGGCTGTATTATACAGCCCAGCATGGTATACAGCCTGTATACCATGGTGGGCTGTATACCATGGTGGGCTGGGCTGTATACTATGCGGTGTGTTATATACCATGTAGGGTACATTTTACACTATATTCTATAGGGGGAGGCTGTGTTAAATAATATGAAAGGCTACATTATATTCTATGGGGAGGTGGGCTGTATTATATTCTATGGGGGACGCTGTATTATAGTTATTATATGAGGAGGGCTACATTGTATTCTATGGAGGGGCTACATTATACTATATAAGGGGCTTCATTATATCCCATGAGGGGGTTGCCATATATTCTATGGAGGGGCTGCATTATACTATATGGGGGGTGGGACTGCATTATATACTATGGGGAGTTACATTATATTCTGTGGAGTGGCTGCATTATATTCTATGGGGGTTACATTATATTGTATGGCGGGGCTGCATTATACTCTGTGGGGTGGCTGCATTAAACTATATGTGGGCTGCATTATGCTGTATCGAGGACTATGGGGAATAAATTATATGAAGAACTATGGGGTGCATTATGCTATGGGAAGTGATTTGTACTACATGGGTGACTATGGCGGTGCATTATACTATATGGAGTGTATTATACGGAGGACTGAGCAGTGTATTTTAATATATGGAGGGCTATGAGGAGTGTATTATACTATATGGAGGACTTTGGGGCAGATTATATTATATGGAGGACTATGGGGTATAAACTGTAGATGTCCTGCTGATAACATGATACTGTATGGTGATCTGTTAGGGTGGTTTCACATTAACGTTGCAGGCCGCTAAGCCCCCCGCTCTCTGCCGCACCTCCTTCGGTAGCTCCGCCTACGGGCGCATGACGCTTTAGCACTGGGGACGCACATGGCTGCCGCTAAGCCCCGCCACCTGCCGCGCCTCCTCTGGTAGCTCCGCCTATGTGCGCATGACGCTGCATGCGTCCTGCATCCCCTATCTTTAGCACTGGGGATGCAGGCTGTGCGCAGGTATGTGTTTGGCGGTGCATGCGTCCTTTTGACGGTGCGCCGAGCGCACCAAATTGCAACAGGTTGCGTTTGGCGCTGGTCGGCGCACCGTCAAAAGGACGCATGCGCCGCCAAACGCATATCTGCGCACGGCCTGCGTCCCCAGTGCTAAAGATAGGGGACGCATGCAGCGTCATGCGCCCGTAGGCGGAGCTACCGGAGGAGGCGCGGCAGGTGGCGGGACTTAGCGGCGGCCGTGTGCAGACCGATGCTGCGGCCTGAAACGCTAATGTGAAACCACCCTTAGGGTGTGTGCACACGTTGCGGATTAGTCTGCGGCTTTTTCTGCAGAGAATCCATATCTCTTGGCAGAAACTACAGGGTAAAACACATGCATTTTTTCTGCGGATTTGATGCAGGTTCTAGTGCGGTTTGGCAGTGTGAATGAGAGAGAGAGAGATTGATTTGTATGTCCCGGAACATACACTGCAGCTGCGGTCCCGCAAAAAAGACGTAACATGCTGCGGAAAATAAACCGCAGCAAATCGGCGCAGAATTTTCCGCAGCATGTGCACGGCGGATTTGGGTTTCCATAGGTTTACATTGTACTGTAAACTGCATGGAAACTGCGGCGTAACCGCAGCAAAAACCGCAACGTGTGCACACACCCTTAGTGATCGTTCTGTTCCCATCATTCTTTCTCAGATGGTGGAAAGAGGCCGGGAAACAAGCATTGAACAACTTCAATTTTGACGATCATTTAGCGGCCCGAACTCAGTGCATGTAAATACAATCGAAATGCTTCTGTGTGATGTGCAGTATGTTAGCATTTGGGGCCCCATTTTAAACTTTGCCTAGGGCCCCACTTTGCCTAAAACCGGCCCTGCTGTTACAGTATCTATGTAGGCAGCAAACTTGGTTCTGCTTCCATATATATGCAGCTAGCTCCGTTCTGTTCCCATATCTATGTACCACCCTGTTTTTAAAGCCTGTTATCTCTGCATCTTTAATGCAGCGGCCAGAGATAAGAAGGGCAAAAGCACCGCAACTGGAGGGCCACTGCCTTGTGATTGCCCCCCAGGCTGAAAAGTACCAGCCAGCCCCTGCCTGCCACTCATTGTGGGACTGTTTACATGAGGAGTATATCCCACATCCCACAACGGAGAGGTGGCTGGACATTGCTGAAAACTCTCTAAAGATTTGTCAGTTTCCCAATTGCTTGGGCAAAGTGGATGGTAAACATATTCGGATCATTAAACCAGCTGCATCTAGCTCTGAGTATTTTAATTATAAGAAATATATCTCCATCCTGCTTATGGCCATTGCAGGCACACAATACAAGTTCATAGCGGTGGATATTTGGGCCTATGGTCGCTCCAATGACTCAAGTATTTAAATTGTCTGCAATGGGGCGTCATTTATATGGAAACAGCTTCCAATTTCCAACACCAAGACCGCTCCCTGGAACCTATGGGCCACCAATGCCATTTGTCTGTGTTGGAGATGAAGCGTTCCAACTCTGGTAACACCTGTTGAAGCCATACGCAAGTAGTGGCTTGACGCCAACGAAAAGAGTGTTTGATTATCGCTTAACACGAGCGTGAAAAATGGTTGAGTGTGCTTTTGGCATTCTCACATCCAAATGGAGAGTTCTGTTGACCGCTATTAACCTGAAGACTCACACTGTGGATGAGGTGGTGAAAGCTTGTGTGGTCCTGCACAATTTCCTAATATGCAAGGAACAGATTGCCATGGATGACAATTTGGTAGCAACCGCCTTGTATGATTATCAGAATATTACTTTTCGAAGTCCTGTGGCAGTTTCAAGAATGAGGGACAAATTTGCAGAGTACTTTGTTTCACCTCAAGGAAGAGTAGCATGGCAGGATGAGATGGTTTGATATCTTTGTCTTTTGATATAATGTATGTTGGAGTACCAAACTTATTGCAGTTTTCATATTTGTGATTACACCATGAATTTTTTCCATTAACCAAAGTTTTGTACCTTGTTACCCTCAGTATTGTACTTAATCATTACTTTATCATTAAATAAATGAAAGACGATAAAGATTTTTATAAAAAAAATTAAATAAAATTATTAAAGAATTATGAATTTAGATAGTTTGGGTTGAAGATAGTACTGGAGGGGCTGACAGATCGGACCACTTCAATAGTGGGAGTATGGAGAGCGGATTGTGGTGGTGACAGATCGGAAGGTAAAACAGAAGGTAAGGGGTGGAGAAACCAAGAAGATGGGCGGACAAAAAACCATGAGTAGGAATGGGATTTGGTAAGGTTTGAGGGGTGGAGTGGAGGGATTGGGAGACAGAAAAGTTGGTGGGTGGACAAAAGAGGTGTATTTGGGGCATGATGAGTGTGGAAGGAGACTGGTGGCAGTGGGCAGGGAGTACAGGTTGGGCAGGGAGTGGAGGCACAGATGCTGTGGTTGGGAACTGGTATGGGGCAGGAAGATGGTATTGTACAGGAGGGGCAGGTGCGGGAGGAACTACCGCGGCAGGTGGAGGGGCTTGGGATCTAACCTGCGCTAGAGCAAACTGGCAGGCTTGCATTACATGCATCTGCTGGTCAGGAGATAGCTTGTCTATGCACTCGACTACTGCCTGGAAAAAGGAATGATTAGGCGATTTACTTGCATCTAAATGCATCCTATCCAGACGTGTGCTTATTTCAAGCATACTGTTGTGCATGAGGTTGAATCCAGCAGTCATTTGCTCGAACAACAGTTTCAACGAGTTCTGGAAGGATGTATTTAGATGCAAGAACTCGGGCGCATAGTTCTTTTCCTGACCCCTTTGGCGCTGCCGCCCAGAATCTAAAGGCGTTCTATAGGTGGCAGCAGTGTCAGAGGGGTGGGGTAAAGGAAAAGCTACCTCGTCACCAGCAGCTTCATGTAACGAAGTCTGCCAAGATGCTCCAGCGCTGGTGGATGGGATCGAGGGACCAGATGTGAGGGAAGGCAGGCAAGGTGCAGATGGGTTGGGTCTGTTGAAATGGTCCCCGGTGGCGGACTCCTGTGGGATCGCTCCAGAAGGGTTCAACTCTGCAGGCTCTCGAGTGCTGCAGAAGGTGCAAAGAAAAAAAAATGTATTTAATATATTGCTATTGCTTGGCCCTGGCTGAAACACAGAAAGAAAAAAAAAGGATACACAAGTAAACATTTTTACTTAGTAAATGGGGTGGGGAATATTTTTCTTCTGTTCACCACAGTCGACCGGAGGAACGACAGGGCTCTAGCATACTTATACTTCGAGCTCCTGTGTCCTCCCGATCCACTCGGGGCCTGCATCTCTTTGTTGAACTACCTCTTGAAGCGATCCCTGAGTGATCGCTACCGCTTGATAACTCTGTCCCCTGTAAAGTGAAAGCACAAATTGGTTAGTATACAACACACTACATCCTGCAACATAACTTACTGAACTGTGAATACTTACATGCTTGATTCTGGGCCCAAGCATCAAGGTCCTCCCAATCTTTAACCCCTTCACTACCAAGGGTGGTTTGCACGTTAACTCCCGGGCCAATTTTTACAATTCTGACCACTGTCCCTTTATGAGGTCATAACTCTGAAACGCTTCCATGGATCCCAGTGATTCTGACATTGTTTTCTCATGACATATTGTACTTCATGTTAGTGGTAAAATTTCATTCAAATAACTTGCGTTTATTTGTGAAAAAAACGGAAATTTGGCGAAAATTTTGAAAATTTCGCAATTTTCCAACTTTGAATTTTTTTGCCCTTAAATCACAGCGATACGGCACACAAAAAAATTAATAAATAACATTTCCCACATGTTTACTTTACATCAGCACAATTTTGGAACCAACATTTTTTTTTTGTTAGGAAGTTATAAGGGTTAAAAATTGACCAGCGATTTCTCATTTTTGCAACACCATTTTATTTTTAGGGACCACATCACATTTGAAGCCACTTTGAGGGGTCTATATGATAGAAAATACCCAAAAGAGACACCATTCTAAAAACTGCACCCCCTAAGGTGCTTAAAACCACATTCAAGAAGTTTATTAACCCTTTAGGTGCGTCACAGGAATTTTTTGAATATTTAAAAAAAAATGAACATTTAACTTTTTTTCACAAAAAAAATACTTCAGGTTCAATTTTCTTTATTTTACCAAGGGTAACAGGAGAAATTGAACTGCAAAAGTTATTGAGCAATTTGTCCTTAGTACGCTGATACCTGATATGTGGGGGGGAACCACTGTTTCGGCGCATGGCAGACCTCAGTAGGGAAGGAGCACCGTTTGACTTTTTCAATGCAAAATTGGCTGGAATTCAGATCGGACGCCATGTCGCGTTTGGAGAGTCCCTGATGTACCTAAACAGTGGAAACCCCCTACAAGTGACCCCATTTTGGAAACTAGACCCCCCAAGGAACTTATCTAGATATGTGGTGAGAACTTTGAACCCACAAGGGCTTCGCAGAAGTTTATAACGTACAGCGGTACAATTAAAAAATCATATTTTTTCCACAAAAATGATCTTTTCACCCCCAATTTTTATTTTTCCAAGGGTAACAGGACCCTAAAAGTTATTGTGCAATTTGTCCTGAGTACGCTGATACCCCATATGTGGGTGTGAATGACTATTTGGGAGCATAGCAGAGCTCGGAAGGGAAGCAGCGCCATTTTACGTTTTTGGCTAGAATTGAGATCGGACACCTTGTCGCGAGTGGAAAACCCCTGATGTACCAAAACAGTGGAAACCCCCCACAAATGACACCATTTTGGAATCTAGACCCCCAATGAACTTATCTAGATGTGTGGTGAGAACTTTGAACCCCCAAGGGCTTCACAGAAGTTTATAACATACAGTCGTACAATTAAAAAATCATATTTTTTCCACAAAAATGATCTTTTCACCCTCAATTCTTATTTTTCCAAGAGTAACAGGACCCTAAAAGATATTGTGCAATTTATCCTGAGTGCGCTGATACCCCACATGTGGGGGTAAACCACTATTTGGGCGCATGGCAGAGCTCGGAAGGGAAGCAGCACCATTTGACGTTTTTGGCTGGAATTGAGATCGGACACCATGTCGCGTTTGGAAAGCCCCTGATGTACCAAAACAGTAGAAACCCCCCACAAATGACACCATTTTGGAGACTAGACCCCCCAGGGAACTTATCTAGATGTGTGGTGAGCACTTTGAACCCCCCAGTGCTTCACAGAAGTTTATAATGCCCGGGCGTGAAAATAAAAAAATCGTATTTTTTCCACAAACATGATCTTTTAGTCCCCATTTTTTTTATTTTCCCAAGGGTAACAGCAGAAATTGGACCCCAAAAGTTGTTGTCCAATTTGTCCTGAGTACGCTGACACCCCATATGTGGGAGAAAACTACTGTATGGGGGCTCGGAAGGGAAGTAGTGACGTTTTGGAATGCAGACTTTGATGGAATGGTCTGCGGGTGTCATGTTGCCTTTGGAGAGCCCCTAATGTACCTAAACAGTGGAAACCCCCCACAAATGACCCCATTTTGGAAACTAGACCCCCTGAGGAACTTATCTAGATGTGCGGTGAGCACTTTGAACCCCCAAGGGCTTCACAGAAGTTTATAATGCCCAGGCATGAAAATAAAAAAATCGTATTTTTTCCACAAACATGATCAATTAGTCTCCAATTTTTTTATTTTCCCAAGGGTAACAGGAGAAATTGGACCCCAAAAGTTGTTGTCCAATTTGTCCTGAGTACGCTGATACCTCATATGTGGGAGAAAACTACTATATGGGCACACGTCGGGGCTCGGAAGGGAAGTAGTGACGTTTTGGAATGCAGACTTTGATGGCATGGTCTGCGGGTGTCATGTTGCTTTTGGAGAGCCCCTGATGTACCTACACAGTGGAAACCCCCCCACAAGTGACCCCGTTTTGGAAACTAGACCCCCTATTGAACTTATCTAGATGTGTGGTGAGCACTTTGAACCCCCCAGTGCTTCACAGAAGTTTATAACGACCGGGCGTGAAAATAAAAATATCGTATTTTTTCAACAAACATCATCTTTTAGTCCCCATTTTTTTTTATTTTCCCAAGGGTATTGAAACTCCCCACAAGTGACCCCATTTTGGAAACTAGACCCCCCCACGGAACTCATCTAGATGTGTGGTGAGCACTTTGAACCCCCAAGTGCTTCACAGAAGCTTATAACGCCTGGGCGTGAAAATAAAAAAATCATTTTTTTCCGCAAAAATGAAATTTTTGCCCCCAATTTTTTATTTTCCTAAGGGTAACAGGAGAAATTGGACCCCAAAAGTTGTTTTGTAATTTGTCCTGAGTAGGCTGATACCCCATATGTGGGGGTAAAACACTGTTTGGGCGCATGGCAGAGCTTGGAAGGGAAGGAGCACCATTTGACTTTTTCAACGCAGAATTGGCTGGAATTGAGATCAGATGCCATGTTGCCTTTGGAGAGCACCTGATGTGCCCAAACAGTGGAAACCCCCCAATTATAACTCCAACCCTAACCCCAACACACTCCTAACCCTAATCTGAGCCCTTAGCCTAGCCCTAACCCTAGCCCTAGCCCTAACCCTAGCCCTAACCCTAGCCCAAACCCTAACCCTAATGTGAAAATGGAAATAAATACATTTTCTTTTAGTTTTATTATTTTTCCCTAACTAAGGGGGTGATAACGGGGGGTTTGATTTACTATTTATGGCGGGTTTTTATGTTTGGAGGCTGTCACACGCTAAAAGACGCTTTTTATTGTAAAAGTAGTTTTTGCATCACCACATATTGAGAGCTATAATTTTTCCGTATTTTGACCCACCAAGTCATGTGAGGTCTTATTTTTTGCGGGACGAGTTGACGTTTTTATTGGTACCATTTTCGGGCACGTGACATTTTTTGATCGCTTTTTATTCCGATTTTTGGGACGCAGAATGAACAAAAACCGTTTCATGAATTTCTTTTGGTGCGTTTACGCCGTTCCGCGTGCGATAAAATAAAGCGGTTTTATTCTTTGGGTCAGTACGGTTACAGTGTTACCTCATTTAGGTCGTTTTTTTATGTTTTGTCTGTTTTTTGCAATGAAAACAATTTTATATAAAAAATAATTATTTTTGTATCGCTTTATTCTGCGAGCTATAACTTTTTTATTTTTTTGCGGATGACTCAGTATGGCGGCTCGTTTTTTGCGGGACAAGATGACGTTTTCAGCGGTACCATGGATATTTATATGCGTCTTTTTGATCGCGCATTATTGCACTTTTTGTTCGGTGGTATGATAATAAATCATTATTTTTTGCTTCGTTTCTTATTTTTATTTTTTAAGGGGTTCGCTAAAGGGGTTAACTAATGGGATAGTTTTATAGGGCGGGTCGCTACGGACACGGCAATACCAAATATGTGTACTTTTATTGTTTTTTTTTTATTTTGAAAAAATGGATTTATTGGGGAATATTTTTTTTTTTTTTTTTACTAATTTATTTAGCGATATTTTTTTTTTAAATTATTTTTAACACTTTTTTTTTTTTTTACTTTATTACCTTGTCCCAGATGGGACATCACTGTCCTGTGACAGATCGCTGATCTGTCACATCACAGATCACTGTGACAGATCAGCAATCTGTCACAGGCAGTTCTGCAGACTTCCTCATGCTTGCGCTTTGCAGGCAGTGAGGAAGTCAGCTCCCTACAGGCCCCCGAAGGCCCCCGTCGCCATCTTGGATCCGGGGGCCTGTAGGGAAAGAGACCCCCGCAGCAGCGCTGCACATTGTGCTGCCGTGGGGGGCTCAGGGAAGCAAGGAGGGAGCCCCCTCCCTGCCGATGCTTCCCTTTAACCCCAGGTACACCGCGATCGCGTTTGATCGCGGTGTACAAGGGGTTAACGTGTCGGGGGCGGTCCGTGACCGCCCCTGACACATTGTGCCGGGTGTCAGCTGTGATAATCAGCTGACACCCGGCCGCGATCAGCAGCGCTCACCACGTGGGCGCCGCTGATCGCTGGGACGTAATATTCCGTCCATGGTAATTAGGTCCAGGGTCACATGGACGGAATATTACGTCCCTTGTAGGTAAGGGGTTAACAACTTTGTGGCACACTTGTGGCTCCCGCTATTGGACTAGTTCGATAAGGAGGTCGATGTCTAGACCTGCCTCCTCACCGTCAGAGTCAGGATCACGCTGAGAAGCCTGTTAAAAAAGAAAAAAAAAAAACATTACACTCAAATCATCCACATGAAGTTGAAAAATACAAAAAATAAAAAAAAAAGGTACTTACTCTCTGCTGACCTCCCCTGACGCTCACACCGTCGACTCTGGGAGGTGCTTTGAGGTCCTCTACATTGAGCCCCAGAATCGGAAGACAAAAAAAATAAATAAGTGCTTGGATGTAGGCTTATATGTTGTGTGTACCGTGATGTCTGTGATCTGTTTTTTATGTGTTGGGTGTACTGTGGAGAGGAGGACCCCCATACAGTGATTGGGCTGGAACCAGGGGGACCGCCATCAGGGTTGTTGAAGAAACCACATCAGGGGGATTACAAAGGGAGACATGCGACTGAAGTTGTCAGGGCAACAGGGGGCGGGGCGAGGGTAAAAGGAGCAGGGGACGCGCTGAGGTGGCAGTTGGAAGAGTGCCTGACAGGGGAGAGAGAGCCGTGTGGCAGGGAGAGGACTGTGGCAACTGACGGTGTGGGGAAGAGAGACAGGCAGGAGACTGTCAAAGGAAGATTTGAGACTGTCCGAAGAGCGACGCATAAGAGACTCTCCCCGGGAGTCCCTCCCCGGATACATACAGATAAATTGACGCCCGCTGATTCACTCTGTGTTGTGACAGGACCGGGATCTCAGGCGACCGCTGCGACAAGACAGCAATCCGGTATAGTGACCAGGACACTGCCCCCCTGTTTTCTCCCACAGCTGCGACCCCGTCATTACCGACCTCAGGGGACGCCACCTCGCTATAGGCGGCCGCAGAGCCCCTGTCCCGCTTACTGAGGGGACACTGAGCAGAGTTTGTTAAGATTTTATGTTTTTGAACTGCGTCATGACCTGGCTGGGGGACGGGCGCCTCTAAACGGACGCCTGGGAGATTTATCCCCCCGAACAGTTTCTTCAGGGCCTGTTGTGCCCCACAGTCCCCATTTCTTCAGGGCCTATTGCGCCCCACCATTCCAGCTTCTTCAGGGCCCGTTGCGCCCCACCGTTCAGTTTCTTTAGGGCCGGTTGCGCCCCATCGTTCCAGTTTCTTCAGGGCCTGTTGCGCCCCATCGTTCTGGTTTCTTCAGGGCCCGTTGCGCCCCACCGTCCAGTTTTCTTCAGGGCCTGCTGTGCCCCACCATTCCAGCTTCTTCAGGGCCCGTTGCGCCCCACCGTTCAGTTTCTGTAGGGCCGGTTGCGCCCCCATCGTTCCAGTTTCTTCAGGGCCTGTTGCGCCCCATTGTTCTGGTTTCTTCAGGGCCCGTTGCGCCCCACCGTCCAGTTTTCTTCAGGGCCTGCTGTGCCCCACCATTCCAGCTTCTTCAAGGCCCGTTGCGCCCCACCGTTCAGTTTCTGTAGGGCCGGTTGCGCCCCATCGTTCCAGTTTTTTCAGGGCCTGTTGCGCCCCATCGTTCTGGTTTCTTCAGGGCCCGTTGCGCCCCACCGTCCAGTTTTCTTCAGGGCCTGCTGTGCCCCACCGTTCCAGTTTCTTCAGGGCCGGACGAACCCAAGTCCTTCCGGGAAATCGTGGATTACAAGGCAGCCAAATCTGCAATCCCTGAGTGGACGTGAACTCGAGCGACGCCCGGAAGGCTAAGTGCATTTTAGAGAATAAGGACCCTTTTTGTTTGAATGTTTGTTTTACGAGTCCCTGCGAGGACAAATAGGTGTTTCCCCTTTTGTTTGATCGAAGCAGTTTAGCCCTTGCGGCTTTAAACTTATAAAAGTTTATTTCACCCCACATTCAGTCTCGTGTCTCGTCACTGCATCATGTGAGCCTGCTCGAACCCTACACTTGGCGTAGTCGGCAGGATGCAGTCTCCGAGCGCGGACAGTGGTGGCCCCGAACATGGGGGAGCTGTAAGCTCTGTAAATAATGAGGGTCCCCGTACCAGCATTTCATTGGGGGCCATGCTGAACAACCTGCCTAGATTCTCTGGCTCCAATACTATGCTATGGAGCTGGACAGAGCGCATGCGGGGGCTTTTTCGGATGCACCCGATGACCCCTGACCTGGAAGCTGAAGTGGCACTCATGGCCCTAGACGGGGAGGTGCGGAGGTCAGTGATGTTGAAACCTCCGGGGCACTGCAACACTTTTGAAAAGGTGTTGCAGATAGTGGAACAGACCCACGGGGATCCCACTAATGTGGGAGAGTTAAGGACCCGTCTGTTTAGCCGGATGCAGGCAGAGGGGGAGACGATTACTCAGTATATGAATGTACTCCAAGAGTTGCATACGGCTATTGAAAGAAAAGACTGGGTAGGGGTAGGACCTGTTGACATTACCCTACGTGACCTATTGGTGACTGGACTGCGAGATCCACTGATAAAGCAGGCATTACGGGAACAGATCAGAATGAATCCCCAAATAGACTTTTCAGAAGTGGGAAGTCAGGCACGGGTTCGGGAGCAAGAGCAGGGGATGGCGGTCCCCGTGGGGAAGGTCCGAGGTGTGGAGGCCTCCTCGAACACAGTTGAGGAACCTCAATGGGTGGAGGAGATGAAGCGAGAGTTGAGAAATATTAAGAGCGAGTTGGCTGAAGTAAAGAGAAGAACCGAACCGGAGACTGGGCGACCCAGTGTTAATCCCGGTCCCTGGGGGTCACGCTCTTCGCGGGGTGGTCAATCTCTACCAGCCCGGTGTTATGAGTGTGGAGAACCAGGCCACTTCGCCCGAGAGTGTCTGCGGCGTGGGAAATACCCACCCCGGCGGCCATTAAACTAAAGGGCTCCGGGCTGGGGGGACGCCGCTCGGAGCCGAAAACCACAACTAGGGGTGGTGGAAGTCCCGAAGATTTGGTAGCAAAGTGTCCTGTAGTTTGGGCAGAAGTAGAGGGCCGGGCCGTCCGGTGTCTGGTGGACACGGGGTCACAAGTAACCACTATGCCCGCAGCGTACTTTCAGTGAAACTTTCCGGAGTCAGCAAGGCCTCAGTGGGGGCCCATGATTAGACTAGTAGCCGCCAACCAACTGCCGGTCCCGGTTGCCGGGGTAGTGTGGGTGCAGGTGACGTTGTGCGGTAAACCCCTTGGCCGCAGAGGGGTGGTGCTGACTCAAGGAGAAGCTGATCAACGACACCCCGTCACCCTAGGCATGAATATTTTAAAAGAGTTTGGTAACTTGTTGCTTAATGATCCCACAGAAATGACACTGAAGCAGTGGGGTTCTCGCACGGCTCAGGGACAGGTGTTCCAGCAGCTGGTGCGAGGTGCGCGGGTGTATCGGGACTGCCAGGAGGGTGAGGCTCTGGGCAAGGTCATCGCGACAGCGGCACCCCTGCTTGTGCTGCCTCCTGGACAGACAGTGGTGGCCCTGCCAATTCGGGCCCCGATACCTTTGGAAGGCGTAGAGGTGCAGGTGGAGCCGTGTCCCTCAGAGCACTTATCTCCTGGCATACTGGTGGCTCGTTCCTTCGCTACGGTGCGAAAAGGAACCGTCCTAGTCCGCTGCGTTAACCTTGAAGACCGAGATACCATTCTGAAAGCACGGACTGTACTGGCCAAACTAGTAAAGCCTTTAGAAGAAGTGCTGCCCGCTCCTGCGGTTCAATTACGAGTACACCCCGAGGATCCTTGGGAGGTAACAATACGAACCCTACAGGCCCACGAAGTCTCGACACAAGAGAAGGGCCGGAATATTTTGGAGCAGATGCGGGCCGAGCTTTCTGGACTAACTGCGGCCCAACTTTCACAAGTAAAAGCATTGCTGGGACAGTACCATGAAGTATTTGCTAGTCATGAGGACGACTTTGGGTGTACCACCGCCATCACTCATGAGATCCCCACAGCAGGAGCGGCCCCTATCCGAGAACGATATCGACAGATTCCGCCACAACTCTATCAAGAGGTGAAAACTTTGCTGGCTCAGATGCTACAAAAAGGGGTGATACGGGAAAGTCAAAGCCCTTGGGCGGCCCCCATCGTGTTGGTCCGGAAGAAAGATGGTACACTACGATTCTGTGTGGATTATCGTAAATTGAATGCTTGCACTATCAAAGACTCATACCCACTGCCCCGCATAGAAGAATCTCTGTCTGCATTGGGCAAAGCAACATATTTTTCGACCCTGGACTTGGCCAGTGGGTACTGGCAGGTGCCCATGTCAGAAGAGGACAGAGCTAAGACGGCGTTCATAATGCCCATGGGACTGTTTGAGTTTAATCGAATGCCATTCGGGCTGGCCAACGCCCCCGGGACATTTCAGCGATTGATGGAGCGATGTCTAGGGGATCTCAATTTTGAGGCCACGTTGATCTACCTGGACGACATCATTGTCTATGCCGCCTCCTTCGAGGACCACCTGAAGCGGTTGGGACAGGTACTCAGCCGGCTGCAAAAGTACGGGTTGAAGGTGAAGCCTCAGAAGTGCCACCTATTTCGCTCTCAGATTGAGTATCTGGGTCATGTCGTTTCAGCAGAGGGTGTGAGGCCATCCCGGGAGAAGATTGCTGCTATCCAGGAATGGCCTACAACCGAGACGGTGAAAGACGTGCGGGCTTTTCTGGGGTTAGCTGGATATTACCGTCGTTTCGTAAAGAATTTTGCATTTCGAGCTCGAGTCCTGCATGACCTGCTGAAGGGGGCTCCCGCTGGGGCCAATGGGCGAAAAATCCAGTGGCAACACCCTCATGAAGAGGCCTTCCGAGATCTCAAGGCTGCACTCTCGGATGCCCCAGTGTTGGCTTATGCGGATTTTTCTCAGCCGTTCATCCTGCACACTGACGGGAGTCTTCACGGGCTAGGAGCTGTGTTGTCACAGGTTCAGGATGGCCGGGAGAGGGTGATTGCTTATGGAAGCCGTTCACTCCATGACTCCGAGCGTAACCCTGACAATTACAGCTCTTTCAAGCTCGAGCTCCTCGCAGTGGTGTGGGCTATGATGGAGAGATTCGCAGAGTACCTAGCGGGCTCCGAGGTGGTAGTGCGAACTGACAATAACCCACTGGCTCATTTGGAAAACGCCAAGTTGGGGGCTTTGGAGCAGCGATGGGTGGCCCGAATGGCGAAGTACAATTACAAGATTATTTACAAAAGAGGGGCCGAGAATGTTCATGCAGATGCTCTCTCTAGGATTCGACATACAACTCCCGGACAGAATCGAGACGAAGAATTAGAAGGAGAGGAAATACCGTTCGCTCTTACCGCTGCCGTGCTCACCAATGTTGATGCAAAAGTATCTTCCCCAGAGGCCCACAGGGGCATCCTGGAACAATCTCGTGATAAGTGGATACAACAGCAACAAGAAGATGAAGACGTTGGACTTCTCCGGACATGGGTCGCCGCTGGTCAATTACCCACTGATACTCAACGACAAGCTTTGACCCAAGACCTGTCGCTGACGCTGCGACAATGGGAGAGACTGATTATCCGAAAGGGACTACTGTACCGTAAAATCACTTCGCAAACAACCTCAACGACTGTTTGGCAGGTGGTTACACCCGGAGCACAACTACACGAACTGGCTCGAGAGGCTCACGAAAAAGGGGCCCACTTTGGAGTCAAAAAGACTTTGCAATGGTTACAACAGAAAGTTTATCACCCACACTTGTCGGCTGTTGTGGACGAAGTTTGCCGTACCTGCCGCTTATGTGAATTGGCCAAACCGCCTGCTCAGAGGGCCGCAACACAGACGATTGTGACTTCAGAACCCTTTGAGCTCCTGACGGTGGATTATCTGCACATTGGTCCCGCATTCCAGGGATACGAACACTGCCTCGTCATGGTGGATCATTTCACTAAATTCGCTGTGGTCACCCCTACTCGAGACCAGACCGCGGAGTCAGCCGCCTCCGCAATTTGCAGAAACTTTATACAAGTGTACGGCTGTCCTCAACGCATACATTCCGACCAGGAAGCATGTTTTTTGGGGAAAGTTATGGAGGAACTACATCATCTTTATGGGATTGATAAATCCCGGACCACACCATATCACCCGCAAGGGAATGGGGCTTGTGAGCGATTTAATCGGACATTGATTCAAATGCTACGCACTCTGGAGAGTGACAAGAAAGCTCGTTGGCCTGAATATGTTTCTGAATTAGTGTGGGTTTATAATAATCGGGTACATCGAGTAACAGGCTATACTCCTTATTTCCTGCTGTTCGGACGAGAGGGTAAAGGGATCACGGAGGTAGAGTTGGACCCCGAAGAGCCTCGGCCCTGGACCGGAGTGTCGTCTTGGGTCCGAAATCATCGCCACAGGTTGCAAACTCTTCACCGAATTGTACATACCAAACTTCAAGACTGGGAACACCCCGGGAAGAATACAACCTCCCCTCCCCATCTCCAAAGCGGGGACCGTGTGCTTGTACTAGATCAACGCCCCCAGAATAAACTGGAGTCACGTTGGGAAGAGAGTCCTTATCGGGTACTACGCCGTATCCATTCAGAAGGACCTGTGTACGAAATACGGCCCGAGCAGGATGAAACACTGCCCACTCGCATTGTGCATCGTAATATGTTACGCCTGTGTATTTCTTCCGACCCGAAGCAACTGGAACCCGTCCCGAAGACATCCGAACCGGAGTCCATATGCTGGGACTCAGACGACGAGGATTTCCCTCCAGTTCCCAAGGGCCCTCCACCCAATAATGAGCCAGTTGACACAATTAACCCACCGGCATCTTGCAGCTCACCGACGTCCACCACCCCAGAAGATTCCACCCCAGTCGAACTTAGACGCTCCGAGCGGTCAACAGCCGGCAAACCCCCCGAACGGTATGAACAAGACCAGTTCGTATGGCAACAAATATTGACACCTTTACAGACCAATCTCAATAGACTAACACCCTCGCCCGAGGACTGGCGAGCTTACAGGGTGGGGGAATGTGGGGAGGAGGACCCCCATACAGTGATTGGGCTGGAACCAGGGGGACCGCCATCAGGGTTGTTGAAGAAACCACATCAGGGGGATTACAAAGGGAGACATGCGACTGAAGTTGTCAGGGCAACAGTGGGCGGGGCGAGGGTAAAAGGAGCAGGGGACGCGCTGAGGTGGCAGTTGGAAGAGTGCCTGACAGGGGAGAGAGAGCCCTGTGGCAGGGAGAGGACTGTGGCAACTGACGGTGTGGGGAAGAGAGACAGGCAGGAGACTGTCAAAGGAAGATTTGAGACTGTCCGAAGAGCGACGCATAAGAGACTCTCCCCTGGAGTCCCTCCCCGGATACATACAGATAAATTGACGCCCGCTGATTCACTCCGTGCTGTGACAGGACCGGGATCTCAGGCGACCGCTGCGACAAGACAGCAATCCGGTATAGTGACCAGGACACTGCCCCCCTGTTTTCTCCCACAGCTGCGACCCCGTCATTACCGACCTCAGGGGACGCCACCTCGCTATAGGCGGCCGCAGAGCCCCTGTCCCGCTTACTGAGGGGACACTGAGCAGAGTTTGTTAAGATTTTATGTTTTTGAACTGCGTCATGACCTGGCTGGGGGACGGGCGCCTCTAAACGGACGCCTGGGAGATTTATCCCCCCAAACAGTTTCTTCAGGGCCTGTTGTGCCCCACGTCCCCATTTCTTCAGGGCCTATTGCGCCCCACCATTCCAGCTTCTTCAGGGCCCGTTGCACCCCACCGTTCAGTTTCTTTAGGGCCGGTTGCGCCCCATCGTTCCAGTTTCTTCAGGGCCTGTTGCGCCCCATCGTTCTGGTTTCTTCAGGGCCCGTTGCGCCCCACCGTCCAGTTTTCTTCAGGGCCTGCTGTGCCCCACCATTCCAGCTTCTTCAGGGCCCGTTGCGCCCCACCGTTCAGTTTCTGTAGGGCCGGTTGCGCCCCATCGTTCCAGTTTCTTCAGGGCCTGTTGCGCCCCATCGTTCTGGTTTCTTCAGGGCCCGTTGCGCCCCACCGTCCAGTTTTCTTCAGGGCCTGCTGTGCCCCACCGTTCCAGTTTCTTCAGGGCCGGACGAACCCAAGTCCTTCCGGGAAATCGTGGATTACAAGGCAGCCAAATCTGCAATCCCTGAGTGGACGTGAAGTCGAGCGACGCCCGGAAGGCTAAGTGCATTTTAGAGAATAAGGACCCTTTTTGCTTGAATGTTTGTTTTACGAGTCCCTGCGAGGACAAATAGGTGTTTCCCCTTTTGTTTGATCGAAGCAGTTTAGCCCTTGCGGCTTTAAACTTATAAAAGTTTATTTCACCCCACATTCAGTCTCGTGTCTCGTCACTGCATCCTGTGAGCCTGCTCGAACCCTACAGTACTGTGATGTCTGATGATCTGTTTCTGCGATGCATGTAAGAAACTTAAGGTACTGTCACACTTAGCGATGTACCAGCGATCCCGACCAGCGATATGACGCGGTCAGGATCACTGGTACATCACTAAGTGGTCGCTAGTGAGCTGCCACACAGGCAGATCTCACCAGCGACATCGCAGGGGTCGGGGGTCGCTACTTACCTGTCACACTAGGCGATCCTGCGTCCTCCCGCCCGGCTCCACGCTCGTCGCTCGTCTCTCCACAGGAAGCGCCGCAGGAAGCTGAAGACGAGAAGCGGTCCTGAACGTTCTCGCGCGATTAGCAATAACCAGCGGGGGAGCTGTCGGAGGTAAGTATCAGACACAGCGATATCGCTGCTACGTCACAAGTTATAGCGATATTGCTAGCGATATCTCTTAGTGTGACAGTACCTTAACACTCTGTGAGCCCGCTCCGGGTCTTTCTCCACCCTGTCTGTCCCCTTCTAGAAGCACCTCTGATGCTGCAGCTTCCTGTTAAACAAGAATTATTGCATATAGGGTTATGTGTACAAAAAATGTTAACATCACAAAAAAAGACAAAAAAAAAATTACCTCAGTTCACTGACAGTGTGAGGGAGGGCTCCCAGACAGAAGAAGACATGTTTGAGACTGACTGGCAGGCCTGGCTGTGTCGCTGGACACTGCAACTCCTGCTGGCTGGTCTTGGGCTGGCTGGACTCCCGCTGCCTTGCTTGCTGGGACATGGATGAGTGAAGCCCAACCTGGCAGGTTCATATACCTTTCCTAATTGGGGGCTGGCTAATTGGATCCTAAATAAATCAGAGCATGCTCAGTTAAAAAAAAAGGAATCCGTTGCCGGATTCCGTCATTTGACGGATTACGACGGATCCGGCGTCCATAGGCTTCCATTCGAGCAAACGACGGACGGCAATGGATCCTTCGCTGTCCGATTTTTCGACATAGACAAAAAAGTTACAATTTTCAACGGATCCGGCAAACGACAGATGAAAAGTGAGGCTATCTGTCGCTAATACAAGTTGAGAAAAAAACAGATCCGGCGGCATCAGTCGCCGAATACGTTTTTTTTCAAAATTCGACGGATTGCGACTGATAGCAAAGAACTGATGTGTGAAAAGGGGCCTTACTCAGGTCCCCCTCCTCACAGGATCATTGGTCATTTCTGCCCCTGGTTATAGTCATTTTCTGATGGGATGACAGATTTATGCTGGTCACAGTGGGAGTTCAGGTCCAGTCACCGACCGGGCACTGCCACCGATAAGACCTCCAGGTGCCACAGTATGGTGGCAGTGCGTTTAGGGAGGGTGCACCATATGGCGGTATAGTATGGCTGTGCTACAAGAGCCATATAACAATTCTGGAGGCTGCAGACTATCATAATATCCGAGACCTCACAGAGCAATATATTCTTACGGAGTTCTCGTCTTCGGCCTTTTCAGCATCTTTTAATTGTTTTAGGTTCCCAAAAATGCCAAGCAGTTAAAAATAAAAAAAGCGAAGTGTCCGTTTCCCAGGCATTTTTCTCTTTGAATACAATCTATACTTTATAATAGAAGGCTCACAAGACTCCTGGAAGATGCAATGACGGATTTTTGAACATTCTCGTTTCATTGTTGAATAGAGGGAAAGAAACTGAAAAATGTTAGTAAAAAAATAGCAGAAGGTCTTATTCTGTGTTGCACGTACATATTTTTTTTCTTTATTTCACCTGTGTTTAATTAACCTGATAGGACTTGATTCGCAAAGGCACACACCTGTCTATGTAAGACCTTATAGCTCACAGTGCATGTCAGACCAAATGAGAACCATGAGGTCAAAGGAACTTTCCAAGGAGCTCAGAGACAGAATTGTGGCAAGGCATAGATCTGGCAAAAGTTACAAAAGAATTTCTGCTGTATGCAAGGTTCCTAAGAGCACAGTGGCCTCCATAATCCTTAAATGGAAGAAGTTTGGGACCAAAGTCTTCGTGGATCTGGCCGTCCAGCCAATCTGAGCAATCATGGGAGAAGAGCCTTGGTGATAGAGGTAAAGAAGAACCTCAAGATCACTGTGGCTGAGCCCACAGATGCAGTAGGGAGATAGGAGAAAGTTCCACAAAGTCAACTATCACTGCAGCCTTTATGGCAGAGTGGCCCAACGGAAGCCTCACCTCTGTGCCAGACATATGAAAACCCACATAGAGTTTGCTAAAAAAAAAAAAAAAACACATGAAGGACTCCCAGACTATGAGAAATAAGATTCTCTGGTCTGATAAAATGAAGATAGAACTTTTTGTTAATAATTCTAAGCGGTATGTGTGGAGAAAACCAGGCACTGCTCATCTCTTGCCCAATACAATCCCAACAGTGAAACATGGTGGTGGCAGCATCATGCTATGGGGGTGTTTTTCAGCTGCAGGGACAGGACAACTGGTTGCAATTGAAGGAAAAATGAATGAGGCCAAGTACAGAGATATCCTGGATGAAAACCTCTTCCAGAGTGCTCTGGACCTCATACTTGGCCGAAGGTTCACCTTCCAACAAGACAATGACCCTAAGCACACAGCTAAAATAACAAAGGAGTGGCTTCAGAACAACTCTGTGACCATTCTTGACTGGCCCAGCCAGAGCCCTGACCTAAACCCAATTGAGCATCTGTTGAGAGACCTGAAAATGGCTGTCCACCAACGTTCACCATCCAACCTGACGGAACTGGAGTGGATCTGCAAGGAAGAATGGCAGAGGATCCCCAAATCCAGGTGTCAAGAACTTGCTGCATCATTCCCAAGAAGACTCATGGCTGTACTAGCTCAAAAGGGGCTTCTATTCAATACTGAGCAAAGGGTCTGAATACTTATGACCATGTGATATCTCAGTTTTTCTTTTTTAATAAATTTGCAAAAATTTCTACATTTCTGGGCTTTTTTTCAGTCAAAATGGGGTGCAGAGTGTACAGTAATGAGAAAAGAAATGAATCTTATAGATTGTGAGCCCTCGAGGGCAGGGTCCTCTCTCCTCCTGTACCAGTAGTGACTTGTATCGTTTAAGATTACTGTACTTGTTTTTATTATGTATACCCCTCCTCACATGTAAAGCGCCATGGAATAAATGGTGCTATAATAATAAATAATATCATTTTTGAATTTACCAAATGGCTGCAATGAAACAAAGAGTGAAAAATTTAAAGGGATTTGAATACTTTCCGTACCCACTGTACATGGCAATGTTTTTTCACAGACCGTGTGTCCGTACAAAACTCACAGAGACGTCCGTTTTTTTTTTCCAGTATGGATGAAAGATGCCAATGCAAGTCCATGAGTTCGAGAAAAACACGTAGAGCACACTGATGGCATCCATGTACAGTCCATGTGCTGTCCTTATTTAAAGTACAACTTTTTTTAATACAGTGCTGCAGCGGTGCCACTAATGATTTCCCTGATCTTGTATTATACTTACCAGCTGATGTCCTTGGAGCGCCCTCACTCACCAGGGCTGTGGGGTACTCGGTACCGGGCCAGTTGATCTTCTCAATGGGGGGTTGTCACGGCAGCAGTGACCCCGTCCGTGGCCCTGGGGCTCCATTACAAAAGGGGTTGTTTCAGTGTGCTTATGGTGGTGAAAGTTTATAAGTGATTCGTGACGCCACCTGTGGTGTTCGGTAAGGAAGATGTTAAGCCGATGCTGCAGACAGATCCTCTGGGACGGATGGTGTAGTGCAGCAATGATGTTGTAGCCCTCCACAGGCAGGGCTGTAGTCCCAGGGCAGTGTAGGTGAAGTGACACTTAGATGGTGCAGTGTCGAGCGCAGGAGGGATGTTATTCTGACTCATGGATATGTAGAACGTATGGTGCCTGGATAGACCTCTCTTTCTGAGCCCCTTCCGTATCGACCTGTACTCACGTTCATACCGATTAATCAGACAGCTTAACTCAGCCACGATCTCATGAAAGAAGACTCCAGGAAAAGAGGGATGCTTTAACTGAAATTCTTGTATTATGATGAAAGCAGCAGGTAAAAAGGAATATTCTTCAGAGGACATGTAACAGGATGCATACAGATGGAGGGACGATCACAAAATGGAGAATGAAGGAGGGGCAAACATACATCACAGGACTACAGGGAGAGAGTTGGGACAAAATACAGGAAAAGGCAAACTTCCGGCTTAGCAACAGATGATGCAACACAATCAATGCAAATATTAAATGATTTCCCAAGTCGTGGGACATGACACTCCCCGTCTGAAATCCTTGGATTTCACGATGTCCGTAATTCTTCGAAGTCGTTCGAACCTGAAAAACAAGAGAAAAGAGAAAAACATGTATGCAATAATAAACTTCAAACATTTTTAAAGTCCAACTCGTTGTTGTTGACCCATAGATCACACCGGAAGATAAGTCCAAGACTATAAACCCATCTTCGGATTGGGGAAGCCGGAAACATGCCAACTCTTCCACCAACCCAGCAATCCAATGGAAAATGTCAATGTTCAATAAAAAACTGGGGAATGAGGAGGAATGCTCCCCGCCGTGAGCAATGTCCAGGAGCAATGTTCAGTTCATGTGACGTCCTCCTTTGGCAGTAGCAGCACGAGATCAGTGACCGGACGGAGGAAGGTTCGGGTAGAGCCCCCTTTTGTCACCTTAACTTCTGTCTTACGAGTCTTTCCGTCCTCGCTGGGCATGACCTTGGTGATAAGACCCATTGGCCAGTCGTTACGATGAGCCTCTTTGTCTTTTAAGAGAACAAGGTCTCCTTCTTGGAGATTGGGACTGGGTGTCTGCCATTTGTGACGGTTTTGAAGCAGGTGCAAGTATTCGGTCTTCCAACGGTGCCAAAACACGTTGGCTATGTGTTGTACTTGCTTCCACTGACGTTTGTAAATGTCCTTGTTATCGAAATTCCCGAGAGGAACTGTAGCAGCTCCAATCTTCTGTGTAAGAAGTGTAGCTGGGGTAAGAATCATTGGAGAATAACAACGTGGGACTTGGAGTTGCTCTAAGAACTTCAAGGACTTCTTCCATGTCTCCCACCTTTGCTGTTTCTGAGTCGGAAGCGGGGTGTCCCAATCAGTGTTCTCGGCAGTGAGCTGTCTTAACAGTATCTTGCCTTGAATAGTGATGGATGCTACAAACCCGAGAGGATCGTAGATGCTGTTTATGACAGATAGGACGCCTCGTTTGGTAAAGGGTTTGTCACAGGGCGACACTTGGAAGGTGAAGGTGTCCTGTTTGATATCCCACAGTAGACCAAGGCTGCGCTGTGTGGGAGGAACATCAGAACCTAGGTTGAGGTCCTTTAGGTTCGTGGCATGGTCCTCAGATGGAAACGCGCTCTTTACTTCTTGACTGTTAGAAATGATCTTGTGGAGTCTGAGGTTTGATGTGGATAGCATTTCCTGTGTCCTGGAGAGTAGGTCAATTGCCTCTTCACTTGTGGGCAAGGACTTGAGCCCGTCGTCTACGTAGAAGTTCTTCTCTACGAATTGACGAGCATCGGATCCGTACTCTCTCTCACCTTCCTGGGCTGTCCGTCTCAGTCCGTAGATCGCCACAGCAGGTGAAGGACTGTTGCCGAAGACATGGACCTTCATCCGGTAGTCTATGACTTGATTGTTGACATTGTTGTCTTTGTGCCATAGGAACCTAAGATAGTTTCTGCTGTCTTCCTTCATGATGAAGCAATGAAACATCTGCTGGATGTCGGCCATTATAGCAACAGGTTCTTGTCTGAAGCGGATCAATAATCCAAGGAGACTGTTGTTCAGGTTGGGTCCAGTTAGTAGCAGGTTGTTGAGAGAGAGGCCTTCATACTGAGCACTGGAGTCAAACACCACTCTGATCTGGTTAGGCTTGCGAGGGTGATAGACACCAAAGGATGGAAGGTACCAACATTCTTCTCCTTCCTTCAGTGGTGGCGCAGGTTCAGCATGATCTTTGTCAAAGATGTTCTGCATAAAGTCAATGAAATGCTTCTCCATCTTTGGTTTCCTCTTTAGGGTACGTTTTAAGGATGAGAACCTTGCAGTTGCTTGCTGCAGGTTGTTTGGCAACCTCGCTCTTGGGAAACGAAAGGGTAAAGGAGCTACCCAACTGTTGGAGTCATCTTGAACAAATTCTTTGTCCATAACCTTTATGAATTCTTTATCTTCCCTTGTGGGTGCTAACTTGTTGTCTTCACTTGTGGAATCGAACACTGTTGACCCGAGGTTTTCGTCCCAGGGCTGGAGCATGTTCATGTTGTTGAAGGATTCCTGTTGCCTCTTGGTGTTGCTCACTTTCTCTTTCACCCAGTAATGATGTGGGCATGGCTGAAAATGAGTGCTGCGACCATTTGGCAAGATGTGTGTTCTGTAAGAGGAGATGTTATTAGGTCTCTTCATCTTGTGTATGCAAACATCGCCTATAATTACCCAGCCTAGATCAAAGCATTGGGCAAATGGTGCGTTGTGTGGTCCGTTAATTTGCTGACGTACCTTGTGCAGCCGGAGAATGTCTCTGCCAAGCAGAATCAGGATATCTGCGCTGTTGTTGAGGGCTGGTATCTTGTTTGCTATCCCCTTGAGATGTGGGTGATGAAGAGCAGCCTCTGGCGTTGGGATCTCTTCTCGATTGGATGGAATCTGGTTGCACTCGACAAGTGTGGGTAAGGGTATCTCAACGGTGTTGTCGAGAGATGTCGCTATAAGACCACTGGCCCTTCTCCCAGAGACCTCTGTAACACCGCTGCAGGTACCTAAGGTGTAAGGGTAAGCATTTCCCTTTAAGTTAAACATATCAAAGAGTTCTGACCTTGCAAGTGATCGGTTGCTCTGATCATCCAAGAGGACGTACACCTTCGCGGCTTTCTCTGGGTGACCGTTGGGATATACGTTCACCAGGCAAATCTTCGCACAGGACTTGTCCCAGAGACCTTCTCCGCAGACTTCTGTGCATGAAGAAGATATTGTGGTATGACTTGCAGTTTGAGCTGCGTCCTCCCCGCCATGGCTCGTGGTGGGGGAAGGAGTACGTGTAGAGTCAGGACGGTATGGGTGGAGTGCTTGTTCGTGATCCTCACTGTCACACTCCATACACTTAATTGTAGTTTTACAGTCTTTAGCAAGGTGTTCAGTAGAAGCACAACATCTGTAGCATACCCCGAACTTCTTTAGAAGTTCCTTGCGTTCTTGGAGCGGTTTCTTCCTGAAGCCGATGCACTTTTTTAAGGGATGTGGCTTCTTGTGGATGGGACACTCACGATTTGGGTTCTCTATCTTTTCACCCTTGTTGCTCTTGCCTGGGGCTGATGTTGGTAAGGGAAGAATATCCGTCTTCTTCACTGAAACTGGACTCCTGCGGTTTCTGTCATTCGAGCGTGTGCTCACGTATTTAGAGGGAGGTGAAGCTGGGCCACTGGATTCTCCGTAGCAAAAGCTTGGGTCGTTCTTACGCTCTGCAATGTCTTTTATAAACTCACAGAAGTAGGAGAACGGAGGAAATGACACTTGATGGTCTTTCTTGTATTTTGACCCTATTGTAGTCCACTTCTCTTGTACATTGTATGGTAGCTTGGAGATAATGGGGTTTACTCCACGAGCAGTGTCCAGGTAGCTAAGGCCAGGTAGGTGGGTGTCTGCCTTGGCCAGCTGGAGCTCTAACAGCAGGTCACTGAGCTCTAGGAACTTTGAACTGTCCTTGCTGGATATCTTTGGAAAACTCTGTAGTCGCTTGAACAGTGCATCCTCTATGGCTTCTGGACTGCCAAAGTTTCTCTCTAGTCTTTCCCATGCAGCCATGAGACCAGCCGTTGGATTACTGATATGTACAGACCTGAGTCTCTTGACACGCTCTGTGGATTGTGGTCCTAACCATCTGATCAGGAGGTCCAGCTCTTCCGCAGCAGTGATGCCGAGGTCACCAGTTACGGTTCTAAAGGCACTTTTCCAACCTCTGTAATTTTCAGGTTGGTCGTCGAACCTTGTGAGACCGGTTTTAGTAAGTTCACGGCGAATCATGTACCTTGCGAAGTCGGACATGTCTGTTCTTTCTGACTTAGGATGCACAATTGTAGGCTGAGCGGTGTTGTACATAGAGGTGGAGACGTCTTGGCCTTGAAACATGGGGAAGTATGGAGTGGCATATGCATTTAGTCCAGCAACTGGTTTGGTGGGTATAGTTTCTGCTACATGTGGAGGTGGCACTGTGTGGTTGTCGAGGGTATAATGAACTTGAATGCAGGATTCTGTAAGTGGATCGGCATCCTGGTGCTCTAGAGAAGCGTCAACACCATCAAGAGTGTTAGTGATGATCTGCGGTTCGCCATCTTGGCTTAGCACGTAGTCTCTTGTGCGTTCAATAGGGTCTTCTGCCTCCATTTCACACAAACTGACGCTGTCTCTTTGACTCCCACTGACAGCCTGCTCGAGTACCTTTAATTCTGCCATGGCTGTTGCATGCTCACATTCCTTCTCTAGAGCTTCCTTTTCCGCTTTCACGCGTGCCGCTTCTGCATCCATTTCTGCAGCAGCTGCATCCATTTCTGCTCTCTTTTGTGCAACAGCTGCGTCCATTTCTGCTCTCTTTTGTGCAACAGCTGCGTCCATTTCTGCTCTCTTTTGTGCAACAGCTGCATCCATTTCTGCTCTCTTTTGTGCAAAGGCAGCTTGTACCTTAGTAGTTTCAGACTTAGCACGTGCTCTTATAAGCTGCTCAGTAAGAGTAGAATATTTTGATGAACTTGACCTAGATGAACGTTTTGAGTGCTTACACGATTTGGATGAGCGAGTTGATGCATCTGGTGTTCGTGCGATTCTAGCCTCTATCCTGGCTTTAATGTCACGTACAGTGCAGTCTCTTTCAGAATTAAGCTGCTGGAAACCTTGCAATTCATTTAACGTCTCTGGGAGATTCAGTTTCTTCAGGAGAATAATGTATTGGTCACTCTTCTCCATGTACATTTGGTATGCTGTGCATAATTGTTCTAGAACTCCCTCTGGTGGTAACTCATGAGAAGCAGGCCTTGATGCAGTGTCTATATGACTCAGCACTTTCTTCCATACTGAAGACACATCACTATATAATTCACATTTTGCAGTCTCTAAATTCTCCATGACTTTCCATGTGGGTTTGACTGTACGTTTTCCCCTTTCGCTAGATGGTGGATGGGGGTCTGGGTCTCTTTCCTGTGCTTGTAAGTCTGGTAGGGACATTGTATTCCTTGCTTCAGACATGATTAGATTGCAGGCAGGAAGAGTTGATGATGGGGGTTATACTTCCCACTGTTCAGCAACAGGAAATACACAGAGACTCTGCACAGAGTTGATACTTTGTATCTAATGCTGGAGCCGCTGCAGGGTCTTATGTAATGATGGGAGTTATATTCCTCTCTGTTCAGCTGCAGTGTGTGGCTTCTATGCACGCTGGGGTCTGGCTGGAACTGTCCTTTTCCACTGAGATTTAGCACAGACCTTGAGTTACTGTCTCTGAAGGCAGGTTATTCCTTTTTACTATTCTGACTCATGGATATGTAGAACGTATGGTGCCTGGATAGACCTCTCTTTCTGGGCCCCTTCCGTATCGACCTGTACTCACGTTCATACCGATTAATCAGACAGCTTAACTCAGTCACGATCTCATGTAAGAAGACTCCAGGAAAAGAGGGATGCTTTAACTGAAATTCTTGTATTATGATGAAAGCAGCAGGTAAAAAGGAATATTCTTCAGAGGACATGTAACAGGATGCATACAGATGGAGGGACGATCACAAAATGGAGAATGAAGGAGGGGCAAACATACATCACAGGACTACAGGGAGAGAGTTGGGACAAAATACAGGAAAAGGCAAACTTCTGCCTTAGCAACAGATGATGCAACACAATCAATGCAAATATTAAATGATTTCCCAAGTCGTGGGACATGACAGATGTAGCAGTGTCGGACAGGCTGGCGCAGGAATAAATGGAGGACACCAGGGCATGTAGTTCCAAAGCTTTACTCACAGTCTGTTGTGGTACAGGTGCCCGCATCCGTGCCGTGTCCTCTGGGTCAGGAGCTCAGCCAACTTCCAGGCAAGATGAAGTACTCCTTTCCAACACTCCGCCAACATATGTGCCTTTTTGGAACGTCTCCCTCTTAGCACCTTTGAGTGAAGTACTCACAGTACTGAGTTACACTGGAGTTCCTCCTGTCAGATGTTCCTAAGAATCCTACTTGTACGGCAGACAGCTGTAGCCTACTTCGGGGACTCCTTCTACCTAGTCCCGGCTCGCTATCATTGCTGTTGTGCCCCCAAGTCTTGTGTGGGAATAAAGTGGTCACTACTTCTATTCCTCCGGTGTCTGCTGCAGGACCATTAGTATCCATACAACCTCGGGGACCGGACCCCGGCCTTGCGCTTAGAACTTGGGAAGGGTCCTCCTCTAACCCTGGTCCTTGTTCTCTTATTCTCCTCACGTTCCGTACTAATCCTTTCCTTCTTATGGAGAGTCAGGCTTTCCTTCAATGTTCCTTTCTTGTGCCAGCAGACCCAGATCACTGAGGTCGGCTGCAGCACTTCCTTCCTCCATCCCACTCAAGGGATATCCTTTCACAGACCCCTGTGACTAACTAACTGACTAAATCCTATCCTCTTCCCGCTCTTTTAGTGCAAACTCAGCTCCACCCACCTCCCAGCAGGTTTCGTGTTCCAAGCAGGGAGCCACCAAGGGATGCTATGCTACACTCCAAGCAGGGAGCCGCCGAAGGTGCTTTGCTACACTACTTTGTTGTGTGGGGTGCAGGTGTTGGAGCGTGGTCAGGTGTCTCCACCTTACCTGGATAGTGGGGCACCACACCTCAGGAGGAGTTGCAGTACCTCTGTGGCGACTGAACCCTCAGGGGCGCCACAGCCTCACCTATCAGCCCGGCTCCAGAACCGAACCGCCACCTTGTGCCCATAACTTCCGATTGAGAAGAAATCAGATATAACAGACACAAAGCTCTCCATGTGAGTCCATGAGATCCTCGTTCTAGTCCTGTTCTGGCTCTCATAGACTTACATTAAGTAGTGACTTCCAGATCGTCCAGCAAATACTAAAGATCCAGCAGGTCACATGTATAAGACGACCGGAGCGGCGCCGATAACAGATGAATACGGCGCCTAGTGAGTATGAGACTAAGTACAGTGAACTTGTATTTGTGGCACCACTCCAGCGCAGTAATAAAAAAATGCTGGAGTGGAGCTTTCACATTGCAAAGTGTAGGAGAAGCTTTGTGATTTATTCATTATCCATCTGTGAAAAACACTGATGGTAAAAATGAACACACTGATGACACTGGTACCAGTTTTTCAAGTACAAGAGCTTCTCACAAAATTAGAAAAACATCAAAAAGTAAATTAATTTCAGTTCTTCAATAAAAAAAGTGAAACTCATATATTATATAGAGTCATTACAGACAGAGTGATCTATTTCACGTGTTTATTTCTGTTAATGTTGATGATTATGGCTTACAGCCAATGAAAACCCAAAAGTCATTATCTCAGTAAATTAGAATACTTTATAACACCAGCTTGATGATATTTTGATGATATTCTTATTTAGCGAGAAGCACTTGTACATGTTAAAACACGGACGTGTGAATGAAGCCTAAAGCTGTCTACTGATCGGCGTAAGCTTAGTTCAAGCAATTGGAATATGCTTAGAATATATCACTGTGGCACCTTGCGTTCGATTCACACATCTGTCCATCACGGACCAGAGGCAGGTCTCCTGATACGAAGTCAACCATATATATGCCTATGCAGCTGGTGGGTCCAGGTCAGGAGACCCGCGGTCAGTCCATACTGGTTTACGTCATCTTGGATTTTTTTTTTCTGGGGGGGCATAAAGAAACCACTTTAATTGACCATGTTTATTGTTCTCCACATCTCCAAACAATGTATGATATATTTTTTCTCCGTTATTTTCAGTGGGCAACATCTTGAAGCATATAGCAGCACAGCTCAGTACATCTAAAGCATGTTATTTTTCCTTGTTGTACCAGTGAAAACCAGAAACAAAAAAAAAACAAAATTTATTTTCAACATATATAAACTTAGATGGATACGTATAACTTATACGTCGAAATTCAGACAGACGTATGACACGCGATAGCATGTGTTTGGGTTGCAGTCTGCAGACGTTCAATTGTGAACATAGTCTTACAGAGGTTGAAAAAAGGAAAAGGTCCAATCTTTCTCAACATGGACACTAAGAAGAGGTCTTTGGTGCCAACGTCGGGTTCCATGGGTTGGAAATGCTGGTCCATTCATGGGAGAAGAAGGAATGTAATAACTATGACATGGGAGTGGATTACCCGGAGAATGAGGACAGCAGCTGGTAGGTTGAGGACACAAACAGCTCCAGCGGCAATGAGGAGGGGGATAGCTTGGTTAATCTGCGCTCCTAATAATTAATCTTTCATCGAAGAAGAGCCCTGGCCAGCAGTGTGTGTCCTTACTAGACCTCTGTCGTGTAGTGTGCTACGGACTGTAAACTCAATTATATTCTGTGGCCATTGTCAAAACTGAGGTCCGACGGGATTTTGACCACAGCCACATCTGGACTATTGTTGTTGAGGTTGCTGAAACCCTCATACCACAAGATATGGCCTTCCCAAAACCTTGTCTGATGAACAAATGCACATGCAGCAGGCCTCCACTGTGGTATGAGTTTTTTAATTTTTCCTATGATAAGCCATTGCTCAAACCCTGCCCACATTGTTGGCACCAATGCCTGCACAACTTTATGCTCACACTACCAGTGTGCCAGATTTGGCATCTGCAACAAAGGTTACCCATCATTGGCAAAGACCACCCATATAAGACCAATGGGGATCTCACTCTTATCTCCCCATCCAGTTATATCAAGGATTGTTTTCCAGGCACTTCTCTGTACTTTTTACAGTAGCTGTGCCTATTACCGTTCAGACCCATTTACTTGAATTGGAGGAGGCTGCATTGAATTCTGAACCCTCCGACAAGGTTGACATCATTAGTAAGGAAAGAACGCAGTTGTTTTGTGCCTTTAACATCTTAACAGCCTTCCTTCAAAACCGTAGCCCTTCTGCCCCCCCCATAGCTCTCAAAGCCACTACCAGTAAGACCACCACCAGGTTAACCAAAGGCGGCCTGAGCAGGCAGCGACTTCTCTCTCTGGATGTTTGGTTTTCTCACGTCCCCAATGCATGGTTAAACACAATCACAGGCTACAATATAAAAAATGTTTTAGCATTCCCATTTTTTTTATTTTGCTTGTCTCTCTGTAGTTTCCATTCCCTTCTCTCAGTGAATAATTGTACAGAAAGACTTCAAAAAATTTTATTCCAGCATTTTCTGTGCATACAGTGTCTTAACAGGTTCAAGAGAAGTCCGACACTTCGGGATGAAATATCTGACGTCAGTAATTGCCTCCATGAAAGAGAAGTTTAAGGATCTTCAAGGATCAGTACCTGTGCAAATGTGTGTATTTACGACGGATCAGATGACGGATGAAACGTGTGGCCATCCATCACAAAAAAAACGGATCCAGCGGCATCAGTCGCTGGATCCGTTTTTTTCACAAAACGACAGAATGTGACTGATGGCAAAAAACTGATATGTGAAAGAGGCCTAAGCCCACTGGGGAGGAGTTGCTGAAGGTCAGGTTGGGGGAGAGAGTGCAGTAGTCTTTACACAAAACGTCAGATTGTGATTGATGGCAAAAAACTGATGTGTGAAAGAGGCCTTAAAGACAGATGTCAACCTCATCAGTTGGGGAGGAGTCTTCCAGAATCCGATAGATGTAGATCAATGTTCTTGAGCTTTGGGCCATATTTCTGTCACATCTACCCAAGATCCACCTTCTTGCAGGTCACACTATCAGGAAAACTAATAGCAGTCACCTACCTAAACCATCAGGAAGTAACACGTCAGAACTGATCTGGAATCGGAGATGGGAGGAAACATACATTGTAGCTCTCCTGGTAGTCTCAAACCAGAAGTTGGCAATTGGTTCCCTTATTGCCTCACTCAAGAATGGATCCACCCAGGAGAATGAGTCCTTCATACAAAATTTTTCAGAGAACTAGGCACCAGGTAGGGTCTCTCGGACGTGTATCTTAAAGTGTTCAGACAAATCACACGCTGCCTCTTTCTTATCCCGAGCCTAAAATGTCCAGTCTGTGACTGTTGACCAAATGGTCATTCTGTGGTATGAATTTACATTTCCATTAATTTTCCCTCTTCTTTGCTCCTTCCTTCGACACCTCTGTGAATGATAGCAGAGGGTGCTATACCCCTCCGAGCCTCATCTTTCCAGAGTGGCCCTATTTATATATTGACCTGGTCTCTCTACTGGTGGATGCAGCCGTTTAAAGAAGACCTACTACTCTTTGTTTAACAGCATGGCTCAAGATGCAATCCCATGGCCTCAGGCCACAGTCCTTTGGGATTTTAATTTGGTCCTGACTTCCTTGCAGTGTTCACCATTCGAGCCCCTTGACACCATCTTTCTTTTCCTCCTTTCCGATGGCTATTCCTTTTATTAGATGTTTTTCTTAACTGGCAAATAAAGAGCATGCATATGTAGGTACTATACAAAGAACATTGAAAATAAATGGAGAAATATCAAATAAAGTGTTAGTTATTTCTAGGCTCATAACTGACCCTCAACTTAAAGGGGTGGTCCACAGCTAACAATTTTATTCCTAAATGTCTATTTAATCTAATAGCTTTTATAATATTCCTTAATTAAAAAAGTCCCTATCATTTTCTCTCTAACTGCTGTATTTCTTTTTCCTACTTCCACCAGTTTGATGACATTTCCTTTGAAATTCCCAGTACATGCTGAGATACTTAAAAGGGACGTCACCAGGAGACTGGGGCTGCGGTAACTACTGCAACTGTTGTTGCTACCCTGAAACAAAGCATTACAAGTGATGTCCGTTTCGAGGGCTGGGCTAGTCTCTGCTCAACTGAGCATGCGCTGGTTCTCAATTTTGATGTCTGCTCAGTACGAACTTCCTGCACTATTCCTTTTCAATGCACAGTGGCAGTGCGCTCCATCACCGGCTCTAATGAGCAGTAAAGAGTAGGTAAGAGAGCGCACTGTAAGTGCATATTGAAAAGGAGAGGAAGCATTGAGAAGGGAGACTAGAGAACAGCCCAGCCCACAAAAAAGACATCACAGGTAATGATTGGTTTCAGGGTAGGGACAGCAGGTGCAGCAGTGTCCACAGCCTCTGCCTCATGATAACGCCCCAGTTGAGTATCCCAGCATGCATTGGGGATTCTGACATGAAACGCTATCAAACCAAAAGTAAACAAAATAAAACAAAGAAGAGATAGAATACAGAGGAAACAGTAGGAACTTTTTAAGTACAATGTATCATAAAAGCAATTAGATTAATAACTTTAGTAATAACTTTAGGCATTTAGGAATAAAATTAATGTTAGCTTTGGCCCACACCTTTAACAACAATAACTTGAAAGAGGGAAAGCTGGGGAAAAGGTGGAAGGATGAGAGAGGGCTGTAAGGAGAAAAGGATAGGTGTGGGGGGAGGAAGAGTCTCTGTTGAGCTTAAAGAGTAAATAAGTAGTATATAGTGTAAGAGCTGCTCTCCGAACCAACCCAAGCTGTGTGGTTTGTAATTATAATGGAAAATTGCTGATGTCTTATTTTATAGTGAAAAACCAGTTCGGATTCATGGGCTATGAATATACTTTAAAATAGGTCACTACACCTGGATTTGAAAGACAGCCAGGGACCCCATGGATGCTTGGTATGGGTTCTCAACTCCCCAAGTGAAAGTTCTAATCTGAAGATTTAGCTAAAGCATGACCGTGCGGTCATGATATGCTGGCCACATTCTGACCAGATGTGTGCAGTCTCACTCAGTTCACTTGTACGGAGTGAAGCTGCTTCACATCTAGTCGGAATGTGATCAGGGGTATGCACATTGCTTACTTGCAGTCTCATGCAGCGGCGTATCTAGGGGGGGCAGTCGGGGCATTTGCCCCGGGCGCAGCCAGCAGGGGGGCGCAGTCGGGCCGCCTAATGCAGCGGTCCGCAGTGTCCTCCGTGGCGGCTGCGTTCTGCCGCCCACCCCCCCGGCCTGGGAGTTGGCGGTTCTCTGTGTCAGCTGTCAAGCTGACAGCCGGCGCAGAGAAGGAGAATACAGACGCCAGTACAATTGAAGCTCTGACCGCCGGGTCAGAGCGACGTCAGCAGCGTGATCAGGTCATGTGATCACGCTGCTGACGTCACTCCCCGGCGCCCAGAGAGAACCCTGTTGGTAAGTGTGCTCCACTGTGGAGCTGAAGAACCACCGAAGATGGGAGATGAGGGGGAGTTAATGAGTGGAGATGGGGGGATTTGTAGAGGGGATGGGGGTTAATGAGTGGGGATTGGGTTAATGTGTGGGGGGATTTGGAGTGGGGATGGGGGATTTGGAGTGTGGATGGGGGGTTATTTAATGTGTGTGTGGGGATTTGGAGTGGGGATGGGGGGATTTAATGTGTGGGGAGATTTGAGGACACAAAATGAAGAGTATGTATGAAGAAACAGTATGGGGGATGGGTGCAGACAGTATGGGGAGCGAACGGGTTAATGTAAGTGGACACAGTATGGGGAGTGAGGGTGATGGGTTGTGTGCAGGCACAGTATGGGGAGTCAGGGGTATGTGTGAGCAGACAGTATAGAGAGTGAGGGGGTAAATATATGAGGAGACAGTATGGTGAACAGGTGGGATGTTAGAGGAGACAGTATGAGGAGGGAGGGGAACAGTGTGAGGCCACAGTATATTGCAGATATTTTTATTTAGGAGCATTATAATGATACTTCTATCTTTAAGGGGATCGTGTGGAGATTTTCTGCAGAAGACCGGAGAAGATGGAAGTCTGCAGAGGCCGCTGTGGATGAGAAAACTCATCATGGGGTCTGGACAAGAAGAAGAAAAGAAGAACGACTCCAGAGACAACGTCATTTATAAGGTACCTGGATGTAAATGTTATTTGTGACACTGACTAATGCTCAAGTTTTTATTTATGTTAGGAACATTAAAGGGGTTGTCCAGGCTTGTGCTGAGTCTGCTGTCATTCTATGTGACTGCAGACTTCTGAATTCTCACAGTGCTCACTGAACGCTGTTAGGATTCTCTTGTGCCGGTAATTTACATACATACGGTCACATGCTGACTAGACATGTGTGGCCTCACTCAATGAAAATGAACAGAGCGAGGCCGGGCACGTCTAGTCGGAGTGTGGCCAGAAGCATACAAATCACATACTTGTGCTGACATGATTGTACATCGGCAAGGGAGAATCCTAAAAGTGTGCAGTGCATTCGTTGTGAGAATTCAGGAGCTGCAATGTCAGGATTCAGCTCTGCAGGTTCCAGTACTCATCACATGGACACTTCACTCATATGCGATTTTCATACTTATGGTCCTGTGACAACGAGCTTCTCTTCCTGCTTCTCTCAGTTTTTTATTGAACATTGAGAGCATTAGGGAGAGCGGCTCGTGGGTACATGGCTAAGTGTGCAAGCCGCATATGTACTTGGGCGGGGGGGGCGCCGAACCGAATTCTTGCCCCGGGTGCCAGAAAGCCTCTGGTCTCATGACCGCTTGTCCTTGCTGCCTGCACCAGAAAATCTTTCACATCATGCACTGTGTGCGATGTGAGGACTCACAAGTCTGCAGTTACGTATAGTGACTGCAGAGCTTTGTGAAAAGCCTGGACAACCCCTTTAATTGTTATGTGGGTTAAATTGCTTGGATTAGCAATATTACCTAGAAAAGTAGGATTCATTACAGTTAAAAACCTAATAGGAAGTGACATAGCAGTTTCTTATTTATTTATTTTACTTTTACATAGCACCATTAATTCCACAGCACTTTACAGACATTATAAATATTTTAGGATTAAAAGATTTTCAGAAACTGATTAAAAAGAGAATTATTTGTATTGCCAGTGTCAAAAACTCAATTTTATTTTTCCGCCAATGGACGTGTGAAAGCCTGTTTTTTGCACAATGATCTTTAGTTTTTAATCAAATCATTTTGGTGTACATTATTGTTATCTTGTTTTGCACCATTTTTTTTTTTTTTTGGGGGGGGGGGGGGGGGGGAGCTTGGCAACTCCAAAAAATCAATTCTGGCATTTCAAATGTTTTTCTTTTCAGTGGTCAAAATATGATATATGTTTGCTTATCTCTCAACAGAAAAACATAGGACATTATAACATATTTTAGAGAGGATTATTGGAGAGCGGTCTTTATCACCTCTGTCTGTGCTTTCATGCTATTTACTTAGAGGGGGGGCTTATTTTATGGGATTTTGTTTCCAGGCTCCAGCCCCCTGGATAGGCAGAAGTGTTCACACCCTCCCCTTAAACACTTTTAGCTCAAAGGATGTTTCAGAAGCACATCACCTGGGACTGCATGTGACACCCCCTGTGGTGACAGGTCCATTGGGTCTAATATCCCCATCCATACAATGGGACTAGTGGCCTGGGAGAACAATGGAATTATTGCGTTCCTTGATTACTAATTTTAGGTCTAGTCTTATGTATTCATAAGCTCCAGCCTGTATGTCTTCCTCTGCTTACTGTCACTGAATGGAAACATTGATTGCTGAAGCTGAACTGACAAGCAAGCAAATCTCTTGACGCAAGATTGATTCAACTGGTGCTCCGTGCTGGAAAAAGTTTGCATCTCTTAGGGCCTCAGATTTCACTCTACGTCCAGTAGTTCAATAGTCTTAGAACAAGGCCAGTTGCTCACAGCTACCATGAGTCTTGTGATTGAAGATAAAAACCTGTGGATTGTCTGGGCCCTGCCAATGGATATATGGGGTCCAGGGAAGGCTTTATTAAAACTACACGTTTCAGAGTTGAACCAACTCTTTCATCTTTCCATGAACTTGTTGTATTTGTCAATACAAGTTTCAAAACTTATGAAATGCTGATAATTATACTTTAGTAACTGCCTTACTTCTCTTCCTCATTTCTGTTTACCATCCTATCCCGTGCTCTGTTCTGCTAATGACCTAGAACATCCTCCATAGTCCAAACGTCCCTCTCCCATCTACAAGATTTTCCAGTTCTCTGGAATGTACTACCTGAGACAATCAGGTTCCTAGTGTCCACAGTTTTATACATGACCTAAAAATTCATCTTTTACAGTAAGTAGTTCTATCCTGTCGCTTCACTAATGTGTGCTCAGTTTTTCCCTTCTCTCATTTTCCCTCTGAATTCTCTCTCTTCATTTTTCTTTTTCCACACTTTCCATGCACTTAGAAGCACTTAACATCTGTACATAGACAAATACTGGCTGGTGACCATGTAGCTTTACAGCACCCTTATCCACCCATTATTCCTAGCAAGGTTTCAATTACAAGCTTTACCCAGTTTTCCTTTCTCTTCCCCATTTCAGATGAGGTCTGGCTTGACACAAAGAAAGATGAAACACAGGTAATAGGGACCATCCACATAAAAGGTACACATTGATGTGGTTGGATGTCTTTTGCACTTTTTTATTAGAAAATAAAAATGTTGTCTTGGTACTTTACGTTTTTAATGTGTATAGCAATAGAGGAGCTTATGTATTCATAACTTGCAGTGTGCTGGCGCATAGTCTAGGTATATGGAGCCCATAGTCTACGTATTGTTGCACCACAGACGATATATTAAATCCACATTAGCCCAGAGATGCACATGATTGCCCCAACCAAATTCAAGTAGTATGTGCACACTATGGAAGGTCACTCCTGCCTGTAATAGTTGGTTCAAAGCTCATTATATTGTAGCTGGTAAGGCGGCCATGAAACAATAGGTTTGCAACATACAAACTATAAATGAAGCTGAAACATGAAAAACACTTTCATTGCCACAAAAGAGTTCAATGATAATCAAATCCCGGATATACAACCATAACCCAAATTAATTATTTAGGAAGTGAAAGAAATGCACCGTCAAAGTGAAAAATTCCAGTGACTTTATTTTGTTAATGGACAGAACCAAGGGACTGTAGTGATGGCCGTCAGCACAATGGACTAGACCCAGTGACTGTATAACTTACTAAGATGCCATCACGGATGTTGCTAAGAAAAAAAATATGGCGTCTATAAACTTCAGGACAGTGGTGTAATAATTTATTGATCATAGGTAAATAAATATTTGACAACACAATATAACGAATGCAGTAAGACTAGGATGTTCTTCGGGTACGTAGAATATGTTCTGGTAAAGTAAATGTACCCTACAGGCAGCAACTATTATATGAGGAGCTGAGATGATATTAGCACAGTCAATGATTGCACTATGATGTAATAACGCTTATCCATGTGTGCTCCTGTAGCTAGATGATTCACAGAATAGCGGTCACTTTATAAGCAGATAATATCGCCATGTTATGACCAAATCCTATAACCGATAGTCATGCTTATCCCCTTCTGTAAACTGATGTCTGCTAACACATGACACAGTGTCCTAAAAATTAATTAAAGTAATTTCATACGGGCGACCAATCTGGAATTGTCCATATGAATGAGATGCTCCCTCCCCAGATATCAGCGCTTCAGGATCAAATGCTAATATTATAATAAACTATAGTGGCCTCAGTTAAGATTAAAGGGAACCCTGTCAGCTGTTTTGGCCGCTATAAGATGTGGCCACTGACTTTCAGGGCTTATCTACAGCATTCTATAAAGCTGTAGATAATCCCCCGGTCCGACCTGAAAGATAAGAAAAACAAGTTTTATTATACTCATCCGGGGGGAGCTGTCCGGTCCGATGGGTGTCACAGGTCCGGGTCCGTCGCCCCCCGTCTTCTTGTGATGCCGCCCTCCTGCTTGCTTCCTCGATCCCGGCATCGCACATCTGCACAGGTGTACTTATCTTCCCTGTTGAGGGCAGAGCAAAGTACTGCAGTGTGCAGGCGCCGGGAAAGGTCAGAGAGGCCCAGCGCCTGCGCACTGCAATACTTTGCTCTGCCCTCAACAGGGAAGATAAGTACGCCTGCGCAGAAGTGCGATGCCGGGAGCGAGGAAGCAAGCAGGAGGACCGCATCGCAAGAAGATGGGAGGCGCCGGAGCAGGACTCGCGACACCCATCGGACCAGACCGACCCCCGGGTGAGTATAATAAAATTTATTTTTCTTATCTTGCAGGTCAGACCGGGGGCTTATCTACAGCATTATAGAATGCTGTAGATAAGCCCTGAAAGGCAGTGGCTGCATCTTATAGGGGCCAAAACAGGTGACAGGTGCACTTTAAAGCTCATGACAAGGCAGACCTCTACTACAGACCTGTAGTCCCTCCGTGTGCGACAATTGTGCATCAGTTATTTGGCATGTGTTGGAGGATTCGTGTGATAAAAATGCTTGTACGTTAGATTGAGGTCTGATATTACCCATTATGAAAGTGTAATATGTATATAACCTTGGTAGTGGCTTGATATTATTGCAATGGGAAAGTGTGGTGTGTGTAATTTTGCGGTAATGGGGTACATTTCTTTAGACTTAAAACACATTTATAATTAAAATAAGTTTCTAAGTAAAAGAGACGAACAGAAGTGTAGAAATAAATAACATCTGCCCTTAGCCTGCAATCACAGAGTGTGGAATAGAGGTCCTGGAATGACCGTGATATCTCCGTACGGAGCACTCTGTGTCATCTTGATGGCAGACTGTTTCTTTAGCACCAAGAAACTGTAGAATTTGGTTGACACCCGTTTCCGCTTGTCGTTCCTACACAGATTGTGAAAACTAAAGGAGCCTTCACCGGAATGGTTCAGCTTCTGCGCAACAAAGGAAATGGAATTATTGTTATACTGGACAATACACTAATTCAACATCGAACTAGTTAGCAGAATGTTCTGTATTATTGCTATATAATCTGTTCATGGAAAAACCTACGTTTCCCCTATAGGGACAAGATGAATTACAGCCACCAATCACATTTGAGGTTTGACTTTCACTAGAACATAAAGGCTTTACAGTCTCCTACTTGTCTCATTGCACATGATTCTTACTCGTAGGCCATGGAGGAGGCTTTGTGTCCGTTTGTTCCAATGCTGCTCATCAGTGTTTTGGACTTGCTCTGTCGGTCCCTGAGAAAATAACAACAAGGAAAATATCCATTGATAATGCAATAATAAATACTAGTTTAAGGTGATTTCACACTGTGGCTTTTTATTCAGTATCTAGGCCAAATGCCAGAAGAGGTTCTAGCAGGAAGAAGTGTACGTCCTTCCTAAAGATTTTCCAATCATTGAAACCCCTTCTGGCTTTGGCAGTGGCTTTTTTTCCCCCAAAGGCGGCTGAGTATAAAGCTACCTTAATACTTGTGTCTCCACACTGTTGAGTTTCCAGAATAATATCTTAGATTACTTTTTGGTCCCCAATACTTACATTAAGTTCTTCATCCAGACATCCTGGAGAATTACCCAACAAATCATCAACATACTCCTATAACAATGCAGACATGTTAGTAACACGGTTAGTAATCAGAAGTTGGGGCTAGTTCGGTAGCTAATGATCCCAGTGCTCACTATCTATGGTAGAAGCCTTCACCACCATGTGTAGCCAATGCAAGACTTGAATAGTGTTTTATCTCTGACCACCAGCACCATGCCTAGAGAGATTTATACTAGCATTCTCCAGTTGATGATGATGCACAGAACCAAGTCTTTTTTTTACCTCGTGCACAGAGTTGTCCGTATCACCTGGTGCTTGATTATGATCTTTTGAGTCTAGTGCTGTATATAAAGGCTCTTCAGCAATGGAGGAGCTGACATCTGATACCTTGGACATCTCCAGCTGCGGTAAGTCTATGGACACAGAAAAGCATAAAGATGTAAATTCTGATTTTACAAGTGCACAATCTTAAAAGGAGTTGTCCTGAGAACAAAGTACATTTGAATTAATACATCTTGGAATAATAATAATTTCCACTATTGGATGTGTTATAAAAATTATTCTGTGCTGGGATAATGTTATAAATGTTCCCCTGCTATGTACTGTCTATTAGCTGTGTGTTACCTCAGGCAGGAAAATGTGTTAACTCAGAAAACAGCAGCTTCAAGCCCCTGCTATTTTGTCTGTATGCCCGTTTATCATAATCGACTTATGCAACTCCCGCTTCCCCCCCCCCCCCCCCCCCCCGAGTCATGTAATGTGGTATGTGTAAACCATAAACTAGACCAGCTCTGCATGGTCAGACACTGCCAATACACGGTACACAGCAGGCACACATTTATAAGATTATCTCAGCACAGAATAATATTTTATTACACATCCAATTGTGGTACTTATTATTATTCTAAAATCTATTGATTAACCCCTTCCCAACAAGCACCGTATATATACACAGCACCGTGTTTCTGCAAATCGCCATATATATACTACAGCATGATAGTGCGGGCTCACGCTGAGCACTGCCATGATCAAATGGGGGCGTCAGCTCTACATGAGAACTGACACTCTGCAGCAACGCCCAAGATCGGTGCTAGCATCTATCGCGGGCATTTAACATCTCTGATGCCCCTATCAACAGTGACAGCGACATCGCGGGGCATCACAGAGAAAGTGAGATCCCTCTCTGTTCCCATCGGTTCAATGCAATGAGACCCCATATGCTGCCTCATGAGATGCTCCATAGATTATGCCCCCATATGCTGCCCCATAAGATGCTCCATAGATTATGCCCCCATATGCTGCCTCATGAGATGCTCTATAGATTATGCCCCCATATGCTGCCCCATGAGATGCTCAATAGTTATGCCCCCATATGCTGCCTCATGAGATGCTCCATAGATTATGCCCCCATATGCTGCCCCATAAGATGCTCCATAGATTATGCCCCCATATGCTGCCTCATGAGATGCTCTATAGATTATGCCCCCATATGCTGCCCCATGAGATGCTCAATAGTTATGCCCACATATGCTGCTCCCATAAGATGCTCCATAGATTATGCCCCCATATGATGCTCCATAGATTATGCCCCCATATGATGCTCCCATAAAATGCTCCATAGATTATGCCCCCATATATTGCTCCCATAAGATGCTCTATAGATTATGCCCCCATATGTTGCTCCCATAAGATGCTCTATAGAATATGCCTCCATATGCTGCCCCCATAAGATGCTCCATATATTATGCCCCATATGCTGCCGCTGCTGCAGCTGCAAATAAAAAAAAAATATGACATACTCACCTCTTGTCCCTGGGGGGCCAGGTGTCGGGTCCTGAACAGACAGTGACACTGGCGCGCTATGGGGAGCAGGTGGCTCAGGACCCGACACCTGAGATATTCACCTGTCTCCGTTCCATCGCTGCTCGCCGCTGTCTGCTGCGTCCTCTGTCAGAGACGTTCAGGCAGCAGAGGGCACGACGCGCACTGAACACGTCACCGCGCCCTCTGCTGCCTGAATGTCACTGACAGTGGACGCAGCAGATAGCGGCGAGCAGAGTTGGACCGGGGACAGGTGAATATCGCATATACCGTACTTACCTCCTCCTTGTGCAGTTTCTGCAGCCCCGCTTCTCCCACGGTCTCCCTTCCTTCCTTCAGCGGTCACATGGTACTGCTCATTAAAGACATGAATATGCATATATTCATGTCTTTAATGAGCGGTACCACGTGACCGCTGAAGGAAGGAGCCTCAGACCATGGGACAAGCAGGGGGGCTGCAGAGACCGCACCCGGGGGGGTATGATCTGACACCCCTGCTCCCCCGCCGACCCCCTGGCGTATATGACTCGCGTATAAGCCGAAAGGGGGACTTTCAGCCCCTAAAAAATGGGCTGAAAATCTCGGCTTATACGCGAGTATATATTGTAAGTTAATTTTTTCCTTCCACATTCCATTAAGTCCTGTCAAGCACCTGAAAAGGTAAATAAACTTATTGAATGTGTTTTTGAACACCTTGAGGGGTGACGTTTTAGAACGGTGTCACTTTTTGGTATTTTCTGTTATACAGGCCCCTCAAAGTCACTTCAAATGTGATGTGGTCCCCAAAAAATGGTTTTGTAAATTTTGTTGGAAAAATGAGAAATCGCTCATAACTTCCTAATAGAAAAAAAATATTATTCAAAAGTTGTGCTGATGTAAAGTAGACATGTGGGAAATGTTATTTAATAACTATTTTGTGTGACATAAATCTCTGGTTTAAGGGCATAAATATTAAAGTATGAAAATTGCAAAATTTTCACCAAATTTCCAATATTTTCACAAATAAAAGCAAGTCATATTGAACAAATTATGCCAATATCATGAAATACAATATGTCACAAGAAAACAGCCCCATAATCTGTGGGATCCGTTGAAGCGTTCCAGAGTTATTACCATATAAAGGGACAGTGGTCAGAATTGTAAAATTTGGCCTGGTCAGGAAGGTGAAAACAGGCTTCGAGGTGAAGGGGATATGTACTTTGTTCATGGGAAAACCCTTAATAGGCCCCCACAAGCATTAAACTAACATAGTCTAAGTCTAACCTGTGTTTGGCCAATAGTGTAATGAGCATAGGTGGCCCTGACAGATCTCTGTCGGTAAAGATCTGATATCGGACTGCCAATCCTTTGGTTCTCTAGTGATAATCCCCTGCCATAGATGTCACACAGCACCTCTGCAACAGAGAGCACAGCATTCAGCAGAGTGACTGTGTATGGGAGAGTTGGGCGAGAAATCTTCAGGCCAAACGATCAGTGACATATAAAGTGCATTTGGGTGCTATAGTTTTATAAAAAGCTCCCTTTACATATTAACCCCATAGTGACGAGACCAATTTTTAAAATCTGACGTGTGTCACTTTGTGGTAGAAACTCTGGAGTGTTTGTACATATCCATAGTGATTGAGATTATTTTTGTGGACTCTCCTACACTCCGTTAACCACTTAGATACTCTAGTCACTATTGACAGCAGCATCTAAGCGGTTAAACAGCTATGGTAGGTGCCAACACTGATTGTGGCTGACGCAGCAAGTTAAAGCTTTAGTGTACAGCTGACAGCTGCTGGATTGTCACCTGTCTGGCGATGCTATTCTCTTATATCTCAGGTTACTAATAAGACGTAATAGTGACCATTAAGGTGTTAAACCTGCCCGTAACAACAAAACCGTGCTTTTTGATTAACCCCTTAATGACCTATGACGTGCTATGTCCATTATAAGTCACCTCCCCCTCTTTGCTGCGGGGTCCAGCAATGAGCACGCACCTTTTCTGGCACGTAACAGTTGATGTGATCAGCAGCCATGCGCCCCTAACAGCCGCGAGTGGAAACGCAATCCACCTGCGGCTGTTAACTAGTTAAATGCTACTGTCAATCCCTGAGTGTCATATAATTTGTGCAAACCGTAGGAGTCTTAGCTCCACTCATCGGCACCCGTGTCACATGACCGCGGGTTGGCATAACAACCCGGGGTCTGCAAAAGACCCCTGTGGTTGTCACTGCCGAACTGCTATGAGCGCCGCCCGGTGGTCGGCGCTCATAGCAAGTAAGCATTTTTGTTACACATAGCAGGCCCTGCTATGTGTAACCATAGAGTAGAAAGTGGATAGGCACATTCCGTCCCGTGCAAAATAATCCTTTATTGTGGCATCAAGTAACCAACAGCAGGCAGATAAAACCATGGAGCAAATACAGACGACGATCGTTTCGCGCTTACTTTGCGCTTCAACAGGTCATATGTAGGACAAAGCTCACAACATATTTAAAAGCAACCATTGCCCTGGTCTCACCCACAAAACATCAGGTGACAGCATCTCATTAATTATGAACAAGTGGAAAGCAAAAAAAATTGCAAAAGACAGACTTTTAAAAAAACTCGAGGTAATACAGCTGTGCCTTTGTCCTGCTTTTTCTCTTCTATGGTACCTGCTATGTGTAACACAAGTGAGAAGATCTGAGCCAGGGTCAGCACCCGGACAATTGTCGGGGCCCTGAGCAGACGGTGGGAGGGGTGGGGCACCAGTACGCTATTGGGGCCCGATGCCAGTGCTGCAAGTGGGCCCGCCCCCCACTTGCTCAGAACCCCGATACTTGCAATAATGATCTCTCCCCATTCCTCCACTGCAGCGTCTTCCGCGTCTTCTGACTCTGAGGTTTCAGGTCAGAGGGCGCGATGACGTCATTATAGCACGCTCTCTAGTCTGAACAGTTACAGTGCAGAGATCCGGAAAACGGCGAAGCTGAGATGTCCGGAGTGGTATTTCATTTTTTTTTGTTTGGTGCATTATATGGGGCTCATTATGCATGCAGCATTATATGGGGCCCATCTTGCATGAGCATTACAGTTGTGGCCAAAAGTATTGACACCCCTGCAATTTTGTCAGATAATACTCAGTTTCTTCCTGAAAATGACTGCAAACACAAATTCTTTGTTATTATCTTCATTTAATTTGTCTTAAATGAAAAAACACAAAAAGAATTGTCCTAAAGCCAAATTGGATATAATTTCAAACACCAAACATAAAAAAAGAGGGTGGACAAAAGTACTGGCACTGTTCGAAAAATCATGTGATGCTTCTCTAATTTGTGTAATTAACAGCACCTGTAACTTACCTGTGGCACCTAACAGGTGTTGGCAATAACTAAATCACACTTGCAGCCAGTTGACATGGATTAAAGTTGACTCAACCTCTGTCCTGTGTCCTTGTGTGTACCACATTGAGCATGGAGAAAAGAAAGAAGACCAAAGAACTGTCTGAGAACTTGAGAAACCAAATTGTGAGGAAGTATGAGCAATTTCAAGGCTACAAGTCCATCTCCAAAGACCTGAATGTTCCTGTGTCTACCGTGCGCAGTGTCATCAAGAAGTTTAAAGCCCATGGCACTGTGGCTAACCTCCCTAGATGTGGACGGAAAAGAAAAATTGACAAGAGATTTCAACGCAAGATTGTGCGGATGTTGGATAAAGAACCTCGACTAACATCCAAACAAGTTCAAGCTGCCCTGCAGTCCGAGGGTACAAGTGTCAACCCGCACTATCAGTCGGCGTCTGAATGAAAAGGGACTGTATGGTAGGAGACCCAGGAAGACCCCACTTCTTACCCCGAGACATAAAAAAGCCAGGCTGGAGTTTGCCAAAACTTACCTGAAAAAGCCTAAAACGTTTTGGAAGAATGTTCTCTGGTCAGATGAGACAAAAGTAGAGCTTTTTGGGCAAAGGCATCAACATAGAGTTTACAGGAGAAAAAAAGAGGCATTCAAAGAAAAGAACACGGTCCCTTACAGTCAAACATGGCAGAGGTTCCCTGATGTTTTGGGGTTGCTTTGCTGCCTCTGGCACTGGACTGCTTGACCGTGTGCATGGCATTATGAAATCAGAAGACTACCAACAAATTTTGCAGCATAATGTAGGGCCCAGTGTGAGAAAGCTGGGTCTCCCTCAGAGGTCATGGGTCTTCCAGCAGGACAATGACCCAAAACACACTTCAAAAAGCACTAGAAAATGGTTTGAGAGAAAGCACTGGAGACTTCTAAGGTGGCCAGCAATGAGTCCAGACCTGAATCCCATAGAACACCTGTCGAGACATCTAAAAATGGCAGTTTGGAGAAGGCACCCTTCAAATATCAGGGACCTGGAACAGTTTGCCAAAGAAGAATGGTCTAAAATTCCAGCAGAGCATTGTAAGAAACTCATTGATGGTTACCGGAAGCGGTTGGTCGCAGTTATTTTGGCTAAAGGTTGTGCAACCAAGTATTAGGCTGAGGGTGCCAATACTTTTGTCTGGCACATTTTTGGAGTTTTGGGTGAAATGATCAATGTTTTGCTTTTTGCTTCATTCTCTTTTGTGTTTTTTCATTTAAGATAAATTAAATGAAGATAATAATACCAAAGAATTTGTGATTGCAATAATTTTCAGGAAGAAACTGAGTATTATCTGACAAAATTGCAGGGGTGTCAATACTTTTGGCCACAACTGTATATGGGGCCCATTATGTATGGAGAATTATATGGAGCCCATCATATACTGTATGGAGCAATATACGGGGCTCATTTATGGAACATTATGTGGGGCTTATTATATAATGTCTGGAGCAAAATATGGGACTCATGTATGGAGAATTATATGGGGCCCACTATATATGAAGCATTACATGGGTTCCATCATATACTGTATGGAGCATTATATATGGAGCATTATATGGGACTCATTATACTGCATGGAGCATTATATGGGGCCTATTATGTAACGAGCATTATATGGGGCTCATTATACTGTATAAAGCAATATCTGGGGCTCATTCTGTAAGGAGCAATATATGGGGCCCATTATACTGAATGGAGCAATATATGGGGCTCATTCTGTATGTAACACTATGTGGTGCACATAATACTGAATGGAGGACTATACTGTTCGGTTTCTGAGCCATTGTAGAATTTACAATATTGCTCATGTAAGAAGCAAATGAAATCTTTGGCATTGTACTACACCTATATTTCTCTGTCGTATCTGTGCATCATGAATTGTGGTATGTGTTAAAAGGGGCTCACTGATACTCTTTCGCCCAGGGCCCATGAAAACCTGGAGCCAGCCCTGGATCAGATGACTGCAGCTTCTTGTCTCCCATGGAGGTTATTGAACCAAGTGAAAAAAAAAAAAAAAAGGTTTTAAAATTATTAAAAAATATGAAAGTTCATATCACCCCTCTTTTGCCACATTCAAAATAAAATAGAATATACACATATTTGGTATCACCGTGTTCAGAATTGCCTGATCTATCAAAATATAAAAATAATTAATCCGATGGGTAAACGGATTAACAAGAATCAAAATGCCAGAATTACGTTTTTTTGGTTGCTAAAACATTGCAATAAAATGTAATAAAAGGTGATCAAAACATTGTATCTATCCCAAAATGGTTTCAATAAAAACGTCAGCTCGGCACACAAAAAATAAGCCCTCATCCAGAGCCCGAAAAATGGAGACACTACAAGTCTCGGAAAATAGCGTCATTTTCTTTTTCTGACAAACTTTGGATTTTTTTTCACCGCTTAAATAAAAAAGAACCTATACATGTTTGGTATCTACAAACTTATAATGACCTGGAAAATCATACTGGCAGGTCAGTTTTAGTATTAGTGAACATTGTAAATAAAATCCCCAAAACAACAGTGGAATTGCACTTTTTTTTGCTATTTCACCACACTTAGAATTTTTTTTCCAGTTTTGCAGTACACGATATGGTAAAAGCAATGGCGTCATTCAAAAGTAAAACTCATCCCAAAAAAACAAGTCCTCACATGGCCATATTGATAAAAAAGTAACTAAGTTATGGCTCTGGGAAAAAGAGGGGAACAAAAAAATGGAAATGTGAAAACAGAAATACCCCTGTGGTCCCTAAGGAGTTAAATAAACATGCCACATGTTTGGACACTACTATTTTTTGGGTGCTACAATCAGGTTTTTTCTATTTGGATTGTTTGTCCGTGGATCGGGACAGAGTTTCTATGCACTTGCACTTTATACTTGACTACTGGGATATGCTGCTATTCTAAATGCAGCGGCGGTTTATCTGCAGACATACCCATCTCTTCTTGCTCACGGAGGGGTGTTTCAGTTGCAGGCTCTGCCGGCTCTTTGTGCAATGCTCTAGAGATATCCGCCTTCTGGATTTGTGAAAAAAGCTATATGGAGTTGTATATACAATTGTCAGTGTCACCATACAGAGCAGGTGTTCATTCATTTCAAACAACTGCTACTTGTAAAAGAACAAGGAGAAATAAGTACAGAATATTTACATTAGTGTTACAAAATGCACATAAACCGACATATCAATTAGGCTTTATACGCATAGAATTATCATGCTCACTTATATAGCGTTAAAATATTCCACAGCGCTTTACAAACATTTTTCATTACTGTCCCCATTGGGGCTCACGATCTACATTCCCTACTAGTATGTGTTGGAGTCTGCGAGAAAAGCGGAGAATCTGGAGGAAACCCACGCAGACACGGGAAGAACATAGAAAAATGACATGCAGATGCTGTTGTTGGTGGGATATGGACACAGGAACCAACAAGTAAAACTGCGAACCACACAGCAAGTGTGCTGCCTTCTGCGCAGTAATTGATTGTGCAGCCTCCTGTACACATGAACATGGCATTATTTGGAGCGCACACTGCATTTTTCACCCTACAGAAGATACTATGTATATTAAGGCAATTTATTTACATCTGTATTGATATAAACTATACGTATCAAAGATGTTTCCCATATAGGATATACAGATGTTACTTTGGAATACTCCTCTGTCTCGTTGGCGATTGGTCTCTCTAACCTTTGCACACAGGCTGCCTGCTCATGATACTCTGCTCATGATACTCTGCTCCCCGTCATCCACAAAGTGTCTGCTTTAATTACCAACAGTTTCATTCCTGTTGTGGCCTCCTTCAACCATTTAAAAGGAATTTTTCAACAGGCTTTTGCTATATAATCTGAGAGCAACATAATGTAGGGACATAGACAATGATTTCAGTGATGTGTCACTTACTGGGCTGATTGATGCAGATTTGATAGAATCCCTGTTTTCTCACCTGTAGATGCAGCAGTACTCAAGAATGCTGAGCTGTGCATAACCCCACCCACACACCTAATGGGAAGCCTCCCGTGTACACTGTGCATAGGCAGAAAGCAGCCAATCAGTGGTGGAGGCGTGGTTGCACAGATTAGAGTAATTTAATTTAGTGTGCACAAGATGCTAATATTTACGGTATTACTATGGGGGCACTGCTGACCGTACCATAATGGAGAGCAGTTTAAAAGACATGAAACCCAGGGAATTCTGAGTGCTACTACCCCTTGGCAAAGATCACAAATATTAGTACTAAATTAAAAAAAAAGCTCATATCCATGGAAAATTACAGTGGATTTAAAGAGAAAAAAAAATGGAATAATCTGGAACATCAGGATTAAAATTAGAGCAAAAACTGACCACTTTTGTACCAATACCCCCCTACTGACATTTCTATACAAGTGAGCTCCATATAGTGTTTATTTAAGGCAATGCCCCAATATAACCTGAATACATATTCATTTCAAACTGTTTTTTCTTTTATGCTGGTAGAAAGATTTTAATTTTTAATGGCAGTATATCCTGTTAACATTAGGGAATGTGCGGCCTGCAAATTATAATGAGGGGGGGGCAAATGATCATAAGGAAAAGCCCCTTACTGAAATGTGTTGCAAGCAAAAGTGAGTCACGCAAAAATCATGTAGATATTGTGACAACAATGAGATCGAGCAAACAAAGTGTTTTAGTTTAGCAGCTGGAAAAAAAAACAAAAAAACACATTTCCATTATAGAACATTAAATCAAACACATTACAGCTGGGAATAAAGTGTAAATGCAAAGCCCTTGAGATACGGCCGTAAGTAATGGGCAGATAAATACAGGAACACACAAAACCATACTATTCTTGCCATCCAGAGTAGAGGAAGCAATTTTTTTTTATATACTTGGATGTGCAGTGGTCTAAATGTATATGAAAATCATATACATGTTTTATGCATAATCCAACTATAGAGCTACTTCTGTCATGCTGCAAAAAGTCCAAAATATGAGAATGCAAAAATACCACCTGATAAGATGAGCTCTGTACTTGGCTCTCTCTGGCAGTTCCGTTCTTAGGATCGGTCAAGGGTCCCATTTATTGGACCCCTACAAATTCATAATTTTAAAATGTAGGAAATAAGAATTTTTGGGCTTACTGCAAATTCACTTTCTCATATCCATCATTGGGGACACAGGAAACCATGGGTGTACACTGGTGGCACCAGGAGGCTGACACTAAGAATTACAACCTTAAGAAAAAAAAAAAGTCTCTTCATCGGCTTAACTTAATAGCTTGATTGCCACATACTGGCAAATCAAGCTATTAAGTTAGTGAAAAAAGGAGTAGGACAAGCAGAACAAAATTATAAATGCACGCCCAAAGGGGCAACAGTAAAAAAGGGTGGGGCAGATCCAAAAATCCTCTTTTCTCAGGTACTCATTGATGGACACAGGAAACAATGGGATGTCCCAAAGCAGTCTCTAGGGCGGGAATTATATAAAAATGTGTAGGGCAAATCGCTGAGGAAACCCGAGTGAATGCCGCTAGAAGCACCTTTCTGCCCAGATTTGCATCCGCTGAGGTGAAAGTGAGAACGGTGTAGATTTTTGAGGTGTGAACGGAGAACCAAGTAGCAGCCTTACAAAAGGTTGATGCCTGATGGACAGCTTAGAAGCCCCCACTGCCTTAGAGGAATGAGCCTTGATCCCGTTCTGGCATCTGTTCATTTGTCCCGTTGGGGCTTACGTCCGAACGCCCCTGCAAAATGGGTTTTGGGCATATGTGCCGATGGGGCCTTAGACGATGATGGTACTGGCAGAGTGAACATGCGCTCGATTGTAAATCATTTTCCGGCGTGTATGCCTACTGGAGGCAGACACCCAGACATAGTAGACGTTTTGGTGTCCGCCTCCAATAGGTGTACACGCCCGAAAATTATGTACAACAGAGCCCACATTCATTCTATCAGAACCACACAGTCCTGTTTGTGGGGGTTTGGACGTAAGCCCTGACGAGACCAACAAATGGATCCAGAACGCAGTGTGAAAGCACCCTAAGATTCCTGAGGTAGAATCGGGAAAAGATAAGGGAAGGAATCTTAAGACCAAGCAATCGCCAGAGCAATGGATGCAATAGCTAGATGGTGACGAGCTCTGGACATAAACCAGGGGACTTTGTGATTATGTCTGGATTACCCCACTGCAGATTTAATTGAAGATGTTGGGTGTGAGACCACTTTCCCGCAGTTAAAATTTCAAGTCCATAGCCACGTTGTCTATTCCCAGAATGTGGATCACAGAGATTGCTGGGATTTTCTGTTCCACCCAGTAGAGAATCTGTGAGACATCTCACATTGCTTGACAAGTCCAGGTCCCTCCTTGATGGCTGATGTAAGCCACGGCGTTGGCGATGCCAGACCAGATTTGGAGACTGCCAAAGTACTGTAGAAGTGTGAGACAAATTGCTCTGAGTTCTAAAACATTTATGGGAGGAAGGACTTTGTGACTCTTCCACTTCACAGACCGTGCACTGTCAACATTCGGAAGATTGGGAAGATTGCGCCTCAACAGAAAAGGCTGGCGTCCGTTGTCACAATCTGCCAATAAATGGGGAAGAAAGAAAGCCAAAAAAAATAAGGGGAGAGTCCAGCCAGCAGACTAGAGACAGTCTGACTGAGGCGATAAGAAGCAATGGTATTACGCACATGCCCCTATCTGTTTAATTTTCTTGTGCTCCATGTCAGGCTATGCAAGTAGCCCAGCATGCTGCCATGCAATTAACTTCCTAAGTCTATTTAAGGCTTGTCAAGAGTCACACCTGGGTCTTGGTATTGCTCCAAGATTTAATAGTAGCTTTCTTAGTTGTCTTTACACAGTTCCAGTCCACAGTAATCAGGACATCCCCTGCTTGTTTCCAGTAACCTTGCTACCTGTCAGTGGAGGACTTCACCTGCTTATCTGTGGATTCCAGGAGCCCTGCTACTTTCCAGTAGTCTTCAGGACTCCACCTACCTGTCTGCAGTTACCTACTTGTATGCAGTTTCCAGTATTGCTACCTACTTGTTTGTAGTTTCCAGGACATCTTCCTGGCTGTCTGCAGCTTCCAAAGTACAGTACTCAGACTTCCTAGTTACTCCAGAGATCTTTCTGTTATCTGTGGACAAGGAACTCAGGGACTGGAAATCACAAACAAGCAGGAGACGTCCTAATGACTGTGGACTGGAACTGTGAAAAGACAACTAAAAAAAAAAAAAGCTACTAGCAAGTCTTAGAGCAATACTAAGACCCAAGTGTGAGTCGTGGGAGGCCTTAAATTGAACTAGGAATTTTGTTAAATGGCAGCACACCGGGCTACCTGCAAAGTCCGATGTATAGAACAAGAAAATCAAAGAGACAAGGGCATGTGCATAACAATCTGGCAATCTTGGGAATAACAGACTTGTCCCAATGGGAAAGCAGGGCCAACTGCAGAGACCTGGTGTGGAACTGAGCAAGTGGGATTGCCTTGATAGCCACCCCCATCTTGCCTAGGATGGTCTCATATAGAAGCGGAGATGAAGAGGAGGAGAGCGGCTCAGGGAGTGGATGCTGGTGTGCAAAGTCAACATTTTGTTCTTTGGAAGGAAAACTTTAGCTTTGACGTATAGAACAGTGTGCTCAGGAAGATGATGTGCTGGGACGGAATCATAGACTATTTTGATTGATTGACAATGCACGTGAACCATGTAGAGGTCAATTCCCATATCTGCTTGTTTTTGGGAGAACTGTGGGAGAACTGTGGGAACCTGTGAGAATTTGGCACAAAAACAAGAGAACAGGCATTCTTCATGCAGATGCTCCACTGATTTTGACCAGATTTGAACAGAGGGCAATAGTAGGAGCAATAATAAATAAAAAAACTAAAAAGATGGGAGCGCAAGTTGCTTACCAGTAACAGGTCAGCGTTGATTATGGGCTGACTGGGGTGAGACAGCAGCCACTGCACGCCTCCCATCTGCTTCCAATCCATGAGCTGCTGAGTTGGGGGAGCAATTTCCAAAGTTGTGATGGTGTCAGATGTATCCTTCAACTGCTCCTGCATGCGAATGCTTGGGATCTCCTTTAAGTCATCCACCATTAACTTACGCTTCCTTTTCCTCCGCTTTTTCTTTTCTAATACTTAAACATGAAGTAGCCTCTTTAGAAAGCATTTGGTCTAATTTAGTTTCTTACTTTACTGCATTACTGAAAATTGGTCAGATGAGCATTGATCCCATGAATAGTAGGATTTCAAGTAAAATGTGTGGTCATTTAAATTATATTTTTCCAGTCACAACTATGCAAACATGATTGTTTACATTCCATAGCCTTATTACCCTAAGGCCACGTTCACACGCTCAGTATTTGGTCAGTATTTTCCCTGAGTATTTGTAAGCCAAAACCAGTAGTGGGTGATAAATACAGAAGTGGTGATGTGTTATTATATTTTTCCTCAGATTGTTCCACTCCTGGTTTTGGCTTACAAATACTGAAGTAAAAAAACTCACCAAATACTGAACTTGTGAACGTGGCCTTATAATGTGTAGTACAGAAATTATAGTAGGAATGAAGCAATAATGGGGCTTCATATGCCAGCTCTAAGTGTGGTTGACTACATAGTGCCAAAGTTATTAGAAGACACTCACATTTTAAGAATTTTGGAGCAACTCTGGCTGTAGAATAACAAATCTATGCCTGTAATAAATAGATGTACCACAATTTATGCCAAACATGTTGAATAAATTAGGGTAAATCTGTTGACACAAGAGATTTGCCTTCACTAGCTTAGCCGCAACAATTTGTACCCACCACTAAGAAAACAAAAAAAGTTACATTTTTCTTGTGTAAATGTTGATTTGCACCAAAATGTGTTTTTTTTTTTTTTATTTTACACACACACCACAGATCTGGCATATATTGAAGAGTAAATTCCCATCTATGGGGGAATTTACGGAGACTAGTATTTTATGTGAAGCCCACTGAAGTAAGTGCATCAAATTTATTAAGAGGCAGTCAATTCTTTATAAATAAGCCATATCTTGGGCCACCAGCTGTGCTTCCAGGATCTAACACAGACAGAGGAGGGTCTCTGTGCTAAAACAGTATATGGGCCATTGGGAGTTCAATAATGCAGAAGTTTTTGCATGGTTGGAAGCTAGAAGTGGCTCCGTTACCTCTTGAACTCCTGTGCGGCTGCACATGTTGCACCAATAGTATGTCTGAAATTAAAGCCCCCTATACACATTAGACTAATGTCTGATGAACTCATCAATATCCAATTTATTGTTGGGAGAAATATCAATCTGGCAGGTCTGATTTTGGACTGCCTATCGTAGTGTATCCCAGAAATGAGTTGGTGATGGCTTTCTCATAGAGAGCGATCAGCCAGACAAGCACTAATGTGAATGGAATCAGTCCGAAATGACTGTTATGGCGGGCTTTACACCATGATTTACATTAATTTTTATCGTAAATTATTGTATATCTGTCAGGCCGTGGTTTGCCCCTTACCCACTTTTAGAAAATTGGTGAGAGCGATTGAAAATTTATAAAGAACCCCCAGAAAACGGAATAAATGTATACTCATGTATTTATTGTTCACTGTCGATTTCAGAATGTACTTCTTAATGGATAGTAAACGATGGTAGACAGATCACGTAACATGACAGCTTATGCTTTTTTTTAGTCACACTAATCTGTACCTGAATCATCGACAGGCTCCAGAACAAAGCCAATTTCTTCATTAGAGATCAGGGTTGTGGTGTTTGCAGCTGCAGCATCTTCTAAAGGCGACTCAAGGGGTTCGTCCAAATAATCTGCATGAAGGCGATAATGTTAATGAAATAGGGATTTTTGTGATAACTCACCGTAAAAACCTTTTCTCCGAGACGCTCATTGGGGGGACACAGACCATGGGTGTTATGCTGTGGCCAATAGGAGGCTGACACTAAGTTGAGACGAAAAAAAGAGTTAGCTCCTCCTCTGCAGCATACACTTTCCTGCTGGCCCCAAGTGAACCAGTTCGGTGCAAAAGCAGTAGGAGATCATTAATATCATATTAGAGTACAATCGTCAACCTCATATCGGAGTATAACCCACTGAATGGGAGACAAGAAGCAGAAGCCGTCAGGCTAATAGGGTGGGTGCTATGTCCCCCAATGAGCGTCTCGGAGAAAAGGATTTTAAGGTGAGTTATCACAAAAATCCCGGTTTCTCCTTCACCTCATTGGGGGACACAGACCATGGGACGTCCCAAAGCAGTCCATGCGTGGGCAACAATATAACAGATAAAACCCCATGCAGTGGCTGAGTAAAGGTGCCCTACTGCCTGTTGTAGAATAGTCTGCTGAGGACCGTACTGCGGAAGTCTGAGCATGAGTAGTGCTTCAAGAATGTGTAAATGCTGAGCCAAAACGTAGCCTTGCAGACCTGCAGACTTGTTCGGTCGGCATGCGAAACCGAATGGCCCAGAAGGCGGACATCGACCCAGTAGAATACGCCCTAATCCCTCCCGGGATGAGCCGCTTCTAAAGTAGTATAACTCCTGAATAGGCAAATTAATTTCTCAGGCTATTGTGACCCTGAAGTGGCTTACAAGAGAGTGTCCTGAGAGCCGTCATTGCATGCAGGGCGTGCGCAACTACAGCCATCCGAAGTACCAGTGTCGGGTCCAAAAGAGGGCAAGACAAACTCATTGTTTAAAATAGAAGGGTCAACCAACGCTGGAAAAAAGGGCGGAAACGATCTGAGGACAATCGTATCCAGGTTGGAAAGCAGAGAGAAAAAAACCAAAAATGAGCTAAACAGGACATGGCGGTCAGCTCTAAGCTTCGCATAATAAGTGACACTGCGACAAGAAGGGCGATTTCCCAAGACAGAACTGCCCGCGAGACATCCTGGAACGGTTTGAAAGGCGTCTCTTAAAGCGCACCCAGGACTGAATTAACGATCCAGGCTTCTAACGGACTTTTGTAGGGGGGTACCCTCCCGAGAAGTCCTGAGAATGAAAGTCATGAATTACGTCTTGGAAACAGAGACAGGTAGAGCCAAGATCTGGCCCTTGAGGGAGGCGAGGGTCAGGAACCTGAGTCCTAAGTCAGTCTGGAGAAAACTCTCAAAAGAACTGGAGCGGTGAAGACGCGAAGAGAATGACCATGGTCCTAACACCATGCGACAGAAGGTGTTCAGGAGAGGTGAAAGATGCAACCTAATATCGGCCTCTGGGCACCAACCATAGTGGAGACCCCTGAGGAGAATCGATTAGAGCCCAGGCTTTGAAAGCCAGATCGTTAAACAACAGATCGTGTGATCTGGTGATCCATTGGACGTTAGGAGAGAATGTCTGGGTGATGTAACAGTCACCTGTGGACGGCGTGTATGATCTGTAGTAACTCTGAATATCACGTCAGGCGAGACCAATCCTGGATGCCTCGGGAGACTGGAAACGGCCACTACCTCTGTTTACGTGATGACCGTTGCCAGGAAAAGAAGACGAAACTGGTGCTACGGAGTAACCAGTCATGCCCCCTATGGCGTTTTGGATCCCGAGACCGGGCTCAGACTGCTGAGTACCTTGGCCTTCAGTCTTGAAGCCATAAGATCCCAATTCGGCTTCTCCTAACAAAGGCAGTCCTGTTAAAAACGTCCTCCATGGTGCATGCCACAACCGTGGAGAAATATTATTGATTCGAATGGAGTGATACACGAGTAGATACTGGAGCTGGTGCCGGGTAACCTGGATCACTTGGATTACAAGGATATACAAAAAGGCTGCTCTCCAACCAAGGAGGCTGGTATCGATAGCCACTACTGCTGATTAGATCAGAAAATAAATTTTTCTCCTTGGTATAGAGGGAGAACCTCAATGTCCACCGCCTGTGAGGCTGACATGTGGAGGGGGAGCGGCACCGCCGCCGAGGAGAGCAGTCTTCTGGCGCTGACTGACAGAAGATAATACAATTAATTGAAGAGGATCACTTCAATTGCTACTGCAATCTCTCCCCACCCCGTACCTCACAGCAATCCGGAAGGACAAGGAGATGAGTGCCAAAGTGTCTGAACTAAAGATGCTGTTCACGATCAAGGTAAGAACCGAATGGAGGGACTCCATCCGTGGATGGTGTACCTCAGCCAAGATCCAGCAAGCATGGACAGATTGGATAGGAGTAGGCGATCGCTAAATTCTGTAGCATCGAATAATGGTTCCGTCCAGATGCCTTACATCTAGGGCTCGGAAAAAGAAGCCCTTGTTACACCGCCTAAGTTCTTTGGAAGACGTGAAGGAAAAAACATCTTGTAGAGGGACGATAAGAAAAAAAAAAAGGAATCCTTGTATCTAGAAGACCCAGGCTTTGGGCTCGTTCGATACGAACAGCATACAAAAAAGGAGACCTCACGAACCAGGAATAGGCGGCCATCCGTAATGCTGTGTGTCGACGGCTTATGCCGCGAGAGGACCAATATCAGATTTGTTGCTGAAGATGCTCTCGGCCCTGCTGGGGAAGACATTTGTCCTTCCTTCTATGGCCTTACAGATAAGCTGAACCCACTACTGCCCAAGTAAACCAACTCTGGTAAGAAAGGGATGTCAGAATTCCTTCTGTGGGTACAGCACTCCCTCCATTCCGTGAGCCATAACGCCTTATTGAGTGTGATGGCATTTGCCGCTGTGGTGCAGCCGGCCGCATGTGAAAAGGGCGTCCAGCTAAAAAGAGAAGAGAGCTGGTTTCAAGGCTAACAGAATGGAACAAATCAGACTCCTCTGTCGGTCTGTGGGACCTTTAATTGATTATCCACCTGGCCTGGATGGCCCAGGGATTCAACCCAATGTTTCCGCTAACCAGCTGAAAGCAAGGGGGATTCGTCCCTTCCGGAGGCTTCTGATTTGGTTATCCCATCGCTCCCTTTGCCGGTCAACTATGCAGCAAGCCACCAGGAGTGTGGTAAATGCTGTATTATGGGGTATAGTTCACCGGAAAAACGTTACGATTCGGGACAGACCAGGCATTGACTTTCAGAAAACTGTGTGAGTGCCATGAAAAAGACAAATCTTCCAGTTCTTTCCTTTTTTTATCCTTAGTGAATCCGAAATCAAGGCAAAACATTAAGCTGATACACAGAGTCCTGTACTCTGTAAACCTGTGGTGAAGGGGAAGCGAGAAACAGAGCATACGGACATTTAAGCATGTAGGATCGAAACGTGTAGCTGGTTACTCAGTGCCTCACTGCACATCCATTTACTTATGAGGAGAAAGCCGCTGTAATATATTTTAATTCTTCAATAAAGCAAGCAATTTTATTAGTTGGAACGCTCCTTTTTTTATGCATTTGTAGAATGCCTGCGGCTGCTAATCGACAGCTGCTGTGATCCTGTGAACGTTCTGATGCACAGAGGGATCGAGGATAACCTGTGCCAGAGGAGAAGCCCGCCCGAAGGGGGAGTTCATAAGTCAGGCCCAGTGTTGATGGAGTCTAAAACTGGTGTGGTGAGATGGCCTATGGATCCAGAATAAATTTATAAAGTATAAATCCAGAATAAATACTGCCGGTGACCTGCGATTTCCAGCTGGTCTCCCATTCTGGTCCCAGCCCAGCCTCAAGCTGCTTAGTGGGTGACATCGGACGAGAGCAGTAACGCTCAGCCTAGAAGGGCCGGTGGCCCGAAAACGAGCATTCTAATCCTCTGGAATGCAGGCTGGCCGGGGATATAGAGGGTCAAAGAACAGACACATCTATCTACAGTTGTGGCCAAAAGTATTGACACCCCTGAAATTCTGTCAGATAATACTCAGTTTCTTCCTGAAAATGATTGCAAACACAAATTCTTTGGGATTATTATCTTCATTTAATTTGTCTTAAATGAAAAAACACAAAGAATTGCCCTAAAGCCAAATTGGATATAATTCCACACCAAACATAAAAAAGAGGGTGGACAAAAGTATTGGCACTGTTCGAAAAATCATGTGATGCTTCTCTAATTTGTGTAATTAACAGCACCTGTAACTTACCTGTGGCACCTAACAGGTGTTGGCAATAACTAAATCACACTTGCAGCCAGTTGACATGGATTAAAGTTGACTCAACCTCTGTCCTGTGTCCTTGTGTGTACCACATTGAGCATGGAGAAAAGAAAGAAGACCAAAGAACTGTCTGGGGACTTGAGAAACCAAATTGTGAGGAAGCATGAGCAATCTCAAGGCTACAAGTCCATCTCCAAAGACCAGAATGTTCCTGTGTCTACCGTGCGCAGTGTCATCAAGAAGTTTAAAGCCCATGGCACTGTGGCTAACCTCCCTAGATGTGGATGGAAAAGAAAAATTGACAAGAGATTTAAACGCAAGATTGTGCGGATGTAGGATAAAGAACCTCAACTAACATCCAAACAAGTTCAAGCTGCCCTGCAGTCCGAGGGTACAACAGTGTCAACCCGTACTATCCTTCGGCGTCTGAATGAAAAGGGACTGTATGGTAGGAGACCCAGGAAGACCCCACTTCTTACCCCGAGACATAAAAAAGCCAGGCTGGAGTTTGCCAAAACTTACCTGAAAAAGCCTAAAACGTTTTGGAAGAATGTTCTCTGGTCAGATGAGACAAAAGTAGAGCTTTTTGGGCAAAGGCATCAACATAGAGTTTACAGGAGAAAAAAAAGAAGTATTCAAAGAAAAGAACACGGTCCCTACAGTCAAACATGGCAGAGTTCCCTGATGTTTTGGGGTTGCTTTGCTGCCTCTGGCACTGGACTGCTTGACCTTGTGCATGGCATTATGAAGTCTGAAGACTACCAACAAATTTTGCAGCATAATGCAGGGCCCTGTGTGAGAAAGCTGGGTCTCCCTCAGAGGTCATGTGTCTTCCAGCAGGACAATGACCCAAAACACACTTCAAAAAGCACTAGAAAATGGTTTGAGAGAAAGCACTGGAGACTTCTAAGGTGGCCAGCAATGAGTCCAGACCTGAATCCCATAGAACACCTGTGGAGAGATCTAAAAATGGCAGTTTGGAGAAGGCACCTTTCAAATATCAGGGACCTGGAGCAGTTTTCCAAAGAAGAATGGTCTAAAATTCCAGCAGAGCATTGTAAGAAACACATTGATGGTTACCGGAAGCGGTTGGTCGCAGTTATTTTGGCTAAAGGTTAGGCTGAGGGTGCCAATACTTTTGTCTGGCCCATTTCTGGAGTTTTGTGTGAAATGATCAATGTTTTGCTTCATTCTCTTTTGTGTTTTTTCATTTAAGACAAATTAAATGAAGATAATAATACCAAAGAATTTGTGTTTGCAATCATTTTCAGAAAGAAACAGTATTATCTGACAGAATTGCAGGGGTGTCAATACTTTTGGCCACAACTGCATCGCTATCTCATACATACATATATATATATATATATATATATATATATATATATATATATATATATATATATATATATTACATACACACACACAGTATCTTCAAGGTCTCACCCTGTAGACTGTGGTCTTCCCCAGGAAAACAGCACCCTTGTCAGCGCTGAATGGGCGCTATCTATCCTTGACCTCAGTGTTGTATGACCCTTTAAGTCACTTTAAGCCATATAAGGGTGCCCGTACCTTGGTCTGCAGGACGGTGGTACTTGCCCAGCCTCACGCTGCTTAGCAGCTGCCACCTGAAGGACGGAGCGACCGGCGGCACACTCTGGTGGAGGATGAGAGCGACAGTCCTCTGCTGACGGACCATAACTCCTCGAGGGGCATGGTCCCACAGCCAACACGTCACTGTTCTAAAGCAGCCCAGCAAGGAATATGATTGCCGGGATGAGATCCCCCTCCTCACCGGCGGCCGGGGGGTGGGGTGTCTGCGCGTCCCGGCATGGAGCCGCGATGGGACTTCAGCGTGGAGGCGGGCGTTCCCGTGAGAACCACCACCGCGTCACTCCGGGAGAGGGTGGCTCCTCCGAAGTAGGCCGAAGCCTAGATTATTGACTGGTGCGGCTCCAGAGAAAGACTCCATGGACCAAGCGCTTCCCGGCGCACGCCGGTGGAGGCGCTGACACTCTCGCTCTGCCATGCCCAGTGTACATGCAAGTAACGTCAGGCAGGTGGGCGGGACCTCCGACTTGACACGCGGCTGGTGGGCGGAGAAACTGCCTGCAGCCTAGTAAGGGCCGAAGAATGACCGGGCCCGCGACGCACCCCGAAGCCCCCTTACCGTCATGCCAGGGGGAGTGAGAGCAGAGCCTTTGCCTACAGGCCAGTGCTGTGACAGGGATGGTGCAGGAACCCTAAATCCACCATTCCCTCTGAGGGGGGAGGTGGAGAGGGACCGTCCAGATCCGTGCAGCACCACCGTTCCATCAGTGGTGGTGCAGAGGGAGCAGCACGGATGCCGTGGGGGGTCTCTGTGTATCCGAAGGGTTCGCTCCACTAGGATTTCACAGGGTTATGTCCGGCTGTGGCAGAACTTGTGCTGCGTGGCTTCACGAGAGCAGTCATGCTCAGCCTAGAATGGCCGATGGCCTGGCACTCACCGCGGTGCGCGTCCCGGCATGGAGCCGCCGCGATGGGACTTCAGCGCAGAGGCGCATGTTTCCCAGGCAACCCTCGGACTGTTCGGTCACTTATCCGGTCGCTTTAGGGGCCATGAGTAATCTTCAGGATGGTACGGGGTAAGTGAATACCTCAATCCAGCCTCCCTTAGAAGGGAAGTGGAGAGGGACCGTCCACCTCCTTGCATCATCTGCTTTTAAAAAGTGGTGAAGCAGTGAGGGCTGCACGGACGCCATGTAGAGGCCTCTGAGCATCCTATGGGTTGAATCCCAAAGGATGGGCAGGGCAGGTTGTCCGGCATAGGCCTGGCTGCGGAAGAGGATACATGAAGGCGACACTCCATGTGCTCGTCCGTAAGTCGGTGCGGAGAGATTGGTGCCCTTTAAGAGACCCGTCACCCTTGAATCAGCTCAGGCATGGCATCCCACGTTGCAGGAGAGGATACGTGGAGGTGACACTCGCACGTGCTTGCCTGTTGTTGGTTTGGGGAAATCGGAACCTTGAAAGGCTCCGTTGCTCCTTCATCCGGATTAAAAAATGAAAAAAGTAAAATTCAAAAATTAAAAATAACAAATGGTCTGAAGACCAGACCAGTGTGCCTCCTACAGACACTAAGCAAGAACTGGTTCACTTGGGGCCAGCAGGAAGGTGTATGCTGCGGAGGAGGAGCTAACTCTTTTTGTCTCAACTTAGTGTCAGCCTCCTAGTGGCCACAGCATAACACCAATCGTCTGTGTCCCCCAATAAGGCGAAGGAGAAACAATTTTTTTTTTCTACAGAGCAACAACAGACCTGTGGTAGTTATCGGTCTGTGAATATGAAGGAAATCTCATGTACAGCACCATGAAATCAATGGTGCTATATAAATAATAATAATCACAACCAGAAGGGAGCGCTGTCATTTAGGAATTATCCAAGTATACTGATGACTGTATACTTTGAAACAATTGCTTTAATTGTATAAAATGAAAAACCGTTTCGTCTCCACTCTGGAGCCTTCACCAGATGGATACACAGAGTACTGCGCTAAGGACATATCCATTTACTGGATTAATTCCTAAACGAAATTGTTTCCATATTGCTCCTGATTTTTTTTTTTTTTATTGGTGATAGAAATCTTCTCCATTTTGGCTACACTGGTAAAAATCCAAGGAAGGCTATGTTAACACGTTGCGTTTTTGCTGCATTTTTTTTAAATGCAAATTTTAATCAGGTTCATGTTTTTTGTTTGTTTTTGGGGGGGGGGGCACTAAGCTATTAGCATGCACAAAAGACAAACGCAGAAAAAAAACAACGTAGCAAATATGCAGCAAAAACATAGCAAAACCTGATTTTTGTAAGCAGCTACTTTACTGCCAAGAGAACAGGTTTTGCCTGCAGAAAAAAAACAAAGCAAAAACACAAACGTGAGAACTTAGTTAACACAGGTATCCATTAGGCTAAGTTCACACAATGGTTTTTTTTTTCAGCTAGAAAAATCCACATATAAAAAGCACTTCTAAAATGGTACATGGTTTTTGACACACTTTTGCAACAAAGCTTGTTTTTTTCTGAGTAGTTTTTGATAGGTCTTTAACTGTATTGTGAGTATTTTATGTATTTTCATTTCAAAAATCAAGCCATAAACCTCCATAAAAACTACAGAAAAAAAACCTTATTTTGCGGTAATTTATACACACTAATGAATTGACATGATGCTTTTTCTAATGCATGTTAATAAGCGAGTGGAAAAACGACACAATATGTACACCACAGGCGCCTTTTCACATTTACGGTATATAAATGGAAAGCTTGTTGATAACAGTTATGAAGGGAATTTTATGAGTTATTTAGAATCTGAGCCAAAAACAACTGCTTAAAATTCAAAGTGAATATACATTATGTTCATACAGAATTTTTTGAATCAAAAATACCCCAAAAACACTTAGAACTCTTCAAATTCACTTTTATGGGAAAATCATTTTGCTGTTCACATGACGATTTTGTTTCCCTGAAGAGGTTTTGAAAAATGCCTGCTGCAAAAAACAAACAAAAAAGTCTTCAAAACAACTTGAGGAAACGCTTCAGGACTCCAAAAACATCTCTCAAAATGGAATGTTTCCTGATTGAAAAACGTGTGGTTTTGAACATATGGCAATCAGACTAAGTCCCTTGATCATTGTCCCATCACAGAATCTAGTGCTCATAAGCTGTAATATATTTTTTAAGAAAATTATCCAGGCTCTCCTTGAACTTTTATAGTGAACCAACCATTGTCTTTTTTAATATTTTTTTGGGGGGGTTTGTCAAGCTTATGTTCGTCTGCATTTTTTTTTTTTAACCAGTGTTTGTGACATCTTTTTTTATTGTAAAATACAGAGTGGAAAACACCAGAATTGTCAGCTCACTTCTTTCAACCTTATGACGTTTGTGAAAACACAAATTAGTTAAAAAGACGCTAAAAAGACTCAACATAAGAACAAAAAGAGAATTTTTGGTATGCCCATAAAATCCCTTTCTTACAGCCTTCATTGCGAGACACTGGAAACCATTAGCATATACTGGCTGACACTAAGAAAAACACAAAAAAAAAAAATCTCGGCTCCTCCTAAGCAGCCTACTGGCACAAAACTCCTTGGTTAATGAGAAAGCAATAGAAGAGGCAACATAGGGAACAGAAAAACAAAACACATCCAAATGCACACAACTAGAAGGGTGAATGTGTCCCCCAATGGAGGTTACAAAAAAAAAAAAAAAAAGATTTTATAGCTAGTACCAAAAATCTTTTTCTCTCAGTCGTTTCATTGGGGAACATAGAAAACTATGGGATGTCAAAAAGCTGTGACTTGAGTGAGCACCGCTTGTAGTACATTTCTGACGAGGATTGCATCCGCTGAGAGGAAATGTGAACTTTGTACAACTTGTAGAAAGTGTAGATGGAGGGCCAGGTGGCAGCCTTGCAGAGCTGCAGAATAAAGATTCCCACTTGGAGCACAACAAGCGTAAACATTTATCTCAGATGTTAATGGCGGTAAGAGCAACTGCCTCCCATTTTTAAGGAAAGCCTCAACGGAATTATGGTCTGATGTCTGTATGGACTGAACCTAAGGTAAGAAAGATGAATGTTGTCTAGAAGGCAAGGAAGCCAAGTGTGAGCAGGCGGCGCAAGTTGCGACAGGTTGGTCCAAGGGGAATTTGCAATTACATGATGCACAGGCAATATGGGTGACTAGTGGAAGCTGGGCTGGTCAGTGTGCACGGTCTTCTTTTAGAGCGAACATGACAGAGGACAGAGAGAAAGGAAGAATAGGAGAAACACCAATGCTATTAGATGGGAGCACTGCAGACATACCAAAGTTAAATAAAAATGACAGACCACAAGGCTGAAACAGTATAACATCATATATTGCATGTGGGTGCAGATGAAACCAACACAATCAGCCCATGGAAAATCAGTGTAGGACACACTGTAATCAATAAGATACAACAAGAGGAAATCAGTGCATAGATGTCCAAAGTATGATAAAATCACAAATCTTTATTAGATAACACAGGGAGAAAAGCACAAACAATGACAAATAAAGGGTGACACAAGCAGAAGCAGAGCAAAGGGGTATACAGTGTCAAAAACCTCACTCTGACCCTTATCATAAGTAAACACCTGGTGGTAAAGATTCAAGTATATACACCCGATATATAACAGGCAGACCAGTGAAAAGCAATAAGGGGTAAAATCCCCAGCTGGACAGCCATATAATCAGGGGTGAAATTACAAAGACACAAAAGTAAGGTAAACATACCAGGAGGGGAGAGGGGAGAGACACTGGATCCCAAGCTCAGCTGACCCCGACGTACGTTTCGGAAATGATCTTCCTTCCTCAGGGGGCATGGCTGTGTGTCCTAGGGCACCAGTCTGGAGGGTTTTTGTGACCTAGGGTGTCAGTCTAGAGACTTTGTGTCCTATGGCACCACGCTGAGATTGCTAAGGCTCTATCTGTGCCACCATCGCAAGAACACTGGAGCTGCTCGTACTGCACAGCAAAAATGGCAACATCTAGGGAGAGAGGAAGGACAGGCTGAAGCGCAAGAAGAAAGCCTGTGGGCAAGCATGATTGGCCAGAGAGACAGGTTGCTGCTAAGCCTCAGGTGAAGACATGGACTAAATTTGAATTTTACTGGGAGAATTCTGTGGGGTCCAGCTTGAAAAAAAATGGTGTGTACATACCCTAAGTATTTTATTGCATAAAAGCAAGAAACACTGTAGGAGAGTGCAGTCTGGCAAGCAATTTAACACATATACATTTGTACTTATACATGAGAGCCACCTCTTTGCATTATTTTCTATTTGCGTTACTCTAACAGTAATGTTGGAACTCTTTGCAAAGTGAAAACTCAGCAATTACACAATGGCTGTTATATAACTTCAAGTTACTGAATTATTAATTCTAATAGGCAAATGCAAAATACCAATAAAGTAGCCAGAATGATTCATCAATTGTTCCCATTTTCTAATCCAAAGCAGAGCGCTTACCCTCTGGCGGCTGAGTCTCTGGTGGAAGCGTTACATCTTGTTCTATATCTTTGTTTACGCTCAGTTCATAGGATTCATTGAAAAGCTGGTTGTTATCTAAATTAAAAAACAAAAATAAAAAATAATCATTTTATTGTTGATGTAAACAATTAACAACCATTATCTAAGTAATAGAAAGAATTAGAAGCTCAGAGTAGATTGCCAAACTAACCTGTGTTTGGCTAGCTAAATATTCTTCTTACCAAAAAAATCTGAGATTGCCCCTTCATCTCCAAATAAGTCATCGCCAAAGATATCTTTTGTATCACCAGGTAGGAAGGTAGAGCTCTGCTCGGGTACAATACTATTGGTGCTAACTCCAAAGGAGACATCACTTGAAGAGCCATGCCTGAATATGTCTAGGTCGTCTCCTGCAGGAAACAATCATGACATTCTAGATGTGAGACCATCAACAGCCACAAGCCATAAATATAGGCCCAGTACATATAAATCATGAAGGAGTTTTGATCTATGTGCTCACCAAAGCCACTGTGAAGAGTAAGCGGTTTGTCAATATCCTCTCGAATTGTGATGTCCTCCACTCGGCTTTGGTTTAGTGTGAAATGATCAACTACATCAATTACACTGTAAAAACATATCGTACAGGGGTAAATGCCAATTTGTCACCAATAGAGATAACAAAAAAAAAAAAAAGAGGGGAGAGAACACCACACATTTGGTTTTGGTAATATAAGTGCTGTGCTATCTGTACTTCTACAGCTGTGATGAAACTACAACTTTCAACAAGCTGGGAGTTGCAGACAAATTAAGGAGCTGCAGGTTAGAGGCCGCTCTTTTCAAGCCTAGGATGCCCTCTAAAGGAGGTAACAAAATACACTGCTTAAGAAAAAATAAAGGGAACACTTAAACAACATAATGTAATTCCAAGTCAATCACACTTGTTTGAAATCGACCTGTCCAGTTAGGAAGCAACACTGATTGTGAATCAATTTCTTCTGCTGTTGTGCAAATGAAACAAAACAACAGGTAGAAATGATAGGCAATTAGCAAGACAACCCCTATAAAGGAGTAATTCTGCAAGTGGTGACCACAGACTATATTTCTGTTCTCATCCTTTTTGGCTGTTTTGGTCACTTTTGCATTTTGTCATTGCTCTCATCCCTAGAGGTACAGAAGCATGAGGCGGTGTCGACACCGAAATTGCTCAGGTAAATGCAGCTCATCCAGGATGGCAAATCAATGCGAGCTGTGGCAAGATGGGTAGCTGTGTCTTTTATCACAGTGCCTAGAGTATCGAGCAGATACCAGGAGACAGGCCAGTACATCCGGAGATATGGACGGGGCTGTACAAGGGCAATAACCCAGCAGCAGGACTGTTACCTCCTCCTTTGTGCAAGGAGGAGGAGTGCCAGAATCCTGCAAATTGAGCTCCAGCAGGCCACTAACATCCATGTGTCTGCTCAAACTGTCAGAAACCGAATGCATGACTGTGGTATGAGGACCCGACATCCACAAGTGGGTGTTGCGCTTACAGCCCAACACCATGCATGGTGATTGGCATTTGCAAGAGAACAGCAATATTGGCAGATTCAATTTTGGCACCTGTGCTCTTCACAGATGACAGCAGGTTCACACTAAGCACATGTGACAGACGTGACAGTTTCTGGAGACAACATGGAGAACTGTCAGGCGAATCCAGAGCCTCACATGCTGCTCTGCAGCAAGCCATTCCTGATGCCAAGTTCCTCTGCCGCTCCACTGAGCATGCTCACGAGACGATCTCCAATTGGAGGTCGGGAGTCACGTGCTCAGGTCCTTCTCCAGATCCGATTGGTCCATCTCAGAGATCTGGATGGTTCCGGCAGCGCACGGCTATAAAAGGCCCGCATGGCCGAGCGGCCATGCGCTAGTATAGACTTTACTTGCTAGATGTGTGAATGGTGATGGATGTAGGTTTCTGGTGACTGACTTATTAAGATTCCCCTCCCTCTGATATTATGCATGTGGATAGCGAAATAGAGAAAGAGTCAGCGCCAGTCAATGGCAAGCCTTAGGCCACTGTGCACACCGCACCTCTACACTAGCGTCCGATCGTGCCACGCCTCACAGGACTATCGTATAGTGGCTGTGTTTGCCGCTGCGCTGCAGTCAGCAACACTTACCGGCGTCCGTGGTAGGTCTAGACGGACACAGACCTCAGCCTTGGGCCAGAGTCCTGTGACCGTATACCGCGCGTGCAATTTAGCTGAGACCTGTGAGTCTAACAGGCTTGGCGTTTATGTTACAGCACCTCTGTGAGCTCAGCGCACATCGGGTGGCGTTTAACCCGTGCGTGTTATACCACCATATAGCACGTCTGCCATTACTCAGCAGCAGTGATAACACCTTCTGCACGGTGGAACCCGAGCGGTGAACGCACTTTATTATTTATTTATTTAGTGCGTCCCGCCGTTCCTAACAGAGAACATTCTGCTGCCTGCAACATCCTACAGCATGAACGATTTGACAGTGGGTCAGTAATGGTGTGGGGTGGCATTTCTTTGGAGGCCCGTACAGCCCTCCATGTGCTAGCCAGAGATACCCTGACTGCCATTAGGTACCAGGAGGAGATCCTCATTCTTAGAGCATATGCAAGTGCAGTGGGCCCTGGGTTCCTTTTGATGCATGACAATGCTAGACCTCATGCGGCTTTAGTGTGTCAGCAGTTCCTGCATGGTGAACACATTGATGCTTTGGACTGGCATGCCTGTTCCCCAGACCAGAATCCAATCGAGCACATCTGGGACATCATGTCTCATTCCTTCCACGAATGTCACGTTGTACCATAGACAGCCCAGGATTTGAATAATGCTATAATCCAGGTCTGGGAGAAGATCCCTCAGGAGAATATCTGCCGCCTCATCAGAAGTATGCCCAGGCGTTGTAGGAAGGTCATACAGGCACGTGGAGGCCACATGCACTACTGAGCATCATTTCCTTGTCTTGATGCATTTACACTGAAGGTGGATAAGCCTTTAATTTGATTTTCCACTTTGATTTTGAGCATCATTCCAAATCCAGACCTCCATGGCATATTAATTTTGATTTACATTTTTATGTTTTATTACTCTCAAAGCATTCCACTATGTAATGAATAAAGATTTGCAAATGAAATATTTAATTTAGTGCTATCTAGAATGTCGTATTTTAGTTTTCCTTTTTTTTTGAGCAGTGTATCAAATTCAAATTGCATCCATATCATCCCGAGAACTTGATGTTGACCTCTATGAAGGGAGAAGCCGTTGTTATAATTACTATAGGTGATAATAATCAGGCTATGGGGCAGATACCTGTAAATTTAAAATTTCCCAAGAGAAAAAAAAACAAATTAAACAACAAATTAAATGCAATACTTTAAATCAGGTAACTGCATGTCAAAGTCTGGAAACTCTTCAGGGAGAGTGATTGCATTATAACTTGCTTCCTGGTTATTTTCCGTAAGATCCAGAGCTCCTGTATAAATAATATATTTTAAAATAAAAAAAATTATAAAAAAAATGCTGCTGACCATAATGTAACAAAACAATTGTCACTTTCTAAGATCTAAGAGTTCAAGTCACCTGGACGAAATGTGATCTTCATATTGAGAAAAGCTTCGTTACAGTCGGCTAAAAGATATTTTGCTTTTCGGTGGTATATCCTGACAACTCCAAGAAGTAAATGACCTGACGTTCTGAGGGCGATTATGACCTGTCATGTCAAAAAAAGGGGATTTTACTATTCATATTAAAAAATACTATTGTAACTGTTTATCGGGGAACAAAGAACGTTGGGTTTAGTTACTTGAATCTATGACTATAATGTAACTAAGTAAATACTAATTCTGTCTGGGGGAATAGGGAGGGGCTGGCTTGGATCAAACCCATAGTATCGCTACCGCCCTTCGGCTTCATTTAGATGTCCAATTCTCACGTATGAGTGCTATCTTTGGCCATTTACATGTTTGTGATTATTTTGTGGACCTCTCGGTCCATGGAAAATTGAAGAGACATGTCTGATTTTGATCTGAGAGCCGGATCAAAATTGGCAACGCAAGTCTATGGGTCCGCAAAAAAAAAAAAAAAAATCGGACTACATTCTAATGACATTTGAGTAGGGTGTGATTTTCATGGACAGTCACAAAAGAGAAAGTGGCGAAACTTTTCTTTTCCTCCTTGTACGAGAAAAGTGACGTCTGAATGAGGCCCTAGCTAACCTCAGTGAGGACTGTGATCTTGGCAGAAGCTATTGTGAAATTATACTTTTTGTATGAGCACTTATTTTATAGTGCCAGTCAACTTTAGAAGCTTTTTTTTTTTTTTAACCAATGCAGCTTGTCCAGTTAATGATACTGTAAAAAGGGCACGTACCTTTGGCGCCATGATGCTTTGAATGGCTGTTTCGAGGTTGCACTCGAATATGTGAGCCTTGGTCAGTTTCTTCTCCCAGTGTGCAGCAATCCAAATCTTGGACAGGATGCCTCGTTTGCCCAGAAGCAGATAAGTGTAAAACATAGTTACACTGAAATAAATGTGCCGATAAATACAGCTGAAAGAAAACAGAGTGATCATTATTAATGAAGTGGCTAAGCATAGCAATAAAATAATGGATCAGTAAACTGAAGCAACACTGGCGTAAGTACAGACTCTATAAACCTATCCGTTTGGTAAAAACCTTACCCAACAAATTGCTGCTTCTATAATACACTGTGGATTTTACACCTGGAAAATCTGGATGGAAAATCCACAGTGTATCATTCCCACGTGGTTGCAATCTAAATGTAGAAGAGAAACATTTTTATACCTTGTCCATGCAAGATGTTAGTACTACATAATGTCGGACCACTGCTGCGGCCGGGTACATCTATATAATGTACATCGTGCATAAAGCTTAAAAATGAAAAGTTTACATGATTTCTGAATGAACTATGATATTACCCATTGAGGAATCTAATAGAAACGTCATCACGGTGAGTCTTCAGCTACATTTTGAAGACGCTATCTAACAATTCTTTCACTGAGATGTCCTCCCCATGGACCAGATCTGCCCAAATGGATCCCATTCAATGCTTTCTGTTGTTATGAACTGTCATGGGAGCCCAGATTGACTACTTTACAGGAGATGGACTGTAAGTGACATGAAGCAGAGTTTTCCCATGTGATAGAGTAAGATGTGTTATAACTTGGAACAGAAAGCATTTATTGCTCTGGGAAGCATTACTGTGCAAGATCACTTACTCTGGGGAGGAATTTAATGTCCATACCTTTGGCATTATAAATGGGATTGTCCTGGCAAACTTTCCCATGTAGAGAGACGCACTAGTGCATACTGGGAGGTATAGTTGCTTAGGAAACTGTCTGACTCAAGTGAGTATCATTCACTAGTTTGATTAACTAGAATAGGTCATGTGCATTATATTATAGCCTTTAGCTGTACAGGCCAATGTGAGATAATATGGGAGAGGATTCCTGAGGAACCCCTTTAAATAAACCCTGTAATGCCCCAAATAAGTTTAGATTTTTGATTCACACTGTCCACATTTCTGAGATTGCACCTCACACTACATGTAACAAAGCTTAGAAACAAGAGATAGGGTTAAAATATTTGCAATCAATAGTTTGCTCACAGTGTCACCGAGTCACACATCTGACAGTCACTGTAGAAGCATGGACTACGGTGTCCGAAGCAGCCTTGTGTCTCTTGACCATCAACTATCAGCCCCATTTATGCCAAGGAGGTTGTTGAGTTAGGAGACCATTGCAGTCTATGCAGTACGTGGACAGTAAGGGTATGTTTCCACGGTCAGTAATGTTAAGGGTTGGAAGCTGCGTACAGCCGCAGCGTCCAACCCGCAGCGACCAGATGTTACAGCATAGTGGAGGGGATTTCATGAAATCCCATCTCCACTATGTGTGCAGGGACGCCTCCGGCTTTCCTGCATAACCGAACATGCGGTGCGTCTTTCCAGACTGCAGCATGTCTATTTATCTTGCGGACATGTTTCCTGACAAAATCCTCAGGAGGCGTATGTTAGGGTAAGAGTGATTGTATTATATAGAGAGCGTCAGCCTGTCTGTGTAAACCTCACGCGCTCGCTACTAATATAGGAAAGTTAATAACAGAATCCACTGATACATACTAAATAGCTGAAAAGGCCATATGCCTTAATAAACGGACCAGAATCAATTCATACGGACATTCCAAAAATCATTAATTCTACACAAAATACCCAGAGTCAAAGTTAAAAAAAAAATATGTAAAATATATATCACATTTTATTACCAATCAAAAAATACAAAAGGAATTTACAAAAAAAAAAAAAAAAAAAAATATATCACACAGAAAAGGTAATAGGCAGACTAGAACAAGAAAAAAGGTAAGCTAGCAGATCCCCATTCACTGCACACAGTATCAATAAGAAATATATTTAAAGTGCATAGTTCCATCAAAACGTAGTGAATGTGGTGCTCAGCTTACATATTCATCTGTATGGCTTACGACAGGTCACTGATCCTTTACTGACCTACCCCCATTTTACATACTGTAAATCATATTGTCTGGAGCCAAATTTTTTTCTCCAGGAAAATTGCGGCACTTGCGCAGTAGCATCTATCAAACCGTGATAGATGTTAATGTGCAGGCACCATTTTGAAGATATTTTGTTTCCCCTTCATTACTATAAGACTAAAGCATATATGCATATTAGGCATCATATAAGGTATGTTAACCTCTTTACCCCCGAGGGTGGTTTGCATGTTAATGACCCGGCCAATTTTTACAATTCTGACCACTGTTCCTTTATGAGATATAACTCTGGAATGCTTCTATGGATCCCGGTGATTCTGACAAAGTTTTCTCGTGACATATTGTACTTCATGACAGTGGTTAAATTTTTTTGATATGACTTGCGTTTATTTGTGAAAAAAGAAAAAACAGAATTTTGGCGAAAATTTTGCAATTTTCCAACTTTGAATTTTCATGCCCTTAAATTACAGAGTTATGGCACACAAAAAAAATTAATAAATAACATTTCTCACATGTTTACTTTACATGAGCACAATTTTGGAACCCAAATTTTTTTTTGTTAGGAAATTATAAGGGTTAAAAGTTGACTAGCGATTTCTCATTTTTACAACAAAGTTTACAAAACCATTTTTTTTCTTAGGGATCACATTACATTTGAAGTCACTTTGAGGGGTCTATATGATAGAAAATACCCAAAAGTTACACCATTCTAAAAACTGCACCCCTCAAGGTGCTCAAAACCACATTCAAGAAGTTTATTAACTCTTCAAAAAAATAAACATTTAACTTTTTTTCAAAAAAAATTTACTTCAGATCCAAATTGTTTTATTTTACCAAGTGTAACAGGAGAAATTGGACCGCAAAGGTTGTTGTACAATTTGTCCTGAGTACGCTGATACCCCATATATGCAGGTAAACCACTGTTTGGGAGCCTGGCACAGCTCGGAAGGGAAGGAGCGCCGTTTGACTTTTCAATGCAAAATTGGCTGGAATTGAGATCAGACGCCATGTCGTGTTTGGAGAGCCCCTGATGTGCCTAAACAGTAAAAAAAACAAAAACAAATTCTAACTCCAACACACCCCTAATCCCAACCCTAACACACCCCTAACCCTAATCCCAACCCAAACCCTAACTGGAAATAAAAAAATGTTTTTATTTTATTATTTTTTTACTACTAAAGGGGTGATAAAGGGTGGTTTGATTTACTATTTAGAGCGGGTTTTCATGTTTGGCAGCTGTCACAAATTAAAAGACCCTTTTTATTGCAAAAAAATAGTTTTTCCATCACCACATTTTGAGAGCTATAATTTTTCCGTATTTTGGCCCACAGAGTCATGTGAGGTCTTGTTTATTGCGGGACGAGTTGACGTTTTTATTGTTAGCATTTTCGGGCACATGACATTTTTTGATCGCATTTTATTCTGATTTTCGGGATATAGAATGAACATAAACCAGCAATTCATTAATTTCTTTTTTTTTTTTTGGGGGGGGGGCGTTTGCACCGTTCCACGTGTGGTAAAATTGTTAAAGCAGTTTTATTCTTTGGGTCAGTACGATTACAGCGATACCTCATTTATATTTTTTTATGTTTTGGCACTTTTATACAATAAAAACTTTTATAGAAAAAATAATTATTTTTACATCGCTTTATTCTGAGAGCTATAAACTTTTATATTTTTCCGGTGGTGGAGCTATATGGTGGTTTGTTTTTGTGGGACAAGATGACGTTTTCAGCGGTACCGTGTTTATTTATATCCATCTATTTGATTGCGTTATTTCACTTTTTGTTCGGCGGTATGATAAAGCATTGTTTTTTGCTTTTTTTTTTTGTTTTAATGGTGTTCACTAAAGGGGTTAACTATTGGGACAGTTTTATAGGGCGGGTGATTACGAACATGGCAATACTAAATGTGTACTTTTATTGTTTTGTTTTTTTTAAATATTTATTTATTGATGGAATAAATATTGATTTTTTTTATTATTTTTAAAAATATGCACTGCGCATGACAGGAAGTCTCTCAACTCTGGAGACCAGGATGTCATCATGACAGCAATCGGGACCCCGTGTCATGACGCGGGGTCTCCAATCCAAAGGCAGAGGGGCTGTCAGAAGCTCTGCCAGCTCCAGAAAGCTATGATCATGTTTGATTGCAGTGTTCCGGGGGTTAGCGTGTCGGGAGTCAGCTGTGAGAATCAGCTGACACCCGGCTGCGCTCACGGGGGACTGATCGCACCCGACGTACTATCCTATGCATGGTCATTAAGGCCCAGGACATATGGATGGTACGTCAAATGTCACAAAGTGGCTAAACAACCACAAGACTGATTTCATCAACAACCAAGGTATCATTTTAATCAGTATAACCAGGGGCGGACATACTGCATGTGCAGTCGATGCGACTGTAACAGGGTCCGGAGGTGGAGGGGGGCCCCTGCATGGCGGCTAACACTGAGGGAAATCTGGCCTGTTCATCCGGCCCCAAGGCTTTGGGAGGGCCCCTAGTCAGATTGCTCCCGATTGCTCTCATGTGCGGCGGGCAGGGAGTATACCCTGCAGCTCTGCTGCCTACAGGTGAAAAAGGCAGCGGATTGGAGCTCCAAGGATCCATCTTGCTTCCTGTCTGACACAGCCGCGTGGCTGGATGACATCAACATTCAGCACGCGGCTGTGTCAGAGGAAAGCCAGCGAAGAAGAAGCTGCGGGGAACAAGCGGAGAGGGGTGTGTGTGTATGTGTGTAGCTGCAGGGAACATGAGATGAGGTGTGTGGTGCTGTGTGCGCATAGCTGGTGGAGAGGGCAATGATGGGGTGGTGGGGGAGAAAGCAATGATGGAGGTGGTGGAAAGGGCATTCATGGGGGTGGTAGAGGAGAAGGCAATGATGGGCGTGGTGGGACAGAAGGCAATGATGGAGGTCCTGGAGAGGGCAATTATGGGGGTGATGGAGGAGAAAGCAAGGATTGAGGTGGTGGAAAGGGCAATGATGGGGGAGAACAGTGATGGAGGTAGCGGAGAGGGCAATGATGAGAGGAAGAGGGACTTACTGACAGGGGGAGGGGAGGACCTTATATATGGATATGGATGTAAAAATAAATTGGGTAATGCAGGAGGGTGCTAAGACCCTGATAGCATCATACTGAATTGCGAGATGGGGAGGACGCAATCGGGGACTTAAAATTTATTGGGGATTGAGAGAGGAGGCGACAAGGTGCATAGGACCCTTTATAATGAACTGAAAGGTGGGAGAAGACGCTGTCAGGGACTTGTAATCGATTGGGAGGTTGAGGAGGATGCTCAGTACCTGATAGCATCATAAGGAATTTGGAAGTGGGAGAAGACGCTATCAAGTACTTATAATGAATGGGGGGACACTGGACAGGGACTAAGGCTATGTGCACACATTTGGGATTTGCAGGAGAAAATTCTGCTGCATATCCTAATGTATTGGCAGGAAGAAAGTTGAATAAACCACTTTTTTTCACATATTTTTGCCATGACTTTGTTAGGTATTTTACCCATTAGTACTGATGAAATATGCTGCAAGAATTGACATTATGCAGATTTTAATCTGCTGCAAATCTGCAAGGAAAAAATAAGCAGCGTGTGCATGAGACTTCAGTGATCTTTCACTTTGCGTGTGCTGTAAGACCTTACATTTTTCATGTGCACATAGCCGAACAGTTAATTGGGGGAAGTCACAGACTGAAGAATTTATATTATTGGTAGTGAGAGATTATAGTTAATGGGGGACACATTGCTGCTTTTCACTTTATATGTTTAACGGTGTGTGGCTAATAGTATATTAATGGTGGGGTACATATCTGTATTCAGGGGGGAGACACATGTATGTACACAATGTATGTGACCTTGTCATTTTCAGGGATGTGACGATAAGGGTACCGTTACACTTAGCGACGCACCAGCGATCCCGACAACGATATGGATCGCTGGTGCATCGCTAAGTGGTCACTAGCGAGCTGCCACACAGGCAGATCTCACCAGCGACACAGCAGGGGTCGGGGGTGGTTACTTACCTGTCAGATGCGGCGATCCTGATTTCCTCCTGCCCGCGTCCACGCGTCGCTCGTCGGCGCCACAGGAAGCGCCCGACGAGAAATGGTCCAGGACCTTCTCGCGCGATCAGCGATAACCAGCGAGGGAGCGGTCGGAGGTAAGTATCAGACATAGCGATATCGCTAGTAATATCGCTATAACGTCACAAAAACCAGTGACGTTACAGTGATATCGCTATGTGTAACCCGGGGGCTTAAGGGTTTTGCTGCAGTGTACAGTACCATAATATCCTATGGAAATAAAAAACCGCAGTGCAGATGGTGCGGATTTTTCCGCGCGGTTTCTAAACCACAGAAAGAATTGACATGTCCGCAGGGCAAAACAGCAGGCCAATCCGCAGGTCTTTTGACCTGCGGATTTAGCTGCGGATTTTACAAAATCAGCGAGGCCAAATCCGCACCCCAATCCGCAGCGTGTGCACATACCCTAATTGTGACAAGACGAGTCGTGGCTGGGCGATGTCGACATGAAGGTCTGACTAGATGGAGATGAAACAGTAGAAAGCGGCTCTATTCAGATTAGACGTCAGCGGTAAGTTCCTAGATGTAGATATTATTCTGTATCTGCAGTGGAATGATAAAGTTTTTTGTAAAATACCTTATTCTACATTCTCACACTTGTGTGAAATGTCCGTGTGCTTCCAGGTTTTTTTTAATCGGATGGCACACGGACTCAGCGTTTTATAGGTCCATTCACACATACATGAAAATCACAGATCTGAGAATGAGATCCATGAGGGTCAGAGAATGTTCTGTTCTGACTTTGAGGATCAGAATAGGACATGCTCAATGCACCTGTAAAAGCGGGCAGCACACCGACACTGCACGCAGATACAAGGATGTAGCCTTATTATATCTAGCACAGTCCCTTAGTATACAGTGTACTCACTTAATTTGAATAACAACGTCCTTACATAGTTTCCTCTTTTATTATGTATAAACACAGTCCCTTATTACATATAATCCTTTCTCGTTATATATGGTGCCGTCCCTTATTGCATAGCTTCCTCTGCTGTTGTGTACAGTGCTGTCTCTTAGATAGTTTATTCTTGTTATTCACAGTGCCCTCTTTCATTACATAGTCCAATCTCTTGGTAGATATAAAACGACTGCTGATGGAGCAGCCTGTGACCAGATGATCAGTCCATCAGCTCCTCCATTAGAAAAGAAGCTTTCCCATGCTCCATCAGCCATCATTGCATTATACATCTAACAAGAAAGGACGGAATGTAATAAAGAACAGGGCTCTACATAATCCGATATGTAAGGGATGGTGCTCTACATAAGAAGAGTGGGCACTGTGTAATAAGGGATGGCAATATACATAATAAAGGAGACTATGTAATATATATATATACACACACACACATGTATGTGTGTGGCTATATATGTAGCTTTGTCGCCATAAAAGGAGGGGGGCCCAGGCAAATTTCATGCACAGGGGTCCCAAGCTGTCAGTGTCTGCCCCCGAGTATAATGGCCGACCTGACACTGACACTGTAGTATACTGAGCATAATCCTGCTGACAGATTCGCTTTAACATAGAAACAGCAAGTTGTTTTACAATAAAAATTAATTGTCTTTCAAGTATTATTTTAGACGTTTTTCAGAGCAGAACTACCTCAAAAGACTCCTCAAAAAATTTTTGATGTGCACATAGCCTAAGTATACTTCTTTTGCTTCTGATGAAAACTAGATACAGTCTATGAACCCATACAACCACTCTACGGATCTAGAATAGGGGATCATAAATGAAAAAGCATAGCGCTCAGTGCCTGCTCTTTAATTTCAGCAATCAGTGGTGGTCTATGTACTGGCATACAGAGTCCAATGAGACCCAGAGCAAAGTATTTACTGTCATTCCCTCCTAACCTCTGCTTACAATCAGCCATCAGCTAGCATACATTATGACAGCTTAGGTGCCCTTTCCCTTGTCTGCATAGTTAGCTGCGCACAGCTGCCATATTTTATTACAGCACCCCATGGCAGCATATGATCAGCCAGCACATAGCTGTTATGCTTTATTACAGTACACCCCTACTTTGGTATACCGCCATCCAGCGCACAGCAGCTACCCTTACAGTGGTATGAAGAAAACAGACGCTTTGCTCTAGCGCATGCTGCAAGTGTGGTAGCAGCGGAGGTGCAGACAAATGCTTCAGGTGTAGTGGCGCCAGAGGTGAAGATCGCACATGTGGTAGGGTCAGAGAGGCATGTTGTAGATGTAGTGTCAGCAGAGGCGCAAGCCCCAGGTGTGGTAGCAGCAGATGTAGTGGCGGTAGAGACACAAGCCACAGGTGTGGTAGCGGCAGAGAGGCATGCCGCAGATGTAGTGTCGGCAGAGGCACAGGCCACAGGTGTGGTAGCAGCAGAGAGGCATGCCACAGATTTAGTGTGTCAGCAGAGGCGCAGGCCACAGGTGTGGTAGCGCTAGAGACATGTCGCAGATGTAGTGGCGGCAGAGGCGAAGGCCACAGGTGTGGTAGCGGTAGAGACATGTCGCAGATGTAGTGGCGGCAGAGGCAAAGGCCACAGGTGTGGTAGCGGCAGAGAGGCATGCCACAGATTTAGTGTGTTAGCAAAGGCGCAGGCCACAGGTGTGGTAGCGATAGAGAGGCATGCCACAGATGTAGTGGCGGTAGAGACAAGCCACAGGTGTGGTTGTGGGCAGATGTAGTGGGCAGTAGAGGCGTAAGCCACAGGTGTGGTAGCGACAGAGAGGCATGCTGCAGATGTAGTGGCGCAGGCTACAGGTGTGGTAGCAGCAGAGAGGCATGCCGCAGATTTAGTGTGTCAGCAGAGGCATGCCGCAGATGTAGTGGCGGTAGAGACACAAGCCACAGGTGTGGTTGTGGGCAGATGTAGTGGCAGTAGAGGCGCATGCCATGCCACAGGTGTGGTATCGACAGAGAGGCATACCGCAGATGTATTGGCGGCAGAGGCGCAAGCTGCAGGTGTGGAAGTAGCAGAGAGGCATGCCGCAGATGTGGTAGAGGCCACACGTGGGGGCAGCAGAGGTACAGGTTTCATTTTCCCCCCCTTTAAAATGATAACCTCTTGATCAGAAACCAAACGGAATGGGGTCTGTCTGCGGAAAACTAAGTCTGTCATAGGACAGATCCATCTTATTGTTGAAATAATGGAAGAGAAAAACGGATTGCTGAATTCTGGTGTGAATACAGCATTGCCAAAATGTCAGAGTCATCACAAAACAGATACCAACAGCAGCCAACAGACCCCCACAGACTTTTAATTGGGTCCATCGTACTAAATGTAAGGGAATATTTACTGTACCTATCTGTATAGAAAATTGTGGCCGTTACACCCGCCTGTAAAAAAAAAAAAAAGACATGCCAGCACATACCGGAATACCGTGGATAAGGATGCCGTAAACGCTGGAGGTCTTCCAAGCAAGTGCAAAAAATGTGCCCAGAAAACAAAGCGAGAGCAGAGCTCAGGTCTGTGTCTTCACTGCTGCACAGTCTCATTTATCTGTTTTCTGTTGCTGATTATTTTTCCTCACAAAAAGGAAAATATGTGAATAATTGATTGCAAAATTATGTTACTTTTTCTACAACGCCCAACAAAGATCCCAAAGTTACAATGACAAGTAGTATTTATTCTAAACGTTAAATGCCGTGTGTGGTACTACAACTCCCAGCATGCTTTGTTTGGCTTCACCTCAACTACCGGTATTGTACACAGGAATCAGAAGGCACAAACTATAACAATGTATGCGGCACTACAAGACCACAATCCCGGCATTAGGCCTCCATGGCTGCCGATACTAAAGGCAGCTACATGAATCCAACAACAGGGAAGGACGGAGACCTACTGCTGCCGGGGCGGGAGATTCAAACTGTGATGTCACGTGATCTAACTACCATCCTGCCTCACGTTACCGGGTAGTCGCGGTCACACGCGCCTCACAGAGATGGCCGCTCCCGTACACTTATCATGTCCACAGGTGTAAGCTCACAGTCACCTCCTACTACATAGAGGGCTTGCCTCACAGTCACTTCAGGCAGACAGGTTCTAACCGTGTACAGCTGTTACTTGATAGTAATCGCACATATACAGGTATCACCTCACAGTCACTATATATATATATATATATATATATATATATATATATATAACTAAATAAATATATTTATTTACACACGCACTGTCTCATAGCTAACACACAGGTATTACCTCACAGCTACAGGTGTTACCTCACACATGCACAGATATAACCTCAGATATACAGGTATCGCCTCACAATCACACACACATATATATATATATATATTATACAGGCATTACCTCTCCGCTACATACAGGCATTACCTCACAGCTACATACAGGCATTACCTCACAGTTACATACAGGCATTACCTCTCAGCTACATACAGGCATTACCTCACAGTTACAGGCATTACCTCACAGCTACATACAGGCATTACCTCACAGTTACAGGCATTACCTCACAGCTACATACAGGCATTACCTCTCAGCTACATACAGGCATTACCTCACAGTTACAGGCATTACCTCACAGCTACATACAGGCATTACCTCACAGTTACATACAGGCATTACCTCACAGCTACATACAGGCATTACCTCACAGTTACATACAGGCATTACCTCACAGTTACAGGCATTACCTCACAGTTACATACAGGCATTACCTCTCAGCTACATACAGGCATTACCTCACAGTTACAGGCATTACCTCACAGCTACATACAGGCATTACCTCACAGTTACATACAGGCATTACCTCACAGCTACATACAGGCATTACCTCACAGTTACATACAGGCATTACCTCACAGTTACATACAGGCATTACCTCTCAGCTACATACAGGCATTACCTCACAGTTACATACAGGCATTACCTCACAGCTACATACAGGCATTACCTCTCAGCTACATACAGGCATTACCTCACAGTTACATACAGGCATTACCTCACAGTTACATACAGGCATTACCTCACAGTTACATACAGGCATTACCTCACAGCTACATACAGGCATTACCTCACAGCTACATACAGGCATTACCTCACAGTTACATACAGGCATTACCTCACAGCTACATACAGGCATTACCTCACAGTTACATACAGGCATTACCTCTCAGCTACATACAGGCATTACCTCACAGTTACAGGCATTACCTCACAGCTACATACAGGCATTACCTCACAGTTACATACAGGCATTACCTCACAGCTACATACAGGCATTACCTCTCAGCTACATACAGGCATTACCTCACAGTTACATACAGGCATTACCTCTCAGCTACATACAGGCATTACCTCACAGTTACATACAGGCATTACCTCACAGCTACATACAGGCATTACCTCTCAGCTACATACAGGCATTACCTCACAGTTACATACAGGCATTACCTCACAGTTACATACAGGCATTACCTCACAGTTACATACAGGCATTACCTCACAGCTACATACAGGCATTACCTCACAGCTACATACAGGCATTACCTCACAGTTACATACAGGCATTACCTCACAGCTACATACAGGCATTACCTCACAGTTACATACAGGCATTACCTCACAGTTACATACAGGCATTACCTCACAGCTACATGCAGGTATTACCTCACAGCTACATACAGGCATTACCTCACAGTTACATACAGGCATTACCTCTCAGCTACATACAGGCATTACCTCACAGTTACAGGCATTACCTCACAGCTACATACAGGCATTACCTCACAGTTACATACAGGCATTACCTCACAGCTACATACAGGCATTACCTCTCAGCTACATACAGGCATTACCTCACAGTTACATACAGGCATTACCTCTCAGCTACATACAGGCATTACCTCACAGTTACATACAGGCATTACCTCACAGCTACATACAGGCATTACCTCTCAGCTACATACAGGCATTACCTCACAGTTACATACAGGCATTACCTCACAGTTACATACAGGCATTACCTCACAGTTACATACAGGCATTACCTCACAGCTACATACAGGCATTACCTCACAGCTACATGCAGGTATTACCTCACAGCTACATGCAGGCATTACCTCACAGTTACATACAGGCATTACCTCACAGCTACATACAGGCGTTACCTCACAGCTACATACAGGCGTTACCTCACAGCTACATACAGGCGTTACCTCACAGCTACATACAGGCGTTACCTCACAGCTACATACAGGCGTTACCTCACAGTTACATACATGCGTTACCTCACAGCTACATACAGGCGTTACCTCACAGCTACATACAGGCGTTACCTCACAGCTACATACAGGCGTTACCTCACAGCTACATACAGGCGTTACCTCACAGTTACATACATGCGTTACCTCACAGTTACATACATGCGTTACCTCACAGCTACATCCAGGCGTTACCTCACAGCTACATACAGGCGTTACCTCACAGCTACATACAGGCGTTACCTCACAGCTACATACAGGCGTTACCTCATAGCTACATACAGGTGTTACCTCACAGCTTCCTACAGGTATTACCTCACAGCTACCTACAGGTATTACCTCACAGCTACATACAGGCATTACCTCACAGCTACTGTACATACAGGTACTGTATTACCTCACAGCTACATACAGGTATTACCTCACAGCTACAGGTATTAACTGACACATGCACAGATATAACATTATGTATACAGGTATCACCTTATAGATACAGACATTACCTCATACAGCTATTAGCTCACAGTCATTACACAGATAGAGGCATTATCTCACAGACACAGGGATTACCTCATGGCCACCTCACAGATATAAAGGTATGACCTTACAGTCACCTCATGGATATGTATATTGCCTCATAGATACAGGTATTACCTTACAGTCACCTCATGGATACATATATTGCCTCACTGATAAACGTATTACCTCACAGATACAGGTATTACATCACAGTCATTTCTTGGTACAGCTATTATCTCACAGTCCCCTCACACATACAGATATAACTTCACATTTGCCACACAAATATAGGTATTACCTCACAGTTGGTTCACAGATACAGGTATTACCTCATAGATAGCACCACGCCGGATCCCTGCTCTGACAGGCAGGGTCTCTGGCATCTCTTCACTCACCCATGCTGCATACAGTTCTTCCCTTCCCCATGCTCTGCATGCTTCCAGCCATGTCCTCAGGGCACACGCGCATGCGCTCCCGCCTTCTCAAAGGGTTAGCACGTGCACTTGCTATTTCCTCCCCAGCCAATGGCTGTGGGACATTATGTTTATATTGCTTCCTCCCCACTGGGGAGGTGCCTGAGCAACCATCCTGTTTACAATCTATGTCGTGTAAGGTCGCATACCAGTGCAAATCCTGCCTGCTGCACTCTGATGCAAATCCTGCCTGCTACACTCTGACGCAAATCCTGCCTGCTACACTCTGACGCAAATCCTGCCTGCTGCACTCTGACGCAAATCCTGCCTGCTGCACTCTGACGCAAATCCTGCCTGCTGCACTCTGACGCAAATCCTGCCTGCTGCACTCTGATGCAGACCCTGTCTGCTGCACTCTGATGCAGACCCTGTCTGCTGCACTCTGATACGAACTTAGCTGCACTCTAATGCAAGCTCTGCCTGCTCCTCCATCCAGTCTGTCCTTCTGGGTCCAGTTGCTGCTTGACCTTTGGTCTGTCCTGGAGTGGCACCTGGCGTTCATCGGGAGCCAAGTCTAACCTCACCATCAGAGGCTCTAGTGAACAATCAGGTGATTGCTTAGTCACGCCCCTCCAGGCTCTCCGTGGCCCGTGGCACAGTGGTTCCACAAACCACGTCCGTAATAGTTTGCTCAGGCCATGGACCCCACTGGATCCCAGATCCCGTCCGATCAGAGCATGTACCAAGAGCTCTGTTGACAGAAAAGCGTACAAGAGAAGTCTATGCAGTTCAGTTCCTGACTACCAAAATGGCGGCCTTAAACATCTCTCCAGAGTGTCCTTACGTTCTTGCAGCTGGGTCTTCTACGGAGACCCCTCAGTCAGTCTGCTTAGTTCAAGCTTCAGGTCCCCGACTCGCAGCTCCACCAGTCTTTGACGGCAATCCTAAGCACTGCCGTGGGTTCATCAATCAGTGCCGGCTACATTTTAAACTCCTTCCTCATCACTTCCTGTCAGACCATACAAAGGTAGCATTCCTTATGTCACATCTTGGAGGTGAGGCCCTGGCGTGGTTGATTCCATAATGGGAGAGAGAGGACCCTATCATCTCCAATTTCTCCGTATTCATAGAGGTCTTTTGCAAAGTATTTGAGGAACCCAGGCGAGCCACCTCGTCAGCTTCCGCTCTTCTTCGCTTACGCCAGTCCAACTCATCTGTGGGCCAATACGCGGTACTCTTCCGTACTCTGGCTTCCGAACTCAGTTGGAATAACGAAGCGTTGGTGGCAACATTCTGGGAGGTGCTCTCTGGAAACATAAAGGATAAGCTTAGGCTAGTTTCACACTAGTGTTTTGAGGCGCAGCGGACGGTCGCCATGAAGCTCTGCCCCCTGCCGCACCTCCTCTGGTCAGCTCTGCCTATTGGCGCATGACGCTGTATGCGACCTGCATACCCTATCTTTAGCATTGGGTACACAGGCCGTGCGCAGGTATGCTTTTGCCGGTGCATGCGTCCTTTTGACGGTGCGCCGACCTCCGCCAAACTCATTGTGTTGCCTTTTGGTGCAGCCGGCGCACCGTCAAAAAGATGTATGCACCGGCAAAAGCATACCTGCGCACGGCCTGCGTACCCAATGCTAAAGATAGGGTACGCAGGTCGCATGCAGCGTCATGCGCCCATAGGCGGAGCTGACCGGAGGAGTCGCGGCAGGGGGCGGAGCATCACAGCAAGCATCCGCTGCGTCTCAAAATGCTAGTGTGAATCTAGCCTAACAGGTCGTGACCTACCAACTACCTTTGACGACCTGGTCTCCCTGGCTATCCGTATAGACCTTCATTTCCAGGAGCGCACCTGTGAGGTGGCACGTGAAAGAAGATCACGGCGTCAGGCCCCATCCTTTCAGAGACCACTTGTTCCTCCACCCTCCCTTGTCGAAGCCTCACCACAACGCATGCAGGTCGACCGCTTTCCTCTTGCCAGTCAGCGACAGAAGGATCGCCGTGCTAAAGGCCAGTGCCTGTATTGTGGTGACACAGGTCACTTCATTCGTGCCTCACCGGTGAGGCCAGAAAACTCCAGCGTCTAGGTTCAATAGGAGAGGCCTTCCTAGATGGAAGACTCCTCAACCCCTGACTTTTACTGTGGACATGAAACCCGGTGAATCCCAGCTTGTTGAGACAGCGTATGTGGATTCCGGGGCAGCGGGAAACTTTGTCCTCCAGGCTGTAGTGGATCGCTTCCAAATTCCAGTTCGTCCACTTCAAAACCCTCTGGCCATAACTTCTGTTGATGGGAGAACTCTTCGGGAGGCGATTTGTCTGGTTACTGAACCACTTGTGGTCCGTATTGGGATGCTTCACACAGAGAAGATAGTCTTCTATGTTCTTCCGCACATGTATCACTCCTTTCTCTTAGGTTTGCTATAGCTACGGCAACACGAACCTGTGTTGGACTGGGTGACTGGAGAGGTGCTCCGCTGGGGAAATTCCTGTCATGAGGGATGTCTGGTTCCAGAACGTCCGGCTAAGGTCCTGTCTTCTTCACCATCGCTGACCGGTTTGCCGTCTGCATAATGGTCCTTTGCTTCTGTTTTTGACAAGAAGAGAGCAGAGACTTTGCCTATCAACTTAATTCCTGGATCTACACCCTCTAGAGGCCAAATTTATGCTGTTCCCAGCTGGGACTAAAGCCATGTCGGACTACATTTTGGAGAATTTGGCCCGGGGTTTCATTCAGAAGTCCTCCTCTCCTGCTGGGGCTAGGTTTTTCTTCGTTAAGAAGAAGGACGGATCACTCCGACCCTGTATAAACTATCGGGGCCTCAACCAGATCACATTTAAGAGGTGCCAGGATCTTCACTAAATTACATTTGAGAGGCACCTACAATCTGATCCGCATTCACTGGGGAGATGAATGAAAGACGGCTTTCAACACCAGGCACGGATATTATGAATACCTTGTGATGCCCTTCGGTATCAGTAATGCACCAGCCGTTTTCCAATAGTTTGTCAATGATGTCTTCCGGGACCTGCTTTATTCCTGCATTGTGGTGTACCTAGATGATATTCTGGTATTTTCCCCGGATCTGGCCTCCCACAGACTAGCAGTTCGGCAAGTTCTTCAGCATCTTAGGGAGGATCGACTCTACGGCAAGTATGAGAAATAAGTTTTTGAACAGTCCTCTCTTCCATTCTTGGATTACATTGTCTCAGATACCGGACTCAGGATGGATCCTGAGAAAGTCTCTTCCATCCTTAAATGCCCGCTGCCCATTGGAGTCAAAGCAACCCAAAGATTCCTTGGCTTGCTAATTATTATCGGCAATTTATTCCTCACTTCTCCACTATGAATGCTCCCATCTCTGCTATGACCGAAAAGGGAGTCGATCCAAAGAACTGGTCCTCCGAGGCTGAAGAAGCCTTCCACTCTCTTAAACGGTTATTCTCCACCGCCCCCGTTCTGCATAGTCTGGATCTGAACAAACTGTTCTTCCTTGAGGTGGATGCATCCTTGTTAGGAGTCCTCCTCGGGTCACCGTGTGTCCTGAGGTTTCTTCACCAAGGCCTTCTCCGCTCCAGAGTGTAACTACTCCATTGGGGAGGGGGAGTTGCTCGCCCATTAAGATGGCTTTGGAGGAGTGGCAATACCTGCTGGAGGGCGCAGTCTATCCAGTAGTTATCTACCCATACCATAATAACTTGGCGTATCTCCAGTCTGCCCAGAGACTTAATCCTTGCCAAGCTAAGTGGTCTTTGTTTTTTGCCTGCTTTAACTTTCTTTTACATTTCTAGTCCGGCGACAAGAATGTCAGAACTGATACCCTCTCTCGCTCTGTCCTGTTTGGGGACCAAGAGGAGGACCCTCAATTTATCATCAGACCCTCCAAGATGGCTACTGTCGCTCCAGTCAGCCTGTCGCAAATTCCCCTAGGAAAGACCCTTGTGGGTGAATCTGAGAAGGAGCGGGTTTTGTCTTGGGGCCACTTGTCCAAAGTAGCTGGTCACGCGGGACAAAGGGAGACATTACAATTGACCTCTCATCACTACTGGTGGCCATCCATGAGAAGGGAGATATATGCTTATGTGGCTGCCTGTCCGATTTGTGCCCGCAATACAGTTCCTAGACGACTTCCTTCCAGTTCTCTCCTGCCATTACCCGTACCATCTGGTCCATGGCAGCACATAGCAATGGACTTCATTGCGGATTTGCCAGTTTCATCTGGGTAGTCGTGGATCGCTTCTCCAAAATGGCGCATCATACCACATTGTTTGCTCTTCTGTCTGCTCCTGAATTGGCTGACAGCTTCATCAAGCATATTTTCCACCTGCATAGATTTCCTCGCCACATCGTATCCGATTGAGGTTTGCAGTTCACTTCCAGATTGTGGCTAGCGCTCTGTAAACATCTAGATATCGTCTTGGATTTTTCCTCGGCCTATCACCCTCAGTCCAATGGACAAGTGAAGCGTGTCAACCAGGTCCTGGACAACTACCTGCGACACTTCGTCAATGCCCACCATAATGATTGGGTGAAACTACTTCCCTGGGCTGAGTTCTCGTGCAACAATCACGTTGGTGAAGCCTCGGGAGAGACTCCATTCTACATTGTATTCAGTCGGCAACCTGGGGTTCCCCTCCCGGTGACGGTTCCTTCTGATGTCCCTGTGGCAGATGTCCTTTCCAAAGATTTTGTAAAGTTGTGGAAGGATACCAAAGCCACTTTAGAAGCATCCTCCGCCTGTATGAGGAGACATGCAGATAAAAGGCGTCTGGATCCTCCGTGCTTCCGCCCTGGTTTCAAGGTGTGGCTCTCGTCCAGGTACGTCCGGCTGAAGGTTCCCGTGTACAAGTTGGGTCCTCGTTTTATCGGGCCTTTCGAGGTGCTCAAGCGGATCAATGAGGTCTCCTATAAACTGAAGTTGCCTTCTTCATTACGGATTCCAAATGCTTTCCATGTATCTGCTGAAGCCGGTCATCCTGAGCCCCTTTTCAAGGATCCCGGTACCAAACCCGTGCCAAATGCCTTAGATGATGCTTTTGAAGTGGAAAACATCTTGGCCATGAAGCCGGTGACAGGCAAGATCTTAGTGATCAAACAGATACAGGTATTACTTCACAGTCACCACACAGATTCATGTATAACCTCACAGGCCGGAGTCACACTAGAGAGAAATACGGACAAGTGAGAGGCGCAAAAACAACGCAGTGAACTCAGACCAATGTTAATCTATGGGGCAGCTCCCATCAGACGATTTTTTTCTCGGCCGTATTTTACGGGCTGAGAAAATCGCAGCATGCTGCGATTGTCAGCGTATTCCTCCAAAAATATGCCAATGCAAGTCTATAGGGGCGAGAAAACTACGGATTACACGTGTGACTTGCGAGAAATACGCACCGGTGTCATTCAACAAAAGCCGGCAATTCATGTTGCGATACAGTAAAATCACACTGACATGTTTAATAAAGAATAGATATATACAAATAGAATACTGTGATAAAACACTCCGGGATCGCCTTTGCTGGGGTCAAAGGTCACATGCGTTCAGCATGAAACTCAGGTGCAGAGCTGGGATTCGGGTATAACTGACACTGGGTCAGGTTTATTAATGGTGAAAGCAATGCTTAAAGAAATAAAACATAAAACAAATCCTTGCCTGTCTGGCACTAACTAAACAAAATACAACCTAACTACCAACTGGCGGGCTTCTCCCGTCCAGCCAAACCACAGTTGCGGTGGGCACTGCTTTCACTCACGTGTGTCTCTCACACAGACAGGCTCTCTGTGTTCCCAGGCTGAGACACACACAACCACCTGGCATCCTTTTATATCCACCTCCCATTATTCATTAGTAAGCAGGTGCAACACTGACCAGACTAGGCCACATAGGAAAGGAATCTGGGCGAGATATACCTGCCCTCATCCACTATTCCCACATGATTCTCACATATCCCCCCCTCTGCTCAGACCACTCCGGTCGAGCAATGACACCCGCCAAACAGTGCACTCGGGACAGGGCATCTGCATTCCCCATCTGTACCCCTGGGCGGTGCTCCACCGTAAAAGTGTAGGCCTGCAGGGCAAGGAACCACCGGGTCACCTGGCTATTCCGTTCCTTGTTCTAGTGCATCCACTTGAGAGGGGCATGGTCAGTGATCAGCCTGAACTTTCGGCCCACCAGGTAATATTTGAGGGCCTCTAGAGCCCACTTAATGGTGAGGCACTCTTTTTCTATGACTGCATACCTTTGCTCGTGTTTATTCAGCTTCCTGCTGAGATAGAGGACTGGGTGTTCCACTCCGTCCCTCACTTGTGAGAGTACGGCCCCGATACCGGTATCAGAGGCATCCGTTTGTACCACAAACTCGCTGCGGAAGTCCGGAGTCACCAGTACGGGCTGAGAGCAAAGTGCCCGTTTTAGGCTATGGAAGGCTTCTTCAGCCGCTAAACTCCATTTATCATGACAGAGTCTTTCCTTTTTGTAAGATCCGTCAGGGGGGTAGCGATGGCTGCGAAATTGGGTATGAACCGGCGATAATAGCCGGCGATCCCCAGGAAGGCTTGCACCTGCTTCTTGTTGACAGGTTGTGGCCAGTCCTGAACCGCCTGAATCTTATCAACCTGGGGTTTAACAACACCCCTCCCAATTACATACCCCAGATACTAGGCTTCTTCTAGCCCGATATGACATTTCTTGGGGTTCGCGGTTAGACCTGCCTCCCACAGGTCGTCAATCACAGCTTGTACTTTCTGGAGATAAGTCTCCCAGTCCAAGCTGTAAATGACAATGTCATCCAAATAGGCCGAAGCGTACTGCCTATGTGGCCTCAGGATTCGATCCATCAGTCTCTGGAAGGTCGCCGGTGCTCCGTGCAGTCCAAACGGCATATACACATACTGAAATAGACCTTCCGGCGTAGCAAATGCCGTCTTTTCTATGGCAGCCTCCGCCAGAGGGATCTGCCAATACCCCTTTGTTAGGTCTAGGGTCGTAATATATCGGGCTTTACCTAACCGATCTATTAACTCGTCGACCCGGGGCATAGGGTAGGCATCAAATTTTGAGACCGCATTCAGTTTCCTGAAGTCATTGCAGAACCGGATTGTGCCGTTCGGTTTAGGAATTAACACAATCGGGCTGGACCAAGCACTGTGCGATTCCTCAATGACACCTAACTCTAACATTGCCTTCACTTCTCGGGAAACGGCTTCACGGCGCGCTTCCGGAATTTTGTAGGGTTTCACGTGAACACTGACACCAGGTTCCGTTACGATGTCATGTTTCATTAGCGTAGTCTGCCCGGGTTTTTCTGAGAAAAACTTTTGGTTGTGAAGTAGAAACTGCCTGACCTCAGTCTTTTGCCGCTCCGAGAGAGTCTCTGCAACCCTTACCTCCGGTACGGTGTGCGAGCAGACGGGACGGGCCAGCTCCGCCGACAAGGCAGACCGATCTTTCCAGGGTTTTATCAGATTTACATGATAAATCTGTTCAGGTTTCCGTTTACCTGCCTGGTATACTTTGTAGTTTACTTCACCAACTCTTTCCTTAATCTCAAAGGGGCCCTGCCACTTTGCCAGGAACTTACTGTCCACCGTGGGGACCAGGATCAACACCCTATCTCCGGGTGCAAACGTACGGATCTTGGCGCCCCTATCATAGATTCTTTTTTGGGCTCCTTGAGCCTGCATCATGTGTTCTTTGACTATAGGCATAACAGCCGCAATACGGTCCTGCATTTGTGTGACGTGATCTATCACCGCTTTAAACGGAGTGACCTGACCCTCCCAGGATTCTTTGGCGACGTCTAACAGTCCGCGAGGACGTCGGGCGTACAACAACTCGAAAGGCGAGAACCCCGTGGAAGACTGGGGGACTTCCCTGATGGCAAAAAGCAAATACGGAAGTAAATAGTCCCAGTTCTTCCCATCCTTGTCTATCGCCTTTCTCAGCATCTGCTTCAGAGTTTTATTGAACCGTTCGACCAACCCGTCTGTTTGAGGGTGATACACGGATGTGCGTAACAGTTCGATTTGTAACAACCGGCAGAGCTCCTTCATTACCCTGGACATAAAGGGGGTCCCCTGGTCGGTGAGTATCTGTTTTGGTATACCGACCCGACTAAACACATGCACCAGTTCCTTGGCAATCGTCTTGGTGGCCGTGTTACGCAAAGGGATGGCCTCCGGGTAACGAGTGGCATAATCCAAGATGACCAGGATATGTTGGTGTTTCCACGTGCAGACCGTGGAAGGGGCCCAACTAAATCCATCCCAATCCTCTCAAACGGGACCTCAATAATAGGTAGGGGTACCAAAGGGCTACAGAACCGGGGCTTAGGCGCAGAGGCTTGGCAGTCAGGACAAGACTCACAATATACACGAATATCGTGATGCATGCCTGGCCAAACAAAACAGTGTAATATCCTTTCGGTGGTTTTCTGGACTCCCAGGTGACCTCCCATCACATGTCCGTGGGACAGGTTCAGCACCTTCCGCCGGTAGGGTTTTGGCACGACTAATAGTTGCACCGTGTCTTCCCCCTTTTTCTCTATCTGATAGAGTAAATCATTCTCCAGAACCATGTAAGGATATGCCAGTCTAGAGCCAGGTTCTACGGGTACCCCATTTATCACTTTTACATTTGTCCTAGCCTGAGAAAGGGTAGGATCCTTTATTTGCTCGCTTTGGAAGTCATCTTTCTGAACTTCTAAATCCGGCAAACGGGGAGGTGGACGGCTGTCGGCCTCCTCCTCTTCCCTGGTCTCCTCCGTATCACCAGCCATGACTGAAAACGGGAACTGTAGGTCATTTCCAGCAGACTCTTTCCCCGAGTCTTCCGGGGAGACCTCTTCCAGGGGTTCGGGACCCACACGCGCCCTGGAAGAAGAATCATGTACACTATTACCCTGGGGTATCAACTGATTCTCCCACAATTGCCAGAAGTGGGGAAAATCCCGGCCCAGGATAACATCATGCAATAACGCCGGGACGAATCCCACTTTATGTTGCACAGACCCATAGGAAGTAGTAATGCATATGACCGTGGTGAGGTACGAACAGGTGTCTCCATGCACACACGTTACAGAAAATTTGTCTGCTGGTCCAGTCGGGGCTGACACCAGACTGGCCTTCACCAGAGTCACCACACTTCCCGAGTCTAACAATGCCACCACATTTTTTCCATCAACAGTTAAATCACACAAGTGTTTTTCCACCTCCTTTTGACCAGCATTCACACTCACTACCTGTGCAACCATAGACATGCGGTTTTTAGAGTCTGTGACGTCGCACTGCATGGGTTCAGTAGTGAGCAGACAGTTCGCAACAATGTGTCCTATCTCTTGGCAGCGGAAACACCTAACGGGCCCCCTGCTTAGACCATAGTTTGTTACTCTCGGCCTCGCAGTGCGGGCAGTCCCGTTTTCCTCCCCCACTGTCTTAGGGATTTTTCCATCTCCCCTACTCCCTGAAACAGTATTACCGGTTCCACGTGGAGACGATGAAGAACGAGGTGGGGTAGCGTCGTCTCGGAGTCCTTCCGCCACGGAGTAACGTTCAACCAGATCCCCTAGTTGATCTGCCGTCGTAGGATTTCCATGGCTTACCAACTTCCTCAGGGCTGGCGGTAGAGCTCTCAGGTACTTGTCCATGACGACTCTCTGGATTATCTCTGGCGCTGTCAGCACCTCGGGTTGTAGCCACTTCTTCGTCACGTGGATCAGGTCGAACATCTGTGACCGCAGTGGTTTATCCGGCTGATAAGTCCATTGATGCACTCTCTGTGCACGGACAGCGGTCATCACTCCCAGCCGGGCCAAGATCTCGGCTTTCAGTTTGTCAAAGTCCTGCGCAGCTTCAGGCTCTAAGTCATAATAAGCCTTTTGGTCCTCACCGGAAAGAAACGGGGCAATCAGGCCGGCCCATCGTGCCTTCGGCCATTTTTCTCGCACCGCCGTCCGTTCAAACGTGGTCAGGTATGCCTCGATGTCATCTTCGGTCGTCATCTTCTGCCAGTACCGACTCACGTGAATCACTCTCGACTCGGCTTCCAGGTTAACCTCATGTAGGCTTGCCAGGCGCTGCGCCACCTGCTGGAGAAGCGAACGATCGGTAGCTGTCATGTCCACCAACTCCTTCAGCTGGGCCATCATCACCCGATTAGCTTCTTGCTGGACGGCGGTGGACTGTACCAGCGCTTTCACCACGTCCTCCATGCTCATGCTTGCAACGTGATGCCCGCATTCTCCACCACAATGTGATAAAACACTCCGGGATCGCCTTTGCTGGGGTCAAAGGTCACGTGCGTTCAGCATGAAACTCAGGCGCAGAGCTGGGATTCGGGTATAACTGACACTGGGTCAGGTTTATTAATGGTGAAAGCAATGCTTAAAGAAATAAAACATAAAACAAATCCTTGCCTGTCTGGCACTAACTAAACAAAGTACAACCTAACTACCAACTGGCGGGCTTCTCCCGTCCAGCCAAACCACAGTTGCGGTGGGCACTGCTTTCACTCACGTGTGTCTCTCACACAGACAGGCTCTCTGTGTTCCCAGGCTGAGACACTCACACAACCACCTGGCATCCTTTTATATCCACCTCCCATTATTCATTAGTAAGCAGGTGCGATACTGACCAGACTAGGCCACATAGGAAAGGAATCTGGGCGAGATATACCTGCCCTCATCCACTATTCCCACATGATTCTCACAATACATATATATATATATATATATACACATGTAATTGAGACACATATATATACACTGTGTGCAGAATTATTAGGCAAATGAGTATTTTGATCACATCATCCTTTTTACACATGTTGTCCTACTGCAAGCTGTATAGGCTTGAAAGCCAACTGCCAATTACAGTATGTAAATCAGGTGATTTGCATCTCTGTAATGAGGAGGGGTGTGGTCTAATGACATCAACACCCTATATAAGGTGTTTCTGACTCATATGCTCTATATTACCTATGTGTGGGCTTACTAATTCTCCTATTGAGAATCCTGTTTACATGGACCTAGGCATCATTCTCGGTGAGGGTGATAGTTGGTAGCAGGTGGGTTGCTCTATTATGAGCATTGCATTATCTGTGTATGTGTCACATTTGTGACCATTTTTAATGTTATTAAGAATATTTGCTGCTTGCTGTGTTTAATAAAATTTGTATTATATATGCTATGTCCTATTCTGGGTGATCCCCTGCACATGGCCTATTTCTTTCTCTCCTTTTTGTCAAACATATTTCAGAGCTGCAACGTTACTGGAGTATCAAAAATCACAAGATGTGTCACACTCAGGGACATGGCCAAGGTAAGGAAGGCTGGAAAATGACCACCTTTGAACAAGAAACATAAGATAAAACGTCAAGACTGGGCCAAGAAATATCTTAAGACTGATCTTTCTAAGGTTTTATGGACTGATGAAATGAGAGTGACTCTTGATGGGCCAGATGGATGGGCCCGAGGCTGGATCAGTAAAGGGCAGAGAGCTCCACTCCGACTCAGACGCCAGCAAGGTGGAGGTGGGGTACTGGTATGGGCTGGTATCATCAAAGATGAACTTGTGGGACCTTTCCGGGTTGAGGATGGATTGAAGCTCAACTCCCAGACCTACTGCCAGTTTCTGGAAGACACCTTCTTCAACCAGTGGTACAGGAAGAAGTCGGTATCGTTCAAGAAAAACATGATTTTCATGCAGGACAATGCTCCATCACATGCATCCAAATACTCTACAGCGTGGCTGGCCAGTAAAGGTCTAAAAGAAGAAAAAATAATGACATGGCCCCCTTGTTCACGTGATCTGAACCCCATAGAGAACCTGTGGTCCCTCATAAAATGTGAGATCTACAGGAGGGAAAACAGTACACCTCTCGGAAGAGTGTCTGGGAGGCTGTGGTGGCTGCTGCACGCAATGTTGATCATAAACAGATCAAGCAACTGACAGAATCTATGGATGGAAGGCTTTTGAGTGTCACCGTAAAGAAAGGTGGCTATATTGGTCACTGATTTTTTTTTTTTTGTCAGAAATGTTTATTTCTAAATTTTGTGTTGTTATATTGGTTTACCTGGTGAAAATAAACAAGTGAGATGGGTATATATTTGGTTTTTATTAAGTTGCCTAATAATTCTGCACAGTAACAGTTACCTGAAAAAACAGATATCCTCCTAAGATAGCCAAATCTAAAAAAAAAACCCACTCCAACTTCCAAAAATATTAAGTTTTGATATTTATGAGTCTTTTGGGTTGATTGAGAACATAGTTGTTGTTCAATAATAAAAAGAATCCTCTCAAATACAACTTGCCTAATAATTCTGCACACAGTGTATTTATATTTCATAGAGTTCTACATAGCAGAATAGCCGCTAAATCAATTGTCTGCTTCTGTAAAAATCATTACAAAACCCGACATGAAATGACACATGGTTTACATACAGTAAACCATTTCATTTAGTTTTTTATATGTCTTTGACTAATAATTAGATTATGGCATGTGTGTAAAATTAATTTGTTGCAAAAAATTGTGTTGGCTCTCGCGGTAATTTCTCCGCCAGAGAGGGAAAGCCAGTGAGTGAGGGCAGATATAAATAGCCTAGAGAGGGACCATCGTTTTTGCCCACCCCAGCTAAAAAAATCTGCCCCCAGCCACCCCAGAGAAGGCGCATCTATAAGATGCGCCGTTTCTGGCACTTAGCCTCTCTATTCCCATTGCCTTTAGCGGGGGCTAATGGGTTAATAATAATGGGTAAATGTCACCTTTAATACACATACCCTATCTAATTATTAGTCAAAGACATATAAAAAACTAAATTAAATTAAATGGTTTACTGTATGTAAACTATGTGTCATTTCATGTCGGGTTTTGTAATGATTTTACAGATGCCTACAATTGATTTAGCAGCTATTCTGCTATGAAGAACTCTTTGAAGAACTCTATGAAATATAAATATATATATATATATATATATATATATATATGTGTCTCAATGACATGTGTGTGTGTATATACAGTTCTGGCCAAAAGTATTGACACCCCTGCAATTTTGTCAGATAATACTCAGTTTCTTCCTGAAAATTATTGCAAACACAAATTCTTTGTTATTATTATCTTCATTTAATTTGTCTTAAATAAAAAACACAAAAAGAATTGTCCTAAAGCCAAATTGGATATAATTCCACACCAAACATAAAAAAAGAGGGAGGACAAAAGTATTGGCACTGTTCGAAAAATCATGTGATGCTTCTCTAATTTGTGTAATTAACAGCACCTGTAACTTACCTGTGGCACCTAACAGGTGTTGGCAATAACTAAATCACACTTGCAGCCAGTTGACATGGATTAAAGTTGACTCAACCTCTGTCCTGTGTCCTTGTGTGTACCACATTGAGCATGGAGAAAAGAAAGAAGACCAAAGAACTGTCTGAGGACTTGAGAAACCAAATTGTGAGGAAGCATGAGCAATCTCAAGGCTACAAGTCCATCTCCAAAGACCTGAATGTTCCTGTGTCTACCGTACGCAGTGTCATCAAGAAATTTAAAGCTCATGGCACTGTGGCTAACCTCCCTAGATTTGGACGGAAAAGAAAAATTGACAAGAGATTTCAACGCAAGATTGTGCGGATGTTGGATAAAGAACCTCGACTAACATCCAAACAAGTTCATGCTGCCCTGCAGTCCGAGGGTACAACAGTGTCAACCCATACTATCCGTCGGCATCTGAATGAAAAGGGACTGTATGGTAGGAGACCAAGGAAGACCCCACTTCTTACCCTGAGACATAAAAAAGCCAGGCTGGAGTTTGCCAAAACTTACCTGAAAAAGCCTAAAACGTTTTGGAAGAATGTTCTCTGGTCAGATGAGACAAAAGTAGAGCTTTTTGGGCAAAGGCATCAACATAGAGTTTACAGGAGAAAAAAAGAGGCATTCAAAGAAAAAAACACGGTCCCTACAGTCAAACATGGTGGAGGTTCCCTGATGTTTTGGGGTTGCTTTGCTGCCTCTGGCACTGGACTGCTTGACCGTGTGCATGGCATTATGAAGTCTGAAGACTACCAACAAATTTTGCAGCATAATGTAAGGCCCAGTGTGAGAAAGCTGGGTCTCCCTCAGAGGTCATTGGTCATCCAGCAGGACAATGACCCAAAACACACTTCAAAAAGCACTAGAAAATGGTTTGAGAGAAAGCACTGGAGACTTCTAAGGTGGCCAGCAATAAGTCCAGACCTGAATCCCATAGAACACCTGTGGAGAGATCTAAAAATGGTAGTTTGGAGAAGGCACCCTTCAAATATCAGGGACCTGGAGCAGTTTGCCAAAGAAGAATGGTCTAAAATTCCAGCAGAGCATTGTAAGAAACTCATTGATGGTTACCGGAAGCGGTTGGTCGCAGTTATTTTGGCTACAGGTTGTGCAACCAAGTATTAGGCTGAGGGTGCCAATACTTTTTTGGAGTTTTGTGTGAAATGATCAATGTTTTGCTTTTTGCTTCATTCTCTTTTGTGTTTTTTCATTTAAGACAAATTAAATGAAGATAATAATACCAAAGACTTTGTGTTTGCAATCATTTTCAGGAAGAAACGGAGTGTTATCTGACAGAATTGCAGGGGTATCAATACTTTTGGCCACAACTGTATATATATATATATATATATATATATATATATACACAGTGTTGTGCAAATTAATTGGGACAAAGCATTTTTTTAAGTTAAATCGTAAGTTGGTTACCAGTCAGTGATTCAAACCAGTTTTAACTGCTTTGAACAGGTGTAAGTGCCTGTTCAAAGCAGCTAAAACTGGTTTGAATCACTGACTGGTAACCAACTTACGATTTAACTTAAGAAAAATGATTTGTCCCAATTAATTTGCACAGCACTGTGTGTGTGTATATATATATATATATATATATATATGTGTGTGTGTATTCTATGTGTCTATATCTATTCTTTCGTCTGCATTTTAACCTGTCATTGGGATCCATTATATGTCCATTTTGCAAGCCGGCAAGAAAATCTCGGCACACGGATGCAATACGGATGTCATACGGATGCTTACATGCGCAAAAAAACGCAGCCACGCCTTGCCAACGTATGACATACGGATCACTATTCAGGGAACATTTCTGCGTATTACGACTGTAAGGCTATGTGCCCACGTAGCGTTTTAATCCGGACACTGAAAACCGGACTCCTTCCCAGAAATCGCGCGGGTTTTTTCCCCCCCGCGCGATTTCACCGCGATTTCATCGCGATTATGTTTGCGATTTTGCCGCGATTTTCGCGTGCGATATTCAAGCACTTTCCAAGTGATTTGAAGCATCACTTGGAAAGTGATTGACAGGTTGGTCACACTCGTCAAACATAGTGTTTGACAAGTGTGACCAGCTTTTTACTATTGAGGCCGCCTATGCGGCCTCAATAGTAAAAGATAGAATGTAAAAAATAATAAAAAAAATAAAAAATCGGGGTATATTTACCTTCCGGCGTCCCGCTCTGCATTCCCGGGCCTCAGCGTTCCCAGTAATGCCTTGCGAGACCTGTGATGACGTTGGTCTCGCGTTGCTATAGCGATCTCATGAGACCGCTAGTGTCATGCGAGACTACGTCACCACAGGACCTTGCCGCAAGGCATTACTGGGAACGCTGAGGCCGGGAATGCAGCGCGGGACGTCGGAAGGTAAATATACCCCGATTTTTTATTTTTTATTCTTTTTTTTACAGGGGTATGGTGCCCAGGGCCTGGAGGACAGTCTCCTCTCCTCCACACCGTGGGTACCAACTGCACATGAGACGCTTAACTTCGCGCATGGTGGGCATAGCCACATGCGGGAAGTAAGCGATTCTCATGCATTTCTATGGGTGCGGAATCGCGGCAGTTCTTTGCGATTCCGCACAAAAGAATGAGCATGCTGCGATTTTTTTCCACGATGCGATTCCGCCGTGGAAAAAAGCGCAGCATTAGCACAGCATGTGCGGAATGCCATAGGAATGCATGGGGGGCGTTCTGTACAAGATTTTTTAACGTTTTTGCAGCGTTTTCGCTCCGAAAATTGCTGCAAAAACGCTTAAAAATCGCATTGTGGGCACACAGCCTAAAATACGGACCGTATTTTTCTACGTTGTGTCTGACTCCGGCCTTAGATATCACCTCACAGATGCAGGCATTACCTCACAGTTACCTCATAAATACAGGTATTACTTAATTGATACAAGTATTGTTTCATGTTTACCTCAGAGATACAATTATTACCACACAGTTGGCTCTAAAGGCCCCGTTACTCATAACGATGTCCCAGCGATCCCACCAACGATCCGACATGGATGGGATCGCTGGGACATCGCTAAGCTGATCGCTGGTGAGCTGTCACATAGACAGCCCCTCCAGCGATCAGGACCAGCGAGCAAGCTGGTTTCCAATGTAAACATCGAGTATCTAAGAGCCGCGCGGCTCTTAGATACCCGATGTTTACATTGGAAACCAGGGCCCAGCGTCGCTGATCGCTGGTCTCTCGCTGCCGCTGGCAGCGATGCGCCCTGGCCAGTGGGAGACCAGCGATCAAAAAACCGCCCAGGACAATGGAGCGCGATCAGCGATACCCGGCAGGGGGGCCGGTCGCTGATCCCTGTCACACACAGCGATCTCGCTGGCAAAATTCGCTGTTGCGTTACAAAATCAGCGATCTCGCTACCGAGATCGCTGTGTGTGATGGGGCCTTAAAATTCAGACATTGCCTCCCAGTCACCACATAGATCAGATACTGTCTAAGAATGGAGAACAGGGCTCTCTGGAAGAATGCGGTGACTGCACATGTGCACTCATTTTCTTTAGGATTGCTGGTACTCTATGTCCTGCAGTCCCATGGAGAATAGCGTTGGTTCAACCTGTGGCTAGGTAATAATGTTTGGGTCCCAGATCAGATTTTTCCTTAAAACAGAACTAGGAATCAGACTCCCTTCCTGAGCCTTAAAGGGAAGCTGTCAGCAGGATTTCACCCCCAAACTATTTATAGGCACATTTAACTCTTTCAAGGACAAGTCCAGCAATACCTTAACAGGATGCTCTGTTACTGAGAAATCAGAATGTGCAATTATATGCAAATGATGATTAAGAACTAATGTAGATCTAAAGCCTCCGTCACTCACTCCAGCTCATTTCCTTGTCCAACTCGGCCTCCTCTTGCTTCACTGACAAGCTCTATGCTGTGTGACGTCAGACAAAGGAGCCAACAGCCATCAGTCGAGCAGAAGTAGGCAGCGCTGGACAAGGAATAGTGTTGGAATGACAGAGGCTTCAGATCTACAATAGCTCATCAGCCTCATGTGCATATAAATTCAACAGCTGTTTTCTCAGTAATGGAGGTCTAACTGCAGACTTATGAACACCCACCCAGCACTGTGTGCTGGAAGGATTCTGTGGCGCCCCTGAGGCTCAGTCGCCACAGAGGTACTGCACCTTCTCCTAAGGTGTGGTGCCTCACCATCCAGGTAAATTGGAGGCTCCTGACCACGCTCCAACACTCGCACACCACACAATAGAGTAGTTCAGCAAAACCACATTGCGGCTCCTTGCTTAGAGAGAAGCAGAGCACCTTTGGTGGTTCCCTGCTTGGAACACTAAACGTGCTGGGAGGTGGGTGGAGTTGAGAATACACATAAAAGAGCGGGAAGGTTTTAGGATGGGGGGTCAGTCAGACAGGGAGTCTGAGAGAGGAAGCCACTCGGAGAGGAGTGGGGATCCCTGGAAGAGGGATGGAGGAAGGAGTGCTGCAGCTGCCTCAGTGATCTGAGCCAGCTGGCATGGGAAAGGAAAGAAGGAGAAAGACATTGAACTGAAGCCTAAGCTTCCATAGGAGGGAAAGACAAGTATGGAACGTAGGAGTGAAAAGGAACACAGAGGACGTGGGTTAGGTGAAGAACCCTGCCTAGAAGTTTTAAGCGCAAGGCCGGGGCCCGGTCCCCGAGGTTGTATGGACACTAATGGTTCTGCAGCAGACACCGGTGGAGTAGTGGGCTGTAAATTCACTACTCCCATCTAAGGTTTGGGGCACAATAGCAATTTGGATAGAGAGCCGGGACTCAGGAGTAGAGAGTCCCCGAAGCAGGCTACAGCTGTCTGCCGTACAAGTAGAGTTCTTGGGAACATCTGTCAGGAGGAACTCCAGTGTAACTCAGTACTAGGAGATCTTCACACTTAAAGGCGCTATAGAGGAGACGTTCAGAAAAGGCACATAAGTTGGTGGAGTGTTGGAAGGGAGCATTCCATCTTGCCTGGAGGTTGACTGAGTCCCTGACCCGGAGGACACGGCACAGAAGCGGGCACTACAGACTGTGAGTAACGCTTTGGAACTACATGCCCTGATGTCCTCCATTCCTTACTGCGTCCGTCCGCCTGGCACTGCTACACCCCCTGCGCCAAACACTACACCATCTAAGTGTCTCTTCACCTATCCTGCCTGTTATGAATGAGTCACCGGAGGAGGAGAAAACAAAAATACAAGCTAAGTCCAGAAAACCGGAGAGGTTGGTAGCTATCGGATTGCAGACCCCTGATCCTATACACCACAACTAACAGTAGCCGTGGGGGGGTTCCTACGGTGCCCTAGACCCCTCGTAACAGCCGGAGAACTACATAAGCCTAAAGAAGGAAAGGGGAAATCTAAACTGCCCCAGAGCAGACCCCAAAGCAATAGACAGCCCCCAACATGTATTGTCGGTGAAAAACGGATGAAAACACAAACACAGACGGAAAGACAGGCTGAGCAAACGATGGGGCCCAACTAACTAGATAGGACAGGACAGAAAAGATGCTGGCTGCAATCCGCAAATAACCCTACCAAAAATGTCCCAACCGTCTGATAGGGAAAAAGGCCCTGAAGTCGCTAGACTTCAAAATCACTATATCAGCACTCAGGTATATTCTGAAAACAGAGCAAAGAGATCAACTGATCAGAGACAAAAATGGAATTCAGCCAGTCCCAACCAGGACTGGCTGAATACAAACACAAAATGAGACAAATGAGACAAAATCTCTTGGAATAATAGCAGGGCAAAAACTTAGCTTTTAGTAGACAGGAACTAAGCTGGATGCAAGAGCTCAGAGCAGAAAGGATCACCAGCAGCCCTGCAGGGCGTCGTCTGCCTTATATATCCACTCAGAAATTCCAGATGCCCAATCACACTCCGCCTGTTCAGATGACAAGTTCTTCCCATCCCAATCAATTTCACTACCTCTCTTCACCAGCAAAGGGAGTTCATCAGACATCAAAGGTGAAGGGGAGAATGAACTCACAACACCTGCCCTGGGACAGCAGCCCTGCCTGTGGAGGGCTATAACATCATTGCTGCACCACACCATCTGTCCCGGAGGATCTGTCTGCAGCGTTGGCTTAACACCTCTCTTGCCGAACACCACAGGTGGCGTCACAAACTAT